>NW_025963879.1:22057442-23531192 GCF_023055435.1 Haliotis rufescens
TGTCTTTCCAACAATTGACGCTTGTAAACAGAAAGTGTTTTCACCTGGCTGCCGCTTTAGATAAATATTTGTTGCAAGGTGTCGATCTCTGTCAGTGGTCCGAATGATTTGATGCAATCCGCATGTATCTATACCAGAATTATTGAACTGCTTATGTCAAGGTGAGGATGACGATTGATTTATTTACGACAAGTATGTGGTTTGGGGAATATGGACACTCCATTGAAATCCATCAATTCGTGTTAATTTCATTATTGATGTAGGCTGTTTGGGTATTTATGCCCCTAAGAATATTGGGTCATTAATTGTCTTCATCATATCGTATTTCATTTGAGTCAACAAGGTCAATAATTTTCTGTATCACTCACTGGTTTATTGATGAATAATGGATCACAATTGATTCTGCACGATTTGGTCCGATGTAAAGAATTCTTTAGAATTACAAAAGTTGCAGTTAACTATACCAGTTACAAAGGGGAATCGCTGTTAAATATCAATGAAATCTACAACAGAGAGAAAAATATGAAATGTTCTGTTAATAGATGAAATTATGTCATGCAGTATCAGACAATTGTTGATCAACAAAAATTAATTTGAAATGCATTTCAAATTCAAACATTTTTATTTTGAAAAGTTGATAAGAAAACTAAACCAAATTTCATTCTATAACTGGATATGCACATTAAAGGTTGATTGGATAGACAAATTTAGTGTATAAGCCTACCTGTTTTAGCAAATTAATTTATTAATTAATTAATTGATGATGATGATGATGATAATGATGATGATCGTGATGATGATGATGATGATGATAATGATAATGATGAAATAAAAAATCAGAAGACAGATGAGGGAACCTGGTTCATATGGATCCTATAAGCATGAACAGTAGTGTACTTAATACATGCAAAGTTTAAGGTAGTACTCACCTGACCTTCTGCTGTGAATGCTAAATAATATATAATGCTTTGTTCTGCAGGGAAATCACCCAAATCGGTATATTGAGTCAGCGTGAAGCTAAAATTAATGATGTTTCAGGATAATATTTGTTATATATTTTATTCAGATCATGGCAGGTACACACAACAATAATTCCAGCTATATGATGGTGGCCTCTAAATAATCAAATCTGAAACAGACAATCCAGTGATTGATGTCATGAGCAGCATTCCATGCTGTGGAGGTACGTTGACATGCCATCAACCAAGTCATAGAGCTTTACAGACCTCCCAATCCTTTGGGTCACCTCTTACAACCAGCATACTCACTCACTCACTCACTCACTCACTCACTCACTCACTCACTCACTCACTCTCAAACTCATTCACTCACTCACTCACTCTCACACTCATTCACTCATTCACCCTCTCACTCACTCACTCTCACACTCATTCACTCACTCACCCTCTCACTCACTCACTCACTCACTCACCCACTCACCCTCTCACTCACTCACTCACTCACTCACTCACTCACTCACTCACATACTCACTGAAACAGTACTTAATGAACTATACAGTGGCACCGACTCCAGTTTTCCGATCACATCGAGCACCTACACCTTGGCGTCAGTTCTCACACCAAACTATTTGCATACAGATATGTTCTGTCAGTGTCTGCAGACCTCAACTAATTGAGATATGATATCATGGGATATCACATCGCCCTCTGGTGGCCAATTCAATTATCACTGGACAATGGGGAGGAGAGGAGTGGAAGCAGACATTAGGTGAAAGAAGTGTCGTTGTGGGATGTTGCCTTGTGCTTGGTGCTGTTTAAAAAACACTAGTTGTCACAGTTGACCGAAATATTCGTGCATCACGATACCTTTAGCCAAGTTTCTTAAGGCTATGTATTAATACAAAATGCTATTTCATTTTATTCTCTGGGGTCTGCGAGACAGACTCAGAGAGAGAGTGAGAAGAGAGAGTGACAGAGAGGGGAGAGAGACAAAGAAAGACAGATGGACAGAAATACTGAGACAGACAGAGAGAGAGGGAGAGAAAGAGAGGGTCAAAGACGCACAGAGAGACATGCAGACGGAGAGAGGGAGAGAAAGACAGATAGACAGACATGCTTTGAGAGAGAGAGAAAGAAAGAAAGAAAGAAAGAAAGAGAAAGAAAGAAAGAAAGAGAGAGAGGGAGAGAAAGACAGATAGACAGACATGCTTTGAGAGAGAGAGAGAGAGAGAGAGAGAGAAAGAGAGAGAGAGAAACAGACACATGCTGACAAACAATGAGAGGGGAGGCACAGACAGACCGACACTGACAGAGAGAGTAAGGAATTCGATATGAAAAATATGTAAAAAAAATTAGCAGTAAGAAATGGTCACATAGGCAATCACAAACAGACAAACATTTGAATACAGTTTGTGTTACACTTGTCTTTGCCTTTCACAATAAAATATGTTCAAATATAAAAACGAAAAAATTAAAACACTGTCTAAGCACAATCTCAACCCTCAATATAATCGGAAACCAGCATTCGTGGCGTCACGTTTCTGCCAATTCTTGGAAGCCTCAGCTAACTTATCGCTTTGAATGATTTTTTCTCGCTTATTGTGATACTGAACAATGCGTACACTGGTTATGTAAATACGTGGGGAAACTGCTGACAGCCAAGCCCATGAAACAGAAAATCCCATGCCAATATCATTTAGCTCCAACCAATCTAATAATAGGAATCAATATGCTCTACTGTCATGAAGATCATTTATTTACTGTTCATATTTCTCTTGATTTGTACTAATGAGCGGGGCCAGCCACCAATTTGACGATACCACAAACACTGTTTATCATGGCTTTGGCACTACAAACCAGTTCATAGGGTTTAAGCTACTGATACTAGTCATAGTGATGTTATTTGCTACAGCCTTGATGACTATTTTATGTGTAGGTTTTGTTTGTTGTTTAACGCCGTACTCAGCTATATCCCAGCTATATGAGCCTGTAAATACTTGAGTCTGGACTAGACAATCCTGTGATTGATATTGTGAGCAACGATCCGTGCTGTTGGGGTGTGCAATGACAAACACGTAGCTGAGCCTGACCACCCGATCCATTTGGTCGGCTCTTATAACCTGTGTAGTAGGATGCTGGGGACCCATTCTAACCAGGAGAGAGAATGGGAAGGGGGGGATGAGGATGGGTTGTTGTGGGGGAGGGGTGGATATTAAAAAATGAAAGGTTGACACAGTGAGTGTGGGTAGGGGGGGAGAGAGAATTGGAAGGGGGGGGGATGAGGACGGGTTGTGGAGGGGGAGGGAGAAGGGGGCGGATATTAAAGAATGAAAGGTTGAGACAGTGAGAGTGGGTGGAGAAGGGGGGGGACACTTTATACAAAAATATGGGGGATCATTAAAAAAATGTGACAAATTTGAACATTATTTAGGGACTACCCATTTAATTTAGGCGGGGGGGGGGGCATGAAAAAATGTCTGATCCAAGGTCTTGTAATGGCATCTGAAATCTTGCTGATACAGTGTCACAGTTTCATTGATCATCATTTAAACATATAGCTGAACCTTTTTTATTACAGTTCTGCCAAGAATTAATACAACAATATCTGTCATTTGCCATGCATGGTCCATGACAATCAGATTCATGAAAATTATTATTGTTTAGTTTTATCCAATAACCATGCAAATTTGGACATTTAAACTGAAAAACAATTCCAAAGACGTGTTCGCTTCATGTTCCAGTCACAGAGGTCAAAGAGGTCACAGAAACCATTGTTAACAAATGTCAATAACATATCAATTTCCTGGTGATTATGGAAGCAGTAATTGTGAAGTAAGGAGTCTTTAAGGGTCTGATGCGAGTTACAGAAAACCCAGCGTTGCTAGGTGATAGTGTATGATTGGGAATGTTACATTGTGGAAGCATTATATGGTCATTTGATGATGCTTGGTGAGGTGATGAAGTTCATTAGGGGCACAGGTTGTTATTTGCATTGAGAGATCAGATTGATTCTAACAGGTACGTAGTTTATGTAGCACAACTTGTTTTGTTTCGTTTGTTTATTTTTGGAAAATGGCATGATGAACTTGAATTTTAGATGTAAACTCCACATGACATTGGCCCTTCTGGCTGTAAGCTCTTCAAATGTTATATAACATACAATGTGTATAAAGACTAAAACACAAGCAATATGCTTTAACACACTCTAGTTCAAACTTTGTTTCAAAGGAGTGAGTGAGTATGGTTTTACACCGCTTTTAGCAATATTCCAGCAATATCACGGCGGGGGACACCAGAAATGGGCTTCACATATTGTGCCCATGTGGGGAATCAAATCCTGGCCTTCTGCGTGACGAGCGAACGCTTCAACTACAAAGCTACCATCACATTTTATGTGTACTGAGCTTGTAAACTGAAATATGGATTCAATATAGCATGTCAAAAGTGTGTTTGGAATACAAGAGGGTTTCGTTTTTTATATGGAATTCTTTTCAAATTTTATTTTTGATGAAATAAAGTATTTAAAGGTACTTGAGGAGAGAACAGATTGGTGTAGGCCATCTATAGAAGTCCAGTTTCCACCCTTGCCAAACAAGGATGGAATTCTCAAGGTATTCGACGTCTGGTTTGTAAACTGCCATGCAGATTTCTGTCGATTGCAGATGTGTACCGACATCTTAGCGTCAACATATATTTTCGAAATCTTTTCATGTTTTAATCAAGGTGCTCACATGATTTGATGCACTTCGCGAAGCTAGACCCATTTTATTACAATGTCGGTGTATCGAGCAGATCATCTTCAGTGGGCAACGCCATTTTATTTGAAGTAAATGCGAGTGATATGAGAGGCGGAATCTGATAGTAGGGATGTGGAAGGGACATCACTCGTAATAGCCAATGGTGGCGCTACGATCGAGCCCAAAAATGCCAGCCTAGTTCGGTAACGGTGAAACTGGACTTTTACAGTCAGTTAACTCCCTTACCTTGGGAAGTGAGTGAGTGAGGTTTTACGCTGCTTTTAGTAATATTCCAGCAATATCACGGCGGGGGACACCACAAATGGGCTTCACACATTGTACCCATTACCTTGGGAAGATGTATATGTTGATTTGTAAACTATTAAAGGATTTGTAGCCAATCAGGATATATCGGTAAATCTAACAGTACAGATTGGCAAGCGAGTGAGTCACTCTATGTCCTCAGTACTGATAAAACAGCTCCGCAAGCCCAGGACAATTGTAAAAATAGATATTAGATATACCGTATTCGACGTAATAAGCGCCCACAGCGATATTTGCTAATATATTGGCTAGTGAACAATCCCAATTAGCACCCCTTGAACAATGTACAAAAGACTTATTTATTCACGTATAATACACACTCATGTGTTATATGCACCCTTAATTATGGGCAATTAAATTCTGGAAAAATATATCTGTCACATATAAACATTTCAAGCTGTCAGCATAAACCATAAAATTTATCTTTCAACTCTGTTTTTTCACCAAAATAATATTCTAATAAGAGCCCCCTATTTCTAATTTTAAGGTGTCACACATTGTACCCATAACCTTGGGAAGATGTATATGTTTATTTGTAAACTATTAAAGGATTTGTAGCCAATCAGGATATATCGGTAAATCTAACAGCACATATTGGCAAGCATTTCGAGTGAGTCACTCTATGTCCTCCGGTACTGATAAAACAACTGATAAAAGCACTGACCAGATGGTTACTGGGGCATGGTAACTCTGCCTGGTGCACTGCCACTGCTTGATTGATAAGGATGAGTTGTAGTAGCATCTTCATTCAACTATCTAAAATATATAATACCGTATTCGAAATAATACGCACCCAGGACACCTTAAAATTAGAAATAGGGGGCTCTTATTAGAATATTATTTTGGTGAAAAAACAGAGTTGAAAGATAAATTTTATGGTTTATGCTGACAGCTTGAAATGTTTATATGTGACAGATATATTTTTCCAGAATTTAATTGCCCATAATTAAGGGTGCATATAACACATGAGTGTGTATTATACGTGAATAAATAAGTCTTTTGTACATTGTTCAAGGGGTGCTAATTGGGATTGTTCACTAGCCAATATATTAGCAAATATCGCTGTGGGCGCTTATTACGTGGAATACAGTATATGTAATATCTATATTTACAATTGTCCTGTGCTTGCAGAGTCTTTTTGTGAACTCACTGCACATTATTTTGAAAATAAATGTTTGTGCATTTGTTCTGCCGTATCAAATAGAGCTAAAGAAAATGAAAATGTATATAATTAATTATAGCTTTACCACTTTTAAAAAACGTGTTGATGAATATTATTTACCATTTTTTCACATATATACATTGGGGAAAATGACATGTTTCACATTTCATTTATTATGCATGTCTTCAAATACCTTCTGGGGGGTCAGGTAGCCTAGTGGTTAAAGCGTTCCCTCGTCAAGCCGAAGACCCGGGTTCAATTCCCGATATGGGTACAAAATTTTGAGGATGTTTGTCATTCTAGAAATGATAGAAACCATTTTTCAAAGCTATTTCTGATTACACTGAATTGTCATATGTCATATGTAGTGGTAGGCCATATTTGGACTTCTACATCTACAGACACACACGAAAACCTTTTAGTGCTATTTGTCTTTTTCTTTTTTTCTTGAAATTTAAAGATACTAACTTGAAATTTCAAGATGCTATGTTGAGATTTCAAGTTAATAATTTGAAATTTCAAGATACATACTAAGTTGGACCACAATCGTAAAAGTATTTACATACGAATATTGGAAAAACTTGGAATAATATTCAGCTGAAATATTGCTGAAAGTAGCGTTGAACAAAAAGCAAACAAATATAATAAAGTCGGAATCGTACAATGGACGTTGCTTTTAAAGGAGATGTTTTATGATTATCGAAAAAGAATTGTTATTTTTATTCAACAAGAATGAGAATATGTGTTATTGCTTAAATTCACATGGGCATGTGTAAGGATATTTGCGGCCAAAACAAAGTAGTTAAACATGGACTAACGAATGAGAGAATACATCAATCTCATTAAAATCAGATCTAAGTTCTCACTGTCGCTAAACAAAGATCTGAGGACATCCCATTACGGGTCACGTCAGAACGACCTTTCTCGAACTTTGACCGACCACTGAACAACTAACAAGAAATGGACATCAGCCAATTAGAAAGCAGCTTTTTTTAAGGTTGACGGCACTCGTTTCAAACTGGCGACTTTCATTTCAGACTGCGCTTGAAAAATATGTTGACACAGTTCTTGATTAAAATTTTAAAATCTGAACAAACAAATATTCTGGATTGTCTAATATATGGTTGCGATTGTATGGCAGTGCTTCCAACGTACCTCCTCCGTTCAAATGTTTATCCCACAGAAGCGTAACATAGACGATAATTTTGACGGAATCAGCCGTACAGGACGTAACTGTTGTTCGGAATACCCCGTGTTAACGTTTTCAAGGTTGCATGATTAGAAATCACATTCCTACTGTCACTTTCATGATCTGGTAAGCGACGCTTTGATTGGTCGAATGAAAGGTCGTTCTGATGTGACCCATAATGGGATGTCCTCAGATCTTTGTTCAGTGATAGCAAGAACTATGATCTGGTTAGAATGAGATTGGAGAATACATGGACTAACAAATGAGAGAACACATGGACTAACAAAATATCCTTAAATGTTTTTATCAGTACAGTTTTCATCATTATCACTGCTGTTTAAATCTGTTCAAATCAAACTTTTTAATACTAACTACCCAGACAGTATTATTAAAACACATCACAGGTATGAAGTAATAATGCTGTTTTTACTCCGAAAAGCACCTTGTTTTCGATTCACCGCTATCGTGCCAGATGACACCACAAGTAAAGTAAGAAATATTTAACTTATTATTAGATGTCATATATAAATACCGTATTCGACGTAATAAGCGCCCAGGGCACTCTCAAAATTAGAAATAGGGGGCGCTTATTAGAATATTATTTTGAGTTGAAAGATCGTAAATTTCGTGGTTTATGCTAACAGCCTGAAATGTTTACATACGACAGATATATTTTTCAAGAATTTAATTGCCCATAATCAAGGGTGATATAACACACGAGTGCGTATTATGCACAAATAAATAAGTCTTGTGTACATTGATCAATCGGAAGGGGTGCTGATTGGGATTGTTCACTAGCCAACATATTAGCACATATCGCCGTGGGCGCTTATTACGTCCAATACGGTACTATAAGGATTGTGGCCTGGAAGCCCTTTGGTGCATGATATAAGTTAGATTTAGTTCCAAATTATGAACTATTTTTACCATCCAGTGAGAAAATAGTAGTTGCTACCTACCAACATCCGGTTTGGCATGGACAGCGATTACTCCTTGTGTCATAATATAAGTCCAACCTTGGGTGTCTGAAGACTTCTGTCTGCCATCTGTCTCAGATCAATAACTATCATGTTAGGTCTCCACTTCATGTGAGGATCAAAATTTGCCAAATTTAAACAAAATGTCTTACATAGTTCTGAGAGTGCCAATCATACATCTAAAGGATTATGAAACTGTAGTCATTGACCTTTGGACCCTAATTGTAGGAAATTCTTTTCTTAGTATAATTGGAATCTCAATAATCTATTCTAGATTCTATGTCGGATATAAATGGATGCACAAATTATTTCTGGGAGCTCATTTTAAGGATCTTAATCCATAGAAAGTGAGATTTTATTTAGCAGCCTCTTTAAAATCAGATTGGTTATACCTCTCTGCAATATTCCAGCAATATCATGGCGGGGGACATCAGAAATGGGCTTCACACATTGTACCCATGTCGGGAATCGAACCTGGGTCGTTGGCGTGACAATCAAACGCTTTAACCACTAGGCTACCTGACCACCCCATGAAGATCCAAAGACGAAGGTGATCTTTCTAATCTGCGTTGAGGTTTCTAAATTCTCTGTATAAGTGAGTGAAGCATTCAAACCACATATATGATATCTGACCTTTCCCCAGTGTACATAGCTAATGTTGTGCCATTATATTGCTGTTGATATTTTATACATATTCGCTGTGCAGAGTTGCCTCCCTTGGGCCTGCCAGAAACCTATGATCATGGGTTCGAATCTCAGTTCGCCCCAATTATGTTGCTAGGTTTGTCAGCACCATACCTGGTAAAGATCTGACGCCTGCATCACTTCGGGCTTTCCTCCCACATCAAGCTGACATGCTGTAATATTTAAGGATTGACTGTGTTGTTTTTTTCCCGGTTCAATGAGGTATGAATCGAAAAACCGATGTGCAAACTGTATGAATCCGCCGAGCAGAAAGGGAATTCCCTCGACTGTAATATTGGGTTTCCCTGACATTCTGTTGAAATAAAAGTAGTCCGCTTCGGTGGGCCTGGGTTAATTTTTTATATTCATTTGGAAATGAATGCAATAACACATGCCCAATTTAGGTAATCAGAATGCACGAATTACAATGAACACAACGAAAATTTATTTGTAACAGAATATTGTTCAGAACGGCGTTAAACCCAACTCACTCACCCACTCACTTAAAAAATGCCTCCGTGGTCTTGAGGTAGAGTGTCCGCCCAGAGAGCGGAAGGTCCGGGGTTTGATCCCCGGCCGCGTCATACCAAAAGATGTTGAAAGATGGTACTTGTTGCTACCCTGTCTGGCGCTCGGCATTAAGGGGCTAAAACAAGGACTGGTCGGCTCATACTGTGTCAGAGTGGGGTATTCATGTTAAACTGTGGCATGGTATCTCAATGAGCTAGCACTATAAATCGGCATCAGTCCGGACTAGTACAAGCAGATACACACACACACACACACACACACACACACACACACACACACACACACACACACGTGCATGTACGTCGCTATATAAGTGCAATAATCTTGGACGCGACGTTAAACCCCATTTCACCTCACCTCACCCACTTACTTAAAAGTTCATTCTTGTCTCATGGAGACAAAACAATACATTCAGTAAAGGTTTTCCATGTTTTCCTTTGACATTACAAACTATCAAACCCTCAAAACCCTTTGCCCTTGAAGAATTACATATGATTCTATTGTATACTTCTGCTCTTTGTAGCTATTGATTTATTTGAAAATATCTTCACAAGCAGAAATAGTTTTCAAATTAGAAATTTCATTTAGTTGTTTATAACCAGATGATTTCTATTCATGGACTGGTCAAAGAAGGTCTGTAACGAGTTTTATCCCATCCATTCATGACTAATAATGATAAATCATAAACATGTTGCAGATGAAAGGGATCTGCGTCCAGCTACTATCAGTTATAGTGAGTTATGACACTAGGGATGAAATAAGCTCATCTCTATTATATTTGTAATACTAAACCCTGCAGACAGCCCTGACAAGCAGATATTACCCAGGGCTAGTCCATGGAGCTCAGAAAATGATGATGTGAGCATCTCTTGCACCAAATTCCAATACAGTTTCATTGTGTAGAGTAAGTGTTTCTCCCATAGGGGGAACTGTTTCAGTGGGCTTTCTCTACGTTGAATCTTGAAGTATTGAAATAGTGGTCCCCCTTCCACAATGCGAACTTATTGCTAAGGCGATTTTAATGCCCATGAATTAACATTGAATTACGGGAACGGTAGCGCTACGATCGCTTTGTGGAAGGAGGCTCTGAGGTGTTGAGTTGTGGGTATGCAAGATCCTGTTTATCCTGATGACACCCCTTGGGGATTCTGGGTAATCAGCTACCCACGCTGGTCATAAGGGGTGTCAAAATGTATGGATGGTTAGTTTAGTGACTTGGCTGATTGTGGTTATCATGACTCAGTGGCATGGGATGGTGCTCATGATATCAACCACTGGATTGTCGGGTCAAGATCAATGTTTACAGGTGGCTGTCATGTAGCTGGAATATTGCTGAGCAAACAAAACATGATCATCAATATACTATGTATGTGAGGAGGGGTGAGTCTAGGAGGGTGTGAGAGGAGGGGTGAGTCTCAGAGGGGGTGAGAGGAGGGGTGAGTCTAGGAGGGGGTGAGAGGAGGGGTGAGTCTCAGAGGGGGTGAGAGGAGGGGTGAGAGGAGGGGTGAGTCTAGGAGGGTGTGAGAGGAGGGGTGAGTCTCAGAGGGGGTGAGAGGAGGGGTGAGTCTCAGAGGGGGTGAGAGGAGGGGTGAGTCTCAGAGGGGGTGAGAGGAGGGGTGAGTCTCGGAGGGTGTGAGAGGAGGGGTGAGTCTCAGAGGGGGTGAGAGGAGGGGTGAGTCTTGGAGGGGGTGAGAGGAGGGGGTGAGTCTCGGAGGGTGTGAGAGGAGGGGTGAGTCTCGGAGGGTGTGAGAGGAGGGGGTGAGTCTCAGAGGGGTGAGAGGAGGGGTGAGAGGAGGGGGTGAGAGGAGGGGGTGAGAGGAGGGGTGAGTCTCGGAGGGGGTGAGAGGAGGGGTGAGTCTCAGAGGGGGTGAGAGGAGGAGTGAGTCTTGGAGGGGGTGAGAGGAGGGGTGAGTCTCGGAGGGGGTGAGAGGAGGGGTGAGAGGAGGGGGACGTCTGGACCCTCCCTAGCTCTACTAGTGACAAACAACCACATCCCTCCAGTACCACACACTTCTCTGGATCCAATACATTGTTGTTACCACGTCATGACATCTTACATGATGGCTGTACATAAACAGGAAGTAATCTGGCAATAGGTGTGAGAGTCATTTCCTACAGAGATGACTGATGCTTGTGTCATCATAATGAAAATACTGTCAGACATCATACTTAAGTCATGGGTAAGAAGGACTTCATTTTCTTTCTATTAATATGTTATAACAATAACTTAAACATATATAATTTATTTCAGATCTCATTCTTTGAATCTGTTTCATACAATAATTTTCTGTTGAAAGCCGCTTGTTATTGTCATGTGATCATTCAGTTAAACTGTTAATGATTTGTCATCGTGCTGGTGTATTTTCACTGTTCACTGGGGGCGGTCGGGTAGCCTAGTGGTTAAAGGGTTTGCTCGTCACGCCGAAGACTCGGGTTCTATTTCCGACATGGGTACAATGTGTGAAGCCTATTTCTGGTGTCCCCCGCTTTGATATTACTGGAATATTGCTAAAAGAGGCATAAAGCCATACTCACTCAATAACTCACTCACTGTTTGCCGAGTTATCAAGAGCAACATGCATGCTAATATTTTTTTAGTTTCCCTGTTTATTAAGGACATCATACCACATATGGAAATGAGAACTAATCTGAATTATTTATAAGACATTTTTCTGCCTTCTCTATTAGCATAGATATGTATGGTTCAGATGTATTTTGACATTATTTGTATAATTAATTACTGATATGCTTTATTTTGTATACAAACTTTGTTTAACCAGATTATTAGTATGCATGTACCAGGTAAGAAAGGTTAAAGGGGAAATACCATGTTAAAATTATATAAGATGTATTCTATTTTGGCATTTTACTATATATAAATATAGATATGTTTAATGCATGGCAGTGATGCCTATTTTCAAAAATATGCCTACAAGTAAGATATCGTCTAAATAATGGATTTAGAGATGAAATCTATACTTATCTGAAAATATTAAATTAATATTTCACTGAGGAGAAATAGCACTATTTGCCAGAACATCCGTAATTCTCTGTCTATACCTGACAGACACTGTGGTTTTCAGACTGAAACATATTAATGGGAAAATTAGTAAAACAATTGTCTTCTTTTGTGAAATAATATGTTCATCTCATCACATGACCTGAAAAATATGACATTTTCACTTGTTGCTGTATCATTTTTATCATGCCATTCGATGAGATGGACCAGATATTTGACAAGAAAAGCCACATATCCTCTATTAATTCTAGTCAATATAGAGAAATATATGAGATAAAAGATAATTAAATATGTAAATAAACACTAAAATAGAATTTAAACAGACAGCAGAGGTGGATTCAGGATTTAAGAAAAATACTGCACACAATACCCAATTCATGAAGTGGCTTGGACCAGGAGGCTGCTAATATGATAAAGTGTCTGAAAAATATGTAAAGTGTCTGAAAAAGGGGAGGGGTGTGCTCCCCCTGTATGGGATCCACCATCTTCCCGAAGCAAGGGAATTAACTGACTTTTAAAGTCCTGTTACAAACCCTTGCTGAGCTAGGCTTGAATTATGGAGTTATATTTTGGCTGTACTAATGAGTCTATGCTTAGTCCAATCAAAATCGCGTAACGAAATCGACATCAGGTTTGTAAACAAAATGGATTCAACGTGCAGATTTCGGTTGACTGCAGGGCGTCGGCAGATATTTTACAAATCTTTTCCTGTTTCTTATCAAGGTGATCACGTGATTTGATGCATTTCGTGAGGGAAGACCTGTTTTATTACGATAAAGATCTTCATCATCGAATCTGATTGGTGAATAGGAGGGACATTGGAGGGACATAACTCTTAATATCCACTGGTGGCTTACAATCGAGCCCAGACATTCCAGCCTAGTTCGGCAAGGATGGAAACTGGACTTTTACAGTCAGTTAACGCCCTTGCCTCAGGAAGATCCACCAGTGGGACTGTATTTGACTGTATTTTATAGCTGGAATATTACTGAGTGCGGCATTAACTAACAAACAAACAAATAAACAAATAAACAAGACATGTTAACCAGGAAAAGCTTTTAGCTATTTCATCAATAAATGCTGTATATCATGAAATTAATGTGAAAAATGTGGGCGTCCCTTGCTAGCTTCCTGCTATCAGAGTTTATTGTGGTCAGCTTTACTGCATTTAGTCTGTAAACAAAGTCAAATATCATATTACAAAGCTCCAAATAATGTACTTCTCACATGTGCTTCATGCGGGGGGCACACGTCGCCCCGTCGTTTAAGGTGCCACAGTTTGCTGTCCAGAGTTGCTTCCCTTGGTCTCTCCTAAATCTATGATTGTGTGTTTGAGTCCCAGTTCACACCGATTATGTTTCAAGGTTTGTCAGTACCACACCCGTGCTCGTGGGTTTCACCAAAGTGGTAAACATCTGAGACCTGCATCACTTTGGGTTTTCATCCCACATTAAGCTGACACGCCGCGATACACTCGCTCATGAACTCATGAACTCATGAACACACTCACTCATTTAACTCACTCATGAACTCACTCATGAACTCAATCATGAACTCAATCATGAACCCACTCACTCATGAACTAACGAACCCACAAACTCACTCACTCACTCACTCATTAACTCAATCACTCATGAACTCACGAACCCACGAACTCACTCATGAACTCACTCACATACTCAAAAACTGCTCAGACTGATCACATCCAGTACCTCCACCTTGGCATCAGTTCTCACCCTAAGTATGTTCACATTTATTCACACAAGTTGACAAACCATTATGGCAGTCACCAACCATGAATGCCAACATTTTGTCCAGCAACATTGTCAAATAATTGTATAATTATAAGCAAACTACTGCTCACTCACATGGTGAAAATGTCCAGAGTAGTCAACCTTAGCGCTAAGGTGATCGTAACTCCCATACCTTAACATGGACTTACAACAGTCGTAGCGCTAAGGTTCTTTTGTATTACAGCACCCATTACCTTAACAGCAGTTGTGGTGATTACATAACATTGCTCACTGCAATCAAAACATTGTTCTAATTATAGTCTGGAAGGTAATTTAAGGTACCGACGTTTGCTACAATATCTGAAAACCTATCGGACCTACTCCAGTCAATGTTGGTATGAGATTATTAAACAGCCATACATAACTGGATATTACATTTAAAGATAATCGGTGCATGAAAAAAAAATCTGTCTATTTAGCTATCACTATATTTCATCAACAACCAGACCTGTTCGTCACAGGTGGAACAAGCATTCATTGTAACAGCCATCTGCATAATGCTACCCCTGCGTCCCAGGGCCATATGACACAGTTGAACCAATCAACTCAACTCGAAAGGGTGCACGGGAATCACGCACGTTGAGACGCCCAACACTAACACCGTATTCGTGCATGCGTGATTCCCGTTATGTATGACTGTTTAATAATCCCATACCAACTTTGACTGGAGTAGGTTCGATAGTTTTTTAGATATTGTAGTAAACGTCGGTACCTTAAATTACCTTCCAGACTATACTACTGTAACAACAGAAAAAAAGTATACACCTGATAATTGGATTTGACAAAAAAAGGTCAAATATTGTCGAAACCTTCCTGGCTTTACTTAAAAGTCACAGAAACAGGTAAAAAACACAGCTATGTTACCTATATCAAATACATCACCATCGAAAAACCATTTCTTGTTTGTTTGTTATTCTTAGCCATCATCAAAATAGGCATATATTTTCCTTTGTCTGGCAGTTTAGTACATCAAATACAAGATATGATTTGATTCTGACTGGAATTATTTTCCAATATTTGCTACAAGCTCGTCCATGGTCTTTAAGTAAACGCTACTACAGAATATTCATCCTAAGTAAGTCCTTTGTCTGGTCAGTTTGGACTGCTGACCTTTGCAAACAGCGTTGATGACATCATCAGAATGCAAGTCAGGGAGACAGCAGCTGAGATTTATCCTGCTGGAGTACCGACTCAAGTCCAGTCTTCGGCGCTCTGATAGCAGGAATTGGCTATGTATAATTAATTTAATTAAACGGAACCTTCTGTGCTGCCTTATGCTTTGTGTAGAGAATATGGAAATATGTCTGCTGGTCTAATCTTCCTTGATCCTATCATTGGTTATGATTGTTTTGGTAAAGCTTTCGCTGGAATGCTGATATTGTTTTGGATTTATAAGCAATAGGACAGGAGTGTTATAAGCACTGGATGACTGTTTGAGTAGGAATGCTGTATGTGCATTGATTTCAGAGGTTTAAATGTTTTATTTTTGCTATTCACAACTACTCAAGAATTACATGATATTTATATATTTAGAAATATTATTTCTTAAATCTTTGGATTTTATATTTTTATAACGCAGAAACAGTTTTAATATCTTAAAGGTTTACTTCTATCTCAAAATAGCTTCATGAATAGCTATCTAGAAACATTATATTAAATATTTTATGAATTGAAAATGTTTCACTTACTAGGTACCTCATGTCCATAATCCATTCTTACAATGTTTTTATTTGTAAGAGGGTTTAATTAAGAAATAAACGATGAGTGGGAGTTGTTTATTGTACGATAAATAATGACCAAGAGTCGTTTATTTAATGCATGAGATATCAACATTATATACAGCCTCTTTAAGGAAGTTGATCGAATGTGAAGCTTAGAAAATAGTTTCCTTAATGTTTTAATAATGATGACTCCCTGAATAGAATCCAACCTTGGCAATGTCGGACAAGTCCATTTTATGAATAAGTGGGTTAAGTTTGGTATTTCCCGCATATTCCCACAATCCTCATGCCGATTACCTTCTCTCTTAATACCGATTGTCATATATCTTTCAGGGAGGTTGGGTAGCCTAGTGGTTAAAGCGTTTGCTTGTCACGCCGTTGACCCGGGTTCGATTCCCGACATGGGTACAATGTGTGAAGCCCATTTCTGGTGTCCCCCGCTGTGATATTGCTGGAATATTGCTAAAAGCTGCGTTAAACCATACTCACTCACTCATATATCTTTCACTTTTGGATGCGATTGTTTGAACATTGTGTTTATCTACGTTGCTAAGCCACATCTACGGCGAACAACTCACTAGACACTTTCTTCTCAGAAATAACCCCAGGACATACGTCATCAAGATGTGAGCACATGTTCGAATCTCCAGAAATGACGCCATAATATAACAATTTATCATGAAATAAACCATGCTTCGTTCTTCATTGTTGGTTACGATTTATTGAGTAGCTATCTTATATAAGAATATAAACTATCTTTATATTGCTTACACAGTATTAGGTTCCATGAGTGAGTTAGGGTTTGTCTATGCAATCAATTACTGGTGGTCAATTCAACTTGACATAGAGTTCCATGACCATTCCTTTAAAATCACATCTTTTACTCTGGACGGATACCTCTCTGTGTGAAAATCTGACAACACCTCTATCAAAGGTCACAAAAAACAACCAAATGAAGGATGCATGGATGCTAGAGCCAATCAGATGTCAGTTTTTTTTAAAATGATTCAGCTTCATTTCTTCCCCACCTTTTTCTAAACAAAAATAAAATCACACAGAATACAAATATTCATTTGATGGTTGATTTTTGTGTGTAGATGCCATGGCAGAGACAGGGTGTATGAATATCCACAAAAGAGTGGTTCAGCCTTTTTTATTTACATTTGAAACTGACTGTTTAAGTTCATTTTCGAGAATGCTTCACTCACTTGTGCCAAAACCTTGGAGCCTTGAGGCTTAATGGTTTTATAAAGTTTAATGATTCAAAAGTTCACTTGACATCCTCTCCATTGAAGCCATTGGTAGTCTTCACACAAAGAGGTATTGAAGTGGAGAAAAGATCTGAGTTGTAATAAGACATCTTCTTGAGGCAAGGGCGTTAACTGACAGTAAAAGTCCAGTTTCCACCCTTGCCGAACTAGGCTGGAATTTCTGGACTCAATTGTAGAAACGAGTGGATATTACGCGTTATGTCTTGCCAATGTCCCTCCTATTCACCAATCAGATTCAATGATGAAGATCTATATCATAATAAAACAGGTCTTACCTCACGAAGTGCATCAAATCACTTGAGCACCTTGATAAGAAACATGAAAAGATGTTAAAATATCTGCCGACACCCTGCAGCCAACCGAAATCTGCACGTTGAAATCCATGTTGTTTACAAACCTGATGTCGATTTCATAACTCGATTTTGATTGGACTAAGCATAGACTCATTAGTACAGCCAAAATATAACTCCATAATTCTAGCCTAGCTCGGCAAGGGTTTGAAACAGGACTTTAAAAGTCAGTTAATTCCCTTACGTCAGGAAGATGGGGGATCCCATACAGGGGGAGCGCACCCCTCCCCTTTTCCATTTTGGCTGGACTAAGAAGTCTATGCATTGTCCAATCAAAATTGCATGCGTAAACAACACGGATTTCAATGTGCCGATTTTGGTCGATTGCAGGATTTGCAAAGCATGTGTACTCTCAACTTGGCATGGTCACATATTTTGAAAATCTTTTCATGTTCATAAACAAGGTTCTCAAGTGATTTAAAGAACTTCACGTGATATGCTAAACAACAAAAGTTCCTGTGACATTGAATAAGATTTAATGCAAAGTTATGTTTTTTACCAAATCTGAAATAATTTCGGTTTGCAACAGATAAAAGACTCCTGTAAGTGTTCAAATGGTTTAATTTGCCATACTGACTTCAGAAAATGCATGATTTCATAAAAAACATGAACATGCAAAAATGTCAATTTACAAATCAATAGCGTGTGTGTCCACCTCTGGCTGCGATGCAAGCAACACATCTTCGTCTCATGGAATGGACAGGCGTCCTGTGGGATATCTGTCCATATCCGCTGGAGCATGTTTTGAAGTTCCTGGAGTGTCTGTGGTACACATGGATGACGTCGAAGGTGCTGATCCATCTCATCCCACATGTGCTCGATTGGTGAGAGATCAGGGGAGCAAGCTGGCCAGGGGATGACATTCACGTTGTTTTGTAGAAGAGAATCCTGAACAAGTCAAGCAATATGAGGACGGGCGTTGTCATGTTGAAAGGTAATGCCTGGGCCTTGACGACACAAAAACGGTAGAACAACAGAGCCGATGATCTCGTCGCAGTAGCACTGTCCATTGAGATTTCCGTCTACCACTATCAAACGGGTCCTCTGTCTTGCTGTAATCCTACCCCATACCATAATGCTGCCGCCCCCGAACCGATCTTCTTCAATGACACAATGATTGACATAACGTTCACCTCGAAGTCGGTATACTCTAATCCGTCCATCGCTGTGGCTGAGGTGAAAACTAGACTCGTCAGTGAATAGAACTTGTCCCCGCTGCATGGCCGTCCAGCGTAGGCGCTGTCTGCACCACTGTAGACGTGCTTGACGGGGGTTTCCTGTCAAAATGGGACGTCTGGCGGGTCTTCTGGCGACAATCCCTGCACATCTGAGGCACGACGTACGGTTTGTGAAGATCTTAGTCGAAGGCCAGGGATTCTTCTTGCAGTCACTGTTGCTGGCTGGAATCAATTTCATAGGTGTGTTGTTCGAATCCAGTTGTCTTGTCGATTATTGGTTACGCATGGCCTGCCACTCTGAGGATGGTCTCTGACTGCATTCTTCTGTTGCAAAGGTTGCCATAAACACCAAATGGTGTTTCTGTGGACGTTAAATTGCCTTGCAACATCACGTTGACTCGATCCTTCTTCAAGCATACCAATGGCTCGCAGACGCTCATTTTCGGACAGGCGTGGCATTTCGTAATGTTGAATAATTGCGTAATTTTGTTGTTTTTCTGAGTGATTGTTGTCAGCACGATGCTAAACAATGCATATGGAATCCCGTTAACACACGTTTTTATACCCATTCTTGGGTAGTGAAATGCATGGGGCTTGCGTAAAAGTCAACTTTTGCATGGAATGCATGCTTTTCCGTAACAGTTGCGTTTTTGTGACTTGATTCCAAACATGTGCTACAATATTGAAAACCAGACTTTACTTTACACTAAAATATTGGTGTCACAGGAACTTTTGTTGATGAGTATAGAAACAAAATATATGCAAATAAACAAAAGATGCAAAATTAATCAATTAAATTTAACAAACAATTACAAAACTGGGTTAACATATGTACAAGAAACAATTAAACTTTGGCTATTCAAAATATAGGGCATGTTATCAGTTGTGTAGAATGCCACTCCTTCATGTAAAATACATCAGAAGATCTCGAGGTTGCCTGAAGTAGGTAATCTTGAAGCCAGAATAGCCAATCAGGCTTAATATTTGATTTCTCCTTATGGTCCTGCAACAAGTTGTATGTAGGTCAGACAAACGATTGGCTTTTCACGTGTTGCCCTGACCAGACAGGGTGACTGTAATGGTTTCTTGCGGTTGCTTGCTTGAGAATAATGCCTTTGTGTTACAGATTGCAT
Organism: Haliotis rufescens; assembly: GCF_023055435.1. NCBI lineage: Eukaryota > Metazoa > Mollusca > Gastropoda > Lepetellida > Haliotidae > Haliotis > Haliotis rufescens. The sequence goes on from NW_025963879.1 coordinate 22,077,472, forward strand.
TGCTTGTACTTGCGTGATTAAATGGGTTTTTTTGTGAGAAAAAGAATACATTTTGAAACTGACTGTAATTCTGATCAGTTTGGTATGCTATAACATACATGTATTTGAGTGATATTGACTGGAGCCAGCTGTTCATTTTCTATAGAATATGCAGTAGATAGTGTGTTTGCTCAGTTTCAGAGTTTGAATCCCAACATTACCCCATGCTTGTCTTCTTGTGGGGATTCCTTGGCAGAATAGGTCCTCAGTACCCATTCTTGTCTCCCTGTGTTGATTCCTGGCCAGAATAGGTCGCCAGTACCCGTTATTGTCTCCCTGTGCGGATTCCTTTGGCAGAATAGATCCCCAGTACCCATTCTTGTCTCCCTGTGCGGATTCCTGGGAAGAATAGGTCCCCAGTACCCATTCTTGTCTCCCTGTGTGGATTCCTGGACAGAATAGGTCCCCAGTACCCATTCTTGTCTCCCTGTGTGGATTCCTGGACAGAATAGGTCCCAAGTACCCATTCTTGTCTCCCTGTGTGGATTCCTTGGCAGAATAGATCCCCAGTACCCATTCTTGTCTCCCTGTGTGGATTCCTGGGAAGAATAGGTCCCCAGTACCCATTCTTGTCTCCCTGTGTGGATTCCTTGGCAGAATAGATCCCCAGTACTCATTCTTGTCTCCCTGTGTGGATTCCTGGTCAGAATAGGTCCCCAGTACCCATTCTTGTCTCCCTGTGTGGATTCCTGGACAGAATAGGTCCCCAGTACCCATTCTTGTCTCCCTGTGTGGATTCCTGGACAGAATAGGTCCCCAGTACCCATTCTTGTCTCCCTGTGTGGATTCCTGGACAGAATAGGTCCCCAGTGCCCCTTGATTGTCTTCCTATGGGATTCCTCATATTAACTAAATACCTTATCCTGGGGCACAGGATATAAGCACTGCAATTCATTGTGCAGTGTTGTGTCCCTTTGGGCACACCAGGAACCTATGATCACAGGTTGTAGTCCTGCGATACCATATCCCCAAACATATGAAGAAAAATTGATACAGTCATCTCTTTTTCTGTGTTAGCATACTAATAATATCATATGTCTCAGCAAGCAACGAAATACTTTTCACAACAAATTTACAGTGATGCAAAACAATTATCTTAAACTGTCAGAAAAATAGCTCTGTGTGATAAATGCACACCCTCAAATATAGACATCACCCGTTGCATGAAATTTCATGAAACAAATTCTAAACTGAGGAGGTCCATGAATGTCACAGTCATCTAAGGCGCCACAATTCGCTGTGCAGAGTTGCGTCCCTTGGGCACGCCAGAAACCTATGATCGTGGGTACGAATCCCAGTTCACCCCGATTATGTTTCTAGGTTTGTCAGCACCATACCCCTGCTCGTGGGTTTCACGAAAGTGATATTTAAAATGTCTAAGCCCTGCATCACTTCGGGCTTTCCTCCCACATTAAGCAGACCGCCTACGTGGTCTAGCGGAAGGTCCGGGGTTCAATCCCTGCCCGCATCATACCAAAAGACGTTAAAAGATGGTACTTGTTGTTACCCTGTCTGGTGCTCGGCATTAAGGGGCTAAAACAAGGACTGGTCGGCTCGGAGTCAGTATACTGTGTCTGAGTGGAGTATTCATGTATAAATGAGACATGGTATTTCAGTGGGCTAGCACTATAAATCGGCATCACTCCGGACTATTACTAGCAGTCACACACACACGTGCATGCATGTCGCTATATAAGTGCAATAATCTTCTTCGTTAAACCCCATTTCACTGCACACATTAAGCTGACAGGCATTGATGTAACTGGAATCTGTTCAAAAATGTATTAAACCCAACTCACTCACTCACTCCAAACTAAGAACTATCTGGTGACAATGTATGTGTTATCGTTAACACCAAACTCCTGCAGTTGTGCACTGAAATACAGAACTGTCACAATCATGTCCTCTTTCTTTTGTTAGAGATGTATTCAGAGCTTGTGGAAACTTGAAGTAAACGCTGCTCATTAATTTTCTATACTGCACTTCTCTGATATGACTTTTTGCAATGTCAAAAATAATTGAATTGTGATCTCCCACTGTGTGACACATTGAGAAAATTGCCACATGTGGCTTAGTTGTAACAAATGTTTATTTTTTGTTTACAAATACCAACAAAACCACAACGGATGACATTCTGATTATCTTCAAGATTGCTAAAACCAGGAAGCAATTACGTATGATGCATGTCATGTTGTTAGATGCAAGAAAAATGAAAAAGCAGAAATTGAATGTCGTAATGTTTTTTGAACTAATAAAGTCAAGAATATAGTTTTCGACAGCTTGGTTATATTTTTGCCAGTATCTGTCAGCTAAATATATCTCTCACTACCGAGACATGTCCTGAGATATCAATATAGCTCCGATTCTTGTATCTTGAGATATAAATCTTGTATTAATAATCAAATAGACAATGTGAAACACCAATTAAAGAAATGGAAATTAGTAAGCAAAAATCATATGGGCTTGGATGAACAGTTATCTTAAGCATAGAAATGTACTACACAGAGTTGCATCCCTTTGTCATGCCAGAATCCGATAATCAAGGGTTTGAACTACTGATTATCTGCCAGGCAAAAGAAAGTATATACTTGAAAATTGAATTTGACCAAAAAATTACATACAATATCAAAATGATGCTGACTGAAAATAATCGCCAAAAGACACAAACTTAAGGTCCAAAAAACAACCATGAAATAACTTATCTGGGTTTTTTAATTTTTAGTCACCATCAAACATGGTGTATACTTTCTTTTGCCAACAGTTTAGGTTTCTCAGCATCAGTCAGCAGCATCACAAGTGATAAAAGTCAAGGATCTACATCACTTCGGTCTTTTCTCCCACATGAAGCTGACATACTGTTATATAACAGAAATACAACTTAATACAGCATAAAACTTACTCATATGTAAAGTATGTAATCATTTAACCACAAAAAATATTAAGATCAGTCATCTTGTGAAATAAATAGAGAAGAAAAAATCTTCATTGCTGAACCAGTAGAATAAACCAGTAAACGTGAAATAATTTAAATTTTTTTAACAATATGTCTATGTTATTGGCCCTTATATTTACATACAATGTATATATTATATGAACACATGGGATTCAGCACACTGGCGATTTATGTGTTATTTCAGTGTCAAGTTAAGCTACTCTAGACCAGCTTACACGATTAATCAACACGTTATAATCCAGATGTGCACACAATAAGTAGATCAGAGACCTAGCGCTCAGAGGCTGAGCTGTGAGGCTGTTTAGGTTGAACACACAGACACCGAGATACATCACTTACAAATATCTCATGGAACAGATAATGAGAGTTGTTCATAGCCCTCGGGCCGGATTGTTAAGATGCAGGACATTTCTGTGAGTATTCACTTTCATCTTTGAGCAGTCTGTGCCAAAAGATTTTGCAGCTACTAGGCTGATTTTGTATTTTGGCTTTATTATTGGTAGATATTAGTCTTTGTTTATGGTTTAGTATTAGCTGATGTTACTAGACTTGAAGAAAGTTTACTAGACTCGGGCTTCGGAATAGTGGCTAAAGTCTCAGACTGTTTATAAGTGGCATTTCAGTATAGTAATAATGGAGTTTAATTGTGGATTTCAGTACTTAGTTGTTTTTTTATTTTTTGTGGTTTTTAAAAAAAAATTTTTTTTATTGTTCCCAGAGTTGTGGAGTAATACGTTAGTGGTACCCAGTTGGTATTAAAGGTTGTTAATTAAGGTACTAGTACCTGTAACATAAGAAGCACTATGTACTACAGAAAGTGTTTCGATCTCAAAACAGCATTGTACGGTAACAAGAATTCAACAAGAGATGTAAACCACAACACACTTGTGTCTGACCATGATTTTATAGAAAATATAAAAACTAGTACAAGCAGCCCCACACACATACGTGCATGCACGTCGCTATATAAGTGCATAATCTTCTTCGTTAAACCTCATTTCACGTACCACACACATCAAGCTGACAGGCAATGATGTAACAGGAATGCTGTTCAAGATGCATTGAACCCAACTCACTCCCTACAGAATGAGAACTATCTGGTGACAATGTATGTGTTATCGTTTACACCAAACTCCTACAGTTGTGCACTGAAATACAGAGCTGTTACAATCATGTCCTCTTCCTTTCGTAAGAGATGTATTCAGAGCTTGTGGAAACTTGAAGTAAACGCTGCTCATTAATTTTCTATACTGCACTTCTCTGATATGACTTTTTGCAATGTCAAAAATAATTAAATTGTGATCTCCCACTGTGTGACACATTGAGAAAATTGCGACATGTGGCTTAGCTGAAATAAATGTTTATTTTTTGTTTACAAATAACAACAAAACCACAACGGATGACATTCTGATTATATTCAAGATTGATTTTAATTTCGTTATAACCATAGTTCGTTGTAACCATAGTTTGTTATAACCATAGTTCATTATAAGCATATACAACATATGTACAGCAATTGGCCGGGACAAAAAATTAAGTTCGTTATATCCATCAGTTCGTTATAAATGTGTTTGTTATAAATGTAGTTTACTGTAGGTTTGTACTTTGAGTATAAATATAAGTTAAGGCCAGGCTGCTTTTTTTTATTTTTAGGATTACGGCTTTTCAGCCCAAGGTCCAGGGTTGGAGAAGGGAAAAAAACACCAGATACATTTTTTTTTAATGCAGAATGCCTCTGGCATACTTTATGAACATATTCTGTGCCCAAAAGAAAAGTCCACCATTTGTGACGATAAAGCCCCTTGTAACAATAACAATTCTATCACTTACAACACTGACAATTGTCAAGGGGGCCTATTCATGTTCGTCTTCGAGATCAACAAAGATCAATTATGTATCTCTTTACTAGTTTACAACGGTAAATTCATATGTTTTTTACTAAAAGGTGATGATAACAAATAAAATAACTGACTACACGGCTATCGGCGGGGGAAAAAATGGAAATCTGATTTTTATTTTTTTATTTTCTCAAAAATCGGCGGGTCCGTAATCCGAAAAATATAAAACGCCTGGCCTAAGCTGATACACATATGACTGTAGTGTTGGTGACATGAGTGGTCTTCTTAGTATAAAATTTGTATTGTTTCTTGACCTTAAAGTTTTGATGTTAACATAAATGTTGGCATTGCAAGTACAAAGAAATTGAAATCCATAGTTATCAGATTTGTTTTTTTATTGATAAGTTGTTTTAGATTAGGGTATTCTGCATGCAATATCATGTAAATGGTATTCAAAGTGATTTTTGTCAAGATTGAGTGCATGATTGATTGAATGCATGATTGATTGAGTGCTAGATTGAATGAGCGGTGTAAGTGTGAATGTATGCGTGAATGTATGATATTACTCCACATTCAGCAACATTACGCAGCATGAAGTCGGGGGACACCAGAAAAGCGCTTTCCACATTGTAACATGTGGAGACTGCCTCCGTGGTCTAGTGGAAGAGCATCTGCGCTGAGAGTGAAAGGTGTGGGCTTTTATCCCCTGCCTCGTCATACCATGGTATTATGATTGAGTATGTCCATAATGCAGAACAGTAGAACAGGTTTAATGGTTGACTTACTCAGACATGTTGTGTACTGACTACAGACTTTCACAAAGCAATTTTAGCGCTGCGACTATTCTAAGCCTATGTTAAAATATGGGAGTTACGATCATCTTAGCCCGAAGATCACCTTGTGCAAGTGGGCCCAGAACATAGAGGTTATCACACGAGTGTGTTTTGGGATGGTAGATACCCTGTTTCAGGAATAATTTAAACATTGTAATTAGCGAGCTTTGGCTAAACTTGTTGCCTAAGCTTGTAAACTGACTCAGCTACATCCCTGGTAGACACTGATAATCGGTATCTTAGACTGTTAGTTTGATAATGATGACAATTTCCCAGTAATTTGTCCAGATCCCCTATGGTTAATTCTGACTTGGTTGACAAGGTTAATGCCATGTTTGTGAAGGCAGATAGTTGTACCTACCTGACCTTTAGTGTTTGTCAGTTTATTCAGAAATCACCCCCAACCAATACCGTTTTTACACATTGGTTTTATCCTGCTTTGAAATCTACCCATTATATGATAAAGTGAGGTTAACTGACCAGATGGAGGGAGGTGAGAGGAAATGGGTTTCAACGACAAGCATGGGTTGCTGAAGACCAATTCTAACTTGGATCTTTACAGGGATAGCAACATGAAGTGGATAAGGTAGTCTTTATTACTGCCACCCTTGAAACTATTACTGTTCCATGCATGCACTCTAAGGTCAGATACAGTGCCACTGGTGGATCCCCATCTTCCTGAGGCAAGGGAGTTAACTGACTGTAAAAGTCCAGTTTCGACCCTTGCTGAACTTGGCTTGAATTCCTGGGCTCGATCGTAGTGCCACCAGTGGCTATTATGAGTTATGTCCCTTCTAGTGCCTCCTACTGACCATTCAGATTCCACCACTCACATCATTTCATTTGCTTCAAACAATATGGCGGTGCCCAGTCAAGATGATCTGATCGATAATAAAGATTGATATTGTTATGAATCGGGTCTTACATCGGGAAGTGCATCAAACCATGTGAGCACCTTGACTGAAAACATGAAAATGTTGAGAAAATATATGTTGACGTTGAGTTGCTTTGCAAATCATGCAATCGATTGAAATCTGTACAAGTTATGAACCAGATGTCAGTTTCGTTATGTGATTTTGATTGGACTAGCTATGCATAGATTCGTTATTCCAGCCAAAATATATCTCCATAATTCCAGCCTAGTTCAGCAAGGGTTGAAAGTGGACTTTTATAGTCAGTTATCTCCCTTGTCTGGGGAGATGCCACTTTATATATGAAGCACAGTTACTTTCTCTCGTTAGTATATGAATGAATGAATGAGTGAGTGAGTGAGTGAGTGAGTGAGTGAGTGAGTGAGTGAGTGAGTGAGTGAGTGAGTGAGTGAGTGAGTGAGTGAATGAATGAATGAATGAATGAATGAATGAATGAATGAATGAATGAATGAATGTGCAGCAAGCTAAGCTTGTATGTATAACATACTCTATGTACTGAAGAACAGGTACATCCCAGACAGGTTGCAACTGACCCACACCAGCTGTGCCTGTAGATATGTGTCTGTAGGTGAGTTGAGGGCAGATGTGGCAGAGGTCTGATTGATTGCACGACAATCCTGTTGGTAATATATGTCTTTGCCCTTCAACTAAACATAATATCTCATATGGCATAAAATCAATACATATCATGAGTGAGTGAGTTTGGTTTAACGCCGCTTTGAACAGTATTCCAGTTATATCACAGCGTGTCAGCTTAAAGGTGGAAGGATTGCCAGAAGTGATGCAGGTCCTAGATGTTTACCACTTTGGTGAGACCCACAAACATGAGTATGGTGCCAATCAGATTCCACCTCTCGCATCACTTGCGTTTGCTTCACACAAAATGGTGGCGCCGAGTCAGGACGATCTGATCAATAATCAAGATCTATATTGTGATAAAACGGGTCTTACATCGTGAAATGCATCAAATCACGTGAGCACCTTGATTAAAAACATGTAAAGATTTGGAAAATATCTGCTGACAACGAGTTGGTGGTGCACATGTTTTGCAAATCCTGCAATCGACCGAAATCTGCACGACAGTTTTCGAACCGGATTTCGATTTCGGTGCGCGATTTTGATTGGACTATGCATAGACTCGTTATTCCAGCCAAAATATAACTCCATAATACCAGCCTAGTTCGGCAAGGGTGGAAACTGGACTTTTATAGTCAGTTAACTCACTTGCCTTGGGAAGATGGTAGCGATGTGCATGCATGTGAGTGTGTGTGGCTGCTTGTATTAGCCCTGACTAATGTTGGTTTTAGAATGCTGGCACACTGAGATACCATGCTGCAGTTTAACATGGATACCCCACTCAGACACAGTATACTGACTCCAAGCCGACCAGTCCTTGTATATTCATCCTGAGAGCCATTCAACATGACAAGAACCATCTTTTGATATGGTGCTGCTGGGGTTAAAAATAAAAAAAATGGACAGAATTATTTTGTATAATAGGGCTAAAACAGTGAAATGTTTCTTGTTTTACAGATGAGACTTCCCTCATTGCACACTAAATATTTGATTGGTTATATATCTTTTCAATCTATAACTGTCAAATAAAAGCGACAAAACCATTTCCTTATTCATAAAAAATCTCTGCCAAAAGCAGAGTCGATTGTACGATTCCGACTTTACCATGAGCATATGTTTATGAATCACTATCAAATAATGTTAGTTTGATGTTTAAAGCCGCACTCAGCAATATTCCAGCTATATGACGGCATCTGTAAATAAGTCTGGACCAGACAATCAAGGGATTTACATCATGAACATCAATCCATTCAAGTGGGATATGATGACATGCATCAACCAAGTCAGTGACCCTGACCACCCGATCCCATTAGTTGCCACTTACGACAAGCATAACCGCCTTTTACAGCAAGCATGGGTTGCTGAAGACCTATTCTACCCCAGGTCCTCAAGGGTCCTATCAAAGTGATGATGCCAGGTGGTTGAATAGATGTCCGCGTAACATCTAAAACTCCATTTTGAGTATTTTTCTAGTGCTAGAGTATCTATTATATTCAGGAGTGATTTAATCATTATTGGCATTGAGAGATAAAACACTTTCCCCTGGGGTCGGCCCTCGGTTGCATCACTCGGATGCTGGTTTTAAGTTTCACCTTGGATGTGCTTCATCCTTCATATAAACTGGGGGGCACGGGTGGCCCAGTCCTCTAAGGCGCCGCAATTCGCTGTGCAGAGTTGCGTCCCTTGGGCACGCCAGAAACCTATGATTGTGGGTTCGAATCCCGGTTCGCCCCGATTATGTTTCTAGGTTGTCAGCACCATACCCCTGCTCGTGGGTTTCACCGAAGTGGTAAACGTCTGAAAGCTGCATCACTTCGGGCTTTTCCTCCCACATTAAGCTGACACGCCGTGATATAACTGGAATACTGTTAAAAGCAGTGTTAAACCCAACTCACTCACTCACTCACTCATATAAACTGTCTACACAAACTGTCTATATGGCCTGTCTTTATGAACTGTCTATATACAATGCCAAATACACTGTCTATGTGAACTGTCTATTGAGTGAACATCCATTTCTTGCTGAGAACATAGGATTTTATATTTCTAGCAAAGTCTTTGAAAGATTAATATTTCTAATTCTTTTCAATTTTTTAAGAAAATATGAACAATTAACATTTGTATTGAAACAGATTTAACAGAACATAACCATTTTTAGCAATATCATTTATGAATTTTTCATCAACCACAAGGAGATGTAGGAGTGAAAGCTTCAACTGCTGATAGAAATATCATCACTCAGTACTCTCCAGTTTCCAATAAATTTTCCTTTATTGGAACAAAATGTTTCCATATGCCAAACACATGTAATGTATTGCCAATAAAATATTTGAAACAGAAAAGATTATTATAATCTATGTATCTCAACTTTATGATGGAGTCAGCAAAATCATTATCATGTTGGCCAATAGTGCAAGAATTCTCTGGAAGGTGAGGTTTGTGTTTGTTCGTATTTGACAGTTATGGCAGTATCGATATCGATAAAAGATAATTTCAACACTCTCTTAACTGTTTTGATAGTTTGCTTGTTATTGAATGACGGATGCGGCGATATTCTGTGTGATGGCAGTCTGTAAATCCAGACAATTAATTGATTGACAACGTGAGCATTGATCTACACAATAGGGACACTCTGACATGCAATCAGGCAATTCTCCATGCCAGTCCACCTGATCCAGTTAATTGTCTCTTACGACAAGCACCGGTTGCTGTGGACCCATACTTGTACCCAGGGTCCCATGGGTGGACCGTCTTGATGCAACACACAATCAGGGGGCAGATGTCAAATTATACAAAAGGGGTCTATATATACATAGTTATAAATCTGTACCATCTGTCTATAATCTGTACTGTTATTGAGGGAGATAGAGGATAGATGTGTTAATTTATGATCTTGACACTTTCTGCTTTTGTCAATTGCCTCCATACAAATTTCATCTTTCAACGGTCGAATACAGATACATCCAGATCCTTTTGTCTTCTTAGAAAGGGTTTGTATTAAAGACCACCATCAAGCACCAATCCCGTTAGTCGTTTCTTACGCAATGGATTGTCACCTTTTTATCCCCCCGGCATATAATGCAGGGGGGATATAGCGATCAGCCATTCTGTCCGTCCGTCCGTCTGTCCGTCTGTCCGTCCGTCCGTAATCATTTCCTTTTCCGGGGCAGAATTCCAAAACCATTCAGTGTATTTGATCGAAACTTGGCAAATCTATCAGGCACATACTGAAGTGGTGCCTTTTGATATTTTGGGATTTTTCTAATTTTTATTATTTTAAATTTTTATGGAATGAAGTTGGACATAGACTCAATTGGGGATGGGGTTCGTTTCCGGGGCAGAATTTGAAAACCATTCAGTGTATTTGATCAAAACTTGGCAAATCTATCAGGCACATACTGAAGTGGTGCCTTTTGATATTTATTTTTTTTACGAATTTTTATTTTTTACAATTTTTATGTAAAGAAGCTGGACCTAGACTCCATTGGGGAACGGGTTCGTTTCTGGGCCAGAATTCAAAAACAATTCAGTGGGTAAACAATGTAAAGAACATTCAACTGTTGACTCATTTCATACAGAATTGCACATTTACTAGTGGTTACTTTACAGACAGCTGCCGGGGGGATATGTCATCTTTCTGATGACTCTTGTTACAGGAAGAATGGGTTGCTGAAGACCTATTCTACCCAGGATCTTCTCGGGTTTGGTAGTCAAGAGATGCATATACTCTCACAACTGTTGTGTTTTTATCACAGAGTAGCCCAATGATTAAATATACATCTGTCATGATACTTGTTAATACTTGTACCAGTGGGGGCACGGGTGGCCCAGTCGTCCAAGGCGACTGTGCAGAGTTGCGTCCCTTGGGCACGCCAGAAACCTATGATTGTGGGTTCGAATCCCGGTTTCTAGGTTTGTCGGCACCTACCCGTGCTCGTGGGTTTCACCGAAGTGGTTAACGTCTTAGACCTGCATCACTTCGGGCTTTCCTCCCACATTAAGCTGACACGCCGTGATATAACTGGAATATTGTTAAAAGCGGCGTTAAACCCAACTCACTCACTCACTCACTCACTTGTACCAGTACTGAGAACATATTGGTTCTGAAGCTTCATAACGTCAATTGTGTGATTGGCGTTGATGGATGACAAAGTAGTCAAAAATTTGTGGATAACAATTTCTGTGATGGTTGTTGCATGTCATCGTATCCAAATTACATACATTGATGCTCATGATGACAATCAGTGGATTGTCTGGTCCAGACTCGATTATTTACTAACCGCCGTCATATAGGTGGAATATTGCTGAGTGCTGCGTTATAAAACAAACAAACAAATCTTAACTACCACTGCAATATGATAATCATGATTTTGAAAAGAACTTCACCCATGAAGATTCCGGAGTAGAATAGGTCTTCAGCAACCCATGCTTGTCGTAAAAGGCGACTAACGTGATCGGGTGGTCAGGCTCGCTGACTTGGTTGATGCATGTCATCAATCCCAATTGCGTGGATCGATGCTCATGATATTAATCAATGGATTGTCTGTTCAAGACTCGATTTTTTACAGACCGCCGTCATATAGCTGGAATATTGCTGAGTGCAGCGTTAGACAACAAACCAACCAAACCAACCACTTTTTGAGGAAAAAAAACAAAACATTTTCATAATGTTTTCTCTCATCCCATGTCATTTTTACAAATGGAAATCATATGTTGTAAACAGGTCCATAGAAAATAACAATAATTACTCTTAATAGTCAGACAGTCATTTTGGGTTTAAAGGCGCATCAGGTGTGCTCCTGGGTTCCTTAATAAACTCAATTGTTGTGAAAGTGACATTTATTTATCACTCTGGAACCTAATGTTGATTAATAAGTGTACCTTGTACATCTATATTTATTTAATGAGAGCAAAGATTCATTTAACAGCTGAAAATTGTAAGGTTAAGATGGAGGTTCGTTAGGTGGAATACCGGTACCTAAATATTTGATCAGTTGCTAGGGAAATGCTCCTTGTCAGCCTAGTGATTGTCAATCACTGCCCTTAGGGAAAAAGAGAACAAAATAATTGAATTCAATACTTTTTTGTTGGCAGATTGGAACCAGAAAAGGAAGCAAGAAATTCTGTTTATCAAATGTGACAATGCACAGTGAAAGAGGCATAGTTTAAAAGGTAAAACGATGAAGAAAAAATTGTTATTAATTAAATCATGTTATGTGGTTTATTTTCAGACGGACGATATATCTAGTAATATGAAAGAGTTGGGTGGTACTTAACTTCTTTTAAATAGTAATATTTAAACATTTGATTATTACCATCAACATCATGACATTTTCATTATCACTTTCATCCCCATCATAATCATTGTTATCATTGAAATGCCTGTTATTATTTCAGTCATTCTTATTGTAATGACTCTCCTCCTTATCAACTTTTTCATCAATATAGGGACCACCTCCGTGGTCTAGTGGTAGAGCGTCCGCCCAGAGAGCGGAAGGTCCGGGGTTTGATCCCCGGCCGCGTCATACCAAAAGACGTTAAAAGATGGTACTTGTTGTTACCCTGTCTGGCGCTCGGCATTAAGGGGCTAAAAACAAGGACTGGTCGGCTCGGAGTCAGTATACTGTGTCTGAGTAGGGTATTCATGTTAAACTGCGGTGTGGAATCTCAGTGGGCTAGCACTATAAATCGGCATCGGTCCGGACTAGTACAAGCAGCCACACACACACATGTGCATGCACGTCGCTATATAAATGCAATAATCTTAGACGCGACATTAAACCCAATTTCACCTCACCTCATCAATATATGTTTTTACATCTGATGACATTTTGTATGGACGTTGCCATGATAACATGTTGATTTAATTGTTTGTAAAGGTATTCTCTTGGGTGAACCCCCCAAACTGATGTTACAAATGATCCAAGTGGATCCACCATTCTTAAAATCCTGGGTCCGCTTCTGATTGTAATCATTTTTCACATTATCATTGTTAGGGAGGAAGTGAGGTTTTACGCCGCTTTTAGCAATATTTCAGCAATATCACGGCGGGGGACACCAGAAATGGGCTTCACACATTGTACCCTTGTCAGGAATCGAACCCTGGTCTTCAGAGTGACAAGCAAACGCTTTAACCACTAGGCTACCCGACCGCCCCTTATCATTGTTAACCATCATCACCATCCTCATCATTTAAATCATCAAGGAATACACATCACTTGGAATCTTTTATGTGCCATGTAAGAAAACCGCCTCCATGGTCTAGTTGTAGCACGTCCGCCTGGAGAGCAGAAGGTCCAGGGTTTGATCCGCGGCTGCGTCATACCGAAAGACGTTAAAAGATGGTACTTGTTGTTACCCTGCCTGACACTCGGCATTAAGGGGCTAAAACAAGGACTGGTCGGCTCAGAGTCTGTATATTGTGTCTGAGTGGGGAATTCATGTTAAACTGCGGTGTGGAATCTCAGTGTGCTAGCACTAAAAAATTGGCATCTGTCTGGACTAGTACAAGCAACCACACACTAACGTGCATGCATGTCTCTATGTATGAGTGCAATAATCGCAATGTTAAACCCCATAACGCCTCACCTCACCTCACCTCACCTCCACTGTAAGTGAGTGAGTGACTGAGTCTGGTTTAACGACACTTTTAACAGTATTCGAGTTATATCACAGCGTGTCAGATTAATGTCGGAGGAACAGACATTTACCACTTCGGTGAAACCAACGAGCACAGGAATAGTGCTCACAAACCTAGAAACATAATTTGGGCGGACCGGGATTCGAACCCACGATCATAGGTTTCTGACGTATCCAAGCGACGCAGCTCTGCACAGCAAATCGCGGCTCCTTAGATGCCTGGGCCACCCGTGCCTCCCTCCATCTAACAGTCCACTGTAATGATGGTCACACTGTGAGCCCTGGCAGATTCTTTGTACCTGATCTGATGGTGGACATGCTGATGGTGTAGATGCTGATGGTGTAGATGCTGATGGTGTAGATGCTGATGGTGTAGATGCTGATGGTGGAGATGCTGATGGTGTAGATGCTGATGGTGTAGATGCTGATGGTGTAGATGCTGATGGTGTAGATGCTGATTTTGGAGATGCTGATGGTGGAGATGCTGATGGCATTAACCACTGATGTTCTTGGACCTAACTCAATTGCTGACAGGCCATAACAATTCAGCTGGAATATTTTGTGTCGTAAAAAAACAACACTCATTCACTCATCACTGTCATTATTGCTGTGGTGAGATTGTTTTGTTTTCATGACACAAATTATCAGAGAACTAGGTCAGTACAGCCTTTGATCTTATGTTCATCTTAGCCTTTGGCATAACCATGAAGAGTTGTGTCCCCTGGGCAACAGCCTTCCTCATCAGCCAAGATAGACACCTCGGGGACAACTAGGTACCAGTGCAGGGGGGCATCAGCACAAATCTTTACCGTTTTCGACGTTATAAGCGCCCCTCTCTAATAAGCACCCACCGCGATATTTGCTAATATATTGGCTAGTGAACAACAGTATATGCACTCGTGTGTTATATGCACCCTTAATTGTGGGCAATTAAATTCTTGAAAATATATTTGTCGTGTATAATACGCAGACTTTTCTTTTGTATCATTTCGGGCTGTCAGCATAAACCATGAAATTTACAATCTTTCAACTCTGTTTTTTTTTCACCAAAATTATATTATAATAAGAGTCCCCTACTTCTAATTTTGAGAGCTCCCTGGGTGCTTATTACATTGAATACGGTAGTTTCATTTTTTGCCCAATAATAACTATACCAGCAACAAACGACTTATTGTGCTGGTATGATTATTACTATTACTGTGTGTGTGTGTGTGTGTGTGTGTGTGTGTGTGTGTGTGTGTGTGTGTGTGTGTGTGTGTGTGCCTGCCTGTTTGTTTGCATGTGTGTGTGTCTGTTTGTGTGTGTGAGTGAGTGTGTGTGTCCCTGCCAGCCTGTGTGGGTGTGGGTGTGAGTGGGTGTGTTTGAGTGTGAGTGTTTGTGAGTGTGCCTGTTTGTGTATGAGTGTGAGTGGGTGTGTTTTAGTTTGAGTGCGAGGGTTCCTGTTTGTGTGTGAGTATATGAGTTTGAGTTAGTGTGTGTGTGTGTGAGAGTGTGTTTGTGTGCCTGCCTGTTTGTGAGTGTGTGTGTGAGTATGTGAGAATGTGTTTTAGTGTGAGTGTTAGTGTGTGAGTGTGAGTGTGAGTGTGCCTGTTTGTGTGTGAGTGTGTGTTTTCGTTCGAGTGAGTTTGAGTGTGCCTGTTTGTGTGAGAGTGCCTGTGTGTGTGCCTGTGTGCGAGCGTGCGTGCGTGCGTGCGTGCGTGTGCAACAACAACTGTATGTCTTAAACTGCTCACATCAAAAACTATTCTGTCTCAAACAAACATCCACCCAAATAGTACCTGGTCTGTCCGTTGCTGAAACTGCTGCCCTGGATGGTGTAGAGAACATCAAAACTACAAACAGCAAACTGTTACCTCAGATTAAATAGTATAAGAATCTTCACCAAACTCTAAAAATGTCATATCCATTTCTTGCCCACTTTTGTCTGATATATGATCAGATAAGTTCATCAGGCCATGCCAGGACCTGCTTTGTAGGCTTTGGAGGGAGGTGTAATTATGTATTGATATTAGTGATATATTTCACACAATATAGCATACACAAAACAAGATTACCAGTTCAGCAATCAATAATCCCATAACACGTACTGTTGACTTTCTTGCACAGCCATGTTGAAAGTTGTATTGCATAACACAAACAGCACGTTCTTCATCTCGACATTAAATGGAGTCAGGATGAGAAAAACATATTTGTAATATTCCAACAATTCGTTTTATTTACCACAGATCCCCAGTACCCACTTCCATGCCAAGGGGTTGTTTTGAATGAACGGCAAAGGTCAAGGACCTTCCTCTGGGGATACAGTGTGTCCAATCGGCCTCTCCGCGTTCTCACAATGGAAGTCACGAGCCCGAAGGCATGTGAGAGTTTTTTCAGCCTTACATCAGTTGCCGGCAGCCGGACCCAGCTGGTCAAGGGGATTGAGGAAGAGAGCACTACTAGAAAATCTTCATCTGAAGACGTCCCTCTCAAAGAGATGAAGGTAAAACTCAGATTCTACTTGTTTCATTTTCTTGTGCAATTAATATAAAATTCAAATGAGTAGAGGATGTGAAACTTATTTTTCAATATCTTCAATGTGAAAATGTCTTAACTTAATAAGGTTGAAAATGGAAGTAGTTCTTAGGGTTTTTCTCCAAGGTCGTTGATGGTGTGGACTTCTTGTGAGAGCTTTAGAGATTTTGGAGAAATTGTGAAAATTATTGTAGCACAAGGTCTTGATATTTGCTTGAGAAAACACATGTGCCATTGTGGCTAGATCTAGTAAGGTAAGAATATTCCTCCATATTAATCTTTCCACCAAGACTTTTGTGAATACTGTTGTCATATAAAATATTTGCTCGTTGCTCATGCTATCAACTCTTAGTTTGACTTGTACAGATTTGTTGTCCGTCATAATGTAAATTGTTGAAAGCAAACAACATTCATCCAGAATCAAAAGACAGCTAACTTACAGGGGGGACAAACCAGTGATTGACAGCATGAGCAGCAAGTTATAATTTTTAAGTGTTGCACAATGACAGCTAGTCAAAACTACACATAGGTCATACATTGAGGTGGTTCATCTAAAGTCTTCATACTGACTGGTTATTTCAATTCATAAACAAAAGTGACAAAACCCGTCGTATGACCATATGAGTTCTCTGCTAAATGTCGAGTTCTTTGTACAATTCCATCATATCTTTAGCATGTAGGGCTGGGACGAGTCCAAATTTACTACCCGGGTACCCACACCCCTATTACCCGACCCTACCCGGGTACCCGCTGTTGGTGTCAAGAGATAGGTTCAAAATGTCCGATTGGGAATAGTTTGACAGTAGCCATGGCAGAATATATTTAGATACACGTTTAAAACTATGTGGTCATGCATACACTGAAGTTGACTGACGTTTTAGCTTTGTTCAAACACACATAAGTCAGGAGGAACGTGTTCATAGTCATGAAGAAATGCGAACATTTGAGACTTAAAATTGTTGTGTAACCATGTAGTTATATGTGAATTTTTGTGATGAAACAATATATCACATGACTAACCACGGGTCCGGGTAGTCCTGTGGGTACCCGGGTCCTACTCAGTACCCACCCGACCCGGGTACCCGAGTTACCCGTCCCAGCCCTATTAGCATGTGTTTATGAATCACATCACTTAGTGATGATACCAGGTGGTCGCAAGAAGGTGAGCGTATCCTGCTGCACCGGTGGCTCCGGGGTAGAATAGGTCTTCAGCAACCCATGCTTGCTGTAAAACGTGACTATGCTTGTCGTAGAAGGCGACTAAAGGGATCGGGTGGTCAGGCTCACTGACTTGGTTGATGTATGTCATCGATCCCAATTGCGTGGATCGTTGCTCATGATATCAATCACTATAGATTGTCTGGTCCAGACTCGATTATTTACAGACCGCCGTCATATAGCTGGAATATTGCTGAGTTCGGTGTTAAACAACCAACGAACCACCCAACCAGCCTGAACAAACACGGGTACATATGGCACAATCAAGTCAAAGAAGGGAATTACATCAGACGCCATTTTGGTCACTGATGCGTCAGATTTGGAAACGTTGACCATAAAACTTTTTGAAATCTTGACTGATGCCTTGAATGTTGTAACCTTGATCAAACATCTTTCGAGACAGAGTTGTTTTTTCTAAATCTTTGTAGAGAGACCCAACTTGATTGTACCTCAACTGTTTTGAAATGTAGACATCAAAGGTAGGGGTTGCTGGAATATTGCTTGACAAAAAGGGAAAGTTGACTTTTGGACAATTGAAGTCGTCCATCTTGTCATACAGTCTTGTGGATATTTGTTTGTCACTCTGAATCTTCATGCATAGATTTAAATAACAAACAGATGGAGGTGTCACTGGTCTCTTTTACTTCTAGTTCTAGGATGCGAAATCAGTGGAGGGAATTGGCTACTTGACAATTATTGTTTGTTTGTTTGTTGTTTGTTGCCTCACTCAGCAATATTCCAGCTATATGACAGCGATCTGTTAATATTAGTGTCTGGACCAGACAATCCAGTGATTGACATCATGAGCATCGATCTATGCAATTTGGATACGATGACACACATCAACAAAGTCAGCAAGACTGACCACCCCATCCCGATAGTCGCTTCTTACGACAAGCATAGTCACTTTTTACAGCAGCCATGGGTTGCTGAAGATCTATTCTACCCCAGATCTTCATGCATTGAACAATATTAGATCATAGAAAAATATCATTAAGTTAAACTTCTTGGACAAGTCACCATGTTTTGATTTTGCTAATCTGAACAGAAATTCTGATTCTTAAAAGATGCTGCAGGAATAATCTTCAGTGGAACTGCTGTAGAAATTCTGCAAACTGCTGCATGTGTTTCTTGTTCATACAGGAATATTGCAATGTTTTGTTCCAAATGAACATGTTTCAGTATAGGGCTGGGACGGGTAATTTGGGTACTCGGGTCGGGTGGTTCCTGAGTAGGACCCGGGTACCCACAGGACTACCCAGACCCGTGGTTAGTCACATGATATATTGTTTAATGGTAACAATTATCTACAACTTCAACTGTTACACTATAAGTGACAAGTGTTCAAATTTATTTCTGACTATACATCAATTCCTTCTGACTTTATATGTTTGAATAGAGATAAAACTTCAGTCAACTTCAATGTATGCATGACCAGATCGTTTTCTATGAGTATCTAGATACACCTAGGGCTACGGTCAAACTATTCCCAACAGAATATTTGTACCTATCTCTTGAGACCTACAGCGGGTACCCAGTTAGGGTCAGGTCATAGGGGGGTGGGTAACCGGGTTGTAACTTTGGACTTGTCCCAGCCCTATTTCAGTATATCTAAGACTATGCAACAATTGCAATCTCACTAAATCAGATCTTAGTGCGCACTACTGCAACACAAAGTTCTGAGGACATCGCATTACAAGACACGCCAGAACGACCTTTCGTGGACTTTGACCGACAGCCCATAACTATTGTTCTGAATACCTCGAGATTGCATTATTAGAAAACGTTCGCAAAAGTTTAAGCGATGATCTGATTGGTTGGATGAAAGATCGTTCTGACGTGACCTGTAAAGGATGTCCTAAGATCTTTGTGTAGCGGTAGGGAGCACTAAGATCTTACTTTTATTGAGATTAAACAAATAGGGAAATGAGAAGCTTGTTCAGCACTTAATTAGACATGTTTAGGTTTATGGTTAAAATGGCTGTATCAGATATATTAAAACCCATATCCAACCTAATATGAAAAATGATGATAAAGACCGTTAATTTGTATTTTTGTTTGTTTTAAAAGTTATAGTATCATTACAGGACAACGATGGCACAAGTTTTAGATTCTCAGATTGATTTTGTGTCAGTGTTTCACAAAAGTCTTTGGGGATGTATTTGTCACATAAGAAAGAAAGATTGGCAATGTTTATGTACAAGAATGAAATGCCACCTCTGTCATAAAATTCCTAGAGAGACTGCTGAGACAACTATATTGACAAAACACCCCCCCCCCCCCCCCCCCTTTTTTAACAACAAAAGTCTATGTAGCTCTTTGAAAAAAAATCTAAATTGCATTGATAAATAAAGTAGCTTACCAAAACCAAAAACGTCCTTGCTTTTGAACAAAATGTATATGAAAGCAATTCATATTTATATAAAAACTTAAATTTCTAAATGCGTGTGAGATTGGATACTTTCTCAAAATAAATAACAAAGCTGTGTACCTTTATAAAAATTTAATGAACCAGTGAACAAAATTATATTTTTATTACTATTTCTTATGTTATAAATCCACAACATTTTCGAGCAGCATAGAGATGTGGATTAATGTCTGTTATTATAACACATTATTATTTATCATAACACAAGAATCAATATGAATAATATCCTCCAAAGTTAATTTCATTGATAAGTATAAAAACGAATCTTTTATTGATTATTCCAAAAGGTGCCTGGAAATAAAGTGATTCCACACAGCACCAATATGGTAAAGTCTGGCATATTTACACTCTACATAATCTAGCTACCATATTCGACGTAATAAGCGCCTTGCTTTGATAAGCGCCCACGTCAATATTTGCTAATATACTGGCTAGTGAACAATCCCAATTAGCACCCCTCCCGATTGATAAATGTACACAAGGCTATTTATTCGTGCATAATACGTTTGTTATATGCACCCTTAATTATGGGCAATTAAATTCTGGAAAAATATATCTGTCGTTTATAAACATTTCAGCATTAACCATGAAATTTACGCTCTTTCAACTCGGTTGTTTTTCACCAAAAAAATATTCTAATAAGAGCCCTCTTATTCTAATTTTGAGAGCGCCCTGGGCGCTTATTATGTCGAATACGGTAACTCAGCTTCTCGACAGATCACTGTTCAGTTTCACAATGTCAAACTTCGCCACACCAGATCAATCCCGAACATAACACAAGTGTTGCTTCTCAGTGGGAGAGAGGAAATAGAGTTTAATCTTGGCTTGGGAATATAACATGTTTATATCCTACAAGAGACCACAAGTTGTATTGGATTTTGGGAATTTCATCATTGGCTTTTGCAGTTGTTACGTGCAGGGTTTGTCTCAGTAGGAGACAAATTAAACCTTAAGGCAGTGGTCGCAAACTTTTCTTTGATGTCTCCTGTCTGGTGTGGAGCGTTGGTTGATATATTTATTAATCATATACTTTATCAAGCCAAATAATCAGATATTTTTTAGAATATAATCCCGGTCAGATTTTGGGATTACATTTGGTACAGTCTCAGGGATTGTTTGTGTTTTATTGAACAAAGAAGGCTATTGATGTGCTGATCAGATTTGGTCATCATTTGCTGCCTTTGATTAATTGGCATAAACATTCTAATTAATCTTAATTAAACTCCAGCTTCTTTGTCTTTGACTGTCAGTTATGGAATTGTTAGTTGGTTGGTTTGTTGTTTAATGCCGCACTCAGCAATATTCCAGCTTAATGACGGCGGTCTGTAAATAATCGAGGCTGGACCAGAAAATCCAGTGATTAATATCATGAGCATCGATTCACGCAATTGGGATCGATGACGTGCATCAACCAAGTCAGCGATCTTGACCACCCGATCCTGTTAGTCGCCTTTAACGTCAAGCATAGTCGCCTTTTTTGGCAAGCATTGGTTGCTGAAGACCAATTCTCCCCCGGATCTTCACGGTTCGAATTGTTAGTGAAACATACTGGACCATGATTGAACTTATTTCTTTCTGTCATTGACTTTGATGATAGAACAATTTGACGAAGACTGTATGTAATTAGCAGGGTTTAAACCCATGAAGAATGTGGCTAACTATTGTTATATTGTTGATTAATAAATGTGCTCAAATTGGTTCTATATGAACTGGATAGGTGACGAGCGTTTCATGACCTGAGTTGCCATAGATCGAGATGCAGGATCGAAAGACTCAGGCAACGTATTTTAGTGTGTATTGTGCAGTGATGATTCCCACATGTTCTAACAGCATGGAGTTCTTGAATATCTTTAAAATATGGTGATCAAAACAATATTGTTTAAACATGTAGCGCCCATAAAATTTCCGAGTCCCGTGATGGGATTCGAACCACAGACCTTCTGATCCGAGGTCGGACGCCTTGTCCACATGACCAAAGAGGTTAACCCCGTCATCAATCTGACAAGGTAAGGATGTCATCTGTGGGATGACCCAACGCCCTGCTACAAACATTTTAGGTGCTATGATTTCTTTGAATGTTGACACAATGATGGTTTAAATTGATCAGACTACTTGGATCCTATCATATAATTGCTGAAATAATCCTCTAACTAGTGTAACAATTAGACAAAAGACATAACACACTTAATTTATTAAGTACTTTTTTAGCAATCAGGTAAGTAGGCATTTGAAGTACCGGTACTGATAATTACAATCTTACAGAGAGTGTATTGCAACATTAAGGGATGACAGAGGACTTGAAGCATGGCACTTCTCTAATTCTGACTGCGACCTCATATGTGCTGCATGAGAATGAATATTGTGGCATTATAATAGTAGTGATAATAATAATAGGATGTCCTAAGATCTTTGTGTGGTCTAGTGTGAGAGCGTCCGCCCGGAGAGCAGAAGGTCCAGGGTTCGATCCCCGGCCTCGTCATACCAAAAGACGTTAAAAAATAGAACTTGTTGTTACGCTGTCTGGCGCTTGGCATTAAGGGGCTAAAACAAGTAGTGGTCGGCTTGGAGTCAGAATACTGTGTCTGTCTGGGGTATTCATGTTGAACTGTGGCATGGTATCTCAGTGGGTTGGCACTATAAAATCGGCATCAGTCTTGACTAGTACTGACATTGCATTCAGAATTGCATCCCTTGGATACGTCAGAAACCTATGATTGTGGGTTCGAAACCCAGTTCGCCCCGATTTTGTTTCTAGGTTTGTCAGCACCATACACGTGCTTGTGTTTAAACCCAACTCACTCACTCACTCACTCACTCACTCACTCACTCACTCACTCACTCACTCACTCACTCCACTGAAGGGTTCACTTTGACCACCAAATCAAAAAAAAGGATCGGTGGGTTCTTGTTCCCGAAGCAAGAGCGTCCACTAACCTTTTTATCAAAGTGATTTATCGCCGCCTGTCTTTGTTGACACGAATACGTCTTTTTCATTTCAACAATTGCCTATGTTTTTGTGTAAGGGATGCAGTCTCGAATATTTTTGTTATCTGATCGACTAGGTCGTTGCCTATGGTAGTCGCTATCTTTGTGAAGCTATACGAAATAAGAACAACGATCTGATTGGATATCGTATTTTCATTACAAGGGGCACAACTCATGATCTACGTGAGGTGGCACCAGGGTCGGGCAAAGAAAATGGCCTTTATGTGGCAAGGGTAGAAACTAGGCTTTGATATAGACGAGTGGACACGCCTGCCTTGGGAAGATAGGGTTCTTGGGCCACTCAGTTGTTAGCATTCGAAAACAATACAGCTTTATTTCTTTTCCATCTAAATTCTGAAATTTTGATTTTAACCAAGAAAACTCATGCAGGACACAAATGTGTACTCTTATTTAGGTGTAGATTCCATGAAGCTCAGAAATGACTGTGTATAAAATACCTACTGCAATATGGTGTCTCAACTTCTGTTATGTCCATTCGTTGAAGTTCGTTTAATGCTCGAGGTATCGTATCAGGAAAAAAAATATGATTTTTATGAGACTGCAAGATACTCATTAACTTTGGATTAAGAGTCTTTATAATGAGCTCCCGGAAATAATTTATGCATCCATTTATATCTGACGTGGAATCTAGAATAGATTATTGAGATGGCCTTCATACTAAGAAACGAATACCTCACAAGTAGGGTCCATTTTAAGGGCAATAACTAGGATTTCATCATCTTTAAGCAGCAGGATTGGCATTCTCAGAACTATATTGGAAGATACTTTGTTTAAATTTGGCCAATTTTGATCCTCACATTAAGCAGTCAATACCTAACATGATAGTTATTGATCTGAGACAGATGGCAGACAGAAGTCTTCAGATACCAAAGGTTGGACATTTATAATCAGACTGTCAATTCCAAATGAAGGAATAGGATTCTAAAAGCTGTATTTCCAAGATAATTGAAGGGGGAATTTATTCAATACTTTAATTGACTGGGGTCCTATAATATCTGAAATATGCTACATCAGCAGAAAAATATTTACAGTTTGAGAAAGTATGTTATAACTTGTGTGTGACAAATGAAAAGTGAAATGACATATTTATCTATGTATATGTGTGAAAATATTATGAAATAAACCTGCTGTGTTTTCAGTATAGAGCTAGGTTGTCTGTAGATGTAAGTCAAATTTGGAACTGGATGCGCAGTATTAATTTCAGTTTATAAGCGATATGATTATCTCATAAATTATAAGTTGGACTTTATACATATTTTCTTTAGCTGAACAATATTTAATCACCTTCAATTACACTTACCGTATTCGACGTAATAAGCGCCCAGGGTGCTCTCAAAATTAGAAATAGGGGGCTCTTATTAGAATATAATTTTGGTGAGAAAAAAAGAGTTGAAAGATCGTAAATTTTGTGGTTTATGCTGACAGCCTGAAATGATACAGAATAAAAGTCGTATTATACATGATGGATATATTTTCCAGAATTTAATTGCCCATAATTAAGGGTGCATATTACACACGAGTGCGTATTATACACGAATAAATACGTCTTGTGTACATTGATCAATTGGAAGGGGTGCTAATTGGGATTGTTCACTAGCCAATATATTAGCAAATATGGCCGTGGGCGCTTATTAGGACAGAGCGCTGATTACGTTGAATACGGTATCTCTTTAAAGAAGGGGAGTGTGGTAGTCTAGTGGTTGAAGCATTTGCTTGTAAAGCCGAAGATCCGGGTTCGGTCCTGCACATGGGTACCATGTGTGAAGCCCATTTTTGGTGTCCCCCATCATGATAGCTGGAATATTGCTAAAAGTGGCGTAAAACCATACTCACTCACTTGCTATACACAGGAAGTAAAGAGCAGTCAACTTGAAAACCTCATCTGTCATATATATGCCTCGTTGAACCTGCTCAGTGCTATTTACCATCAGACCCCATGAAGATTTAGTTGCAAGAGGCGACAAGTACGATTTGGTGGTCAGACTCAATGACTTAGTTGATGGCTGTTATCCATTTTGCGTATGTATCCATGCTCATGATCTCAATCACTGGATTGTCTCGTCCTTCATGTAGCTGGAATATTACTGAATGCTGTGTTAAACAACAACAAACTATTTACTAGCAGTCAGCTTGTAGTGAGTGAGTGAGTTGGGTTTAACGCCGCTTTTAACAGTATTCCAGTTATATCACGGCGTGTCAGCTTAATGTGGGAGGAAAGCCCGAAGTGATGCGAGTCTCAGACGTTAACCACTTCGGTGAAACCCACGAGCATGGTTATGGTGCTGACAAACCTAGAAACATAATCGGGGCGAACCGGGATTCGAACCCACAATCATAGGTTTCTGGCGTGCCCAAGGGACGCAACTCTGCACAGCGAATCGCGGCGCCTTAGACGACTGGGCCACCCGTGCCCTTCGGGCTATCCCCATAGCTTGTAAACAAGATGATACTTGAAGGAGATGTAATGGATGCAGTGTTGTTAGACTTGCGTGAGTCATACATGTCATGAAAGAGGAAAGCCTGAAGTGAGGCGAGTCATAGGCAGACGCGGATCCAGAAGGGGTTCTAGGGGTGGCTACCTCCCATTTTTTAATGTAACACCCACCCCAAAAAATACTACCTACCCTAATAACATGTTGATATGGTTCTTAAAGTAAACTGGGGGCATGGTGGCCCAGTCGTCCAAGGCGCCGCGATTCGTTGTGCAGAGTTGCGTCCCTTGGGCACGCCAGAAACCTATGATTGTGGGTTCGAATCCCGGTTAACCATACCTATGCTCGTGGGTTTCACCAAAATGGTAAACGTCTGAGACCTGCATCACTTCGGGCTTTCCCCATACATTAAGCTGACACACCGCGATATAACTGGAATACTGTTAAAAGCGTGTAAAACCCAACTCACTTACTCACTTAAAGTAAACTTAATAATGGTTTGCATGTAATGTTTGTGATGTTTGGGTGGACCCCTCCCCCACCCCCAACTGAAGGTATGAATGGCCCAAGTGGAACCCCCAGTTATAAAAATCCTCGATCCGCCCCGATAGATATTTGTTCCTGATGAATCCCATGACCACATTGTACTGAGAATCACAATCAGTGTTCACCTGGGATTCAAATCTATAACAATGGGATCTTGATATGGTCACTGGGGGCATGGGTGGCCCGGTCGTCTAAGGCACTGCGATTCGCTGAGCAGAGTTGCATCCCTTTGGGATGCCAGAAATCTTATGAATGTGGGTTCGAATCCCAGTTCGCCTCGATTATGTTTTTAGGTTTGTCAGCAACATACCCGTGCTTGTGGATTTCACTGAAGTGGTAAACGTCTGAGACCTGCATCTTTTCGGGCTTTCATCCCACATTAAGCTGACATGCTGTGATATAACTGAATACTGTTAAAAGCAGCGTTAAACCCAACTCACTCACTCACTCACTCACTCACTGATATGATTACAGGATGAATGAAGGAATACTTGCACTCATGGAAGAACAAATATTATCTATCAATGCCATAAAAACAACATTTTCATCAGATTTGACAAGTTCCAGATTGAAATAATTCTAAATTGATATACATCACTTTGCGTTTATTGTATTTACAAGCTTGTTTAGACTTGCTTAGGTTTTAATAACTTGTCAATATATTTTTACACTGTAATATGCACATCAATTTTCCAGCAAATTAACCCAAAACAAACCTGACAACGTTTGTGATTGTTTGTTTTGGGCCTAAGTCTTTTGCATGCACATTAGGAGAATCTGTACATCCCGAAGTTGAATAGCTCTTCCCTGACGGTAAAAGACAGGTGTTTGTAAACATGAAGCAATGATGCATGGATGTATTTAAGCCCTTTCCTGGCTGCATCTCTAAACAGGTAAATAATCCACAGCTTAATCATGTAAAACAAACCCCTAACTGATTGTCAAAGATTGTTATTGATCTGCTAGAACACCAGTTACTGAGTGTGGAAATGTCATGTACATGTGATTGTTCAGATCAAAAGAGATTATCACGCAAGTGTGTTTTGGGATGGTAAATATCCTGTATTAGGAATAAACCTCGTATTTAGCAGGCCTTTGCCATTTCCATTTCCTATACCATAGATCACCAGTGAGATAACCTCTTTATCATATAATGTCGTTTGTATGTTCTGTTGTCGAAAAGAGTATTGCCATTTTTTACACACGATACCTAAATATTGCAGGTTTTCCTAATATTACATCAGATTTGTTTGTTTGTTGTTTAACGCTGCACTCAGCAATATTCCAGCTATATGATGGTGGTCTGTAAATAATCGAGTCTGGACCAGACAATCCAGTGATTGACATCATGAGCATCGATCCACACAATTGGGATCGATGACATTAATCAACCAAGTCAGCGAGTCTGACCACCCGATCCCATTAGTCACCTCTTACAACAAGCATAGTCGCCTTTTCATGGCAGGCATGGGTTGCTGAAGACCTATTCTACCCCGAATCACAGTGTCTATTACATCAGAAGGTCAGTGATTAGCCTGGCAGAGACCAAGTCAATATAGTCCCTACTGAAAATTGTGTTTTAGACAGTGGCATAACTACCATATAGGCGAAAACACAATTGTCAACTGATAATGTTTCAATGTTCAGCCTTTTGCAGTCCCAGGAGAGTAATTGCCCTTTGTCAAAGGGAAGCTACTCTAGTCTATAAGATGTTCATATGTTTAGAGACCTGGCCTGTCATAATGTTATGAAATGCAGTCAAATGTCCAACAGAGTAATAAAAATGAAAGAAGGTAACATATTTTAACCAAATCAAACTGCTTTAAATTCATGAAATCACACTAAGATGTACTCAGGTCTACAAGCACAGATATGGAAACTTATAACTCTATATATCGTTTTCACTGACATTAATACTGACAATAATAAATCCAAAACCCTGAAGGTCATTTGTGACTCGATTAGTGACAGATTGGGGCGAGGCCAAGGTTCTAAACACTGAAAGGAGCTTTTATATTTGCATTTTTATCTGTAAATGACCCTAACGAATACCGTGTTTATCTGTTGGCTTTATCCTGCCTAGAAACCGACACATTATATGATCAACAATGTTATCTGACCGGTAATGAACATCTTACTTTGCAGGATAACTTAGGATTGGATGTATTTGTTGTTTTTATCTCTTGAAAACAATCAGAAAAAGATGAGACTCTGTGTAGAAAAGTGAACTTAGATCATGGCATCAGGGATTTTTACTTACACATGAAATTTACAAAATTTACAAAGCTATTTGTCTTGGGAGCAGGGCCCTATTCCTCAAAGGGATTTTAGCTCTAAGACATCATAACTCCCATACTTTAACATAGACATGACAGTCATAGCATTAAGATCTCTTTGTGGAATGGAGCCCGAACCAATTACATTCCCTGTTTTACCGGTATATGGCAGTGTTCCCAAGGTCAGAAGGCAAAATTAACAAGAATGGTGTCAGACTTAGAGATAGCCTGTCTCACAGTCCCTGAACCATATTATATTCCCTTCTGCCCACCCCTTCTATAATGCAAACGCCTTAAATGAAGCAAGGCTAGATTTTCCTCAGGTTCAGGCCATTTCACTTGGGCTTCTTTTCAATTTAAATGGAATTTTGTGGTTCTATCACAATTATATATTTTCAGAGACTAAGCATTAGTCTAACTAAGTGTCTAATAGCTTAACCATTTTCTTTTAAAAAACATTTCAACTCTTGACATAAATAATTTTAACAAAAGTAGAAATGAAAAAATGTTAAAAAAACATTTTCTGTCAACAAAGCATCTTTATTATTATTCATTACACTTTGGTTAAATGTATTCTAGTAGGCCTGGGACACCTCCAAATTTACTACCCGGGTACCCAACCTCTATGACTCGACCCTACCCGGGTACCCACTGTAGGCCTCAAGAGATAGGAACAAAATGTCCGATTGGGAATTTTTTTACCATAGCCCTGGCAAAACGTTTTTAGATACACATACTTAACAATCTGGTCATGCATACACTGAAGATAACTTAAGTTATATAGATCTTTATTCAGCCATATGAAAAGTCAGAAGTAATGGGTGCATAATTTTTGTCATTTAACAATATATCATGTGTCTAACCACGGGTCCGGGTAGTCCTGTGGGTACTCGGGTCCTACTTAGTACCCACCCGACCCGGGTACCCGAGTTACCCGTCCCAGCCCTATATTCTAGTATCATCTAAAAAAATGGTCTTGCCTAGAGAATGTAAACCGAATGACTGTTGATGTAAAGAGATTCTGTTAAATTGTGTAACAGCTTAAACTGAAACTAGGCTAGCCTACTTTTAAAATTCCCAATTGACGTCATATCCTGAAATATTATTATCAGTAAGTTTACATTATCACAAGGAGCTTCCAAGTTCTACTTGTGGTCAGGACCAAACTTATCATCAAGGGAAAAAGGGTTTTCTGAAGTAGACAATATCATCGTCTGTCATCCATTGTTATAAATAAGTCTGTATTTTTATCAGATTATTCCACTTAGAATCAGAGCCAAGTTTTCAAGAACATATCTCTTCCGAGTGCCATGGTGCTTGGCACCCCCTCTCCGATCGATACCTGAAATGTCTTGGAACCTCGGATATTTTACTTGTGAGACAGAGATAAAGCAAGACATTGATGGCTTCCCTTGAATGTTGAAGTTTAGTTGTTATGGCAATTTAGATCTATTCACCACAGTCTCTTGTGTCAGATGATGCTGAACGTGGATTTTTATCTTAAATCTTTTTTCAGAAAAATGAAATCTGTGCGTTTGTTCTTTGTTATAAAGTGTCAGTGTGCAAGTTATAGTCCTATGAAGATCAATCTCATTAAAATCAGATCTTTGTACTCGCTACCGCTAAACAAAGATCTCAGGACATCCCATTAGGGGTCAAGTCAGAGTGACTTTTCATCCAACCAATCAGAGTGTCGCTTACCAGATCATGAAAGTGACAGTCGGAATGTGTTTTCTAATCATGCAACCACGAAATATTTAACGTGGGGTATTCCGAACGACAGTTACGGATTTTATGATTACATCCATACAATCTAGGCCATCTATAAGGCATTCTAGAATGTTCTTCTTATCAGTTTTAGGTTTTTTTATCGAGAATGTGTCAAAATATGTTTCGAAGCGTAGTCGCCAGTTTGAAACTAGTGTCACAAAGCACAAGAAAGCTGCCTTCTGATTTGCTAATGTCGATTTCTTGTCAGTCATTTCATTGGTCGGTCAAAATTCGCGAAATGTCGTTCTGACGTGACCCATAATGAGATGTCCTCAGATCTTTGTTTAGCGGTAGCGAGAACTAAGATCTGATTTTAATGAGATTGTTTGAAGATTGGCTGTTAGTGACCAACCATTTCAATTTCAGGGGGTGTGGGTGAGGGATGGGGGTGTGGGTGTGGGATGGAGGGTTGTGTGGTCCTAGTCGTGTTTGTTTCATGACCCACTGACTCTGAAACAGACTGTTATCAATGGAAGTAGACAAAAAATAGTTCAATGAAAGTAGCACACTATTTTGATGCCGTAACACATATATACACATATACATATATCATATTAAGTACACCATTCTTGTCAGAAAAGCTGCATTCCTCCGTTTCCAAACTGTGCATCTGCACTAGTGGATGCCCTGACAAAATGGATTCCTCAATATGGATATGGCTCTAGCATTGAGTTATTTCTCTCAATTTCTTACTGTATGCAACAAGCTTCAGTTGATGGTGTTATGAATCATTCAAGGTTACAAAACTAAGCATTCAACTCACAGAACATTGCACAGAACTACTTACATTAAAAAAATGTTTTTGTCGTAAAATGGGATTTAATTTACTTTTTGTTTGATATATACCGGTAACACTTTCTGTGTGATGATCTGACCTTTAGTCTGTGATTCTCAGCTGCACAGTGTTATGGTGGGGAAAGATGTACTCTTGAACACTCTCACCCACTGCAGTTCAAGATGCACAGTGACCATAAAAAAATATCCTCGATTATTGAGAGTATCATATCTCCATTTGATCATCGATCGCCTCAGTGGTCTAGTGGTAGAGCGTCCGCCCGGAGAGCGGAAGGTCCGGGGTTCGATCCCCGACCGCGTCATACCAAAAGACGTTAAAAGATGGTACTTGTTGTCACCCTGTCTGGCGCTCGGCATTAAGGGGATAAAACAAGGACTGGTCGGCTCGGAGTCAGTATACTGTGTCTGAGTTTGGTATTCATGTTAAACTGCAGCATGGTATCTCAGTGGGCTAGCACTATAAATCGGGATCAGTCCGGACTAGTACAAGCAGCCACACAAACACACACACGTACATGCACGTCGCTATAAAAGTGCAATAATCTTGGACGCGATGTTAAACCCCATTTCACCTCACCTCACCATTTGATCATCAAAGGCGTTAATTATGAATCTATGTTTTGCCATAACGATTTATGCTTAAAACTATAATAACTATAAAACCTTTAAAGATTGTTAATCATAAATTATACCTTAATACATCAAATATTAAAATATACTGAAACAGTTTGAAAATGCACAGTGGAGTTCATCTTTCCAGGGCAAGGATTGATTAAAATTTTGAAAACCTGAAAATATTCCACAGGAACAAAACTCCTGGCATGTCGATTCCACCAGAACAAATATTCCGATGCTTACCATTGTTGTCTTTATTTTGTTTGTTTGCTATTTAAATATGGCAATTAAAATGCCAGTCTGTAGTATGCAAACAAGCCACATCTCGATTCTGTTTGCAGATCTCTTTCAAAGAGCTGGACCTGGAGGAAATGTACCATCACTACAGCATCCAGATCAAACAGTCCCTCATCGTCATGTACCTCGGACTGGACATCGCGGTGTCCATCATGATGATCATCATCCATCTGGCAAACGGAGAGGTGCACAAGGTAGGGGAGACAACTCTGTATCGACTGAGAATTGTGTCCTAATTTCAAATTTGTGCTCGTTTTCTGTGTGATTACAGTAGAACATGGATATAACGAACTACAAGGGACCAGAGAAATCAGTTGTTCGTTATATATGTTTTCGCTCGGAAACATCCGCCATCTTGTGTAAAACAAAACACAATACACGTAATTGCAGCACTGACTTGTATCAATAGTGATCACTTCATAGCATTGGATTGATAACATTTTGCATTCATTAAAGTTTAACAATGTTGACCCGTCACCGCTGATTGTGTTGATTCGCCGCGATTGTGTTGATTCACCGCTGATTGCGTACAGCTAATTGTCAGTGACACTTGACACTGAGTGAGATTTCTTAGTTCGCTATACACTTCACTAATTAGTGATAGATGGGCTTGTTGATGATCAGATATCAGTTCGCTGTATCCGTTAGTTCGCTGTAGAGAGTTCGTTATATACGTAAATTATTTATAATATTATAGATAAATCGGGTATTTTTTAACAGTTCGTTGTATCCGTTTGTTCGCTATATCCGTGTTCGTTATATCTGTGTTCTACTGTACTCCTCAATATAAGTAGACTGCCTCATGACAAGTGATGTTTTACTGCAAATTTCCCATTTGTATTGACCAAGTTATCACCTGTTCATTTACCTGAAGGGTCAACAGTCAATATTGACACATAAATGTGTAGTTTAAATAATGCAAGCAAATATCACTCGCATCTTTTGCATTAATGATAGATTTACAGTATTTACACAATATTCTGTTGATGGGGCGGTCGGGTAGCCTAGTGGTTAAAGTGTTCGCTCGTCACGCCGAAGACCTGGGTTCGATTCCTGACATGGCTACAATGTGTGAAGCCCATTTCTGGTGTCCCCCGCCGTGATATTGCTGGAATATTGCTAAAAGCGGCGTAAAACCATACTCACTCACTCACTCAATATTCTGTTGACAAATATCTTTTAAGACAACAAAGCAGTCATTACTTTAAGCACCAAAATGACCGCTTCTGTGGTCGAGTGGTAGAGCGTCCGCCCGGAGAGCGGAAGGTCCGGGGTTTGATCCTTGTCCGCGTCATACCAAAATTGTTAAAAGATGGTATTTGTTGTTACCCTGCTTGGCATTCGGCATTAAGGGGCAAAATCAAAGACTGGTTGGTTCAGAGTCAGTATACTGTGTCTGAGTGTGGTATTCATGTTAAACTGCGGCATGGTATCTCAGTGTGCTAGCACTATGAAATTGGCATCAGTCCGGACTAGTACAAGCAGCAACACACACAAACAAACAAACAAACAAACAAACAAACAAACAAACAAACAAACAAACAAACAAACAAACAAACAAACAAACAAACAAACAAACAAACAAACAAACAAACAAACAAACAAACAAACAAACAAACAAACAAACAAACAAACAAACAAACAAACAAACAAACAAACAAACAAACAAACAAACAAACAAACAAACAAACAAACAAACAAACAAACAAACAAACAAACAAACAAACAAACAAACAAACAAACAAACACACACACACACACACACACACACACACACACACACACACACACACACACACACACACACACACACACACACACACACACACACACACACACACACACACACACACACACACACACACACACACACACACACACACACACACACACACACACACACACACACACACACACACACACACACACACAACCTATATAAGTGCAATAATCTTGGACGCGACATTAAACCCCATTTACCCTCACCTTAAGCACCGAAACGAGCAATGCCAGCAAGTGGGAAGCCAGTCGTCAGACCAATGAGTGCTGAGATTACGTGTACATCACACAAACAGCAATGTTTCTCCCTTGGATATGTCCAACATGTGCCACAGCCTTGTGGCATCTGCTCTGCATGCTGCTTTGATGGCAGACAATGGTAGGGTCTGCTTTATGTTCATGCACTGAGTAGAGCTCATCTGACTTCCTTGAGATCTAAACAGCCTTCTTTTGTTACTTATTTAAACCAAAAAAAGATATGTGTCACTACTACCGCAAAGTGGCCAAACGTAGTCACAGGTGATGGAGCAACCGCCAGGGATTTATCTTAGATTCACAAGGCAGACATGTTATTTTGTTCATTTTTGTTTTGTTAAAAAATTTGTTATTTAACATGTCAGCGCAAAAATGTAAAACAAAGCATATGAGGTTCTTTCACTTTATTTGTCCTGTTCTCAGTGAAGTACAAATCTACAAACCATAACATTGGTTTTGGAATTTTTAAATTTCATTTTGGGAATTTGTTTTGACATTGGCTGCGGATTGGGGCCAAATATTGGCCCCTGAACAATGTATAGTGTAGGAAGAACTTGTGAATTATTTACAATCTGTAATATGTATACAAAATGAATCAATGATCCTGATTAGTACCCAGCTGAAATGACAATGGAAATACAGTCAAGTCCCGTTAATCCGACATCGATGGTTGTGTAGCCGGGGTAGTGGTATTTATCCGGCTCGGGCCGTTGGGAAACACAGACACAGGCAGATGGTGATAATGGATTTATTGCTAGGGGGGTGGCTGCTGTTGAAGAACTACCTGAAGAAAAGAAAATGTCCTTCCTCCTCAACAGCAGCACATGAAGTGATATATTTGCAAGTTTACAGGTATTATTTATCTTAAATATAAAAGTACAAAAGCCATTGATAAACTATACTAAAACTAACTTTAATGTTAAATTACTGTTATATGTTCATTATAGGATACTTGGAAAGCACATGGTCCAAAATGGACCATGTGGTTAATTATTTTACAAGCAAGTTTTATAATATCAATATTCCATTTACTAATTTAATATTACTTTAAATGATATTATATATATATTATTCAATTTAATTCAGCACCCTAATATAGATATTAATTTCTGACAGAAGCAGATGAAAACAGATTGAAATATGGCCATTCCATACCTGAAGAAAAGAAAATGTCCTTCCTCCTCAACAGCAGCACATGAAGTGAGGAGGAAGTCAGGTATGGAAGGAAGCTACCTGTAGAGGACCAGGGTGGCCAATTAGAAGACAGATTGCATTAAGCATCAAAGGAAGTGCTTAATGCAAGATATAAATAGACTGAGGGAAACCCTACAGGTGTAAAAAATGTCTAAAGATAGACAGAAGGTTGAAGGGGAAGATCTGGTGAGAGATTCCCAGAGACTGAAAATAAGGGTGTTGAGTTGTTTAAAGAGTTAGATACTGATATTCAACTGTAGACAAGACAAACATTGAACATATAGATGATTATGATGATGATGTATGAATAATGATATAACTATAGGAAGAATATAAGGTACCCTGCTACACGCACCCCCCTTTTGGGAATGGTGCCCTCACCATACGCAGCTGAAAACAGACGAACAGCCAAGGAAAGGAGCAGGATAACAAAAGGTTGCAGAAAATTAAACCTGAGAAAGCAATAACATGTGCTCAAACATATATACAATGGACTAAGTAGAGAACTATACCCAAACCATGTTCTGTTTCACCACCCATTGACCGTCAGTCATCCACTTTGGTTTCTGGCGTGACCTGCCAGGTCTTGTAACCACTGGTGGGGTGACAGAAGATAATTCTGGAAGCTGGAAGGCACTGGGGAAGTCGAAATTCCTCCAGGCAACTCGAGTGACGGCAACACCATAGATGGCGTCGTTGAAGAGGGAACACCAGATAATTGAGCTGGTGGTGACCTTGGAAACGAAGGAGTTTCAACCGGCTGACCCAATGGAGAACCCCCAGGCACTGGAGATAAAGGAATTTCCACATCCAGGTCGGTTGTAGAAATCTCCAAAGCGGTGTTGGAGGTATCACCAGGTACAGCGGAAGCTCCTAGAGAAGGCGGAGGGCTCCGAGGTTTAGGAATGGGACGGCCATCCGAACCAATGGGAAGGAGTAAATTGCGGTGAAGTACACGATGCTCCCTAGTGCCTTCCTTGCGGACTTTAAACACAGGAACATTAGAATTCGGCTGTGATTCCACCACATAGAAATCTTTCTCCCATCGGTCGGCAAGCTTCTGTTTCCCACGAATGTTGACATTGCGGACCAACACAACATCACCTACCTTAACAGTAGCACCACGAGCCTTCAGATTATAAGTCTTCCTCTGTTTGGCCCGGGCCTTGTCCATGTTTTGAGTAGCGAGCTCATACGCAGTTGTCAACTTGCGCTTCAAATCAGCAGCAAACTGCGTATAAGATGGCGATGAAGTGTTGGCGAGAGACGTGCCAAAGGCAACATCAACAGGCAGTCTAGGATGTCTGCCGAACATGAGAAAGTAGGGCGTGAACCCAGAAGACTCGTGCAAGGTACAGTTATAGGCATGGACCACATGAGCAATATGGTCCTTCCAACGTGCCTTTTCCTGATCCTGCAGAGTCCCGAGCATCCCAAGAAGTGTCCGGTTAAACCGTTCACATAACCCGTTCCCCATGGGGTGATAGGGAGTTGTCCTTGTT
Source organism: Haliotis rufescens (assembly GCF_023055435.1). NCBI lineage: Eukaryota > Metazoa > Mollusca > Gastropoda > Lepetellida > Haliotidae > Haliotis > Haliotis rufescens. The sequence continues at coordinate 22,113,909 of NW_025963879.1, forward strand.
TTCTGTATCCCAAGTATGCTGCACATTTGTTTGATAACATCACTTTCGAAATTCCGTCCCTGATCTGAATGTAACCTTTCAGGGAGGCCATAGTGTACGATAAAGTGCTCAAACAAGGCCTTTGCTGTTGTTCGCGCTGTTTGATTACGAGTTGGAATCGCAACAGCATACTTGGTGAAGTGGTCAGTAATGACCAGAACATTTTCGTAACCACCAGATGAAGGTTCCAGACTGAGATAGTCAACACACACCATTTCCATGGGTTGAGTGGTCTGAATGTTGACCAATGGTGCGCGCTCAGTCTGATTAGGAGCTTTCCGAAGAATGCACCTCTGGCAGCTACGAATGTGGTTCTCGACATCTCCCATCATTCCTGGCCAATAAAACCTCGTCCGTAGGAGAGCCACAGTCCTGTCCCTACCCAGATGCCCCATCCCGTCATGAAGATGAGTAATGACGGATTCTCGTTGAGGCTCTGGGACAATGAGTTGAAAGTAGGGATAATCACCTTCTGTAGTCTTCTGTCTCCTATAAAGGAGATTGTTATTGATGGAGAGAGCATCCCACTGCCTGAGGATTGAAGCTGTGTCACGATCAAATGACCTAAGAGACTCCTTTGAAGGGCGCTGATCTTTACGGAGAAGGTCCACAATCGTGCAGATTGAGGGGTCCGCCTGCTGACAAGATAGCATCTGATGATCAGTCCCAACATTGGTAGACTCGAAATCATCAACTGCTAAAACACAGTTCAATACCTCATGACAAAGTGAGAGCGTCTCTACAACACTAGACGTCTGCTGACTGTTGCAAACCGCAGACACAGATTGGATATCCATGACCTCACGTGGCAACCTGGACAACGCATCAGCATCCTTGTTCCTTGCCCCTGGTACATACTCTACAGAAAAGTCGTAAGCAGCAAGGTCAGCGAGCCAACGATGTCCAGTTGCATCCAATTTCGCTGATGTTAAAACGTAAGTGAGGGGGTTGTTGTCGGTCTTAACGGTGAATGGGTTGCCATACAGGTAGTCATGGAACTTCCTGGTGACAGCCCATTTCAGAGCTAGAAACTCTAATTTGTGAGCTGGGTAGTTGCGCTCTGATTTGGAAAGCCCTCGGCTCGCATAGGCTATCACTCGTTTCTGGCTATTTTGGGTTTGGTAAAGTACCGCGCCTAAGCCATCGCCACTTGCATCAATGTGCAGTTCGAATGGCTGAGTGAAGTCTGCGAAAGCCAAAATGGGAGCGCTGATAAGTTTACCAACAAGCTCACTGAAAGCCGACTGCTGCTCCTCCCCCCATATCCAGTTCTGGTCGGGTTTGCTATTTTTCCTTTTCTTGCCGGATTGACCAACAAGTAAATTTGTCAAGGGCTTTGCAACTTTGGCATAATTAGGCACAAAGCGACGATAATATCCAGAGAAGCCAAGAAAACGACGAACATCATCCACATTCTGTGGAACTGGCCAGGTCTCCAGTGCCGCAATCTTCTCAGGGTCTGTCGTGATACCCTCCTCAGAGATTACGTGACCCAGATATTTCACAGAGGTCTGCAAGAACTGGCACTTAGAAGGCTTAAGTTTGAGGCCATTCTTGCGCAATCGAAGAAAGATTGCACGTAATCTCTCCAGATGCTCATCAAAGGTCTTTGAAAACACAATGATGTCATCAAGGTAAATGAGACACTGTAGGAGATGGATGTCGCCCATACATCTCTCCATAAGACGTTGAAAAGTTGCGGGAGCATTTGTGAGACCAAAAGGCATCGAGTTACACTCGTAAAATCCTAATGGACCAACCGTAAAAGCAGTACGGGCTTTATGTTCCTCAGCAACTTCGACCTGCCAATAGCCCGACTTCAGGTCAAGACAAGTGAAGTACTTGGCACCATGAAGTGCATCAAGGGTCTCCTCAATCCGTGGTAAAGCATAAGAGTCTCTAACTGTACGACTATTAAGTTGGCGATAGTCTATACAGAAACGTAAAGACGAGTCCCTTTTGCGAACAAGAACCACGGGAGAGGCATAAGGACTAGAAGAAGGACGAATAACCTTAGCATCCAACATGTTCTTCAGATGGTCCTTAACCTCTTGATACAATGCAGGTGGAATGCGCCTATGTCTTTCCCTGAAAGGACGTTCATCAGTTAGCTCAATCCTGTGAGTGACTAAGTCTGTGTGGCCCATATCCATATCAGACTTGCTGAAGATGTCATCAAACTCACTAAGAAGATCGCGAAGCTTTGCTATTTCCTCTGGAGTATGTATCTGACCCAGGGTTTCTAAATTGAAAATGTCTTTAGACTCGGGGCCAGATGTGAAAGCCGGCTCATCCGTAGAGGAGAGACCATCTAAGACATCTACTTGCTCTAAACAACAAAGTACTGTCTTGGCTGGAATAGTAACAGCCTTGGTAGATGGATTGGCAACCTCAACCTTAATCCTATTTGTAGACTGTCCTGGTATAAAATTCACAACCCCATTAACAAGGTTAAGTGAACCAGGTAGTGTGGGGGCAGCTGTAGTACAAAACTGCATGCCAATCCGAGGTGGTTTACCCCTGCTTATACCTGCAATAATCTGATTACATAAAGCAGGGATAACAATTGGCTTGGTTGTCCGCACACACTCAGTCCGGTTAAGGTCTTCCCGACGCCTAATGAGCCATTGCTGAGCCTGACTCCAAGGTGATGCAGTGGCTGCTATTGGTGCACCATGCAGGCTTTCAGCAGCAGTCATGACATTTGTCCCTAATAGTAAAGGCACCTTGAAGTGGTAGTCAGTATTGGGCACTACAAGTATCGGTATAGTTACCTCAACTTCCTGACCTAAGAAGTCACTAGGGATTAGGATTATAGCTTCAACATACCCCAAGTAGGGTAGCTTAGCTTCCCCGGCTCCTTTTAACTTCAAGAGTGAACCTAGACTATGGAGTGTATGTTGAGGGAGGTTATTTGTGTAAAATGTCTCGGACATAGTGGTAACCTGGGACCCTGTGTCTACAAGAACATTACATAAGTGGCCTTCTACCCTAACAGATGTGACGTTTGCGGGACCAATCAAATTTGATGGCAACCCAGAATTGGAGCTAATGTCGGAGTCCAATGTTCGCCCCATAACATTGACTCCTAGGAGTTTAAAGCGGGGCACTGTGGGTGACGCCGCCTAACCCCTATCTTCCCGCAATCATAACAGTGTACCTCAGTTTTTGAGGCTAACTGTGATTGAGAAGCATATGGTGTACGTGATGTGCTACCTTGTGTAACTACATTTGTAGTGGTAGACCTAGGGGGTAGATTCTGAGCCTGAGATTGGGCCTTATTGGCTTGATTCTGGGCTGTATTTGAGGGCCTATGAGATTTATACTCCAGGGTGTTAACCCTATCCCCAACAGACCTAAGGTTCTTATCAATCACCTTTAGGCGGAATAGCACATCATCCAGTTGTCTGTTGCTAGTTGTAGTGGTAGTCAATTGACATGATTGTGCATCCCCAGGGGTGGCTAACTCCTCCTCAACCCTACGGACAGCAAGCAGCAGCTTGTTATAGTCCGTACCTGAATCAAAGTGATGGCGAGTCGCTTGCTTCAGGTCATCACGAGTGAGACCCATCCAGAACCGGCTTCGAAGCAAGCTAGGTGCAGCATTGTGTGGTAAAGTGCCAGATGCCTCTATCTTGGAGATCAAATCCCGGAGGCGGCAACTCCACACAGCGACAGACTCATTCTTTTTCTGGCGGGCAGTGTAAAAACGCTCCATAAGCGTCTCGCCAGGCATCACATTGCCAAACACTAAGTCCAACTGCTCAATAGCAGTGTCAAGGGTAACAGTTTCTGAAAGCCCACTAAGTAGGTCAGCAGCTGAACCCTTGGCGGACCTCCGCATGGCATTTAGAATTGAAGTGTCCGAGAATGCATTCTCCCTACGACACCCAACAATCTCTAAATGCCATTGCTTATACTTGACCTCACCCTTGGTCCCATCCCCAGAAAATGATGACAACCGTGGACTGGGAGAATTGATAATGGGCATGTAAGTAGGCTGAAAGGGTGTGACAAGTCTAGGAGGAGCACCTACACTATGGCTATAAAAGGTAGTTGGATTATAACCTGGATATGGTGTTGGAATAGTGCGGCTAGGCCAAGACTCATGCGGTGTGTGTGAAGGTTGTGATGGGTAACTATTCAGGTAAGGTGTAGAAGTTGCCCTAGGCTGAACAAAGTTGTAAATTGAACCATGAGGCCTAGGCAGTGAAGCTGGTAGGTCCATCATAGGACTAAGGTTCACAGTCGCCGGAGAAATCTGAAACAGATTCTCAGAACCTGTGGGCATAGGTGACCTTGATGGTGGCGTATGACTAAGCAGATGAGGTACCGGCCTAGGGGAGTGAACAGGTAATGCCACCCTAGGACTGGTATATATTGTAGGTGGAATAGTGTAAGTATTGGACAACCCAAGACCTGGTGCACCAGTACCAGTAACACGATATGTCGTATTGGGATGCTGCAGCTGATTTGCAATATCATCTGCTAGTCTATTTAGCACACCAGTGCGGACCGAAGGATGCAGATGCTGAAGGCAGCTAAGTACCACATCGACCTCCGGGTCCCCACTTACATTAGCTTCAGCCATGGTGATACAAACTAAAGTGCAAGGATGTTTGATATGAGAGGAATATGAACTATATGACACTATCAAAACTGAAGTACCTCCTAAAAGGCGACAAGAATCTCACAAGTTAAGATCCAACAAACATCTGAACATCAACAAACTATGAGCTCCTCACCAAAGGATACAAAATGGATGCGTCTGAAGTTCAGCATCTAGTGCACCACAAGGTACAAGAACAATGAACTGCAGCTAGCCAAAAATAGAAGTAAGGGAACCAAAAGTCCTCACTGAGCTAAACTGGAAAAGCAGAAACCAAATACCAAAATACGAAGTATCTGACAAAGTCTCCAGAACAAAAGGGAAAAATACAACTTTAGTTTGCTAAGGTAAGTAATACGAAAAAGGTAAGTGGCAAGGTAGGTGTAAGAACAACTGACCACTTGTTGTAATAAGAAATATTACATGACTAAGCTACCACAATCTGGTTACCAAGCAGATGTGTAGGATAAACTAAGTCAATTACGGCAAAGATCACAACAATCTTACCAAAATGTTGCGAGCAGGAATATATATAGGAAGAACTAAGTATGAAGCAATATATAAGTTGCGAACGAGAAGTAATCAACACAAGAGTAATGAATTTGTTTTGATTTGAATGATGAACTAAGATGATGAAATGGTATGAATGAATAGGACGGCACAAGGACAAGACATGATATGGCAAATGTTAGTTGAGCAGATAAGGAATTTCCCAGCAGTGAAAAATATTTCAGACAGGAAAGAAGAGTGAGAAATTTAAAGTAAGAAATATGAAATAACTATTTTAGGGTACTTACTTTGCCAAAAGGTATCCAAGTGACTTAACAAATTAAATGGCTTATCTTATACCAGTAAACTGCAAATTAATTTAATAAAATTCATTGAATGAAGATGAAAATTACAATATATCACAATTAGCTATCACAGTTAAAGGGCAGTATAAATAGAATTTATCAAAATTCTGTAAAGATATAGGTTGATTTTAAATAAGAATTTAATTAAATGAGAATTCTGCAATGATAACTCAGAATGGCAACAAGTGGGTCACACAGCTGTACAACTTTACAGTTGTCAACAGTGCTTCCTAAGTGGAAAATATGATGATCACAAGTGTGACAAGATAAAGTTTCAAAAATGTTCAAGTAATGGTGATGAACATATCAAGCATATATATATATACAATGAAACAGTCAACTAATGACATTCTGATAAAATTTAGTTCAGAATGTAAACAAAGTTCATGGTCACAGTTCACAGATCAAAAGTTCATGTGTGAACAAAATGACAAATACATGTAAATCAGTTAAAATAAAAGTCACACTTCCAGGAATTGGAGGAAGCACCTCAATTTTAGCACTGATGCAGACGAAAAGTTCAACGTCATAACAAAGTGTAGATCACTGACGATTGAGGATCAAGATTTAATTTTAGTCAGAGTTATAGCTCAACGCTACACACAAAACTTCCACAAGTTGCATGGAAGAAACATCCTGAATCTTCAATGAAGAATCCTTCAACAGTGATGAAGGATTACCCCCAGAACACGATGAAGTTGATGAAGCCTGTGTCCAGAGTGACAGCCAACGGCCCCACGTTGGGCGCCAAATTTGTAGCCGGGGTAGTGGTATTTATCCGGCTCGGGCCGTTGGGAAACACAGACACAGGCAGATGGTGATAATGGATTTATTGCTAGGGGGGTGGCTGCTGTTGAAGAACTACCTGAAGAAAAGAAAATGTCCTTCCTCCTCAACAGCAGCACATGAAGTGATATATTTGCAAGTTTACAGGTATTATTTATCTTAAATATAAAAGTACAAAAGCCATTGATAAACTATACTAAAACTAACTTTAATGTTAAATTACTGTTATATGTTCATTATAGGATACTTGGAAAGCACATGGTCCAAAATGGACCATGTGGTTAATTATTTTACAAGCAAGTTTTATAATATCAATATTCCATTTACTAATTTAATATTACTTTAAATGATATTATATATATATTATTCAATTTAATTCAGCACCCTAATATAGATATTAATTTCTGACAGAAGCAGATGAAAACAGATTGAAATATGGCCATTCCATACCTGAAGAAAAGAAAATGTCCTTCCTCCTCAACAGCAGCACATGAAGTGAGGAGGAAGTCAGGTATGGAAGGAAGCTACCTGTAGAGGACCAGGGTGGCCAATTAGAAGACAGATTGCATTAAGCATCAAAGGAAGTGCTTAATGCAAGATATAAATAGACTGAGGGAAACCCTACAGGTGTAAAAAATGTCTAAAGATAGACAGAAGGTTGAAGGGGAAGATCTGGTGAGAGATTCCCAGAGACTGAAAATAAGGGTGTTGAGTTGTTTAAAGAGTTAGATACTGATATTCAACTGTAGACAAGACAAACATTGAACATATAGATGATTATGATGATGATGTATGAATAATGATATAACTATAGGAAGAATATAAGGTACCCTGCTACAGTTGCATATGATTATGTCGGATTAACGAGTATGTGGGATAAACGAAATTAAGTAGTATCAACGTTCGTGAATGAAAATAGGACAACTACACGATAGATATGAGGATTCAAACACGTAATAAAAAATATAAAATAAATATTCATATTGTTATGTTACATTGTTGGCGGAATATGTTTTCTTATCATGCAACCTCTGATGACTGTGTCGGATTAACGAGACTGATTAATGAGTGATTTCGGTAATTCGTTGCAAATTAGGAGTGTCGGAGTCAGAGTGCGAGACTGTCGGATTATTGGGTCTAAATAGCACTGATTTAATCGGTTCCCATCATTAGCGTCGGATAAAGCTGATTGTCAGATTAAGGAGTGTGGGATTATCGAGACTTGACTGTACCATGGTCCACCATGGCCTTACCCCAAATCCTTCTGTTTCAGAGTTCCTCCCAGACAGCCCAGGTGTCCATACTAGGCTGTGGTGTCCTGTTGAAGGTGTTCCTCATTGTGTTCACAAGCCTGAAGAAGATCTACCAGCAACACACCTCCCTCCTGTCGGCTGCCGTGTGGCTCTCCATCCTCTCACTCATGTCCCTCTACTACAGCTTCAGCGTCCACCGCACCCCCGCAGATGACATGCCCGTCATGTTTTATATCACCTTGGTGGGCTACATGGTGCTGCCTTTGTCCAAGAAATGGTCCCTGGCGGTTGGATCTTTGTCTTTGGTCCTGGAGCTTGTGCTCTCCGGGGTCCTATCTGACAGATTAATTCAGCATCTGCCACAACAGGTTAGTAGGTTAATGCAACCGGGGCAACCATATTTGATATCACATTTTACGTTTGACCTTTATGAATCCTATAGGTTGTCATAGGGACTATATTTAAAATATTGCCTTTGATGTTTGACCTATGCTATGCGTGAACATCTTTTATCATCCAAAACTGGCTCCCACAGGAGATATCGCTTGGATTAGATCAAGCGATATCTACACTGCAGATATCGCTGCAATGAAATTACATCACAATGCTGTGACGTCACTGGCTACCATGACGTCACAATCAAATGACATCACTAATGGTTCTGCTACTGAAGCTGTCAGCAGTACTTTTTACACTGAAGACACTGCTTATTACTGTCTACTAATTGAAAAAGTTGGAATAATGATGTTGGATGATAAATAAAATCTCACCCGCGTGTCTTTTGATATCAAATATATCAACACAAGTTGATAAAAGAGGCAAAAATCCTCGGCAAGCCTGGAAATTTTTCCACTTTTATCAACTCGTGTTGATATATTTGATATCAAAAGACACACGGGTGAGATTCTCTATGTCATCAGATATTGCATATTAAATTTAAGCCATCCTGTGCATTAAAAGGACAAAATAAGACTGATAGTTTTATACATTGCAATTCCATCCCCAGCTTGTGTCTAATGCTGTGATGCTGCTGTGTGCAAACATTGTTGGTCTGTACCACAAGTCGCTGTCCGATCTGGCTCACCGCCGAGCATTCCTTGATGCCAGGAACTCTGTGGAGGCGAGCATCAAACTGGAGAGAGAGAAGAAACAACAGGTGAGGAAGAGTGGAGACGTCAACACAGGGCCTATCTCATTGTTAGATGGTGTCAGTCTTAGAACTCACCAACACAGGGCCAATCTCATTGTCAGATAGTGTCAGTTTTAGAATAACATCAACACTGGGCCAATCTCTTTGTCAGATAATCCATTCCGATGGATCAAGAATTGGTTAATTGTCTTGTTCCAAGAATAGTTTCATCCTGTATTTACCTGGACGATTTACGTGGACTCTGTGACATGTTCAGACAGTATGACCTGACTGAGATGCTTATGTCTGTGGTCCCCAGGAGGAGCTTCTCATCAGCTGCATCCCCAGCAACCTGATGAACCAGATGAAGGAGGATCTCCAGAAGCAGATGATGAGCAAGGCACCCAAACCCTCCCCCTTCCAGGACCTGTACGTGCAACACTACACAGATGTCAGGTGAGTCCTTCACTACACAGATGTCAGGTGAGTTTCCCACTACACAGATGTCAGGTGAGTTCCCCCACTACACAGATGTCAGGTGAGTCCCCACTACACAGATGTCAGGTGAGTCCCCACTACACAGATGTCAGGTGAGTCCTTCACTACACAGATGTCAGGTGAGTCCCCCACTACACAGATGTCAGGTGAGTCCTTCACTACATAGATGTCAGGTGAGTCCCTACTTCATGGATGTCAGGTGAGTCCTTCACTACATAGATGTCAGGTGAGTTTCCCACTACACAGATGTCAGGTGAGTCCCCCACTACACAGATGTCAGGTGAGTCCCTACTTCATGGATGTCAGGTGAGTCCTTCACTACATAGATGTCAGGTGAGTCCCCCACTACACAGTGTCAGGTGAGTCCCCACTACACAGATGTCAGGTGAGTCCCCCACTACACAGATGTCAGGTGAGTCCCCACTACACAGATGTCAGGTGAGTCCTTCACTACACAGATGTCAGGTGAGTTCCCCACTACACAGATGTCAGGTGAGTTCCCCCACTACACAGATGTCAGGTGAGTCCCCCACTACACAGATGTCAGGTGAGTCCCTACTTCATGGATGTCAGGTGAGTCCTTCACTACATAGATGTCAGGTGAGTCCCCCACTACACAGTGTCAGGTGAGTCCCCACTACACAGATGTCAGGTGAGTCCCCCACTACACAGATGTCAGGTGAGTCCCCACTACACAGATGTCAGGTGAGTTCCCCACTACACTGATATCAGGTGAGTCCTGCACTACACAGATGTCAGGTGAGTCCCCACTACACAGATGTCAGGTGAGTCCCCCACTACACAGATGTCAGGTGAGTCCCCACTACACAGATGTCAGGTGAGTTCCCCACTACACTGATATCAGGTGAGTCCTGCACTACATAGATGTCAGGTGAGTCCCCACTACACAGATGTCAGGTGAGTCCCCCACTACACAGATGTCAGGTGAGTTCCCCCACTACACAGATGTCAGGTGAGTTCCCCACTACGCTGATATCAGGTGAGTCCTGCACTACATAGATGTCAGGTGAGTCCCCACTACACAGATGTCAGGTGAGTCCCCACTACACAGATGTCAGGTGAGTCCTGCACTACACAGATGTCAGGTGAGTCCCCACTACACTGATATCAGGTGAGTCCCCCACTACACAGATGTCAGGTGAGTCCCCCACTACACAGATGTCAGGTGAGTCCCAACTACACAGATGTCAGGTGAGTTCCCCAACTACACAGATGTCAGGTGAGTTCCCCCACTACACAGATGTTAGGTGAGTCCCCCACTACACTGATGTCAGGTGAGTCCCCACCACACTGATATCAGGTGAGTCCTGCACTACACAGATGTCAGGTGAGTCCCCCACTACACAGATGTCAGGTGAGTTCCCAACTACACAGATGTCAGGTGAGTTCCCAGATACACTGATGTCAGGTGAGTTCCCACTACACAGATGTCAGGTGAGTTCCCCACTACACAGATGTCAGGTGAGTTCCCCCACTACACAGATGTCAGGTGAGTCCCCACTACACAGATGTCAGGTGAGTCCCCACTACACAGATGTCAGGTGAGTTCCCCACTACACAGATGTCAGGTGAGTCCCCACTACACAGATGTCAGGTGAGTCCCCACTACACAGATGTCAGGTGAGTTCCCCACTACACAGATGTCAGGTGAGTCTCCACTACACAGATGTCAGGTGAGTCCCCACTACACAGATGTCAGGTGAGTTCCCCACTACACAGATGTCAGGTGAGTCTCCACTACACAGATGTCAGGTGAGTCCCCCACTACACAGATGTCAGGTGAGTCCCCACTACATAGATGTCAGGTGAGTCCCCACTACACAGATGTCAGGTGAGTTTCCCACTACACAGATGTCAGGTGAGCCCCCACTACACAGATGTCAGGTGAGTCCCCACTACACAGATGTCAGGTGAGTCCCCACTACACAGATGTCAGGTGAGTTCCCCACTACACAGATGTCAGGTGAGTCCCCCACTACACAGATGTCAGGTGAGTCCCCACTACACAGATGTCAGGTGAGTCCCCACTACACAGATGTCAGGTGAGTTCCCCACTACATAGATGTCAGGTGAGTTTCCCACTACACAGATGTCAGGTGAGTTCCCGACTACACGGATGTCAGTTGAGAATTCTTATATTCCAGATATATAATTTTTTTAGCTTGAGGGGCACTGGTGCTGCAATTGCCTGTACAAGGTTGTCTCCATTAGCTATAGCAGGATCTACTTATCTATCACCGATCCTGAGTCTAAAATCCTGATTTCTGCCAATTTATATGTTTGGTTTGTTTGCATCATTCTCAAGTTCAGAGTGTTGAAAAGCCCATTCTATTTCCAACACCTTTATTAGATTCAATTCTTAATACTTCTATATTGAAACCCATGAAGATTAGAATTGGTCTTCAGCAACCCATACTTGTCGTAAGAGGTGACTGAAGTGATCGGTCGGTCAGGCTCGCTGACATGCTCGATGCATGTCATTGTATCCCAATTGCGTAGATCGATGCTCATTATGTCAATCACTGGTCCAGACTCAATTATTTACAGACCGCCGTCATGTAGCTAGAATATTGCAGAGTGTGGCATTAAACAACAAACAAATAAATCTATTCTGAAGAAATTCCACTCTAAATACTTTAATTTCAGAAGAGCTATACAAAAAGTTCATCATGATGAATTCAATCCTATTCATCTATTTTTCACCAAATGTCTTCAAAAAGACCCTTTGTAATCAGAAAACTCATTAATTCTCCAGTCAATCAATAACAATTACTCCAAATGCTTGACAGAACCTATTGTTTTACTCCTTGATTGGCCTACCAACACTTTATCACCTTCAGTTCCATACGTGCACCAGATACATATATCATCTGTTGGATATATCACACTACAACCCTACTGCACTAGCCATCACTCACACCAATCAGTATCATTAACTAGGTCTCTGAAACAATAGCTCAGTCCCAGGGGGATGAGGTTGAGGGATGTGGTATTGTGCATCTCTCCTGAAGCTTCAGATACATCATTAATTCAGAGAAGCAGTTGATTACAATGTACTCTTAATTAGGCTATACATATTGTCGTAGTTCTCAGATCTATCCCTTTGTAACTTGTAGATTCAGTTAGGAGTTATAAAGTAGAAAGACAAAAAGTCATGTTGTCAAAATGAATACACATTCGTCACCACTCCCATCTTTTCGTAACCTGCAAGAAGACTCGTCCCCCGATTGATGAATGTTATGGGCGAAAATATGACAAACCAATCAGAATGCATGTATGACTTCAAGTACTTCGGTCAAAGAGTTCCCAGGAATAATTTTTGATTTTGCATAAAGTTGTTTATTCAGTATTAATGGTCATATGGCCAAGTTACAGTATATATGAAAACAGAAAAATAGCAACATGTTAAACGCTTAAGAAATATTGCTATATAACTGAAAAAAATCTGCCTATTTAATGTAACATAAAAATATTTTATTGAGACAGTATTACATTTGTCTCACCTGTTCATGTGCGAAAGCGACCCATGAAGATTCGAGGTAGAATAGGTCTTTAGCAACCAGTGCTTGCCGTAAAAGGTGACTATGCTTGGCGTAAGAGGCTACTAACGGGATCGGGTGGTCAGACTCGCTGACTTGGTTTATGCGTGTCATCGTACCTGAATTGCGTGGATCGATGCTCATGATGTCAATCACTAGATTGTATGGTCCCGACTTGACTATTTACAGACCGCCGTCATATAGATGGAATATTGCTGAGTGTGGAGTTAAACAACAAACAAACAAACAAAAACTACAATGCATAGAAGCCGTATGCATGGGCGGATACAGCTTTTTTGAAAAGGGGGGGTGCACAATTAAGATCCTTTTATTGTCTTTGGTGGTAATTTATACAGAAATAAAGATTTTTTCCGCCCATGGTATGTATTCATATGTATTCGCCGGTGATGGAGGAGGGTAGTGCATACAAACTATGAAGTACTGACAATGCACTTTGTGTTTCCTGGACCTTGGATGAAGCAGCTGTTTCTACTTGCAGCATCCTGTACGCAGATATTGTCAACTTCACACCACTGGCCTCCGACTGCACAGCAGCTGAACTTGTTAAAATGCTGAATGAGCTGTTTGGCAGATTTGATCAACTCGCCAAGGTATTGCTTTAACTTCATTGCTTAACACTCCAGAGGGCCCACTTGCACAAAGTGATCTTAGCGCTAAGACTATCTTAGCCTATGTTAAATTTTGGCAGTTACGATCATCTCAGCGCTAGGATTGCTTTGTGCAAGTGGGCGCAGATATGCTGGGTATTTGCTAAAAAAATTAACACTAAAAACATCACCATACTTGTGATCATATACTCATCTCTATTTGCTGATCAAATTAAAGCGTCACAATTATGTTGTACAGTTTGTCACCTGAAGCAGCAGTTTACACAGAACTTTTTTAATAATTGCTTGTTCATGTTTATAGGCATAAAAGTTTTGTTTACTTGTAAATAAAGGTTGGAATGTCCATTAAAGAAATTAAATTTATCTGTCCTCATCATCCCGAGGCAGGCGTGTCCACTAGCCTATATGAAAGCCTAGTTTCTACCCTTGGCACATCAAGCCCACTTTCCTTGGCTCAACCCTGGCGCCACCTCGCGTAGATCAAGAGTTGTGCCCCTTGTAATGAAAACGCGATATCCAATCAGATCGTTGTCCTTATCTTGTACAGCTTCACAAAAATGATTAAGTTGATCAGATAACGAAAACATTCGTGATTTCATCCCTGACACAGAAACATAGCAATTATTGAAACACCCCATGCAAAGTAACCTGCCTTGTCAAAGTTGACAAGGCAAGAGAAATAAGAAAGGGGCTGCCCTAAGCTATTATTATAATGACTTATATTTGGCAACTTGAGTTACCAGCAAGCAGCAAGCAGCAGCAGCAATGGGCAACTATGTTGCCGGCAGCAAAATACTAAGTTTCAGCTGAAAAGCAGACATGAATTAAGTTAAGTTAAGGTTCCCATCCGCTGAGAAGCAGGGGGACCGAACAGAATCCCGCTTAAGAGCAGGGACCTGATAATTTTGATAATTACTTGGTGATTAAGTAAGTATTTACATTTGTAGCCAACAAGAACCACGCCCACCTATAACATTTATTGAATAAATAAGCAATATACATAGTTTGCCCTGTGCCATATATGTACACAAGATTGATTGAGAGAATATGAATGTGGCAGGCTAGGGGTAGGGTGGGTGGGAGCCAAAAGTTGAGAATTGCTGTACAAAAACTGGGTACAGAAAATTTTGACAGAACTAACGGACGATGGTGATGACGCAAGAGAAAGTTTGATGACGTCATAGGAAGTAGAATTATAATGTAAGTGGCGGGAGATTGGAAGAGGAAATGATGTAACAGAGGCATACAAAGAGGTGCATTATGGTTTCAATAAACCCATTTAGTGAGAAGCACTAAATGAAATTATTGGGTGTTTAAAAGATATGTTGGTGTATCAGTCGTGGTTTTGTGAAGCCTTCTCTGATTGGACTATCAATATGTGGGATAGTCCAATCATATTTAGCACAGGGAAGTGGGCTTGACGTGGCATGGGTCAAAACAAGACTTTGATAGAACACTTGTGGACGCTCTTGCCTCGGGAAGATGATCTGTCCTGAGATGCACTTCCTTTCCAAAGGAGCAGTATGGATGGCCCTGTCATCCAAAGTAATCTGTCCTTATAAGCATCCTTACAGAGTGCATGAAGCTTATGGTTGTGGGTTCGAAGTCATTTTTGACCTGGTTATGTTTTCAGGTTTATAAGCACTATACCTGTGGGTAAAATTTCACCAGGTTAAAGACCTGTATGACTGACCTGCTTTCCTCTCACATCAAACTGAACCAACCAAAGTAATATAACTGAAATATTGTTCATAGTGTTAAACCAAACTCACTGACTCATTTCAGAAGAGCAACTGCATGCGGATCAAAATTCTGGGGGACTGCTACTACTGCGTGTCTGGGATTCCCTCCGCAGACAAGGACAATGCTGCCAACTGTGTCCGCATGGGGCTCCGCATGATTGAAGCTATCAGGTCAGTAGAAAACTGCTAGCAGAAATTGTGCATGGAAGACACGTGAAGCTTAAACATAATTTTTATATTTGACATTATTTTCATTTTAAGCATTTTTTTTGTATTGTACGGTTTTTTTGTATTATACATTATTTTTGTATACATTATTTTTGTATTATACATTATATGAAATAACTTTTTGATATTGAGATTCAGATGTGTGTGGGGCGGTGGGGTAGCCTAGTGGTTGAAGCCTTCACTCATCACCCTGAAAGCTCATGTTCGATTCTCCACATTGGGTACAATGTGTGAAGCCCATTTCTGGTGTCCCTGATGTGTTTTAAATAGCTTCTTGAATATATATGATATATGGAGGAAATATACGTGAATTACGCAACGAGTTGACAATTCTTTTAGCTATGCCCATTATGGCTTAGACGGAACCCAGTCACAAAAATGACCACAAGAGGGGCACGAGTGGCAATTCGGCTTGTCCCGGAATAATACAAGTTGGTCACGAATGGGACAATGTACTAATGACAGTTATTTTCCACACAGGGAAGTGAGGGAGGCAACTGGTGTGAATGTAGACATGCGTATTGGAGTTCACACAGGCACAGTGCTGTGTGGAGTTCTGGGGCGGAGAAAGTGGCAGTATGACGTGTGGTCTGATGATGTAACCATCGCCAACCACATGGAGTCGTCCGGAGTGCCTGGGTGAGGAAACAAAGATACAAACAACTGATGTTTAAAAAACACATAAATCAATACCCAACACTTTTTTCATATATTTTTTTCATTTTTGCAAACATTTGGTAGGGCTCATCATTTGACCAATAAAAGATATAACCAACATTGATCAATGTACAGTAATCTACGGTTATAATAAACTCAAAGGGACCACTTATTTTAGATTGTTATAACCGTAGTTTATTATAAGCATTTCAATGTCCTATTTTCATTAATCTCATAAATGACATAAAATACTTAACAAGTAAATACATATCATAAATATATTATTAACACAGTTTCATTGACATACGGACAGAAGTGTCACCTGCCATAGACTTGTCAAACCGGATCACCCATTTGCGGACGATTTTGGAGTTGAATTTGTAATTGACTCGAACATTTTAAAAAACCTTGGGTTTGCAGATTCGGCCACTGTTTTACTTTTGTTAAGTGAGGGTGTAAATTGAGTTCATCGGATTCCTTCAATTATTTATACCGGTAGCCACTTTGAACAGCTGCGCGTGGCCGTGGATGTTTTGATAGGCAGATTGGTGAGCAGTAGCAGAGATTAATAATTTGTTGTTACCATAAACATTGACATTGAGTACACAAGGGACCACAGAGTGATTTTGCTATTTCTATTATTTTGTTATAAGCGTGTCTGTTATCTCCAACAATTTTATTTGATAAAATATACAGCAAATGACAAGGGCCCTGTTCCACAAAGCGATCGTAGCGCTAAGACAATCATACATAGACTTACGACTGTCGTAGCGCTACGATACCTTTGTGGAATGGGTCCCCGGACCATAAAAACAGTTCGTTATGTCTATCAGCATGTTATAAGCGTGTTCATTATAAACGTACGACCATGACACTAGGGAAAAGGATGTCCCATCAATTGATTTTCTGGACAAATTTTACCAAATTTGACATAAAACATTTTTCATTACTTTCAACGTCCTGTAAGATTTTCTTCAATATGACAATGTTACCAAAGGGACATAAGATGTCATCAGCTTTTGTCTCGACTGTTGACATTCTCTCCCCCTACCCCCAGACGTGTTCACATCTCCCAGCAGACCCTCGACAGTCTTGGGGGACAGTATGAGGTGGAGCCTGGCAACGCCGATACTCGGAGTCGCTTCATCGCCGATAACAACATGAAGACCTTCCTTGTCGTGCCTTTCGAGAGGAGGGTGAGTGAGACGTTCATTTATGACCTTTTATTTGCTAATTGGATATCCTTTCATCCTTTACCATCCTTTATCATCCTTTATCATCCAGGGTACTGTATCTCCATTCCGTTTTGAAACAGGTCCAGCAACATCGTGGGGGACACCGGAAATGGGCTTCACACATTGTACCCATGTGGGGAATATAACCAGGGTCTTCAGCGTGATGAGCGAACGCTTTAACCACTGGGCTACCCCACTGCCCTCTTGCCAAAGACCCAGGTTTGATGCCACAAATTGGTACAATGTGTGAAGCCCATTTCTGGAGTCCCCCTCTAGGATATGGCTAGAATATTGCTAAAACAGCAGAACAACCATATTGGCACTCAATTGTTTGAATGAGGCTCAAAATGGAGCTATGGTAATCCAAAGCAAAGGGGTTCTGGGTATTGGGTCTTAATAGAATGGAGAAAAAATAACCTGTATTATTGAGGATGGTCTATTTTTTAACCTTACTAAGTTGTTCTAGTTCTTGTGTGTAATTCATAGGAATCATGTACCAAGCTAATATCATATTCAGCTCATGAAAGTGGTGCCCCGTGCCATTTAGACAGATTTTATTCATATTTTATTTTTAGTTTCCAGATTAAGAAAAAACATCCTGGACAAATTCAAAATTGTTAATCAAACAGTTGTCTGAGAATGTTGCCATGTAAGCAGTGTTAAGCAGGTTGTAAACAGTGTCAAGCAGTGTAAAACAAGTTATAAGCAGTTGTAAGCAGTGTTAAGCAGATTGTATGCAGTGTTAAGCAAATTATTAGCAGGTTGTACACAGTGTGAAACAAGTTATAAGCAGTTGTAAGCAGTGTTAAGCAGATTGTATACAGTGTTTAGCAAATTATTAGCAGGTTGTACACAGTGTGAAACAAGTTATAAGCAGTTGTAAGCAGTGTTAAACAGATTGTATACAGTGTTTAGCAAATTATTAGCAGGTTGTACACAGTGTGAAACAAGTTATAAGCAGTTGTAAGCAGTGTTAAACAGATTGTATACAGTGTTTAGCAAATTATTAGCAGGTTGTACACAGTGTGAAACAAGTTATAAGCAGTTGTAAGCAGTGTTAAACAGATTGTAAGCAGTGTTGAGCAGATTGTAAGCAGTGTTGAGCAGATTGTAAGCAGTGTTGAGCAGGTTGTAAGCAGTGTTGAGCAGGTTGTATGCAGTGTTGAGCAGATTGTAAGCAGTGTTGAGCAGGTTGTATGCAGTGTTAAGCAGGTTGTATGCAGTGTTGAGCAGATTGTAAGCAGTGTTGAGCAGATTGTAAGCAGTGTTGAGCAGGTTGTAAGCAGTGTTGAGCAGATTGTAAGCAGTGTTGAGCAGGTTGTAAGCAGTGTTGAGCAGATTGTAAGCAGTGTTGAGCAGGTTGTAAGCAGTGTTGAGCAGATTGTAGGGCAGTGTTGAGCAGATTGTAAGCAGTGTTGAGCAGATTGTAAGCAGTGTTGAGCAGATTGTAAGCAGTGTTAAGCAGGTTGTAAGCAGTGTTGAGCAGATTGTAAGCAGTGTTAAGCAGGTTGTATGCAGTGTTGAGCAGGTTGTAAGCAGTGTTGAGCAGATTGTAAGCAGTGTTAAGCAGGTTGTATGCAGTGTTAAGCAGGTTGTATGCAGTGTTAAGCAGGTTGTATGCAGTGTTAAGCAGGTTGTAAGCAGTGTTGAGCAGATTGTAAGCAGTGTTTAGCAGGTTGTATGCAGTGTTAAGCAGGTTGTATGCAGTGTTAAGCAGGTTGTATGCAGTGTTGAGGAGGTTGTAAGCAGTGTTGAGCAGATTGTATGCAGTGTTAAACATGTCTTGATGATCATGCAGTAAGACAAAGTAATTGTGTGGGGAAATGTTCGTTTGGCCTTATTGCATTTCAGATTTACTTGTTTTCCAACTTTTCAGCAGATCCTCAAACTCTTTTTGATAAGATATCACCTAATGGATTCTATATATTTTGTCTCATACTCATTAAAACTGTGGGAATAAATGTTTATTATCCCCCTCACAACAAAGTTTGTAGGGGATATAGAAACGGGCTCCGTCCATCCGTACATTCGTCCGTCACGTTTCGTTTCCGGAGCATAACTCAGAAACCATTCAATATTTTTTCA
Organism: Haliotis rufescens; assembly: GCF_023055435.1. Classification (NCBI taxonomy): domain Eukaryota; kingdom Metazoa; phylum Mollusca; class Gastropoda; order Lepetellida; family Haliotidae; genus Haliotis; species Haliotis rufescens. Next base: position 22,133,213 of record NW_025963879.1, read on the forward strand.
TGAAACTTTGCAGGTCTGTCAAGTACATGCTGAACTGGTGCCTTTTGCTACTTAGAAATTTTAGAAATTTTTATTTTTATGTTTCCATGGCAACAAGATGGACTTAGGTTCCAAACTCTTTTTTTTTTTACAATTTCCATGACAAATTCCACCTCCGTTAAAAAAGGTTAGGGTTTGTTAAGATTTAATTTTGTCATAAATTCTGCAACAGGGGCGGGGGATATAGCCACATTAGTGGCAAACTCTTGTTAATATTTTAATTTCTCATATGTGTCTGAATTACTATAACATTTAAAAAAATCTCAACACATTTTAGTACAAGTTATTTTTGTTACCTCTTCCAGGTATAATTCTTGTATGACACAGGCAGACCTTGTGTGTTAAAAACAGTTTTGGCATCTGAAACATTTTGTTGTCTTTGAACTATGGTGACTATCATTGACAGGCAGATGAGGAATTATGGGACAGAGAGAGTTTGGAGGATACCGTAAGACGGACAACTAACTCTTATCACTGCTTTTCTATATTGAACTGTAGCACACAGCACCATGTCACAGAAGCAGTTGTTCATATACACTTCAGTCGAATAGAGATAAAGTTTCACGTATGGTAAAAGATCACATCTGAATGATCACAGTTTTCACTTTCTGATAAGAACTCTTTGCTTTATGCATTGCTGCAAACTAGTGGATGAACATCTATCCAGAGAGTGGAAGGTCGGTGGTTTGATCCTGTCGCATCATACAAAAAGACTTTAAAAGATGGTACTTGTTGTTGCCCTGCCTGGCGCTTAGCATTAAGGGCTAAAACAATGACTGGTCAATTCGGAGTCAGAATACAGTGTCTGAGTGGGGTATTCATGTTAAATGCGGCATTGTATCGCAGCGCAATAGCACCATAAAACCAGCATAAGTTCGGACTAGTACAAGCAGCCACACACACAAGTCCATGCACATTGCTACATGACGTTTAACCCCATTTCACTTCACCTTCATTGCTGTGAGTGAGTGAGTTTGGTTTTACGCCACTTTTAGCAATATTCCAGCAATATCATGGCGGGGGACTCAAATGGGCTTCACACATTGTACCCATATCGGGAATCAAACCCGGGTCTTCGGCGTAACGAGCAAACGCTTTAACCACTAGGCTACCAGACCGCCCCTCATTGCTGTGAAATTAGTCTTATTGATGTCTTGGTGTGCTATCTTTAGCATTACACAAGGTGTATCTGATCTCGATTAATGTCAGGATTTACGATGACTTCCCATTACATTCTCATATCTAACTGTAAATAAATCAGTTATCCTGTATGCAAGTCACATGATTAATTCCTTATCTATCTCAGGACAAGATCAACCTGTTGAACAAAGTTTTCCTCATCGATATAAATGTGTGTTCATTAGTATGAAAAAAACTAAAATTATTCTAAAAATTATTACAAGCTGGTAAAACAATTTTCGATGAAAACACATTATTCATAACTGAATTAACAAATTCAACAATAATAAGATTTGGCATCTTGAATGGTTATGCAACATGATTTTTTCATTTTCCAGCCAAGGAGACAGAAGCTGGCGAGGACAAGATTTGAACACACGATGCGAGCCTCATTAAAAGTCACCAAGTACTTAGAGACCTGGGGTATAGACAAACCCTTCGCCAACCTCCAGTCTACGTCCATGGTGTCTCGAGTCCTCAGTCTCACAGTAAGTTCTACACCTACATCTTCCAATGAATGGATGAACAGCTGAGAGAAAAAATATATACCCATGTTTTATGTTGGTTATATATGAAGCAATCAAGAAAGGGTTATTTGATGGTGAAGTGTGCAGTGTTTCGGCGACTGTTTGCAGCCTAGTAATTTTTTGTGTGTTCAAATTCGAATTTTCAAGTATATACTATCTTTTGCCTTGCATTTAGGCTATGTACATGGAAATGTATCGATGAAGATCTAACAGCAAAAGTTTAAAACTCTATTATTACTTTTTGCACCTTTGTAATATTAAAAAGCTAGAAATTTTATTTCATTTAGAAGCATTAGATAACTATCTATTGTTCAATATTTGAGATGATAATTTATTTGTTATTTAATTCAAATTACAGTTAAACCCATTATCTCAAACCTAACAGGACCATGGAGTAATTTAGAGATATCAGGATATTCGAGATAATGAGGCATGATAGAGATATGGTGAGGGGGTTGGGAGAGAGGATAGGGTCGAAATATCGGTACATTCGAGATAACGGTTTTCGAGATAACAAGGTTTGAGTGTAATGGGTTTTACTATTTCTTTTGATTATCGCACTGGTATTTTAGATTTAATGAACAAGCTCTATTTTTACTTTTCAAATGTTTTTTTGTGTGTTTTTTTAATAAATTGGAACATTATTTTGGGACTGGTCATTTATTACAGGGAGGGGTGTGGGATTCATGACCAGCCTAACCCCCAATAATAAATGACCATTCCCTAAACATCAAAGACCTGTTTCACTTTGGGCTTTCCTCCTATGATAAGCAGACACACCATCATATACCTGTTAAAAGCAGCACTATGGCAATCTCACTCATTTTCATGTTGAATATGTTTTACTGATAAACATTTGCCTTATTTCCAACAGAGTCTGGCCTTAGTGGATACAAATTTCATCATTAATTCAAGCGGACTGGATCAAAGGTGTGTCCTGGACAAGAAAATGTTATCATGTGGCATTGAATTCCCATAATTCAATAAAAAAAAAATACTATTATTAATTATTAATGAAATAACTACCCATAAAAAAATATTCTCATTAATAATGAGTGTTTCATAATCATTTTGAAGATAACATTTCTTAAAGTGTAAAAATAAATTTTTAAAATTTAATCTTGTGTACTGAGACATAAATTATCGTCAACTGTGGGATACATTTCATTTCTTGAAAACACATCAAGGGAGATAACTCTTGTATACAAGACAAAGTCAAAGAATTTTGTTTTAGTTCTTTTGTCCCAATATACTCTCAGCTGTGGGAGGCATGCATTTCATCTCTTGAAAACACATCAAGGGACATAACTCTGATCCTGTTCTGTTTGCAGCAGTCTGTTGTCAGGAGACATGTATCTACAACAGGAAGTGAAGGTGGAGCTGGGTAAACGCCTTGACCAACTCGGGGGTGGGAGGTCAGTGCCCAGTAGTACATCATACGTTAACCATTCTGACTGAGACAGAGTGTGTGTGTGTGTGTGTGGTAAATGTTTAACTGGTTCAACGGATGGTTTGTTCAGCAAGCCTAGCACTTTTAGCCAACAGAAATTGGCCAAAAGATATGGAACAAATCTACCATTTCTGATTATAGGTGCATGTGTCGCATCCTTAATAGGTCTTCAGCAACCCATGCTTGCTGTAAAAGTTGACTATGCTTGCCGTAAAAGGCGACTAACGGGATCGGGTGGTCAGGCTCGCTGACTTGGTTGATGCATGTCATCGATCCCAATTGCGTGGATCGATGCTCATGATCTTAATCACTGGGTTGTCTGGTCCAGACTTGATTATTTACAGACTGCCGTCATATAGCTAGAATATTGTTGAGTGCGGCGTTTAACAACAAACAAACTACCTTAATTACAAATATAAATAAACATGGACACATGACCATACCTTGAATGTTTGATGCGAGTGATAAAATTATGACAACTTTTCTGCTGATGTTAATTCTGACTATGTAGTCTGCTATTTGTTTTCATTCCTATAAATAAGAATTATTAACCTAGGTATGCTGTGTTTAGTGTCATCCAATTGCAGCCAACAAGATATCAGCCTCTTTCAGTCATGTTGTAGTGAAGTGAGCTCAGGCAACATTATTCTATGTGGGTTTGGGTGAGTTGGCGAGTGATTAAAATATTCCTTGTATGACCACCAGGTGTCTTCCGAACAACACCGATGTGAACAGGGTGATCCTGACGTTCAAGCAGCAGCAACAGGAACACAGTTACATGCACCAGGCTGACCTGATGTTCAAGTACCAGGTGGCCTGCTGTGCCCTAATCTTCCTCTCTGTCATCATCATCCAAGCCATCATGCTGCCCAGGTACGTCCCCGACGTCCCTTCCCTGACTACCACATCCCCACCTACCACATCCCCGACTACCACATCCCCACCTACCACATCCCCGACTACCATATCCCTACCTACCACATCCCCGACTACCACATCCCCACCTACCACATCCCCACCTACCACATCCCCGACTACCACATCCCCACCTACCACATCCCCACCTACCACATCCCCGACTACCACATCCCCACCTACCACAACCCCACCTACCACATCCCCGACTACCACATCCCCGACTACCACATCCCCGACGTCCACATCCCCACCTACCACATCCCTGACTACCACATCCCCACCTATCACATCCCCGACTACCACATCCCCGACTACCACATCCCCGACTACCACATCCCCGACTACCACATCCCCGACTACCACATCCCCGACTACCACATCCTCGACTACCACATCCCCGACTACCACATCCCCACCTACCACATCCCCGACTACCATATCCCTACCTACCACATCCCCGACTACCACATCCCCACCTACCATATACCCACCTACCACATCCCCACCTACCATATACCCACCTACCACATCCTCGACTACCACATCCTCGACTACCACATCCCCGACTACCACATCCCCCACCTACCACATCCCCACCTACCACATCCCCACCTACCACATACCCACCTACCACATCCCCCACGTACCACATCCCCACCTACCACATCCCCGACTACCATATCCCTACCTACCACATCCCAACCTACCACATCCCCACCTTCCACATCCCCACCTACCACATCCCCCACGTACCACATCCCCCACGTACCACATCCCCGACTACCACATCCCCACCTACCATATACCCACCTACCACATCCCCACATACCACATCCCCACCTACCACATCCCCACATACCACATCCCCACCTACCACATCCCCGACTACCACATCCCCCACGTACCACATCCCCGACTACCACATCCCCACCTACCATATACCCACCTACCACATCCCCACATACCACATCCCCACCTACCATATACCCACCTACCACATCCCCCACCTACCACATCCCCGACTACCACATCCCCCACGTACCACATCCCCGACTACCACATCCCCACCTACCATATACCCACCTACCACATCCCCCACCTACCACATCCCCGACTACCACATCCCCCACGTACCACATCCCCGACTACCACATCCCCACCTACCATATACCCACCTACCACATCCCCCACCTACCACATCCCCGACAACCACATCCCCGACAACCACATCCCCGACTACCACATCCCTACCTACCACATCCCCGACTACCACATCCCCGACTACCACATCCCTACCTACCACATCCCCACCTACCACATCCCCGACTACCACATCCCCGACTACCACATCCCCGACTACCACATCCCCGACTACCATATCCCTACCTTCCACATCCCCCACCTACCACATCCCCACCTTCCACATCCCTACCTTCCACATCCCCCACCTACCACATCCCTACCTTCCACATCCCCACCTACCACATCCCCACATACCACATCCCCGACTACCATATCCCTACCTTCCACATCCCCCACCTACCACATCCCCACCTTCCACATCCCTACCTTCCACATCCCCCACCTACCACATCCCCACCTTCCACATCCCCACATACCACATCCCCACCTACCACATCCCCCACCTACCATATACCCACCTACCACATCCCTACCTTCCACATCCCCCACCTACCACATCCCCACCTTCCACATCCCCACATACCACATCCCCACCTACCACATCCCCCACCTTCCACATCCCCCACATACCACATCCCCACCTACCACATCCCCACATACCACATCCCCACCTACCACATCCCCACCTACCACATCCCCCACCTACCACATCCCCACCTTCCACATCCCCACATACCACATCCCCACATACCACATCCCCACATACCACATCCCCCACATACCACATCCCCACCTTCCACATCCCCACATACCACATCCCCCACCTACCACATCCCCCACATACCACATCCCCCACCTACCACATCCCCACCTTCCACATCCCCACATACCACATCCCCACATACCACATCCCCACATACCACATCCCCCACATACCACATCCCCCACCTACCACATCCCCACCTTCCACATCCCCCACATACCACATCCCCCACCTACCACATCCCCACCTACCACATCCCCGACTACCACATCCCCGACTACCACATCCCCCACCTACCACATCCCCACTACCACATCCCCCACCTTCCACATCCCCCATCTGTTCTTTAATATCAGAGCGCCTCCATGGTCTAGTGGTAGAGTGTCCATCCGGGGAGAGTGGAAGGAAAGGCGTTCGAACCCCAGCCACTTCGTACCAAAAGACGTTAAAAGATAGTACTTATTGTTACCCTGCCTGGCACTCAGCATTAAGTGGCTAAAACAAGGACATAGTCAGTAAACTATGTCTGCGTGGGGTATTCATGTTAAACTGTGGCATGGGCCAGTGCTATAAAACCAGCATTAGTCCAGACTAGTACAAGCGGACAGTTTTCCTATATGAGCTACAGGAAAGACTGTCTTTGTGGGCTGTAAGATTTTGACATCTCCGACTGGCTTCAAATTGTAAAATAATTGTAAAAACTACATGCCAATCTGTTTCTTAATCACTTACCTCGAGTATTTATTTTTCGTCCAAAGTTAACTTTGAATAAGGATTCCACATTGAAAAAAATACCTTGTTTTGGAAAACAAGACGGCGGCTCCCCAAAACAACCACTGTTTTTTTGTTTTTGATCTGGAATCCTTGCAGATCCCAATATATTCCAAAGTAAACATATCCATTTATGCAAGTCTGCTCTCTTTTTTTCAGAGATATTCCGCTACTGGTAGTTGGAATCTTGGGGGTCGTGACCTTTGGGCTTATATCTGTGATACAATTTGCCGAAGTCTGCATTGTGAGTGTTCCGAATTTCACCTATCCCCATTTATCAAGTGTATTATATCTCCATTCTATTATTATGTATAAGATAGCTACGCAATAAATCGCAAGGAACAATGAAGAGCATAGTGTGGTTTATTTCACAATAAAACATTGTTCTATCATGATGTCATTTCTCGACATTCGAACATATGCTAGTATCTTTGATGATGTCGTAAATCGGACAACGTTATATTTGAGAGGGAAGTGTCTAGTGAGTTGTTCCCCATAGATGTTGCTGGAGTGAGTGAGTGAGTGAGTATGGTTTTATGCCGCTTTTAGCAATATTCCAGCAATATCACGGCAGGGGACACCAGAAATGGGCTTCACACATTGTACCCATGTCGGGAATCGAACCCGGGTCTTTGGCGTGACGCGCGAACGCTTTAACCACTAGGCCACCCGACCGCCCCCAGATGTTGCTGGAAAAAGCAGATAAATGCTATGGCTGAATGATCGCATCCAAATGTGGGCGAGATGGGAGGCGTGGTATTGGTATTGGGAGAAAAGGTACAGATAATTGGTGTGAAAATTGTGAGAATATCCAGGAAATACCAGACTTACCCCCATTTTCAAAAATGGACTTGTCCGACATTGCCGAAGTCAGATTGTATTCAGGGAGTCATCATTATTTAAATGGGGGTAAATATTTTTAAAGCTTGTAGATTTTATTGACATCCTTAATGAGCTTGCACATAATGTTGATATATAATGGGTCAGGGTTTATTTAAGAAGTAAACCACTCGTGGTCTTTGTTTATGGTACAATAAAACACTGCAAGAAGAATAAACCACTCGAGGCTGTGCCCCTCATGGTTTATTCCCCTGCAGTGTTTTATTGTACGATAAACAACGCCCACTCGTCATTTATGTCTTAAATAAACCCTGACCCATTAACACCACATTTTAAAAAAATAGCTGCCAATCAAATTAGGATTGATGTCACTTGTCTGGTTCTCAAATAAAACGTGGAATGTTTATTTTAATTTTCATGGTACAAAAATCAGATATGATTGTCTGGACACTTTGCTCACTCATACCAAGAATTTACATTGGCTGATTAGAAAGGTCTTCAGCAACCCATGCTTGCCGAAAAAGGGGACGATGCTTGTCGTAAGAGGCGACTAACGGGATTGGGTGGTCAGGCTCACTGACTTGGTTGATGCATGTCATCATATCCCAATCACTTGGACTCATGATGTCAATCACTGTATTGTCTGGTCCAGACTCGATTATTTACAGACTGCCATCATATAGCTGGAATATTGCTGAGTGAGGCATTAAACAAACAAACAAACAAACCTGAGGGGTCCTCAGAGATTCTGGGGCGGTCGGGAAGCCTAGTGGTTTAAGCGTTCGCTCGTCACGCCGAAGACCCGGGTTCGATTCCCGACATGGGTACAATGTGTGAAGCCCATTTCTGGTGTCCCCTGCCGTGATATTGCTGGAATATTGCTAAAAGCGGCGTAAAACCATACTCACTCACTCACTCAAAGCTTCATGCACAGAGGTATCAAACCGGAATAAACAATCTGATTTTTATGAGATTGATATATTACTGTCCAGCTAGTAAACCTCTATTTGACATCGATCCCATGCTAGACCATCGATAGTTTTTAGAGGTGAAATGCCAAAATATTGACAATAGTAAGCATACTGTTACCATGGTTACCATCAGTTTCTATCCAAAATACTCCTTGTGATGAGTCGTGTCCATTCTGAAAACACTCCTAACAGACATTGTCTTGTCTTTGAAAATCCTATACTGGTAAATGTGGAGTCTCTAATATCAGTATTGTTTTTTTTCTGTTTGAACAGTCTTTTGGCAACAAGTTGGTCAGTGTGTTGGTCAAGTTCAGCCGATGCATCACCTATAGCACCTGTCTCCGTTTGGTCATTTCTGTCTGCTGTACCAGCCTCATCCTCTTTGCCTCCAGTATCAGTCTGGTGAGTACCTCGAGATCTCCCCCAGCACCTGTCTGGACATCTTCCTGAGGCAAGGGAATTAACTGGCTATAAAAGTCCACATAAGTCACCACTCGCCCCTTTCCGTAACCTGCATGAAGACTCGTCCCCCTATCGATGAATGTTGTGTGCGAAAATACGACAAACCAATCAGAATGCGCGTATGAGTTCAAGTTCTTCGTCAAAGAATCCCTCAGAAATATTTTTGATTTTACATATGTCTTGCATCTAAAAATATACCAAAGACACAGTTAAATGTGTTCAATCATACTGTATAATTCCGCACATCCCGATGTGCTTTAAACTGTATCTGAAATATATATAATATATGGGGAAAATGTGTGAACCATTACGCTAAGACGGAACCCGGTCACAAAAATAGCCAGGAGAGCCCGGGCACGAGTCGCTATTCGGCTTGTCACGGAATAACATGAGTTGATCACGAATGTAAAAGTCCAGTTTCCACCCTTGACTAACGAGTCTATGCATAGTCATGCATGCAGATTTAGGTCGATTTCAGGATTTGTAAAGCATGTGTACCGTCAACTTAGCGTCAATATATATTTTCCAAATCTTTTCATGTTTTTAATCAAGATGCTCACTTGATTTGATGCACTTCGCAAAGTAAGACCCATTTTATTATAAGAAAATAGATCTTTATCGATCAGATGGTCTTTATCAGATCACCATTTTATTCTAAGAAAATGCAAGTGATATGAGAAGTAGAATCTAATTAATCAATAGGAAGGACATAGAAGGGACATAACTCGTAATAGCCATTGGTTGTGATACGATAGTGCCAAGAAATTCCAGCCTAGTTCGGCAATAGTGGAAACTGGACTTTTACAGTCAGTCCTGAAGATGGTGTCTGGGTTGGGTATGAGAGATGGAATCTGATTACCGTATTCGACGTAATAAGCGCCCCGCTCTAATAAGCGCCCACGGCGATATTTGCTGATATATTGGCTAGTGAACAAGCCCAATTTGCATCCCTTCCGATTGATCAATGTACAAAGGACTTATTTATTCGCGTATAATACGCACTCGTGTGTTATATACACCCTTAATTATGGGCAATTAAATTCTGGAAAAATATATCTGTCGCATATAAACACTTCAGGCTGTCAGCATAAACCACGAAATTTATCTTTCATCTATGTTTTTTTCACCAAAATAATATTCTAATAAGAGCCCCCTATTTCTAATTTTGAGAGCGCCCCGGGCGCTTATTACGTCGAATACGGTAATCAATAGGAAGGACATAGCAGGCACATAACTCATAGCCACATAGCTACTGGTTGTGCCAAGAAATACCAGCCTAGTTCGGCAATGGTGGAAACTGGACTTTTACAGTCAGTCCTTGTCTCATGATGATGGTGTCTGGGTTCCTCTGTCGGATGTGTTCAGTATCTGTCTGAACCCTGTTTCTCTAGATGATCCTTGCACTACTCCTATCATAACTCCTCCACTTTAACACAGACATACAACAGTTGCAGCACAACAATCGCTTTGGGCAATGACCCCTGGTCAGTAACACATAGGTCATCTTCAGTGTGTCCAGTATCAATCTGCTCAATACCTATACATCTTCCCATGGCAAGAGAGCTAACTGACTATAAAAGACCAGTTTCCACCCTTGCCAAACTAGGCTGGTATTATGGAGTTACATTTTGGCTGGACTAACGAGTCTATGCATAGTCCAATCAAAATCGCGCACCGAAATAAAAAATCCGGTTCGTAAACTGTCGTTCAGATTTCAGTCGATTGCAGGATTTGCAAAACATGAGCACCGCCAACTCGTTATCAGCAGATATTTTCCAAATCTTTTCATGTTTTTAATCAAGGTGCTCACTTGATTTGAAGCATTGCGCGATGTAAGAACCGTTTTATCACAATATAGATCTTGATTATCGATCAGATCGTCCTGACTCGGCGCCACCATTTTGTGTGAAGCAAACGCAAGCGTGTGTGTTTATTTTGTAGATATATGTTTTTTAAATGAGATAACCTTATTTCTGGGACTAATTTAAGTCTAATGTTCTGTATATTCTTCAGATTTCCTGCAATACAGAACTTCACATGTCGGAGTCGACAAACTCTTCCTCCATGGTGCCAATACTCGGTGAAAGCAGCTGTGACTATCCACTTGTAAGGATTTCTTTTAATCGTTGAGGTCATTGGGAGAGAATGGAAATGGTTATATAACAATGCCTTTTGAAAATTATTCCAGAAAGTTCATTTCCCATAGTGCTCATGGCATCATACCACACTGGCTGTTTTGAATGTAGAAATAGTGGAGAGTATCTGTGTTGATTGTGATATCTTTGTTGTCTTCTAGTACTACATCCTGAGTTTTATGCTGGGGCTGACATCATGCAGTGTCTTCGTCCACCTCAGCTTCATCATCAAGCTAGCCGAGATGTCGGTGGCGCTAGTTGTCTACTTCCTCATTCTTCATCTTGGCAGACAAGACATCTTCATCAAGTTCAACAACTTGGTCAACAAAGATACACAGTAAGTGCATGTCTGACCACTGGTATCTATGTACACATACAGTACTATCTCATTCGTCACCACTCGCCCCTTTCCGTAACCTGCAAGAAGACTCGTCCCCCTATCGATGAATGTTATGTGCTAAAATATGACAAACCAATCAGAATGCGCATATGATTTCAAGTTCTTCGTCAAAGAATCCCTCAGAAATAATTTTTGATTTTACATATGTCTTGCATCTAAAAATATACCCAAGACACAGTTAAATGTGTTCAGCCATACTGTATAATTCCGCATGTCCAGCTGTGCTTTAAATTGTATCTGAAATATATATAATATATTGGTAAAGATGTGTGAACCAGTACGCAACAAGTTGAAATTGTTTGAGGTATACCCGTTTGTGCTAAGACGGAGCCTGGTCGCAAAAATGCCCATGAGAGGGGCACGAGTCGCTTTTCGGCTTGTTCCGGAATAACACGAGTTGGTCACGAATGAGTACTAACTCTGTTAATCCAGATCTTGTTAATGACCCACCCGTGAAGATCTGTGATAGAATAGGTCTTCAGCAACCCATGCTTGCCGTAAAAGGCAACTATGCTAGTCTTAAGAGGCAACTAACAGAATGAGGTGGTCAGCCTCGCAGACATGGTTGATGCATGTCATCGTATCCCAATTGCGTGGATCAATGCTCATGATGTTGATCACTGGATTGTCTGGTCCAGACTCGATTATTAACAGACCGCCGTCATATGGCTGGAATATTGCTGAGTGCGGCATTAAACAAGAAACAAACAAACAAAAGATCCTGTTAATCTGGAAAACATGCTTCCTGGAAAGCTACTAGACTAACATCTAGTCTCTGAAATGAACATATCGTACAGAAAAAACAGTTGTTCAGTTATCTTAATAAAAATATAATAAAAGGGAGCCCAGTGACTCTTCATTTTCAGAAATCTGCAGTAATCTAGACTTGCCAAACATTATAGACTTGCATGGGCTGTATTTGATATATATTTGTATCAGGGTCTGTAAGAGAGACTAGAAAGCTACTTCTGTTATGCCCTTTGCAATCTGCATGTGCTAATAAAGAAATTTGATTTTCTTGTTTATTTCGTTTAGACATAGGATCTCACAATATAGAGACTACTGAAAGTTACTTCCGGCCTTCAGTGCAAAAGTAAAACCCAAACAATTAAAGTGTGTATGATTTAATTATGTTTTTTATAAACATATTTTGATATTTTTTATAAAACATATATTTTAAGATGTGTGTTCAGGATTTCTTTTCCAAATCTGACTTTCAACAGGAGATATCGCTTAGGCTAGATCAAGCAATACTTCTTAGGACGCTGCAATGAAATTGCATCACAATGTTTTGCAGAACATGGTGATGTCATCGGTTACCATGACATCACAAATGACATCACTAATCTCCGTGTCATTGCATCTGGATAGCTGTAATTTTTACATTTTACATACAGTATCGAAAAACGTTTTATGTTTTCATTGTCATGAAAAGTTGTTTTTTATTTTTTTGGCAATCATTTATTTCAGACCAAATGAAATGCAGGCCGATTTACGGCTTATGGCAACAGTCCATCTGGCTATCATGTTCATAGCTCTTCATGTACTGGACAGACAGGTAGGTGATTGTTTATGATCAGTTTTGTTCCTCTGAAAAAATATTTTTAGGAAAATCATTCTGAGAATTTGCAGGGGCATGGTCGGCCCAGTCGTCTATGGCACCGCAATTCGCTGTGCAGAGTTGCATCACCTGGGCAGAAACCTATGATTGTGGGTTCCAATCCCGGTTCGCCCCGATTATGTTTCTAGGTTTGTCAGCACCATACCCGTGCTCGTGGGTTTCACCGAAGTGGTAAATGTCTGAGACCTACATCACTCGCATTATTTTTTGACGATGCACACATTCCTTTTGACTTGTAAATGTTTTGAGTAAAGATGAAGCTTCAGTCAGCTTCAGTGTATACATGATCTGATCGTTTGATACATGTATCTAAATAGTTTTTGTCAGGGCTGCTGTAAAACAATTCCCAATCAGACATTTTGCCCACAACTCTTGTGACCTACAGTGGGTACGGGTAATTGGGGGTCGGGTACCCTGGTAGTAAATTTGGACTCGTCCCCCTAATTTTATCTTTAAATGATAAAAGTCCAAACCTGCTAATGGTGTCAGTATGAAAAACTTAAGATGAGTAGGCTATTGATATGTTTCACATGTATAATGGGTTAAAAAAAAAAAGAATTTGGAACCAAATATACCACTCAAAAGAAGTTAAAGAATATGACTTTTTCATATGATTTTGATACTAGTGGGTATTGCAACACAGCCTTCCAATTGTTAGTGTTCTTTAACTTGTTTTGAGTAGTATATACGATGAGAAACAGAATAGTTTCTTTCTGGGTGTTTCATTGTTGAATTACCCCCTTACATTCTTGTGATTGTGGAAAAAGGTAGCACAGTGGTTAAGTGGTGTGTGAGTTGGGTCTAATGCCGCTTTTAACAGTATTCCAGTTATATCACGGCATGTCCGTTTAATGTGGGAGGAAAGCCCGAAGTGATGCAGGCCTAAGACGTTTACCACTTCAGTGAAACCCACGAGCACGGGTATGGTGCTGACAAACCTAGAAACATAATTGGGGTGAACCGGGATTCGAAACCCACAATCATAGGTTTCTGGCGTGCCAAAGGGATGCAACTCTGCATAGCGAATCACGGCGCCATAGACTACTGGGCCACCCGTGCCCCCCAGTGGTTAAGATGTTCCTACGACACGAGAAAACCCTGAGTTTGATTCTGTTTATGGGAAACTATTCTTGATGTCCCCTGCTGTGATATTACTGGAAAATTGTTATACGTGTCATAACACCAAACACACTCGCTCATTCCAAGAAATATTACAGACAGAGTACACGCAGCGAGTTGACTTTCTCTGGAAGACAAGAAAGGATCCTGATGAGGTCAAGGTCACAGCAGCTATCAACAAAATCATCCTTGAGAATATTTTACCTGCTCATGTGGCAGATTATTTTTTGAGGTCATCTCGAAAAAATGAGGTAAGGAATTTGAACAATCTCATTAAAATCAGACCTTAGTTCTCGCTACTGTTAAACAAAGATCTGAAGACATCCCATTAGGGGTCACGTCAGAACGACCTTTCATCCGACCAATCAGAGTGTTGCTTACCAGATTATGAAAGTGACAGTCGGAATGTGATTTCTAGTCATGCAATCTTGAAAACTTTAACATGGTGTATTCCGAACGATAGTTACGGGTTTAACGACCGAACCCTTACAATCTAGACCATCTATTATCCATTCCAGAATGTTTTTTTGTTCAGGTATCAAATTTGTAATCGAGAATTTGTCAAAATATGTTTCGAAGAGGAGTCGCCATTTTGAAATTTGTGCCGTTAAGCACCAGAAAGCTGCCTTCTGATTGGACATTCCATTGGTCGGTCAAAGTTCGCGCAAGGTCGGCCTGACATGACCCGTAATGGGATGTCCTCAGATCTTTGTTTAGCGGAAGCGAGAACAAACATCTGATTTTAATGAGATTGGGAATTTGAATATTGTTATATGGAGTAAATTTGTTGTTAAATATTTCAGTAGTTTTGACTCGATCCTTGACCTTTACTTGTTTCTGATACAGGCTAGCGATTGTAGCACTACCACTGTCATTAGTCTATGTTATAGTATGGAGGTTAAGACAGTCATAGTGTTACAAGGGGCCCAAGCTGAGTCTACTTGAACAAAGTGATCTGAGTGCTATGACATCTTACGTCTATGTTACGGTATGGGAGTTGTGATCATTGTTGTTCAACAATCACTTTGTGAAACACGCCTCAGCTCAGGTCACTTACATAAAGCTGTCTTAGTGCTACGACTGACTTAAGTCTTCATTAGAGTATGGGAGTTACGATGATCATAGCGCTACAATCACTTTTGCTACGACTGACTTAAGTCTTCATTAGAGTATGGGAGTTACGATGATCATAGCGCTACAATCACTTTGTGAAACGTGCCTCAGCTCAGGACACTTACACAAAGCAGTCTCAGTGCTATGACTGACTTAAGTCTTCATTAGAGTATGGGAGTTACGATGATCATAGCGCTACAATCACTTTGTGAAACGCGCCTCAGCTCAGGACACTTACACAAAGCGGTCTCAGTGCTACGACTGTCCTAAGTCCTTGTTAGAGTATGGGAGTTACGATGATCATAGCGCTACAATCACTTTGTGAAATGCGCCTCAGCTCAGGACACTTACACAAAGCAGTCTCAGTGCTACGACTGACTTAAGTCTTCATTAGAGTATGGGAGTTACGATGATCATAGCGCTACAATCACTTTGTGAAACGCGCCTCAGCTCAGGACACTTACACAAAGCAGTCTCAGTGCTACGACTGACTTAAGTCTTCATTAGAGTATGGGAGTTACGATGATCATAGCGCTACAATCACTTTGTGAAATGCGCCTCAGCTCAGGACACTTGAACAAAGTGGTCTTAGTGCTACGACTGACTAAAGTCTTCATTAGAGTATGGGAGTTACGATGATCATAGCGCTACAATCACTTTGTGAAACGCGCCTCAGCTCAGGACACTTGAACAAAGTGGTCTTAGTGCTATGACTGTCTATAGTCTTCATCAGTGTATTGGAGTTACGATCATCATAGCACTAAAATCACTTTGTGCAAGTGGGCCCTGACCATGATATCTATTAACTGATGTTTCTCCTCTTCCTATTCCAGGACCTGTATCACAAGTACTACCCCAACGTCAGTGTCATGTTTGCTTCTATACCCAACTTCAAAGACTTCTACCAACAAAATGCTGCCAACAGACATGGCCTCGAGTGTATACGAGTGCTCAACGAAATTATCTCCGATTTTGACACTGTAAGACTTTACTTTGAAATCATGTGTACAGGAGGGAGTGACATTGACTTAAGTAACAGTGACTTGCAAATACTTTTGAAGGCTGTTCAACCAATCATTCTTTATGCAACGACCAATCAGAACAAAGCAATATTTCACGAATAGGATTTATAGCTTAAGTAAAATCAGTATACCTGTTCTCAGTTGGATACAATAAAATAGGTGTTTATGTAATTATTGGGCTTCTGTCTGTCTGTCTGTCTTAGGAATCCATGCTAAAATTTTGAGAACAGTAAGGGATTTTTTACTCACCAAGTGTTGATTCAATTCAATAAGGTAAGTTAAGTAACTGTTTGACGTGTCATTAAAAAGACATGTTTTTTTATTTACCCCAATGAGAATAATTTGAGATATCTGTTTTTAATATTCTACATATTTTAAAATATTATTTTGGCTTCAAACAATCCTACAGATAATGGTTTGGTGGAAACAAATCATTGAAAAATCTGATATATACTGTATGTTTCCAGAAATATTATTCTTCATTTTAATATTCTTAAACTCCTTGCAGCTCTTGACCCAGTCGAGGTTTCACTGTGTGGAGAAGATAAAGACAATTGGCAGCACATATATGGCAGCCACAGGGCTTCAACCGGGGATGGAAGATAAAGAGGTGAGGCACTCCGTCGAGGGAATATCAACAGTAACGGATGACCTCGCCTAGATGAACACTACCATGCTGAGACCTGTGAAGATTCCGGGGTAGAATAGGTCTTCAGCAACCCATGCTTGCCGTAAAAGGTGACTCTGCTTGTCGTAAAAGGCGACTAATGGGATCGGGTGGTCAGGCTCGCTGACCTGGTTAATGCATGCCATCGATCCCATTTGCGTGGATCGATGCTCATGCTATTAATCACTGGATTGTCTGGTCCAGACTCGATTATTTACAGACCGCCATGATATAGCTTGAATATTGCTGGGTGCGGCGTTAAACAACAAACCAACCAACCAACCAACTACCAAGCTGACTGTCGTTCATTTCCCGATGAACGTCAGTATGTCACATGATTACGTTGTCAATCGAGCGGAGACATACAGAACTACTTTAGGGGAATTCCTCAATGTCTAAAAATAATGTCAAATGGGGACGGTATCATCATACAATTCAGGCTATGAAGGATGCAGGCTTTGAAGCCAGACAGATCCTTGTATGTCGGTTCATCAAAATGAAGCATCCATTCGAAGTTACAATAGAGAATGCTCTACTTACCAAAAGAAATCACTCAGCTTCACACTGTTGTGTATGCCAATATGCATCGGGAATTCAAACCATGCCGCCTCAAGCGGTAATCCCCATCATCAGCAGCTCATCTAGCCTTAGTATGACTCAAACACACATCAAGGGTTCACAGAATGTTTAAATTAATCCATTTTTAGAATCAAAGTCTGAAAGTATATCCCCCCTTCAAAGTATACCTGGGTAGATTCTGGGACCTCACAGAATCTATCCCCTTTCCCAGAACCAACCCCAGGGATTCTGGGAGCTCCCAGAATCTACCCAGGTATACTCTGAAGGGGGGTAGATTTTGGCAGCTTGCACCAGGTCTTGATTTCTTTCCAGTTCTTGCTTTACTCGGTGCACCTTCTATTTCTAATGAATGGCATTGCAGTAGCCGCCATTTTAAACCAAGGGACATAACTCCAATGGAGTGTTGGGGACGGATTACGTCACGACAAAAGCAACTCTCCCTGTTAATATAGTTCTCATTAAACAATTAAAGTTGAGGCACTGTCTTCATCAGCTGATGAACTTCAACAAATACAACTTCAATCCTCAAACTGGTAAAATGCTGCTTTCAATAGTATTTCAGTTATATAATGATGTGTCAGCTTAATGTGAAGGAATCCCCAAAGGGTTGACGTTATGAACACTATTCCAGACATCAGGATACAATGACACATAATCAACCAAGTACCGCATCCTGATCACAAGATCCGATTTTGTTGACAGCAGTAGAGTGCTTGGGACCTTTTGGTTCCCCATGGGTTAATGAGAGGGAAGAATGTATTCAATAACATTTATAAAATCGTTGTAATTTCAAATGAGTGAGTGAGTGAGTGGTTTTACGCCGCTTTTAGCAATATTCTAGCAATATCACAGCCGGGGACACCAGAAATGGGCTTCACACATTGTACCCATGTCGGGAGTCAAACCCGGGTCTTCGGCATGACGAGCGAACGCTTTAACCACTAGGCTACCCGACCGCCCCGTATCTTCAAATGAGTTAGTTGAGAAGACCATAAGATAACTCAGATTTTTTCTGTTTACTCAATTATTTTTGTGTGTTTCAGGATTCAGTGGAGAATGACGCAAACATTGTGAAGATGACAGACTTCGCTCTTTCAATGATAGAAAAGCTAGACAACTTCAATCAGCATTCTTTTAATCAGTTCAAACTCAGGATAGGTGAGTCTCATCACATATATTTTTATATAAACCACAATGGATCGTGAACATCTTGTCACCATGGCAACTGTAAAACTGTTTCCAAGGTTGAATTCATACACATTTATCAGCCTTTATCCATGTAATTTAATCCATGTTTGTTTACAACATCCAGGGACAGATAACTCTAATCATTTGCTGTCAAAATCTGACCATTACAGCACCATAGACTAACATCTAGTGTCTGACGTTGTTGAATTCTCATAATACAATATAATAAAAATAGCCCAGAGGCTCTCTTAATTTGTATTGCAGTAATCTAGACTTGCCAACTATTATAGACTCGCATGGACTGTATTGGATATATTTTTTCAGGGTCTTTGTGACAGACAGACTACACTGAACATTTTGCTACTATTACAGTCATTTATTGTAATTGACAATCACAACAATTAAGCTTACAATCTCTACTGCCACATAGCAATATTCCAGCAATATCCCGGCGGGGGACACCAGAAATGGGCTTTACACATTGTACCCATGTCGGGATTCGAACCCGGGTGTTCGGCGTGACGAGCGAACGCTTTAACCACTAGGCTACCCGACCGCCCCTCTACTGCCACATGATAAACTATAAGTAGTAAATCATTTTTATAAATGCAGAGATCATGTTTTGTGGCAGTCTGAAGAGACAAAGTGTATGTTTGTATCTCCCCCAGGTTTAAATGATGGCCCTGTCATAGCGGGAGTCATCGGTGCTCGGAAGCCTCAGTATGATATCTGGGGTGACACTGTCAATGTAGCTAGTCGTATGGACAGTAGCAGCGAACAGGGGAAAATACATGTAAGTATACAACCTTTGACAGTGGCGGTCATACCAGACCAAGATGCACTTTTGTCTTACAGTTCAACATATCCCAGATAATATACTGTATTTATTTAAATGTAAGCCTGTTTCTGTGTCTTTTTTGTTACCGTATTCGACGTAATATGCGCCCCGCTCTAATAAGCGCCCACAGCGATATTTGTGAATATATTGGCTAGTGAACAATCCCAATTAGCACCCCTTCCGATTGATCAATGTTCACAAGACTTATTTTTTGCGTATGATATGCACTCGTGTGTTATATGCAACCTTAATTATGGGCAATTTAATTCTGGAAAATATATCTATTGTACATGAACATATTGCTTATTACGTCGAATACGGTATTAACTTTTTCTGGAGAATTTAGAAAAATAACACAAGTCTCTTTATCCTAGACTAACATTCAATATGTTCTATGTCAGGATGGACCTGTTTTAGAACTTGGCTCACAAATCTGCCGACTCCTTAAAATTTAGATGTGAAAATATTTTTAAAATGAAAAGCAGAGGTATTTTGTATTCTGCAGAAATGAAGTCATTTACCCTTGTTTTCAGTTCGTATATTATTTAGAATACTATTATTAAAATCTGTGTTATAAGGCAGTCAATATTACCTTTCTTAAAGTTTGGCTCCATATTTGCATGAATGAAAGTCATTCTCAGGGTTGTTTCTTGATTCATTTCAGATGGCAGAAAAGACAGCCCAAGTTTTAATCGAGAAAGGATATGAACATGAATACCGTGGATTAACAAGTTTGAAAGGCAAGGAGCCAATGAAAACCTATTTTATACTTCCTCATTCTGTAGTGACACACTTATAGGAATAAAGCACCACTGTTGCTACACTGTTATCAATATTTTCATCCTCGCTTCCATTCCAACACAACAGACCACTCCTTATCGAATACACAGGCCTGTTGATGATGCTTAGGGAGTTCCAGATCATAAGGACAACAGACCACTCCTTACACTACATACAGGCCTGTTGATGATGCTTGTGGAGTTCCAGATCATAAGGACAACAGACCACTCCTTACACTACAGACAGACCTGATGTTTATGCTTGGGGAGTTCCTGATAATAAGGACAACAATCCGCTCCTTATGCTACAGACAGGTCTGATGTTGATGCTTGGGGAGATCCTGATCTGAAAGGACAACAGACCACTCCTTACACTACAGACAGGCCTGTTGATGATGCTTGTGGAGATCCTGATCATAAGGACAACAGATCACTCCTTACACTACAGATGGGCCTGTTCATGATGCTTGTGGAGATCCTGATCATAAGGACAACAGATCACTCCTTATATTATAGGCAGGCCTGCTGGTGATGTTTGTGCAGCTCCTGATCTGAAAGGACAACAGACCACTCCTTACACTACAGACAGGCCTGTTGATGATGCTTGTGGAGATCCTGATCATAAGGACAACAGATCACTCCTTACACTACAGATGGGCCTGTTCATGATGCTTGTGGAGATCCTGATCATAAGGACAACAGATCACTCCTTATATTATAGGCAGGCCTGCTGGTGATGTTTGTGCAGCTCCTGATCTGAAAGGACAACAGACCATTCCTTACACTACAGACAGGCCTGTTGATGATGCTTGTGGAGATCCTGATCATAAGGACAACAGATCACTCCTTACACTACAGATGGGCCTGTTCATGATGCTTGTGGAGATCCTGATCATAAGGACAACAGATCACTCCTTATATTACAGGCAGGCCTGCTGGTGATGTTTGTGCAGCTCCTGATCTGAAAGGACAACAGACCACTCCTTATACTACAGACAGGTCTGCTGGTGATGCTTGTTCAGCTCCTGATCTGAAAGGACAACAGATCACTCCTTAAATTACAGACAGGCCTGCTGGTGATGCTTGTGCAGCTCCTGATCTGAAAGGACAACAGACCACTCCTTATACTACAGACAGGCCTGCTGGTGATGCTTTTGCAGCTCCTGATCTGAAAGGACAACAGACCACTCCTTATACTACAGACAGGCCTGCTGGTGATGCTTGTGCAGCTCCTGATCTGAAAGGACAACAGACCACTCCTTAAAATACAGACAGGCCTGCTGGTGATGCTTGTGCAGCTCCTGATCTGAAAGGACAACAGACCACTCCTTATATTATAGACAGGCCTGCTGGTGATGCTTATGCAGCCCCTGATCTGAAAGGACAACAGATCACTCCTTATTACTACAGACAGGCCTGGTGGTGATGGTCGTGGAGCAACTGACCTGAAAATACAACACAAAAGGAGCTGGCAGAACACAAAACAGCATTTGTGTCAAAGCAATCTATGAAGCAGGCTTCAGGGTCATTAAGATGAATTCTCAGGACAGATCAATACTGAAGCTTAAGGAACTGTTGTGAATGTTCATAGGAGCATTGACTGACGATCATGTGTAAAACTTTCTGGAATGGCAATCCTTGTACAAGCAATCAAGGAAGCTCAGATGAGATCATGGATCGCATGTGATGAAAATACAGACCATTGTAATGAAACCTTCAACTTAGGGAAGAGATTTCTAGTAAATACTGTTATACAGTGAATATAAATCACCTTCTGAGAATGTAAGAGAGGTACAGAAGCTGAGAGATCTTAATGAAGATGAGGCTCCACCATTCTATCCGTGGTTACATTGCCATAACTACCCTATTATGTCCTGAAGATGAGTTTTGATAGTGCCATTTGACTTGCTATGAGAATGTTAATTCTAAAGTATTCCTGTGTTACTTTTGGATAGACTTCATAGACTTGAGTTCCAAGACAAATCTGCAGAAAGCTCACAAAGATTCCCATTGTTACAATTGGAAGGAAACACGGTTTCAGATACAATCTGCATGTAACAGTAAAACAACCAGTCATGTTTGTTCATTCTTGATTTCTTACCAGAACCGAAGCCAAAGTCTGGTATTAGATTGTCATCCATTCTACAGTCAAACACCGTTGTGTTGAAGTTGAAGGGAGCTATGTAAAAAATTTGAGTTTTCTGAGGTTTGACACCACCAAAAATGATGAAAAAAGAAGGAATTCACAGGGGCAAGCTTTTACTTTGAGATAACTATAAGTTCCCCATATCAAATTTGACACAACAGTGTTTGACTGTATTTATAAGTGAATGAGATGGGAGACATTTCCTTTTTCTTAAATTGGCCATGTCATCAAATTTTCCGACAAAAACACATTGCAGGCCACAGAAAGAGTCAGGTGGTAATAGAGGGCCTAGGTCCTATAAGGCTTTGAAATGAAGTGGGGGTTTTAAATATGGAAATCCAATACTTAATTTACTGTGATCTAACCGATGTGTGATATGTTGGAACTGAAGGACTGAATCAATGTATGAGGATTTAATGCAGCAGTACCTTGGCATCAGCAGGACCTAACATGGTTTTGTGCAAGATGGATATGGATATATACTTCACATCAGCAGAGTCTTGGCTGTGGTCATGTATTATAGATGTGGTGATACTACTTGAGCGCACAGCCATGATGTGATTTATTGTCTGTGGTGTCCTTGTCACTTTGAAAAAACTTAATCACCTTCTTTTGTCAAGCCCAAGATGCAAGGATTTTATTGTTGGTCTGAGTTTGATAACATTTCTTATTGCAACTGCATTGGATGACCAATCAATTTGGATTTGAAGGACTACAGGGGACAAGCATATCATGGTGTGTGAACTGTACCAGATGGAATGGAAGGACCACAGAGGACAAGCATGTCATGGTGTGTGACCTGTACCAGATAGAATGGAAGGTCTACAGAGGACAAGCATGTCATGGTGTGTGAACTGTACCAGATGGAATGGAAGGACTACAGGGGACAAGCATGTCATGGTGTGTGAACTGTACCAGATGGAATGGAAGGACCACAGAGGACAAGCATGTCATGGTGTGTGAACTGTACCAGATGGAATGGAAGGACTACAGAGGACAAGCATATCATGGTGTGTGAACTGAACCAGATGGAATGGAAGGACCACAGAGGACAAGCATGTCATGGTGTGTGAACTGTACCAGATGGAATGGAAGGACCACAGAGGACAAGCATGTCATGGTGTGTGAACTGTACCAGATGGAATGGAAGGACTACAGAGGACAAGCATATCATGGTGTGTGAACTGTACCAGATGGAATGGAAGGACTACAGAGGACAAGCATATCATGGTGTGTGAACTGTACCAGATGGAATGGAAGGACTACAGAGGACAAGCATATCATGGTGTGTGAACTGTACCAGATGGAATGGAAGGACTACAGAGGACAAGCATATCATGGTGTGTGAACTGAACCAGATGGAATGGAAGGACCACAGAGGACAAGCATATCATGGTGTGTGAACTGTACCAGATGGAATGGAAGGACCACAGAGGACAAGCATGTCATGGTGTGTGAGCTGTACCAGATGGAATGGAAGGACCACAGAGGACAAGCATATCATGGTGTGTGAACTGTACCAGATGGAATAGAAGGACTGCAAGTTTAAGGTCATCAAACATATTATGTGTTACAAAGGACTTCCCTTTTGTGCACAGAAGACTCATAATTACTCAAATATATTTTTGTTGTCAAAGATGGCACACTTAACCACATTTATCCATGTGAAATATTTATTGGTTGATCCTCAAGCTAGAGAAAATGTCCAAAATTGCATAATCTGTGTATGGTGACTTTCGTCCATTTGAACACATAGGCTCCATGCAACCAGGCTTCTGAACATAATTTGTGTGAGCAGAAATCCACCTGAATAACTTCATTTATGTATACAGGTAACTTGGTGCAACAAACTCAAGGGATAATTCATCAGAAGCATAACCTACTACTAAGAATATATAGGCTTGACTTGACAAGATATGTCACTTACAGACTACTCCAGGAAGAACTTCACAAGCCGGAGGTCTTTATTCATATATATCTATTTCAAAAGGCTTTGGTGGAAGATGGTATATATGAAGATAGAAGGCATTGTTCAAGATACAATGTGACTATATATGGAAAATTATAACTGGAGTGTGTGTTGCACTGCAGGAAGAGAAACATTGGAGGTGATGCATCACAAATAGGTTCACATGACCTTGTTAAAAGGTTCACACGACCTTGTTTATAGGTTCACATGACCTTGTTAACATGTTCACATGACCTTGTCAACAGGTTCACACGACCTTGTTAATAGGTTCACATGACCTTGTTAACATGTTCACACGACCTTGTTAATAGGTTCTCATGACCTTGTCAATAGGTTCACATGTCCTTGTTAATAGGTTCACACAACCTTGTTAATAGGTTCACATGACCTTGTTAATAGGTTCACATGACCTTGTTTATAGGTTCACATGACCTTGTTGACAGGTTCACACGACCTTGTTTATAGGTTCACATGACCTTGTTAATGTTAGTGCCAAACTGAAGCCCTGTGTCACATGTTGAACACAAGAATAAAGAGGCTTCTGATCCATGTATGTGCAGCCCGTGTTAATCATTTACCTCTCAGTCTCTGGACTGGAGGGATACTGTGATAGCTGTGTAATAAATGTCTTCTATGTGTGTGATGGTGTCTGTCAAGGTGTGACAGTGAGTTGGGTTTAATGCCGCTTTGAACAGTATTTATGTTATATCATGGCATGTAAGCTTAATGTGGAAGGAAATCTAAACTGATTGTTAATTATTGGCAAATGTCTGGGAATATTTCAGGCTACCGTATTTGACGTAATAAGCACCCCGCTCTAAGTGCCCATGGCGATATTTGCTAATATATTGGGTAGTGAACAATCTCAATTAGCACCCCTTTCCGATTGATCAGTGTACACGACTTAATTTATTCGTGTATAATACGCACTCGTGTCTGGAAAATATATCTGACACGTATAATACGCACAGATCTTTCTTTTGTATCATTTCAAGCCGTCAGCTTAAACCACAAAATTTACGATCTTTCAACTGTTTTTTTTTCTTACCAAAATTATATTCTAATAAGAGCCCCCCATTTCTAATTTTGAGAGGGCCCTGGGCACTTATTACATCGAATACGGTATATTGTGAAACATATTGGCCTAATAGTGATCCAACACCAACATAATTGTATTAGGCCAGATTTGATTGTTTGGTTCAGAGATTCACAGTAGGCTGAAAAAGGTAAAGAAATAACAGTTCCAATTTCAGATATAATCCTCAAAATGTTATGTAGGAATTCAGGCCATGGTTGTGTGGATATGACGAAGTGAGTTACCTCCCTTCCATAATAGACACCAATATGTCCTGAATTGTTTTGAAGATTTTATGATTCAATTTCAACAGGTATTAATACAAGTATTTTCAATAATTCAGTTATGGTAACAAAACAGTTGATTTTTTTTTTTACTGTTTACATATTACTGGTCACCAACATAAAAAAACACAACACTGCTTTTAATTTAGTGGTCACATTTTTGGGGGAGTTAAAAGTTTTAAAAAACTGGCCTTATTTTAAAAAAAAGAACATTGGAATTTGTGAAAGTTCTGTCTCATATCCTTCTTCAACTGTTGTTATTCGTTGCCTTGTATCATCACATAATTATACACCATGAAACACCTAGCAATACGCACACTGCATTTCACAATCAGTGTTATTGTGAGGGGAACAAAATGGCGAAATATATTGGAGAAATATGCGTGTATGATGTACAGTTTTTACAGACTGAATAAAATACCATTTCTTATGTTACCATGGTTATGTATTTTCTAGAGGCAGAGTGAGTGATTGAAGGGATGCTGCCTCTGTATCAGCAGCATTTTCACAGCTAAGCCCATCATCAGCACTTCATGGATGTTTGTTTGTTTGTTGTTTAACGTTGCACTCAGCAATTTTACAGCTATATGACAGTGGTCTGTAAATAATCAAGTCTGGACCAGACAATCCAGTGATTGATACCATGAAAATCGATGACATGCATCAACCAAGTCAGCGAGTCTGACAACCCGATCCCACTAGTTGCCTCTTACAAACAGTTGCCTTTTACGACAAGCATGGGTTGCTTAAGATCTATTCTAGGCCGGATCTTCACGGGTCGTAATAAATACTGCTGATATGTGATGTAGTGATTAGTTAAGTCAGGCAATGAAACAAGACCATGTATACTACTCCACATCTGCTAAGGACCACAAATTTGACTGAAGATGACAATTTTGGTCCTTAGCAAATGTTGATTAGTATATAACTCACAGGGTGAAGATCCGGGTTAGAGTAGGTCTGCAGCAACCCATGCTTGTCGTAAGGGGACTAATGGGATCAGGTGGTCAGACTCGCTGACTTGGTTGATGCATGTCATTGTATCCTAATTGTGTACATTGATGCTCATGATGTCAATCATAGGACTTTCTTGTTCAGACTTGATTATTTACTGACCACTGTCACATAGCTCGAACATTGCTTTGTGCTGCATTAAACAACAAACAAACAAACATGTACAGACATGGTGTGTACTCTTCCATTCCCTGATTTTGGTTTGGCTTGTTGTTTAACGCTACACTCAGCAATATTCCAGCTATATGACGGCGGTCTGTAAATAATCGAGTCTGGACCAGACAATCCAGTGATTGACAACATGAGCATCGATCCACACAATTGGGACTGATGACATGCATCAACCAAGTCAGCGAGCCTGACCACCTGATCCCGTTAGTCGCCTTTTACGACAAGTATGGGTTGCTGAAGCCTATTCTACCAGGGATCTTCACAGGCCCCATTACCTGACATTAAAGCAATGTGCAAAGCAGACACCACATCTTCCAGAGGCAAGAGCGTCCACTGGCCTTTTCATCAAAGCCTTGTTTCCACCCTTGCCACATCAAGCCCACTTTCCTGTGCAACATATGATTCAGAAATCAGAAAAAGTTTCACAAAATCAACATCCACAACTTGTACACCTTTGTATGAAAGTGATTTACCGTTGGATGCCTTTGTTGACACGAATATGTCTATTTAATCTTTTAAACCTCCCTATGATTGCCTATGTTTTTGTATCAGGGATGAAATCGCAAATGTTTTCGTTATCTGACGACTAATTCGTCGCCTATGGCTTTGTGAAGCTATACGAGATTTGATTGGATATCGCGTTTTCATTACAAGGGGCACAACCTGTGATCTATGCGAGGTGGCGCCAGGTTTGAGACAAGAAAAGTTGCCTTGATGTGGCAAGGGTAGGAACTAGGCTTTTATATAGGTTAGTGGACACGTTTGCCTCTGGAAGATGGCACCACAAGGCTTTGGCATATGTTGTAATTGATGTTAAATGAGTAACATTGCCAATTGTACGATGCAATCTAAGGATTAATGGATTTGTTGTTGGTTTGTTGTTTGTTGCTTTGTTGTTCAGCAATATTCCAGCTATATGACGGCGGTCTGTAAAATAATTGAGTCTGGACCAGACAATCGAGTGATTAATATCATGAGCATCGATCCACGCAATTGGGATTGATGAGATGCATCAACCAAGGCTGCGAGCCTGACCACCCGATCCCGTTAGTCGGCTTTTACGACAAGCATAGTCACCTTTTACCGCAAGCATGGGTTGCTGAAGACCTATTCTACCCCGGAATCTTCACGATTAATGGGTCAGACAACTTGCTGGTTTTCCTTTCCATGGAACCAGGCTCATATTGCTTGCTAAAAATCACGACTAAGTCGCAACACGTCTGTGTGTATTCACGGATGAAGGAGGAAGATAGTGTTTTGAACCACGTGGAGTATTGATGATGAGGCAAATCATGCACTGATAGTTGTAATAAGTCACACCATAGGATTATGAGAGAATGTTGTTTTGTGCAGCAGTCAGAAAATCTCCAAGCGGCATCAAGGCAAACTAGTGGCTGATAACATGAGCATCACCGTAAGTCATCATGATGTAATGACACACAAGCAGCCACTCACCACTCACTCCACATGTTAGTCGGGGTACTGGGACCCAGCCACACAAACAGCCAGGCCACACTGTAAACCACCTACTCCACATGTTAAAGTACTGGGAACCCCCCACACAAACAGCCAGGTCACACTGTAAACCACCTACTCCACATGTTAGTTGGGGTACTGGGACCCAGCCACACAAACAGCCAGGCCACACTGTAAACCACCTACTCCACATGTTAAAGTACTGGGAACCCCCCACACAAGCACACTGTAAACCACTCACTCCACATGTTAAAGTACTGGGAACCCCCCACACAAACAGCCAGGCCACACTGTAAACCACTCACTCCACATGTTAAAGTACTGGGAACCCCCCACACAAACAGCCAGGCCACACTGTAAACCACCTACTCCACATGTTAAAGTACTGGGAACCCCCCACACAAGCACACTGTAAACCACCTACTCCACATGTTAAAGTACTTGGACCCAGCCACACAAACAGCCAGGCCACACTGTAAACCACCTACTCCACATGTTAAAGTACTGGGAACCCCCCACACAAGCACACTGTAAACCACTCACTCCACATGTTAAAGTACTTGGACCCAGCCACACAAACAGCCAGGCCACACTGTAAACCACCTACTCCACATGTTAAAGTACTGGGAACCCCCCACACAAGCACACTGTAAACCACTCACTCCACATGTTAAAGTACTTGGACCCACCCACACAAACAGCCAGGCCACACTGTAAACCACCTACTCCACATGTTAAAGTACTGGGAACCCCCCACACAAGCACACTGTAAACCACCTACTCCACATGTTAAAGTACTTGGACCCAGCCACACAAACAGCCAGGCCACACTGTAAACCACCTACTCCACATGTTAAAGTACTTGGACCCAGCCACACAAACAGCCAGGCCACACTGTAAACCACCTACTCCACATGTTAAAGTACTGGGAACCCCCCACACAAGCACACTGTAAACCACTCACTCCACATGTTAAAGTACTTGGACCCAGCCACACAAACAGCCAGGCCACACTGTAAACCACTCACTCCACATGTTAAAGTACTGGGAACCCCCCACACAAGCACACTGTAAACCACTCACTCCACATGTTAAAGTACTTGGACCCAGCCACACAAACAGCCAGGCCACACTGTAAACCACCTACTCCACATGTTAAAGTACTGGGAACCCCCCACACAAGCACACTGTAAACCACCTACTCCACATGTTAAAGTACTTGGACCCAGCCACACAAACAGCCAGGCCACACTGTAAACCACCTACTCCACATGTTAAAGTACTGGGAACCCCCCACACAAGCACACTGTAAACCACTCACTCCACATGTTAAAGTACTTGGACCCACCCACACAAACAGCCAGGCCACACTGTAAACCACCTACTCCACATGTTAAAGTACTGGGAACCCCCCACACAAGCACACTGTAAACCACCTACTCCACATGTTAAAGTACTTGGACCCAGCCACACAAACAGCCAGGCCACACTGTAAACCACTCACTCCACATGTTAAAGTACTGGGAACCCCCCACACAAACAGCCAGGCCACACTGTAAACCACCTACTCCACATGTTAAAGTACTTGGACCCAGCCACACAAACAGCCAGGCCACACTGTAAACCACCTACTCCACATGTTAAAGTACTGGGAACCCCCCACACAAGCACACTGTAAACCACCTACTCCACATGTTAAAGTACTTGGACCCAGCCACACAAACAGCCAGGCCACACTGTAAACCACCTACTCCACATGTTAAAGTACTGGGAACCCCCCACACAAGCACACTGTAAACCACCTACTCCACATGTTAAAGTACTGGGAACCCCCCACACAAACAGCCAGGCCACACTGTAAACCACCTACTCCACATGTTAAAGTACTTGGACCCAGCCACACAAACAGCCAGGCCACACTGTAAACCACCTACTCCACATGTTAAAGTACTGGGAACCCCCCACACAAGCACACTGTAAACCACTCAATCCACATATATGTGCGTGAGTGTGCGCATGTGTGCGTGCGTGCGTGCGCAAAATGGACATCATTACCTGGAACACTTGCATCCTGATAAACAAGTTTGCACTGTACATAACTATGTCTCTTTCTGTTGAAGCATCACAATTATTAATATAGAAAAATATCTTATAAAATAACAAACAAAATGTCTTTTAACAATATAAATTTTATTGGTAAAATGATATAACAAATGTACATTGACTCTAAATTCATATAAATAGAGCCACCAGGCTTTGAAGCCCACCTTACATATGAAGAAGTAAAGGCAGCCATTTTAACAAATGGATCAGAATCATTGGAGCAGTTTTCGACACTTTCAGATCCACAGGCAGTGTAGTTTCAGAAGAGATTCCATAGAAAAATGGATAGACGGACGGATGACTGGACAACCTGATGACGGACAACTCGCCATGACAATAGCTCACTTGACTTTCACATCGGATGAGGCCAAATTCCTAAATGTTCATTTCTTCTTTGACATGAGAACAGCTTGCTCTGGATGAGGGTAGGGGACACCAAACTTGTGACACAGTTTCCGGAGCGCCTTCTCATACTCCTTGTTGAGTTGGGCTGACTGCTGAAACCCAAACTTGATGTCCTCGATCTCGTCGAAGAAACTCTGTAAAATAACATTAGGAAATCCTGATATATGTTTTACAATTTGTTAAAATCAGATCAATAACTCCGATACAATACCAGCAGATCAGAGAACCCTCCATAGGACACAGTAATGTTCTGACATTACTGCAAAACATACAATTTTATTCTTTTAAAGGGGGAGATAATTCATATTTTTTTACCACACATTTTGTTTCAGGACATACTGCATAGCCAGCTAAACATTGTGGATAGCGTTTATCTGGAGAGTAGAAGGTCAGCTGTTAGATCCCAGGTTGCGTTATACCAAAAGACATTGTTAAGACTTTGAATGGCATTTAGAACATGCATTACTAAATGCATTTATTCACCTGATGAAGGACTAAGTTGGTTGGTTGGTTGGTTGGTTGGTTGGTTGATTAACAGCGCACTCAGCAATATTCCAGCTATATGACGGCAGTCTGTAAATAATCGAGTCTGGACCAGACAATCCAGTGATTGATATTATGAGCATCGATCCACGCAATTGGGATCAATGACATGCATCAACCAAGTCAGCGTGCCTGACCACCCGATCCTGTCAGAAGCCTTTTACGACAAGCATAGTCGCTATTTACGGCAAGCATGGGTTGCTGAAGACCTATTCTACCCCAGAATCTTCACGGGTCAAAGGACTAAGTATATATACTCCGAAATATTATGGTCTCCATGAGAAAGAAAGAAAGAAATCCATACATTCTCTTCTTTATTAAACTTGTTGTTACCCTGTCTGATTCCCTGCATAAAGGAGAATAAAGAAGAACTGTGAAGAACGGAGTAAGTATATACTCTGAAACTTTGCGTTCCTCTTAATAAAGAAGTCGACATCCATAATTTCTCTTCTTTATTAAACTTGTTGTTACCCTGCCTGATGCCCTGCATTAAGGAGATTAAACTAAAACTGAGCAGAACATCCCCCGACACACACTGTTGAATAAAACCCAATTTTACCTCACTTCTTCTGGGCCAGGCAAATCAGTGGCTGATATCATGAGCAAAGATTCACACCATCAGGCAACACATTTTCAGACAGGTCACACACTCTTACCACATGATCCTCATTTAAGTTGCTGACCACAAGTATTGCCCCAGATTCCCTACTTGTTTGTTTGTTTGCTTAACTCAGCAACATTCCATCAATATGACTGCAACCTGTAAATAATCAATTCTACAATTCTCATCGACCAAGTCACCAAGTCTGACCACCCTAAACATTGAGTCACCTCTCCTAACCAACATATTCTAGGGATATCTACCATTGATATTTGTTATAACTCAGTGATCTCCCCTGACAAGAAAGGAATCCAGACACACCTCATCTAGACCATCCAGCTCTTCCCGAAGTTTCTTGTTCTCTCTCTTCAGTTTGTTCCTCTCTCTGACAATGTCTCGCAGTTCAGAGTCTGCAGGAAAATGGATAAAAGTAATTTTATGGACAAAATATTTCAGAGCATCGCTCTTTGAACTTTTGAACTTGACATTCCAGTGTTGGTGACCACACCCTTACAATGGTCCTATTCTGTTCACAATGACCACCCCTAGCAAGGGACACAGGGTCCTATTCTGTCCACACTGACCACCCCTAGCAAGGGGCACAGGGTCCTATTCTGCCCAACACTGACCACCTCTAGCAAGGGGCACAGGGTCCTATTGTGCCCAACACTGACCAACCCCTAGCAAGGGGCACAGGGTCCTATTGTGCTCCACACTGACCACCCCTAGCAAGGGGCACAGGGTCCTATTCTGCCCAACACTGACCATCTCTAGCAAGGGGCACAGGGTCCTATTGTGCTCCACACTGACAACCCCCTAGCAAGGGGCAAAGGGTCCTATTGTGCTCCACACTGACCACCCCTAGCAAGGGTCACAGGGTCCTATTGTGCTCCACACCGACTACCCCCTAGCAAGGGACACAGGATCCTATTGTGCTCCACACTGACCACCCCCTAGCAAGGGTCACAGGGTCCTATTGTGCTCCACACTGACCAACCCCTAGCAAGGGACACAGGGTCCTATTGTGCCCCACACCAACCCTAGCAAGGGGCACAGGGTCCTATTGTGCTCCACACTGACCACCCCTAGCAAGGGGCACAGGGTCCTATTCTGCCCAACACTGACCATCTCTAGCAAGGGGCACAGGGTCCTATTGTGCTCCACACTGACAACCCCCTAGCAAGGGGCAAAGGGTCCTATTGTGCTCCACACTGACCACCCCTAGCAAGGGTCACAGGGTCCTATTGTGCTCCACACCGACTACCCCCTAGCAAGGGACACAGGATCCTATTGTGCTCCACACTGACCACCCCCTAGCAAGGGTCACAGGGTCCTATTGTGCTCCACACTGACCAACCCCTAGCAAGGGACACAGGGTCCTATTGTGCCCCACACCAACCCTAGCAAGGGGCACAGGGTCCTATTGTGCTCCACACTGACCACCCCTAGCAAGGGGCACAGGGTCCTATTCTGCCCAACACTGACCATCTCTAGCAAGGGGCACAGGGTCCTATTGTGCCCAACACTGACCACCCCCTAGCAAGGGTCACAGGGTCCTATTGTGCCCCACACTGACCATTCCTAGCAAGGGGCACAGGATCCTATTGTGCTCCACACTGACCACCTCTAGCAAGGGGCACAGGGTCCTATTGTGCTCCACACTGACCATCCCTAGCAAGGGGCACAGGGTCCTATTGTGCTCCACACTGACTACCCCCTAGCAAGGGTCACAGGATCCTATTGTGCCCCACACTGACTACCCCCTAGCAAGGGTAACAGGATCCTATTGTGCCCCACACTGACTACCCCCTAGCAAGGGTCACAGGGTCCTATTGTGCTCCACACTGACCACCCCCTAGCAAGGGGCACAGGGTCCTATTGTGCTCCACACCGACAACCCCCTAGCAAGGGGCACAGGATCCTATTGTGCCCCACATTGACCAACCCCTAGCAAGGGGCACAGGATCCTATTGTGCCCCACACTGACCACCCCTAGCAAGGGTCACAGGGTCCTATTGTGCTCCACACCGACTACCCCCTAGCAAGGGGCACAGGATCCTATTGTGCCCCACACTGACCACCCCCTAGCAAGGGTCACAGGGTCCTATTGTGCTCCACACCGACTACCCCCTAGCAAGGGGCACAGGATCCTATTGTGCTCCACACTGACCAACCCCTAGCAAGGGTCACAGGGTCCTATTGTGCCCAACACTGACCACCCCCTAGCAAGGGGCACAGGATCCTATTGTGCCCATTACTGACCACCCCCTAGCAAGGGGCACAGGATCCTATTGTGCTCCACACTGACCACCCCCTAGCAAGGGTCACAGGATCCTATTGTGCTCCACACTGACAACCCCCTAGCAAGGGGCACAGGATCCTATTGTGCTCCACACTGACTACCCCCTAGCAAGGGTCACAGGGTCCTATTGTGCTCCACACTGACCACCCCCTAGCAAGGGGCACAGGGTCCTATTGTGCTCCACACTGACCACCCCTAGCAAGGGACACAGGATCCTATTGTGCTCCACACTGACCACCCCCTAGCAAGGGTCACAGGGTCCTATTGTGCTCCACACCGACTACCCCCTAGCAAGGGGCACAGGATCCTATTGTGCCCCACACTGACCACCCCCTAGCAAGGGTCACAGGGTCCTATTGTGCTCCACACCGACTACCCCCTAGCAAGGGGCACAGGATCCTATTGTGCCCCACACTGACCACCCCCTAGCAAGGGTCACAGGGTCCTATTGTGCTCCACACCGACTACCCCCTAGCAAGGGGCACAGGATCCTATTGTGCTCCACACTGACCAACCCCTAGCAAGGGTCACAGGGTCCTATTGTGCCCAACACTGACCACCTCTAGCAAGGGGCACAGGATCCTATTGTGCTCCACACTGACCACCCCCTAGCAAGGGTCACAGGGTCCTATTGTGCTCCACACCGACTACCCCCTAGCAAGGGTCACAGGGTCCTATTGTGCTCCACACTGACCAACCCCTAGCAAGGGTCACAGGGTCCTATTGTGCTCCACACCGACTACCCCCTAGCAAGGGGCACAGGATCCTATTGTGCCCCACACTGACCACCCCCTAGCAAGGGTCACAGGGTCCTATTGTGCTCCACACCGACTACCCCCTAGCAAGGGGCACAGGATCCTATTGTGCTCCACACTGACCAACCCCTAGCAAGGGTCACAGGGTCCTATTGTGCCCAACACTGACCACCTCTAGCAAGGGGCACAGGATCCTATTGTGCTCCACACTGACCAACCCCTAGCAAGGGTCACAGGGTCCTATTGTGCCCAACACTGACCACCTCTAGCAAGGGACACAAGGTCCTATTGTGCCCAACACTGACCACCTCTAGCAAGGGACACAGGGTCCTATTGTGCCCAACACTGACCACCTCTAGCAAGGGACACAGGATCCTATTCAGTTCTTGGCCTTATGTTTGTCAGAATAGTTGAAGGTGTTCATAATCCATCACATCAAAATTTTACTCTTCTATAATCAGCACTGAGGAGTATAATTCAAAGTTTTCATTTCTCCTCATCTGGATGAAATCAGGAAATATTCATTACCCAGAGTCCTTGACCCAGTATGACCCCTGACCCCGACAAGCTCAGCCTCAAGTCTGAGGGCTTTTTCTTTTTCTTCCTTCATCCTGTTCTCCATTTCCATCATCCTCACCTGGAAACAGAAGTTTATCAAGTGACATATTTACCCAAACAATTCAATGACTTTCAGAAAAGAACAACTCCTTGTGCAGCATATCAAGATGTCAAAAAACTAAAATCCTAAAGGTCTTGGTGCTGTTGTACAAAGCGATCTTAGTGCTAAGGTGATCGTAACTCCCACACCTGAAATAGACTTACGACAGTCGTAGCGGTAAGCTGTTTCGGACAATGGCACTTTGAACAAAACATGATGTCATCAAACTCACCTTCCTCAGTCTGGCATTTCCAGAGAAGCTTACAGCACCAAAATGTATTTTGATAACTTTTCAAATATTGCGAAAATGTCGTTGCAACATCGTTGCAATGGAATCACACAAAGTGTAAGTCAATTCTTAAAATGTTTTATATCACTATTTTATACCTCGAGGGTTGTATTACACAATTTCATTTAGTATGTGTGACTTCATGTTTACACTGATAGCAATACAAGAACCACAGGTAACACAGAATAAAACAGTACCTCAAAAGAAGAGTTGACATGAGCCTATGTATGCACACCTGGCTCTACAGGAATGTCTATTATTGCGTGGTTACCACAAATAGATTAAAACAATATCATCATCAGATGAAGAAGGTGTGCTACAAACAACCTCAGTCAGTCAGTCACAGTGACAGCATGTCACAACACATTTACATCAAATACTGGACGCCAAAATGTCCGAGACGACTTGAGAGAATTCTGAATTTGTTCACGAACCTGTGGCGATTACAATTGTTAGCCATCACTGATCCACTGGCCGATGAAAGGTGATTGTGAAGATGTGTGAAATAGATACTGAGGTAAATTCATAGTGAGTGAGTGAGTGAGTTAGGTTTTTCGCCGTTTTTAACAGTATTCCAGTTATATCACAGTGTGTCAGCTAAATGTGGGACGAAAGCCCGAAGTGATGCAGGTCTCAGACGTTTACCACTTCGGTGAAACCCACGAGCACGGGTATGGTGTTGACAAACCTAGAGACATAATCGAGGCGAACCGGGATTCAAACCCACAATCATAGGTTTCTGGCATGCCAAAGGGACGCAACTCTGCACAGCTAATCGCGGCGCCTTAGACAACTGGGCCACCCGTTCCCCCGGTAAATTCATAGAGTGTCACTGTAGTCTAGACACAGATCGAGTTGATACTATGATAGTTTGGATGTGCATTTCTTCGTTTTGTTTACCAGGATGGGTTGTAGCGAGGATATTTGTGAGTGAGTGAGTGAGTATGGTTTTACGCCGCTTTTAGCAATATTCCAGCAATATCACGGCGGGGGACACCAGAAATGGGCTTCACACATTGTGCCCATGTCGGGAATCGAACCCAGGTCTTCGGCGTGACGAGCGAACGCTTTAACCACTAGGCTACCCGACCGCCCCGAGGATATTTGTGAATGATCATGCAGTAAAACTCTCTGCCTTTTCCCTATGTCTGCTATAATGCTGATTAAAGGTCTAAATGATCAGAAACAATGCTTCTGTATGTATTCATTCAGGGGTTCCACCAGGAATGTGGAAGTAATCTGCCAGAGTTTACATTATTTCAAGAATACCGTCTTGTGAAAAACATATGAACATCAAATTGTGTTGTTCATACACTTATGAACATCATTTTCACAGTCAGTTTCCAATGGAAACCCTGAATTGTGTAAACTTCACATTAAAAAAATATTACATTTTGAACAAATTTGTCTGAGTATTGGCCATCTCAGTGTGGCTGCAATGGGCAAAAATGTTCCTGTCAGTCTTGATATTAAATTATTTTCAGGATCAAACTAAGAAGAATGTCTGATAATTTGAACAAAACATGATGTCATCATACAGAGAAACATACACATTCATTGGTGGCAAAAGGTTCATGAAGATTCAGATGTTTCTGAAGAGAACATGTTTACGACGGACGATGAACGATGGACGAGGCACAATAGACAAACAGGTCATGACACAAGTGCACTTTGCTTTCAGTCAGGTGAGCTAAAAATTAGAGTATAAAGGGATCCCAAGTTTCAAGTACTAAGTGGGGGGCATGGGTGGCCCAGTCATCTAAGGCGCCGTGATTCGCTGTGCAGAGTTGCGTCCCTTGGACACGCCAGAAACCTATGATTGTGGGTTCGAATCCCAGTTCGCCCTGATTATGTTTCTAGGTTTGTCAGCACCATACCCGTGCTCGTGGGTTTCACTGAAGTGGTAAACGTTTGAGACCTGCATCACTTGGGGCTTTCCTCCCACATTAAGCTGACACGCTGTGACATAACTGGAATACTGTTAAAAGCGGCGTTAAACCCAACTCACTCACTCACTCAAGTTCTAAGTTAGTATAGACCTCAGTGTGTGTCCTTGTCACATAGCTACTCTCCTCAGTTTCACAATTGAGCTCACATTGAGGTCCGCGATGCTCTCCATGTGGACCATGTTCTGTTTCACCTCCTTCTCGTATCTCTTCATCAGCTGAGAGTGCATCGTCAGCATCCTGCAACACAGGGCACATCTTTATCAAGTGATGTAAAGCATGAGGGGTGAGAATATGCAAACTGGCTAGTATAAAACATACTACATATTTCTCTAAAATGAGTGTCTTTGTGACAATTTTAAGCTTTTAAAAATAAGGTCATTTTTCCTGTATAGACCTACTACCGTATTCGACATTTTAAGTGCCCAGGGCGCTCTCAAAAATAGGAATGGGGGCTCTTATTAGAATATTATTTTGGTGAAAAGAAACCAGAGTTGCAATATCTTAAATTTCGTGGTTTATGCTGACAGCCTGGAATGTTTATATATGAGAGATATAGTTTTCCAGAATTTAATTGCGGATAATAAAGGGTGCATATAACACACGAATGCTTATCATACACGAATAAATAAATCATGTGTACATTGATCAATCGGACGGGGTGCTAATTGGGATTGTTCACTAGCCAATGTATTAGTAAATATCGCCGTGGACGCTTATTAGAGCGGTGTGCTTATTACGTCGAATACTGTATATGGAAGACTGACAACAGCTGAATGTCATATAGCCCTGGGTATACTACAATCTGGTACCACCCAACGGGAGGTTGCTCAACATTTCAATTGCCATTGTGACACCATATTCGCATTAGTCCGTCATTATGCACAACAAAATGACGTCAGAGACCATCAACGTTCAGGGAGACCGAGGGTTACCACACTTGCTCAAGATCGATGAATTTGACTGGTTCATCTCCGAAATCGGTGTCAAGCAGCAACAACAACAGCCCGTAGCATTCCTAATGACGGATTCATCCACGAAGGGTCATCAACCGCCTAAGAAGTTATGGCCTACGTGCAAGGAGACCTGCTATTTGTCCCACTACGTCATCGCCGGGCACATTTACAATGGTGCAGACAATATGTCAGGCACCCTCAGTACTGGTGCGTCTTAACCATCTTCCCGAGGCAAGTGAGTTAACTGACTATAAAAGTCCAGTTTCCACCCTTGCCAAACTAGGCTGGTATTATGGAGTTACATTTTGGCTGGACTAACGAGTCTATGCATAGTCCAATCAAAATCGCGCACTGAAATCGAAATCCGGTTCGTAAAGTGTCATGCAGATTTCGGTCGACTGCAGGATTTGCAAAGCATGT
Source organism: Haliotis rufescens (assembly GCF_023055435.1). NCBI lineage: Eukaryota > Metazoa > Mollusca > Gastropoda > Lepetellida > Haliotidae > Haliotis > Haliotis rufescens. The sequence goes on from NW_025963879.1 coordinate 22,172,850, forward strand.
GCATCGCTTACTCGTTGTCAACAGATATTTTCTAAATCTTTTCATGCTTTTAATCAAGGTGCTCACTTGATTTGATGCACTTTGCGATGTAAGACTCGTTTTATCACAATATAGATCTTGATTATCAATCAGATCATCTTGACTGGGCGCCACGATTTAGTTTGAAGCAAATGCAAGTGATACGAGAGGTTGAATCTGATTGGTCAATAGGAGAGGCATGGAAAGGACATAACTCGAAATAGCCACTGGTGGCGCTACGATCGAGCCAAGGAATTCCAGCCTAGTTCGGCAAGGGTGGAAACTGGACTTTTAAAGTCAGTTAACTCTCTTGCCTCGGGAAGATGTGTATTAACCTGTCATCATCAGATGGCCGTCAACGGGTTTATCGACGTAACAATGAACGCTACGCAAATGCATATGTTGTGGAGAGGAATCAATATGGTGGAGGCACTGTCATGGTGTGGGGAGACCTCACTGCTAGGAACAGGAGGCCTTTGATCATTGTGGACGGTAATTTGAATGCAGCACGATACCGTGATGAAATTGTGGCACCGGTTGTTATTCCCTTCATTCAACGTCATGGCCCTGGTATATTTTTTCAGCAAGACAATGCACGTCCACACACAGCCTGTGTTATGCAACAATTTCTCCAGCAACAAGTCGGTGTTCTGCCATGGCCAGCAATTTCACCGAACCTTTCGCCAATTGAGCAGACATACAGGCAACTGAATCTGTGACTTTAGATATTGACCCCATGCACCTCATTAGCATCCTGAAGTCGACACTGTACACCATCCACATTTAATGTTGTTCATGTTTGTAGACAAATGAATTGTGTTTCATCCAATATCATTTCTTTTGAATAAATTTCTACTGTACATTTACTGTATTCATTGTTTGCTATGCTCAGTTTCTTTTTTGGATAAGTATACTTGAAAACAATGCGATCCAATATAGCATGCAGTTACCTCCCTTTACATACACACTGCTTTACTGAGTATCTCAGATTATGGAAATGGTAGCAAAAGTAGTTTGTATGTTTGTTTATGTAGGGGGGCCCTTTCCCAGGTTGATGGTACACAACAGTTTATTTGGGTACATACTAGTTAGAACAAAAAACACCGCTAACCTGCACTATATTTTCAAAAGTCATTGCTTTAGAATCAATTCTTTTATTTTTTGAAGCCTATAACTAATTTTGTAGAGGTCACTCAAATACAATGTAAAATTAACTTTGCATTTAAGAACTGAATGACACTTTTCTACCAGTGTGCCTGCCAGGCAGTGTGAGAAATAAGCACCAATCTCATTAAAATCAGACCTTAGTTCTCGCTACCACTGAACAAAGATCTGAGGACATCCCATTTGGGTCACGTCAGAACCACCTTTCATCCGACCAGTCAGAGCATTGCTTACCAGATCATGAAAGTGACAGTCGGAATGTGATTTCTAATCACGCAACCTCGAAAATTTTAACTCCGAACGATAGTTACGGGTATAACGACTGATTCCATACACTCTAGACCATATGTTAGCCATTTCGGAATGTTCTTTTGTTCAGGTTTCTAATTTATAATCAAGAATTCGTCAAAATATGTTTCGAAGCATAGTCGCCAATTTGAAATTAGTGCCGTAAAGCACGAGAAAGCTGCCTTCTGATTGGTCATTCCATTGGTCGGTCAAAGTTCGCGCAAGGTCGGTCTGACGTGACCTGAATTGGATGTCCTCAGATCTTTGCTTAGCGGAAGCGAAAACTAAGACCTGATTTTAATGAGATTGAATAAGCACCTACCCAAAGGTCCATGGCAGGCAGGGCAGGAGTCAGGCCTGTAGTTTCAAATCTGGACAGGCCTCAACGTTAAATTTTTACCAAATAGCCACATGGCTACTAGTATTTTTTTCCTGGTAGCCAGTGGTAAAATCAAAAAGTCAAGCCAATATTGCAGGTAGCCAAAAACATTTGAAGTGATCTTTGATCAAATAACTATTATAATATGTACAAGTCATAGCACTAGTCTTGGAATTGTATACTAGTGGAAATTGTACTTGATTTTTGTTATTTGTGACTTGAACAATGATGCAATTTATGTTACAAGATCATATAGGTATATCCTTGCTTATCCATTGAGCATTGTTGACTGAAATAATATACTAATTGAATTAATATTTATGTATTTCGGGTTAATTGTCGACTTTAGGAGGCATTATTTGCAAGTACAATAAAAAATAAATAACAGCTGATTTTTGAAAACACATCTGTTAATACAGATGTGTTTTCAAAAATCAGCTGTTATTTATTTTTGTGTCAACATATGCATGATATGTGTAGCAATAGAATTTAGTCGCCACAAGATATTTTTCAAGGTAGTCATTTGGCTACCTCTGAATTTTAGACAGTGGACAAATTGAAATTTAGGTCGCATTGGCGACAGTTTTAGTCGCAACTTTGAGGCCTGTTGAATGGGTCCTAATGGCCTGCAGGAAATTTATGTGTCAATATATTTATCACAATAAGCTGGTTTTTATTTAAACGAGGGCCTGAAGAGTATAGTCAGGGCCTACATCTTCTGAAGTCTTATGGGTTCTGATGGCAGCAGGGGGCACGGGTGGCCCAGTCGTCTGAGGCGCCGCGATTCGCTGTGCAGAGTTGCGTCCCTTGGCACGCCAGAAACCTATGATTGTGGGTTCGAATCCCGGTTCGCCCCGATTATGTTTCAAGGTTTGTCAGCACCATACCCATGCTCGTGGGTTTCACCGAAGTGATAAACGTCTGAGACCTGCATCACTTGGGGCTTTCCTCCCACATTAAGCTGACACGCTGCGATATGACTGGAATACTGTTAAAAGCGGCGTTAAACCCAACTCACTCACTCACTCTGATGGCAGCCTGGCAACTACAAACACTGCTGCCAGAGGCACTTATTTCAGAATGCTGGATAAATGAGTGATGAAATCCACCTACTTGTTCAGCTTCTGTGACTCTGGGTCTGCTTGTTTCTTCTCCTCCGACTTCTGACTGTGCCTATTGGTGTGCCAGGGGCGAGGGTCCGTCTGCACATACACACTGCCAACAGAGGAAGGACGATTCTTAACCATTCCATGATTAATCAGCAGCACTCTACATTAAACAAAACTTTCTCAGGACCCCTTATCACAAAACGATTTTAGTGCAATAACATTCAAATTCATACAACTTGGGACAGCAGGATATTTAATAAACTAGCGTGTCAGTGAGTGTGGTTTTATCGTTTTACGCCACCGTTGGCAATATTCTGGCAATACCCTGCCCTGAAACACCATAAATGGGCTTCACACAAGGTACATATCAAACATGGGTCTTTGGTATGATCAGCAAACACTTTTGTCACTAGATTACCCTACCACCCCTTAATAAACTAGTCATGTGGGCTAATACTCAAAAGTGTCCTAAAAATCTTGTTTAGAAAAAAATAAAAATATATAAATATGTTGTCTTCTGAAGGAAAGGTATGTTTCCAGGTACTAGTATCTGTTCAAATGTGGTTTTATTTATTCCCCGACCAAGGATCCGTTTGCATTCCAGTTATCATTCTCAACTCCCTGGGGAGTATACAACCCAAGCTTCTAGGGGCGCTAGAAGGTTTTTACATCCACCTCCCATAACAGGTAGCCATTCCAAGCTCTGTGAACAGAGGCACATTTGAACTAAGTACGTTGCCCAGGGTGACACCACACTTGTGTTTCGGGTGTGTGTACGAATTTGTGTTTCCACCATCTGGTCATCTACCATCAGACAAGAGGTGTTTTTTTTTTAGTACACAGTGTGTACATCTATGGATTTGCTCAAAGAAAAATTACAAATTGTTTGAAAGGGAGGTTAAGTCTGGTGCCAGACACGGCCAAATTGTGGAACCATAAACGCTGTTAACCTTTTCGCTATTGTTAGCTAGAAATCTCTGCTGCAGTATACAACGATTCCAGAATAATCGAGCTACTCATACATCTAAACAGTTACAGAGTCCAGGTCTCAATGGTTATTGTATTCGACGTAATAAGGGCCCAGGGCGCTCTCAAAATTAGAAATAGGGAGTTCTTATTGGAATATTATTTTGGTGGAAAAAAACAGAGTTAAAAAATACATTTTGTGGTTTATGCTGATGGCCTGAACTGTTTATATACGACAGATCTATTTTTCCAGAATTTAATTGCCCATAATTAAGGGTGCATATAACACACGCGTGCGTATTATACACGAATAAATAAGTATTGTGTACATTGATCAATCGGAAAGGGTGCTAATTGGGATGGTTCACGAGCCAATATATTAGCATATATCGCCGTTGGTGCTTATTAGAGCGGGGCGCTTATTACGTCAAATACGGTATTCATTTTAAATGTCTGCACAAGTTACTTTTGCTAGAAAACATTTGTCACTGGCAGGGACAATTCAAGGGTGGGGCCTTGTGCTTTTAGCCCCTAAGTTTGAACAAAGGTCCATATTTTGTAATACAATTGGGCATTTTAACATTGTGCTGTATGGGCAAGTGTGGGTGTACCTAAGGAATATTTGAAATTTTCACATAAAGGGCTGATGTCAGAAAATTCCTACAGTGCACCCTGCACTGGTTTCTTAAAATATATATCATTTCAGCGTATTTTTTTAAGAAAAGATAGGACTTCTAAGTGTGCCATTCACACATGATTCAGGCACAAGGAACTTATTATTTTATAACTCTGCGTTTATGATTGTAACTGTGCCATTGGCCCAGTCCACTTTCGAACCCTGACTGCACTGTGGTCTGGCCAAGTAGATGCTAAAATCCTCAGTCCACAATCCATAAGGAAATGGTATACATAAGTCTGTCTCACAGTCCCTGATCCACATTATTTTCCCTTCCGCCCAGCCCTAAATGTAATGCCTTAGCCCTAAATGAAGGAAGTCTACATTGCTGCAAGAGGCATCTAACAGGATTGGGTCAGAGTTACTGACTTGGTTGATGCATGTCATCGTATCCCAGTTGCATAGCTCGATGTTCATGATGTCAATCACTGGATTGTCTGGTCCAGACTTGATTATTTACAGACCGCCGTCATATAGCTAGAATATTGCTTAGTGCAGTGTCAACAACAAACAATCAAAACAAAACATTTTCCACAGGTTTTGAATCTCTGATTCATTGGGACTTCTTCCAGTTTAAATGGAGTTCTTTGTTTTCATCAAAATTATATAGTTTCGGAGACTAAGCGTCAGTCTATGCATGTTGTAAGATCACAGGTGCAAGATCATTCAAGGATGTGTGTAAGGAAAAGTACTTTTCAACAATCTTACTCTCGAGTTGTGACGTAGTTCCGGAGTAGATCTTCTTCCTTCTTCCTCTCCTTGAGGACATTCAGCTCCCTCTGCAGCTCATCTCGGTGCTCCCGAAGTCGATGGAGGCGACGCTTCAGCTCAACATTTTCAGCTGCAGACTGACAACAGATGGAGTTTACTGACACAGACTGACAACAGATGGGATTTACTGACACAGACTGACAACAGATGGGGTTTACTAACACTGACGGACAACACATTGGGTTCACTGAAACAGACTGAACCGATCAGGTTCAATGTGTGAGTGAGTTTGGTTTTACACCGCTTTTAGCAATATTCCAGCAATATGACGGTGGAAGACACCAGAAATAGACTCCACACATTGTACCCATATTAGGAATCAAACCTGGGTCTTTGTACCCATGTGAGGAATTGAACCTGGGTCTTTGGCATGACGAGCAAACGCTTTAACCACTAGGCTACCCGACCATCCCTCGGGTCCAATGACACAGACTGATAACAGATCAGGTGCACAGACAGACTGTCAGCAGATCAAATTCAATGATATACAGACTATTCACAGGGTGATATTCGACACCAAGTCTGCAGGAAATGTCAGTAAAAATGACTAAATTGGAAAAATGAAACCCAATTCAAGTTGTTATAAATTATAACTAATGACTGAGTAATGTCATGGATGTGGGGCTGACTATCATTTAATTGATAATATGACCTATAGTATAAAGAGGAAGACTTGATTTGAATTAGGGCTGGGAGGAGTCCAAATTTACTACCCAGGTACCCAACCCCCTATTACCCGACCCTACCTGGGTATATGCTGTAGGTCTCAAGAGATGGGAACAAAATGTCTGATTGGGAATAGTTTAACCTAGCCTCGGCAAAACATATTTAGATACACGAATAAAACGATCTGCTCATGCAAACACTGAAGTTGACTGAAGTTTTATCCTTATTCAAGCATAAGTCAGAACAAATGCGTTCATAGTCGGAAAGAAATGTGAACATTGGTGACTTGTATCGTAACGATGGAGTTCTAGATAATTTTTGTCACTAAACAGTATTTCATGTGACTCCGGATAGATCTAGGCCTGCTGTACGTACCGGGTCCTACTCAGTATACCTACCTGACCCGTGCCAGCCCTAATTTGATTTGAGTGCGGTGTATATACAGAATTTGATAAAACAAAAAAAATGACTGAATTTATGAAAACACGAAATTAAACACAAACTTTCCCTTTTCAAGAAAGTAACCCCCCCCCCCCCCCCTATAGTTGCTAGTGAATCCTTGAAAAATCCCCGAGAAAAAACTGCATATATATGACATCGAATATTCTGGTCTGAAATAAAATAAATGAAGCTTGCATATAATGTTAAAAAATGTTTAAACTAAAAATCGGGTGACACTTTCATTTCTCTGTCAGTTTTTTGTACCGAGCGAGATATTGCTCTTTTATTACGACCATTCGTCTGTTACGAGCGGTCACAGTTCAGATCAGCTGTTGACAGTGAGAGTACATACATACAAAAGGATTGGCTACCTGTGTGCATGAATGTATATCAGGATATGACATCGTCGAGGCGTACATCACGTGAGTAAATCAACCGTTGACCCGGCGACAACACGGATGTCATCTGTCATATGATCACAAAAGGATGGGTTGTTAATTGTTTTCCTTGTCACAGCTGATCGTGTCGTGACCTGATCGAATGTCACGTGATGAAATTTCGGACTTGAGAACGAAACGAAATATTCCTCACTGAAGGGACCATTCATTGCATTGACATAGACCTTTACCCAAATGATCAACTGCCAATGTAGATAACCAATTTTGTAGATATTATATTCACATAAGTCGCTTGAATTAAATCATATAGATTTTGCAACATGCCGCAAAAGAACACAATATATCTAAATTAATATTTAATATATAAGTGTATTAGCAATATTTATCTTGTAGTTAAAGAAACCGGAAAGTATACTACTCAAACAAGTTAAAGATCACCCACCTTCCTACTACGATAGTTAATCTGTTGTAACATGACACGTTAACTACAGTAATATGAAAGAATCGGTTTTTCTTTAACTTCTTTCGAGTAGTATACACAAAGGGTCCACCGTCAAATTACCCCGCAATGTTGCTGCGTGTTTTACATCCATGTAATTGCACGGGATATAGAGGGCGTAAGAAATTATAATCAATGTGAATATAAATAAATAATAACATCAACCCAAAAATAATATTTATAAAATATGCAATAAAGGACAGAAAATAACAGGATGCGCATTCGAGGAAAGTATTTTTTAATTCAAAACCTTCCAAAATATACAGTGTGTGAAATATTTCTTTACAACGGTACTACCCAGCCGGGCTAGCTAAATATTTTTACTTGCAATTTTGGATTTCAGTAGCCAGATGCTTTTCACATTATAAAATACAAGGAGAAATCTGGCAGCAGAGATATTTTTTTTTATTTCAAGGTGCAACCAAGTTAGAACTTAAGTTGGTTGGTTTGTTATTTAACGCCGCACTTTGCAAAATTCCAACTATCTGACGGCGGTCTGTAAATAATCGAGTCTGGATCAGACAATCCAGTGATTGACATCATGAGCATCGATCCACGCAATTGGAACCGATGACATGCATCAACCAAGTCAGCGAGCCTGACCACCCGATCCCGTTAGTCGCCTTTGACGACAAGCATAGTCGCATTTGACGGCAAGCATGGGTTGCTGAAGACCTATTCTACCACAGATCTTCACGGGTCTAGAACCTAAGTAGTCAATATCCAACAGAATTCGGCCACTTGCAGAAGTAGTGATAAGGGACTATAATAACGACGAAAACTTTTATAGCATCAGAAATCTGCCATTGAAAATCTTTTGACCATTTTAAAACTTTCATATTTGACAACTGAATAACATTATTCGAGCTCCCTGGAGAGAAATTAAGCTCGCCAGTCATACTTCATAGGTTTTATTTTCACCAGCCAGAAAGAAAAGATAGCAGCCACTCTACTAGTCAGCTTGTCTACCCAATTCCCTATCATGGTCCCTATAAACAGTGAGTGAGTGAGTAGGATTTAACGCCGCTTTTAACAATATTCAAGTTATATCACGGCGTGTCAGCTTAATGTGGGAGGAGATGCAGGTCTCAGACGTTTATCACTTCGGTGAAACCCACGAGCACGTGTACGGTGCTGACAACCCTAGAAACATAATCGGGGCGAACCGGGATTCGAACCCACAATCATAGGTTTCTGGCCTGCCCAAGGTACGCAACTCTGCACAGCGAATCGCGGCGCCTTAGACGACTGGGCCACCTGTGCCACCTGGGTATCAATCAGTAGCCTGGTGACGTCATCAGAGGGGACGTAACGCGCTACCTCCCTTTCATCAAGGGTCCCGCTCCCTGTTGTACGTTGGTTTGTCTGATCCAGGTTCGAGTCCTGTACACGCCATATCTGTCATGTTGCAGTCTGTTCGACTTTCCTGAGACCGTTTGAAATTGAATTGTTGGACTTAACTCCGCTTGGAACAGTTTTTGATTCTTATCACGGCGCATCAGCTTGACGTGGGAGGAGGGCACAAAACAGGTGTTCGACTTTGGTATGGAGCTGCCAAACCAGAAATTATAATCAGGGCGATTCAAGGTTTGGAATACACCATCACAGGATTCTGACACGCCAAAGGGATGGAACTCTGCGCTGATAATTGCCGCGCATAAGACGACTGGGCAATCCGTACGCCCAGAATAGGTTTCAAACGAGGACATCGAAGGGACAGGACGTCGACCGTTCTGAAGCTTTGTTTGTAAACAATAGCCGATAACCACCGAGCTTTATAAGTCTCTGCTCGGCTTATTCCGCTACAGCATTTTCGGCTCTTTTTCACATTATAGGAAATTTTCTCGATGAATGTTATGTTTATCTCAATGTGTAGACTCGCCCAAAATGAAACACACATGAATGGACAAAGATGTGACGATGTGACAGGGATACTCGACCTGCTGCAGGGAAATCTGGGTATATAGTCCGGCAGAGAGGACAAAAACCAAGAATTGTGGGATAAAGTTTTTTTTATTGCTGGATTTGTTTAAGTTCACATTCTGGGTTATGAAATTGACCAATGACACTCTGTCATCTTTTGGCATTAAAAAATATTCAAGATGGCCGCCAAAATGGCCGCTAAAACATGAAAATATCTTTTCCGTGCTAATTGTATGGAATACGGGACTACGTTTGGTGCATATCACTATTGTTTTTAATAGGAGAGTGGCTTGACATCACACGACCGAGGCACATATATGTTGTAATCTAGACTTTAATAAACACTAGCTTCTTTGTTTGTTGTTTAACGCCGCACTCAGCAATATTCCAGCTATAAGACGGCGGTCTGTAAATAATCGAACCTGGACCAGACAGTCCAGTGATTGACATCATGAGCATCGATCCACGCAATTGGGATCGATGACATGCATCAAACAAGTCAGCAAGTCTGACCATCCGATCCGTTAGTCGCCTCTTACGACAAGCATAGTCGCCTTTTAAGGCAAGCATGGGTTGCTGAAGATCTATTTTATCCCGGATCTTCACGGGTCCACTAGCTTCTAATCTAATCAAGCTGGCAATTAGTATTTTGTAACTCATCCGTAAGAAAAAAACCCACACGAGCTTTCACTTCAATTTGCCTCCAATAAAAAAAACACACAACTGAAGCCAGTTTACCCTACGCAGCGCTTGCGTTGTCGGTTTCGCTGTGCGGAGCTCCATTGTTCTTGTTTGAGATTGAATCGGGAATACGTGACGTCAAACTCTGATATTCTTTCACGCATGATTTAAAAACACCGAGCCGTCGACGTACTGCCCCTTTAATTAGCTGTGGCACTGAGGCAGTCTGTGTATATAGTGTTTAAAGCATTCACTCGTCATGGGAACAACGTGAATGTCATCTCTGGTGTCCCCGTCGTGATATTGCTGGAATATTGCAAAAACAATATGAAATATTACTCACTCAACAGTAGCAATAATACCTTCGCCGATATGACCAACATGACCACCCCCGCCTTTTTATCCACCCAGATTCATCATTTGAGTGCACAGACTGAAATATGCTAAAATAATCTGTGCCATGAAATATTAATCTTGCATTCCACCGCCCATTCCCTGTTTTAAACAAATACACGCCACCATTGATCGGAGAAGCGGTTGCCTAATTGCGAGCTTATCATCTATTTGTACAGAAAATATCGACAGAGACAGCGATTGCAGCTCCCAAACAATGTTTGATGGAGGCTTTATCTTCCGGCCCTTTCTTCACTGTCTTTGTTTCCATCACGGACGCTAGCGTAATTATTGATATCGTGTGCTTTGTTCTTTTCCAGTCACCTTGCATATACTTTTAGAGGATTTTGAATGGGTGATACGTTTTTTTGTCTTTGCCATGGTATGTTGGAATATCTTCCTAAGCTCAGTTCTACTTTGGTAGGTGTAGATCATTTATGGACGTGAGGTGAAATGGGTTTTAACGTCGCGTCCAAGATGATTGCATTTATATAGCGACGTGCATGCACGTGTGTGTGGTTGCTTGTACTAGTCGGGACTGATGCCGATTTTATAGTGCTAGCACACTGATACGCCACGTAGCAGTTTCACATGAATACCCCACCCCACTCAGACGCAGTATACTGACTTCGAGTCGACCAGGCAGGGAAGCAACAAGTACCATCATTTAAACGGTATGACGCGGCCGGGAATCGAATGCCGGATCCTCCGCTCTCCGGGCGGACGCTCTACCACTCGAGGTGAGGCGAAATGGGTTTAACGTCGCGTTGAAGATTATTGTACTTATATAGCGACGTGCATGCACGTGTGTGTGTGTGTGTGAGAGAGAGAGGGCGAGCGTGCGTTCGTGCGTACGTGTGTGTGTGTGTGTGTGGTTGCTTGTACTGGTTCGAACGGATGCCGATTTATAGTGCTAGCACACTGAGAAAACACGAATACCCCACTCAGACACAGTATACTGTCTCCGAGCCGTCCAGTCCTTGTTTTAGCTAGCCCTTTAATGACGAGCGCCAGACAGGGGAACAACAAGTACCATCTTTTAACGTTTTTTTGTTATGACGCGGCCGGGGATTGAAACCAAGCATCTTCCTCTCTCGGGGCGGACGCTCAACCACTAGACCACGGAGGCGGTCTCATTAATGGAAGCGCCGTGTAATCTCTTTATCCCAAGTCATGGTGAAAGGTAGGTTGGTAATATATATGGGTGAGGTTCAAAATTATTGCATTTATATAGCCCGCGCGAGTGTGTGTGTATGATTGCTTGTACTCGTCCGGCCATGCCCCACTACCCTTTTGTCGTTGCTTACCTATTTCTATATCAATCACGACTGTCATAAATGGGGGCGGTCGGGTAGCCTAGTGGTTAAAGCGTAAGCTCGTCACGCCGAAGACCCGGGTTCGATTCCCGACATGGGTACAATGTGTGAAGCCCATTTCTGGTGTCCCCCGCCGTGATATTGCTGGAATATTGCTAAAAGCGGCGTAAAACCATACTCACTCACTCACTCACTGTCATAAATGCACTATCCTATATTATAGCTTATTATATTATATATTATACACACACGTCTTTAACGACGAGGTCTTGACTGAATGTTGGTTAAAACCGTAGTCAGCAATATTCCTCGTATATCACGACGGCTTGTTAATACTCAATAACAGTAAAATAGGATTTTTAACTTCGATACGAGACTCGTGAAGATCCGGGGTAGAATAGGTCTTAACCAACCCATGCTTGTCGTAAAAGGCGACTATGCTTGTCGTAAGAGGCGACTAACGGGATCGGGTGGTCAGACTCGCTGACTTTGTTGATGCATATGTCATCGTATCCCAAATGCACGTATTGATGTTCATGATGTCAATCACTGGATTGTCTGATCCAGACTCGATTATTTACAGACCGCCGTCAGATAGTTGGAATATTGCGGAGTGCGGCGTTAAACAACAAAGCAACCAACTTAAGTTCTAACTTTGTTGCACCTTGAAATAAAGTTTCTCTCTCTGCTGCCAGATTTCTCCTTGTATTTTATAATGTGAAAAGCATCTGGCTACTGAAATCCAAAATTGCCTAGTAAAAATACTTTGTTGATGCATGTCATCGTATGCGTGTATCGATGTTCATGATGTCAATCACTGGATTGTCTGGTACAGACTCGATTACTTACAGACCGCCGTCATATAGCTGAATATGCTGAGTGGGCGTTAAACAACAAACAAACAAACAAACAAACTTCGACACAATACCCATCTACACGCAGACCTCACAACCCTCCCACTGGGCAAGAGAGTTCGGCGCACAGAGAAGTACCAGAAAACTGAAGCCATGACTTTGCCGACAGACGCCACCCGTTTGTGAGGCCAAAAAGGTTCCACTGTTCGATCTGAAGTCTTGAGTCAGGATGGAAGTGATGGACCAAGGCATCAGTTTCGTTACAATTCGCTTACAAAAGAATCTGGAGTTTGCTGAATATTGGTCTAAAAGTCCCTTCTATAGTCAGTCGGGTCAGAACCCGTGAAGATCCGGGGTAGAATAGGTCTTCAGCAACCACTGCTTGTAAGAGGCGACTAACGGGATCGGGTTGTCAGGCTCGCTGACTTGATTGATGCATGTCATCGTGTCCCAATTGCGATGATCGATGCTCATGATGTCAATCACTGGATTGTCTGGTCCATACTCGATTACTTACAGACCGATGTCATATAGCTGAATATTGCTGAGTGCGGCGTTAAACAACAAATAAACAAACAAATCAGTCGGGTCAGCTTCTGATTTGGAATCAACATTCTGGATTGTGACCTGCTAGCGCCTGGCTAGGCAGCTTGGGTTGTAAACTCCCCAGGGAGCTGAGAAAGACAATCGAGTGCACATTGATCCATTGACCGGGGTGGTAATGTTAGCGCTTTGTGTATGGAGCCTAGTGCAATGTGAGTACACACAATATTATCATTACAGTCAAACATATATTATTATTATTACAAGGAAAATTTCATATGGATCACAATTATTAGTAGTATTTTTAGTCGTATATGTGTTTTGTTTGTGTTTCTGAATCATGTTATTCTTCCTCTATGGTTCATTGATTTGTTCTGTCACAGCTGTGTCATGTGTGGTTTAATATTTTGACTTTGAAACAAAAATTTGGCCTCCGCTGGACAAGTAAACGAGATCTCGTAGTTTTGGCGTGATCTGCACATCAGTCCGATCTTAACGAGTATTGACGGAGATGATTCTGTGAGAAATTGGTCATGTACATCCCGTACACCACACATGACACAGCTGTGACAGAACAAATCAATGAACCATAGAGGAAGAATAACATGATTCAGAGGTGGCCCAGTCGTCTAAGGCGCCGCGATTGATTCGATGTGCAGAGTTGCGTCCCTTGGGCACGCCAGAAACCTATTATTGTGGGTTCGAATCCCGGTTCGCCCCGATTATGTTTCTAGGTTTGTCAGCACCATACCCGTGCTCGTGGGTTTCACCGAAGTGGTAAACGTCTGAGACCTGTATCACTTCGGGCTTTCCTCCCACATTAAGCTGACACGCCGCAATATAACTGGAATAATGTTAAAAGCGGCGTTAAACACAACTCACTCACTTGGAATACCCCTTTTTAACATTTTCGAGGTTGAATGATTTATTACCATATTCCGACTGTCACGTTCCCAAAGTATGTGACGTTTTTATTGGAAGGATGAAAGATCGTTTTGACGCGACCTGAAATGGGATGTCCTCAGATCTTTGTTTAACGGTAGTTACATTTAAGATCTGATTTGAATGAGATTAGACCCGTGAAGATCCGGGTTAGAATAGGTCTTCAGCAACCCGTGCTTGCTGCATAAGGCGACTATGCAAGCAGAGTCGTCTTCACAGGTCGTTGAGCACGATGACGACATCAGGAGTTTATATGATTGTAACATTTACGACATCAGGTGTTAACGTGTTTGTTACATTGACGACATCAGGTGTTTATGTGTTGGTTACATCGACCACATCGAGATTTTATATGTTGGTTACATTGACACCACCGACGCCATTAGGATTTTATATGTTGGTCACATTGACGACATCAGGGATTTATGTCTTGGTTACACTGACAACATCAGTTGTTTATGTGTTGGTTACACAGACGACATCCAGATTTTATATGTTGGTTACATTGACAAAATCAGGAGTTTATATGTTGGTTACATTGACGACATCAGGGATTTATGTCTTGGTTACACTGACGACATCAGATGTTTATGTGTTGGTAACACTAATGACATCCGGATTTTATATGTTGGTTACATTGACAACATCAGGAGTTTATATGTTGGTTACATTGACGACATCAGGGATTTATGTGTTGGTTACTCTGACGCCATCCGGATTTTATATGTTGATTACATTGACAACATCAGGAGTTTATATGTTGGTTACATTGACGGCATCAGGGATTTTTGTGTTGGTTACTCTGACGCCATCCGGATTTTATATGTTGATTACATTGACAACTTCAGGAGTTTATATGTTGGTTACATTGACGACATCAGGGATTTTTGTGTTGGTTACTCTGACGCCATCCGGATTTTATATGTTGGTTACATTGACAACATCAGGAGTTTATATGTTGGTTACATTGACGACATCAGGGATTTATGTGTTGGTTACTCTGACGCCATCCGGATTTTATATGTTGGTTTCATTGACAACATCAGGAGTTTATATGTTGGTTACATTGACGACATCAGGAATTTATGTGTTGGTTACATTGAAGACATCAGATGTTTATGTGTTGGTTACATTAAAGACATCAGGTGTTTATGTGTTGGTTACATTGACGACATCAGATGTTTATGTGTTGGTAACACTAATGACATCCGGATTTTATATGTTGGTTACATTGACGACATCAGGAGTTTATATGTTGGTTACATTGACGACATCAGGGATTTATGTGTTGGTTACTCTGACGCCATCCGGATTTTATATGTTGATTACATTGACAACATCAGGAGTTTATATGTTGGTTACATTGACGACATCAGGAATTTATGTGTTGGTTACATTGAAGACATCAGATGTTTATGTGTTGGTTACATTAAAGACATCAGGTGTTTATGTGTTGGTTACATTGACGACATCAGGGATTTATGTGTTGGTTACATTGACGACATCAGGTGTTTATGTATTGGTTACATTGACAAGATCAGGTGTTTATGTGTTGGTTACATTGAAGACATCAGGTGTGTAACGAAGACACTACTGTTTTTATGTTCTCGACCTGGCATCCTTATTCAAAGGTCATATTCGATTAGAATACGTTTGGTGGTAAGTTATGAAGAAGGAGAAAGGTATGTAGATTTAAAAAAGATGGTTGTGATTTGTATCCAATCTGACATGTAAGACAGACTTTTCCCAGCTTCTCCCGATCTGCAGCCTCCAATAGACACAAAAATAAATAAAACGATAAACAGATGAAAGGATGTGGTAACCGCAGCTAAAGGCCAATTTGCGGTGGTGTAGTCACGCTTGTCTTTTTGAAGTCAAGGAATGATTGGAGACCGTGTACAACTGACGGAAGTCACATGACCTTTACTCCGTGCATAGAGTTTGTGCGAACCCTACCCTTGCCTGACATTGATGCAATGTGCAGAGTAGATGACCGCACGTCCGTAGATTATATGACATAAGAAATATTGCCGATGTAATCTGAACGCTCATTGGCCAAAGCGACCACTGGTTTGCCTCTCGCCGGAAACAGGCCGTGGTTTGATTCGTTGGTTACAAATAGCAGTTACGGACAGACAGACAGAACAAATACAGAAGTGTTTATTTATGTCTCACTTGTAGACACATTTAAAATACAAAGTTTTAACAAAAACAGAGATATATACATGTATGATCACATTGTTTACGACCAATCGCACAGCGATTTATGAGGCAATGAAACAAGTTGATAAATACGTAAAATGATATAATTACATATGGAGACTCAAATAGCTAAATATACACAATATACTTAAAATCCTCTGATATGCTGGCACATACATTATCTACATAAAATCTGTCGGCGCTTACTTAAAATATCATGGCAGGTTTTGGCAACGCAAAAGATGAGATCTGGGTTACATGTGCACTGCACGGTGGTCGTATATAGTCACGGTTGATGGGGTAACATCGAGTACACATGAAGTATTCACGATGCTGGGCCGAGGGATATTCTCAATAGGAAGTTCGGAGGGTGCAGTGACGAGCAGACGCTCCTGGTGCGTGCTACGTCAATCACATTGTCCCTTTTGTCTTGTTGGGGGCAAAATGTCGCTTGACGTACAGCCTGACTCTTCAGTGATTGAAGTGGGTTTAACTTAATTTCATTAAATTTGTTGGTTTGTTGTTTAACGCCGCACTCAGCAATATTCCAGCTATATGACGTCGGTCAAATAATCGAGTCTGGACAAGACAGTCCACTGATTGACATCATGAGCATCGATCCACGCAATTGGGATACGATGACATGCATCAACGGGATTGGGTGGTCAGGCTCGCTGACTTGGTTGATGCATGTCATCATATCTCAGTTGCGTGGATCAATGCTCATGATGTCAATCACTGGATTGTCTGGTCCAGACTCGATTATTTACAGACTGTCGTCATACAGCTGGAATATTGCTGTGTGGGGCGTTAAATATCAAACACATTTAATTCGCTCACTACTGAAGGAAGTGTTTCAGCGACTGAGTGGCTGTGACGCCACTGACATCCCCCAGAGACACACGCTTCAACATACTCTTGTTATGATAAACTACCAGAACATAAAGGGAACCGAAGAACATTGTACAATGCTCAAAAGGAAAGCTGGCGTTGACTACTTTAATATTAAATTTATATGACATCCGTGAAAAAAAGAACAAGAGGAAAAAAAGAATGGGTAACTTTTGCATATTCATGCTACAAGTAAGCTAAGAATCTGAACAATAACAGCGTCGATTTCACATACATAATGTAAGGGTCAATCACCTGGGGTGCCGTTTGTATTACCATTACACTGAAAACCACTTGCTGACTTCTAATACCCCGTTCACATGCGTCTCTATCCATCTGTGTGTATATGTGCATACATGTGTAGAAATACATACGTGAGTATACTTGTCATGTGAACGCGTTTACTCGTGTGTATATTTACACCAGGAGCAAATTTGCATCATGTCTTGAGCAGGTGCAAATGTAAATGTAAATTTGCAATGTGTGTATATGTATATGTGAACGTTTATGTCAACGTAAGAGGATGATCTAATTAATATCTGTTCTTTTGCCAACACCAAATAAATTGTCAGCAGTTGCCATCTTTTATGCGTATATACAGAGTTGAGCGGTCGGTGTTTTCATTTGGTTTCAAGGAGTTAAAATTGTGTGTACAAATTAAATCAAACACATGTTGCTTCACGCTAATATTTTCGGTGAAGAAACTCTCTTCTCATTCAGCTTTGAATGGAAAACAACCTGTTTCGTGTTGAAAGTCGTGAACAGACTGACGAATATGTGTGCCTTACACAATCTACATACTTTATTTACACACGAAAAATGATTTTCACGTGAACGCATAGTAAATTCACGTATTCGCACGTATGTATAGTTACACATATGTAAAATTACTTACGTTAGTAAATGTTGTGCATGTGAACGGGGTATAATTAGAGTGGTTTGTTTCCTGTCGCTGGCTAATGTATAATTAATGGATATTATGAAGGAAAATTTTGTTGTTGTTCTAAACATTAGCAAATAGTGATTTTTCACATACCCACAATATTTATTAACGGGGGTAATTGTGGTCTATTCAGAATGCAAGCGCCTCGGACTCTAAACGTTTCAACGAATTAACACTAGGAAATTGTGTCCTTACCTCATACTTATACATAATGTGACTGACGTAGTAACGGAGGTGAGGTGAGGTGAAATGTGGTTTAACGTCGCGTCCAAGATTATTGCACTTATATAGCGACGTGCATGTACACTGAGATACCATGCCGCCGTTTAACATGAATACCCCACTCAGACACAGTATACTGACTCCGAGCCGACCAGTCCTTGTTTTAGCCCCTATAACGAACTACGGTTATAACGAACTAAAATTAGTAGTCCCCTTGAGTTCGTTATAACCGTACTTAACTGTATGTTAATGTGATTTCTTTACGAGTGGTGTTATTTCTGTAATAAACAATGATAAATATGTAAAGTAAACAGGTTATTTATATACATGTATAATGAAAGATTGTTTGTAATTACAGTAAACTACGGTTATAACAAACTGACGGATATAACGAACTTACTTTTGGGTCCCGACTATTTGCTGTTGTTATACTGTATATATGCTTATAACGAACTACGGTTATAACGAACTAAAATTAGTAGTCCCTTTGAGTTCGTTATAACCGTACTTTACTGTACTTAAAAGAACACATACATATTAACGTGATCTTTACGCATGGTTTCATTTCTGTAGTAAACAAAGCAAACACGTTATTGACATATGATGACGTTTTGTTTGTGATTACTTACAAGAACATATACATATACAAAACGATCAAACAAACAATGGGTACCTGCAATTCGATACCTGTTTTTTTTCAAAATCGAAACCTCACGCACAGTACGTTTTACTACACGTGTTTTGATGGTCCCTTGATCTTAAAGTGGTTTGATGAAGCTGCATACAGAAACTTTTAATGATATTAGAAAACCACCGCGACAGTAGGCCATGTGAACCAGAGAAAGCTTAAACAAATGTCAAATGTCCATCGATGGACAAGTTTCTCGTTGTCAATGGAGGAAACACATTTGATCATGCAAGTCTTTATTTAAACTCGCTTGGATGAAAGTTTAATTTTCTGTAAACATTAAACTTCTGTTAAGGTTTCTTTGTCATGGCGGTGATTGTACCGCACCTGCATCAACGTATTGTCACCAGTTGATATATGAGAGTTCCTGATCAAAGGGTTGCCACTGTAGTCATCCGATACTGTCATTACAATGATAATGGCGCTAACATCGCTATATGGAACAAGATCCAGGAATAATACAGTGTATCAAACAGGGACTTTGAGACCTCACGCAAAACACCCGATGGTTGTTGACAAATGAAATCAATGGGTTTCAACACGTTTGGTGTTAGTCTTGCTGTGTGTACAGACTGTCTGCAAATACACTGACTGTCGCAATTTAGCACAGACAGAACTAATATTATTACAAATAACAAACGGTCTGATATTCTTCTGACAGTATCCTGTAAGTAATTTATCCCAAACAAAGTCCATGTATTGCCTTTCCAATATTAAACTGCTCAACCACCTTTGAAACAAGACGTTTGATTGTTTTAATGTTTTAATATTGATTATCAAAGTATTCACGTGCTCAATATGTTTATCCCTACGGGTTTGGCATTTACGAGATGTTGGTAAAACCTGAAATTTATATATTGAAAGGTTACATAAGACATGTTTATGACGAGGAAAAACACCCGTTTGCACGTGCACACGTCATTCTAGTACTACGTGCTAGCGCACCGCCGTGACTTGTTTGAATGACAAGATATTTTCTCAGGGAGCTAATGCATATTTGGTATTAAATGTTATTGTAACACAATGTGTTGTTACGAACATATTGTGATAAGGCGAGTGTTTCATCGTTAATACTTCACAGGCGTTGTGTAAACTACGATCCTCCATCAACCGTGAATAGATACGGTCGCTTTGTTGTGAAGTCGCTATTTATAACCAACGAATCAGTCAAGGGCCTGGTCCTAGCGGGAGGGAAACCAAAGCGTGGCGTGACCAATGAGCGATCAGATTACATCGGGAATATTTCTCATGCACCAGGGGGCACAGGTGGCCCAGTCGTCTAAGGCGCCGCGATTCCCTGTGCAGAGTTGCGTCCCTTGGGTGCGCCAGAAACCTATGATTGTGGGTTCGAATCCCAGTTCGCCCCGATTATGTTTCTAGGTTTGTCAGCACCATACCCGTGCTCGTGGGTTTCACCGAAGTGGTAAACGTCTGAGACCTGCATCACTTCGGGCTTTCCTCCCACATTAAGCTGACACACCGCGATATAACTGGAATACTGTTAAAAGCGGCATTAAACCCAACTCACTCATTCACTCACTCTCATGCACCATGTGTCATAGCCTTGCGGTCGTCTATTACGACTGTGCTGTTTGACTTGGGTGTTTGCGCTTTATCATAACGAGGCGAGGGACGCTCATAATATTGATCACTGGTTTGTCTGGTCCCAACTCGTTTATATAGCTGTAATATACCTGGAATATTGCTGACAGCAGCGTGAAACAATAAACAAAACAATAAGATATTATGGAGACTGATAAAAGAAACGACTATATTATATATAACTTTCATATTGGATTGAACTGCACTCCCCCCAACCCCCCAACCCCCCAACCCCTACCCCCAGCCCCCACCCTCTATCACTGTGAGGTTCCTGACATACTGCAAAAATGGTCACAATTCAATTTTTGTACATACATACGCGCGCGCACGCACGCACACGCACACACACACATCCGTTTAAATTTCATTCGTAAAATAGGTATTGTAATATTTCTTCAACGACGAGAAACAACGTTCTCTCACTCAAACCATTTTAGAATAAATACATATGACTAAACCAAGGTTGAGCGCATGAAATATCAAAAGAAAAACTGGTCTAACACCGCATATTTAACAAATTCACATCTAGGATCAATGAAAGACAAGGGCTCGAAGATGGTAGTGTCATTTTCTGTTGCATTCGTGACCAACTCGTGTTATTCCGGGACAAGCCGAATAGCGACTCGTGCCCCTCTCGTGGCCATTTTTGCGACCGGGATCCGTCTTAGCGCAAACGGGCATACCTAAAACAATTGTCAACTCGTTGTGTAAGGGTTTACATATATTTCCCCATATATAATATATATTTAAGATGCAATTTAAAGCACATCGGGACGTGCGGAATTATACAGTATGATTGAACACATTTAAATGTGTCTTGGGTATAATTTTAGATGCAAGACACATGTCAAATCAAAAATTATTTCTGAGGGATTATTTGACAAAGAACTCGAAATCATACGCGCATTCTGACTGGTTTGTCGTATTTTCGCACACAACATTCATCGATAGGGGGACGAGTCTTCTTGCAGGTTACGGAAAGGGGCGAGTGGTGACGAATGTTTCTGTTGCTATTGGGAAGCCAGCACTCGTGTCTTTCCGTGAAAAGACGAATGGTTACGGAAAGGGGCGAGTGGTGACGATTAAAATGACGTCGATTATTTCTCCCTTCTTTCCGAATCACCCAAGAAGCTTTCGCGAATGTGGCACAACGATTAATTATTTTCTTCTCTTTGGCCGCTTACAGCTGATAATTTGCAACGAACAAGGCACACGCCGGCTTTTCCCGGAATGACACGAATGGCCACGAATGTTACAAACGATATAAAAAAATATCTACTCTATCTACTCTATCAGGTGCATCAAACTTTTAATAAATTTACAAAATCAGATTTCCTGGTGAATAATTACCAATCCAAAGGCTGGTGTTTGTATACCGTCCACGAAATTGTTTGTTTGTTTATTGGTTAGCGCCGCACACAGCAATATTACAGATATATGACGGCGGTCTGTAAATAATCGAGTCTGGACCAGCCAATCAAGTGATTAACATCATGAGCATCGATCCACGCAATTGGTATACGATGACATGCATCAACCAAGTCAGCAAGCCTGACTACCCGATCCCGTTAGTCGCCTCTTACGACAAGCTTAGTCGCCTTTTACGACAAGCGTGGGTTGCTGAAGACCTACTCCATCCCGGATCTTCAAGGGTCAGTCTAATGGTATTCACAAACGCTAATGTACAATCACCTTAACATTGTCTATGCCACCTGGGGGCACGTTAAACAAACAAACAATTAGAGTGATGAAGTTCCGGTCCATCAGTTGTCTTGTTTGTTTACAGGCCGCCGTCGCATGGCAGGAGTACCTGTGTGCGGCGTAATCAACAAACAACACTTACTTTGTTATGCAAATTGTGTGAGTGGCGGGTGCTACCGGTAGGGCAGGACGGCAACGTGCTTACCCTTTTCGGTTTTGACCACTGGCCCATTCATGTAATTTTTACCGCCATTTTGCCTTTTCCGCTGAGACCCGTGAAGATTCCGGGGTAGAATATAGCCTAATAGGTCTTCAGCAACCCATGCTTGCCGTAAAAGGTGACTATGCTTGTCGTAAGAGGCGACTAACGGGATCGGGTGGTCAGGCTCGCTGACTTGGTTGATACATGTCATCGACCCCAATTGCGTGGATCGATGCTCATGATATCAATCACTGGATTGTCTGGTCCAGACTCGATTATTTACAGACCGCCGTCATATATCTGGAATATTGCTGAGTGCGGCGTTAAACAACAAACAAACAAACCTTTTCCGCTGAAAGGACTCTGTTTCGGTTGATAGTCAAGAGGGGCGGTGGGGTAGCCTGGCGGGTAAAGCGTTCGCCCGCCACACCATAGACCCGGGTTCGATTCCCCACATGGTATAATGTGTGAAGCTCATTTTCCGGTGTCCCCCGCCGTGATACTGCTGGAATATTGCTAAAAGCGGCGTAAAACCATACTCACTCACTGATAGTCAAGACGGTTCTTCTCCGACGCATTCGTGACCAACTCGTGTTATTCCGGGACAAGCCGAATAGCTTTACGGAAAGGGGCGAGTGGTGACGAATGTCTCCGACGTTGACGCGTTACAGTTACATGGTACTGACTGTAAAAGTTTCATTAATGTAATGAAAAAGGAATAATGCATTATTGGAAAAAAGATTTATGAACAAAATTTACCCATGTGAATGAATTTTGAGTCATCGCATATATAAATGCCGCAACGACCGTATAAAGCACATCACCTTCAGGAGGAGGTTGGCTGTGAGTGAGTGAGTGAGTTTGGTTTTACGCCGCTTTTAGCAATATTCCAGCAATATCACGGCAGGGGACTCCAGAAATGGGCTTCACACATAGTACCCATGTCGGGAATCGAACCCGGGTCTTCGGCGTGACGAGCGAACGCTTTAACCACTAGGCTACCCGACCGCCCAGGTTGGCTGTGAAGTACGAAGTTCAATGTCATGTTATCGAACAATTTGTTTATACATACTTAAATATACAGATGTCGGAACATCATGACATTCCCGTGGCTGCGTGAATATATGTAATCGACCTTACAGCTGTTGTCTTATCTTGTACTTGAAATGACCACCCCTGATGATCCGGGTTACAATTGGTCTTCAGCAACCCATGCTAAGAGGCGACAACGGGATCGGGTGGTCAGGCCGACTTGGTTGATGCTTGTCATCGTATCCCAATTGCGTAGATCGATGCTACGATATCAAACACTGGATTGTCTTGTCCAGACTCGATTATTTACAGACCGTCGTCATATAGCTGGAATATTGCTGAGTGCGGCGTAAAACAACAAACAAACAAACACGATACGATTTCTGTTTGTTCTCACTGTTGGTTAAGCAATAATGTGTTCTAAGACATACAGGATACCTAAACATATCTTTACATTCTGCCAAATACCCTTCCACATCTGAGGTGAGGTGAGGTGAAATGGGGTTTAACGTCGCGTCCAAGATTATTGCACTTATATAGCGACGTGCATGCACGTGTGTGTGTGTGTGGCTGCTTGTACTAGTCCGGACTGATGCCGATTTATAGTGCTAGCTCACTGAGATACCATGCCGCAGTTTAACATGAATACCCCACTCAGACACAGTATACTGACTCCGAGCCGACCAGTCCTTGTTTCAGCCCCTTAATGCCGAGCGCCAGACAGGGTAACAACAAGTACCATCTTTTAACGTCTTTTGGTATGACGCGGTCGGGGATCGAACCCCGGACCTTCCGCTCTCCGGGCGGACGCTCTACCACTAGACCACGGAGGCGGTCCCACATCTGAGCGTAGATACAACCATGAATGTTAACTACTGTGGTCACATTAGGCACGCAATCGAATCCAAAACTACCCCTCTGATTTCTCACGTTTACCGATAATTTGTACTTACGTTATATCAAGACAAAAGTTTAAGACACGATTTTCAGCATCTGTTTATTGTATTGTTTAACAAAGCAAATGTGTAACCATGACTTTCAAGAGGCGTTTGGTGAGCCTAGTGTTTAAAACGTTCGGTTGTCGCACCGAAGGCCCAAGTTTGATTACCCTCATGGGCGTTCTCTGTTAAGCCAATGTCCAGTGTTTACTGCCGCGATATTGCTGAAATATTGGTAAAAATCGGCTTAAAAACCCAACTCACTCACTCACTCACAATCATGACTTACAAAGCCATGGGATGACCATTTAAGTTTCTTCAAGTAACTGAACAATACCTGCAGGTATGTATACTACTCAAAAGAAGTAAAGGGCCACTCGATTCTTTCATATTACTATAGTTATACTGTCGTGCCCTACCAACCAATTCTTTCAGATTACTATAGTTAAACTGAGATCACAGATTAACTATAGTAATATGAAAGAATCGGGTGGTTCTTAAATTATTTTGAGTAGTATATGAAAAACACATAACTCTCAAAGGTCACGAACAAGCATTTCAGTCATACATGTATAAGAAGAATCAAAATTGAAAAAAATATCTTGGTATGATATTGGTATACTGATCATATGTGAAGACACATAAGCTCCATGGAAGCTATATATAATAAGAGGTGCAGAATTGTGATTGACTAGACTTGGACATTCTTAGTGAGCGATAAGTGTGTTATTTCAAATATTCCAAAACACCGGGATAAATGAGACTGGATGAGCACCGGCCATGATACATCAGAGTTGATTAAGTCTGGCCACGATACATCAAACTGGATGAGGACCGGCCATGATACATCAAACTGGATGAGGACCGGCCATGATACATCAAACTGGATGAGGACTGGCCATGATACATCAGAGTTGATTAAGTCTGGCCACGATACATCAGAGTTGATTAAGTCTGGCCACGATACATCAAACTGGATGAGGACCGGCCATGATACATCAAACTGGATGAGGACCGGCCATGATACATCAAACTGGATGAGGACCGGCCATGATACATCAAACTGGACGAGGACCGGCCATGATACATCAGAGTTGATTAAGTCTGGCCACAATACATCAAACTGGATGAGGACCGGCCATGATACATCAAACTGGATGAGGATCGGCCATGATACATCAGAGTTGATTAAGTCTGGCCATGATACATCAGAGTTGATTAAGTCTGGCCACGATACATCAAACTTGATGAAGACCAGGATAAATCGACCTGGATGAGGTATGGCCAGGATGCATCAGATTGGATGAAGTCTGGCCACGATGCAACAGATTGGATGACGCCTGGCTGGGATACATGGTAGGGGGAGGGGGGTGGTACAGTGAGAAGGATTAACTATCTTACAATAACATAAAGATTATGTGAACACAATCCATTTGTTATATGTTGCTTGTCCATTTTCTTGGAATGTCCTCTTTGCTGCTTGCGAGATGCCAGATCCGAATCTCTTGGACAAATCAAGGTAGTACCTTCCTTCAAACAACAAGGTACTATACTTGTTCTATAGGATGGATTTTGTTTTTGGATTGTTTACCTTTAGGAGGTTTCACAGTCACCAGTGGGTTCAACCCCCAAGATGAAATGCTTTCAGAAGGAATGATGTGTATATTTGCCCCCTTGTCATCTTCAGTGCCACTGGCCGAACCGTTATTTGACTTAATAGAACCACGTGACTTGTCCGATGATTTCGAGGCACGTGACTCACACCGAGATTTCTCGGTATCTACACCAGAATCCACTGATATATCAGATGGAATGTCTACGAGGCAGTCTCGTCCCTTCAACCAGTAGGAGTCCATCTTGATTCCCTGTAACAATAGATGGCAATATAGACACATTTCATCATCATACTCATCGTCTTGATAATAATTAAAGAAAAGGATTAATTATGCTGATGAAGATGATGCTCGCAATGTAACACGTTCAAAAATATGTGTGAGTTATATTAAGAATGGCCCAAGACTTTGATTTCGCGTCAGTAATCGCGTAACAAGAAAATAGTAAATGTTACCATGTAATTACTTGGTATGTGCAAAGTTTCACTAATACATTCTGATACAGCATGAACTTCTTTGAGAGGCATTTAGAAGTTTCACTTGCACTTGCTTGATAGCTTGATAACGGTGTTAAAACCTACACCGAAACGTCGCTCCTAATTCTAATAAAGAAGTTGTTCATCCATATATCTTATCCTTGCTTACATCATGCAAAGGTAATTCTGATTTCAGTGTTTCTGGAGTAGGCATTGACTATTTCATGAATAAAAGTTATTTTGGAGTGACAAATGTAAAATACCAGTCATCAAAACGACAGTATTTGCTATAATTGGATTTCTATATTGTTAAAGTTAATTCAAACATATTGAACAAATCGTGGTATCATTACTTCTAAAACTCTCTGCTGCGAAGAGTTTCGTCCCATAACCATACTAGGATCAACTGGTCAAATCAAAAGGACGATGTATGATAATTATTCTTTTGAGCCCACTGGAAATGTGGAAAACTTTAAATATTGGTATGAAAAGAATCAGACATGTACAAATAGACCTAGCCATGTTTCTTCCTTACACTTTTCAAGTTTTGGATTACTGGCGTGACCAAATACATAAATATGGCTAAACTTCAAATGAAAATTGAAATATGGTTGATTTATGCATGTAGTTTTTATGTACATCTTCTTGGGTCAAAGACTTGTTCATATTCAAATATCAGAAAACGCTTCATGAATACCTCTAAGTTCACACCTTTTGACACTTTGTATCCTTATCTTACATTTTGTGTCATCATTCCCGAACGTGCAACTGTTCAAATAAACAGTCTTGTTCTTTTTCGTATGAAAACACCTCAAAACTTTTTTACCAATTTCTAGTTTTGCTCAATTCTTAAATTATGCAGACACTGTTGGTCAAAATGAGACCTTTTTGTACCTGGTCCTTTCAAACTGATTATTATCCTTGGTTATGTTAGCACCACAACTGTGCGTCGAGCTATGTACTTTGAACTTTTCTCCCACATTAAGCTAACATGCTGTGATATATCCAAAATACTTCTGAAGGCGGCTGAAAACCTATCTCACTCATTCATTCTGAAAATATGTCACATGTCTTACCTTGTGTTCAATTGGCTCCGCTGGCTCCACAAAGAAGTACGTTTTTTTACAGATATGCTTGTACATGATTGTGGAGATTCGAACATTGGAGGAAGTCGACTGTGAAAGAAGACTCTTCGTGACGTCAATGGGTTCTCCCATGATGACAAACTTGGGCGCAGCTTGACCGACAATGCCAGTAGCAACACTGCCAATGTGTGCCCCAAGGCGGAACTCAAATGGTTTAGATATGGAAGAAGGGCAGGTTGCTTTATTAGCATGGGAGATAATGTCCAGAGCAATGTTCGCTACAGTCTCAACACACTTCTCCGTAGTAGACTTAGCTTCCTGTAATCCGACAACAACCGCAAATGAATCGCCCTGAAGGTTCGTACGGTACGTGTCCTTCTTTTGCAAAGCTGTTTCAATTTCAGAATGTATGTCATTCAAGTATTGAACAATATCTTTAGCAGATGCATTCTCAGTGACATATTTAATGTTAATAATATCTGCCATGATTATCCCTAAGGACAAATACACTTTCGTCTCAACCGATTGCCCATTAGTGATCCTCTTTACCAAATGATTTGGGATGATATCATTCATCATTGTTTCCATGTTCCGTTTGGCAACGGTAAGCTCAGAAGTCCTCTCCTCAACCCGTTCCTCCAGATGGGCCGTATACTCCTCCATAGCTTCCATCATGGAATCGAGGACGGACTTTCGGCTGGATCGTGACTGTCTCAGCATCTTCAATATCTGTTCAAATGTTGGCCTAGTGGCAGCATTATCCGACCAAGCAATCTCCATAATCTGCCTCACGTTCAAAGGTGTGTCATCATTGGGTTGAGGGCGGAGATTATTGTTAACCACCGCCTTCAGGACTTCATCAGGACTCAGAGCATCAGCATGTTCTGAATAAGGATCCTCACGCGTAAAAATCTCTTGTATAATTATCGAGAAACTGTACACATCCGTCTGTGTAGATGGAGACAGCTCAAAGTCGGTTCTAAGAATCTCCGGAGCAACCCAGAAGTCTCGGAACGCAGCAGCATATTTACTAAGGTAGTGTGGATCCTTGCGAATATAGTGAAGAGGGTTCTTTTTCTTGTATAACTGCTTAAACAATTTACAATACTCCCAGTCCCCAACTTTAACCGTCCACCTCGAGTCAATGAGACAGCATGAAGAGTTGAGGCTGCCGTGTATTATGCCATGATTGTGGAGGAAATTCATACCACTAGCGATGTCCGAAGATAAGGAAAACTTAAAGTCATTCGTGAGGTTGTACTTTTCATCCTGGAGAATATCAGTCATTGGTCCTTTTCCACAATATTCACCAATGACATATTTTTCATCATCTAAGTTGGTGAGACCAAAGAACCTCACCACATTTGAATGGACTATTGAATCTCTAATCCACAACAGAAGTCTCTTCATCTCTCTATTGATGTTTGCCATTTCTTTTATCTCCAAGAGTCGGATGCCGATAACATGTCCTTTCCATTTTCCCGGCCACTGTAGGATTTGGTCAAGAAGCTCGGATCCTTCAGGAATATCCTCAATGTTTTGTAAGGACTTTATCGACTTCATAGTTCCCAATTTGGACCTGCCTCCGGACAGAACCTTATCATCCAGATAGAAGATTATGTCCTCAATTGGGATATCCCACTCATCATTTTCTATCATTTTGTTCAGTTTCCATCTCTGGAATGCTATGTAGCCCAGGAGTACTGAGACCAGCAAGAGCACAAGAGGCACTGATACAGCAACAGGTACAATCCAGGTTTGTTCAACACGATTCTCCTCCGCTATGTCTGCTTGAACCATATCCCACACCGACTGTCCTTTGCATGTTATTATCTTCAAGATTCTGGCCACATTCTTTTCAACGAGAACTTGCGACAAAGGCACAAGGTGCACTGATGTACATGCATCCTTAGCTTTCTGATCGTGCATAAACCAGTTTACATAACGCACCAACTCTTTGGCCGAATCACAATCACTCATTTCCGTTGCAAACACAATCATATACGTGAAACCTGCTATAGGATAGGCATCCTCGTGGTCCTGGTCAGATAGTGTTCCGGTTAGATCATCCCCAGCATTCTGTGACCATCTATCCATGGCCCCCTGTATTGCTGTGGTGGTTGATCTCACATAATGGCCTTTCTTATTCTGTAACGTAGCATACGTAATGCCATGCTCACTAGCTCCAGCGACAGAGACGTAGCCTATGGTGTGCTTTATCGACAGGAGCAGCCCGGATACTCCAACGCTTTTCTCCCCAAAGGTCGTGATGACGCTGTTGTTCCATTTGTCGGGTTGGTTTGTCTCTTTATTGAATCCTAGGTCAAAGACCCCAAAGGTGTTATTCCATTCCTTGCTGAATCCGCTTAAAGCTGCGGTGAACATACTTGTTGTTCCTGATTTATCTGCCCTCACCACCACTCGGATCTTTTCACTGGGCAAATTACAAAAAGGATTCTTTTCAGCAATACTCGAGTCATTCCAAGAGCTGAATGTCCCGTTG
Organism: Haliotis rufescens; assembly: GCF_023055435.1. Classification (NCBI taxonomy): domain Eukaryota; kingdom Metazoa; phylum Mollusca; class Gastropoda; order Lepetellida; family Haliotidae; genus Haliotis; species Haliotis rufescens. The sequence goes on from NW_025963879.1 coordinate 22,202,975, forward strand.
AAGATGCCAACTAAGTGTTCGCGAGTGAGGTTTAGAGTTGACGTACACTCGGGTAGATTGTAGCCCACTACTGTTCCCCTGAGAAGAGATGGTGATAGTCATTGTTACTACTAATCATCACAAAAGACATTTCGGAGTACATTATATCAGAATAGGTCTTCAGCAGCCAATGCTTGTCGTACAAGGTGACTATGCTTGTCGTAAGAGGCAACCAACGGGATCGGGTGGTCAGGTTCGCTGACTTGGTTTTTGCATGTCATCGTATGCCATTTGCGTCAATCACTGGATTGACCAGACTCGATTACTTACAGACCGACGTTATATAGCTGAAATATTGTTTAGTGTGGCGTCAAAATACAAACAAGCAAAAGATTTCATTGTCAGCTGTATCGTTTTTTTCTTGATGTCATGCTCGACATGGGTACAGTGTGCGAAAACCATACTCACTAACTCTTGCTGTTATGTTATACATTGAAAAATACTAATTTTGTAACCGTGTATATAGGCCAAGGACCTTTCGTGCAACAACCATTATTTTATCCCAGTTGTGTCATCTATCTTAGGCTTAACAATTGGTTGATGGCATGAACAACAATTCACGAAGTTGGGGCACGATGGCCCAATCAGCCAGCTCGCACATCATAGTCAGCCTATGTATAGCATCTTTGACAAGGTCGAGTTCTGGGGACCTGCTCCACCCGGAATGTCTATGAGAATCTTGTTCACAACTTTAGCGGAATGCCGGCACTTGCTTTGTCTCGAACTAAGTCAGTGAGAGAATGAATATGGTTTTACACCGCTTTAAGCAATATTCCAGAGGAATCGAACCCGGGTCTTCGGTGTGGCGGGCGAACGCTTTACCCACCAGGCAACCCCACCGCCCCTCTTGACTATCATCACACATCATACCAACCCGGGTCCTCGCCGTGACAAGCTAACACTTTAGCCACTAGGCTACCGAACCTTTTCAACTTTTATCAAACTGACCCTTTCGTGAACTCCAAGAGCACGGGTATGGTGCTGACAAATCTAGACACATAATTAGGGTCAATCGGGGATTCGAACCCACAATCTTAGATTTCTTGCACGCTTCTGGTACGCAACTCAGCACAGTGAGTCGCATGTGCACCTGTTAGTCAACGACATTACCGCAGTTGACACATTAGGCAGCTTTGGCCAGTGTAAACTGTTCGTTGGTAAACGTCTGAGACATGCATCACTTTGGGCTTCCCACATGAAGCTGACACGCTGTGATTAAACTGAAATACTGTTCAAAACGGCATTAAACCCAACTCACTCACTCACTCACTCTTAGACTCACCCTGCGAGCGTCGGGAACATCACCAGATCGGGAGCCTGTTTCCTTTCTGTTTCCGACATAATTGAGTCCGACCCGGCGAATTCTAAAGTCCCATCGTTTTTTATGATACGTCTACGCCCGCTTCCACTTCCGATCGACAGGTAGGTGGCGTTGATGTCTCTGGATTGCTGCTGCCGGAAGACTTTGTACGATTGTGTCCAGCTCTTGTACACCTGTTCAGGAAAACTAGCGCCCGCCCCACGAAGTTGAACCACCCCTTCACAGAACGGGGACAATGTGAGAATGAAGAGATGCAAAATGGCGCCGTTGAGTCGTCTGCTCATTGTCGTCGATTGGACTGGAACCGGATGTCACATTCAGATGTTGTTTTGTTACAGACCGTACATCCACACACAACACAGAACAATCCCACTTATGTTTTCATCGTTTTTTTCATCTCGTTTCCATAGTTTCATTGTCGTAAGAGTTTTAACATACTGAATTTCCCCTTTGACATTCACATTTGAATCCAAATTCAGCATGTCACCATGGTGACAGGCACGTCTCTCAAGACATTTACTTCTCGCCTTAGGAAGTATCCCACATGATGCAGACGTCCAACTATTGCATAAAATATCAATTTGTTCGTTATGGCGTCATTTGCACACACATCTTCAATTACGCCTGGTGTTATTATAATTCAGAGCCATACAACCATATCGTTCTTGATGGCTTTCATGGTTTCCGTGATCTTTCTTTACCTCGGGGCGACACAATTGAAGATCAGTCCTAGCTCTCAACTTTCGTCTAGACATGCGTTTGTCGTCTGAAAACTGCAAAAGAAATTGACATTTTCAGAAATCGAAGACAATCATCACCAAGCAAAAGTTACCCGCACGCAGAAAGTACACATTATGGTGTCATAAAACAAGCCTTGATAGACTTGTGTTTCGATTTTATACCTGCGCCTTTGCTCGGAGTAAGAACTGGTTGGGTAGACTGTTATTCGATTTGCTTGGTGTCAAACGACGCATTTAGCAATGTCACAATGTCACATGTAAATGACGGTGGCCTTAAACATAGTAGTGATTGCAGTTGTGATCCATACCATTGGGGTTAGATGAGCTAGCGAGATTAATGTTTCAGCTTTCCAAACTGATTTTGATTGTTTTTGATGAGAAGTCATTGGTAGATACGTTCATGCCATAATATTAACATGATGATTGCAACAGAATTTGGAAATATTGTTTAAAATTTATTCAGGTTTGGATAGGTCCCAAAAAGTTAAAACAGAATTCAACCCACAATCATAGGTGCCTGCCGTACCTAAGGTGCGCAACTCTGCACATCAAATTGCAGCGCCTTAGACTATTTGGCCACCCGTGCCCTCGGTAAGGTACATATTTCTCTGCATCTGCGTACGGGCCAAGTCAATTATGATGGCTGGTCAAAAAGTTCTAAGCCTAACTAACAAAACCATCAGTTGTGAAAGTTATATTTTTCAGCATAGTCTCCCTGTTTTTCAATACCATCCTTATATCGATAGTGAAGTTTTTGCATTCCAGTCAGGAAGAAGGTTTCTGAAGCCACACTGAAAAACCCATTCACGGCAGCTTTGAGGCCATCGTTGTTGTCATTGCGCTTTCCACGATGGTGGTTTTCTTTTCAGTTTAGGAAACAGGTGAAAATCACTTGATGCCAGGTCTTGCGAGGAGTATGGAGGTTGAGGTCTTCGAACCCACATTGTCACACAGCAGCCTTCGCAAGTCGAGGTGTGTGAGAAGAGGCATTGCCATGAAGTAGTAGAACTAAAGCAGTGAGCATTCCTCGTCGCTTTTCTTTGATAGAATCTCTAAGGCGATGAAGCAAATCAGCATAGAAGGCACCGGTAACCGACTTTGGGCTTTAGTTATCAACAAGGATCACACCCTTTGCATTCCAGAATACAGTAGCCGTAACTTTCTTCACTGATCTTAAAAACTGGAATTTCTTTTGTACCGGAGAAGTGCCATTCCATGGAATAACGTTTTGACTCGGGATCCTAGTGTTAGACCCTTGTTTCATCACCCATTACTAATCTCATTTTGAATTTGTCGAAATCCTCCAAAATTAGCTCTGGATTTTCTCTGGCAATGTCAGTTATTTTTTCCTTAAGATCAGAATTTAGACACTTTGGCAGATGTTGTATTCACCTGTAAATGTTCATGAATAACAGTTTCAGTGGATCCTTGGCTTAGACCCGAGTCGTCCTCAAGTTCAGCAATAGTAATACGTCCATCTGACAGTATAGGTCTTTCAATCTCCTTGATTGAATCTTCATTGATGGAAGTTGAAGGACGTCAAGACCTAATATAAGGTCATCACCAAGGCTATGCCTTAAACATAGCTTGCCAACGTTAAACAGTGGAATAGCTTGGGCACTTAACCCCATAAACTTGTGACATGCGTTCACGAATTTCTTAGGGAGTAATTTTCTCTGAAGTAAAAAAGCATGACTGCTCGGTACTTGTTCTTTTTAATTTCTGTGTCCATTTGGACCACTATCATGTTTAACTGTCTGTCGCTAATATACAAACGGCCTAAACAAACCAAATACACTTGCAATGAACTACTCAAACAATGTACTACATTGAATAGTTCACTTTGTTATGGCCCATAGTTGAAAGTTAGTCAGGATGAGAACTGTTCGACCAACCCTCGTACACAAGAATGTATTATGCACTTGAGATTGCCCTTTGACAAGTGAATCATGTCCAATAGGCCACGCACTCACGATCACAAGAACACGATATTAAGTGCAGAACCCTTGTAAAGAGGTGAGGTGAAATGGGGTTTAACGTCGCGTCCAACATCATTGCACTTATATAGCGACGTGCATGCACGTGTGTGTGTGTGGCTGTTTGTACTAGTCCGGACTGATGCCGATTTATAGTGCTAGCTCACTGAGATACCATGCCGCAGTTTAACATGAATACCCCACTCAGACACAGTGTACTGACTCCGAGCCGACCAGTCCTTGTGTTAGCCCCTTAATGCCGAGCGCCAGACAGTGTAACAACAAGTACCATCTTTTAACGTCTTTTGGTATGACGCGGCCGGGGATCGAACCCCGGACCTTCCGCTCTCCGGGCGGACCTGGTAAAGAAGAAAGACGTTAATATCAATGTAACACTGTAAAACCGTGTAAATAAACTGCTGTTAAAAAAAGGAATACATCCATGTATGATGGTGGATGAAATGAAATAAGCAAAAAATGTTTTTTTAAGGGTGCTAGTAGCTTTTTGATGACGTTTATAATCTTTTGGGCAAATCCAATATTCAATATGGTTTTTTTCTTTTTCTCGGCAGTTTATATACGTAACAAACAGTGTGTGTGGCGGATATAAATCTCCTAAAACGCAAAAAGCACATTGAGGTCAATTCTTATCAATAGATAAGTCAACAATAATAACTGCCTATTCCTTATTTATTCCTCAAGAGAAATACTGTAGACAACAACATGAAATGAGTGACGTCGTACAGCGCAATAATACACACCATGCCCCGCCCAGCCAATCAGGAAATAGTAGTCCGTTATAGGGCAAGGTTAAATTGCTTGGTTAGACAATCAAATGTCATGAACACTTGAAATTTATCTATTTTAACTCACAACGGAATCGATGACTTAAGTAAGATTTCTTCTACGATTTCACACGAAGGCCATACAGGACTGGTTAACTCTCCGTGTGTGTGTGTGTGTGTGTGTGTGTGTGTGTGCGTGCGTGCGTGCGTGCGTGCGTGCGTGCGTGCGTGCGTGCGTGCGTGTGTGTGTATGTGTGTGTGCGTGTGTGTGTTTGTGGTGTGATTGTCATTGTATATGTGCGTGTGTTCAGACAATAATAATAAAACTTTATATAAATCAACGTTCTAAGAAGCTAGCTTGTAAACCGAAGCTATCCCGCCTCCACCGTCTATAAACATTATGCACGGCTGTAACACTACAATAACAGCCCAGTCACACATGTTACTCACATTCTCAAACCCTCATCAATGCCGTTCAAATTCTTTCCATATTCTGAGACAATAATCCTAAACGTGCATAATTTTCTACATAATAATTGATGCTGTTTATAATCTCGTCACTCAAGAAACAGCACGGACAACACCAATTAATCGATGAATGTTTATCCCTTAAATCCTGTTATAATGCGTTCTGAAACAAAAGTCTGCATGGTCCCCGCATAAAAATGAAGTTAAATGTCAATTTCAGAAGTGCATAATTTTTACTCAATATGACAAAGATCGTAGATGTAGGCATGTTTATTTATGATCGCTTGTCAGAAGGTTGATAAGTATTTGTGTAAAACAAAACAAAAAATGACGAACGATGAATTCGTACTTCGGTGACACCAGAACATTGATTAAGTAAAAAAAGAACTCATTCCTGACAGACAAAGTCGTGTTAATGACATGCAAAAAACGTACGTGCCCTTGATATGAAACACATGTCACCAGGCTTACTGGAAAACTTAACATCGACACGTCACGTTTAGATGTGGGGTTGTACTAATAAACTAGAAACTGGGGGTATGGAGACTTACCACTTAAAAAAACGCACATGTTCTTTATGTTTTAACCATTGCATTGAGGATGAAATCGGTGTTTTAAGGAAATGTCTAAAGTACGATGATCAACGTTTAAATTCAGAATACAGTGCCTGTTATTTTAATGTTGGTTTTGGGGATCTGTCTTGTATTTAGAAGTTCTGTTTTTGCATGTTGACTAAAGTGACTTCTGTGTAACTGAGGCTATGTCCGGTTTATACAGAGATCCGGATTAGTGAGGTTATAGCGGGATCTAAAGAAATGGGAAACAATTACGTTGACAGAATTTTTATTGTTTATGATAAAATATACGGGACCGTAAACGTGGTCCGCTATATACAAAAATCCGGATTTTTCTGAGTTCGGTATTGATAGATTCCATCGTATATAATTTAAGTAACAGCGACAAAACAATTTCCATAATCGTAAGAAATCGATGCTAAAGTTGAGTCCGTTGTGCGACTCCGACTATATTATAAGCATTCGTATATGATTCACTATAAAATAGTGATGACTCGTACTAGGTGTTCGCGAAAAGATGAGTGTATCCTACCCCACCGTTGGGACCCGTCACAAACACATGCAAAGGCAAGTCAACTGGTCACATGAAAAAACACGGGAACATGTGGTACACCTCCTTCTAGAGAACTGCATCGGACATCGTTGTTGTCCTGTCACGTTAAATTTGAAAATGTCTTCCGTGATATATCTACCACAAAGCTTTACCAATTTCATAACCTTGACCAAACAACGTTTGAGCAAGAGTCATATGACGTTCGTTGTCGCAAACATTCAAAGTTTTAATTATCCAGATCTTTTACCAATATAGAATGTACACAACGCGACAATTATTACCTACATATGTTATGAGTTTAGTGTAATGTCTTTATCATAATTATCAAAGTCATAAATAAAAAATTAAGAATGTAAATATCAACTGATAAGACCGAAGGAAGATGAGGTGATGTGAAAAGGGGTTTAACGTCGTTCAAGATTATCAACACATATAGCGACTTGCATGCACGCGCGCGCGCGTGCGTGCGTGCGTGCGTGCGTGCGTGCGTGCGTGCGTGCGTGCGTGTGTGTGTGTGTGCTTGTACTAGTCTGGACTAATGACGATTTTATAGTGCCATCCACTGAGATACCATGCTGCATTTTAACATGAATATCCATTCAGACACCGTATACTCACTCGATCCGACCAGTCCTTGTTTAGGCCCTTACTACAGAGCGCCAGACAGGGTAACAACAAATACCGCTTTCCGAGCGGCGCTCAACCACAAAACCACGGAGGCGGCCCATCCCGGAATAGATTTCAAATCTTCTATCATGAAGCTGAAAAAAAGAGGACTTCACCAGTCTTGTCCTTTACTGATCTTACTGTGTTGGTACACTTCTGAGGACAGACACACATTGTGTGAACACACCAGGCTATTTACGACATCGCGTTTCATCTTAAAAAGTCAATATATTAACCAATAAAGTATGGAAGGCTGAAAGGCAAAAAAAGGCACCATTGTCCAGTTTATGACTCTTCCGCAACTGTTGTTGACTGTACACAACATCCTTACAGGCCACTCGTTTACGTCAATACAACCATGAGTGTGAGCATAAACAACTCCAGATGGCGAGGATCTTCAAGTCTCATTACAAGGCACTGGGGAGTATGTCATGTTACCTTAATGGTAGTTGTTGTTGATTGTGCTGACGAGTCAAGAGGCACATCCCGGTTCCAGCAAACTGTTCGTGAGATGGTTGGCGTCAGTATAAATATTAATAAAATAAATAGATAAATTATTTGATAAAAAATAATAATTAAAAAATAAAAAATAAAATAAATAAATTCACGTGTACGTTTATATTCAAAATTGAATGAATGAGGCACGAGTAGATATTGAAATTAGCACCTAAGTGTACATGACGATGAATGCAAACCCGAGGTTTCAGCAATAAAACCAATTCTATACGCATTCACCAACTCCGTGTAGATTCCGGGTTAGACTTGATCTTCATTACCCAATGCTTGTTATTAGAGGGTCGGACCCGTGAAGATCCGGGGTAGAATAGGTCTTCAGCAACCCATGCTTGCCGTAAAAGGCGACTATACTTGTCGTAAAAGGCGACTAACGGGATCGGGTGGTCAGGCTCGCTGACTTGGTTGATGCATGTCATCGATCCCAATAGCGTGGATCGATGCTCATGATATTAATCACTAGATTGTCTGGTCCAGACTCGATTATTTACAGACCGCCGTCATATAGCTGGAATATCGCTGAGTGCGGCGTTAAACAACAAACCAACCAACCATTAGAGGGTCGGATGGTCAGCCCGATGACCTGCTTGATTGGGGGTAATCAAACTCCTGTGGATGTTGCTCATACTATCAATCATCGGTTTGTCTGGCCTAGATTCGTAATTGACAATGTTTAACAAAATGAACACCAAAGATCCTAAAATATATTCTAAAATATACTGAGCGAAGACTTTGTTTAGGGGTGGTTCAAAGTTTTCAATCAACTCGCCCAAGTACTTTTTTTTATATATTTGAGGGCAAACTTCATTATTATTCTTAACGGGAACGACTGAACGCTTAGCATAGTGACGGAGATGCAGTGCTATTTTTAGACGACCACTGCTGAGCGTTTCATGTTACTGCGATGTGCAGCGTTACTCGATACTATGTAGGCCGGCATGCCTTTATTATAGAAAGAGCGAAATGCGTCATTAATCGTGATCGACCCAGGTCGTCTGATGTCGCAGTCATCATTATGAAGCCATTCGAAATAAGAACAACAATCTGATTGGATATCGTGTTTTCACCACGAGAGACACAACTCGCCTTTTATTATAGAATTCGGGACGGTCGGGGTAGCCTAGTGGTTAAAGCGTTCGCGCGTCACGCCTAAGACCCGGGTTCGATTCCCGACATGGGTACAATGTGTGAAGCCCATTTCTGGTGTCCCCCGCCGTGATATTGCTGGAATATTGCTAAAATACCATACTCACTCACTCACTCACTATTATAGAATTCAGTGTGAAAGACTGAGTTTTCGGAAGTTGAGAAAACTGATATTTTCATTGCAGTGATGAACATAACATTTTGACGGAACTATTGTCATACAAGAGTTACCTCCCTTTAAATTGCCTCCCTTTATCGTGTCCAGCCCGTACACAAACTGATCACGTCCTGTTTACGTTGCACATTGACAAGGCAAAATAATGACAGATGGTCATTTATTGAGTTTCATGGAGCCTAGGGTCTTATTGATTTAATAAATCAGTGTAAGACAGACAGTTTGTTTGTTTATTTGTTGTTTAACGCCGCACTCAGCAATATTACAGCCATATGACGGCGGTCTGTAAATAATCACGTCTGGACCAGACAATCTCGTGATTGACATCATGAGCATCGATCCACGCAATTGGGATATGATGACATGCATCAACCAAGTCAGCGAGCCTGACCACCCGATCCCGTTAGTCGTCTTTTACGACAAGCTTGGGTTGCTGAAGACCTCCACTATTCTACCTATTCTACACTGGACCCTCACGGGCCATCCATAGACAGACAGACAGATTGTTTATGTCTACATGTATTTGTCGCATTATCTCCATATCGAGTCCAACTGATCCAGTTAACTTCCATTTGTCAATTGCTAATTACCCATCAGTTCTGATACTCCCCCGCCTGACATTTGACCACTGAGTTTTATCAATCACCAAGCGCTGATTAAATGTTTTCTTGCATTTGTTAAGTTTCCACCTTTGTTATCTTATTACTTTTATTGTGTTTACATGTACATATATGCTCTCTGCCTCTTAGCATTCATCCACCCGGTGAAGGAGTAAGCATATAAATTTATGTAATCTGAAACGTTGTGTTCTTTATAATAGAGCTGACATCAATAAATTCCATCTTTTATTTTAATGTAGCTTTGCGGCAGTGGTGCATCTGAGATCGCTGGGTAGAACAGGGCACGGTTCCACAAAGCCATCTTAGCGCTACGGTCAGCTTAAATCTGTATGGGAGTTATGATCGCCTTATGGCTATGCTCGCTTTGTTGAACGAGGCCCTGGTGACAGAACGCGTAGCCTTGCCGCAGCGGTGCAACTAAAATGGCTGGGTAGAACAGAGCACAGTTCTACAAAGCCATCTTAGCGCTACGGTCAGCTTAAATCTGTATGGGAGTTGTGATCGTCTTACCGCTATGCTCGCTTTGTTGAACGAAGCCCTGGTGACAGAACGCGTAGCCTTGCCGCAGTGGTGCAACTAAAATGGCTGGGTAGAACAGAGCACAGTTCTCCAAAGCCATCTTAGCGCTACGGTCAGCTTAAATCTGTATGGGAGTTATGGTCGCCTTATGGCTATGATCGCTTTGTTGAACGAAGCCCTGGTGACAGAACACGTAGCCTTGCCGCACGGATCGATGCAACTGAGATCGTAGATCTGGCGACATTCTGGTAGCGTAACTATGACATTGATAACATAACATGCGTAATCTGCAGTGAACAAACAAGGCTTGTCTCCCTCTCTCTATAACATCAGTGTGTTTATCACAGCCGTTCTGAGGGACAAATATTTACACCCCAACCCTGCCGTGAGTGTCCGACTTCTCACAGGGATAGAAGATCGATGTCTGTGACTTAAAAGCAAAACTGTTGAAGGCGCGGAATGAGCACCATGACAAACATAGCGATTTTCTTACAGAAAAGACCGTTGCCTGAGACAACACGGTTACAAACAGCAGATATCAATTTAGACAGTATTGACCAGCTGGTGTCGTCAAAACAAAACAGAACTTGAGTCGCTATCCTGATCAAAATTAATAATTCATCTGCTTCATAACTTTTCCAATTATCTAAAGAATACTCATGACAAGTTTCTTGAAATACAAGAACTACTGAGGATCGAAGCCTATGGTAGCCATTTAAGAATTTGTGCAATATTCGTACGCGAATTTACTTTAACTGTGAACGCAGAGTTATCCGTTTATAACTCCATAAAGACACAAACATATTGAAGTAAATTCTTATATATGAGTAAATATGCCGACAATAATGTTGAGTGAGTGAGTTGGGTTTAACGCCGCTTTTAAAAGTATTCCAGTTGTGTCAAGGCGTCTCAGCTTAGTGTGGGAGAAAAGCACGAAGTGATGCAGGTCTCAGACGTTTATCATTTCAGTGAAACCCACGAGCACGAGTATGGTGCTGCCAAACCTAGGAACATAATCGGGGCGAACCGGGATTCGCACTCTCAATCATAGGTTTCTGGCGTGCCCAAGGGACGCAACTCTGCACAGCGGCGCCTTAGACGACTGGGCTATCCGTTCCCCCTCGACAATATCTTCACAGACAGCTTATTTAATCACAAAACGTAAAGATGTAAAAAAGACTATGAATTAGCGACATTGTTCATATCTTCCATACTATTATCAGCCAATTGGGGCAGTGGGGTAGCCTAGTGGTTAAATCGTTCGCTCGATACGCCGAAGACCCGGGTTCGATTACCGACATGGGTACAATGTGAGAAGCCCATTTGAGTCCTCCGCCGTCATATTGCTGGAATATTGCTAAAAGCGGCGTAAAACCACACTCAGTCAGTCAGCATCAGCCGATTAGGAAACGGTTGTCCGTTATGGTCGTCGCCTAATTCTCTTTCTGTTTATGGAAATATAAAACTCAAAATTGCTTGGTTCGCCAATCAAATGCCATGGAATCACTTGCAATGTAATTTTGGACACTGAACATAACAACAGAATCGATGTCCAAGTATACGGATTCGATTATCCAATGTTTCTACGCTTTCAGACACATGCCTTATAGGACTTGATTACGACACCATGTCACCTTAAGGTACACAATGTCACCTTTAGGTACACAATGTCACCTTTAGGTACATTCAAATCAAAGTAGTGAGACGGGTGGCCCAGTCTCCTCTCCTAAGGCGCTGCGATTCTCTGTGCAGAGTTGCGTCCCTTCGGCACGCCAGAAATCTATGATTGTGGGTTCGAATCCCGGTTCGCCCCGATTATGTTTCTAGGTTTGTCAGCACCATACCCGTGCTCGTGGGTTTCACCGAAGTGGTAAACGTCTGAGAACTGCATCACTTCGGGCTTTCCTCCCACATTAAGCTGACACGCCTTGATAATAACTGGAAAACTGTTAAAAACGGCGTTAAACCCAAAATACTGCGTAAATGAATGTAGGTCTCACGCCTCTTTGATCAGTATTTCAGTTATGTCACGGAGTGTCAACTTGAGGCGAGGAGGAAAGCCCGAAGTCATGCAGGGTTTAGAGGTTTACTACACAGCGCGAAAAGCGGTGGTTTTCCGTCCGCCGGATACCATAGGATACTTACTCAAAATGCATCGGGTATCCACGAACGGATACCCTATCCGTGGTATCCATCACTTAGCATATATGCGGATACCAAGCATTTTAGCATCCAGATACCCGGATAGATTCCGGGTAAGTGTCCGGTGGTATCCTGTAGACAGGAATCACCCCTTTTCGTGCTGTGTCACTTGTTGGTCGATGGATTTAGTGTCGCTTTCAAAAGTATTTCAATTATATCATGGCGAGTCAGCTTCATGTGGAAGGAAAGTCCAAAGTGATGCAAGTCCTAGCCGTTTCCACTTTGGCGAAACCCTCTGTCAATAATATCACCTTTGCAAACCGAGAAACTAGGGCACATCTAGGATTATAGTGTCCAAACTAGATAATGATGCGGATCGATATATCTCGAGGCACACTGTCCTAACTACCGGGTACAGTCTTTGTGTGCAGCGCCCCCTATATCCGCTAAACTGTAGTTACAGAACGAAGTAACCTTTAACACAGTTTCAGAAGAAGAGTGAGTGAGTGAGTGAGTATGGTTTTACGCCGCTTTTAGCAATATTCCAGCAATATCACGGCGGGGGACACCAGAAATGGGCTTCACACATTGTACCCATGTCGGGAATCGAACCCGGGTCTTCGGCGTGACGAGCGAACGCTTTAACCACTAGGCTACCCGACCGCCCCTCAGAAGAAGAGTGATAGCACAAGCAGTGAGTGAATATTATAACAGCGTACTAAAAAGACACTCATGATATTGACAACTTCAAAAGCTGACCTCGAGATTAAGAAATACGAGAGAAAAATCCATATTCATAATAATAAGAACCTCTAGTGATTGCCATTTGTCTCTGTGTAGTTAAATATAGATTTTAGTAGGAACTATATTGACTATTCACCCATCCGACTGACCATTCACAGTATCACGTGACGTACTATATTAATGCGCACATTCCAGGAAAACTTGCAATGTTTAGGTAATGTTTGTGCTCATTTGTTAGACATAAGAGAATTAAAAAATGTCCATAGGCTCGCTAAATACAATGGCCTTATACAGGATATTTCCCATCCATAAACAAACGCTATGAAGACCTCTATTTATTAAAGTATATTCCGGATCGTAAAAGTGGTCCGCTATTGACAGAAATCCGGATTATTCACATTTCGGTTTCAACAGATTCCCCTGTTTACCATATATATACGATACAAAACAATTTCCATAATCGTTAGAAAGGTCGGCTGTGTTTATGAACTTCTATCAAATAGTGAGGATACTAGGTGTTCGCGAAAAGGTGGCACCCGTCACAAACTGTGAGTGAGTGAGTGAGTATGGTTTTACGCCGCTTTTAGCAATATTCCAGCAATATCACGACGGGGGACACCAGAAATGGGCTTCACACATTGTACCCATGTCGGGAATCGAACCCGGGTCTTCGGCGTGACGAGCGAACGCTTTAACCACTAGGCTACCCGGCCGCCCCGTCACAAACTGTGAGTGAGTGTGTATAGTTTTACGCCTCTTTTAGCAATATTCCAGGAATATCACGGCGGGGCTTCACACATCATACCAGGGGGCACGGGTGGCCCAGTCGTCTAAGGCGCCGCGATTCGCTGTGCAGAGTTGCGTCCCTTGGGCACGCCAGAAACCTATGAATGTGGGTTCAAATCCCGGTTCGCCCCGATTATGTTTCTAGGTTTGTCAGCACCATACCTGTGCTCGTGGGTTTCACCGAAGTGGTAAACGTCTGAGACCTGCATCACTTCGGGCTTTCCTCCCAAATTAAGCTGACACGCCGTGATAGAACTGGAATAATGTTAAAAGCGGCGTTAAACCGAACTCACTCACTCACTCACTCACTCACTCACACATCATACCATGTTGGCGATCCAACCCGGGTCTTCAGCGTGACAAGCTAAGCTATGGCGGGAAAAAAACAGAAAACGGCTTCACGCATTGTGCCCATGTGGGGAACCGAACCCGGTTCTTTGGCGTGGCGAGTGAACGTTTAAACCACTTGGCTACCCCACTGCCCCCTCATAAAAGGCAAGCCAATTTTTTACCTGAAAAATACATTTGTACAAGTCAAAATAGGTACTTATATCAGACATCATCAGATTTGGAAATATCCTACATACGTATGGCCTAAAACTTTTTGAAATTCTTTACAAAGGCCATGACAGTACAAATCCAGTGACCCAACAACCAGAGGAGCACGTCTCTGGGAGGAGGTTGGTAAATTTATCTGTGAATTAAACATACCCTGCGACAAACCCTATTCTCTGGAGGGTCCTGTTTCGCGACAATTGAAGTAAAGCTATTTAATGAGGCGGGCGTTCTTGGCAACAATCATTGATTGTTTTTGGGAATCAGAGTGAGTCAATGAGCTTGGTAGCCGCGTTGAACAGTATTTCAGTCACGTGACGGCTTGTTGAAGGGGGGCCCGAAGTGATGCAGCTCTTAGACATTACGACTTTGCTGAACCCATGATCACGGGCATAGTACTACTGAAAAGCCTAGGAACACACTCAGGGTGAATAGCGACTATACTTCTGTTCACCCAGCAGTGAATGGGTACCCGGTAGGATGAGGATGGTAAACGTTTTAGCGCCTAACAGGAAGCTTGGGTTGTATACTCCCCAGGAAGCTGAAAATGATTGTTGAGTGCACACTGTTCCAGTCACCGGGGTAATAATAACGCTTTGAGCATGCCCGTGTGGTATGGTAATATCCGCAATGTAAATGGCCTATGCTTATTATGATCATTATGATTATTATGATTATTGTGATTATTATAATTATTGTGATGATGATGATGATGATGATGATGATGATGATTGTTGTTGTTGTTGATGTTTTTGTTGTTGTTAACCATAACTCGCATCTAAGGATATTTTCATAATGCTTCAATAATGATGATAAATAACGTGGATCACTTTGTTGACGCTGTCGGTAAAATATGTTTTTTTAATAATAAATCTGAACAAATACCCTTTAGAAGTAAACGTTGCATTGACTAAATAGCATCCACAATGATTACAGTATTGTCAGTTGAAAGGGTCAGTCCTGATGCATTGTTACTGTATCAATAATATCTGAAACAGCTGGCCTATAAATATCATCAAACTAATGGAGAAACATCAATAGCCGTCATCAAGCATCCCTTTAAACGAGTCCACACATCACACGTCTACCCCAGGGCACATCAATAGTTGATAATATTTTTAGAATCTATTATTACGTATATGAAAATGCATAAACTAACGAACGATTATGATTGTTTCAGAATTTAGTATATTAACTGAGAGTGAAAATATACACATTTCACGATAATCATACTATGGAATGTGAATGAGTGAGTGGAAAGGCTTTGAACCGTATTTTAGTTACATCACAACGGATCCCTTCGGCACGCCAGAAACCTATGATTGTGGGTTCGAATCCCGGTTCGCCCCGATTATGTTTCTAGGTTTGTCAGCACCATACCCGTGCTCGTGGGTTTCACCGAAGTGGTAATCGTCTGAGACCTGCATCACTTCGGGCTTTCCTCCCACATTAAGCTGACACGTCTTGATATAACTGGAATACTGTTAAAAGCGGCGTAAAACCAAACTCACTCACTCACTCGCTTTATTTGATGGTGGCTAGAACGAAACAAACAAGAAATGGCCTTTCGGAGGTGATGTACATGTAATTGACACGGGTATCATAGTTATATTTCGAACCTTAAGTTGGCAGTGTTTTGGCGAGTCCTGGGTCGCACTGTTCTCAGCTTAGTAACGCTTTGATAACGTTTGTAATATTTTGGTCGAATCCAATTTTCAAGTGTTTTGTTTGGTACCGCGCCATCATGTTGAGCTTCAGTGTGATTTCGTCAATCATACCTATCACTTCATAATCATAGATTCCACAAGCAATTGAAAGGTGGTGGGAAAGCTTACTGGTTAAAGTGTTCGTTCGTAGTCACGCCAAGTTTCGGGTTCGATTCCCATCATGGCCAACAAGTTCATTTCATTTGTCCCCAGTAGTGATATTGCTAAAAGTGGAAAACACGCCCTTTCTCATTGACTACATGCCGTTGAATATTCTTTACCAACCAGTTCCCTGAATATCGCAAAGGAATACTGTTTCTATGAATGTTTTAGCAACATTATCAATTAGAAATAAATCTGAACAATCGTCCATTAACCAATTTTGCAGTTGGTTTCAAAATGGGAAATAAAGAAATAGGGCGTACAATAACGGATGCATTACATTATTATTTACATTACGAACTGACACCATGCGGATCGATTCTGATTTGTTGTGAAACTCTAGAAACGTCTAATCATATTGATTTTCATTATGGTTCAACTCCCGTGAATCATTTCAACCGAGATTTGATAGAAATAACAGTACGGTGATGACAATTGTGGAAACTCTATCAAAGAAAACAAATCATTGTGTCATGATGCAGCGACTGGATAGTGAAGACTCTGGAGAAGACAATGCTATGACAGCCTATCAGTGCTTAACAATGTGGAGCTAGATGGGTGCTAGGTCGGGACCAATTGAACGCACTGAATAACCTACCGGAATTGCGGATTATCTGTGCTGAGTGAACTATGTTTATAAGCCCCGCCATTGATCAATGCTAGTCTCCCGGTATTAAAAAAGACAGGTAGGATGTCCCAAAAAAATGTTTGGCTCCTTCTTTAAGGAAGAAAGGGTATCAGTGATCTTAACATTCTGCCGCTAGCAAATACTACAGGTGTCAAGCTGTTTTTGTTTATTGATATGATGTGATGTTTATTGTTTTTTATATGGTGTTTATTTATATGTTGTTTATTGAAAAGCTGTTATTGGTATGCAATGTAGTATTAATTGATATTCTGTGTTTGTTTGTTTGTTGTTTAACGCAGCTCTCAGCAATATTCAAGCTTTATGACGGCGGTCTGTAAATAATCGAGTCTGGACCAGATAATTCAGTGGATGACATCATGAGCATCAATCCACGCCCTGATACGATGACATGCATCAACCAAGTCAGCGAGCCTGACCACCCGATCCCGTTAGTCGCCTCTTACAAGCATCGTCGCCTTTTACTGAAAGCAAGGGTTGCTGAAGACCTATTCTAACCTGGATATTCACGGGTCCCGTGTTTGTTAATGTGACATGTCTATTGAAAAGGCTCACTAAATACAATGTTTAGTTCCAATACAGGATATTTACCATCTCAGAACACATCCGCGTGATGACCTCTATTTATTGTTTGTTGATATTGCTGTTTATTGATATTGTCGTTTATTGTTATTGCTGTTACTTACTGATTGATATGCTCTATGTTTGTTTATGTTGCTTATTGCTCAGCTGGTATTGCTGTTTATTGTTCATTTATATTGTGTAATGAATATTGTTTATTCATATGCTCTTTATTCTTTATTAATATTGCTGTTTATTATTTATTGATATTGCTGTTTATTGTTTATTGATATTGCTGTTATTTTTTTATTGATATCCTTTTTATTGTTTATTTATGTTGTTTATTTTATTGCTTTGCTATTTTTGTTTATTAATATGGTGTCATGCATATTGTTTATTCATATTCTCCTTATTATTTATTGCTATGGCTGTTTATTATTCATTGTGATGCTTTGTATTTATTGTTCATTGACATAACTGTCTATCGTTTATTGACATAAAAGTTATTGTTTTTTAATATTGCTGTTTATTGTTTCTTGAAATAAAGTAGATTGTTTATTGATTATTTATTTGATATTGTGTTTATTGTTGATTGATATTGCTGTATATTAACAATGAAATTCTTCCTGTAAACAGATCAGCCTATGGCAGTAGCACGTTGAGGATAGAGAAATGTTAATAAACGTCAATAAAATACAAAGGTGAACCTTCATGTCAAAAGCGCCCATTTCTAGTGTCCCCCGCCGTGATATTGCTGGAATATTGCTAAAAGCGGCGTAAAACCAAACTCACTCACTCACTCACTTTATTTGATGGTGGCTAGAACGAAACAAACAAGAAATGGCCTTTCGGAGGTGATGTACATGTAATTGAGACGGGTATCATAGTTATATTTCGAACCTTAAGTTGGCAGTGTTTTGGCGAGTCCTGGGTCGCACTGTTCTCAGCTTAGTAACGCTTTGATAACGTTTGTAATATTTTGGTCGAATCCAATTTTCAAGTGTTTTGTTTGGTACCGCGCCATCATGTTGAGCTTCAGTGTGATTTCGTCAATCATACCTATCACTTCATAATCATAGATTCCACAAGCAATTGAAAGGTGGTGGGAAAGCTTACTGGTTAAAGTGTTCGTTCGTAGTCACGCCAAGTTTCGGGTTCGATTCCCATCATGGCCAACAAGTTCATTTCATTTGTCCCCAGTAGTGATATTGCTAAAAGTGGAAAACACGCCCTTTCTCATTGACTACATGCCGTTGAATATTCTTTACCAACCAGTTCCCTGAATATCGCAAAGGAATACTGTTTCTATGAATGTTTTAGCAACATTATCAATTAGAAATAAATCTGAACAATCGTCCATTAACCAATTTTGCAGTTGGTTTCAAAATGGGAAATAAAGAAATAGGGCGTACAATAACGGATGCATTACATTATTATTTACATTACGAACTGACACCATGCGGATCGATTCTGATTTGTTGTGAAACTCTAGAAACGTCCAATCATATTGATTTTCATTATGGTTCAACTCCCGTGAATCATTTCAACCGAGATTTGATAGAAATAACAGTACGGTGATGACAATTGTGGAAACTCTATCAAAGAAAACAAATCATTGTGTCATGATGCAGCGACTGGATAGTGAAGACTCTGGAGAAGACAATGCTATGACAGCCTATCAGTGCTTAACAATGTGGAGCTAGATGGGTGCTAGGTCGGGACCAATTGAACGCACTAAATAACCTACCGGAATTGCGGATTATCTGTGCTGAGTGAACTATGTTTATAAGCCCCGCCATTGATCAATGCTAGTCTCCCGGTATTAAAAAAAGACAGGTAGGATGTCCCAAAAAAATGTTTGGCTCCTTCTTTAAGAAAGAAAGGGTATCAGTGATCTTAACATTCTGCCGCTAGCAAATACTACAGGTGTCAAGCTGTTTTTTGTTTATTGATATGATGTGATGTTTATTGTTTATTATATGGTGTTTATTTATATGTTGTTTATTGAAAAGCTGTTATTGGTATGCAATGTAGTATTAATTGATATTCTGTGTTTGTTTGTTTGTTGTTAAACGCAGCTCTCAGCAATATTCAAGCTTTATGACGGCGGTCTGTAAATAATCGAGTCTGGACCAGATAATTCAGTGGATGACATCATGAGCATCGATCCACGCCCTGATACGATGACATGCATCAACCAAGTCAGCGAGCCTGACCACCCGATCCCGTTAGTCGCCTCTTACGACAAGCAACGTCGCCTTTTACTGCAAGCAAGGGTTGCTGAAGACCTATTCTAACCTGGATATTCACGGGTCCCGTGTTTGTTAATGTGACATGTCTATTGAAAAGGCTCACTAAATACAATGTTTAGTTCCAATACAGGATATTTACCATCTAAGAACACAAACGCGTGATGACCTCTATTTATTGTTTGTTGATATTGCTGTTTATTGATATTGTCGTTTATTGTTATTGCTGTTACTTACTGATTGATATGCTTTATGTTTGTTTATGTTGTTTAGTTGCTCAGCTGATATTGCTGTTTATTGTTCATTGATATGGTGTAATGAATATTGTTTATTCATATGCTCTTTATTCTTTATTAATATTGCTGTTTATTGTTTATTGATATTATTTTTTTATTGATATCCTTTTTATTGTTTATTTATGTTGTTTATTTTATTGCTTTGCTATTTTTGTTTATTAATATGGTGTCATGCATATTGTTTATTCATATTCTCCTTATTATTTATTGCTATGGCTGTTTATTATTCATTGTGATGCTTTGTATTTATTGTTCATTGACATAACTGTCTATCGTTTATTGACATAAAAGTTATTGTTTTTTAATATTGCTGTTTATTGTTTCTTGAAATAAAGTAGATTGTTTATTGATTATTTATTTGATATGGTGTTATTGTTGATTGATATTGCTGTATATTAACAATGAAATTCTTCCTGTAAACAGATCAGCCTATGGCAGTAGCACGTTGAGGATAGAGAAATGTTAATAAACGTCAATAAAATACAAAGGTGAGCCTTCATGTCAAAAGCGCCCCTTTCTAGTGTCCCCCGCCGTGATATTGCTGGAATATTGCTAAAAGCGGCGTAAAACCAAACTCACTCACTCACTCACTCACTCACTCACTCACTCATGTCAAATGCCCTATCGGTCGCCCATGGCCCTAAGTGGTGCGTTGTCTACAGTACATGGTCACGTATTTAAATAATAATAGATACGGTGGTTAAGTCTAGAGGTTAAAGTGTTTGCTCAAGACCCTGGTTTGATTCCCTACATGTGTACAATATGCAATCTCATTAAAATCATATCTTAGTTCTTGCAACCGCTAAACAAAGATCTGAGGACATCCCATTAGGGGTCACGTCAGAACGACCTTTCATCCAACCAATCAGAGCGTCCGACGTTTACCAGATCATGGAATCGACATTCGGAATGTGATTCCTAATCATGCAACCTCGGAAATGTTAACACGGGGTATTTCGAACGATAGTTACGGGATTTACGACTGAATCCATACAATTTATACCATCTATAAGCCATTCCAGAATGTTCTTTTGTTCAGGTTTCAAATTTTTAATCGAGAATTTGTCAAAATATCTTTCGAAGCGTTGTCGCCAATTTGACATTAGTGCCGTGAAGCACGAGAAAGCTGCCTTCTAATTGGCTAATGTCGACTTCTTGTCAGTCATTCCATTGGTCGGTCAAAGTTCGCGAAAGGTCGGTCTGACGTGACCTGTATTAGGGTATCCTCAGATCTTTGTTTAGCAGCAGCGAGAACTACGATCTGATTTTAATGAGATTGGTACAATATGTGAAGTCCATGTCTTGCGTCCTGTTCTGAAATATTGCTAAAAGCGTCGTAAAAGCTAACTCACTCACTCACTTTCATATAATATAATATAATATAATATAATATAATATAATATAATATAATATAATATAATATAATATAATATAATATAATATAATATAATAAATGATAATAAATGATATGATATGATATGATATGATATGATATGATATGATATGATATGATATCATGCCAGCCTTTCAAATATCAGATAGGTCCAGGATGGTCCAATGATATGTACCGTGTCTAGGCTGACAGTGACCGTCGCCAGCAATCTATGAATTTACCTTAGTGTCTGTTTCACACATCTTTCATCACCTTTCAATAATTGGCCAGTTGATCAATGATGACTAACACATGTAACCGCCACAGGTTCATTAACAACTTCGGAAATCTCTCCCGTCACGTTTATCGTGTCGGCCATTTTGACGTCTTGTACTTGATGTAAATGTATTACGACGCGCTGCCATTGTGACTGACTTACTGAGGTAGTTCTTTACAGACGTTTCTCATCTAATGGTAATATTTTTTGAACACATGTGTTGTGTAAGATGTTTCTGAAGAGCAAGTTATGCATCCATACGCTCATGTCAACTCTCTTTTTGAGGAACTATTTTATTCGAAGATATAGCTGGTTGTTGTATGGCTGTCAGTGTAAACATGAAGTCACACGTACTAAATAAAATTGTGTTTAGATCTTGGCCTTCATCCTTTGAGGTAAGAAATTGTGAAAATTTATTTTTATAAGAATTGACTTTCACTTTGTGTGAGTTCATTGGAGTATGAACCTTCATAGAGTGAGGGCCAAACATTGTATGAACGTCGTCGCAAGCTTGAACGTTCATACAGTTTGGCCCTCACTCTATGAAGGTTCACACTTCAATGAACTCACACAAAGTGAAGGTCAGTTTTTAAATAATAGCACCCCTTAGGCAGAACTTGAGATTTCAACATCATATACAGCAGAAGTCTCGCTAAATCATGTTTTTCTTTCACAGGATCGGAAGTTCAGTCCCATTAAAACATATCAATTTTTTTTTATTAACACACGTGCAGATACTGGAGCGACTCCACGTCGACCATGACACCACGAGCACCTAGCTCATGTCGACTATCACACCACAAGCACCGAGTCCACGTGTACTATCACACCACAAGCACCGAGTCCATGTGGACTATCACACCACAAGCACCGAGTCCATGTGTACTATCACACCACAAGCACCGAGTCCATGTGGACTATCACACCACAAGCACCGAGTCCATGTGTACTATCACACCACAAGCACCGAGTCCATGTGTACTATCACACCACAAGCACCGAGTCCATGTGTACTATCACACCACAAGCACCGAGTCCATGTGTACTATCACACCACAAGCACCGAGTCCATGTGGACTATCACACCACAAGCACCGAGTCCATGTGTACTATCACACCACAAGCACCGAGTCCATGTGGACTATCACACCACAAGCACCGAGTCCATGTGTACTATCACACCACAAGCACCGAGTCCATGTCAACTATCACACCACAAGCACCGAGTCCATGTGTACTATCACACCACAAGCACCGAGTCCATGTGGACTATCACACCACAAGCACCGAGTTCATGTCAACTATCACACCACAAGCGCGAGTCCATGTGGACTATCACACCACAAGCGCGAGACCATGTGGACTATCACACCACAAGCACCGAGTCCATGTGTACTATCACACCACAAGCACCGAGTTCATGTCAACTATCACACCACAAGCGCGAGTCCATGTGGACTATCACACCACAAGCGCGAGGCCATGTGGACTATCAAACCACAAGCACCGAGTCCATGTGGACTATCACACCACAAGCACCGAGTTCATGTCAACTATCACACCACAAGCACCGAGTTCATGTCAACTATCACACCACAAGCGCGAGTCCATGTGGACTATCACACCACAAGCGCGAGACCATGTGGACTATCACACCACAAGCACCGAGTCCATGTGTACTATCACACCACAAGCACCGAGTTCATGTCAACTATCACACCACAAGCGCGAGTCCATGTGGACTATCACACCACAAGCGCGAGACCATGTGGACTATCACACAACGAACACTAGAACCATGCACGATGTGACAATGACATGATTAAGTTTGAAGAGATATCCTCTAAGAAAATAGAATTTGACATTTGGCGTATCGTTTTACCAATCATCGTGTTTTTCACAGCTTCAGTCCCGACTTAATTAGAAACGTCTGCATCTTAGCGACCCACAGCCTCATGACACAACAGTTGCCATGGTTACAACATATTGCATTGCTTCTGAATGAAAAAGAAGCACAAGCAGAGCTTCCATAATCTCCTGCAGAAAAATAGCATTTAATCTCACAAACAATTAGAACAATCAAGGGAACGGCTATGGAACAGGAATAAATTTTATTTGTATAGGTAGAATGCATGCGTTTACAATGCGAGTTATACGAGCTAACGATAGAATACAATGTATATCCAGGTATAATAGCTATACACGGGTCTTATGCTATTGTTTTGTATAAAGCGGTATATCCAGGTATAATAGATATACCGCTCTATACAAAACAATAACATAAGACCCGTATCCCAATTGCTTAAAGGGGCGGCCGGGTAGCCTAGTGGTTAAAGCGTTCGCTCGTCATGCCGAAGACCCGGGTTCGATTCCCGACATGGGTACGATGTGTGAAGCTCATGTCTGGTGTCCCCCGCCGTGATATTGCTGGAATATTGCTAAAAGCGGCTCAAAACCATACTCACTCACTCACTCACTCACCCATTGCTTAAAAAAGCAACGCCCTGCTTCTCACTCGGTCGCTGGTCAACTCGCCGTGCATCCCTTCAGGTCGCTGATCAACTCACCGTAAACCTCACTAGGTCGCTGATCAACTTGGCGTGCATCCCACTTGCTTACTGATCAACTAGCTGTACATCTCATTGGATCGCTGATCAGCTCGCCCTACATCTCACTAGGTCGCTGATCAGCTCGCCCTGCATCTCACTAGGTCGCTGATCAACTCGCCCTACATCTCACTAGGTCGCTGATCAACTCGCCCTACATCTCACTAGGTCGCTGATCAGCTCGCCCTACATCTCACTAGGTCGCTAATCCACTCGCCCTACATCTCACTAGGTCGCTGATCAGCTCGCCCTACATCTCACTAGGTCGCTAATCCACTCGCCCTATATCTCACTAGGTCGCTGATCAGCTCGCCCTACATCTCTCTAGGACGCTGATCAACTCGCCCTGCATCTCACTAGGTCGCTAATCCACTCGCCGTGAATCTCACTATCAATTGTATTTGTATAGGTTGAATGCCAGCGTTTCGCATGCGAGTTATACGGGCTTACGAAAGAAATACAAGGTATATACAGGTATAATAGATATACCGTTCTGTACATAAAAATAACATAAGACCCGTGTCCCCATTGCTTAAAACAGCAACGCCCTGCATCTCACTAGATCTCTGATCAACTCGCTGTGCATCTGACTAGGTCGCTGATCAACCATCTTCCCGAGGCAAGAGAGTTAACGGACTTTAAAAGTCCAGTTTCCACCCTTGCCGAACTAGCCTGGATTTCCTGCGATCGATCGTAGCGCCACCTATGGCTATTACGAGTTATGTCCCTTCCATGCCTCTCCTTCCACCTCTCGTATCACTTGCATTTGCTTCAAACAAAATGGCGGCGCCCAGTCAATACGATCTGTTCGATAATCAAGATCTATATTGTGATCAAAGGAGTCTTACATCGCGAAGTGCATCAAATCACGTGAGCGACTTGATTAAAAACATGAATAGATTTAGAAAATATCTGTTGACAACGACCGGGCGGTGCAGATGCTTTGCAAACCCTGGAATCGCCCGATATCTTCATGACAGTTTACGAACCGGATTTCGATTTCGTTGCGCGATTTTGAATGGACTATGCATAGGTGAGGTGAGGTGAAATGGGGTTTAACGTCGCGTCCAAGATTATTGCACTTATATAACGACGTGCATGTACGTGTGCGTGTTTGTGTGGCTGCTTGTACGGACTGATGCCGATTTATAGTGCTAGCTCACTGAGATACCATGCCGCAGTTTAACATGAATACTCCACTCAGACACAGTATACTCCGAGCCGACCAGTCCTTGTTTTAGCACCTTAATGCCGAGCGCCAGACAGGGTAACAACAAGTACCATCTTTTAACGTCTTTTGGTATGACGCGGCCGGGGATCGAACCCCGGACCTTCCGCTCTCCGGGCGGACGCTCTACCACTAGACCACGGAGGCGGTCGGACTATGCATAGACTCGTTAGTCCAGCCAAAATGTAACTCCATAGTACCAGCCTAGTTCGGCAAGGGTGGAAACTGGACTTATGGTCAGTTAACTCCCTTGCCTCATGAAGATGCTGATCAACTCGCCGTACATCTGACTAGGTCGATGATAAAAGAATGCCGATTTCATAGTGCTAACCCACTGATGAGATCCCATGCCGCAGTTTAATATGGATACCCCGATCATACACAGTATGCTCCGTGCCTATCAGTCCTCAGCCCTTTAATGCCGAACACCAGGCAGGGTAACACAAAGTGCAATATTTTAACTTCTTTTGGTATGGCGCGAGGGGGAATCGAACCATCGACCTTTCGCTCACCTGGCAGACGATCGCGATCTATCTACTACACCACTAGTCTCCCAATATGTGTGGGCCCCGGTTCATGGAGTGTTCCAAGCAAATGAGGTGAGGTGAGGTGAGGTGAGGTGAGGTGAGAAGATTATTGCACTTACATGTCGACATGCATGCACGTGTGTGTGTGTGTGTGTGTGTGTGTGTGTGTGTGTGTGTGTGTGTGTGTGTGTGTGTGTGTGTGTGTGTGTGTGTGTGTGTATGTGTGAGTTTAACATGAATACCCTACTCAGACACAGTATACTGACTCCTAGCTGACCAGTCCATTCTTAGCCCCTTGATGCCGAGCACCAGGCAGAGTTCCATCTCTAAACGTATTTTGCTCTACAACTAGACCGCGGAGGCGGTCTTCAAGCATTTACGACAATACTTGTCAAATGGGAAACACGAAAGAAATTACATTACACTTTGACGTAAAGAGGCACAACTTGGCACTTGGGATGCAAGCGTGACATTTCGAAAGCGAGGTCTGCATATTCGCCATGTTTTTCCTCAATCTTGTCAGTCACATTAGTGTCAAAAGGGACAGAAAATTCAATAATATAAATGATTTCATTGGATTATCTAAACGGAGAAGATCAGGTTTGTTCGCCTGGATAGGTCTGAGGCTGTATACGGGCTTATTCCTAAGAATTTTGTATTCATCATTTTCCATGACGCCCTCTGCATATTCTGGGTCGTACCATGGATGGACCTCTGTGTCAAAACCACAAGCATGGCGAAGACGTTAATAAAATGATTGAGCCACTCCACCAAGTCGCTTAAGATACTGTGTTTGGCATCCACTGACAATGTGTTGGACAGTCTCACTTAATTCATTACATTATCTACATTTCATATTTATATTTTGATGCAAAAACACACATTGACGATTTCGAGTGGGAAGTGACTAGTCCTGAGCAGCAAACAGAAAGCCTTCTGTTTCACTTTTCAGGCCAGCCGACCTCATCCAAACGAAGGAATCTGCAGGGTTGCTGACTTTCTCAACACACTGCACATAAGCTCGATGCAGTGGTCGTTCAGATAGCCTTTCCTTGAAAAACTGAGTCTGGGCTGATTTGATATGGCACTTTACTTGGTTGACACTCATTTCTGTACCGTCCAGCAGGACAGAACCATCAACAAAATCAACACTGACATTGAGATTATGTCCCACATCCTTGGCTCGTTTACGGAAACTGTGGAATACCTTGTTTTCATTATTATCATCATCATCATCATCATCATCATCATCATCATCATCATTATTATTATTATTATTATTATTATTATTATTATTATCATTATCATTATTATCTAGTACCATACTTATCCAGACACTGGTATCTGCTCAGTGGATCCGTAAAGTCGATCCTTCTCAACTTCCTTGGGAGTATACAACCCAAGCAGCCTATATTCTAGGTACATTCGTTTTTGGAATTATGTTTGCAAGGGTTGCTTCATTTTCTTCAGACATGTCCACGTAAATGTTTTTACAAGCTATACTCAGCTCTCTGATACACTCTTTCAGTGACTGTGATGTATTATTTTGAGTAAAAGCGATTTACAGAAATATATATTTGTTATAACGAATATTCCTTATTCAAATTAGCAGACCCGTGAAGATCCGGGGTAGAACAAATCTTCAGCAACCCATACTTGCTCTGAAAGGCGACTTTGCTTGTCGTAAAAGGCGACTAACGGGATCGGGTGGTCAGGCTCGCTGACCATGTCATCGACCCCAATTGCGTGGATCGATGCTCATGATATTAATCACCGGATGTCCAGACTCGATTTTTTACAGACCGCCGTCATATAGCTGGAATATTGCTGAGAGCGGCGTTAAACAAGAAACCAACCAACCAAATCAAGTTAGCACCTTACCCAAACCATTGGCTAGAACTCATGTGACAATAATGTTTACACGTAACATCAAAGAGTTTGCTGTTAGTTCGCCATGAGGGAATGGAGGCAAACACAATTTTCAAGGTAGAGCTGCAGGTTTCAAATCAGGCAACCGCCCTTATTCAACCCATTACTGGACCCGCGAAGATCCGGGGTAGAATAGGTCTTCAGCAAACCATGCTTGCCGTCACGCATAACTAATTACATCATCTCGAGAAAACATAACTCTTCCCGTAACTGTTACAAATATTGGGACCAAACAATAACGAAATATATTAGGGTGTGCTTAACTGTTTTCTTTGTGTGTATTATATGTCTATAAGATATCAGGCCCTGTGAAGAACAGGGTAGAGAATAGATCTTCAGCGTGCCATGCTTGTCGTAATAGGCGACTAACGGGATCGGGAGGTCAGGCTCGCTGACTTGGTTGATGTATGTCATCGTATCCCAATTGCGTGGATCGATGCATATGATGTCAATCACTGTATTGTTTGGTCCAGACTCGATTATTTATAGACCGCCGTCATAAAGCTGGAATAAACGGCGTTAAACAACAAACAAACAAACAAACAAACCATTACGGACGCAATAGACTGGACATGATGTGTAACAACTGTTAACAACGTTCTGTAAATAATTTGTAATGCGCCATTGTTTTTATCATTAATGGCGCTTTAAACTTGGAAATGGAAGAGTTTTTAGTTAAATATATTACCTACGTGTATAAATACATTGTATATTCTGAACGACTTATCGCCAATGAATTTATTGAAGCTGCACCCCACATATACCAGGAGCAAATCATATGTTGCGAAGAGTTATTGTTCTGGTAGACATGTGGGGGACATTTCTAAATGTGACGCATCAGTGACCTAAATTAAGCCTGTACATGCAAGTCTCTAGTTGTGTTTTTCAGGTGAACAATTGACTTGCCTTTGAATGCATTTGTGACGAGTGCTACCGGTGGGACAGGATACGCACACCTTTTTGGCAAACACATGCTATTTGACAGTAGAACATAAACACATGCTCATGATGTAATCGGAATAGAACAATGGACTCGGCTTTTAGAAGATATTTCTGACGATTCTGGAAATGGTCTTGTAACGTAATGTGCAATAACTGTCGACATTGCCTGTAAATAATTTATAATGTGTTATTGTTGTTATTCTTAATGGCGCTATAACATTGGAAGTGTAAGTGATTTTTGTAGTTAATTACACTTGCAGCATCTCACATCCTAATGTTTTGTTCTGTTTTTGAAAAAAGATAATTGAATTGATAAGTCTTGCACGGATTGAACAGACACGAACTTCTGGGGTTCAGACAGGTTAATTAGTAATAGTTTGTTTGTTTGTTTGTTGCTTAACGCCGCACTCAGCAATATTAATTGCTAATAAGTTGTTTTTCGTTATCTTCATTTTGGGAGTCATTAACGAGATGCATCGAGCAAGAATATCAATTTCTGTTACATCATATCCATGTCGCTTAACGTTAAGCATCACTTGGCGTCATTATGAACTAGACAATAGCCCACTGAACAGCATTGATTTTACCAAGTCTCTGTTGATGTTTGTGCGAGGGACAACTCATGCCCCTCGGCGTGTTTCATTTTAAAGTCCAATTCATCTTTTTAACAAACCTTGGTAGATAACGATTGAACAAGAACATGGTGTATTCTACGTGAAGTACATGTCAGTCGTACTGTATCTAATTAGATGTACTAAGTCACTCTGCTTCTTTATGTTCATTGAGTACAATATACACTATGTCACATATTTAACCACCCTCGGCCAAGTTCTAAATGGAATTAATACATCTGATTTTCACCATAGATGGGTTTTTTTGTCTTATAAGTTCAACAAAAACTTGGAATACTTTATGGAGGAACACAACGTTCCCGAGTGTATGCTTACTCCTTCATCGGGTGAATGCATGCCTCTTACTTACTTACTTACTTTGGAGATTTAACGTGCGCTTTCCGACTGATGCGTATTTCGCACACGGGCCCGGTCAGGCCATTTAATGTGTTTCGGAAAGGGGCGAAAGTGGTCTGTGCAACCCAAGAGGAGGCTTTAGGGGTTGCTTATATAGAATTTGGGAATTCTGAGATTTGGAATAGATGCCGATGGGGTTGGGGGGGAACTAAGGGAGCTGGGTGTGGTGGATGTTTGTTTGTTTATGTGATTTTGATTTGGTAGATTATTGTGTTTTTAGATGCGTTTTATTAGTTCCGTTCCGAATGAATGCCATGAGGCAGAGAGCATATATATGTACATGTAAGGACCACAAAATCAATAAGATAACAAAAGGTGGAAAATAACAAAGGGTAGACACTGACAAGGGAAGCCAACAGGTGATTGGCGCTGATAGGTGATTAGCAATAGGTAATGGAAGCCAACACTTTACAGTCATTAGCGCTGATAGGGTGAAAGCCGGTACTTTGGTCATGGACACTGGGCAAACGGGAGGCCGGATGTAATTAGCACTGATAGGTAAAGGAATGGACAAGCAAAGGGCAAATTGAAGCCAGTTTAAGTTATCATAGATAAGTAACAGGTAATGGACACAGTGCAAACACAGGCAAAGATGGACAATCCTTCATCAGCGACTCCTCTTTCGTCAACCAGCTGAAAGAAGCTAACCTCATCGACCTCTTCACCAACATCCCTCTACAAGAAGCGATTGCCATCCAGTGCTAATAACACCCGGCCTCCAGTTTGCCCAGTTTCCATTACCTATTACTTATTGCTGTGTTCCTCTTGATAAGAAGTTGACATCCATATTTTCTCTTCTTTATATGTATCACTTCTCTAGGACCTGACTTTGTTTAGATACAGTAAGTGATTTGGTACCATGGGTTCCCATGGGTAAACAGTGCACACAAATATATGTCAACATTTGATTCTGACACGCTATTTCAAATGTACTTACAGTAAAGCTAATCTACCTATATATTTAGACCGCCTCCGTGGTCTAGTGGTAGAGCGTCCGCCGGGAGCGCGGAAGGTCCGGGGTTTGATCCCCGCCGCGTCATACCAAAAGACGTTAAAAGATGGTACTTGTTGTTACCCTGTCTGGCGCTCGGCATTAAGGGGCTAAAACAAGGACTGGTCGGCTCGGAGTCAGTATACTGTGTCTGAGTTGGGTATTCATGTTAAATGCGGCATGGTATCTCAGTGGGCTAGCACTATAAATCGGCATCAGTCCGGACTAGTACAAGCAGCCACACAAACACACACACGTACATGCACGTCGCTTTATAAGTGCAATAATCTTGGACGCGACGTTAAACCCCACTTCACCTCACCTCACCTATATATTTAATTTTTTCCCTTTACGTTTTCATCAGTATACATACACCGTTTGCATATACTCATTGAGTTCCATCAACGGATTTTGCATGGGAAAATGACCGGTGATTATGCCGAGCATTTGTAAGTCTGTTGTTTAGAGCAGAAGTCTGAAATATTCCAGTTATATGGCGACAAGCTGTAAATAATGAGTCCAGACAATCCTGTGATTGATATCATGAGCAACGTTACATACCGTTGGGTACGATCAGACGCTTTCAACCAAGTCACCGAGCTGACCCCCTGATCCCCTCGGGCGCCTCTAACGACAAGCAAATACACCTTTTATGGCAAGCGTGGCTGGTTGGTTGGTTGTTAAACGCCGCACTCGGCAATATTCCAGCTATATGACGACGGTCTGTATAAATAATCGAGTCTGTACCAGACAACCCAGTTATTAATATCATGAGCATCGATCCACGCAATTGGGATAGATGACATGCATCAACCAAGTCAGCGAGCCTGACCACCCGATTCCGTTAGACAAACGTAGTCGCCTTTTAAAGCAAGCATGGGTTGCTGAAGACCTACTCTACCCCTGATCTTCACGGGTACGACAAGCATACATTGTTGTAGGTTGCTGAAGACCTATTCAATCCCTGATCTTCACGGGTACGACAAACATGGGTTGCTGAAGACCTATTCTGCCCATGATCTTCACGGGTACGACAAACATGGGTTGCTGAAGACCTATTCTGCTCATGATCTTCACGGGTACGACAAGCATGGGTTGCTGAAGACCTATTCTTCTCCTAATCTTCACAGGTACGACAAGCATAGGTTGCTGAAGACCTATTCTACCCCTGATCTTCACGGGTCCTATATCTCTTGCATGCTGGATATAGAGCATCAACGCCAGAGATAACCAGTTTCGATTATCCGCAGAAAAAGGTTCATAGGGCGTAAAAGGCAAAATAGCCGTCGAAATTATATGAATGGATCACTGAAATTAAATCAGTGATGACACCAGGTGTTCGCCTCACACAATTAGCTTGAAAACGTAAGGGTTTTTATGTTGCCTGACGCCCTGCACCTGCTTGGCAACCAATCCTGGTCGCAAGAAGCAACTCATTGGAGTGGGTGGTCAGGCTCGCTGGCTTGGCTGATGCATCTCACGTATCCCTGTTACGTGGATCGATGCTCATGGTGCTCATCACTGGATTGTCTGGTCCAGATTCGATTATTTACAGACCGCCGTCATATAACTAGATTATTGAGTGCGGCGTTAAACTACAAACAAACATGAGATGTAGGCTTTCACATAGAATTGTGTTTGGAGGGTTAAAACCATAAACGCTTAGGCATTGCATGATAATAATATAAGTATAATAAGAAAAAGACACGATAAAGATGTTATTCAATATATTAATACATATTTGAGGTCATCTTCCCGAGGCAAGGATGGAAACTGGACTTTTATAGATGATTTGAGGTATATTGTTTGGAAGGAATCACATTCGGGACTGATGGTAGTGTTGGTTAAATCTCCTTATAATTGTCAACCGCGTTCTATAGTTTAGTACCTGTGAAATAATATGAAAACTAGAAATCCTGCGGTTCATGTATTTTTTTACCGTCGCAATACAATTAATGTTTGTTTGTTACTTATTAGTTATCAATACTATTTCGACAAATTTATCTAAATATTTATCCTTTACCAAATTAATGAAACTTAATAAAAAATACCTTTATAGAATAACTTGAACCCTGCTAACTTACAAAGAGATAATAAACACCAACAATTAGAATTACATATGAATAATTATCATTTACATATTATAAATTCACATTGCATAATTAACTAAAAATGCATGGTTATTATAAATACACATCATATTTGACAGAAGGATATTCTTACGGCCTCTTTTGCTGAGAGCACATTTGGGAGGTATACAACACGCAGTGTTCGTGAGTGAGTATAATTTTACGACGCTTGTACCAATATTCAAGCAACTCCTTTATCCTTAGCAAATAGTAGCATAACGCATCCATGTTGAAATCGAACCCATGCAAGATGGGGGAACATTTAAAGATTTAAGGGAGCATCCATGTGATTTTCAGAGGGGTGGGCCGGCATATTTTCCAAAACAATAACCAATCACCTGTTATATTAAAATAAATGACATATGAGCTCGCGTTGTAGAAACAAATAAGTCCTTTCCTTGCAGACCAAGTTAAAGTACCCATGAATACACTTCTATATATTTATTTATTAAAAAGATGAAGAACCTGTTTACGTTGGTAATAATAATTGAGCCCTAAACATTAAAATAAAAGAATAATGCGGAAATCTCATATCCAAATATCTCCTTCAAACATAAATCTTCATGAATCTCGAATCACTGTGAATTAGCCGGTGGATTGGGTCTCCAGCAAGCAATCTTATCCTGATAGCAACGTTGCTTCGCCAAAAGAGTTACACACGCCTCTCCCCTTTCCTGTTAAAGGGGAAGAGACACGTTTGTGAATACTTAAGAGCAAATGAAGGACAATACGCCTTTCATGACATATATAACCTTGACAGTGAGAAGGTATCAAAGACTAACTAGACACAAACAATATGAACAGGTATGCGTCAATTCTGATACATCCCCACATCAAAGATACAACTGCAGCGAGCAGGTAATTCGTTGTCGCCTATTGCTCTTAAGGAATATCTAGCGCAGTAAATAATTCTACTCACGATGTGCGAACAGGTATCCATGAAACATCATTCGTATATAATTCGTTCCAGAACGCCATCCTAAATTTGGTTATAAAATTGCACATATGGCGTCATGCGTGGAGGAACGTCAGCATAGGTTGGAAGAATTTATTGATTATTCTGCAAACATCTGTTGACTGACTGTCTGCTGCATAGAATAATACCACTAGGATAGAGGCCACCTTCAAACAATCCAGGTACATTGGCCCCAGGGGTGGGCTTGTTTGTTTTGTTTGTTTGTTGTTTTACGCCGCACTTAGCAATATGTCATCTTTATGACGGCGGTCTGTAAATCATCGGGTCTGGACCAGACAATCCAGTGATTGACACCATGAACATCGATCCACGCATCAACCAAGTCAAGTCTGACCACCCGATCCCTTAAATCGCCTTTTACGTGAGTGAGTATTGTTTTACGCCGCTTTTAGCAATATTCCAACAATATCATGGCGGGGGACACCAGAAATGGGCTTCACACATTGTACCCATGTCGGGAATCGAACCCGGGTCTTCGTCGTGACTAGGGAACGCTTTAACCACTAGACTACCCGACCAACCCTCGCCTTTAACGACAAGCACGGGTTGCTGGAGACCTATTCTACCCCGGATCTTCACCAGCACCAGGGATGGTGTGGTAGTCTTGTGGTTAAAGCGCTCGCTCGTCACGCTGAATGCCCGGGTTCGACTCCGCTTATGGGTACTATGTGTGAAGCACTTTTCTGGTGTCCCATGCCGTAGTATTACTGGAATATTGCTAACAGCGGCATAAAATTTCACTCACTCGTGAAGCACACGTCATTGAGTAAAAAGAACCATTCCTCAGTGTAATAACCCCAAAAGGTAAGATATCGCATTTTCGATTAAACAATTAAAAAAAATGTACTTGAATCAGAATCAACCCAACGATTCCATAAAATCAACCGAACAATTCAAAAGAATCAACTCAACGATTCAATAAAATCTACCCAACAATTCAACAGAACCACCTGTACAATTCCATAAAATCAATTAAAAAATTCAATAGAATCAACACATCAATTCACTGGAATCAACTTAACAATTTAACAGAATCAACCCAAACATTGCAATAGAATTAACTTAACAATTCAATAGCCTGTAAATAATCAAAAAATGTTAACGTGCATTGATAATGAAGGTTATCAATGCGTCATACAAAGCAACCCGTTACACAAACTTCTACTCTTAAATCCCCGTCTAGACAAATATATACACTCGTCCAATCAGCTATAGTTATTTAATCACGTGGACTAAATTATGTCCTGACAAAGGTACGAGAGACAGCGTGGGGCACATGCGATCCATGCAAAACGAGACATTTGCTTGTGCAATTTCAGCATTTCAACTTGCTTTGCTATTGTCAGTGACATAACATCCCGATTGTGTCCCCTCTGTTGTCAAGTAAATATTACTGGGTTGTTTCTTGTTAATTTTCGCTGTCATCAATGTTCCATCTATATGGCTGTGGCCTGTATATATATACATGAGCATGGACCAGACAATCAAGTAATTTATACATTAGCATAATGGGGACCTATTCTAACCCGGAAACCCAACGGGGTGTACGTATTACTGAGGCGCTGTATTTGTTTTGTTTGATTCGTCTGTCAGCAACATTCTGACAATATCACGGCGTCGGGTAAGCGCATCTTGACCAGACAAACAATGATCCAGCTATATGACGGCGGTCTGTAAGTAATCGACTCTGGACCAGACAATCCAGTGATGAGCACCATGAGCATCGATCCACATAACAGTCATACGATGACATGCATTCCGGGTAGAATAGGTCTTCAGCAACATGCTTGCCGTAAAAGGCGACTATGCTTGTCGTCAAAGGCGACCAACGGGATCGAGTAGTCAGGCTCGCTGTCTTGGTTGATGCATGTCATCGATCCCAATTGGGTGGATCGATGCTCGTGATGTCAATCACTGGATTGTCTGGTCCAGCCTCGATTATTTACGGACCGCCGTCATATAGCTGGAATATTGCTGAGTGCGGCGTTAAACAACAAACAAACAAACATGCATTAGCCAAGTCAGCGAGCCTGACCACCCACTCCTATGAGGTGAGTTGCTTCTTTCGACCAGGATTGGTTGCCAAGCAGGTGCAGGGCGTCAGGCAACATAAAACCCCTTACCTTTTCAAGCTAATTGTGTGAGGCCCATGCTACCAACAGTGCAGGACATGTTTACCCTATTCGCGAACACCTGGTGTCATCACTGATTCTATATCAGTGATCCATTCAAATGATCTTTTCCTTTGACGCCCAAATATTATGAGCCACGCCTCACGTCGTCAGGGTACATTGACACGCTATCAGGCACGTCATCGAGCCTATCAGTGTGGGGTGATCTGCATGACTATGTGGATGCACGGGTAGCCCAACTGTACGGAGTAGCGTCCCCTGGCAACGCCAGGATCTTATGGTCGTTGGTTCGAATCGATTACGTTTCTAGCTTTGTCAGCACACCGGCTCGTGGGTTTCACCAAAGTGGTAAACGTCTGAGACGGACTTCGGGATTCTCACATTAGGCTGACACGCTGTGATATAACTGGAATACTGTTAAAAGCAGCGTTAAACCCAACTCACTCACTCACTCGCTCATGCAGCTGTAAAATATGTGTCTTAGTTTGGGGATTCCCCATCGATAACAAACAGAACAAACGACGTGGTGTATGTAAATATACACAAAGAAAAAAGTTAAGCACACCCCTATTTCTGAACCATGACAAATGGCAAAAATCATTGCATGGGGTGACTGACCACAGGAGATGGGCGATACCACTGTTATCGGATAGAACAAACATTTGACAACAAATAAAGAAGATATTGGTGAGTTGTGATTGAGGTACTGTTTTTGACCTCAGACAATACCTCAAAAAAGAATGGAGCGGCAGGCTTAAGTAAACGAGTTACAATGTACGTTTGATGTTTCATGTGAAAATTTTCCTTAAAGTCTCTACTTGACATGACACGCGAAACAGATAAGTAGCGGGTATAACCTCCACATGCCCGGATGACGCATTGGCGTAAACCTTGTACATGAGGATCTCGTGCCTGAATGCGTTGGCCCGGAATATCCCAAACATGTTCAAGGGGGTTCAAATCTGGGCTCATTGCTGGCCAAGGCAGTGTCGTTATTCTTCCCAGCCCTTAAGGCGGGGAAGTATACGGGAAACGTTAAATTTGTGGCATGTATATCGACATGTTGGTTTATTTGAAATTTCAAGCCACGCATTTACGGAAACAAAACATACAAATCATGTGCGTCGAATGTTGATGCTATTCTTTTCCAGCAATAAGAGATACTTCAAAATCGTCTTTATGTAGTTAATTGATGCATCTGACCGTTTCTGGTCATTAGCTGACATTATTAAACCATTCATGTGTAATCCGATGTCCTTTTTTCCTCAAGGACTAATTTTCTGATTTTCACGGTGCATACAAAAGAAGAACTGTGCACCGGAGATCGTAAATAACAGCATAATAAAAATTATGTTCTGAATATGCTTATTCATGAACAACGACGACATCTCAATTTAAATGTAATATGTCTGAATTCCATAATCTACATACCACACTTTTGATTGTTTGGATGCTCATGTTCACTGGAAATATTTGGAATAGTTATATTCCGTATTTTGAATTAACCCAGTGCCCCTTGTGTTTTGTTTAATCAGTGCACCGCACATAACCACATGTGAAACGTTTGGTAGCAAAGTCAAAGCAAAATCGGGGGAGTGTGTCAGCGAATTTGCATCAAGGCTGTAGTATTTTTCAACCGTTTAATGGAATTCAATGTACAGCCGTAGCTCTGGTCACTCATATATTTTGTGTCCCATAGCTCAAATCTATTTGCATCTGTACCGTGTTCCACTGACCTCGATAATCTGTTGGATGAAGGCACAGCTCTCTACAGCCACAAAGTTAACACCGAAGGCTATGAGGAGTATTTAGGTCATAATCAGTTCCCAGCAGCCACTGCCTCAAGCGATATTGTCTACATAACAGATCAGTTTTATGGCTTCGTCACAGGTGCTCCAAATATTGAAGCAGGGGAAACAAATTTCAAAGAATCATTTCAAAAAGCAATATTGATATCCCCGTCACTTTTGGTAACTTTTAATGATGTCTCCATTGCAGTTTTTACGGATTTCGATTCGTATGCATTATTTGACTGTCATCAGCGGAATGGTCTTGGTCAGATTGATCCGAATGGACAATCGCTTTTACTTCTGTTTAGTAGTATGGATGAATTGTCATGTTACATCTTAACAGTATATATATCAGGCGACTATGCTTGTCTTAAGAGGCGTCGATCCCAATTGCGTGGATCGATGCTCATGATATTACAGGCACTGGATTGTCTGGTCCAGACTCGATTATTTACAGAACGCCGTCATATAGCTGGGATATTACTGAGTGCGGCGTTAAACGACAAACCAATCAATCATCATCATATGAACTCAAACCAGTCATTGTTACAAGTAAACCACATTCCACAACAGTTACTGACACTGGATAAAAAACAGTATATAGAAAAAAAACAAGTAACTCAACTCATCATGATCACAATTACTATTCTTTGAAAGAAAGAAATACACACAAAAACTGACCAAAAAACGTAAAACAAGAGACGAGGAATCTCCGTTATTGATTAGTCCCGGTATTGAAATGTTCTCCAACTACGTGATAATATTTTGAGTATGTGCATCTGTGGTTGTGACAAAAAGACCTTATCTAGTATGACTTTTTTTGCCATATGGAGCCCTTAGTATTTTCATTTACATTATTATAACCAAATGCTAAGTGTAAAGAGAATGTGATCTATTTTTTGAGTATGTGCATCTGCCAATGTTGTTGGCAGTTTTGATACTATTTCCACATGTTTACATTTGTGCCAGAAATTGCTTCGATTTCCTTCGATCTACTTTTTAAATAAAGACCCAGGTAAGAATAGGTCTTCAGCAACCTATGCTTGCCGTAAGAGGCGACGAACAGGATTGGGTAGTCAGGCTCGCCGATTTGGTCGATGCATAACATCATATTCCAATTGCGTATTTCGATGCTCTTGGTGTCAATCACTGGATGATCTGGTCCAGACTGGATTATTTACAGACCTCCGTCATATGGCTGGAATAATGCTGAGTGCGGCTTTAAACAAGAAACTATTTTTAAATAGACCTACCCTATGCAAATGTATCAACTGTATTGCCCAATACTCAAAATAAATAATATTTTTTTCCACAACAGCGTTGTGTTATTTGTGGTTAATATAATTATGCTCCATCATGCCTTTCAGTAACATCATAATTATGCGTTTGTGAGGCATCACATATGGCGGGAAACTTTGATGCTCTGCATCAATGTTTTCTTGTTGCATTTGGCCCTCGTGTAATCCACGACTGCATGCGAAGGATGAGGCCTGGCATTGTCATCCATGTACTGAGGTCGAGTAGCAAGAGGGTGGTTGTCAAAATGAGGAACGACGGCTGGCCTCAAAACGTCCCGGATGTACTGAGCCCCTGTTAAGTTGCCCCTTATGGTGACCACATTCAACTTGCAATCATGACAGATACACCCCAAACCAATACCGAGCCCCCGCCGTATGCAACAGTCGGTTTAATGTTCCTGGGGGTGAAGGCCGTGTCCCGGTGCCCCCAAACTCTCGTTCTTCCATCAGTGACGTGGAGCAGAAAGCGACTTTCGTCTGACCAATGGATCCGTCTCCAAGTTCTCAGATTCAAATTCTGTCGCGCAATTCACCCGTTAAACAAGCAGCTTTGTGGTGATCTCTCAACAAGGGACGCTTTATGACTCGTCTAGCACTCAGTTCTGCTGCTTTCAGCCGCCCTGACGGTTCTGGTGCTGAAACGACGATTGGGCAACCACAGCTGTTTCAGACGAGTACTTGTTAAAAAGAGTTCTCGGCGCATGAGACGAAGAAGGTCCCTGTCTTCGTGATGTGTCGGCACAGGAGGTCTTCCGGATCTGGGACGGTCCTGTGCGTCAGCGGTCTGAGCATGTTTCCCGACTAAACGGCTGACGATAGTGTGCTGTTACCCCAAATTCCGACCAGTTATCCTGCGTTATGCATGCCGATTATTTGCCATCTTGTGGCGTTTGATAATCGCCTTCGTGCCATGGTCACACAATGTCATGGAATAACTGTTTAAAACCGTGATTAAGAAAGCAATTTTAACGTTTGGATATACTGCTTTTAGAGATACTCGAGGGTAACATGCTGCACGGGCATACCATGCATGGCACGCGAGCTTTTGTCACGCATGACTAATTACATCATCTCGAGAAAACATAACTCTTCCCGTAACTGTTTCAAATATTGGGACCAAACAATAATGAAATATATGAGGGTGTGCTTAACTTTTTTCTTTGTGTATATTATATGTCCACAAGATATTAGGCCCCGTGAAGAACAGGGTAGAGATGCTTGTCGTAAGAGGGGACTAACGGGTCGGGTGGTCAGGCTCGCTGACTTGGTTGATGCGTGTCATCGTATCATTGCGTGGATCGATACTTATGATGTAAATCACTGGATTATCCGGTCCAGGCTCGATTATTTACAGACCGCCGTAATATAGCTGGACTATTGCTGAGCGCGGCCTTAAACAACAAACAAACGAAACAAATTATCAGGGACATACTGTGTAGTGAGTGAGTGAGTATGGTTTTACGCCGCTTTTAGCAATATTCCAGCAATATCACAGCGGGGGACACCAGAAATGGGCTTCACACATTGTACCCATGTCGGGAATCGAACCCGGGTCTTCGGCGTGACGAGCGAACGCTTCAACCACTAGGCTACCCGACCGCCCCCATACTGTATGGGTACTACATTACAATAAAACACTTGAATAAAGCACCGGGGAAGACTACGGGACAGAACAGATCCTCACTGCCTTATGTCGATTAAAATCGACTAAATAGGGTTGTCAGACTCTGTGACTGATTGAGTGTCACCATGCCCCCAAAGGCGTGGACCTCGATTTTTACAGGACCCCGTGACAAAGCTGAAATGTTCCTGCCAACTCTCACCCTTCCGTAACTGTGTTTTCATGTCGTCAGTTAAAGGTTTAATTACAATTTATGATAATGAAGTGTTGTCAAGTTAACCATATGATACACCGTGTACGGCGCCATATGTCGCTAACCTCCCTTAAGCAACGATAATGCATAGTTCTATATGCACAAGATAGTGACAGCCGAGTACCGGTGTAATATTGTATAGGTATATTGAGGATATATTGCGTCCAGGATGTTCGTGTTTCGTGTTGTCAAATTTACTGTTCATATAAAATTGTTCATATATATCACAATAATGCCGTATTGATAAAGCCCACCTGTACATATCTACTGCATTATTCATATTGTTACAATCGAAAGTGGCTTTGTTGTGAATTTGTCCTTTCCCGACAAGACGTAAAAAGATGGTACTTGTTGTTACCCTGTCTGGCGCACGGCATTAAGGGGCTAAAACAAGGACTGGTCGGCTCGGAGTCAGTATACTGTGTCTGAGTGGGGTATTCATGTTAAACTGCGGCATGGTATCTCAGTGGGCTAGCACTATAAATCGGCATCAGTCCGGACTAGTACAAGCAGCCACACACACGTACATGCACGTCGCTATATAAGTGCAACAATCGTGGACGCGACGTTAAACCCAATTTCACCTCACCTCACCTTTCCCGACAATATTGCTACCTTGTACAAAACGTCATGTCACGTTAATCCGAATGATTTCACCTGGTAGGGTTCGGATTTCCTCTTGTGGGTTTCATGGAACAGTTTTATTTGTTTATTTGTTTGTCTGTTTGTTTGTTGTTTGTTGATTGACAACATGAGCATCGATATACGCAAATGGGATACGATGACATGCATCAACCAAATCAGCAAGCCAACTGACCGCCTCTTACGACAAGCATAGTCGCCTTTTAGGCAAGCATGGGTTGCTGAAGACCTATTCTAACCCGGATGTTCACGGAATAGTGGATCATTCTTGCCGTACGAGGCTAAACGTGTGTGTCATCGTTTCCCTGGGATGTTGATGATGCTATCAACCACTGGTTTGTCTGGATCCGACCAGATTATTAACAGTCCACCGTGATGTGGTGCCCGGAGAGCGGAAGATCGCGGGTTCGATCCCCGGTCGCGTCATACCAAAAGACGTTTAAAGATGGTATTTGTTGTTACCCTGCCTGGCGCTCGGCTTGAAGGCGTCCAAACAAGAACTGGTCGGTTGACAGTATACTGTGACGGAGTGGGGTATTCAGGTTAAACTGTGGCAAGGTATCTCAGGGGACCAGCACTATTCAGGACATAATTAATGTTTCCCGGACTACATTAATTATTGCCCTTGACGAGATAGGATTTCGATGCACTGCACGATGCGATGACCGAGTGGGTTTCAAGGGAAAATATTTCATCCTGTCTATGAGG
This sequence comes from Haliotis rufescens, assembly GCF_023055435.1. Lineage (NCBI taxonomy): Eukaryota > Metazoa > Mollusca > Gastropoda > Lepetellida > Haliotidae > Haliotis > Haliotis rufescens. The sequence continues at coordinate 22,245,367 of NW_025963879.1, forward strand.
TCACATTATCGCCATACCATTCGTAACTATCGCAGTCAAGGCTTCCTGGTAATTTACCTCGATGAAACCGGGGTGAATAAGAATCATTCCATTGACAACATGAGGCTACCGTCAGACGGACAGAAATGCACCATGGTACCATCAGGTGAAGGTAATCATGAAACCGTCTCCGGGGCATTTTGATTGATGTGAGCTGGTTTTCGAGGCAAAAACGAACACTGGTGATAAGGAAACGAATGGTGATATTTACATGCACTGGTTGGAACTACAGCTACTGTTGTTGTGAAACAGTTACCGAAAAAGTTCCGTTTTGAACAACCCCACCCTCAAGATATTAAATTCTTATTTGTCTGTAGTTCGATCCCCTGGTTTCGTCATACTAAAGAGGCTAAAGGGGCATTCACACGGTATACCTAGTTGTATACAACTTGTTGTACCGTGTGAATGCCCCTTTAAAGATGCCTTGCACTCGGCATAAAGGGGCTAAAACAAGGACTGGTCGGCTCGGAGTCAGTATACTGTGTCTGCGTGGGGTATTCATGTTAAACTGCGGCGTGGTATCTCAGTGAGCTAGCACTATAAATCTGCATCAGTCCGGACTGGTACAAGCACACACACACACACACACACACACACACACACACACACACACACACACACACACACACACACACACACACACACACACACCACACCTAATTTCTCTGAAGATTGTCAGAACACACAGAGACTGGACCGGAATACCGAGGTTCCGTTTTATGCAGTTATTTCATTACGCAGGTGTGCTGCCACATAACTAGAAGCGTGAATATGTATGCAGTAACAGCTGGTACCTGTACTGTCATTATTCCTGGCTTAGTCTCCCGGAAAACTCTACCGGGACGTTCCTGCACAGCCATGTAAAGTGCCGGGCAAAAGAAAGTTCACGCCCATGTTTGATGGTGGGTAAAAATTAAACAAACAAGAAACCGTTATTTGATGCTGATGTATTTTATACGAGATCATTGTTGTGTTTTGGACCTTAAGTTTGCAATGTTTTCAGACTATATACGTTTTGTTATGTTATAATTATCAAAGCCAATTTCAGGTGTACGCTTTCTTTTGCCCGGCAGTGCATTTTGAAGATAGGCTGCAGTCACCACCAGAAACTAAACTAGGATATCAAAATACAGTTACTGTACTGTTTTAACCCAGGCTATGTGGTTAAGCTCAACATCAGCCCCGGGCCCGTCCCCAGACAGCGAATGGGACTTCTCCCAATGTCAGCCAACAGATTGATTACCATACCTAAGACACCGAGAACGATGGGTAGTCTAACAACTTTGTACTTGGGATGCAAGCTTGGCATTTCGTAAGTGAGGTCTGCATATTTGCCATGTTTTTCCTGAATCTTTTCGATCACATTAGTGTCAAAAGGAACAGAGAATTCGATGACATAAATTATTTCATTGGATTCATAAAAAATGGAGGTCAACTTTGTTGGCCTCGGTACGTCTGATATTGTACATGTATACGGGCCTATTCCAAAGATTTTTTTAATTATACCCATGACGCCCTCTACATATGCTTGGTCGTATCATGAATGAGCAAAAAACCACAAGCATGGCGTAGACGGTAAAAAGGATAAAGTTTGTGACAGAGGTGGACATCCACTGACAATGTGTTGGACTAGTCTCATTAAATTCATTGCATAATCTACATTTCCCTTATACATTTTGTTTGTGACATTTACGGGGTATTATTATGATGATGATGATGATGATGATGATGATGATGATGATTATTATTATTATTATTATTATTATCAATAATACATTCATCATACGTATATGTAGGTTATGCCGATAGCACTGCATCAAACTACACTTGGAAAAAGAACGGACGCGATATGCAAAGTTAGTTTTTTATAACTACTAAAAATTGTCAGCAATATCCTCGGTAACAGCTGCGCTTCTTTTTTAAACGCATCACTAAAGAATAATGAATTTCAGTAACATATTCTCCTGTTAATGTGAAACACGCTGGTACGAAACACATTTTATGTACATGTAGTCATCTTGCAAAAATGGGTCAACATAAATATTGTTTTTTTCTCAAACAATTAAACGTTTAAAATATTGACATAGTTTGTATAAATGGAAAACTAATTGTTCTAACGAATGATAATCCTCTTGGAAACAGGTATACTGGATATTAAATGTCCTGAAAAGGCCGTTACGATAGTGTGCTCATGACATCAACCACTGGTTTGTCAGATGAAGAAAGGATAACTTGGACAGACGTGTAATATCGGTGCATTTGCTCCGTGTGAGATAAATACAGAATACTAAACGAGCTCCGTGTAATACCAATTTTATGAAGTGAGTGTGTGAGTGAGTATGGTTTTACGCCGCTTTTAGCAATATTCCAGCAATATCACTGCGGGGGACACCAGAAATGGGCATCACACATTGTACCCATGTCGGGAGTCGAACCCGGGTCTTCGGCGTGACGAGCGAACGCTTCAACCACTAGGCTACCCGACCGCCCACTTAACTGTATGGGTACTACATTACAATATAACACTTAAATAAAGCACCACGGAAGAATATGGGACAGAACAGATCCTCACTGCCTTATGTCGATTAAAATCGACTAAATAGGGTTGTCAGACTCTGTGACTGATTGAGTGTCACCATGCCCCAATGGCGTGAACCTTGATTTTTACAGGACCTCGTGACAAAGCTGAAATGTTCCTGCAAACGCCCACCCTTCCATAACTAACTGTGTTTTCATGTCGTCAGTTAAAGGTTTAATTACAATTTATGATAATGAAGTGTTGTCAAGTTAACCATATGATACACTGTGTACGGCGCCATATGTCGCTAACCTCCCTTAAGCAACGATAATGCATAGTTCCATATGCACAAGATAGTGACAGCCGAGTACCGGTGTAATATTGTATAGGTATATTGAGGATATATTGCGTCCAGGATGTTCGTGTTTCGTGTTGTCAAATTTACTGTTCATATAAAATTGTTCATATATATCACAATAATGCCGTATTGATAAAGCCCACCTGTACATATCTACTGCATTATTCATATTGTTACAATCGAAAGTGGCTTTGTTGTGAAAGTTTAAATGAATAATATGTTCGTACAAGACATTCGTTATCAGTGACAACCCAGCTCTTCTTGAATATGTCCTTTCCCGACAAGACGTTAAAAGATGGTACTTGTTGTTACCCTGTCTGGCGCTCGGCATTAAGGGGCTAAAACAAGGACTGGTCGGCTCGGAGTCAGTATACTGTGTCTGAGTGGGGTATTCATGTTAAACTGCGGCATGGTATCTCAATGTGCTAGCACTATAAATCGGCATCAGTCCGGACTAGTACAAGCAGCCACACACACGTGCATGCACGTCGCTATATAAGTGCAATTATCTTGGACGCGACGTTAAACCCAATTTCACCTCACCTTTCCCGACAATATTGCTACCTTGTACAAAACGTCATGTCACGTTCCGGATGATTTCACATGGTAGGGTTCGGATTTCCTCTTGTGGGTTTCATGGGTTTTTATTTATTTGTTTATTTGTTTGTTTGTTTGTTGTTTAACGCCGCAGTCAACATCATTCAAGCTTTATGACGGCGGTCTGAAAATAATCAAGTCTGGACCAGACAATCCTTGATTGACATCATGAGCATCGATGTACGCAAATGGGATACGATGACATGCATCAACCAAATCAGCAAGCCAACTGACCGCCTCTTACGACAAGCATAGTCGCCTTTTAGGCAAGCATGGGTTTCTGAAGACCTATTCTAACCCGGATCTTCACGGAATAGTGGATCATTCTTGCCGTACCAGGCTAAACGTTAGTGTCATTGTTTCCCTGGGATGTTGATGATGCTATCAACCACTGGTTTGTCTGGATCGGACCAGATTATTAACAGTCCACCGCGATATGGTGCCCGGAGAGCGGAAGATCGCGGGTTCGATCCCCTGTCGCGTCATACCAAAAGACGTTTAAAGATGGTATTTGTTGTTACCCTGCCTGGCGCTCGGCTTGAAGGCGTCCAAACAAGAACTGGTCGGTTGTCAGTATACTGTGACGGAGTGGGGTATTCAGGTTAAACTGCGGCATGGTATCTCAGGGGACCAGCACTATTAAAGAAATAATTAATGTTTCCCGGACTATATTAATTATTGCCCTTCACGAGATAGGATTTCGATGCACTGCACGATGCGAAGACCGAGTGGGTTTCAAGGGAAAATATTTCATCCTGTCTATGAGGTCACATTATCGCCATACCAATCGTAACTATCGCAGTCCAGGCTTCCTGGTAATTTACCTCGATGAAACCGGGGTGAATAAGAATCATTCCACTGACAACATGAGGCTACCGTCAGACGGGCAGAAATGCACCATGGTACCATCAGGTAAAGGTATTCATGAAACCGTGCTCTGGGGCATTTTGATGGATGTGAGCTGGTTTTCGAGGCAAAAACGAACACTGGTGATAAGGAAACGAATGGTGATGTTTACATGCACTGGTTGGAACTACAGCTACTGTTGTTGTGAAACAGTTACCGACAAAATTCCGTTTTGAACAACCCCACCCTCAAGATATTAAACTCTTATTTGTCTGTAGTTCGATCCCCTGGTTTCGTCATACTAAAGAGGCTAAAGGGGCATTCACACGGTATACCTAGTTGTATACAACTTGTTGTACCGTGTGAGTGCCCCTTTAAAGATGCCTTGCACTCGGCATTAAGGGGCTAAAACAAGGACTGGTCGGCTCGGAGTCAGTATACTGTGTCTGCGTGGGGTATTCATGTTAAACTGCGGCGTGGTATCTCAGTGAGCTAGCACTATAAATCTGCATCAGTCCGGACTAGTACAAGCACACACACACAAACACATACACACAAACACACCACACCTAATTCCTCTGAAGATTGTCAGAACACACAGAGACTGGACCGGAATACCGAGGTTCCGTTTTATACAGTTATTTCATTACGCAGGTGTGCTGCCACATAACTAGAAGCGTGAATATGTATGCAGTAACAGCTGTACCTGTACTGTCATTATTCCTGGCTTAGTCTCCCGGAAAACACTACCGGGACGTTCCCGCACAGCCATGTAAAGTGCCGGGCAAAAGAAAGTTCACGCCCATGTTTGATGGTGGGTAAAAATTAAACAAACAAGAAACGGTTATTTGATGCTGATGCATTTGATAAGAGATCATTGTTGTGTTTTGGACCTTAAGTTTGCAATGTTTTCAGACTATATACGTTTTGTTATGTTATAATTATCAAATCCAATTTCAGGTGTACGCTTTCTTTTGCCCGGCAGTGTATTTTGAAGATAGGCTGCAGTCACCACCAGAAACTAAACTAGGATATCAAAATACAGTACTGTTTTAACCCAGGCTATGTGGTTAAGCTCAACATCAGCCCCGGGCCCGTTCCCAGACAGCGAATGGGACTTCTCCCAATGTCAGCCAACAGATTGATTACCATACCTAAGACACCGAGAACGATGGGTAGTCTAACAACTTTGTACTTGGGATGCAAGCTTGGCATTTCGTAAGTGAGGTCTGCATATCTGCCATGTTTTTCCTGAATCTTTTCAATCACATTAGTGTCAAAGGGGACAGAGAATTCGATGATATAAATTATTTCATTGGATTCATAAAAATGGAGGTCAAATTTGTTGGCCTCAGTACGTCTGCATACGAGCCTATTCCAAAGATGTTTTTAAATTATACCCATGACGCCCTCTACATATTCTTGGTCGTATCATGAATGAGCAAAAAACCACAAGCATGGCGAAGACGGTAAAAAGGATAAAGTTTGTGACAGAGGTGGACATCCACTGACAATGTGTTGGCCAGTCTCATTAAATTCATTGCATAATCTACATTTCCCTTATACATTTTGTTTGTGACATTTACGGGGTATTATTATTATGATGATGATGATGATGATGATGATTATTATTATTATTATTATTATTATTATTATTATCAATAATACATTCATCATACGTATATGTAGGATATGCCGATTAGCACCACATGAAACTACACTTGGAAAAAGAACGGACGCGATATGTAAAGTTAGTTTTTATAACTACTAAAAATTGTCAGCAATATCCTCGGTAACAGCTGCGCTTTGTTTTTAAACGCATCACTAAAGAATAATGAATTTCAGTAACATATTCTCCTGTTAATGTGAAACACGCTGGTACGAAACACATTTTATGTACATGTAGTCATCTTGCAAAAATGGGTCAACATAAATATTGTTTTTTCTCAAACAATTAAACGTTTAAAATATTGACATAGTTTGTATAAATGGAAAATTAATTATTCTAACGAATGCTAATCCTCTTGGAAACAGGTATACTGGATATTAAATGTCCTGAAAAGGCCGTTACGATAGTGTGCTCATGCCATCAACCACTGGTTTGTCCGATCAAGAAGGAATTACTTGGACAGACGTGTGATATCGGTGCATTTGCTCCGTGTGAGATAAATACAGAATACTAAACGAGCTCCGTGTAATACCAATTTTATGAAACGATTGATTAGTTCGGGTATCTGTCGAGCGAAAGCGTGGATTTGCGTGGATCGATGCTCATGATGTCAATCACTGTTTTGTTTTTGTCCAGACTCGATTATTTACAGACTGCCGTCATATAGCTGGAACTTTGCTATATATTTTGCAATAAATAAACAAACAAACAAAGGATTTCATTTATTACTTTACGCTTATAGCCTTTTAACAAAATTCACTGTCGTTTGTGAGTAGCAGACATCTACGCGATCCGCAGCATGATATTATTGAGTTTAACGGAATCATACTTCTAACACGGCAAAAGTTTACACGTATTAATTTGATACCATTCAACGCCCTACCTTTAGACTTCAGGGATCCGTTCCACAAATCTATCGCAGCACTAAGGTTATCGTCACTCATAGACTTTAATAGGACTGTCGTTGTGCTACGACCGGGGATCTCCACCACAAAGTTTACAATCACGTCAAAATACCAAAATACTATATGACGTAATTTGTGGTATTTTGTTGCAAGATCCGTCGGCCACGTGAAGTTGGTGCAGCAACAGGGTTGCTAGGGTCATCAAGTGAGCATAAGCTCCTCTCAGTGATCTATCATCTCTACACGCAATGCCGTTGAATAAGCCGAGAGATGTTGGGAGTTTTCAATATTTGTTAGAGAAACTTCTTACTGCAATACATAAGCAGGCGCGTTGACCAAGGGATCTTAGCGCAACGACTGTCGTAAGTCTACGTTAGGAGTCTCAGTGGTAAGATCGGTTTGTGGAGCGGGGCCTTCGCCTCTTTCCTATTTATCTGTATGTTTTACGCTTACTTAAAGTCTTTAGTGTCTCATTGGTCACATCCCCAACCCATCCATTGTACATACCCAACCAAATTATTTTGTAATACTTATGCTGTTTAACGCGTGACACTAAAATAAAAACATTCTTCTAATCTTCTACCCACGGGAGGGGCAAGCGGTTAAAGCGTTCCGTTGTCACGCCAAAGACCCGGATTCGATTTCCCTCGTGGGTACAATGTGTGAAGCCCATTGCTGGTGTCTCCGCCATAGTATTGCTGGAATAGAGGTAAAAGCGGCGTAAACCCGTACTAATTCACCCACTCACGCTTTTAATGTGACCATTTTGTAGATTAGCCATGTGGGGATGTATTTCAACACGGTTGATTAACGTAATCCAGGAGATCAGGGATGGTATAGTCCGAGTTAAAGGTTGTAAAGGTGATTGTATAATGTATTGTTTAATTTCCTCTGTCAGGTCAATGGCGACGCAGTGACGTCATTGGTAAAATATTAATCAACACCAATGTAAAGTTGTAGACCTTTTGTTCAGAATCGGTCAGGCGTCCAACAATGCCGACCGCGCCGAAGAGGAGCCGTTGTAAGACCTATGAATTACATTATCACGCGAGGACACTTCTCCTTCCCTCAATGAACAGGATCAAACGAATGCGAATACATATGTAAAACTAAAAAAGGACAAGACAGAGATTTCACTTCATTTGAGAAGATATTTCAGAGCACCAAATATAGTGGCGTTAGTACAGCCGTACTTCAGGGAACGCGGCAGTCCCCAAACGAGACAAACCAGTGGTTGATATTATGATGAGCTCTCATTGCATTCGTGTGTCTGGACACATACTATGCTATGTAGTCGACTCAAAATACAGTAAACTACGGTTATAACGAACACGCATATACCGAACTGACTGATATAACGAACTCATTTTTCAGTCCCGACCATTTGTTGTATGAATGTCGTATATATGCTTATAATGAACTACGGTTATTACGAACTAAAATTAGTGGTCCCTTCGAGTTCGTTAAAACCGCGGTTTACTGTACAAGGTTCGAGAGATTGTAATAATTTATGTAACAACATGCAAACCGTATTTATATTAAACCTTTGTTCACTTGTTTGTTGTTTAACGCCGCACACAGCAATATTCTTGCTATATGACGGCGGTCGGTAAATAATCGAGTCTGGACCAGACAATCCAGTGACTGGGAACGGTTGCATGAAGTAAGGCTTGTCCGTCATTCGCAATAGCGTCATAATAATTATTAACACCCAAAACCTTGTAAATAAAAGCGACAAAACACTAAGTTTCCATAATCATAAGAAACTCTACTAAAGGACATTCCGACTATAATTTCACTTGTCAATTCAAAGTCGTTGTTCACCTGAAAAAGAAACCACGGGTTCATATGGTCCAAATCAAAATAGGGAATTGCATCGGGCATATTTCTTGTCACTGCTGCGTCAAATTTGAAATGTTTACCAAAGTAATCTTTGAAAGCTCAACGAGGTCTCTAATGTTGTAACCCTGATCAAAAAGATTTCGAACAAGAGTCGTATGACGCTCTTTAAAATCTTCGCCGAAAGAGCATGCTCTATTGAACCTGACAATGTGTAAAATATAGCGAAAGGAGCTGCTGTTTGAAATACCCAGTCCACCTCCCACCAAAATAACCTCTGTATATTGACAAAACAAAGAAAACGATGTGAAATAATCCCCGGATTGTTTTCAAAAATGTTCACATCAATATAAATTGAATTCTGAAAACACATAAAAGTCTGATCAGATTGAGTCCAATGATCAGTCCAATGCTTGCCTCCGTCAATGTTACCTTATGACGAGAGGACAGATTAACGGTAACGTGAAAAGCTGGCGAACTTACCAGTGCCGTCGGTTAAGCGCTGCACGTATTATCCAGTGTTGGCGTGGGCTTCCCGTTATGATAACTGTTCAGTTCTATCTAACAGTAACCTGCTAACTGTCAACGGCTGGTGGAGATCGATATCCCTACCTGAAGTGTTTGTCCTTTTCTGTCCAATCACCAATCAGGTATGTTGTGATATAGAATATTCTTTAGCGTGTCTCTTATGAACGTGACCCGCATATTACAACTCATTCACAGTGCTTTATTAATTCCCTGTGCGCCAGAACGGTCGTTTGTAATGTCTCGATTTGTTAGTTCTACAAACCATGTATTAATAATGTGCTTTCTATCTCATCACGTGTTATTGCAAATTTGCCTCAGTCAAGGAATCAAGTTAATGTGGGCGTGCGTGCGTGCGTGCGTGCGTGCGTATGTGCGTGCGCGCGCGTGTGTGTATGTGTATGTCTGCTTGTACTTAATGCCGGTTTTTATTGTGCTAGCTCACTGAGATACCATGCCACAGTTTAACATGAATACCCTACTGAGACACAGTATACTGACTCCGAACCGACCTGTCCGTGTTCTATCTTGTTAACGAGCTCGAGGGGCGGTCGGGTAGCCTAATGGTTAAAGCGTTCGCTCGTCACGCCGAAGACCCGGGTTCAATTCCCGAAATGGGTACAATGTGTGAAGCCCATTTCTGGTGTCCCCCGCCGCGATATTGCTGGAATATTGCTAAAAGCGGCGCAAAACCACACTCACTCACTCACTCACTATCTTTTAAACGAAGACCCTTAGGCCAGCTGTTCAGAAACCTCATGAGGAAATTAAGATTTATAATATATAAATGAAGAGAGTTCCATTGTGTTTCTTTTGCTTTAATAGCCACATAAATAACTTAACAAGGTTTAATGTATCACGACATCAAGGTACATTAAGTACTTCGGAACCTATTACTAGAGTCAAGCCAATGGCTGTTATGTCCTAATGACGCATCTCCAGTCAACACATGATCTCATTATCGGGAAAAATATGATATTCTCTTGTTTTGTATGAAAACAATTTTCACATCTGTGTTTCAACATTATCAGTTGTGATATATTAAATCATAAGAACACATAAAACATATCAACTAAACCCTCGCTTTGCAATCATTTGTGATGCATGCTTCCATTGGGGTTGACTTGTATCCAAGCCTAATGGTGCCACTTTGGAAGCATAATTTTGATTCGAAATTTCTCGTTACTGGTATTTCAATTATTTTCTCGAAATTTCAAGTTCGTTCTGGCAACTTTGAGTTTTGTTTTCGTTACATCGATTATTTTCTCGTATTTTCGATTATGCTTTCGTTTTTCAAGTGCATTTCAAAAACTCGAAATTTCGAGTAAATAATGATTCGAGAACAAATTTCGAAATTTCGATCTTTTTAAATAAAGTTGAAATAACAAGACAATTACGAGAGTAAAAATAGACGTAACGAGAAAATAATTAAACTTACGACAATATGATCGAAGTAACAAGAAAAAAACTCGAAATTTCGAGAAAATAAACAAATAATTGAAATAACAAGAAATTTCGAATTAAATTTTTTTATTTTACCAAAGTGGCACCATTAGGTTTTCGTAAACATTACCTCTTCCTCAGAAAAAGCATGTTTCGCAGATCGTTTCGTCACCAAATAGTGAATTAATTTGTGAATTAAATGTCCTTCGTCACAGAAAGAGGAGTATATTTTACTCCTTTAACCCAACTCATACCAAGGAAAGTACATGTACAGTGCACAAACGATCATTGTTTAATTGTGGATAGGAGAATGTCCTAGGGTTAGAAAGGGTTAAGCAAAGGCTCGCTTGCTGGGGTGCACACAGAGGGTCGGGCTTGTGAGATCAAGCATGTAATTTAGGAGGCCATTTCCTTCAACAAGACTATATATATGGAGCCTACGGTGGCCCATAAGGGACATGGAGTCTGTTTTTCAATATTTTGATATTTCACTTACATTTATCGTAACCTTTTGCAAATCAACACGATTTGTCATACAAATATGTGATAAATCATGTGTAAAGAAGATATTGAATTACTGAAAAACGAAACGAAAATGTCAAAAACTTAAATGAAAATGTAAAAAACACAAAACGAAAACGCGGTGGAAGTAGTTTTCTGTGTAATCATTTTAGTTTTTGACATTTTCGTTTTGTGTTTTTGTCATTTTCATTTTAGTTTTTGACATTTTCGTTTTGTGTTTTTGTCATTTTCATTTTAGTTTTTGACATTTTCACTTCACATTTCAGCGACTCAAAAGCTACTTAAAAGTACATTTTCTATGTTTTCGGATGTTGTTATACATGATTTATCACATATTTGTATGGCAGATTGTGTTAATTTGCATAAGGTTAAGATTAAAGTAAGTTAAACATCAAAATATTGAAAAACAGACTCCATGTCCCTTATGGGCCACCGTAGGAGCCTCGGTTTTTATGGCACCGCTTCCACTGTATTTTCTTTTCAGCCTTTGAAATTGATAGACAGGACTAAGGTGCAAATAAGTCATATTTACATGCCCTTTCAATGATTGGAATACGATATTTGCACTAACGTGTCACGATCTATCCATGTATACTCATGAGACTTGTAATTTCAATATTAGGCAAGGTGCAATTTGTATTCCTGATATATAATATTAACGATACGGGATAGAGTCAGCTAATATTCTTAAAAAATCATTAAAACAACTGATGACGACAGTAGGAAGTCGGTGACATCATTCAAGCACATTCAAAAAACATTCAAATCAAGCCCCGTCCATTCTATTATCAGCCATTCAGGAAACTGTAATTCGTTCGTGGGCATGGCCTATTTCGGTTTATGGAAACATTAACGCAACAATACTTCATCCTTCCTACCACACAGGGAGACACTGGTTGGGCCTGTCGTCTATTGCTCTCAAACATGCTATACAGAGTTGCGTCCCTTCGGAATGCCAAATATCGATGATCGTGGGTTCGAATCCCAGATCAGCCCTGGTAATGGTTCTTGCTTGAAGCACCCTTCCCGTGTTCTTGGGTTTTATTAAAGTGGTAAAAACCTGCATTATGTTTTGCTTTTCATTTGCAGGACATTATCACGACGCACTGAGGTTAAACGCAGTGACTTTAACGAACATTGAACGGAGAAAACTGCACATCAAATGACATTAATTAAATCAAAGTCAGAGACCTCTGCATACTTGAACATGGAATTGGGCCAAGAAGAATTGCAAACGTCAGTCTAAGTGGGAGTTGTGGGCCATGTATGCTTGAATTGGATATCACACCATCGATTTTCACGATTGACAACTCATTTCCTGACCAATATACGCATCTCCATGTCTTTAGCTCCGAGATGTAACACCATCCTAACGATCCTTCTACCCTGTCATAACGATCCCTAGCACCACTTAAATCGAACGTTGATACGCGCAATTATATAGATTGTCTCTGATGCCAAGAAAGCTGTGTTCTGTCTCCCTCTGAGCACAATAATATTAATTTACCTCTTGATTGCCTAATCTCGGCTTTTGATTCTATGGTGCTACATGACTTGGAACATGGATCAGAAATACGGGGATACAAAAATCTACAATTTATTGACCGTGCTTCTGTAAAATTTCAAAAAATTGCCACAGGATTAAAAACATTGACTCCAAATTATATGGTTTATGAGGAGTGGGCAAGGAACTTCTCCACCTACATATCTCAAAACTTGTAACTTAATTCTGGCGTAATATCGCTACAACTACGGTGTGATCAGAAACTTTCCCAAATGGTGTATCGCCATATAAGATACCTACGGGATAAATCGCAAAGAACAATGAAGAAAGAAGCGTGGTGTATATAACGATAAAACATTGTTCTAACATGACGTCATTTCTGGAGTTTCGAAAATGCGCTCGCACCTTGAACGACGTTAGTTTTGAGAGGGAAGTGTCTAGTAAGTTGTTCCCCCTAGATGTAGCTCAGCAACGCAGGCGAACGCAATGGCCGAACAATGTCTTTCAAAAGTTGGAGAGAAAAGGTACAGACAAACGACGTGAAAACTGTGAGAATATCCAGGAAATACCAAACGTCCCCCTTCCCCTGATCATATAATGGACTTGCCCAACATTGGCAATGTCGGATTGTATTCAAACACCCAACTCTCTCCCGCTCCAAACTCCACTCTCCCACAATCGAGGGCCAAACTCTCCCCCGCTCCACAAGCCACTCTCAAACCATCGAGGACCCAACTCTCTCCCTCTCCAAACTCCACTCTCCCACCATCGAGAACCCAACTCTCCCCCGCTCCAAACTCCACTCTCCCACCACTGAGGACTCAATTATCGCCACAATAACAGCCATGACAATGCATTCATTTAACAGCCCTATGTTCAAACGAAATTTTTCGTGTTCTTTTTAATATTTTAACAGTTAAACAAACCACATTGCATTCATGAAACACGCGTATTTCTAATTAAACAAATGTGATTGATTCCCTCATGCAGAATATCAATTATTATCTTTAAAAAGAGCTCGGTGAAAATAGAATTTTCGACCGGAATATAGACAAACAAAGTGATAATCCATATTATCACTACCATCACCATTTTGTTCACTTATGGGTCTAAATAAGGGGGTTAGTTGTATAATCAGAAACGTAATATCAAAGACCTTAACGGACAGGACACCCTCGTCGAACTCGAAGTCGTACAACAGAACCAAGAGCAGCATATAATGACAGATGATATAGATCTGTAATCGCTAAGATCACTCATGCTGGCCTGTTGATAGCACTCTATTGCAATTCACGTGATCACGATGCAATTAACAAGCAATAGATTACAAACTTCAGCTGTCGCGCTCGCACATCCAAACAGCAAAGGACTCGTTTCAGGTAATAGATATCCCTAAGAAAACAGTATGCTTATATGTTTTCAATCTCGCCTATCTAAACAAACTCCCGTTTCTCTCTGGCACAGCGGTTGGACATCAGTAAGAGATAATCTAAGATTTATCTCGTATTACGCATCGTATCGATTTTAAACGGACAATATATATTTATACATGTATTATATCTATCGGGAATTGATTACCATTATGTGAACGTTTGTTGGGAAGGTGTGTTTTTTGGTAAACACATCGTTCACCATTTTCTGCTTCTAAGGATCCATGGGTCAATATTTGCCGGAATTTGACACGACGTCTTGGACATCAGTGTGGTCGTTGCTGTGCTACATGAGAGTTTCGCCGACATTGGTAGAAAGTGCATGACAACATTCGCTGTTTTTTTATTCCTTCACCCTTGTCTCTTTAAATGGAAAGGTTATAGGCGCAGAGTAAACGCCAAATACCATTACAACGTTTTTGAAATATGTACGTTAAAAATGGGAAACCTTGTGAATGCGATATTTGTCCGAATCAATCGGAGAATAAGCAGGTGAGATATATATATGTCGGAGAACGCTCCTTTAAGATAGTGTTATGTCCGAGAGCGACCCAGTATTTAGGTCTATCTGTCGAAGAACGACCAAGTGTTAGGATGGAGAACGACCTGTATGAGATTTATGTGTCGGAGAAACGACCCTATAAGAGATCTATCTGTGAGAGATCGACTAGGTAAGAGATCTGTATGTCGGATATAGATCAGGTGATAGATCTATCTGTCGGAGATTGAGCAGGTAATAGATCTATCTGTCGGAGATTGAGCAGGTAATAGATCTATCTGTCGGAGATTGTGCATTTAATAGATATATCTGTCGGAGATTGAGTATGTAATAGATCTATCTGTCGGTGATTGAGCATGTAATAGATCTATCTGTCGGTGATTGAGCAGGTAATAGATCTATCTGTCGGAGATTGAGTATGTAATAGATCTATCTGTCGGTGATTGAGCAGGTAATAGTTCTATCTGTCGGAGATTGAGTATGTAATAGATCTATCTGTTGGAGATTGAGCAGGTAAGAGATCTATCTGTCGGAGATTTAGCAGGTAATAGATCTAACTGTCGGAGATTGAGCAGGTAAGAGATCTCTCTGTCGGAGATCGAGCAGGTAAGAGATCTATCTGTCGGAGATCGAGCAGGGAATAGATCTGTCTGTCGGAGATCGAGCAGGTAATAGTTCTATCTGTCGGAGATTTAGCCGGTAATAGATCTATCTGTCGGAGGGCGACCCGGAGGGCATTCCTAGGCGGGGAGATCAGCCGTAATATAAGACTGGGGTTCGTCTAAGTAAGATTGGCACGGGTGGCCCAGTCGTCTAATGCGCTGCAATTCGCTGTCCCTTGGACACACCAGAAACCTATGATTGTGGGATCGAATCCCGGTTCGCCTCGATTATGTTTCTTGGTTTGTCTGCACCATACCCGTGCTCGTTGGTTTCACCGAATTGGTAAACGTCTAAGACCTGTATCACTTCGGGCTTTCCTCCCACATTAAGCAGTCACGCCGTGATATAACTGGAATAATTTTAAAAGCGGCGTTACATGTTACATGTGGGGGGCATGTTCTAAATATACTTGACAAGATAAGCGATGGACTAAAGTCATTTTCGTCCACAAATCACGCTTTCTGACGTTTTATCTTGCTCTTGGACCAAAATTAATTTTTACTTCATAAACTATGAACTACCATACAGAGAATGAGCAGTCATGGGTCAGATGGCAATCCTGGCAAATCTGGTTCAAATAATTCCCACACCACCCCTAATCAGATTGCTCAAATTCTGGTATGTATACGCCTCGTCAAAAGTTACGCACCACCAAATTTGAAGTGCAATTGCAAGTTCATTTTCAATGTACAGATTATCAAATGGCACACTGTGTGTTGACACATCATCTGCCTGTAGAATGGTAGCCGCCCTAGCTGCCCAACCTTGTGGTGCATTTATGCGAGCCGTATGCACACCAATGTTGTTTCCTTTGAGAATTTCATGTTTGATGACAGAAGGTTCATGCGTCTCTACTCCTTTTAATTTTGAATGAAAGTTCTACCAATTTGAACATCTTTCTTTGGAACGGTTGTAACTGAAGTGTCTGAGCGCACTATCCCAGAAAATCAAAGATGGAAAATCACAGGCATGCAGCAAACTGGCAGGTCATGTCGGGCTATTGCCACCGTGTTGAACATTAACCTTACGGTACTGATTAGTAAACAGACACATTGACTGGACATGTGAGGGACTTGCTGTGTTAAGGACGTCCACAGAAGGCCATTGCCAGAGAGGACCACTGCCTTGGACGCCAGGCAAAACGGCTGCCAACTTTAACTTGCACTGTTCTTCGTCACAACAGATTGTCCCTTAGCACCGTTAGGCGTCGAATGAATGCAGCAGGATTAAGGGCCAGAAGACCAAAAGGACGTCCACTCCTCACCCCATCACATGCGGGGCCGTTTAACCTGGTGTCAGACTCGAGCACACTGGAACTTGAAGTCATGGAAGTGGATCCATTGGTCTGACGAGAGTCGGTTTTTATTGCACAAAACTGATGGTGGGACTCGTGTCTGGAGGCAAAGAGGAACATCCTATCATCAGCGCAACATCAGGACAGAGTGGCATGTGGTGGCGGCTCAGTGATGGTATAGGGATGCTGCTTCTATTATTGCTCTATTGGACAAAGGAACCATTTTTGACGGTGCCTTATTTTCCTAACCGGGTACTTGAACTCGTCTTCATGGACAACAATGCCCGATCCCACCGAGCACGAGCTGTAAATGACCATCTCCAGACCAACGCCATTGAAACTCTGTCTTGGCATTCTCGAAGCCCAGACCTGAATCCAATCGAGCATCTGCGGGATCAGTTGGGACGCAGGGTTACAGCAAGGGACCATCCAGTACAGAATCTCCAAGAATTCACCCAGGCATTGCATCAGGTATGGCAACACGTCCCTCAGTTGAGGATCAGGCATCTGACCGCGAACATGAGGGCGAGGTGGCTACACCAGGTACTGACTCGCACTGTTGATCATTTAACTGTGACATGGGTACAACGTTACTAAGACGCGTACGTATTCATTTGTCTATCTCATTCCGGACAGGACCCGTGAAGATTCCGGGATAGCATAGGTCTTCAGCAACCCATGCGTGCCGTAAAAGGCGACTATGCCTGTCGTAAAAGGCGACTAACGGGATCGGGTGGTCAGGCTCGCTGACTTGGTTGATGCATGTCATCGATCCCAATTGCGTGGATCGATGTTCATGATATTAATCGATGGATTGTCTGGTCCAGACTCGATTATTTACAGACCGCCGTCATATAGCTGGAATATTGCTGAGTGCGGCGTTAAACAACAAACCAACCAACCAACCATTCCTGACAGTTACCATACTTATACTGCCTCTATTCATCCCAAATTACAGTCCCTGTAGTCGCTGGCGAATAAAACTGTTTCCCTATTATTCATGAAATAATAAAATTTAACATGAACACTTTTGATTGCTTTTGTTTCACTTTCCAACTTCTCCTTACCTATCTCTTTTCTGGTGGCGCGAAGAGTCCTTGGATGGGTGATCGCGTTTCGGCAGCTTGGTTTCTGAGAGTTTCTAGGGATTCGGTTCTGCTCCACACTGAAGCACATGTAAGACATGTGGTGTCTCCTTGGGCAAGTGACTTTTTCGAAATGTACCTCTGTTCACCAAGCAGTGAATGGGTACCCAGTAGGATGAGATGGCAATGTGGTTGTTAACCTTGTAGCGCCTAACAGGCAGCTTGGGTTATATACACCCCAGGCAGCTGAGAATGATTTTTGGGTGTACACTGATAAAGTGACCGGGGTAATAATAGCGCTTTGAGCATGACCCTGAGTGTTACGGAAATATGCGCAATATAAATAGCCTATTATTATTATTATTATTATTATTATTATTATTATTATTATTATTATTTTTATTTTTATTATTATTATTGTTTTTATTATTATTATTATTATTATTATTATTATTACAGATTAAAATAAAAAAATGCAGTAAAGAGGGTTTGGGTGATCCTGGCACACTCAGGCTGGTTAGGCTCATCATCAGCTCAGGGCCCTTGACCCCTCTACACGCAGTCCAGACAGCGAATGGGACTTCTCCCAGGAAGCGCTGACTAGTCAAACCCAACCAGAACTTTTCGAAGAATGTGAAGACTTCCCAACACTGCAGCCTTCTTCATTATGATTATGATTATGATTATGATTATTATCCGATCATCAAAAAAACTTGGTGGTGCGATACCTTTGACGAGGTGTATATATCAACCTGGCACTTATAATGACCATTCTAATTTGTTTCACATATGGCGCCAGCAACAACGTGTAGACCTGATTAAACATTGACACAAGGGCATTGAGACATTTAATCTCTCTTTAATTGAGCTGACTATTCAAACGACTAATACAGTTTATATGATTATTGTTGTGAAATGACCTAAAAAAACACAAAGTCATAGCGGTCATTCTTAAGTGTTAAAGTTCGTTTCACAGTATGGTTTTACGTGAAATATGATAGTTACATATATAGTGAGTGAGTGAGTGAGTGAGTATGGTTTTACGCCGCTTTTAGCAATATTCCAGCAATATCACGGCGGGGGACACCAGAAATGGGCTTCACACATTGTACCCATGTCGGGAATCGAACCCGGGTCTTCGGCGTGACGAGCGAACGCTTTAACCACTAGGCTACCCGA
Organism: Haliotis rufescens; assembly: GCF_023055435.1. Lineage (NCBI taxonomy): Eukaryota > Metazoa > Mollusca > Gastropoda > Lepetellida > Haliotidae > Haliotis > Haliotis rufescens. The sequence goes on from NW_025963879.1 coordinate 22,264,282, forward strand.
CCGCCCCTACATATATAGACACATTTGAAGTGTCGACCAGAATCCAATCGTGTGAAGGATCCTTGTCAAAATAAGTCTGTGCTTGTCGTAAGAGGCGACTAACAGGATCTGGTGGTCAGGCTCGCTGACTTGGTTGAGGCATGTCATCGTATCCCAAATTGCATAGATCGATGCTCATGATGTCAATCACTGGATTTCTGGTCCAGATTCGATTATTCACAGACCGCCGTCATATAAGTATTCACTGACTTAAAACGGTGATCGGGTGGTAAGCAGTCAGTCAAATCAAATCATCTTCTCCGATACTCTGCATTAAGATACACCTCCGTTAAAGGCCGCGTCAGGTGAACAATGAACACACTTTGACAGCCCACTCTGAATGAACTGCATGGATTTTTGTCAGCTTTCTAAAACGATTCGGCTTCATTTTGTCACCACCTTGATTCGGAAATTTCGATTTGAAAAGGTAATAAAAACCCACTGAGAACACATTTATTTCTTCGATGGTACTAACTATTTGGTGTACCTACCACGGGAAAAATCTACATAACAATAAAATGACGCCCCTTTTCTTTCTCCATTCGGAACTTGTCGTTTTAGTTCGTTTTCGAGATACAAAACTATGCTGGTTTTGAATACTTTTATTACTCGTACTGAGAATTAAGAAGCTCGACACTGATTGGTTGATTAGAAAGCTCACCTGGCGTGCCCTATGTTGGTGTCACCAGATCTTCAAACAGAGAGGTATCGTCTCGGAGTAAAAGATCTGATTTAATGAAGGAGGTCAGGCTCCGTGCCTTGACTTGTATGTCATTGAACCTCGACGGCGTAGACCGGTCATCAGGCATTCATCAACCGTTTTACTTGGCCCAGGCTCAACTACCTATATGCCGCCGTCATGTAGATGGAATAATACTGCTCGAACTATGAATCCATGTGCATTGTTGCGCAACTGCGTTTTTGATAAAGTGGTGGGTAGTCTTTCATCTTTGTTTTCGCAGTCACACTACATAGAAACCAAAATTGATCGCTCAGAAATAAACCCTGCGTCAGTCATCCAATATAAATTGTCGGTCAAAGTATACACTTGAAACTGGGATTGGACCAAAAAATTGGCATCAACACGTTGCTAGGCTGCACCTTGTTTCAAAACAAAGTAAACTGCGCTAAAGTTCAAATGGAAAAAAAATTAATATAGACTTTTTGTATATATTTGTAACAGAATTGTGTCCAGCAGTGTTTAAAAACCATTAAATGTTTGTGAGTAAAACCTCAATTTCATTTGATTTTCTTAGTCTACTGACTCCATATTATGTCAGTAAGAAATATATCAGCCTCTGCATCAAAAGTCGAATGTGAATCACAATTCAAAGTGGACGTGTTTAGCAACATTCGTTTAATGAATAGGATATCGGTTTCGTTGGAGGGTGCGAACAAGAAACGCACTTAATACAGTTGTAATAGATGCCAACAAAGATGATGCAGTAAACAAGTAGCTACATCATCAACAGCATCATCAATTACACGCGCCTGCCATCAGCCACCATCAGTCTTAATCTATATAGTTCCTGTTACAAATCTAGGCGATCTAACGCAACGGCCAAAAGCCTTCATGAATAATTAAAGGATTTAAAATATTTATCAGAACTGCACGATAATCCCAGTGAACAATACATACATGACGACCAAAGTCTCTATACACCGGGCAGTAGAAAAACGTATAAACAGTATTGAACATGTTTGTGTGTTGCGTATTGACTTCTGGTCCGCATCTCTTTTGATGAACTGTTTACTGTAGTACTGAGAATATCCCCGACGTTTAGAACCAGGACAGCTATGACAGTGACATGTTCTTTTATTAAGCAGAATAATTCGCGCCATGACGTCTCGTGTTTTTAAATACACAATTGGTCTGATGACACGTTATTTTCCGGTATTTTTTAAAGAATTATTTTTGCAGAAAATAGTTATGTTAAGAAACTATAATTGTTCGCCGTACATGCCAGAGGGGAAGTGAAATGGGGTTTAGCGTCGCGTTCAAGATTGGACTTGATGTGTGCCTGCTTGTATCGCACTGAGATACAATACCACAGTTTAACACGAATACTCCTCTCAGACACATCATACTGACTCCGTCCAATCCCTGTTTTATCCCATTAATGCAGAGTAACACCAAGTACCATGGCCTTGGATCGAACCACCGGCCTTCCGTTCTCCCTGCAGACACTCTATCCACTAGAGAGAGTTCTTCTGGGTTTCCTGAACACAATACTGTTATTCCCCTTCCCACAAAAAGCGGCGTTAAACCCAACTCACTCACTCACGCACTCACTCACTCACTCACTCACTCACTCACCCACTCACTCACTCACTCACTCACACAACAACCCAGAATATTTAATGACGGGTCCCTTGCACTGATCCATGACCACACATCCCACTCACATTCCGTCAAGGCGACCGAGTGTTTCCATGAGCCTATACACTAGTCTTTGGACTTCTTGCCATGTTCTTCCCCGGGGCATCTAAGCGTGATGTCTAAGGTTTCAGACAAAGGCAATTGTAAAAGCTCGCTTCCTGACCGAACAGATAGATGGATAATTGCTACCAGATGAAAGCGTCGTGACATTTGAAAAGCTTCAAACAGATCGAACAAAACATGGATTATGATTGTTGTACATCGTCTGTGGTTGATGAAGAGGAGATGAACGTGTTCAGGTTCCAAGGGGTATAATTCTGCCGGGGTGAGAGATTTCACTCTTCTATGAGTACAGTCTTCTCGCTGGTAATCATTCAATACGGTGTTCATCTAGGTAATTGATTATAGTCAGGATACAGGTAAACCGCCAGACGGTACGCTTGACAGACGGAACATGTGTCTCCAGCAGCATCAACTTTGAGCGGGACAAAGATGGAGGATGGTGAAACAAAGACAAAATCGTAAATCAATCCCCTGGGAAATTTTCAAATGGACATTCATCGTAAACGCCTTAAATAGTATCGGTCATCACTTATTTATTGCCACACCTGAAAGTTTAGTTGTTCTCGGAGTGCCAATTATACATTGACAACCTTAATCAACGATGATCCCGCAATATCATCTTGGTACAACTTTTCCCATGGGAATTTCATTTAACTGTAAAAAAAAGTATTATTCTACACGTGTTTTAAAGTGATTGGATAAGGTCCTCGGACATCGAGTTTCCTGTATACGTAAGGATGGACACAAGTCGGTGACGACTATGAGATTATGGGACTGATTAGTTGTACATTTTGCAGTAGGACACTTGGTAGGAATATGTATCTCTAGACAGCCTGTAGTAATATGTATCTCTAGACAGTCTGTAGCAATATGTATTTATGGACCGTCTGTAGCAATATGTATCTCTAGACAGTCTGTAGCAACATGTATCTCCAGACAGTCTGTAGGAATATGTATTTCTGGACAGTCTTTAGGAATATGTATCTCGAGACAGACCGTAGAAATATGTATCTCTAGACAGTCTGTAGCCATATGTTTCTCTATACAGTCTGTAGCAATATGTATCTAGACAGTCTGTAGCAATATCTATTTATGGACAATCTGTAGCAATATGTATCTCTCGACAGTCTGTAGCAATATGTATCTCTAGATATGTATCTCTAGACAGTCTGTAGCAATATGTATCTAGTCAGTCTGTAACAATATCTATTTATGGACAATCTGTAGCAATATGTATCTCTAGACAGTCTGTAGCAATATGTATCTCTAGATATGTATCTCTAGACAGTCTGTAGCAATATGTATCTCTAGATATGTATCTCTAGACAGTCTGTAGCAATATGTATCTCTAGATATGTATCTCTAGACAGTCTGTAGCAACATGTATCTCGAGACAGTCTGTAGGAAGCTGTACACCCAAGACAGTCTGTTGGAATATGTCGATCGATACAGTCTCGAGGAATATATACATCAAGACAGTCTGTAGGAATAGGTTCGACTAGGTAGTCTGTGTGAATAGCCAGACGTTTGTTCAGACACAAGGTATACTCGAACGCATAAGTTTTGAGTACTTCAAAAACGTGACATGCCCCGTTAGACAAGATCAATGGCTTCACTTAAACACATTTTTTCCAAAAAGGATTTGTCCAAAGAGCAAAACAGTATTTATTCTTTACACACGTATCAAATCCATGGCGTGCTTAAGCATTTCTTTGGATATCGGCTTCGGGTTTTCAAGTAGACTAAGGTGCGAAAAGCAGAATCAATGAATTCAATACATGTCATCCAACATTCTCTTTTTTCACAATTTGCCAGTTGCCTTTTTATAATAGCAGCAAAATGTCTGTCTGTTGTATCGATCACTTGCCTAAACCGATTTAACGAGATTGATTTTATCAACTCAATATTTACAGAGTTCACTGTTAAACGGAACTAGACGTTTGGGAGTTCCAACAAAGATGGATCATTATAGCGTCACGAGTAAATATCATTGGGTAGTATTTTGTATATTGTCAACATGAGAGTTTTGTATCATGAATTATCCGCAGTGGAACGTCCAGGGTTGATGAATAAGCAATAGATATTCACATGGAACATTGTGATCTAAAATAACGTTTATACAAGATTGGATTTATTATACACGTGGGGAACGATCCACAAAGCGTTTTCGATACGACGTCTCGTAAAATATCGTTTACGATCACCAACAGCATTCTACAAAACGTTCTTTATCCATTCGTAATTTCAGTGACTCCTGGTGGTGATTCCTGGTTAGAATACAAGGATTGATTCTGAGCCTCACAAAAAAGGAATAGCGAATTGCGTAATTGTGAAATCCTTTGCATGATGTAATCGAGGTACATGCACAAAAACCTCTGTCAATTGAGCAAATTGTTCTCCTGTGACAATCCAATAAAATATGCAAGGTGGAGAATGGAAAAACCTTAATGAACGTCTAGTGATCACGTACTTTCAGAAATAGGGCTGAACACCAAAAGCCATCCTCGTCCGGCAGAGAAATAAAATTTCCCCCAACCCAGAATTAAGGGATAAAGTTTTTTTATTGCTGGATTTGTTTAATGATGTTCTCTAGATTATGAACTGACTGATGACACTCTGTCATCTTTGGATATTTTTAAACATTCAAGATGGCCGACAAGATGGCCGACAAAACATGATAATATCGCTTCCTTGCTAACAGTATGGAATATGGTACTACTTTTGGAGCATATCACTAATATTTTGCCTTCAACTAATAAGAATATTGTATTCTAAATGAACTGGTATCATTTAAAACATAATTTGATTCTTAAATAAGCAAGATAACTGGCAAAATGCCTGTCGAAACATTATAAAAGTCAACAAGCACGGGATTCTTTTAAGGATAATTGAAGATATGAGTACAACACAATGGAATGGTAACTTTTCTCGTGTCACTGGAAGAGGTGGGCACCTTAGAAATGATCCAGGGAAGTCACGATTTGGTGATGACCGACCGGTAAACGACTGACCCTAATATTGCTAGTGGGCATTTCTCCGGACAGAGAACATCCCATTTTCACAGAAACTTTGGCAATGAAGACAGTATCAGCACAAGGCACCATGCACAACATGTCTTGTGATATTCAAGCTCTGTTGGAAGCTGATCCAGAAAGGTTCTTGCAACGATGTTTAGCTATGGATGAAACCTGGCTTTACCGATTCCAGTCTGATTATGTTAAAAAAATAATCTTAATGTTTTTAGGTCAAGTCTTTCATGGGAGGCCCAGAACTCATCAATCGCCTTCCTCGGTTCCTGATGGCGGTCCGTAAATCATCAAGTTTGGACCAGACAATCCAGTGAGCAACGCTCCACGCCTTTGGAGGACACGCTATTAACCAAGTTACTACGCTTGACCACGCGATTCATCAAGTCGCCAGACGACAAACAGAAGTTGTTGGGAATCAATTCTTACCCGGAAACCAAGTGAGGGGTCAAAAGGTGCGCCAACGATCGTCTTTCCCGACACTGTGAAATGTAGATCAGTGTATACATGTGTGTCGGGATCAATATACGTCTGATGGTATTGACAAGGACAAACACACTCGACTTTGATAGCCAGTTACCTGAGTATCATATTGTCCTCTGACAATGCAGACATTGGTCCGGTGGTCGAGATGTTCACAGAAAGTGATTCATATCTGTGGATGGGGATTCATTGCTGTAGAGAGTGGTTCATGTCTGTGGAAATTGATTCATTGCTGTAGAGAGTGCTTTTATTGCTGTGGAAAGTGATTCATTGCTATAGAGTGTGATTCATTGCTATAGAGTGTGATTCATTGCTGTGGAAAAGTGATTCATTGCTGTAGAAAGTGGTTTATTGATTTGCGCTCCGCTGCGACTGTACCTGAAACTATTATTGACATCTCTTGATTATATCACCACAACTAACAATTGGAATATAGTTAATACCAGGACGAAATCAGTGAATGCATATATCATTGTATCAGTGCCACAGTTCATTAGACCGCCTCCGTGGTCTAGTGGTAGAGCGTCCGCCCGGAGAGCGGAAGGTCCGGGGTTCGATCCCCGGCCGCGTCATACCAAATGACGTTAAAAGATGGTACTTGTTGTTACCCTGTCTGGCGCTCGGCATTAAGGGGCTAAAACAAGGACTGGTCGGCTCGGAGTCAGTATACTGTGTCTGAGTGGGGTATTCATGTTAAACTGCGGCATGGTATCTCAGTGGGCTAGCACTATAAATCGGCATCAGTCCGGACTAGTACAAGCAGCCACACAAACACACACACACGTACATGCACGTCGCTATATAAGTGCAATAATCTTGGACGCGACGTTAAACCCCATTCCACCACCACCACCACAGTTCATTAACTGTATCAATAGGCTTGGCTCTGTACAGCCCTCAGTGAATGGCCGTTAGGATTCCCGTGAAGCCCCGGAAACAGAACATAAAATTTATATACTCAAATCAGCGGCAAACTGAAATATGTCCTGACCAGCATGAGAAAACGGCTTGAGAACAACGATACAAGAACAAATCTTGAAATGAACCTGCAGTATCGTCAATACAATAATAGGTCAATCGCAATCAAAGGGCAATTTTCGGACTGGGTTACACGATATTGGATGCCTGAGTGATTGAACGGGCTTATTACGTCAACACAGTAAAGCAGCTTTTGGCTTTCTTACTTTCTTAATAGATCCGCCAAAGCATCTAAATCTGAAACTTGTCCTTCACGGAAACGTTTTAAATAGTTGATAGTAGTGTAGGAAGGGGCCACATCAATACGGGTCATTCATGGAAACACTCCTGACTTTGACCATGACAATGTGACAATGTGTATTAGGTGTGGGTGTGGGTGTGGGTGTGGGTGTGGGTGTGGGTGAGGGTGAGGGTGAGGGTGAGGATGAGGATGAGGATGAGGATGTGGATGTGGGTGTGGGTGTGGGTGTGGGTGTGGGATAGGATCAGGGTCTGTAGGTGTAGGTGTGGGTGAGGGTCTGTGGGTGTGGTTGAGGATGTGGGTGTGGGTGTGGATGTGGGTGAGGGTCTGTGGGTGTGGGTGTTTGTGTGGGATAGAATCAGGGTCTGTGGGTGTAGGTGTGGGTGTAGATGAGGATGTGGGTGTGGGTGTGAGATAGGATCAGGGTATGTAGGTGTAGGTGTGGGTGAGGGTGAGGGCCTGTGGGTGTTGATGAGGATGTGGGTGAGGGTGTGGGATAGGATCAGGGTCTGTGGGTGTGGGTGTGGGTGTGGAATAGGATCAGGGTCTGTGGGTGTGGATGTGGGATAGGATCAGTGTCTGTGGGTGTGGGTGAGGGTATGGGTGAGGGGAGGGTCTGTGGGTGTAGATGTGGGTGTGGATGAGGATGTGGGTGTGGGTGTGGGATAGGATCACGGTATATAGGTGTTGATGAGGATGTGGGTGAGGGTGTTGGATAGGATCAGGGTCTGTGGGTGTGGGTGTGGGATAGGATCAGGGTCTGTGGGTGTGGGTGTGGGTGTGGGATAGGAACAGGGTCTGATGGTGTAGGTGTGGGTGTGGATCAGGGTGTGGGTGTGGGTGTGGGATTGTGAGTTTAGATGAGGATGTAGGTGTGGGATAGGATCAGGGTCTGTGGATGTGGGTGTGGGTGTGGGTGTTTGAGTGGGTGTGGGTGTGGGCGTGGGCGTGGGCGTGGGCGTGGGCGTGGGCGTGGGTTAGATAGTTGTCATTATGATTGTGATTGATATTGTCACCGTGGTCGTAGTCGTGGTTGTGGTGTGGGCGTGGTTGTGGAGAAGATGTGAGTATGAGTGTGAGTGTAAATGTAAGAGCGAGTAAATTTGGTTTGGATTTTCACCAGCATGTCAGTTGCATCACAAAGTATCCGCTTCATGTTGGAGAAAGGGACTCGAGCCAAGGTGATTCACAAAAAAGAGAGGGTAGGTCAGGATTTTTGTAACAAATTCAAAAAAATAAAAAAGGCATCCCTTAACTTGGGTCAAATGAGGGCGGTTCATACACAAGAACACCTCTTTGATCGCATTACATATCAAGTCTAAAAAACATCTGTCGCCATTCTCAAACACATCGTGTTCGAGAAAATAAACATGAGAACACGTCCCCAGCCCAGAACTATTTTGTTACATATTTATTGTGACAGTACAATGCATGTAACATTTGCAACTTATTTTTTATGATGTATAAAACACAATGCAATGTACAAGTATAATCATGACAGATTAACAGCTGTCACATTGCTGATGGAACGAAATATTGGTTACATATAATTAATTCACAGCAGATGCATGCTCGTCAATTATCTCGCGGGAGGCGATGCAGTACATGTATTGCTGAATAATATTTAGAAATGATATGACTGGTTTTCAACAACAGCATATATTGTGAAAAAAATATTATTTGTAACAAAAGCGAAATTCAAATTATGTAACTATATTATACACGCGGTGGAAAAATGTTAACGATCGGTTGGTATGAGTGTGAAAGTGGGCGTGTGTCTCTGCCTCTGTCTAATGTTAAATTAGACTCATGCGTCCCTCATTATGAGTATACATAACTGTCGTGTCCACCTTCAATGTCATTACGACCGCCTCCGTGGTCTAGTGGTTGAGCGTCCGCCTGGAGAGCGGAAGGTCCGGGGTTCGATCCCCGGCCGCGTCATACCATCTGGTTCATCTGGTTATGTGTCGTCAACAGTTAAAAATGTTAACAACGACGGCGGCTTAATAAAAGGTCCTGTCAGCATTCATTCTGAAGTATCATCTGCTAAACCCCGAGGACTTTATAACAAACACACATACCTTTTAATTTCAACAAAAAATGTTATCATAATAAGGAACACACAAGCTAAATTTCAGATCCCTGTCAATTAATTTCACAAATACCAAAAGTAATTACATTTTGTACAAAAATGGCTGAGTAATCCTCATAAAATATGTATTTTTTCAACTGAGTGAGTGAGTGAGTATGATTTTACGCCGCTTTTAGCAATATTCCAGCAATATCACGGCGGGGGATCACACATTGTACCCTTGTCGGGAATCGAACCCGGGTCTTCGGCGTGGCGAGCGAAAGCTTTAACCACTAGGCTACCCGACCGCCCTTTCAACTTAGAGTTTACAAGTACTGGTTTAAAAAGACAGTTCACAAATCATTACCTTCCACCATACATTTCCACTATAACATTATTTTCAGTTCGGTGAATTGGTGAATACTACCGCCTCACGTCGGATTCAAACCTCAAGAACAAAGTGGGTGTGAGCATTGATGGGGACAAGCATCTGAAGTTTCGGATTCATTGGCCAAGGGAAGCAGATGTTAACAAATGCCGCATGATGGTTGAAGACTTTTGTAACTTTTTTAATGGCCATATTTCAGATATAGATACTTCAAAGAGACTTGCAGCTCCTAGTCTCGGACGCTGGTCCTTTATGTTTCGGAGAAGAATATTTGAAAAAAAAATCAAGGGTGCCTACCATTCGTGACCAACTCGTGTTATTCCGGGACGAGCAGGTTACGGAAAGGGGCGAGTGGTGACGAATGGGGTGCCTACCTCATTCGCCATCACTCGCCCCTTTCCGTAACCTGCAAGAAGACTCGTCCCCCTATCGATGAATGTTATGTGCGAAAATACGACAAACCAATAAGAATGCGCGTATGATTTCAGGTTCTTCATCAAAGAATCCTTCACAATTAATTTTTGATTTTATATATGTCTTGCATCTAAAAATATTACCAAAACTACAGTTAAATTATTCAATCATACTGTATAATTCCGCATGTCCCGATGTGCTTTACATTGCATCTGAAATATATATAATATATGGGGAAGTATATGTGGACCATTACGCAACGAGTTGACAATTGTTTTAGGTATGCCTGTTTGCGCCTTAGACGGAACCCGGTCGCAAAAATGGCCATGAGAGGGGCACGAGTTGCTATTCGGCTTGTCCCGGAATAACACGAGTTGGTCACGAATGGTGCCTACCTGGGACCAAGCTGAAGTAATAATGTTGACACCTTGTCCAAACGTGAAACCCCTAAAGGTAACATACGTCCAGAACAAGTTTCAGTTGAATCCATTACGCTATTCCGGAGAGGTCGAAAATGTAAACAATGTAAAAAACAATATGGGCAACAAGGAAAACAATTATTTGTGATCATCAGGCATCACATGTGACTGCATCCCTGTTATCCCAGGATGATACATACCGCATTCATTGACGTCACCTTGTCCATCTCTCTTATCACACAGTTGGCATACACAGTGTCTCCTTTATAAGTGTCATCTGATTGTATCATGGTATTGGATTGTATCACGAAGCTGTGATGCTATTTATCAGAACAGATTGGAGATATATTTCACTGGATATTGAAGAATGGGCGATGTAAAGTTTAGGAATCAACCATTAGATATTTTTGGAGGGGGTGGCATTTGCCTCAGGAAATCTTGAAGATATAGAATCATGCTTCACACTGTTGGAAAAAAAGGACACACATATTACATTGTTGCAATGGATTTCTCTTTAAAATATATTCAGGCTCATCGTTTTAATTAAACAAATATCTAGTTTTGCAGCTGTAGTCTATCTTATCTCCAAAGAAAATCCGAGCACCCCCCCCCCCCCCCTCCCCGCACACTCACACACACACACTCACACACACACCCTCAATACCCACCCCCCACCCCCAGAATTTCATATGGTCGGTTCCTAAGTAAAGACATTTGTAGCGAAGACCCTGCGTTCAGACGAGGAGTCTTCATCAGAACTTCATCGGGTGGGACTGCATGACAGTTGAGCTTTATAGAATGTGAAATACGACCACCAAGTGATATTTGTTTTATTGTGTTACTGGTTGACATTTATGACAAACATTACCATCCATTGTGTGTCACGTAACATGAGGAGCACGTGCTGCTGCGGGTTGCTCTCTGCAAGTATGATCACCGTAATATGATCCCGTTTAATACAGAGCAAATATTGACATACGGACGTCAACTGCACAGAAATATGAAAGGGCAAAACAATGCATGTTTGCTAGCAGCGGAACATCCTAAGGTTATATCACAAAGACAAGAACAGATCCGATCGACTTTCCTGCTGGCATGTCACGGCGAACACAACTGGTGAACCAGCTGAAGTTTCTGTTCTGTCATGGAGTGAGTGAGTTGTGTTTAACGCCGCTTTTAACAGTATTCCAGTTATATCGCGGCGTGTCAGCTAAATGTGGGAGGAAAGCCCGAAGTGATGCAGGTCTCAGACATTTACCACTTCGGTGAAACCCACGAGCACGGGTATGGTGCTGACAAACCTAGAAACATAATCGGGGCGAACCGGGATTCGAACCCAAAATCATAGGTTTCTGGCTCGCCCAAGGGACGCAAAACTGCTCTGTCATGGACAATTCCATATGACCACAGTTTGGTCATGAACGATGGAACCACGAAGTCAAGGACCCACTTGCCCGAAGCGATTTCAGTACTTAGATGATCGTAACTCCCATACTTTAACATAGACATACGATAATCTTAGCGCTAAGATCGCTTTGTGCAAGTGGGCCCAGAGCTCTAAGGTATGATAGGAACAACGTGCACAGGGGATTGTGTTGATACTCATGGACAAAATAAACGCGAATATCATGCATGTTGGTTACTAAATAAAGACTTACTCATATTCAAGATATATTAGATGCACCGACGAACATACTGGTATGCTGTGGGAACCGACACTCATGAACGCATCACATGTGACGTCATAGATCTATGACTTGAGATGCATCATTTGTCTTGCACACGATTAGCGTGTAAAGTTTGGAAATTACTTGCAGCATATCGTGACACGAATATAGACATTCTGGTAACACTTGGCTGATTGTTAGTTTTGTCATTTAGTGGTACACATCGGAAACATCTGTTTCTGTGGTTCGCGTTTCTTTTGGCGTCGTATATGTTGTTTTCTTGTTTCCACCGCCGACACCAGGCTACCTGTCAATAATCAAGGTATTTACCGACAGTAACACTTCCATATCGTTCGATTTGTAAACGCTCCTATTTTAACATTGTCTCAACTTAATCATTGATTTTTCCCCTTCTTGATTCATCTCAGCAGGTACAGCATATACATACATGTCATGTCAATAAAACTGTGGTACATGGTATTCAAGAAGTGTTCATCTTTTCATAATATAAATTCTTGCCTATACAATCAACGTACTGTATCAGTGTGTATTACAGATTGGTTTTTAAACAAAGTTTGGAAGGAAGACCAGAAACTAAAAAGGTTTGCATAGTTACAATTTGTAAATGACATTTCCTTTGTAGCATTGTAATAACTAATTATCTCATGTTGTATGTGTTCAAAATGTGGCATTAATATTCTCCTGCATTGTCTGTATATTACTTGTTTTGTTTTTATACAATATTCAATGGGTTGTTGTGTTTGCCTTGAATTCCATACAAAACATTTTCACTGTTCAAATCAATGGTTCCTTCCACAACGGATTTTATCCAAATGTACAGTTTCTCCCAAATCTTTCTTAAATGTTCACACTCATATAACACAATGGAGAATCAACATATCCTATTATATATAAATATTTGTTAGTTGTAAGAATATAATGAATAATCATAAACTGAAACTATCTAATATCTTCACTTCGAGTGCATCTTTTTGACATCAATATATGTTCTTGCCAATTTGATTCACAGAATGTCTTATTTAGTATTCTTTCCCATTTTCCAATGCCATGAAATTTACCAAACTCCAATGCTGATAAAGTCTTGTAAAATTCTTTACTACCTAGACTTTGGTTTAGCAGATGTGATCTATTGAGTGTCATGGTTGGTCGAGGAGATATAGAATTGAAAACATAGTGTTCCTTTACCTTACAAAATTGTTTGACTTAAACATTAATGGAATGATGTCTTGACGTTAGCTACGTGCAAATATGTTGTAAAAATTCAACTCCTATACATGGCTGTAAGACGGTTAAGACAAATGTTGTGAATTTATAACACAGATGCTTGCATCTCAAAGTATGTTGTTCCCGTTTGGGCACAATGTGTGAAGCTAATTTCTGGTGTCCCCCGTGGTGATATTGCTGGAATACTGCAAGAAGTATTACCATACATAAATTATATTGAGTCGGAATGAATGATTAATTTACAAGTTAATTGTGTTTAACCTCACACCGCAGCAGTGGTATTCCCATGGCAGTGCGTTCGTTCATCAACTGAAGTTAAGTGTTAACATATTTCGTCGTCAGGTGTTTGTTAAAAGCAAGTATTCTTCGTGGTCCGTTAGGTGAGTTGGGTGTGTGTCCTCAGTATCTGGTGACGACATTGATGTAACGTACAGACAGGGAGACTGGCGTTGCCAACAAGCATTGTTTTTTTTAAACTTCTCTCATCTCCTCGTGCATTGTAACGGCCATTGGGGGGCTTCAGGCAACATGTGAATCATTTTAAGCGTCCAAATTGATTGTTTGTTTTGTGAAGCATGTGTTCCCCTTCTGTGATCAGGAATATACACAGCGTGTGTGTGTGTGTGTGTGTGTGTGTGTGTGTGTGCCGGTGTGTGTGTGTGTGTGCCGGTGTGTGCCGGTGTGTGTGTGTGTGTGTGTGTGTGTGTGTGTGTGTGTGTGTGTGTGTGTGTGTGTGTGTGTGTGTGTGTGTGTGTGTGTGTGTAGGTCTTTGTGTGTGTTTGTGGGTGTATGTGTGTGTTTGTGTGATGTATGTGTGTGTTTGTGTGATGTATGTGTGTGTTGTGTGTATGTGTGTAGGTCTCTGTGTGTGTTTGTGTGTGTGTATGTGTGATATGTGTGTGTCTGTATGTGCGTGTATGCATGTATGTGGTATGTGTGTGGTGTGATGTACGTGTGTGTGTGTGTGATGTGATGTGTGTGTGGTGCATGAGAGTGTGTGGTGTGGTGTGTGTGAATGTGTGTGTGGTGCGTATGTGTATGCGAGTGGTGTGAATGTGTCTATGTGTAGTTCGTGTGAGTGTATGTCTGTATGTCTGTGTTTGTGTGTGTCTGTGTCTCTGGGTTTTTTTATGGTAAGATACTTCAACACCCTCATCCGCAGCCACACGTACACTCATCATTCCCTTTCAAAGCCCCTACCACAACCCCATCCCACCCACACACATGAACAATTGTCGTCCGTTCCCTCCTGTCTCGTCCGCCATCGCCTTATACTAAATCGGTCATGATAGTGTAAGAAAACATATTTCACGCTTGTTCAACATCAGCACCAATAAAAATACTTACTTCGCAATTCAGGAATTTCAACAGTGAATTATAATGAATAATGCCGTTATTGACGGACAAGCAGTTTTTGTGTTTTCAATTAATTTACCATCAACGAATTCAATACACATGGATTTTCTCATCAATATGCATGTAACGTGTGTTTACCATGTCAATTTCAGTGTGTCGACGTGCCCCGTGATGAGTCATAGGCTGGTAGATTTTTGCATATTCATGGCCATTGTGTTGTGTTGTGTTGTGTTGTGTTGTGTTGTGTTGTGTTGTGTTGTGTTGTGTTATGGTCCTGTTTATTTGTTCATGCAATTACTCTACTTTTTAAGATTCAAACGCAATGTGAGCAAATAAACCGATACAGTCAACCTCGATAATCATGTTTATTCTTTTCCATTCTGTTAAGGGGCGGTCGGGGAGCCTAGCTAGTAGTTAAAGCGTTCGCTCGTCACCCAGAAGACCCGGGTTCGATTCCCGACATGGGTACATCGTGTGAACCCATTTTTGGTGCCCCCCGCAGTGATATTCATGGAATATAGCTAAAAGCGGCGTAAAGCCATACTCGCTCACTCACTCCATTCTTTTGGAATAATTGTTTTGGGTCCATTCCTACCACGAGTGAGTGAGTTGGGTTTAACGCCGCTTAAACAGTATTCCAGTTATATCGCGGCCTGTCTGCTTAATGTGGCAGGAAAGCCCGAAGTGATGCAGATCGTAGACGTTTACCACTTCGGTGAAACCCTAGAGCTCTGGTATGGTGCTGTCACATGGAAACATTAACGGAGGCGAACCGGGATTCGAACCCAGTATCATAGGTTTCTTGCGTGCCCTAGGACTCATCTTTGAACAGCGTATTGCGGCGCTTTAGGCGACTGGGCCACCCGTGCCCCCGTTTAGATACAGTAAAACGTATAGGAGATCAATACGCACAATATGAGTAATGAGTCATTGTTCTCAGATTCACAGACAAATAAATTATTTAGGTTACAGCTGCCAGCGCCGAGTAACACATAACATGACACAGTGATTGCTGAATCCATTTATTGACAACCGTTGTGCCAGCAGCCATGTAAACGTAGCCCTGTAAACAAATATAAATATACCAATTGCGAGGTATCTAGTACAGTGTCAGAAAACAGGGGATCAGGTGAGCTTCAGAAGTGTAGGGTAGGCTAGTGGCTAAGGCGTTGGCACGTCAGACCAAAGAACCTGGTTCGAATCCCCACAAGGGTACACTATTGAAAGTCCTGGTGTCTCCCGCCATGATATCGCTGGACTCATGCACTCAAAAGCTACATTTATGACAGAAATATTTATTTTAGTCAGTTAAAGTTCATCTTCCCGAGGCAAGGGAACTTAATGACAATAAAAGTCCAGTTTCCACCCTTGCCGAACTCGGCTGTAATTTTCTGGGCTCGGCCGTAGCGCCACCAGTGGCTATTACGAGTTTCGTCCCTTATATGTCCCTCCTATTGGCCAATCAGAGTCCACCTCTCATATCACTTCAAACAAAATGAAGGACAATACACTGGATGATCGAGATTTTGTTAACTCAAATACAACCATATATTCGACATGGTGTGAAAAATACAGTCATTAGTAAGTCAATGTTTCAAGGAAGAAAGGCTGTGTGATGTTCGTGATGCATGTTTAATAGCATCATTTACTGACTTTAATGACTTTAATCGTGATCGCTATAGCGTATTTCTGAATGTTACGCAATAACATTCAAAAGACTCCATTTTTGGTTTTGTCCTCTCCGAGGTCCGCGCCCATCAATTGATTCTATTATGGCGCCAAACTGACTCCGGGAGGTATTATAACAAAACATGTTCTGGTGTGCTCCGATTGTCCCCTACACGTGCTGTTTATCAACCGTGTATCCCTAGGAAAACAACCCTTTAACTATTGTAGGTATGGACAGAACACGCGTCGATAATATTTAATCCGTTTAGGTGCTGTTGGCACGGTAGTGTGTTTAACATATGTGATACGACTACTGAACTAGCGATTTTCCTTTGGGTTCGTTTTAATGATTTTTACGGTTTATATTTATAGTGTTTATAATTATTGTTAATTAACTCTTTTGACTTCTCTCCAAACACGTCCTTCTATAATTATTATCATAAAATGTACTTTTTAATGTAATATAATATTGGATGTAATGGGTTGAATATTATCAGTGTTTGTAGAGATGTTTGGAATATGCATTCTTCATTCAGCTTACATGAACACAGAATTTGTTCTTATGACTAATTTGCATCTAAAAGTGCCCCAGCATATAACTGGGGCATGTTATAATGTGTTGTATGGGACTCGTGTCATTCTAACGAAGGCTATGGACATGTAAGGCCAGTCAGTGTAACTTATCAACATTTAAAACTCAATATGCAATCATAATCGGTCGGCTTTGATTTTTATGCCTATGAATAAATATTTTGTCTCGTGCAAATATTGAATAGGTATTTGCTGATCAATTTCATAAAATCAACGTGATTTATCTCTAGTACTCAAAAGAAGTTAAAGAACATCAGATTCCTTCAAATGCCATGATGTATTAACGATGGTAATATGAAAGAATCGGGTCTTCTTTCATTACTTTTGAGTAGTATATACACGTGTCTGAAAAAACCACGGCTATAGAAATATCCCACCTGAAGGATAGTTGATTTGGCAACTGAAATAGAGAAACTATAGAATTAATTTTAAAATGGATGTATACATGTACGTGCAAAAACTACATCGCTACAATAGGTGTTTCAAATAGCATGCTGTTTACAGATATAGTTGTAGGCAGTTACATATATTATTATTTTGCTTGTTGAAATATATTACACTGTTGGGTTTCGTGACGGCAGATGTGAGGATTCCAACTCTGGTCCACTTGTAAAATGCATTGGCTGTCGGGTGAACACTTCATGTAACTTCTGTTTTGTTTGTTTATTTATTTATTCATTCATTCATTCATTCATTCATTCATTCATTCATTCATTCATTCATTCATTCATTCATTCATTCATTCATTCATTCATTCATTCATTCATTCATTCATTTATTTATTTATTTATTTATTTATTTGTAATAATTTATTTATTTATTTATTTATTCGTTTGTTTGTCTATTTGTTTATTTGTATATTTGTCACAAAGTGCGCCATCGACAGCCTTTTCCGACGGCCTTTTCCGAGACTGTGAAATGTAAATCAGTTTATAATTATGCGTGGATGTGTCAACACACTGACGAGACATCAATATTCGTCTGATGGTACTGAGAAGGACAAACACACTCGACCTTGATGGCTGTGCCATGAGTATCACACACCCTCTTACACTGCATTTCTTGGTCCGCAGCTCAAGGTGTTCAAAGAAAGTGATTCATTGGTGTTTGAAAGCCGATTCCAGCTGTGGCTATAGTGGAGAATCCGGGTCAAACTGGATCCGTAGTATTGCATGCTTGCAGTAGAAGCCGATTAGAATGGGTGACTGAGTATAGTCTTACGCAGCGTTTTGAAATATTCCAGCAATATCACGGCGGGGGACACCAGAAATGGGCTTCAAACATTGTACCCATGTCGGGAATCGAACCCGGGCCTTCGGTGTGACGAGAGACAAACGAACTGTGAGTGGTTAATGGTGAACTGAAGAACATGTACATGATTTGAAATCTGGCTTGGCCCTGAGATGGAGGTGCTGGTTCGAACATTGATCCATCTTTGAGTGTGGCGCCGACAGACCAAGGACCATGGTGAAATCGAATATGGGAATCGAAGCTACGGAAGCGGATCCAAGAAGCTAAGGGCCGCAACTCCGCACAACGAGCCCCATACACTACGCGGAAAGCACCCCCTCCCCATCTCTACCCCCCACAACCACCCCACCACCACTTCGGAACTACTTTGACCCGGAGTCTCCACTATAACCACGGCTGGAATCGGATTTAAACTTAAATGGTGTATTGGGGAATGACCTTAATAAACAAAGATAACATTCGCGCTCAACAAAATTTTATAAATAATAAACTCAATGTTGAAATAAACAATATTTTAATGCATTTCATGTCAAACTAAAATTCATGAAAACTCGCGATAACAGTGATAATCCGGAAAGTAAACCGCCTGTCAATGACAAGATCAACATGTAAACATACAAGAGTCCATTTTTAACATGACTCGTTATTTTCTTGCTTTTATGTTCGTGAAATGAGCAATTCAGTATTTCTACATTAACTGGGTGAATATATTCCAAACACTCTCTTTCATGTTTAAATCTGTTTATCGTATTGACCTGTAGTAAAAAAACAACCTTAAAACACACACTTTTAATTGATTTTACTCCAGCTGGCGAATGATTCATTTCTATTTCTTAGTTACATGCATTTACGAAACATAACGGTTAATACCAAGACACACACATTCTGTTATAGCCTAAGTACATATTCTCTCTATTCTAAACACTCCGTTATAGCATAAGAACAGTACGTTCTGTTACAGGTCAAGTACAATACATTCTGTCTGTTATAGCCTTAGTACAATACGTTCTGTTATAGCCTAAGTACAATACATTCTGTTATAGCATAAGTACAATACAT
Organism: Haliotis rufescens; assembly: GCF_023055435.1. Taxonomy (NCBI): domain Eukaryota; kingdom Metazoa; phylum Mollusca; class Gastropoda; order Lepetellida; family Haliotidae; genus Haliotis; species Haliotis rufescens. The sequence goes on from NW_025963879.1 coordinate 22,283,621, forward strand.
TTTGTTATAACCTAAGTACAATAACTTCTGTTATAGTTCTGTTATAGAAATGCCGTTATTGCCTAAGAACAATATATTGCGTTCTGTTATAGACACTCCGTTACAGCCTAACTACAATAAGGTATGTTATAGCCTAATTACAATAAGTTCGGTTATAGTCTAAGTACACTGCGTTCTGTTATAGACACTCCGTTATAACCTACGTACAGTCCGTTGTGTTATAAACATTCCGTTATAGCCTAAGAACAGTACGTTCTGTTATAACCTAAGTACTATACATTCTGTTATAGCCTAAGTACAATATATTATGTTATAACCTAAGTACAATACATTCTGTTATAGCCTAAGAACAATTATACGTTCTGTATTAACCTAAGTACAAAACGTTCTGTTATAACCTAAGTACAATACGTTCTGTTATAACCTAAGTACAAGACGTTATGTTATAGCCTAAGTACAATACGTTCTGTTATAACCTAAGTACAATACGTTCTGTTATAACCTAAGTACAATATCTTCTGTTATAACCTACGTACAATACGTTCTGTTATAACCTAAGTACAAGACGTTCTGTTGTAGCCTAAGTACAATACGTTCTGTTATAACCTAAGTACAATACGTTCTGTTATAGCCTAAGTACAAGACGTTCTATTATAGCCTAAGTACAATACGTTCTGTTATAGCCTAAGTACAAGACGTTCTCTTATAACCTAAGTACAATACGTTCTGTTATAGCCTAAGTACAAGGCGTTCTGTTATAACCCAAGTACAATACGTTCTGTTATAGCCTAAGTACAATACATTCTGTTATAGCATAAGTACAATACGTTCTGTTATAGCCTAAGTACAAGACGTTCTGTTATAACCTAAGTACGATACGTTCTGTTATAGTCTAAGTACAAGGCGTTCTGTTATAACCTATGTACAATACGTTCTGTTATAGCCTAAGTACAAGGCGTTCTGTTATAACCGTAGTACAATACGTTCTGTTATAGCCTAAGTACAATACGTTCTGTTATAACCTAAGTACAATACGTTCTGTTATAGCCTTAGAAGTACAAGACGTTCTATTATAGCCTAAGTACAATACGTTCTGTTATAGCCTAAGTACAAGACGTTCTCTTATAACCTAAGTACAATACGTTCTGTTATAGCCTAAGTACAAGGCGTTCTGTTATAACCCAAGTACAATACGTTCTGTTATAGCCTAAGTACAATACATTCTGCTATAGCATAAGTACAATACGTTCTGTTATAGCCTAAGTACAAGACGTTCTGTTATAACCTAAGTACGATACGTTCTGTTATAGTCTAAGTACAAGGCGTTCTGTTATAACCTATGTACAATACGTTCTGTTATAGCCTAAGTACAAGGCGTTCTGTTATAACCGTAGTACAATACGTTCTGTTATAGCCTAAGTACAATACGTTCTGTTATAACCTAAGTACAATACGTTCTGTTATAGCCTAAGTACAAGACGTTCTGTTATAGCCTAAGTACAGTACGTTCTGTTATAGCCTGAGTACAATACGTACTGTTATAACCTAAGTTAGAGATACGTATGTGATACCATTGCGTAACACACACGTCTGAGATCATCTGTGTCCCTTCGGGCTTTCCTCTAACATCAAGCTGGAACTGGAATACTATTCAAAGCGGCGTTAACTATCACACACGCACGCACGCACGCACGCACGCACGCACGCACGCACACGCACCTCACACACACATACACCACACACACCACGCATACACACACTAAACACACACACGCACACATACACAATCACACACACGCACATACACACACATACACTATCAAAACACGATTAGTAACCCAGTGCGCCTTTTTAATCCACCGCTGTCGTTCTTCTCTCCGAGGTCCGCGCCTTTTCAATATGGCATCTGGAGTTTTTCTCTTCTGACACTGATAAAACAATTTTTAATGTGTTCCAATTGTTTCCTGAACGTGATGGAAATATAGAGTAGACTCATTATTTCCACAAATGTAGAAGCAGTAATTAAATCTGACAACGTTGCCAGGAAAACAATCCTTCCCGTCTACAGTTAAGCGCACGACAAGGGTGAAGCAGATTTGTAATAACTGATCCTTTAGAGCGATGTGTTTTTAACTGCTGTGGCATTAATTCCACACGATGGATTCAAAGTGTGAACCTTTGATTGCGTTGTGGTTGGTATTTGAATAGTTTACTCACGTTTAGTGTAAATATCCGATGGTGAAGATGTGCGTGTTGATGAGTATTCGATCAGACTCGTGATAAATACGGAAAAACTGAACGTAACAGAATACTAATGGCGCTGGCTATTAAAGGGTTTCGAAAAGGAAGGATGTTTGTTAAAGACATAAGGATTGTTTGTCTTGATTGAAATTGTACGCAGGTAAAAGTTGTCGAGAGTCTAACGTTGACGATAAATATCGACATATATTTATTCTATTTCTGTTAACGTTCTCAGTCAATTTCACCATGGAACCTGAAACACACAGCCATTTAGTAGATCATTTATTCATCAAAAACATGTCTTTTTTAAGGAAATGTGTATTATTGCCAGGAATATAAGTGAGTGAGTGAGTGAGTATGGTTTTACGCCGCTTTTAGCAATGTTCCAGCAATATCACGGCGGGGGACACCAGAAATGGGCTTCACACATTGTACCCATGTCGGGAATGCCAGGAATATGAAATTTCGACTATGGGGAAGCAGTTGTATGAATACCGCTTGGCCTTTGATCGTACACGTGTGACGTGTTCATCGAGTTCTGTCAACTGAGATAAACTGAATGCTTCTTTGAAAGTCAATTGAGTCAATTACAAGAACACATATTGCTTATTTGTTTGGGTTTTTAAAAGAAGCCTAAAGATTGCATGAGTTCTGTAGACTGGGCTAAACAAAATTCTTCAAACATAAGGCCACATGTCGATTATTTATTTTGTTGTAAAAGAAGCCTAAAGTTAAAGTGTATTGTGTCACGACTTGGTCTTTGGCAATGTGGGACAATGTTGGTATTAAAGGCGGATTAGACCTATGTCAGGGTGCAGTCCTCGTAGGTTTGATTCGAGTCACTCAAATCAAACTTTTTGTCAGCATTTTTTATTATTGACATTAATCAAGCACGTTATCCAGATTATGATTTAGTAATTATAAATTACAGATTGTCACAGCTTGTATACACCGAGACGCAATATGAACACTTCTTAAAGAGACGCTATGTCCCCGTTATGGTCCTAGTTTAGATATTGCAAATAGTGTCCTGTGTGAAACGGAGACACTGTACATAGCGCCTTGTGTGAAACGGAGACACTTTACATTGTGCCCTTTGTGAAACTGAGTCATTTTAGATAGTGTCCCGTGTGACCAGATACAGGTAAATAGTGCCCTGGCTGAAAATGAGAGACTACAAAAATCAACATGTTTGAAACGGCGACACTGTAGATAGTACCCTGTGTGAAACTGAGACACGGTACATATTGTCGAACTGCGAAACTGTAGACAGTGCCTTGTGTGAACTGAGACACTGTAGACAGTGCCCTGTGTGAAACTGAAACACTGTAGATAGTGCTCTGTGTGAAACTGATACACTGTAGATAGTGCTCTGTGTGAAACTGAGACACTGTAGACAGCTTCCTGTGTGAACTGAGACACTGTAGACAGCGTCCTGTGTGAACTGAGACACTGTAGACAGTGCACTGTGTGGAACTGAGACACTGTAGACAGTGCCCTGTGTGGAGATAGACACTGTAGATAGTGCTCTGTGTGAAACTGAGACACATTACATAGTGCCCTGTGTGAAACCGAGACACTGTACATAGCGCCTTGTGTGAAACTGAGACACAGTACATAGTGCCCTGTGTGAAACTGAGACACAGTACATATTGTCGAACTGCGAAACTGTAGACAGTGCCCTGTATGAAACTGAAGTCAGGTGAGGTGAAATTGGGTTTAACGTCGCGTCCAAGATTATTGCACTTATATAGCGATGTGTGTGTGTGTATGTGCGTGTGCGTGCGCGTGCGCGTGCGCGTGCGTGTGCTAGTCCGGACTGATGCCAATTTATAGTGCTAGCTCACTGAGATACAACGCCGCAATTTAACATGAATACCTTACTCAGACACAGTATACTGACTCCGAGCCGACCAGTCCTTGTTTTAGCCCCTTTATGCCGAGCGCCAGACAGGGTAACAACAAGTACCATCTTTTAACGTCTTTTGGTATGACGCTGCCGGGGATCGAACCCCGGACATTCCGCTCTCCGGGCGGACGCTATACCACTAGACCACGGAGGCGGTCCTGTGAAACAGAGACACAGTACATAGTGCCCTGTGTGAAACTGAGAAACTCTAGACAGAGCTCTGCTAAACCAAGATAATAATAAGTGGTTAAAATGTATAAATAATATATGTGTGGTTAATGCAACGTGAAGGACCCGAGCTCTCCTTTGAAAAATACCTCTAACTAAACAAAGCTAAATCTATTCCCTTGTAATGATGTAGAACGTGTTATCATAGATTTCCTTTAGAAATCGGTGTATGGTTAAACATCGCTGGAGCAGATCGAACACAAAACCCATGTGCTTTACCTGTAGTAGGCTAGTAGCTGATGAATACTATTATTTATTTAAATGTGAATATTTTGCTCTCCATAGATTGCTATAGATCTCTGTACATCTCTGAATGCTATACATCCCAACACGCATACAATGGCAGCACTAGTTTCCCACAATAGCAATAAACGCTTGCGAAAAATTGATACAATTTGCCACTAAACTAATGAATGAGTTCTAAAACCCTTCGTCCTGATACCAATCCGATATGTGTGTATTATGTCTTATATTGGTCTTCGTATATTTATCTAATGTCAATTATACTTTTGCACCGCCTCGGGTGGTTTTGAGTAAATAAATTAAGCTGAATCTGAATCTGACACTGTAGACAGTGCTCTATGTGAAACTAAGACACTGTAGACAGTGCCCTGTGTGAAACTGAAAAACTGTCCATAGTGCCCTGAGTGAAGCTGAAAAACTGTACATAGTGCCCTGAGTGAAGCTGAAAAACTGTACATAGTGCCCTGAGTGAAACTGTAAAACTGTACATAGTGCCCTGTGTGAAGCTGAAAAACTGTACATAGTGCCCTGAGTGAAGCTGAAAAACTGTACATAGCGCCCTGAGTGAAGCTGAAAAACTGTACATAGTGCCCTGAGTTAAACTGAAAAACTGTACATAGTGCCCTGTGTGAAGCTGAAAAACTGTACATAGTGCCCTGAGTGAAGCTGAAAAACTGTACATAGTGCCCTGAGTGAAACTGAAAAACTGTACATAGTGCCCTGTGTGAAGCTGATAAACTGTACATAGTGCCCTGAGTGAAGCTAAAAAACTGTACATAGTGCCCTGAGTGAAGCTGAAAAACTGTACATAGTGCCCTGAGTGAAGCTAAAAAACTGTACATAGTGCCCTGAGTGAAGCTGAAAAACTGTACATAGCGCCCTGAGTGAAGCTGAAAAACTGTACATAGTGCCCTGTGTGAAGCTGAAAAACTGTACATAGTGCCCTGAGTGAAACCGAAAAACTGTACATAGTGCCCTGTGTGAAACTGAAAAACTGTACATAGTGCCCTGAGTGAAGCTGAAAAACTGTACATAGTGCCCTGTGTGAAACTGAAAAACTGTACATGGCGGCCTGTTTGAAACTGAGACATTGTACATAGAGTCCTGTGTGAACCTGAGACATTGTACATAGTGCCCTGTGTGAAACTGACACACTATGCATAGTTTCCTGTGTGAAACTGAAAAACTGTACATAGTGCCCTGTGTGAAACTGAGACACTATACATAGTGCCCTGTGTGAAACTAAGACACTATACATAGTGCCCTGTGTGAAACTAAGACACTATACATAGTGCCCTGTGTGAAACTGAGACACTCTTCAAAGTGCCCTGTGTGAAACTAAGACACTATACATAGTGCCCTGTGTGAACCTGAGACACTATTCATAGTGCCCTGTGTGAAACTAAGACACTGTACATAGCGCCCTGTGTGAAACGGAGATACTACACATAATGCCCTGTGTGACACTGAGACACTATACATTGTGCCCTGTATGAAACTGAGACACTATACATAGTGCCCTGTGTGAAACTGAGACACGGTACATAGTGCCCTGTGTGAAACTGAGACATTGTACATAGTGCCCTGTGTGAAACTGAGACATTGTACATAGTGCCCTGTGTGAAACTGAGACACGGTACATAGTGCCCTGTGTGAACCTGAGACACTATTCATAGTGCCCTGTGTGAAACTAAGACACTTTACATAGCGCCCTGTGTGAAACTGAGACACGGTACATAGTGCCTGTGTGAAACTGAGACACGGTACATAGTGCCCTGTGTGAAACTGAGACATTATACATAGTGCCCTGTGTGAACCTGAGACACTAATCATATTGCCCTGTGTGAAACTAAGACACTGTACATAGCGCCCTGTGTGAAACTGAGACACGGTACATAGTGCCCTGTGTGAAACTGAGACATTGTACATAGTGCCCTGTGTGAAACTGAGACACTATACATAGTGCCCTGTGTGAAACTGAGACACGGTACATAGTGCCCTGTGTGAAACTGAGACATTGTACATAGTGCCCTGTGTGAAACTGAGACACTATACATAGTGCCCTGAGTGAAACTGAGACACGGTACATAGTGCCCTGTGTGAACCTGAGACACTATTCATAGTGCCCTGTGTGAAACTGAGACATTGTACACAGTGCCCTGTGTGAAACTGAGACACTATACATAGTGCCCTGTGTGAAACTGAGACACGGTACATAGTGCCCTGTGTGAAACTGAGACATTGTACATGTGCCCTGTGTGAAACTAAGAAATTGTACATAGCGCTCGTGTAAAACTGAGACACTGCAGCAATGCCAACACTATTTTCAGGTAACCGACTCCCTGTGATGTACTATTTGAGCGATCCGAGGTGCCCTACATGTGCAGCAAGGTTATAACAACAACACTATTGAAAGAGAAAGAGAGGAGATACCGAATAGCAATAATTGATATGTTGTGGTACAATCAAATAAATATAGTTTTTAGGATAAAGAAAGTAATTAACTTACGAACCATAATATCGATTTTCGAAGCTGTAAATCATCCATCCACGAGATAAGGAGTTAATGAGATTTTTTATGTGTATTAAAGCAACAACAGCTTCTGGAGTGGGACAATGACACCGCGCCCACTTGCAAAATAAAACCGGTTATAGAAAAACAAACGTCGATAAAAAAAACACACGAATTTCTGTTCGGATTTTTTAAATTAAAACCAGGAACGTAAGCCAAGAATTTTAACTTAATGTACGTTTGAGGTAAAGATGAGCCTTATAATCTAAAATCGTTCAATAATGGTCAAATATCAATTCCTTCCTACTGATTTACCCACATGAACAAGAAATAGAAGAAAAGCGAAACCGCCTCATCTGTTTTATATCTGTGCGTAAATATTCAGGGAGTGACTGAGTATTGTTACACTCCGCATTTAACAATATTCTAATGACATCACGGCGGAGGACACCAGAAATGGGGTTTTCACATTGTACCTAGCATAAATATTCAGAGTGAAAAAAAATGTCCACAAGGCTATATGACAAGAGGGATGACTTCAAATAGTCAACTTCCCCTTCATGTCAAGCAAATATTCCACCAGCTCCAGCTAGAGTGACTAATTGACTTGGTTTTGCATGTGTTTATGACATATTGTATAAGCTACCAGGCAAAGGAAAGTAGGTACCCATGTTTGATGCTGGCTAAGAATGAAACAAATTGTCATTCTTATGATGGTGATGTATTTGATACGTGTTTCATAATTGTGTGTTGGATCTGAAGTCTGCAGTGTTTCGGGGACTCTTTTTAACCTAGTAACGTTTTGATAACGTTTGTGGTACTTTATTTTGCCCGGCAGTTTATCTGGAATCGTACTCCATTATCCTACTTCTCTGAGATATTTTTGCATATCTTACATTTTCTTACATTGCTTACATATATGTCAGCTGACATGTCCCACATTTCATATTATATTCTACATGCACTTCACCCAGCAGCCCATGCTGGTGGTACGAGGCGAATGTTCAGGTTGTGGACTTGGTTCACTGCACGTCTTCGTTACCCGCAGGTGTGAAGCCTTGTCCATGGACGCGTGAAGATTCCGGGGTAGAATAGGTCTTCAGCAACCCATACTTGCCGTAAAAGGTGACTATGCTTGTCGTAAAAGGCGACTAACGGGATCGGGTGGTCAGGCTCGCTGACTTGGTTGATGTATGTCATCGTATCCCAAATGCGTGGATTGATGCTCATGATTTCAATCACTGGATTGCGTGGTCCAGATTCGATTATTTACAGACCGCCGTCATATAGGTGGAATATTGCTGAGTGTGGCGTTAAAAAACAAACCAACCAACAACCAAAATTGCCCATGAATCACTGGATTGTCTGGTCCGACTAGATTACGTAAATTATGGAATATGGTTGGTTGCGGAGTTAAAATACAAACAATCTTACATATTTTACCTAATCTAACATATATGACATGTTACATTTCTTACATTATGTATATATTATATTATCCTACATATTTATTTATTTATTTATTTGTATTCATTTTTATTTATTTATTTATTTTTTTTTTTTTTTTTTTTTTTTTTTTATTTATTTATTTATTTATTTATTTATTTGTATCTTAAAATAATGTACATTAACCTGACACACGTATGCATTTCTTTCATCACGATGCGACGTTAAATTTTAACTCACTCACTCTTACATCATCTTAAATCTTATATATCCTACGGCATACATCTTACATCATCTTAAATCTTACATATCTTACGTCATACATTTTAAATATTTTACTTTATGTTACATATATTACATTATCTTACGTATCTTACATCTCACAAATCTGACATTATCTTATATCTTACATTATTGTGCACATCTTACATGTTCTTACATGATAACTTAAATTACCTCACATAGTTTGCATGTTTCATCTTACCCCACATCTTACATTTCTTACACTATCTTACATGTCTTATTTTCACATATCTCACATTTTCAGACATTCCTTTTGAAGATTAATACCTTAAGCTATCTTTCATATTATGTTTCTTATATATTTTACGCATCTTACATATTACATATGTTACCTGTTTATATATCTTACATATCTTACATTATGTTTCACATATTTCTTCTTACAAATCTTACATTATCTTAAGTCTACCATGCCTTGAATCTTACATATTTTACATACCCACTGCCTATGCTGGTCGTAAGAGGCGCACCCGTGAAGATTCGTGGTAGAATAGATCTTCAGCAACCCAAGCTTGCCGTGAAAGGCGACTATGCTGGTCGTAAGAGGCGACTAACGGGATCGGGAGGTCAGGTGGTGACTTGGTTGATGCATGTCATCGATCCCAATTGCGTAGATCGATGTTCATGATGTCAATCACTGGATTGTCTGGTCCAGACTCGATTATTTACAGACCGCCGTCATATAGCTGGAATATTGCTGAGTGCGGCGTAAAACAACACACCAACCAACCAACCAATCTTTATTTTAGTGCATCTGAAATAACAATTTGACACGCAAACTTGAACTCTTGAAGCGCTGGTAAAATATGGAGGGCTGTCGTGGACATTTTGCAGCGACTGACATCGGCTCAAATACACCTAACGGAGACACTTGATGGTAATGCCAAGAAACATGAATTAATCATTTAGAAAATATTTACAAATGTTATTGCACTAGTCTCTGCGTTTTCTCGTCGATCGTGTTTACTCAATTGATGAGGTGGGCTTCTTTCAATTTGAGGATGTGTTGTCTGGCCTGAGGGATTAAAAATTAGAGTACGAATATAAAAGAATTCAACACTTATTATATATATATATGTGTGTGTAATGATCTTAAATAAAACGTTTGACTATACCCTGAGGCGCACTGAAAATACATTTCGCTTACCACAGCTCGTTAAAAACAATTTCTTTGACAGACCTTGTTCGTGTACACATACATCGCAAATATTGTATTTCTAACAACGAAATTGCAGATTCCTATGTATTTGCTCTTAATCGAGTTATGTGTACGGACGCTAAACTCTAAATCCTTATCTATTGACAAGACGACCAACAACGACGTTAGGAGTGTTACAAAACACCCACATGCAAATGTATATATTGTTTGTATAATACAAAAAATGAGTACGTTATAAAATTATGGCAAAATGTGATATTTTTTTTCTTAAGGTAGATTCTCTGCATATAAAGTTATGGTGAGTAAAACAACAAATGATAAGAGAATTAGAAATTTAGGCAAAGCTTGGAGATGAGAAGGGTGCGAGTAGACTCATGCCACCCCTATTTAAACGTACAGCATACTACGTTAAAACGAACACGCTTAAAACGAACTGACGGATGTACCTAACTGACGGGTATAACTTACTGTTTTTTTGGTCCCGACCATTTGATGTATATATGCTGTATAAATGCTTATAACGAACTACGGTTATAACGAACTAGAATTAGTGCTCCCTTTGAGTTCGTTATAACCGGGGTATTATACATATAAATTATACTTTATATTCATTTGTGATCGTCGTTAATTTATTGTTTTTTACTTGTGTTTCATCCACCATGTTTCTTCAGCTGACCGAAGGAAACTTAGTTTGTATTTTATCCCCAAACTGCAATCCACTACATAAGCGTCATAAAATAGCTAGAACAGCATATTAAAAAGAATGGAGAGTTTTGATACTTGAAATTTAACATCGGTTCCCACGTCTAGCTGGACAAACCAACATTTGTAAAAAGAACTCCAGTGTAAAATAATGTTTAAAAATATTTGACTAACTGTGTAATCCATGTATAAACTCTTTGACCTACATGTGACCTTAAAATGGAAAACAAACCGCCGCTTGATAAATTAAACACATGTTTATGCATGACAACATTTAAGAAAGAAACAATGAACAATGAATATATTGGTTGTTATAACATTAACGTTGGCTAGATGCAGGAAGTCAATGAGCTTCACAAACAGTTCTTAGTGTCCGTATACAGGGCAGAGTTATCTCCCTTATTTAATCATTTCGTTATTTAATTTCGGGGAAGCCCCTTACTTTATCAACAGGAAATGTTTCATTCATCAGGAAAGAGACGCCGATTATAAATCACCTAATAAATACAATTTCTGCAAACTATATCAGAACTTTAAATACAATTTAATTTCCTTGATCGTCTATAGCACTCTAGTATTTAGATGAAGAGAGAAAATGTCGAGCGTGTTGAGATACAGTCATGGGACTTGTATATATATGTAGCTACACCATGCCACACGTGTTCGATCCGGTACAGACACACCATGTATGTTAATACCAACAAGCATTGGCATCCACGAGGGTGTTCCATTCATTACAGGGACGGTGGGGTAGCCAAGTGGTTAAAGCGTTCACTCGTCACGCCGTAGGTCTGAGTTCGATTGCCAACATGGGAACAATGTGTGAAGACATTTCTGGTGTCACCCGCCGTGATAGTGTTGGAGTAGTGCTAAAAATCACTATCCACTCACACTATTCCTTTCGATATGGCTGAAATGTTGCCGATGTGACATTAAATTGAAACTAATTCACTCACTCACACTTTCAAGGTGCGAGGTTTAAATCTTACAGTTACGATAGGTGGTAACTTTGAGTGGGTCGAGTATCCTGTGTTAACTTTCCGACATCTTCCCGAGGCAAGGGAGTTAACTGACTGTAAAAGTCCAGTTTCCACCCTTGCCGAACTAGGCTTGAATTAGCGAGGATGTTTTGCCTGGATTCACGAGTCTATGTATGGTTCAATCAAAATCGCGTAACGAGTGATTGAGTATGGTTTTACGCCGCTTTCAGCATTATTCTAGCAATTTCACGGCGGGGGACACCAGAAATGGGCTTTGTTAATTGTAAATATTGTAAATTAGATTAAAGTATATTTGCCTGGAGCACAGTGACGTGTGGACAGCTGGCCATAGCAGTAATGATAATTTTGTTCGCCACTTTCATTCCGTACACATGAATGTCGGATTCTGACTGGCAGAAACAAATTCTATTATCTTCAATATATCCCGCTAATACGTCAGGTACACTTCTGTTCCCCGCTCGAATTGCTGAACAGTTAGCATGACATTTGCAACATTCCAATGGTAACTTTATATCTCGAATGAATTATATAAGACACCATTGTCCGGATATTTACGATATTTTCCGAATGAAATAGATCCAGGGAGGATAACTCTAAGTTTATTGCAATAATAGCGGATGAATGAGAAAAATGAACGAAGTGGATAAATTGTCCAGCAGTTCCCCCGAGTGACATAAGATTACGTACCGTCTATGTTTGTTTGTCCAAGGGCGGATCCAGCATTTTTAAAAGCTATTTTTTTAAAAAAGGGAGGGTTTCAAAATATCAAAATCCTATCTCAGATAATTTTACTGCCTACAACATACTACATGTGGTTTTCAAAAGTGGGCGGGGGTCCGGCTAGACTACCCCATCCCCCGTACAAGTGACGTTCTGGGGGATCGACCTTGGGGATATGATGATGATGATGATGATGATGATGATGATGATGATGATTATTATTATACCGCCGGGAAAAAGAAAGTATACCATTCATGTCACTCTGCTCAGTACTGTGCACTGTAAAAAGGCGACCCCAAAGTTCCTCGAGTCGTCATGTGCACGTCATCTATTGTGAGACTACAATTGATATGGTGCATGTAATGTTGACTACGATTCCTGTATTCTTAGTTTAGCCACCAACAAACATGGGTGAATACTTTGTGTAATGCGCATATCTCTTCACTATAATGGACTTTAAGAAAAGACACCCGTGCTGGTAATCCTAGTCGATGCTTTATCTAATCGTGATTTTTTTTAAAGTCTAAATGTATTCATGAGTCGGTCGTGTCGGTATTCCGTTCCAGGGGGTTGTCAGTCTGAATCACGGACCTAAGTTAACTAAAGATCGTGGGTGCGGGTTAATCTGAACGAGGAAGCAATGATGTGGAGACAACGCCCAACAGAGACACGCAGGTTATCTTGAGAGGATAGGTGTACTAATCCGCACGTGAGTATAACATGTAAAGTCCATTTCTCCTGAACTCCCGCCCTCATGTGGCTGTAATATTGCATAAATCTCTGAATCGGTTATTCCTCGACCACCGTGATATACAGGACCACAAGTGTGGTGTAAAACAACAGGCTTCAGATCTTTGCAATCGGACAAAAATAAAACTTCATTTTTTAGCTTTGAGCATGTCTCTCAGTGACGTGGGATTTAGCACTGTAGAGTGAGTATGGTTTTACGCCGCGTTTAGCAATATTCCAGCAATATCACGGCGGGGGACACGAGAAATGGGCTTCACACATTGTACCCATGTCGGGAATCGAAACCAGGTCTTCGTCGTGGCGTGCGAACGCTTTAACCACCAGGCTATCCGACAGCCCCTTTGCACTATAAAAACAGCCTTGATATCATTCGAAGTATTTCCGCAACATGGCAAACAGTACGAGGCGTGTGAACCTATCTTGTTCTCGGTTTCATTTGCAGACAGACAGAGAGCAACATATGTACCCGCGAAGATCCGAGGTAGAATAGGGGCGGTCGGGTAGCCTAGTGGTTAAAGCGTTCGATTAAAGCGAATGGGTTGTATTAGAATTTAGAATATCGAAATATTTACTTCCACATCAATGTCAATGTACTGTCAGTCATTCAAGCCAGAGTCAGAATGTAACCTGCTGCATCCAGGAATGACATTGGGGTCTTCACTCCCTGACGCAGTCGTTCCTTCAAGTGAAGGAAGCGCCGCTCTCTTTCAGTGCTGGTTCTCTTCATATTTGGAGGCGCTGTACCGAAGTCATAATAAGCTTGCCTGTCTGCTTACTTCAATGTTCTCCATGACTCCAATGAGACGATAGATGTTGGGGTGTCGATGAGGAAGAGACTTGTTCAGCCGATTGTGGAACCCTTCCAGATTGTTGTTGTTCCTGGAGACTTGAATATCATGATGGTTCCACACTGTGTCCGGAATCTGGCATCGTCGTCGACCCAGTTGACTACCATGTAGTCGTTGAGGACCATCTCACAAACTTTAGTGAAAACAAACATATTTACAGTCTAACCAAGCCGTTTAAAACTTCAAAGAGACTGCCAGTGTTTGGGTCATACCATTATGAGTAAAGGGGTGTGTGGCAGTTAAAACATATTCCACTGTCTGACAACTGGGTGTCTGACAAATGGTAGGACCCCGTTTTAGATCAGGGCAGTTGTATGGTAGTACTGACTACCTCACTAGCAAAGCCCAAGCCGGGTTCATGTAAATCTATTCAACTACTGATGATTTATATATTTTAAAAGCACTCATCGATGTATATTTAAACAATAGTATGAGACGGCATTGTGTATTTGTTGATTTTAGTGAGGCTTTTGATACAGTTTTGCTTTATGGCCTGTGGTACAAAAGGTTTCAAATGTATCACTGGTAAATGCTAGATACTACATAAAACCATGTGTTTCTTGTAATTGCAGTGTCACTGAATTCTTTCCTTGTAACATTGGAGTCAGGCAAGGCGACAACTTGCGTCATTTCTCATTGCACTTTATCTCAATGACTTACAATGAGTATTTTTTTCCGATGACATTATCGGCTCTTCTGATTTGAAACTATGTTAAAAAGCATTTGAAAATTATTGGCGTCATTGGAAACTCAAGGTGAATATTGAAAAAGCTCAGAAAATTGTTGCTTTTGTTAAACGAACTTGCCTGTACATTTAGACTTCAAAATACCATTCTTCTTATTTAAAAGCGATATGTCTTTCTGGGTACCAAATGACTGCCAACTAAAAACTCTTTGACGATCTTGTTCAGCCAATATTGTTGTACGGATCTGAAGTATGGGCTTTGAAAATACTGCTACAATGGACGTATTCATTTAATGTATTGTAAATGTATTTTGAAGGTTAAGCAAACTACCCCTGACGTCATGGTGCACGGGGAATTAAAACTAAAGTAAGATATCCATTAAACATTCTTGTAAAGTTAAGAATAGTATCATCTTGGAGTAAATTAGTTCTATCAGAAACCAAATTATCACGTATAATGTACACACTTATGTTGAAATTCCAAACTGCCCACTCAGAGTTTAAGTTCCCACTAGTAAATGAAATCCGACGTATTTTACCAAGTACAGGTCTGAATCACATTTGGCTGTCTCAGGAATTTCCCAGTGTATAATGGAAAAAGGCTAACGTCAAAACTTTCCTTATTGATCAATTTTTATACAACCGGAACAGAAGTAAAGATAATTCATCAAAAGGACACTAATATAATTTGTATAAAGATATCTCCACAATATAAGACTATTTATTGATTGAAATTGGTAGATGATATAACATCAACAAGGAAGATAGGCTTTGCTCACTTTGTGAAATTAAAGTTGGTGATGAATTAAATTTTATATCAGAATGCCGTGAATTTGGCCTTTTAAGAAATATATATATATGTCTCCGATTGTATTATTGGAAATATCCAAATAGTAAAAATTATTTTTCAATTTCGACAAGCTCTTAAAACCCTTTCTCTTACGATTAGCT
This sequence comes from Haliotis rufescens, assembly GCF_023055435.1. NCBI lineage: Eukaryota > Metazoa > Mollusca > Gastropoda > Lepetellida > Haliotidae > Haliotis > Haliotis rufescens. Next base: position 22,299,319 of record NW_025963879.1, read on the forward strand.
CAGTATGTTAAATGTGGATGGTGTGTGCTCTAGTAACTTTTCTCATTACTGTGTATAATACTGAAATCCATTAGAAACGCATCATCCTATTATCATTGATCATGGAAAACACAACACGAATTTTGAACCGAAACTGTGCGTGTGTGTGTGCGCGTGTGTGCGTGTGTGACCTGTGATGTTTATCCTATCTGTTACGCCTTTGATGGATTTCGGTATATGTGCTTTACTTGTCAACTTCTCTGTGTCGCCACCGTGATTCAAGAGATAAACATCTTCTTCGACTAGTTTACTATCAGTTTTGCAAACTTGTAAATTATCAATACGAATACACAATGCCATTCATTACACAATGCCATTTAGAAAGTGGTCAAATGTAACACATGTTATATTTGGGATAACACTTTCTTGAAAATTATCGCCTGTTAGACGTAATGACGCTGTGTGAGTTGAACTTGTAAGTGCTCACTTAAAGTCTTAATGCTTTAAGCGTGGTTTAATTTGCCTTGGGTTTATAAATCCTCAAACTTCAGCTTGGTTTATGTTTGTCAATGCGCCTCAATGCAATCAGTCTGGCTATTTATTTTTTAACGTCACGAGTGCGAACACTGTCAATTTTGTTCTTGGGAATTATGAGTCGGTTTCTCTGTGGGTGAGTGAGTGTGAGTGAGTGTGTATGGTTTTACGCCGCCCTTTTAGCAATATTCCAGCAATATCACGGCGGGGGACACCAGAAATGGGCTTCACACATTGTACCCATGTCGGGAATCTAACCCGGTTCTTCGGCGTGACGAGCGAACGCTTTAACCACTAGGCTACCCGACCGCCCCCTCTGTGGGTGAAGCGTTACTGTCCTTGTATGCATGACCTTATTGAGGCAGCCAGCGGTGACAAATCAGGTGGAGTGGGACACAAGAAGTCACCAGAGCTGCAGTTATAAGCCTTGCAGAAGTCCTGAGGTGCACCCTTTTGATTTGTCTGGGGGGAAGATTTCTTTTCAGAACAATCTATCACTATATATTGCCGATACGATGTAAAATGAAACTCACTCACTCATTTTCAGAACAATTTAATTCTACCGAGGTACCTCCAACCATTCATATTTATTGAGTGAGTGAGTGAGTGAGATTTTACGCCGCTTTTAGCAATATTCCAGCAATATCACGGCGGGGGACACCAGAAATGGGCTTCACACATTGTACCTATGTCGGGAATCGAACCCGGGTCTTCGGCGTGACGAGCGAACGCTTTAACCACTAGGCTACCCGACCGCCCCTTCATATTTATTGAGCGCAACCAAACAATCTATTCATTTTCACTATCAACACAAATATATCCCGAGTTCAAATCCCAAATCCATCCCCCACCCCCACCCCCACCCCCACCCCCACCCCCCGCCCTACCCCCTAACTATTCTTGGTTGGTGGCTTTAAAATAATTTTCAAAGGGAAACTGAACCCAATTCACTCATTGAAATCACTGAAATACTGTTGGAAGAGTCGAAAGGGTATGGTGACGTGAACACATGTGCTCTTGGGTGAAACTGGATGCATGTGGCACGTGACAGCGCATTGTTCCTTAACTTTGCCTCATGACACGGGAGATATATAAATACAATGTTGCGTGTGACAGTAGATATCGTTGTTCTTTATCTTCGCTTTGTCATACAGAATTCCACAAATATCCCGTAACAAAGGCAGTCGCTACACAAGCATATCGATATATACAATCCGGAAGAAGATTGAATATGACCTCAGCTGAAAATAGCATCCTTGTGCTCATAAATGGAAATTACACAAAGACTTTTTTTAAAAGCGATAGACCGGGAAGTTAAATGCATTCAAGGGAATCTTATGTACAAATACTATGCTATAAATAACAAGCTTAAAGATGACTCAGTGTTTTGATGATATTCATTTAGTTACAATCGGTCAACTGTGTCTATGTAATGTGTAATGACTTGTATAAAAATTACTTCGTCTGTTTGTTGAGTACAAGTCGAAGGCGTAACAGATGGTCATACACGCACGCACTCGCACGCACGCACGCACGCACGCACGCACACACACACACACACACACACATTCAACACCTACCCTAGTGGTCACCAAAACACTAGTGGTCGTCTATTCAAAACACACACACGCACACAGTAGTGGTCACCAATACACCCACATTAGTGGTCACCAATACACACACAGCAGTGGTCACCAATACACCCACAGTAGTGGTCACCAATACACCCACAGTAGTGGTCACCAATACACACACAGTAGTGGTCAACAATACACACACAGTAGTGGTCACCAATACACCCACAGCACTGGTCAACAATACACACACAGTAGTGGTCACCAATACAACCACAGCAGTGGTCAACAATACACCCACAGCAGTGGTCACCAATACACACACAGTAGTGGTCACCAATACACACACAGCAGTAGTCAACAATACACACACAGTAGTGGTCACCAATACACCCACAGTAGTGGTCACCAATACACACACAGTAGTGGTCAACAATACACACACAGTAGTGGTCACCAATACACCCACAGCACTGGTCAACAATACACACACAGTAGTGGTCACCAGTACAACCACAGTAGTGGTCACCAATACACACACAGTAGTGGTCACCAGTACAACCACAGCAGTGGTCAACAATACACACACAGTAGTGGTCACCAATACACCCACAGTAGTGGTCACCAATACACACACAGTAGTGGTCAACAATACACACACAGTAGTGGTCACCAATACACACACAGCAGTGGTCAACAATACACACACAGTAGTGGTCACCAATACAACCACAGCATAGTCAACAATACACCCACAGCAGTGGTCAACAATACACACATAGTAGTGGTCACCAATACACACACAGCAGTGGTCAACAATACACACACAGTAGTGGTCACCAATACACCCACAGTAGTGGTCACCATTACACCCACAGCAGTGGTCAACAATACACACACAGCAGTGGTCACCAATACACCCACAGCACTGGTCAACAATACACACACAGTAGTGGTCACCAGTACAACCACAGCAGTGGTCAACAATACACCCACAGCAGTGGTCAACAATACACACACAGTAGTGGTCACCAATACACACACAGCACTGGTCAACAATACACACACAGTAGTGGTCACCAATACACACACAGTAGTGGTCACCATTACACCCAAAACAGTGGTCAACAATACACACACAGCAGTGGTCACCAATACACCCACAGCACTGGTCAACAATACACACACAGTAGTGGTCACCAATACAACCACAGCAGTGGTCAACAATACACCCACAGCAGTGGTCAACAATACACACACAGCAGTGGTCACCAATACACACACAGCAGTGGTCAACAATACACACACAGTAGTGGTCACCAATACAACCACAGCAGTGGTCAACAATACACACACAGCAGTGGTCAACAATACACACATAGTAGTGGTCACCAATACACACACAGCAGTGGTCAACAATACACACACAGTAGTGGTCAACAATACACCCACAGTAGTGGTCACCATTACACCAACAGCAGTGGTCAACAATACACACACAGCAGTGGTCACCAATACACCCACAGCACTGGTCAACAATACACACACAGTAGTGGTCACCAATACAACCACAGCAGTGGTCAACAATACACCCACAGTAGTGGTCACCAATACAACCACAGCAGTGGTCAACAATACACACACAGTAGTGGTCACCAATACAACCACAGCAGTGGTCAACAATACACCCACAGGAATGGTCAACAATACACACACAGTAGTGGTCACCAATACACACATAGCAATGGTCAACAATACACACACAGTAGTGGTCACCAATACAACCACAGCAGTGGTCAACAATACATCCACAGCAGTGGTCAACAATACACCCACAGCAGTGGTCAACAATACACCCACAGTAGTGGTCACCAATACACCCACAGTAGTGGTCACCATTACACCAACAGCACTGGTCAACAATACACACACAGCAGTGTTCACCAATACACCCACAGCAGTGGTCAACAATACACACACAGTAGTGGTCACCAATACAACCACAGCAGTGGTCAACAATACACCCACAGCAGTGGTCACCAATGCACACACAGTAGTGGTCACCAATACACACACAGCAGTGGTCAACAATACACACACAGTAGTGGTCACCAATACACACACAGTAGTGGTCACCATTACACCCAAAACAGTGGTCAACAATACACACACAGTAGTGGTCACCAATACACCCACAGCACTGGTCAACAATACACACACAGTAGTGGTCACCAATACAACCACAGCAGTGGTCAACAATACACACACAGCAGTGGTCAACAATACACACACAGTAGTGGTCACCAATACACACACAGCAGTGGTCAACAATACACACACAGCAGTGGTCACCAATACAACCACAGCAGTGGTCAACAATACACACACAGTAGTGGTCACCAATACACACACAGTAGTGGTCACCATTACACACGCAGTAGTGGTCACCAATACACCCACAGCAGTGGTCAACAATACACACGCAGTAGTGGTCACCATTACACCCACAGCAGTGGTCAACAATACACACACACCAGTGGTCACCAATACACACACAGCAGTGGTCAACAATACACACACAGCAGTGGTCAACAATACACCCACAGCAGTGGTCAACAATACACACACAGCAGTGGTCACCAATACACATTCAGTAGTGGTCAACAATACACCAACAGTAGTGGTCACCATTACACACGCAGTAATGGTCAACAATACACGCACAGTAGTGGTCACCAATACACCCACAGCAGTGGTCAACAATACACCAACAGTAGTGGTCACCACTACACACGCAGTAGTGGTCACCAATACACCCACAGTAGTGGTCAACAATACACATTCAGTAGTGGTCAACAATACACCAACAGTAGTGGTCAACAATACACCCACAGCAGTGGTCAGCAATACACATTCAGTAGTGGTCACCAATACACACGGTAGTGGTCAACAATACATACACAGTAGTGTGGTCACCAATACACCAACAGTAGTGGTCACCAATACACTCACAGTAGTGGTCACCGATACACATTCAGTAGTGGTCACCAATACACACACAGTAGTGGTCTCCAATACACACACAGTAGTGGTCACCAATACACATACAGTAGTGGTCACCATTACACCCACAGCAGTGGTCAACAATACACACACAGTAGTGGTCTCCAATACATCCACAGTAGTGGTCACCAATACACACTCAGTAGTGGTCACCAATACACATTCAGTAGTGGTCTCCAATACATCCACAGTAGTGGTCTCCAATACACTCACACTCACACACAGTAGTGGTCGTCTACTCAACGCCTACCATAGTTGTCACCAATACACAAACAGTAGTGGCCGTCTATTCAACACCTACCCTAGTGGTCATCAATACACACACAGTAGTGGTCACCAAAACACACACAGTAGTGGTCGTCTATTCAACACCTACCCTAGTGGTCACCAATACACACAAAGTTGTGGTCGTCTATTAAACCCCCACCCTAGTGGTCACCAATACACCCACAGTAGTGGTCGTCTATTCAACACCTACCCTAGTGGTCACCAATACACCCACAGTAGTGGTCGTCTATTCAACACCTACCCTGGTGGTCACAAATACATCCACAGTTGTAGTCACCACTACACCCACAGTAGTGGTCGTCTATTCAACACCTACCCTAGTGGTCACCAATACACTCACACTAGTGGTCGTCTATTCAACACCTACCCTAGTGGTCACCAATACACCCACAGTAGTGGTCGTCTTTTCAACACCTACTCTAGTGGTCACCATACACCCACAGTAGTGGTCGTCTATTCAACACCTACCCTAGTGGTCACCAATACACTCACACTAGTGGTCGTCTATTCAACACCTACCCTAGTGGTCACCAATACACCCACAGTAGTGGTCGTCTTTTCAACACCTACCCTAGTGGTCACCAATACACCCACAGTAGTGGCCGTCTATTCAACACCTACCCTAGTCGTCACCAATAAATCCACAGTAGTGGTCACCAATACACCCACAGTAGTAGTCGTCTATTCAACACCTACCCTAGTGGTCACCAATACACACACACTAGTGGTCGTCTATTCAACACCTACCCTAGTGGTCACCAATACACCCACAGTGGTGGTCTCAGTATCAGACCACTGTTTATTCAGTATTTAGGCCTTGTGGCCAACAAGAGCGCGTGAAGTGACATATTAAACATATCAATCAACAGGACACAAGTCACCAATGGTGTTTGCCAAATAGTACTTTGCTTTAACACGTTTATGATTTTGAATACATCCTTGATATAATAAAAATGATACAAACACAGACACGTGATACCTTTCTTTGGTCCGTCAACCATCATTTTGGCACCTGTTTTTTTCAAAATAAATCCAGTATACACAGAATCACGCGACGAAAGTTGGTTATTATCGAGTAAGAATCATTAAACTAACTAAAAATACCAGTTTTGTAATAGTTCAGGTCGAAATAAAACTATTGTTATCATGTATCTTTGTGACTGTTGACCATGGTCTTGTAGCTTGGGGTAAGAGCAGATGATTTTGTTTTACAACATGTAAGTGGCGTTCAAAAGCTAAGGGCGTCGATAACGGTTCTTAGGATTTCCCGGTCCCCATTTTAGCCTTCTCTGTGTCAAGCATGCACCTTCTCTGTTTCAAGCATGAACCTTCTGTGTCAAGAATGAACATTGTCTGTGTCAGGAATGAACCTTCTCTGTGTCGAACATGAACCTTCTCTGTGCCAAGCATGCACCTTCTCTGTTTCAAGCATGAACCTTCTGTGTCAGGAATGAACCTTCTCTGTGTCAAGCATGAACCTTCTCTGTGTCAAGAATGAACGTGTCAAGAATGAACCTTGTTTGTGTCAAACATGAACCTTCTCAGTGTCAAGCATGAACCTTGTTTGTGTCAAGCATGAACCTTCTCTGTGTCAAGAATGAACCTTCTCTGTGTCAAGAATGAACCTTCTTTGTGTCAAGACTGAGCCTTGTTTGTGTCAAGCATGAACCTTCTCTGTGTCAAGAATGAACCTTCTCTGTGTCAAGAATGAACCTTCTCTGTGTCAAGAATGAACCTTGTTTGTGTCAAGCATGAACGTGTCAAGAATGAACCTTCTCTGTGTCAAGCATGAACCTTCTCTGTGTCAAGAATGAACGTGTCAAGAATGAACCTTGTTTGTGTCAAACATGAACCTTCTCAGTGTCAAGAATGAACCTTGTTTGTGTCAGACATGAACCTTCTCTGTGTCAAGAATGAACCTTGTTTGTGTCAATGAACCTTGTTTGTGTCAAGAATGAACCTTCTCAGTGTCAAACATGAACCTTGTTTGTGTCAAGCATGAATCTTCTCAGTGTCAAACATGAACCTTGTTTCTGTCAAGCATGGACCTTCTCTGTGTCAAGCATGAACCCTGTCTGTGTCAAGCATGGACCTTCTCAGTGTCAAGCATGAACCCTGTCTGTGTCAAGCATGGACCTTCTCAGTGTCAAGAATGAACCTTGTTTGTGTCAAGCATGAATCTTCTCAGTGTCAAGAATGAACCTTGTTTGTGTCAAACATGGACCTTCTCTGTGTCGAGCATGAACCTTCTCTAAGTCACGCATGAACCTTCTCTGTGTCACACATGAAACTTCTCTGTGACGAGCGTGAACCTACCCTGTGTCAATGCTTACTGGAGACCTATTCTACCCCGGATCTTCAGGGGTCGACGTACAATGACACATATGTACCGTAAATAGTCACTGGAGAAGAAAGGCCAGAACAGTCTCCGGAGGGTATGACGTGGTTCCACCTTATATTTATTGACATGCATCGTGACTGCCTGAAGACCAGTTTAGTTTATAAGGGGAACATAGTTCCGTCAACGAGTGCATCGTGATGTCAGACATAAACACCACTTTGTCTCAAGGGGAGGTCTGACACAGCAGCAGTATTGCCTCACAATCACCACTGTTGTCTGCACCGTGCTGGTTTTCCCCTAGTCTCCGTTTGAGTCACACACTAAACAAACAGCCACTTGTTGACGTTGGGTTATCTGGCACGTGAGATGACACTGCAGCATTGTTCAGATAAAATAGACTGAGACATCTATATTTGTATCTTTGACAAATAACGAGGTATTGAGTTACAAGACAAAAACTTCGTTTTTATTAATCATTAAAATATTTAAATATTATTTTTAACTTCAATTTAACAAACGAAATTTGTTCTTGGCACTTTTCGACATACTGTTGATGTTTCTCCATTTGAGTTTAACGCAGCTTTCAGTTATATCTGGGGCGGTTGGGCAGCCTAGTGGTTTAAGCGTTCGCACGTCACGCTGAAGACCCGGTTCGATTCCCCAAATGAAGCCAAATGTGTGAAGCCTATTTCTCGTGTCCCCCGACGTGATATTGCTGGAATATTGCTAAAAGAGGCGTAAAACCATACTCACTCTACAGTGCTAAATCCCACGTCACTGAGAGACATGCTGAAAGCTCAAAAATGAAGTTTTATTTTTGTCAAATTGCAAAGATCTGAAGCCTGTTTTACACCACACTCGTGGTCCTGTATATCACGGTGGACGAGGAATAACCGATTCAGAGATTAATGCAATATTACAGCCAAATGAGGGCGGGAGCTCATGAGAAATGGACTTTACATGTTATACTCACGTGCTCACTCACGTACTATATCTCGATGGCTCGAGATATAGTACTCACTCACTCACTATATCTCGATGGCTCGCATTTCGGTAATTCTACAGTTGTGTGCTGGTTTGCCGAAATGCGAACCTTGAGGAATTCAAATAGAAGATTGAAGGGATGAAGGTCTTAAACGTTTACCACTTTGATGGAACCAACAAGGACGGGTATGGTGCAGACAAACCAATAACCTTCATCAGGGCGAACGGGTATTCGAACCCACTATCACTAGTTTCAGGTTCACCTTATGGCGCAAATCTGCACAGTGAATTTCGTCGCTTTAAGAAGCCTTGGATAACCGTGCTTCATAATCCATTTCAACATTTTATATATACTGAACAAAATTAAAAACTTCACAATCCTAAAATTTTAACATTTTGACCAGTTATCATTGTGGGCCCTTATTGTGTATTTAAACAGTTATGGCCATGTATTGTCTTCAGATAACACCCGTTTTTGTGCAGGTGAATCCTTCAAAATCATGTGCACAGCACTATAGTGACAAAAGTGTTTTTTCACGTGCAACTGGTCACGTGGCCATAATACCGCACGCGTTTTCAGTCATACTTGTAGCAGTCATTAACAAAAAAAGAAAAACACAAGAAAACAAAAGTCTTGACGGCCATTTGTCATGCCACGCCTTTCAAATGTGCAACGTGAACGTGCCATCGGTATGTTGCAGGCGGGAACGTCCGTAGCTGAAGTCGCAAGGACGATGGGTTGTAGTCGACGGACTGTTTATGATTTACAGACGCGTCTACAGCAAACGGGTACCACCGCTGATCGCCCTCGGCCAGGTCGACCACGTGCGACGTCACATGCAGGGGATCGTCAGATTGTCTTACGTCACCTCCGTAACCGATTTTTGACGGCTACATCAACCAGAAGTGGACTGTTTAGGGGTAGACTGAGTGCGCAAACTGTTCGAAACCGTCTGAGAACTGCTCACCTTCAAGCACGACAGCCATACTGCGGGCCGATTTTGACTCAATTACACAGACGTCAACGTCAATTGTGGGCTCAGCGACACTTACGAGGAATTGGAATCAAGTCGTCTTCAGTGATGAATCCCGATATAATCTTCGATTTGCTTAAGGTAGGGCGAGGGTGTGGAGGCGCCGTCATGAACGTTACGCCCAGTGTTGTGTACAGGAAGTTGACAGATTTCAAGGCGGAAGTGTCATGGTGTGGGGTGCTTTCTGTGGAAATGCACGTTCCAGGCTTCTTGTCATCCGTGGCAACCTCAACGCTGCCGCTTACCGCGACCAGGTACTGGCACCAGAACTTCTGCCTTTTATGGCAGCACATGGACCCGGTTTGATCTTTCAACGCGACAATGCCAGACCCCACACAGCAATTTTGACAAGGAATTTCCTTCAGAATGCGGGAGTCAACGTCATGGACTGGCCGTCAAGGTCTCCCGACCTCAATCCCATCGAACACGTCTGGGATGCTCTTGGCAGAAGTCTGCGCACTCTCCAGAACCAACCACAGAATTTGCAAGATCTCGGCACCATTTTGCAGCAACAATGGCGTCGTCTTCCCAATCATGTGTTCACAAGCATCACAAGGTCCAACGCACATGGTGGCCATACACGCTACTGAACTTGTGTGCCATCAGATTGTCGTGGTTGGGACTTATTATTTAAACTGTTGATGTTATTACCGAATAAAGTAGGTGTTTGGAACAAATTATGGTTACAGCCGTTAATTAAAATCCTTCTTTGGACATTAATGATTAAAAATTACCTTCTCTGATACATTCGTCCGTTGTATATCATATATTGGATTACTTTTAAAAATGTGAAGTTTTTAATTTGATATTCTATATTTTATATTTTATATTTTATATTCTTAAACATATCAGTCAATTGATATATTTTTATTGTCAAATTGTAATCCCGTCTGCTCCATGTAAGTGCGTGAGTGAGTTGGGTTTTATGCAGTTTTGAAAAGTCTGCTTTGGTGAAGAGCAGGAAATAATGAAGGCAAATCCTAATAACTGATGGTCATCTGATCCTGCCACGGTCAAGGCACGCAACACCTCAGAACGAATGTGGGCACCTTATTTGGCTGAGCCATCTTGTTCCTACAATATAGATGAAGACTGAAATGTAAAGATGAGACTGACAATAACACATGCAAGAGAACAGTAGGTACAGAAGCTCACCTTTATTTCGTTATATACCAGTACAAGAGGCAAATATAGAAAGCAACGTCGAAAAGTTGCAAAATAAAGAAACTTATCTTTTGAACATCCTCTCAATATTTGAAAACGATATGTCCAATTGTGTCTTGGAAGAGATTGGCGCGAAAGTTTGCTTGGCTATATCTGGGGACAATAAGAACATGTTGCATGAAAATAATATAAGAACGCGTCCAAGATTATTGCACTTACATAGCGACGTACATGCACGTGTGTGTCTGTGCGTGTGCGTGGTTGCTTGTACTAGTACGGACTGATGCGGTTTATAGTGCTAGCTCACTGAAATACCATGCTGCAGTTTAACATGAATACCCCACTCAGACACAGTATACTGACTCCGACCCGATCAGTCAATCAATCAATCTTTAGATGTCAATCCTTGTGTCAGCCCATTAATGTCGAGCGCGAGACAGGGTAACAACAAGTACCATCTTTTAACGTCTTTTGGTATGACGCGGGCGTATGTCCCGGACCTTCTGCTCCCCGGGCGGACGCGCTACCACTAGACCACGGAGGCGGTCTATGAACAGAAGAACATTAGCCATTTCTTGTTTAATTCGTTTTAGCCACCATCAAACATAAGTGTATACTTTCTTTTGCCCGACAATTTTGTTGGTTTCTTTCTTTGTTTGTTGTTTAACGGCGCACTCAGCAATATTCCAGCTATATGACGGCGGTCTGTAAAAAATCGAGTATGGACCAGACAATCCAGTGTTTGACATCATGAGCATCAAGCCCGACAATTTTGAAAGACATCGTTGTTGTTATTTATATCATTATGAATATTGATATCCATGATTAGCATTTAGAAGTTATCCCTGAAATGTGCTTGGAAACAATTAAAAGGTTTTATTCTTATTCTTATTTTCTTATGTTCATTGTGTTTGGCGATCCAGTGAGCATCTGAAGGCACATAGACTGAAACATCAATATATAACTTACAGCATGTGTTCATCGTGTTTGACGTCCCAGTGGGCATCTGAAGGCACATAGACTGAAACATCAATATATAACTTACAGCATGTGTTCATCGTGTTTGACGTTCGAGTGAGCATCAAAAGGCACATAGATTGAAACATCAAGGCATAGAACTTACAGCATGTGTTCATCGTGTTTGACGATCCAGTGGGCAACTGAAGGCACATAGACTGAAACATCACTTTACAACTTACAGCATGTGTTCATCGTGTTTGACGTTCCAGTGAGCATCCGAAGGCACACAGACTGAAACATCAACATATAACTTACAGCATGTGTTCATCGACGTCATTACAAATTTCCAGAATAAGTTTTGATAATAGCAGACATTAATACATGTTTGTTTGTTTGTTTTTCAGCGCCAGATACATAAAAAAAATCGGCTGTATGATGGCGGCCTGTAAATAGTGGTCCATAGTGCTATTAGACCTAATTAACATTAATAAAACGCCGTTTTGAACAGTATTTCAGTCATACCACGGTGTGTCAGCTTGATGTTGGTCGAAAACTCGAACTGATACAGTTCTTAAATGATGACAGCTTTCGTTAAACCCTCAAGCACGGGCATGGAGCTGACAAACCTAGAAACATAATCAGGGAGAATTGGGATTCGAACCAATAATCATAGGTTGCTGTTACGCCAAAGGGAAGCAACTCTGCACCCGTGTCCCTCTTTCTAATGAAATAGTAGGCGAATATGGTGTGTGTACTATAGCAATATGGGGAACGTTCGAGCAGCACGTACCATGATAGGAATTGCCCTGGACAATGAGCTACGAGTGTGAGTGTGTTGGGTTTAACGCCGCTTTTAACAGTATTACAGTTATATCGTGGCGTGTCAGCTTAATGTGGGAGGAAAGCCTGAAGTGATGCAGGTCTAAGACGTTACCACTTCGGTGAAACCCACGAGTACGGGTATGGTGCTGACAAACCTAGAAACATAATTGGGGCGAACCGGGATTCGAACCCTCAATCATAGGTTTCTGGCGTGCCAAAGGGACGCAACTCTGCACAGCGAATCGCGGCGCCTTAGACGACTGGGCCACCCGTGCGTCTCGGCTAAGAATTCTGGTATCAATTTATCATGCTGACCTCTCAATAGTCTTATGAGCAACACGTGAATCCACGGGATCGTGGCCATCTTCATCGTCATGACCTGCACGTGCATAACATGCGAACACCCTCTCTACCTGTTGCAAAGCAAATATGTTCGCACTTATTGTCTCAAACGCAATTTGTGTGTTGGTTCAAAACAAACGGAAGCTGGCGAGGATAAGTATCAAATGTTTCCTGCTCGGTCGTCAAGAGGTATTCATCAATTAGATCACAAATTTACAATCATAAGGGAAGAATTCCGTCCCCCAAATCAAATTATTTATAACCACTTCTTTTATCACCAGGACGAGGTGAAAAGGCGACGTGGGAGTACCAGTTCCGGTGCAAATAAATAGAAGAAGAGATTTAACCTGAAGCAACAGATTATGGAGGAAGAATTCCCGTGTTTTCACAGGAAAATAATCCTCCAATATAACAAGCATTAATAATAAATAATTAATAGACAGGGAGGACACAGGACAGGACAGGCCTAGAACCGGACGACCCCGAGTGACAACACCACTGGAAGACGGTCAGATACGGCTCATTCACCTGCGAAACATATTCGTAACGGCGACGGCGACGGCGACGGCAGCAAGAGCGTTGGGACATCCCATTAGCCAACGTACAGTACTACGACGACTTCGTGCTGCTGGAATCCGAGCGTATCGTCCTTTCCGAGCAATGGTACTGACTGCTTAACATCGACGCCTGGGAATGCGATAGGCGAGGCAGGTTCGACGCTGGCAAGTGAGAAATTGGCGTCGAGTGCTGTTTACTGATGAAAGTCGGTTTAACTTGTTTCGAAATGACGGCAGAGAACGAGTTTATCGAAACAGAGGGGAACGTTTGGCTCCGGCATGTATTCGAGAGGTCCATGCATCCATTCGGCGGGGGAGGTGTCATGGTGTGGGGCGGTATTTGTGGACATCAGTAGACTGATTTGGTGATTATACAGGGAAACCTGAACGCTGTGCAGTACAGAGACCAAGTGTTGCAGCTAGTTGTGCTTCCGTTCTTCCGGGACAATGTTTCAACACGACAATGCCAGGCCCCATACTGCAAGACTGACTCGTAACTTTCTAAACCAGCAGAACGTTGACGTTTTGCCCTGCCCTGCCACTGAATCCTATTGAACATCTGTGGGACCATCTTGACAGACAGATGAGAGCACGCCATCAGCATCCCGACAACAGACAAGAATTGCAGCAGGCCCTGAGAGACAAGTGGCAACGGATTCCAGTTCACGTCATCAGAAGACTGACTTCATCGATGAGGCGGCGTATCACAGCATGCATTGAGGCAGCTGGAGGTCATACACGTTATTGAATCAACTGTGTCGACAATGAACTTGTAGTGTGTCTGACAATATTTTGGTGACATTTCAGACAACTTTTGAAAATGAAATTTCTTACCCCACCATTTACCTTGAGCTTACATTACCTGTGATTGCACAATTTTATTCAAACTGTGGTTGATCAATCATTTGTTACCCCTTCCTAGATTATATTATAATGCACAACAAAACCTCTTCTTGTTATTTTTTTATCGATCATGGAACTCGACCTTTACTTTCTTTACCCGCCCAGTTTAGTTTATTTTGCTTGTTTGTTGCACTCAACAATATTCCAGCTATATGACGGAGGTCTGAAAATAATCGACTCTGGACCAGACAATCCAGTGATTGACATCATGAGCATCGATCCACGCAATTGGGATCGATGACATGCATCTACCAAGTCAGCGAGCCTGACCACCCGATCCCGTTAGTCACCTTTGACGACAAGCATGGGTTGCTGAAGACCTATTCTACCCCGGATCTTCACGGGCTAGAACCCAAGTAGTCAATATCCAACAGAATTGGCCACTTGCAGAAGTAATGATAAGGGACTATAATAACGACGAAAAATTTTATAGCTTCAGAAATCTGCCATTGAAGATTTTCTGACCATTTTAAAACTTTCATATTTGACAACTGAATAACAGTATTCTAGCTCCCCGGAGAGAAAATTAAGCTCGCCACTCGTACTTCCTAGGTTTTATTTTCACCTGCCAGAAAGAAAAGATAGTCGCCTCTTACGACAAGCATAATCGCCTTTTACGACAAGGGGCGGTCGGGTAGCCCAGTGGTTAAAGCGTTCGCTCGTCACGCCGAAGACCCGGGTTCGATTCCCGACATGGGTACAATGTGTGAAGCCCATTTCTGGTGTCCCCCGCCGTGATATTGCTGGAATATTGCTAAAAGCGGCGTAAAACCATATTCACTCACTCACTTTTACGACAAGCATGGGTTGCTGAAGACCTACTCTACCCCGTATCTTCACAGGTCTTTTTTAATTAGTATCCGATCTGCTTGTTGCATCTTTTTAACTTATTCTTACTGTACATCTGGCTTCATTACCGGTGTTATTTGTTTTCTATTACCTATTTTTGTTTATTTTAATCCTCTGATTATCACACGATATCATTTATATAACCTGACATAAACATATTTGTATTTCATGAACGAGATCTGGATTGGTAAACAAGCAATTATTCTTACATAAATACCGCTCCAGGAAAAACAGATTACAGTAGGTAACTTAATATAAACATTTTCATGTTGAATATTATTAAATAATACATCAAATTAAGCTCTAACCGTTAGCTAGGGCTAGTATAGTCCGAGCTAAAGGGATGCAGTATGTCAATTTCAATATTCTATCCAAAATGTATTTAGATTATTATAACTACTAATCGAATCTCTTACTTTTTACAATGACTGAAAAAGAGTGTCCATGTTGATTGCGTCACTGCCATCTTCCCGAGGCAAGAGAGTTAACTGACTATAAAAGTCCAGTTTCCACCCTTGCCGAACTGGGCTGGTATTATGGAGTTACATTTCGGCTGGACCAACGAGTCTATGCATAGTCCAATCATAATCGCGCACCGAAATCGAAATCCGGTTCCTGAACTGTCATGCAGATTTCGGTCGATTGCAGGATTTGCAAAGCATGTGCACCGCCAACTCGTTGTCAGCAGATATTTTCCAAATCTGTTCATGTTTTTTATCAAGTTGCTCACGTGATTTGATGCATTTCGCGATGTAAGACTCGTTTTATCACAATATAGATCTTGATTATTGATCAGATCGTCCTGACTGGGCGCCACCATTTTGTGTGAAGCAAACGCAAGTGATACGAGGGGTGGAATTTGATTGGTCCATAGGAGAGGCTCAGAGGGGACATAACTGGTAATAGCCACTGATGGCGCTACGATCGAGCCCAATTATTTTAGCCTAGTTCGGCAAGGGTATGCTTGTCGTAAGCGGCGACTAACGGGATCGGGTGGTCGGGCTCGCTGACTTGGTTGATGCATGGCACCGTTTCCCACACTTTATATCACAAATGTTTTCTAGGTGTTGGTAAGTTTTCCTCAAAGAAGGCAATTCTTGCTGAAACAGGCCGTAGTAATATTTTTGTAGCCAGACAATTAAGGGTAATTAAGTATTGGATTAAGTTACTTAGAATGATGCCTGATCCCCATATCCGTGTTACCAAATGTTAAAGGTACCTGATGATAATGGTAAAAAATGGGTTTCAGGTGTGAGAAATCTATTATTTGTTAGTGGCATTTCATATGTATTTGATTGCCCAAGATGTGGGAGATCCTCAGTTATTGATATATTCATATCAGATAATACTAAAGGATATATGGATCAACAGTGGCACCAAGGTATATCTTAATCACTTTATCTTAGCAGGTACAGCAAAGTAAAGTCATTGTTACTAACTGAAAGATATTTAACTTGTTTAAATGATGAAAGTTTAATCAGAACTTATTGTAAACTTAGAATTTCATTGCACAATTTTAACGTAAATGTATGTCGCAGGTCCAAAGACGCTGATATTGTTAACTCTATTTGTACAAACTGTTCATTCGGAGAAGTAGAAGATGAATACCATGTCTTACTTATATGTGAAATGTATTCCCATTTAAGGTATAAATTTCTCCCCATGTTGCAAGGTATTTTTAAAGACCGTCAGTTAATTATGAATCTGCTAAATTCTGAAAATCCTGATATGATCCATGCTGTTTTTGTATTCTTAAAACATGTCTTTAAAATGAGGAATGTGTTACTTGATTTAAAATCTAATCATGTGCATCACGTGACAAATGTTAATATCCAATCTGCATTGTACTATGGGCCTTGATGCCAAAATTAATGAATAAACTGTCTGTTTCCAAATTGCGTAGACCCATGCTCATCATGTCAATCACTAGACTGTCTGGTCCAGATCATTTAAAGACCCCTGTCATAAAGCTGGAATGCTCAGTGAGTCGTTATACAACAAACAAAAACCTTTCATTATTGATTTGTTTGTCTGTTTGTTGTTTAACGCCGCACTCAGCAATATTCAAGCTATATGACGGAGGTCTGTAAATAATCGAGACTGGACCACGCAATCCAGTGATTGAAATCATGACCATCGATCCACGCAATTGGGATACGATGACATGCATCAACCAAGTCAGCGAGCCTGACAACCCGATCCCGTTAGTCGCCACTTACGACAAGCATAGTCGCCTGTTACGGCAAGCTTGGGTTGCTCAAGACCTATTCTACCCCGGATCTTCACGGGTCTAAGAAGTGCGATGTCCAGCCTAATATGTCCGTGTCAGCCCAAGTATAAATGTGTTGTTGTGTTGGTGATATAGTCCCGTTGTCAATTATGTAACTTTCAGATTGCTTTAACCGGTCATATGACGGCGGTCTGTAAATAATCGAGTCTGAATCCAGTGATTGAAATCATAGGCATCGATCCACGTAATTGGGATACAATGGCATGCATCAACGCATCAGCTACAATATAGGTGGAGCCTTATATGTGTCAATACTTATTCCGCTGGTTTCCTTTCCCGAGGAACTGAAGTGTTTACTGATGTAGCGCTCTTGAGCCGAGGGCAGTCACGTGCGCGGATGTATTTCCCGGGAATACACCGGCTTTCCCAAACCAATGTCCGGCTTACCCCGGAAATCGAAGTTGAGACCTTTCATACATTTATCCGGATGAATTCCTGCGCGATGCACATACAACTCTGCTGTACTGTCGTGACAGTGTTATATTTGCGCATTAATTTGTATAATTTAGCTTGATTCGAAAATATATATCATGTTTTAATAAGAGAGGCAGATTGGCGGTGCCGTTTTGGAAGTAAACCGGTTCAGGAATAAACGTTTGCCATAGGAAATGTTGGGCATGCGCAGATGCAGAGATCATTTTCCAATATGGCGCACTAGAACTCGTCCAGTATGTTTACATGTGCAAGAGAATATTGATGGCATACGCAAGCATTACCCTGTTACAGGGGTCGGGCCAATTTTCAGTCCTACCAAGCTTGATTTAACTTTTAACTCTCCGGGTGGACGCACTACCACAAGACAACGGTGGCGGTCTACTGGTTTTATAGAGATGATGTAATTCAATCGGATTTTCCACTCAGAAACATCCTTGTGTTGGTTCACATAGCATCTCGCCACCATCGTGGTGACCTCTTCCTCGTTGTCAGAGTATCATGTCGTAGATCCATGTCCTACTGCAAAAACTGTTTGTTTCTTTTATTGTTGCTTAACGCCGCACCCAGCAATATTCCAGCTATATGACGGCGGCCTGTTAATAATCGAGTCTGGATCAGACAATCCAGCGACTGACATCATCAGCATCGATGAAAAAGTGAATGAGAATGTGAACGCCGCTTTTAGCAATATTCCAGTAATATCAAGCCGGGGGACACCGCAAATGGGCTTTACAGCTTCACATGCATATGTCCTAAGTTAATGAGAGAGAATCGGTCTTAACATGAGAGTGAGCGAGTTGGATCAAAGGGACCGACCTTTGATATTCTGGTGGGGAATGGGATCTTGTATTGAGACTTGATATTTTTCAGCCTATGAGCCTAAATCAAAAAATAAAAACAACTTGCAATGGTGTCTCTTTGGGCGCAGACTCTTCCTTTTTCAACAGTCTGAAGCCTAACTATTATTTTCAAGCATTTTCTGACAATTTGTTTATCCCTGTCCATAGGTAAGATTAAATACAAACTGGCTGAAGCGGTCACTATCTGCGTTTTAGTCATTTCTTCAGTTTGCTCAATTGCCAAACAGTCAGGATTGCACGGTCTACAGGTCTTCCAGCCACCAGTCTATGATGCACGCGTTTTTTACGATTAGGTAAAACTGGCAACACTTAGAGCGTGACTTCGAAGACACGTTTCACTGAATAATTTATGTGCAAAATTGTTCATTGAAGCCAGAGCATCGGGAATTCGCAAGCAATGTTACGCCCCGAATTGTTTGCTAGGTATTCCCTAAAAGTTGACAACTTTCTGAAGAAGTTTTATCCATAAATTGTCTGCAATCTTAAATCAGGAGTTCACAGGAATTCTCTCAATAGTAAGTATATGTAAAGATATGAGTGAGTGAGTGAGTTGGGTTTAACGCCGCTTTTAACAGTATTCGAGTTACATCACGGCGTGTCAGCTTAATGTGGGAGAATAGGTCGAAGTGATGCAGGTCTCAGACGTTTACCACTTCGGTGAAGCCCACGAGCACGGGTATGGTGCTGACAAATCTAGAAACATAACCGGGGCGAACCGGGATTCGAACCCACAATCATAGGTTTCTGGCGTGCCCAAGGGACGCAACTCTGCACAGCGAATCGCGGCGCCTCAGACGACTGGGCCACCCATGCCCCCTGTAATGATATGAGAGTCCAATAGCAGTGACGTGGACTACGCACGGAATTACTTCTCGTTAACACGGAAAATATGGGAGTTCGATAGACATGGCGTGGATTTATCACTTAATTCCAATGTTGTTCATTGTCATCCTTTCGTGTCATGCTTGTCATATTCTTGTCCCTGATATCTCCATATCTTGACACAAAAGGTCCTCTCTTTTCGAATTAAGTTATTCGCTAGAGTCTCAGCTAATGATGATTGTATCCACATATTGATGGACCGAAGACAGTTGTTACCTCCATGTATAGATGCCCTACCTGATAGAGTTCAACTCATAAGAAATGTACAAAACCAATGCAAAGTGGGTACTTCGCGACCAGTAATATTGTCACATTCCCTTGGTCATCCAAACAATTATCAAGACGTTATTTGTTTTTGTAATGTGCGAGGATTTAACACGCCACACACAGGATCACAAATACCCCAAGGGCGGCCATATCAAGAGATCTGTTCACGAAAGGAAGGCTTTCAGCTATGCAAAGCTCTGCGATCTCGAGCCAATAAGTACCTGTAGCCCAGGTCCAATTTTATTTGTCTTGTGGTGTACCCCAAACAAAGAGATTATTAAGAATACATGAACATTGTGCACAGTGCTATTGAAATCACCCTAATAGTAGAGACGTTCCAGACATCTTATCAAGACTCGGTCTTACCAATAGCCATTCCGACGTTAAGAGCGTGGTGAAGTCCTTCATTTTAATAATATACATGTGTGTTGTGTTGAAAATATTTCTATTAAGTCGGCTTATTGGTTTATTGGCATCCGTCGGTTGATGCATGGTACAGCGTTGAACAGTGTCCAGTTAAAGATGTTAGTGTAAATATCCTGAATGGAAGGACTTAGCAAGGAGACCGTCTTTCTCAGAATGGAACTTACAAGTTCTGAAAATTGCTGGAGTCCTGAATCCCAGTTAGCCATGGACGAGGTTTCTGGAGAAACTCTGACTCTATAACAACGAAATAGTCAACTATGTGTTCTTCAAAATTGTACTTTGCACAAAGGTGACATCTGCGTTTTCAGACCATTAGGTGGTGGTTTGAACAATTTGGTTGGATACACTGCAAACTTACACATGTTAATCTTGAACCTTGACTTCAGCGATAAATCATTCTGCGTTCTTGCTTCTGAATATGCAGTGTTTATGATCACAGTCTGAAACAATTCGCGTAGCACAAAGCCATTATGTACTTGAATATTGTTATAGATTCTATACGTAAGTATGCACATTACTCTTTTCTAAAGGTGTACCACACATGTCACAAATCTGTGTTCCTGGTGGGTTTTCGTAAGTGCATTTCTTACATTCTGTGATGCTGTCGCCGCACTTAGGGCCGTCAATTTCTGGCCCTCTACTTTTACCGCAGACTCGACAGATCGCAATCTGGTTATCGTTCATCCCCGAACAGAAGTGACAGTTCCACCTCCCTGTATCAGGGACACCCAGATCATTCATTCGCCGAGCCATTGAAGCCCCTACGTCCCCACTAGTGGTGTAGGTCTGTGGTCTGTAGCCACCATCTCTCTGGATTATGTTGGGCTTCCGCGCCATTGTATCAATATTTGGATAGATTTTGTTGGGGGTAACCCCCCTCGCTACGATTGGAACCTGCGATCTAGCAGCACTGTTGTAGGATGTTTGGGAGACGTATGCTGAAGTGCCTACAGATGTCGCTCCTGGGGACAGGGGTTGGGGGTGATGGGCGGGTCCTGACAGAAGATTACTTGGGGGGTAGAACACCTGTGAAGACCCTGTCCTATAACCTGAAGACTCTCTCGCCATAGTCCTGTCCTGAGAGACACTTGTGACCTGGGACCTGGGAGAAATTCGTACTGGAGGATGTTCAATATTGACAGCGGGAGGTTCTTCTTCAATGTCAATACCTTCGTCGGATTGTTCATCTCGGGGTGGAAGCCTAATATGTTCCCTTGAATTCCGGATCACATCTCCTCTTGCTCCATCGAAATATTTTGTTCCATATTTGGTCTCCAGGCCTTCGCGCACAAACGCCCAGTCGTCGGACCCGCTCTGAGGGGCAGCTTGGCGTTGAGGGTTCTGACTCAACCTCTGCAGGCTGGCCATGTAGTGCTCATCTATTGTTCCTTCCACATATCCAGTATCGTCCACAAAATGATCATCCTCATCAATGAAAGGCAGGTTCCTAGGAACTCCCCCGGTTGCCCCAGCCAAGACTACCTTGTTCCTGACACTACTGGGGGCGGCTGATGCATACGCAGAGTCTATTCTACTTTCACCTTCTCTAGTTTTAAAACCGTTCCTGTCTTCGTCTTCAGTGTTCTTGACTGCCGGAAGTACTCCTGTGTCCCGCCACCTTACGACATCTGAAACGTTCGCTCCTCCTTCCTTCATCTTCCTATGAAACTCGGAAAGCATTTCACATTCCACTGTAGCCACTACACATTCAAATGCTACTGCTATTATAAGCTGTAGGTCAGGTTCCCCTTTCAACACGAGTGTGTTGGCTGTGTCTGGTTGGAATCCAACGAGGCAAATAATTGATTCAGGGTCTTCAAGATGGGACCTAATTTTCGACTGGAAGAACCCACAGTAGGTCTGAAACAAGAAACAGTATTAGTAGAATTTAGTGAGAGGTGGAGTCCGGCAGAGCTCGAGATAAGCTGCGTATTTGCGTAAAATACGCATTAATTAAACAGAAATACGCAGACAAATCAAATCCCAGGGTATCAAATATGCAGTAAACACTATAAATACGCTTTTGAAATAAAATTGATGCGCATATTACTTTTAGACAAAACGATTGCGTATATAACAACAGTTAATTAAAATGATTGTGTATCAGCCGATCGTGAAATTCACTTACCGACAGTTACATTCGGAAAGGAGTGAGGGAGTGAGTTTGGTTTAACGCCGCTTTTAACAGTATTACAGTTATATCGCGGCGTGTCAGCTTAATGTGGGACGAAAGCCCGAAGTGATGCAGGTCTCAGACGTTTACCACTTCGGTGAAACCCACGAGCACGGGTATGGTGCTGACAAACCTAGAAACATAATCGGGGCGAACCGGGATTCGAACCCACAATCATAGGTTTCTGGCGTGCCCAAGGGACGCAACTCTGCACAGCGAATCGCGGCGCCTTAGACGACTGGGCCACCCGTGCCCCCCCATTCGGAAAGGATTGTGTGACAACCATACTAATAGATGCCAGTTGAAAAGCACATCATACCTAGTCAATGTACATGCTGTATCTTAAACAGTCGCTGATTGGTGATTTACAAAAGCGCCGTTCTTACAATGCTAGGTGTTGCAAACAAAAATGGTTTCCCGGAGAGGGAGCCGCAAGCAGACACAGACGGGTATAATACTATTCACATAGTTTAAGTCTTTAATGATTTAAGGGGATTGTTAGGAAATAGGTTTTAAGTTAAAATACCAAAATGTGATGAAACAGGTGGGTAAATTATTTTGGAAGACCCTCTAAAAATTGTGGATACCCAATCAAAACTCATGGGTAAAATACCCAAATAATCAAAAGCTTATCTAGAGCTCTGGAGTCCTATATTATATGTTGCTATATTTCACCAAGTCATTGCAACTTGTGTGAGTGGCCTAATGATTTTGTTGAAACGCCGTTTTGAACAGAATTTCAGTCATATCACAGTGTGTCAGCTTGATGGCGGGTAAAAGTCCGAAGTGATGGTCTAAGATGTTACAACTTTGTAAACTCCACAAACATCGGAATGGGAATGAGTGCTGTTTTACGCCATTCTAATCAATATTCCAGGATCATGTTAATATGGGACTGAACACACCAGCTACTATCCAAGTGAGTGAGTTTGGTTCTACGCCGCTTTTAGCATTATTCCAGCAATATCACAGCGGGGGACACCAGAAATGGGCTTCACACATTGTACCCATGTCAGGAAGCGAACCCGGGTCTTCGGCGTGACGAGCGAACGCTTTAACCACTAGGCTACCCGACCGCCCCCTACTATCCAAATCATTGGGTACGAAGAAATGAGCCCATTGTTTAAGCATGACCAGACGACCCCTATATTAGTCAGCCAGCTCTCTTTTAATAATAGTCTTGAGTGAGTGAGTGAGTTGGGTTTAACGCCGCTTTTAACAGTATAACGCCGCTTTTAACAGTACTCCAGTTATATCACGGCGTGTCAGCTAAATGTGGGAGGAAAGCCCGAAGTGATGCAGATCTAAAACGTTTACCACTTCGGTGAAACCCACGAGCACGGGTATGGTGCTGACAATCCTAGAAACATAATCGGGGCGAACCGGGACTCGAACCCACAATCATAGGTTTCTGGCGCGACCAAGGGACGCAACTCTGCACAGCGAATTGCGGCGCCTTAGACGACTGGGCCACCCGTGCCCCCTAATAGTCTTGAGGTACTGGGAACCGTCACTGACCCGGAATCCAAACGGGGACATTGATGTCATCTACAAATCGACACACAATCACACAACACACAATCCAAAAATAGAAATCTATGGTGAATGCAGCAATAGACGTGAATCAGGAAGTACATTGTAGAGCTAAGCTCACATTAAACCGAGTGCCTTTATTTACTACACGGATGTTCAATATGCAAACGATAGTCATAAAAGCCGTGGAATGTCAGGTAATGCATTTCTTTATTTTGTGTGTGATCAATCGTGTGAGGTCTGTAAATTCAGTGCCCCACATTTAGGACACTGCATTGTGTGAGTGGACGAAGCCGGAAAATAATCGTTTGGGCACGTACTTAATGCTGACTTATTCATATTTCCAGAAACCCTTTAATCATTTAACAAATCATAATCATCATCACCATCATCATCAATATAAACTGTTCAACTTCTTTCGACATAAATGGGTATATACAAAGTCAGACAAACTTTCTTAAAACGAGGAAACGTTTCAATCATCATCATCATCATCATCATCATCATCAATACAAACTGTTCAACTTCTTTCGACATACATGCGTACATACAAAGTGGGACAAAGCTTCTTAACACGAGGAAACGTTTCAAATCAGGTTACGGTAAGTCCAGTCATTAGCAACTGTATATCATTTCCGCATGGGGAATTGTTGCGGTAATGCATTTAAACTTCCCACTCAATATTTCCTCAAACTAACAAAGACCTATCCGTCTACACAGAACCACAATACAGACTAGTGAAACAGGTTCTTCAGCGATAATTTGGTCAAGATGAATATTCAGATCACAGCTCCAAACCGCATGTTTTAGCAACTTCCTAGATGTGTATGTGCACACTCATATTTGTTGCCTCCGCATTGGAATAAAGAAATTCTCCGGCGATGTATTTAACAAGGACCGATTTAAGTTTAGCTTTTCAACCAATATATTAAAGCTGAGTGACTATTTAGCTTTACAATCAGTTTTAAACACGATACCCATTTAGGGATTCGAACCTAGGATAACAAGCCAACGAAATGGTCACAAGGCTGCCGATGTTTGGGGAATATGTATACTCCATTCAAATACAGCCTATAGAATTTAACAAGTTCTTAAAAGTGATAAGCTGAGATCAAGATCAGATACAAGACTCCACTCCAGTTGGGGAGTTGATGCCATGTAACATACGTTTATCGTACGAAGTGACAAAATGGATCGGGTGCTCAGACGCGGTGACTTGGTTGATTCAATGTCATCGTACACCGCATGTGTTGGACGTTGCTCATATCAATCGGTGGTTTGTCTGGTCAATAATCGAGTATTTACAGGATGACGCGATACAGCAGTAATACTGCTGGCTTTGGCTCTAATCAAACAAAACACGACACAATATTCGCCTTGACATCGTCCATATCCAACAAAAAAGTTACCATGTACTAAATAGTCTATCAATACACAACTACTCCCAATAAGGGCAGTCTCCTACGACACTAGTACCCACTAGTCGGTAAACTTGATACCACTTCAACTTTCTTTGATCAACAGAATTTTCACATCTACTTAACACACCGAAGCTTTCTAAAGCGAGTTGAGTATAACGTTGCTTTGAACAGTATTTCAGTTATAGCAAGGCGTGTCAGCTAGCTGGGAGGGGGGAGGGGAGGGGGGAGGGGGGAGGGGGGGGGGGGGGGGGGGGGGGGAGGAGCTCCATGTGATGCAGGTATCCGATGACGTCTGACGCTGAAACCCACGACCTGGAATCGAACAGCACAGAGATCGCGGCGCCTCAGACAACTGGACCACCCGTGTCCCTATAAGTTCCTGACCGCCTCCGTGGTCTAGTGGTAGAGCGTCCGCCCGGAGAACGGAAGGTCCGGGGTTTGATCCCCGACCGCGTCATACAAAAAGACGTGAAAGGATGGTACTTGTTGTTACCCTGTCTGGCGCTCGACATTAAGGGGCTAAAACAAGGACTGGTCGGCCCGGAGTCAGTATACTGTGTCCGAGTGGGGTATTCATGTTAAACTGCGGCATGGTATCTCAGTGAGGTAGCACTATAAATCGGCATCAGTCCGGACTAGTACAAGCAGCCACACAAACACACACACGTGCATGCACGTCGCTATATAAGTGCAATCATCTTGGACGCGACGTTAAACCCAATTTCACCACACCACACCACACCACACCTATAAGTTCCTTTTCTCTCATTCTAGTAGGGTAGTTTAGACATTGAGTATTTACGTGGAAACAAAGTCACAAACAGCTTGTAGTACCAGTGAAGCTATGAATGATATATTCATCATAACTACATTTCATGCTTTGAGCGAAATTTACGGGTCATTATAATTGTGCAGACCCGTGAAGATCCGGGTTAGATATGTTCTTCACAAACCCATGTTTGTCTTTAGAGGCGACTAACAGGATCAGGCGGTAAGGCTCGTCGACTTAGTTGATACACGTCATCATATCCAAATTGCGTAGATCGATGCTCATTGTGTCAATCACGGGATTGTCTGATTCAAATATTTACAGACCTCCGGAATATTGCCGAGTGCGGCGTCAAACAACAAACAAACAATAATTGAGCATGTTTCATGTATCAGACGCGGAAACAATATGCAATTATGAATATCAGGCTCAGCAGTAAAGAAAACCAACAATAAACTGGAATAATCTTTCTCCATTTCTTGTTTCAGCGTATCAGGCCTCAACGTTTAGATTTTTACGAAGTAGACACATGGCTACAAGTATTTTTTTCCTGGTAGCCAGTGTTAAAATCAAGAAGTCAAGCCAATATTGTAGGTAGCCAAAAACATTTGAAATTATCTTTGATCAAATAACTATTATAATATGTACAAGTCATAGCAATAGTCTTGTATTCTAGTGGAAACTGTACTTGATTTTTGTTATTTGTGACGTGAATTTACGTTACAAGATTATATAGGTATATCCCTGCTTATCCATTGAGCATTGTTGACTAAAATAATATACCAATTAAATTAATACTTATGTATTTCGGTTCAATGTCGACTTTAGGGGGCATTATTTGCGAGTACAATTATTAAGAGATGTTTCTTCCAAGATCAGCTGTTATTTATTTTTGTGTCAACATATGCATGATATGCGTAGCAACCGAATTTAGTCGCCACAAGATATTTTTCAAGGTAGTCATTTGGCTACCTCTGAATTTTAGACAGTGGAAAAATTGAAATTTAGGTCGCATTAGCTACGAAACTTTGAGGCCTGCCGTATCCATAAATCAAGTAATAAAATTAAAAAGCCTTTCAATATTGATGTAGTTTTTGTATAGTGGCTGCATTGTTGTATCACCTCATATATCGAGCAAAACACTTCCTGGTGTACAATCTCGTTTGACTGGTTGTGTATGTTCAGGGAATTCCCCTTAAATGCCACACTGACCTACTAAAAGCAATCACCCGATAATTAACAGACGTCGTATTATATTTATGTGTGGATTGATCTGAACACTGCTGTATTTGCTAAGGGCTGACTTCATTCCAAACATGGCACCAACACACTGCAAACACCAGATTACTAAATTCACCCCTTTGGGAATCCGGGTGGGACTAGGTATCCAGTGACTAAACATGTCGTAACTGTCAGGTCGGGTGGTCAGGATCGATTGCACGCCATCGTACCCTGGCGACGCGTGACGTAAATAATAATAATATCAACAACTATTTTATTCTGGTCTAGGCTTGATTATTAATTACAGGCTGTCGTGAGAGAGCTTGAATTTTGCTGAATACGCGGTCAATCAACCAACCAACCCACCAACCAACAACGCTCGACTCACTTCATGCAGAAGAGCAGGGATGGGTATTGGCCTGAATTTCGTATTGCAGTTTATTGGAACGATTCATGTTTTGTGACACGTACAACAGTATATTGTATATGTTCATCTGTCTGCAAACTGTTATGAATCTGAATAAAATAGACACATCCATCGGAGCCCGCACATGTTTGTCAACTTCGTAGTCCGCCATTTTGCTGGATGTTGCTATGGTCACAACGCATGCGTAATAAACAAGAGTGAGTGAGTAACGTACAACTTCTTTCACATTAATATTCAGATTGTACGAAAGCAAATATAAGTTCAAAACTTCAAGGACACACAAGTGCACTTTCAAGGTAGCTTCGCGTTAAAGGAAATCATGTAACAAAGAAAGAATAGGGAAGAACACGAGGGCTGGAGCGGCATGTCACCACACGGAAAATACATATGTCAGGAGTCAACTATTTCAAACACGTGGAAATAACTCTAATTTATGTCTCAGGGGTAGAACATGATATATCAAACTTTCATTGTGACAAAGCAAAGGGCCTGATGTCCTAAATGTTAGTGGGGGGTCAGGGGGCTTAGGGTACGATGCGATAACGCAGTAGGTCTTGGCGTAGAACATCCATCGTAAGAGGTCAAAACGTATATTTTGGCTTTAAAGTGCTTAACGAAGTAGGAGAAATTTGCACAAGAGATCTCAGCGTTGAACCCCCGGGTTAGAATGGGTCTTCAGCAACACGTTTGTTGTAAGAGGCGACTAACGGCATCGGGCGGCCAGGCTCACTGACGTGGTTGACGCATGTCATCGTATCCCAATTGCGTGGATCGATGTTCATGATCTCTATCACTGGATGATCTGGTTTGTTCTTTAACTCAACAAAAATGCAACAATATTACAGCGATTCTAAAATAATGGTGTTTTGATCAGTCGATCTGAAATTCCCACGGGTGACTGTCAAGTAAAGCAGGAGTGAGTTAGTGAGAGAGTGGGATAAATAGAACTAAGGACGTTCTCTATTACCGACTTGGTGACACCAATGTGCAGATGTGGTGTTGACGGACCAAGGATTATAATCGGGGATAGCGGATCCTGGCAAGATGAAAGGAAGCAACTCTGCAGTGTTAACTGGGAAGGTGGCCCTGTGTCCCATCGTCAATCCATACCCACCTCAATTCGTCTTGAAGGAGCATATGTGTCATGACCTACTGCTGTTACACAAGGTCGACCTAATACAGGAAATTATTCATATAGCAACCAACCCTTGTATAACATTTAAATCGTAAGCTTCATATTGTGTAATACGTGTGCGCTTCGTATTTCAGGAAGCGGATTTAACTGCTGGTTTAATGTGCATAAGCGGCCATGCAGAGATGAATATATGGCTGGACTTGCTTGTGATGATGTTAACTACAGGTATTTAACCAACGTATATATCCTGTAGAACATTCACATTGAGCAGTGGGCCCTCCGGGAAAGAATAGGCGCAGAGTACACTGTATTCGTGCTTGGAACAGACACTTCTTCAGGTGTTGGCCGTTTTCGTGTTTGAATGGCTCTTGGTCAGCAATCTTTCAGTAATACTGCAAAATGGCAGGTTGCCATTGACGATCTAATACAGGAAAGCCCCACACCCCACCGCGCATTACCAAGTCATAGCTCTGACCATGAGAATATGATAATTCAAGGAAGTAGAATCAACGAGGCTGGGCCTATTTTATTACTTATACGACGGTCATGGTTGATACATAATATATCTCTAGTTGTGTAAAAGTTGTGTTAAAGTTACTTGATAAAATTGCTCTATCATAATGGCCAGTAAAATTCATGGTCCAGAATTAGCTGTGGCGTGACGTCATCATATAGAATACATTCAGGGTTGTAGGTCGGTCAAGTGTTCTAAGTTTGAACAGTGATGTTGGAGCAACGCCTATTTGTACACTTCAGACAGTGCAATGTGTGCCATGTTAATTTGCTAAATAATGTCATCAGATCAAATAGAAATACATACATACTCGAAGTGATATGATTTTGTTTGTTTATTTGTTTGTTGTTTAACGCTGCACTCAGCAATATTCCAGCTTTATGAAGGCGGTCTGTAAATAATTGAGTCTGGATCAGACAATCCAGTGATTGATATCATGAGCATCGATCAACGCAATTGGGATACGATGACATGCATCAACCAAGTCAGCGAGCCTGGCCACCCGATCCCATTCGTCGCCTCTTACGACAAGCATAGTCGCCTTTTACGGCAAGCATGGGTTGCTGAAGACCGATTCTAATCTGCATCTTCAGGGGTCCCAAAGCCTATTGGCATGATTGGTACAGTACAGACAGTGCAAAATATGCTACGTAAATTTGCTAAATAATGTCATCAGATCAAATAGAAATACATGTTGTTCGTAGTGATATGATTGAAAGAAGGGCACATGCAAGATCTACATGATAGAGGGACAGGTTGACATGCGTGTCTGTATGAGGTTGTTGATTCTGTAGCATCGTTCGGGCGTTAAATGCCCCTATGTATTTCTATATCACGGACCGGGGCTTAAAACGGAAACAAAATAACTAATGCTGAAATAATCTTTCTTCCACGATATCCTTACAAATACGCAAATACGCTATCTGATACGCAATACACCAGCAATTATAGAATATACGTCTCCTCAGACGCAACTACGCAGTATACTAACAAGTAACAATTATACAACTGACGTTTTGTCACAGGCAAACATGCAAACACGCAATACACCAAGAAGCAAAGTCCTCAAAGCTACATGACCAACAGGAAAGTACATATAATGTGGCATTGCTATGTCAGTGTAAGCATATGTATGTCCTAAAACATATACAACCACATTTGACAATTTGTGGGTCACTGCAAGTGAATCTGATCTGGCAACGAGCTTTGTGTTACAATCAGTATATGTGTCAGGAGTCAGTGACTAGGTTCAAATGTCAGAAAGTGACGAATGGGTTCACGGACTTTCCATTACGTGGCCTCTCGATGCCCAGAAATAGACACCTCAAATGGCGAAAGGATCGCAATCATTTCCTTGAAAAAATCTGGCAATGGGCCAAACAATTTGCTATTTCATTAACGATTCAAGTCCTTATGTTCCTGATAGACACTACGTCGCTATATAAGAGCAATAATCTTGGACGCGACGTTAAACCCCATTTCACCTCACATCTGATAGACACGACAGAATATTGAGACTGGTAAAATAACACTAGAATTGGTTTGTCATATATACTTACGACAATAAATAAGGGAACTAACGATTTGCATGTTGCCATTATTGAGGTGTACATGTACAATGCGGTGGCGTTGCATCTGAACGCAACACTTAATCACAATGAAATTTCACATCATGCATGAACAGCACCTGGTGCACCTACACACAAAAGCCAAAGTGTGTCAGCCTTCCGCGGAACTCACAATCACAATGCACATGAGCTGAGCACACGCTTGAGAGAACCCCCGAGACAGTATGGCAATGGACAAAATGGTGACTTGTGGCTATGATAGAGGGGGGCATCAACATCCCAAGTTGACGGACTTTTTGGCAAATCCAAAAATGTAATTTCTCGACTGTGGGACAAGTACCGTCAAACTTGTGAGGTTTGCAATGAGACCTGGGCGGGGCAATACCATGCAAACAAATTCTGTAACCCATTGCACCCCACACACTTGATACTAAAGTCTTACAGTAAAGGTCTTGTCCATTTCCTATCACAAATCCCCAAGTTCCCATCCAAAGTCTTCTATTTCCTGTCCTAAGACCCCTAGCCTATCCCCTATCCAAAGGCCTCCGTTTCCTATACAAAGGCCCCTATATCCCATAAAAAGATCTCTATTTCCCATACAAAGGCATGTTTCCTGTCCAAGGGCCTCCAATTCCCATCCAAAGGCCTCTGTTTCCCATCCAAAGGCCTTTATTTCCCATCCAAAGGCTTCTGTTTCCTATCCAAAGGCCTCTATTTCTTATCTAGAGGCCATAATTGTGACAAAAATGTCGCAATTTTATAACAGTGTTAATATATCATGTGAACCTGTATGACTATAATGTACAGATAATACAGACTACAAAATCAATGTTGTCGGAACTCACCTTCAGTTTCCTAAATTCACGCTTCCATGGCATCTTGTATAAGAGAATAAAATATTTTTCAAGATTTTTGAAGGCCTCCGCTGCTTTATCAGGAATCAACTTCCCTCTCTCTGCTGTCTTTTCAATGACAGCCCAAAACTCCTGATATTCAAATCGACACTTCCTTTCGATGCGTGACAGGGAATCTCGAACTAATTTTTTAACAGACTTTGACACCTGCCCCATCGTTTGAGACCCCAGCGCTGTTTCATTGTTGAAGGATTTTATGTAGAGTACCCTCGCTTGATCCTTTCCTTCCATGTCTAGACCTGGCCTTTTCTATATCCATACAAAGCTGAGGGTGTTTAATACCAAATGTGTGCCTGTTCCTGGGTGCCTGTTCCTTCTGGTGTCGATGGTATTGCCCATGCTTTGTCTGAAACAGTCAGGACAAGTCAGGGAGTGAGTGAACTGCTATAACTGCATGATCAACAATATTTCACCCATGATGTATGACAACCGGTTGAGTACACACAAACAAAGTCATGATCCTGTCACAATAATATAATTGACTGTTCCACAAAGCTACTTTTGACTGAGTGATGTATATCAACATGACAGACCTCAAAGATGGCAAACAACAGAGAGGTCAGGCTGAAGTATAGATGAGAAAAAAATAATAAAATCTGGGATACATAAGGTCTAAAATTTGTGATTCAGAAGAGGAAAACATCATTAACATCTTTTACTCTAAAACCAGAGAAGATCCGGGTAGTGAATAGGTCTTCAGCAACCCATGCAACGACAAACCTTCCCAGTGTCTTAATTGATTCAACTTATCTACATCCTTCCCTGAAGAGATACTGGAATTCGCGTCATGAAGATAACTCAATCACTATGTTTATTTCGTTGAGGTACATGTTATCAGTTATCCTGTTATCATGACATTGAATTGTTTTGGTACATTGTGATATCATCAGTGTTAGAAATAATGGGGTTGGGGAGTCCTCTTGAGGATACAAGTTATCAGATCATGTTGGGGATAATGGTGATGTGGATTCATAATAAGATCAGTGAGGTAAAATGGGGTTTCAAGATTTTTGCACTTATATACCAGCCTGCATGCACATGGGAATGGCTGTGTGTGGTTAATTGTACCAGTCCATATTAATGTCAGTTTAATAGTACCAGACCTCTGTCATACCATGCCACAGATCAGTATGGATCCCCCCTGCATACACAGTATACGGACTCCAAGCCAACAAGTCTTCGTATTAGCCCCTTAATGCCGAACACCATGCAGGATAACAACAAGTACCATCTTTTAACTTCTTTTGATATGACACGGCCTGGGATCGAACCACCAACCACCTGCTCCCTGGGCAGATGCTCAGTCTTCTAGACCATGAAGGCGTTGTGAGAAGTCAAGGAGGCTCTGGGGTCTGTGAGTTTTGGTTTAAGTTCCTGAATCTATGTACCCCAGAGCTATAGATAAGAAGCATATTTGTGTAAAATACTGGGGGTACCCCCTAAAAATATTCAAAACCCAATTATTTTTAATTAGCTTGCGTACAGAAACACATGCATTAAATGAAAAACTCAAAGGTATAAAAACAGCTTGTGTAAATACCCACTGCAGCTTTTTCAGCATGCATACAAAGGAGCCAATTTCCGAAACACAGTTATGAGCTAATGTACTTTCCGAGTAAAGCCTATATATTTAGAACAGTTATCTAAAACATTATTTCATTATTTTTAAATCTTAAAATGTTCTCTAAATTGGGGAAAAATCCAATAGTGTGGTGAATAGGTGAGTGAAAAAGTATTGGTTACCCAATGAAAAATGTAAAAACCCAATCGAAATAGAAACCCTAGAGTAAAAACTCAATTGCTCAAAAAGTTATCTGGAGCTCTGGGACCCCTGAAGCTGTAGCATATACCGTATTCGACGTAATAAGCGCCCAGGGCGCTCTCAAAATTAGAAATAGGGGGCTCTAATTAGAATATTATTTTGGTGGAAAAAACAGGGCTGAAAGATCGTAAATTTCGTTTATGCTGACAGCCTGAAATGTTGACATACGACAGATATATTTTTCCAGAAATTAATTGCCCATAATTAAGGGTGCATATAACACATAAGTGCGTATTATACACGAATACATAAGTCTTGTGTACATTGATCAATTGGAAGGGGTGCTGATTGGGATTGTTCACTAGCCAATATATTAGCATATATTGCCGTGGGCGCTTATTAGAGCGGGGCGCTTATTACGTCGAATACGGTAATGAGGGTTATGACAAGAGCCTACTGCCTTTCATTTCTTTCCAATTCTAAACTTCAGTTTTGCAAGAGAGTTGAATCAGAGTTTAAAAATAGTGGCAATCGTGTCTGCATAACATGTATGTAGTTTCTACATGGGTCTGGGCAAAGCTCTTATCTTTATGGCAGAAATAAATGCGTCTACTCCTCCAACTCGTTCGTTTCAACTAATTACAACTTTAAGTGTTGCACCTCAGAACAACTGGCAGGGACGCTCATCAAAAACAGAGGTGAGGTGAAATGGGTTTTTACAACGTGTCCAAGATAATTGCATTTGTAAAGTAAAGTGCATGCACATGTGTGTGTCTATCTGTGTGGCTGCTTGTACTAGTTCGGACTGATGCCGGTTTTATAGTCCTAGCCCACTGAGATACCATGCCGCAGTTTAACATGAATACCCTACTCAGACACAGTATACTGACTCCAAGCCAACCAGTACTTGTTTTAGCCCCTTAATGCCGAGCGCCAGACAGGGTAACAACAAGTAAAATCTATTAACGTCTTTTGGTTTGACGCAGCCGGATGGAACGATTGTTTCAGTAACATCATGCAGTGTGAAGACAACAGAGCTGCAGGTCAAAGACATTTCCAACTTTGCTAATAAATCTATGAGACCAGAGCTGTAGGAGTGTAATCCGTAGGTAAGATAAGATTCAAATCCACTACCAACAGCTCCTGGCATGATAAGGGCCGTAACTCTGTATGTCAAATTGCAATGTCATAGATCAGTGAATTAACAAATCCGTATGAACAAAATATGTCAAAAGTAAAACAATAAGCACTTAAACCTAAATATTAGTTGAGGCCAGTTATATTTTAGAAAACACAACACAATTATTATAACCTCCAGCATAAGGCCCCAGAAAAGCAGACAAAAAACATCACAAATCCAATGATTAAGATGTCATAACCAATCCATCCTTATGTCACCATGACCTAATGTCAGAAACCATTGCTCATGCTATCAACCATTGATTTCCCTGATCACCAACACCATCATCGAACTGTATAACTTAGTGCTGTGAAACAAGTTGAATACTTATTCACACACTCAAGAGGCTGAGTGTTTGCACCAAGTAATGCAGATCCTGTCCTGGGGCAGTCAACATCCTTGTGCATGTAAACACAACCACTCCAACATAAGTTGTAGATCAATGGACAAGGTGTCCTTCACGACCTTCTGTGGAGATTGACAGGTTTCATTGTTCATTCATTCATTGGACTTCCATTGTCCACAGCGGGATTAGTGTCTATGTAAAGAGGGGTTTCAACGTGCTCTGTTCTGTCATGTAAGTAACTGGATGCTGGCCCATTAGTAAAAAGGAGTATCTATTGTCCTAAATGATACCACTAAAGACATGATTTTCTTTGTTTGTTTGTTGCCTAACGTCGCAGTTAGCAATATTCCAGATAGATGACGGCGGTCTGTAAATAATCGAGTCTGGACCAGACAATCCTGTGATTGACATCATGATCATTGATCCATGCAATTTGGATACGATGACATGCATTTTTAAACATAAAAACAAGTAAAATCCTGCTATAACCCCCATTACCAACAGTTCCGGGTACCCGATGAATGCATGATAGACACAGGTGAATACCTCGATGTTAATTACGTGCACTGTTCCATGTAACGTCCTCGTGTATTGAAACGCGATTGGGATATGATGACATATGCATCAACCAAGTCAGCAAGCCTGACCACCCATCAGTCGCCTATTACCACAAGCATAGTCGCCTTTTTATGGCAAAAATGGGTTGCTGAAGATCTATTCTACCCAGGATCTTCACAGGTCCTAAAGACTAAAGACATGAAAAACTATTTGACTAACACACAAAATAATATAAACGTGGACTGTTGATGTAATGATGTCTGGAGCAGACAAATCGGTGGTCAAAAGAATGGACATCAAATTTACAGAGAGTCAGTTTACAGTGGAACAGTATTTTCATCAAAATAGAAAGTATGACTGGTGACTCAAGCATTTGAACTACAAGCAGATCCTGACATGGCTAAGGGACACAACACCACCCTATAATTGGAAGGAGTAGAAACATACATACCTCCCTGAATCATACATAGCCGTCTCACTGATCTCCAAGCCAGGAAATAATTTATTGCAGCATGGGTTTTCCAATAGTGTAAAGAGGTTACCCAAAGTTACAATTCAAGCCACTAGTCCAACCTTAAGCTGAGCACATGATTCGATCTTTCTAGGCCAGCACATCCTGCTTGGGCAGGCATACACTTAAAAATGATTTGACTATGAATAACTAAATTAGCATGACTGAAACACAGTGGCAACCAATACGAACCCCCCACCCCCAAGCTTTTCTAGGCCAGCACATCTCCCCCCCCCCCCCCCCCCCCCCCCCCGCCGCGAACATGATCCAGACACACATCTCAGCGCTTCAGGTAACATCCTACCTGTTGAAGGAAGCGGTACGAAGCTGTACAATCTGGTGAATACTATTGTTCTATTCAGTAAACGCTGGCAACTAAAGGTTTCATATTGATAGATCTTATGTAGGCTACAAGTCTAAAGGTTTCTTCGTTGTGTTGTCAAACCTGTAGCAACTGGTTTAGGTCGAGCGGTAGTATCGGTGTATGTTAGCAATATCCCGTTCTGCGTATCCAACTCGATATATAACATTTGGACGTACTGGGAATACTTAATGGCTGAACGAGTCCCACATCATTCGTGTATATGACACAGCAGTATGGATTGTTGAACAAAAATCTCGTATCAAGCCGGAGACTCGAGAGTGAGGTCACCGCGTCCCTATCGTATGCCAGTTCTCTTGGAACGTTTTAAAACCAAAACACCCTGTGGTGATTTGTTAAGTGACAAACTGACATTACGTTTCTCTTGGAATAACATTCACGATTAAAACAAATGTATATATCAAGCTTGCGACGAAATAGTCTCACCTCGTATTCTGGAATGTTACAATGGCGTCGTGTCGGACGAAACAGGGGATTCCCCTAAAACTTGAATCATTGACGTCAGCATTTTCTGAGACCATACAACCGGTTACCTCCCTTGTGATCGGGTTCATAGAAAACTTGTCGTACGAATGCGGATTGTTTACTTTCAAGGGAGCGTTCATTTCAGTACAACATTTTTCTATTGTGTTACTATTTCAAAGGCCGTTTGTGGCAGGAATATGTCCTGCCATTTGTTAATTATATAAATGCAATCCGAGGAATGGCATATAGGCATAGGGTTCACTGGGTTGTTGTTTTGTAAATTATTACTTAACATTGTCGCGGATCAACATTCAAACATGGCTTCTTATATTGCAGAAGGAGTGAGTGAGTTGGCTTTAACGCTGCTTTTAACAGCATTCCAGTTATATCGCGGCGTGTCAACTTAATGTGAGAGGAAAGCCCGAAGTGATGCAGGTCTCAGACGTTTACCACTTCAGGGAAACCCACGAGCACGGGTATGGTGCTGACAAACCTAGAAACATATTCAAGGCAAACAGGGATTCGAACCCACAATCATAGGTTTCTGGCGTGCCAAAGGGACGCAACTCTGCACAGCGAATCGCAGCGCCTTAGACGACTGGACTACCTGTGGCCCCTATTCCTGAAGGACCTTATGTTTATGCGAGTTTGTATAGTTTTTATTTGTTTTTCTTTTGCTGTTTTTGCCGCACTTTGCAATATTCCAGCTATATGACGGCGGTCTGTAAATAATCGAATCTGGACCAGACAATCCAGTGATTGACATCATGAGCATCGGTCCACGCAATTGGGATACGATGACATGCATCATCCAAGTCGGAAAGCCTGACCACCCGATCCCCTAGTCGCGTCTTACAAGCCTATTCTACCCCGGATCTTCAAGGGTAGAATCCATATAAGGGTAGAATCCATATTGGAACTATAAGATTTAACTACAGGACTTGGCGTCAGTTGTAACTGATGAACTATTTGTTCGATAGATATAATAGATATAATTATAATATAGATATAATTTCTATTAACCATAAACAATTTCTTTTCTTTTCAAAGCCGTACGTCATGTATATATCCGGCGGGAGCTTAAGTAAGCCTGTGCAATATTGCTGCCCCATTGCTGCCCGTGATTTAAGTAGGGATAACGGAATAAGCCGAGTGGACCCGCCTATCAGAATCCACAAGTCGTGAGTTTGCATCCCAAAACAGCTGGTGAACGCCCATGAGCGGCGCCACTATGGGCTACCTCCCAAGCAGGCTAACAATCTGAAAAATTGTTCGAGGCAGCGTTGAAAACACGACTCGCTCACTTTTGATGGACAGAGGCAGAGTAACTTGTCTCATGTCCAATTTCTCCACTGACAATGTAATTATCGCCATGTGATAATTGTACCAATCTGTAGCTGTTTCCCAAACATCTATAACACCACAGCAAGCAGTTAGCCATCAGTTACAATAAACGAGTATGTGAGTGAGTTGGGTTTAACGCCGCTTTTAACACTATTCCAGTCATATCACGGCGCGTCAGCTTAATATGGGAGGAAAGCCTGAAGTGATGCAGGTCTCAGACGTTTACCACTTTGGTGAAACCAACGAGCACGGGTATGGTGCTGACAATCCTAGAAACATAATCGGGGTGAACCGGGATTCGAACCCACAATCATAGGTTTCTGGCATGCCCAGGGGACGCATACAATACACGAGGCTTCCGCCTGTGTCTCTTCACCATGCTCTGGTCGTTGGCGGTAAGGGGCGGTAAGGGGTAGGTAGCCAAGTAGTTAACGCCGAGGTTCCGGGTTCGATTCCACACATGGGTAAATTGTGTGAAACACATTTCTGGTGTCCACTGAATATCAGCGTCAAACTGGTTGTTCTAGATTTCAGCAAAATAAACATCCGACCAATTAAGTTGTTAAGACACCAAGTCATTGCCTTGCTATATATCCCCACCTCGGTGAGATAGTCCAGTGGTTGGTGAATGACTCATGTCGCTGAAGACCCGGATTGGTACAATGTGTGAAACTATGAGGAACTGGTGTGTCTGGTCCAGGTTCGATTCCGGGTTTTCTAGAAACCCAGCAGTCTATGCTCGTTGTAGGATGCAACTTAACGGATCGGGTGGTCCGGCTCGTTTGTTCGTTCCCCGACAGCGCGGATCGTTGCTCATGATATCAATCACTGGACTGTCCCAGACTCGATTATTCACAAACCGCTGGAATATGGCTGAGTGCGGCGTTAAACAACAAACAAGAAAATAAAGTTAACAAATTATATACCTACAGGTTTACAAACAATATGGCTTCCTCCCAAAGCTGGCCTAATATTATAGATGATGTCCAATCTATTGATCAAAAAAGCATGTATTGTATTACAAAATAGCCATACTATGTTTCTAAAAAGGATATACACGAGAGCTACTGAACGTTTCTAACTACTGACAAAATCAACAAAAATTCAAGATGGCCGACATGTTTCCTGAACATAAGTTTAGACTGTGGGATCTTTTAACTCTAAAACAGTATGCTAGTACTCATATTCATAATATTAACTTGGCACACTAATACACTGAAGTATAGTTAACACTTATGGATATGAAACCCCGTCACCAGAGCCCTCAAATTTTTTCAAGATGGCCGCCAAGAGATTGATGGATTGACATGGAACATCAATACACTATTGGTCTGGACATATTTGAGTGATTTGAACTTCTACTTTGAGGTAAACAAACCCAGGGATGTATATAGAATACTCAATCATTTGCATAAATACAATATAACCACCAAATAGCAACATTTATATCTAAATTGACATGTTTTGGTGAGTTGAACTATCAATGTTGATTGTTATTGTCTGTATCTACTTATTGGCAAGACAGTAAACACTATAACAACTATTGTTTTCATTCATGTAAATATGTGTTGAAAGAAAGTATGACCACGTGAGTTTCTCTCAAAATTAACCAAAAACCAGAAGTGGGTGAGTTATCTCCCTTACAGTTCATAGTTATTAGTTTAACTCCAATATAACCACCAAATACCAATATTTGAATAAAAATCTGAAAGTGTGTGACCCACTGCTCATTTAAGTACATGATTGTCTGATTCGTGAACATAATTACGCGAATAATAGTGGCAAATTTATCACGGTGTATGTTGAAAATTGAAATTGCAGGGTCATTTTACCTAAGTCTCAGGTTCGTCATCGTCCTCTAAGAAGTCTGGTTGCTATGCATTGATACAGCTTGCACTAGAGCATTCCCAAAACACAACACTTAAGTGAGATCATATTTCCGACACGTGCTTCTGTTTGTATAAGTCTTTTTTTGTTGCAATTACAGCAGATGATGTCCAGGAATGCTGAAGGTGCTGCAGGCTGATCTGTCGGTATTGGTAAGCATCGTCCATTTATCATGTGCGATCCCCACTCCAATAGATTCATATTGAACCCTTTCTACTCCATCATCGGATTGGGTGGTTTGTTGTTTAACGCAATATTCCAGCTATATGACGGCGGTCTGTTAATAATCGAGTCTGGACCAGACAATCCAGTGATTAATATCACGAGCATCGATCCACGCAATTGGGATCGATGACATGCATCAACCAAGTCAGCGAGCCTGGCCACCCGATCCCGTTAGTCGCCTCTTACTCCAAGCATAGATGCCTTTTACAGCAAGCATGGGTTGCTGAAGACTTATTCTACCCCGGGTCACGTTCATTATCTGGCAGTAGACACAGGGGCTCGGGTATCTTATGGCTGCAGATGGTGGTGGCAGAGTTTGTGGCTCTACATGTGATATATTCTTCGTCACCTTCTCAGAAATATCACTTGTACCGTAAGCTATCCAGCCATTCTTCCTTTGATCCGCCACATAAATACACAAGTTATTGTTCGCAAGTTTTGCTTGAACAGTGTTGCACCCAGCTCTCTCCAGTTTGTCACCCAGATCATCTTCCCCAGGCAAGAGAGTTAACTGACTATAAAAGTCCAGTTTCCAGCCTTGCCGAACTAGGCTGGTATTATGGAGTTACATTTTGACTGGACTAATGAGTCTATGCATAGTCCAGTCAAAATCGCGCATCGAAATCGAAATCCGGTTCGTAAACTGTCGTTCAGATTTCGGTCGATTGCAGGGTTTGCAAAGTATGTGCACCGCCAACTCGTTGTCAGCAGATATTTTCCAAATCTTTTCATGTTTTTAATCAAGGTGCTCACGTGATTTGATGCATTTCGCGATGTAAGACCCGTTTTATGACACTATAGATCTTGATTATTGATCAGATCGTCCTGACTGGGCGCCACCATTTTGTTTGAAGCAAACGCAAGTGATACGAGAGGTGGAATCTGATTGGTCCACAGGAGAGGCTTAGAAGGGACATAAGTTGTAATAGACACTGGTGGCGCTACGATCGAGCCCAGTAATTCAAGCCTAGTTCGGGAAGGGTGGAAACTGGACTTTTAAAGTCAGTTAACTCTCTTGCCTCGGGGAGATGCCCCCATATGGGCAATAAAGTGCTGTTTCTTTTTTCGTTGTTCAAGACTGCTTCCTTCTTCGATCGAATGACCATTTCCCCTGAGAAGTGGGTCAGGCTCAGAAATGACAGGGTATATAGAATATCCTCAACAAGACAATTTCGCGGCATTTGTTACGTACATTCGGGAAAGGCGGTTTATACTCGTTTTCGAGATACAAAAATCAGTTTGACATGAATACCCCACTCAGACACAGTATCCTGACTCCGAGCCGACCAGTCCATTTTCTAGCCCCTTAATGCCGAGCACCAGACAGGGCAACAACAAGTACCATATTTTAACGCCTTTTGGAATGACGCGGCCGGGGATCGAACCCCGGACCTTCCGCTCTCCACTAGACCACGGGGGCGGGCTCAATAATATTCCAAATAAATAAGGCATGAGGAGCTCCAATAATATTTACAAGTATTTTATCCTCCTGACTCCCATAACCTTCTTACCACCATACCCGTGCTCGTGGGTTTCACCAAAATGGAGAACGTCTGAGACCTGCATCACTTTGGGCTTACCTCAAGCAACAAGCTGACACGCCATATAACTGGAATGCTGGTTCAAAGCGGCGTTAAACTCACTCTCTCCTGCTTACGATATCCCATAATGGTTATGGCCATGTTTGAGTGAGTGAGTGAGTGAGTGAATATGGTTTTTAGCCGCTTTTATCAATATCACGGCGGGGGACACCAGAAATGGGCTTCACACATTGTACCCATGTCGGGAATCGAACCCGGGTCTTCGGCGTGACGAGCGAACGCTTAAACCACAAGGCTACCCGACCGCCCCTGTCCATGTTTGAGAGAAAAACAGGGCCATGAAG
Organism: Haliotis rufescens; assembly: GCF_023055435.1. Lineage (NCBI taxonomy): Eukaryota > Metazoa > Mollusca > Gastropoda > Lepetellida > Haliotidae > Haliotis > Haliotis rufescens. The sequence goes on from NW_025963879.1 coordinate 22,342,093, forward strand.
ACAGGTGTGAAACTTAAGTTATATACATTTCTTATACCAAGTGAATTCTGACAGAAGTCACTCATATCCATAGTAAGACTTGTGTAAATTGAAAAGTGGTTGTGGGATATTACGTTTCCAGTGCGTTAACTTTTGCTACAAACTACATAACACAAACAAGGTGAGCTACGAACAAATCTCGGTTTAAAATAAGTATTACCAATAATAGGGTATTCCAAACAACTTAAGTTGTTTTTCCTGTTATTTTCAAATTCGTAATCAGTAACTACAAGAAAGTTCGTGAAATAGGTACGTCATAGTTATGTATCGAAATATTATGGAAATACCATAAACATTATACATTCTTAAAAAAGAACAAATCTTTCAGGATGTTCTGTTGAACTCATTGTTATCTTTACAGTTTGTTACATCCTTCTTCTGAGACGACTGACGCACTATTTAAATTTATTCATTACACTCAAGGGGGCATGGGTAAGTCGTCTAAAAAGGCGCCGCAATCGCTGTACAGAGTTGCGTCCCTTGGACACGCCAGAATCCTATGATTGTGGGTTCGAATCCTGGTTCGCCCCGATTATGTTTCTAGGTTTGTCAGCACCATACCCGTGCTCGTGGGTTTCACCGAAGTGGTAAACGTCTAAGACCTGCATCACTTCGGGCTTTCCTCCCACATTAAGCTAACACGCCGTGATATAACTGGAATACTGTTAAAAGCGGCGTTAAACCCAACTCACTCACACACACTCATTACCCTCAAACGACAGATAATCCGACGAATCATTCGTCACCACTCGCCCCTTTCCGTAACCTATTAGGCTTGTCCCGGAATAACACGAGTTGGCCACGAATGCCGACGAATATATCTAACATTTACATGTGGTTTGTACTCTTGAACAAATTCAGCCCCGTGGGGATTACGTTGAAGAAATAGCCTCCAGAATGCTAGGATACCGTATGAGCTTACTAATGAGTGTTTGTTTGTTTGTTTGTTGTTTAACGCCGCACTCAGCAATATTCCAGCTAAATGACGGCGGTCTGGAACAGCTGATCCAGTAATCGCTATAAACTAAATATAATTGTTGTTGCGATTTGCATGCAATCTCAGTTCACATATTCAGTCTTATACGATTCACGTAATGTTGTGATAGATTTTATGCCTCTTCAATCAGATCACAAAGTTTACTGACTCTTCTTGAATGAACCACGATTCTAAAGACTATAGTAGTGTCCTTGATGTTGTTTGACGGCGGACTCTATTACATATATAACTATGACGGTGTTGTGTAAATAATCGTCTGAACCAGACAATCCAGTGATTGACATCATCAGCATCGATCGGTTGCTGGTTGCCTATATTTCAACGGATTCCTGACGGTCTGTAAATAATTCATCCTAGACCAGAAGAACTTAAGTTTGTTTGTTTGTTATTTAACGCCACACCCCAATATTCCAGTTATATAACGACGGTCTGTAAGTAATCGAGTCTGGACCAGACGATCCAGTGATCGACATCATCAGCATCGATCCACACAATCTGGATACGATGACATGCATCAACAAAGTCAGCGAGCCTGGCCACCCGATCCCGTTCGTCGCCTCTTACGACAAGCATAGTCGCCTTTTACGGCAAGCATGGGTTGCTGAAGACCGATTCTAACCTGTATCTCAACAAGCTTGAGCACCCGATCCCGTTAGTCGCCTCTAACGACAAGCACGGCTTCCTGATCTACCCGGATCTTCACGGGTCAGATGACCCTAAGAGCGGACCACACCTTTAAGCCATTTGGTATTTACTCACGTGTTATCATTGAAATTGGGTATCAATAGTTAACAATATATTTTTTACAATATATCTTTGGTCTATTGGGTCCAGTCTGTTGAGTAATGTCTCATTTGCATGTGTTTAGTTACTGCCCCAAGGGAAACGTATCGGATGGCCTCAAAACCAATGTAGTTATTTATTAATAGTTTATGCGCAGTCCTGCACACACACACTCCTTTCTGGATCCGCGTGGGAGTCCACTGTTTGATAATATCAACAACGCCCTCGACTTTCCTTCACGGTATGACTGAGCGGATTGTTCTTTAGCGTCAAACAAACCGCTCACGAGGGATGGGTCTCATGCATTGTATACAAGTCTGACATCAGACCCAGGTCCGCACACGCCGAGCCGACGCTGTTTATGAGAACACCACCAAAGAGTTTTTTCTTCATTTCATATTCCGCTAAATATATAGTTTTGAAAGAAAAAATAACGGTAAAAGACCGAAACGCATTTAGCGCTATTCTGCAAACACCCGACCTTCTAGATCACGTGTCCTGACGTCATAGACATTGCCGTACATCATGACCATTGCTGTTCTACATGATGGTTGCATTGTTGGATACGGCACAAAGTCGTATGAGTCGTGGGTTCTGACAACATTAGTTGACTGCATTCTACAACAAATGTCCATAAATTGGCGTTCCAATATGGCCGACGTGTCGGCCATTACCAAATCGGAAGCTGTTGTTACTGATGCGCCATAACATCAAGCTTCGTTGCACTAGCCTTGGCTGGGAGATGTATGCCAGCATCATACAGCCCAGATATTATTGTGGCAGCAATTTTGAAAATCAGACAATCTGTTGGGCATATTTCAACCGTAGATTTCCAGGCCAAAACTGGACAAAGTGGCGTGGACATGGGTGGCGTGTGGCGTGTGACCCATTGTTAAAAAAAAACGATTGCCAGACAGCAACCAGAACCAATAGATGTCAGAACTCGAAGGCTCTGAAGGCCCTGACAAGGACTCCGGGGCTTTTCCGTCATGTTGGCGTCAGTTGCATTGGAAGGGCATAGCTAAAATACTTTAATTAAAGAATAAAAATGAAATTTAAATATGGCAGTCCGATAGTGATGACAGGCTTACGATGAGAATCATGACTTGTTCGAGTAAGCTTAATCACTTCAGTGACCAGTCGCCAGGGTCAGTGAATCACGGACATTTATAAATATTATAGGGTTGATTCATGAGCTTTGGGTGTGAAATGAAAGTGAAAAGAACCAAGACAAAAAGCCCCCTTGCATAACCTTTAAATATCCCCCGACAGGGCAGCTTGTTCAGTGACGGCTGTCGTAACGCACCGTTGCATGTTTTACCAAGTTCCATTCTGTCAAAAGGTTTGATTTTTCAACTTTGTACACCACTATCCCACATGACAAACTTAGGAAAAACTTAATTCCTTGATCCATGGAGCTTTTGTTACAAAACGTGGTGAACTCAGATATAGTATTTATATTCAGAGGTTGAGGACAATTTGTGAAAAATGAAAGCAAATGCCATCTGAGGTTTACTGAGAAAACAATATGAAAATGCTGGACTTCCTCATTGATAACATCTACGTAAAACTTTGAGGTAAGACATTAAGGCAAGAAGCATTAAGCACCAACTGCGCTCCTCTTCTTGCGGATCTGTTTCTTTATGATTGTGAATCTGATTATGAATCTGAATTCGTCAATTCGTCTGAATGAGTCAAAACAAGGTAATTTGGCCAAGAGGTTTAACTTAAGCTTCAGGTATATCGATGATCTGATATCGTTCAATAACAATCAAATAGCCAATTCCCTTCCACTGATTTACCCACCTGAACTAGAAATAAAGGAGACGAGTGAGACCGCTTCATCTGTGACAAAACACTCTCCACAAGACTGTATGACAAGAGGGATGACTTTCCAAAAGTCAACTTTTCCTTTATGTCGAGCAATATTCCAGCAGCTCCAACTTTTGGTGTTCACAACTTTTGAGATAAAATCGAGCCAAGCTCTTTCTACCAAAGAGCACCACACGACTCTTGCTCAGAAGTTGTTTGATCAAGGTTACAACATTCAAGGCCTCAGTAAAGCTTTCAAAAGGTTTGATGGTAGACATGTGGAGGACATTTCCAAACTGACAAAAATGATGTCCGATGCAATTCCCTATTTTGACTTGTACCACATGTTCCCGTGTTATTTTCAGGTGAACAATTGATTTGCCCTTGCATGTGTTTGTGACGGGTGCCCCCGGTGGGGCAGGATACGCTCATCTTTTCCCGAATACCTGATATCATTACTATTTGATAGTGATTCATAAACACATGCTCATGATAATTATAGTCGGCATCGTACAATCGACTCTGCTTTCTGCAGAGATTTCTATTGGATGTGGAAGGGGTTTTGAAGCTTTTTTTACAAGAACATGTTTTGACCGTCATGCAACAAATACACGTGCTGGAACGAACTTCATCTCCCCATTTTGTTTTGAAATATTCGCTTCATACTGTTAGTGTCGTTACTCCTCCTGCAAAGTATCTTCACGCCATAGTTATTGTCCTTTCTGTAGTTCCACGTATTCAACATATCGCCACATGCTTATGAGTCTCAACGTGACGTTCAGAGTTCCCATGCCAGTGAGATGCTAAAAACTACACACGTGTTTTGACTGGTTATTATGCTTATATCGACCTACGCGATTGCGCTAGCTACAGATTCGGGAATGTGAAAGTGCGTTGAAAATATTTTCCAAGAAAAACGAAACGAAAAAACAAATGATGGTGACACCTGAATTAGGCCATTAGGATCTACAAAAAAATGAAACTGCTGGCCCGATAAGAGTTTGACATGGGCGCCAGGCCTACGAGCAGGTGGTTATTTCGGACGCTCAAGTATTCAACTTACAAATAATATCTTGATTTATTGTTATTATTTTGAAAAACGTGAACTAATACTATTGTTGAGCAGCAGTACTGTCAACCTGTCACTGCCATCTTAAATTTGTAAGTTTGAATTTATGGTACGCTTCATATATCATTTAATGATATGAAACTGTAAAAATGAATTTGAGTTGATTTGAACACTGGGTGTGTTCTGGTTCAATGTCATAAGAAGCCGTGTTACTCTTTATTCCTTATTTTATGACATCAATAACTCACTGACTCACGATTTTGAGATACCAATAAATATATTTATTGATATGACAATTTAGATTATTAGATATCAAAAACAAATATTAAAAAATGAGTTATTGAATCGTAATTCGAAGTTAAGATATCAATGAATAATCTGTCGACATGACAAATGCGAAACGTATTATTTTATATTCGAAAATCTTTTTTTTACGACAGCAAAAGTTTCTTCTTGATACAACATGTCTGTCTAAGATGAGACACACGCCCAACCCCACCCACAAAAGTTATTCTAATACGAATACTTGCTAAATCTTTCAACTCTATCCGTACATTACCTTGAGTGGATGTAGAATATAGAGGTTTGGTTGTCCTTTAGCATATCATGTTCCAGGATCCCTGTGTAGGCTGAACAGAGTTCAAAAACTCCTGCGTTGTTTAACGTCGCTAAAACATAAAATCATTATAATTAATATATTAATCATATGTCATTAGGGTGGCGGACATCCCCGCCGCAAACAGGATCATCCTATTTCGGGAGGACGGATAGTATTTCATCGTCGCTAAAACATAAAATCATTATAATTAATATATTAATCATATGTCATTAGGGTGGCGGACATCCCCGCCGCAAACAGGATCATCCTATTTCGGGAGGACGGATAGTATTTCATCTGTACTACAACGATCTACAAGTAACTTTTGAGTGAGTGAGTATGGTTTTACGCCGCTTTTAGTAATATTCCAGCCATATCACGGCCAGGGACACCAGAAATGGGCTAAACAAAAATTGTTCCCATGTGGGGAATCGAACACGGGTCTTCGGCGTGACGAGCGAACGTTTAAACCACAAGCCTACCCCAACGCCCCGGGTCAATGGCGCATTCATTTCACCAGAAATGGGCTTAAGACATTGTACCCATGTGGGGAATCGAACCCGGGTCTTCGGCGTGACGAGCGAACGCTTTAACCACAAGCCTCTACCCCAGCGCCCCGATGACATGCCTCAACCAGGTCAGCGAACCTGACCACCCGATCCCGTTAGCCGCCTCTAACGACAAGCATAGTCGCCTTTTACGACAAGCAAGGGTTGCTAAAGACCTACCCTATCCCGGATCTTCAGGGGTCTTATCTGCCATGTAGCTATGATATGTATATGTGTGAAATCATTACTAATAAGATGCTAATTCCCATAGTTAATGTTCATGTATAAAGTGTATCCATTGTATTCCACATTTACTGTCAAACTGAACGAACAACTATAATTCCAGAATTGCAGTGAACAAGTTTCCAGTAACATTATTTTAAGATATTCCCCGAAAATTATTCGGACCTGATTTTACCCCAGACTTGTATAAATTGAATTATTAAACATATATCACTATCTTGAAACTATGAGACATGTGACTCACTTCGGGCAGAACATGAACACTAAGTAGAAGTTACCTGAAACGACATAGAAGTAGAAATATTTCAAATTAAATAATAATCTACTCACAGGCTACAAAATCCAATAGACTGGCCCCAAGTAAGTAAATAATATATTAAATACCACCCCCCACCACCACCCCACACACAACAAACATACAATTAAACTACGAAACAAGTACATAAATAAATAAATAAATAAATAAATAAATAAATAAATAACCAGTGTTAGAGTAAATACTCGCTGGCTCAAAATATTAACTGGAACATTGCGGCCGTTATTAACTGAAGTCTGCAATAACCTCTCAGACACCTTGGCTCCAAATTCGAACAAAATCAAAGCAGAGGTTCTGGAGATATCTCGCCAACAGTTTCCGGAGCCAAATACTTTGGCTGTCGCTTCGCACACAAACACGTTGGCGGGGGACAAACATCCCAGAGTGAATCATGTACAAACATTCTCCCATACAAATAGAAAGGCAGTAGATATAGCTAGCCTACCTACGTGCAGTGTGACGAGGTGTTACCTCCAGATACTACCAATGCATGCGGAGATGATTATTGACCACGATTGCCCCTTTCCGACTCGAGATAATTAATTCTTCAGGGCGTATTTTCAGCCTGGCGCTCTTATAGTTGCCTTTCACGGGAATTCCTTTTTACTATATATATATTAACTTAGCCAACACCCGCTCTCATTATGCATTGCAATGCCAAGGGCGTAACAATAGAAGTATCACACAGGCTGAGGAAAGGGATATTTCTCACTTTGATTCTACATCCTTAACAGATCGACCTCTGATGCTGTAATTAGCGAACAGACATGAGAAGATACAGCAAGCAATTTCCTTCCTGTCAATATGACTAACGGCACAGTCATGGTGGGGTTTTCCTTGCCAGTTTACGAAGCACAATGACTTATCCATCTTGATTAGGCATTGTTTGTTTGTTTGTTGTTTAACGCCGCACTCAGAAATATTCCAGATATATGACGGCGGTCTGTAAATAATCGAATCTGGACCAGTCATCAGTGATTGACATCATGAACATCGACCCACGCAAATGGGATACGATGACATGCATCAACCAAGTCAGCGAGCCTGACCACCTGATCCCGTTAGTCGCCACTTACTGATTAGACACTAGCGCCTTCGGCAACGGTATATAACTAAATATAGAATACTAAACGAGCTCCCGTGTAATACCAATTTTATGAAACGAGTGAATGGTATCTGACGAGCGACAGCGAGTCAGATACCACAACTATTTACGAGTTTCATAAAATTGGTTTTACACGGGAGCGAGTTTAGTATTTTATTTATTACTTGCCATTTATAACGTTTTTAGAATTATACTGTTGAGTATGAATAGGCTGACACCTACACGATCCACGGCATAGTCCAATTAAGTTTAACAGAATAATACTTCAAACACGTCAAAAGTTGAAACGTATGAATTTAATACCATACAACGGTCCATCTTTAGAATTCACAAAATTATCGTAGGGCTAAGACTATCGCAACTCACATAGCGTCGCCTTGTGGAACGGGCCTTGCACCTCAAAGTTTACAATAACGTCACAATACCCGATGACGCAATTTGTGGAATTTTGTTGCAAGATCCATCGGCGAAACAATGCCATGTGACGTCAGCCTAGCAACAAGGTTGCTGGGGTCATCGAGTGTGCATAAGTTCCTTTCAGTGATCTATCAACTCCACACGCAATGTCGTTGAATTAGCCAAGGGGTGTTGAGAGCTTTCAATATTTGTTCGTGAAACGTGTTCCGAGAGTACATAAGCACGCGTTTTGGTATTACACAATATGTAATACAGCTGTATGTTTATTAAACGGGTGATCTCTTCACGGGCAAGTAATAAAGGTCCGTATCATACAATCATGCTTTTAAACAGGTTCCCTTGACTTGGCAGGCGCAGACAATTAATAGTTTTATAAAACCTGACCATTACAAATTATGAGTACGAACCGTGGCAATACCGGGTTAGAATTGTTCCACAACAATGTTGGTCGTAAGAACACTTAATGGATCGGGTGGTCAGGCTCGGTGCCTTGGTTGATTGCGTGACTTCGTACCCCGACGGCGAAGATCGTGGCCCACATCCATCACTGGCTTTTCTGGTACAGACTCGAATATTTACATCCTCTCATATAGCTGGGTGCAGCGTTAAACAACGAACAAACAAAACATGTACAATAATAGCTTTGAAGTCAGGTTTAGTTTGAAGAAGATCGCCATGCAAATACATTTTCTCTGCAACGCAGATTAAAGGGAAACGCCGTCAATTGGCAGTCTCAGAAAGTTGGATTCATGTCTTTTTAACACTGGCTACCCCAGTATTCGGATGTTTATGAGTTTTGCACGTTAAAACCTTTAATTAAATAGAAACAATGCCCCAGTATCACAAAAGACACGACCTACAAGTTCTGGCGTAATAATAATGTGCTTAGAGTGAGTGAGTTGGGTTTAACGCCGCTTTTAACAGTATTCCAGTTATATCACGGCGTGTCAGCTTAATGTGGGAGGAAAGCCATGCAGGTCTCAGACGTTTACCACTTCGGTGAAACCCGCGAGCACGGGTATGGTGCTGACAAACCTAGAAACATAATCGGGGCGAACCGGGATTCGAACCCACAATCATAGGTTTCTGGCGTGCCCAAGGGACGCAACTCTGCACAGCGAATCGCGGCGCCTTAGACGACTGGGCCACCCGTGCCCCCTAATGTGCTTAGATATAATGCGCACCCTAAAGCATGCAGAGCTCCAGATAACCTTTTGAGCAATTGAGTTTTTACTCTAGGGTTTCTATTTTAATGGGTTATTACATTTGTCATTGGGTAACCAATATTCTTTCACTCATCTATTCATCATTCTATTGGTTTTTTTCCCACAATGAGTGAACATTTTAAGATTTTTTTAAAAATGAAATAATGTTTTAGATGTATATAACCGTTCTCAATATATAGGCTCGACTAAGTAAGTAAATTAGCTCGTAATTGTGTTTCTGAAATTAGCTCCTTTGTACGCATGCTGAAAAAGCTGTGTTTCAACATTTGAGTTTTTCATTTCATGCATGCGTTTCTGTACGCAAGTTAATTGAAAGTACTTGGGTTTTGAATGTGTTTTGTTGTTGTTGTTGGGTTTGTTGTTTGTTTGTTGTTGTTGTTGTTTGTTGTTGTTGGGTTTGTTGTTTTTTTGTGTTTTTTTGGGGGGTGGGGGGGTATTTTAGGTAATACGCTTCTTATCTGACTGCATGCTCAAACCGTCACATTATTACCCCGATCAATGGATCAGTATGCATTCGACTTTCATTGTGGGGAGGATATAACTTGTCCCAATGTGGGGAATATTCTCACCCAAACAACGGAGCAACATTGTGTAGATCGCAGGGTCTTAACGACAGCGGCCTCTATGGAGCGAGGCGACATGTGTCCTCGTGAATGTGTTTGCATCGAATCATGAAGCCAGACATGAAAAATGGAGCAGAGAGCTGTAAGGGGCAACCATTTGATTTTCAGGGTGATCGAGTGGATTTGGGGTTTAGATCAGCTTTTTTTTGTTTAGTTGCTCAACTATTAGATAAAAATGTATTAATTTATTTTTCATTTATTTATTTATTTATTTATTTATTTATTTATTTTATTTTATTTATTATTTGGGGGGTGGGGGTGGGGTGGGGAGTGGGAATGAATCCCGCCCAATCCCCCTGAAAATCGAATTGTTGCATGCCAACTCTCGTTGGTTTGTCAGACTGCCATGACCCAGCCCCCTGAGCTTAAAGTACTTCGTACCGAAACTTCACGCATTAGAAAGGTCCGGTACAGTAACAGCACGTGAGGATACCGGGTCAGAATAGATCCCCAGCAATATATGCTTGTCTCCCCGTGAGGATACCGGGTCAGAATAGGTCCCCAGCAATATATGCTTGTCTCCCCGTGAGGATACCGGGACAGAATAGGTCCCCAGCAATATATGCTTGTCTCCCCGTGAGGATACCGGGTCAGAATAGGTCCCCAGCAATATATGCTTGTCTCCCCGTGAGGATACCGGGTCAGAATAGGTCCCCAGCAATATATGCTTGTCTCCCCGTGAGGATACCGGGTCAGAATAGGTCCCCAGCAATATATGCTTGTCTCCCCGTGAGGATACCGGGTCAGAATAGGTCCCCAGCAATATATGCTTGTCTCCCCGTGAGGATACCGGGTCAGAATAGGTCCCCAGCAATATATGCTTGTCTCCCCTTGAGGATACCGGGTCAGAATAGGTCCCCAGCAATATATGCTTGTCTCCCCGTGAGGATACCGGGTCAGAATAGGTCCCCAGCAATATATGCTTGTCTCCCCGTGAGGATACCGGGTCAGAATAGGTCCCCAGCAATATATGCTTGTCTCCCCGTGAGGATACCGGGTCAGAATAGATCCCCAGCAATATATGCTTGTCTCCCCGTGAGGATACCGGGTCAGAATAGGTCCCCAGCAATATATGCTTGTCTCCCCGTGAGGATACCGGGTCAGAATAGGTCCCCAGCAATATATGCTTGTCTCCCCGTGAGGATACCGGGTCAGAATAGGTCCCCAGCAATATATGCTTGTCTCCCCGTGAGGATACCGGGTCAGAATAGGTCCCCAGCAATATATGCTTGTCTCCCCGTGAGGATACCGGGTCAGAATAGGTCCCCAGCAATATATGCTTGTCTCCCCGTGAGGATACCGGGTCAGAATAGGTCCCCAGCAATATATGCTTGTCTCCCCGTGAGGATACCGGGTCAGAATAGGTCCCCAGCAATATATGCTTGTCTCCCCGTGAGGATACCGGGTCAGAATAGGTCCCCAGCAATTCATTTTTGTCTCCCATGGGATACAGGATCAAAATAGATCCCCAGCAACCTATGTTTCGTCACGCAGTAAGGCGTTCCCGTTAGAATAGGTCCCCATGCGTGTGGTGCTAGGTGACCAATGGAATCAGGCGGTGATATCAGTGTCGATTATGTGTCATAGTATCCAGACTGCGTGTGGCGTTGCTCGTATCAATGCCTGGTTAACGGGTCATTACACAATCATGTACAGGCCCATTGTAAGACGGGTAACTCGGGTACCCGGGTCGGGTTGGTACTCAGTAGGACCCGGGTACCCACAGGACTACCCGGACCCGTGGTTAATCATGTGACATATTGTTTAATGACAAAAAATATCTAGAACTCTGGTTACACTACAAGTCACTAATGTTCGCATTTCTTTCTGACTATGCACCCATTCCTTCTGACTTTTCATATGGTTGAATAAAGATGTAACTTAAGTCAACTTCAGTGTATGCATGGCCAGATCGTTTAATACATGTATCAAAATACGTTTTGCAAGTGCTGTAGCAAAAAAATATATTCCCAATCGGATATTTTGTATCTCTTGAGACCTATATTGGGTACCCGGGTAGGGTCGGGTAATAGGGGTGTGGGTACCCGGGTAGTAAATTTGGACTCGTCCCAGCCCTAGCCCATTGATATAGTTGGATTATTACTCAGTGTTGTCTTAAGCACAATTCACCAACTAACTGATTCCTACCCTAGGTCCACATTTCTAACATACCTCCAATAGTTCGAAGGTCGTGAAAGCTCTTTGATGTTTGGATGACGTCACTGCCTGCAGAGTGACAGTAATATGCATACACAATCGAACCAAGGTGTGTCGAACTTGGATATGTCGAATTCCCGGTTGTATACTATTACAGATTTGCACCTGATATATTTACACTAGATCACTAGGGTAACTTTCGATAATTGAAAACAGGGAAATCTAGGATTATATAATATTGACGCCTAATTGGTACTGATATTCTCATGGATATGAGAGAATGACATATGCATATGCTACCTCGAAAATATTATCATATTTTACAGATATTTCGTCTACGAAGATGTGTGTGAACCTGTTGAAAACCAGACGACAGTGGACAAGGAGGGCGCAGACGACAGCGCAGACGACAGGCGGAAGCAACGCATGTACCTCTGAGATATTGGAGGGAGTGCAAATTCAATCTCCATACACCTCATGGAAAGAAATGCAAGCATAATCGAACAGTGTTGGACTAATTTATCAGTTGCATCGGTTTATAAACAGGATATACTCACAAAACCCCACTCGCAACCTGTGAAAAGTCGTCTGCGATCTGCAATGACATGGTTCTATTTTTAGTCACAGCGGGAAAACCGTGTCTGTCTAGCCAACACAATCTTAACAAAAACAATTGGGTTTCCCGTGTGATACTGCAGATATATTGTCAACTTTGTCGTTATTCTGAGTGAAAGAGGCTTGTAATGTTAGTTTTCAGAACATGGCATTTAAAGTTATGTCCATTGTGCTTACCAGTGACCTTTCGTCTTGATAACCAACAGTCGCACAATAACTAACAGTAGACATTGTCAATATATTTATCAGTGTCAACATCGCATTGAAGAATACAATTTCTGCACAAATATCTTTAAAATTAATATTTAAACGTATTCACATATATAAGTACAGCGAAATTATATTTGCTACACTGAAACTGAAAATGAATTGTTTGTCTCCGACGTACGCTTCATGCTTATGCAATTTAAGGGAGCTTGATGGACGGAGCCTCCCGTTGGGGATCCAGGTTAGAATAGGTCCCCAATTCTACCCATGCCTGTCGTAAGAGGCAACTAAATGTTCTAGGTGGACAGACTCATCGTATCGTGGCACATTGCTCATACTATCAATCACAGGTTTGTCTGGTCCAGACTTGATTGTTTACAAGCCGACGTCAATATTGCAAAGTGCGGCCTCAACCAACAAGCTTTTGATGAAGGATTGGTGAGTGGCTGCAGAGTAGGGTATGAACAAGTGTATATGAATTTAATGAACTTTGGGCAATATTCCAACCGCGCATGCTACGGTGGATAATGAAAACAATAAACTTCACACTTTGTATTCCTGTATAGCATCGAAGTCACCACTGCTCTCTCGTGTGCCCCATACTTTGCGGCGTTAAGGCGACTGTGCCAGACGTAAGAGGCGACTAACGGGAACGGGTGGTCAGGCTCGCTGCAAGTCATCGTATCCCAATTGCGTGGATCAATGCTCATGATGTCAATCACTGGACTGTCCGGTCCAGACTCGATTATTTATCTCAGCGGGGCTAGCGCTATAAAACCCGCATTAGTCCGAATTATTACAAGCACCCAATCATTGCCTTATTCGTTGTGGGTTTGAGAAAATTACATGGGGACATGGGTACATGGAGATGACTTTTAATACATAAATATTTAAACTGAATTGTGCCATATTCTCATTCCTGATTCTGAAGGTACCACACGCAAATTACAATTGTTTTATCTTCTGGGTTACACATGCGCCATGTTGAAAGTTATCTTGTTGTGTCCTGTACTAGATAGGATGAGGATGCGAGTAATTTCAATGCCAGATATAAATCAACTGTTGTGAAATAATTCCCCATCAGTAGGTATTCCGCGTTTGAATAGGTACCCAGCAATCTATGCTAATTGTAAGGGGATTGGGGCGGTCGGGTAGCCTAGTGGTTAAAGCGTTCGCTCGTCACGCCGAAGACCCGGGTTCGATTCGACCCGTGAGGATTCCGGGGTAGAATAGGTCTTCAGCAACCCATGCTTGCCGTAAAAGGTGACTATGCTTGTCGTAAGAGGCGACTAACGGGATCGGGTGGTCAGTTCGCTGACTTGGTTGATGCATGTCATCGATCCTAATTGCGTGGATTGATGTTCAATATATTAATCACTGGATTTTCTAGTCCAGAACCGATTATTTACAGACCTCCGTCATATAGCTTGAATATTGCTGAGTGCGGCGTTAAACAACAAACCAACCAACAACGGGGTTCGATTCCCGACATGGGTACAATGTGTGAAGCCCATTTCTGGTGTCCCCCGCCGTGATATTGCTGTAATATTGCTAAAAGCGGCGTACAACCATACTTATTCACTGTAAGGGGAGTGAGTGAGTTGGGTTTAACGTCGCTTTGTACAGTACTCCAATTATATCATGGCATGTCTGCTTAATGGGACACATGCCTCAGAAATCCACGACTACGGGTACGGCGCTGACAACTCTAAAACAGTCGGGGCGAAATGGGATTCGAACCCATGACCATAGGTTTCTGGCGTGCCCAAGGGACGCAACTCGACTTGCGGCGCCTTAGACGACAGGGATATCCGTGTCCCGAGTTGCAAGAGGCGACTGAATTGATCGGTGACCAAGCTTAATGTTGGTTGACTGCGTGTCATGGTACCCTTTAGCGTGGATCCTTGCTCATAATATCAATCATTGGACGACCCGTGAAGATCCGGAGTAGAATAGGTCTTCGTAAAAGGCGACTTATGGGATCAGGTGGTCAGGCTCGCTGACTTGGTTGATGCATTTCATCGCATCGTGGGTAGATGCTCATGATGTCAATCACTGGACTGTCCGGTCCAGACTCGATTATTTACAGACCGCCATCATAGAGCTAGAATAATGCTAAGTGCGGCGTTACCAACAAACAAACAAGCAAAGTTTACGACAAATATGTCAGTAATGTTCTATAAAGTTCTAAAGTATAGATACTCACATCTGTTGGGTTTTTTTCTAGAGCTCTTTATGATAATATCAATCACTGAACTGTCTGGTCCAGACGCCTTTATAGACAGACCAACATCATAAAGCTGACATACTTGAGTGCAACAAACATCATATACTCACTCCTCCTCTCCAAGCCTATACCACAAATCTGCCAGAAATGTTCTATCCAGACCTTAGGTATAGCAGCTACCTATTTCTGTTTTTCCGGTTTTTCTGTAAATCTTCACCAGTCACGTCTAGACATAAATTATGTAGGGAAATTCAAGGACCATCTACCCGTGACGGTCCGAGATATTGCTACATCGTGTCGCGTGCTATAAGTCACGTAGATTTTATTATGCAACTTCACTCTCGTATTTCAAAGTTAACAGCACTCTTTTCAAAATCTCTTTCATCAGTGACACCAACACGCTTGGAAGCACGTACAAGAACGCGTTCAAGAACAGGTACACGAACAGGCTGATGGAAATATATACAGTAAACTACGGTTATAACGAACTACGGTTATAACGAACTCAAAGGGGCCACTAATTTTAATTCGTTATAACCGTAGTTCGTTATAAGCATATGTACAACATCTATATAAAAAATGGACGGCACCAAGAAACAGTTCGTTATATCCGACAGTTCGTTATAAGCGTGTTCGTTATAAATGTTGTTTACTGTATGCAGAACTATATGAGAAATTATTCACATGAGGATAATTGCAGTCCTAAACATTCATGACTAGATTAGGAATTGAGTCATAAATTTTATGTTGTTTAGTAAAAGATACCTGAATTCCGTATCCAAAAATGGTTGTGTGACAATGAAAAGAAATACTCGCGAATGCTGTCAATATTTTTACAATAAGTATGTTCTCCTAAATATAATACCGACTTTCGTTTCCTGCAGGTGAAGCGCCCGTAAAAAATATTTACTGCTATGTTCGCATATGTGGATTTTCCAATTTTCACTGCGCAGTTGAAATAACAAGCATTCAGTGATGGTGACATAATCATTCCGAATTTATTCAGAGTTAATTCAGAGTTAATTCAGAGTTTATTCAGAGTTCATTCAGAAAGTATTGACTTTAGCATATGATTGCGAGGATAAATGTAACTTTGCTTACATCACAAAGATCCTTTGTAACTCACAGCGGAAAACATTCAACATTTCCTCTTGTGTGTGAACACGTCAGGGATATTAATACAAATAGCTATGTTAGAGAGTGACTTCACGCATCCTGGTCGTCCAAAGTTAGTCAAGGTGTAGACATTATAATTAATAACTTCTAAAATCGATATAGATCAAGTGGGCGGACAAACAGATTGTGTTTTCAGCGACATTGATCGCGTTATAATAACGTATAAATAAGGTCTTTAAATACTTTAATCAAACAGAGAAGTAAAATGCAAGAATAAATCACACATTAATAACAAAAAAATTTTTTTTTTTAAATAAACAGCGTTTTGGTAACAAAGTTTCAATTTCTTAATATACCTTTTTGTGTTGTTGTTGTTGACATTTTGAGACAAATGCACAGTTTTCCGTAAAGTAATACCACACTGCGGTAATCTTTTCATGGGCCTCTCTTATGATTTGGTTTAAGGATTGGGTTGTTTTTTAAATTGTAAAAAAAAAAGAACAAAGTCTTTTTTACAACCATCCTCTATGTCTCCAGGTCTCGCATTTCGGTAGTGTAGCTTTATCGACATGTGACCCCAGGGGATATTGAGAAGGATGCACGACACATCTCTAAAATGAAAGTGATATGAAAAAAAGGATGAAATAAAGGCAAAGGGCTTGAGGCTTTCTTGTGACAAATCAGGGGGTTACGTAGAGGGAAATGTCCGAGTATCATCCTATTCCTTAAAGATAAGGGGTCACGGGTGGTCCAGTCGTCTAAGGCGCCGCGATTCGCGTCCCCTAGGCATGCCAGAAACCTATGATTGTGGGTACGAATCCCGGTTCGCCCCGATTATGTTTCTAGGTTTGTCAGCACCATACCCGTGCTCGTTGGTTTCACCGAAGTGGTAAACGTCTGAGACCTGCATCACTTCGGGCTTTCGTCCCACATTAAGCTGACATAACTGGAATAATGTTAAAAGCGGCGTTAAACCCAACTCACTCACACTCGCTTAAAGATAATGGCGCAGAGCATCGGTGGCTGGGTTGGTTAGTGAGTGAGTGAGTGAGTGATTAAGTTTGGTTTTACGCCGCTTTTAGCAATATTCCAGCAATATCACGGCGGGGGACACCAGAAATGGGCTTCACACATTGTACCCATGTCGGGAATCGAACCCGGGTCTTCGGCGTGACGAGCGAACGCTTTAACCACTAGGCTACCCGACCTCCCCTGAGTTGGTTAGATCGCTGACTTTGAGTACTGGCGATTAGATGCCTCTCTCTGACAGTGTGGTTTCGAATCACGGACAGGACTCAACCCAAAACAGTACTGGAAGCTTTACCGAGAAAGTGTTATCCCAAACATTACGTTTGTTTCATTTGACAACTTTCTAAATGGCATTGTGTGTTCAAGGATATATATGTGTTTACCAGATATTTTTATCTCGCCAAAGGTGTATCTATATGCTTAAAAAATGAACATATAGGTAACACGCTGAAACACAACATTATGCACATATTTAAGCTTTTAGGATTATGCAGCAATTTAAAAATATTTAAAAGTTTATTTCTTACCGTAGTGTCATGTATCGCCGTAGTTGAGGTCGATAATTATTGTCCTCAAGTCAAACGTTGCTGGTTCGAAACTCACTGGCGACACATGTTTCCCGACAAAATTTGAAATAATTTCCTTTTCAAAATATAAAGAAAATAGTTCCGTCTGTTTCAAGTGTAAATATATTGCAATGTTGGTTCAAGATCATGTATGATTGACAAACAAGTCTCCATTCCTGAAGGGGCCGTCGGGTAGCCTTGTGGTTAAAGCGTTCGCTCGTCACGCCGGAGACCCGGGTTCGATTCCAGACATGGATACAATGTGTGGAGCCCATTTCTGGTGTCCCCCGCCGTGATATTGCTGGAATATTGCTAAAAGCGGCGTAAAGCCATACTCACTCACTCACTCACTCACTCCATTCCTGAAACATAATGGAGCGTTTAAACAATAGAATGACGTCACAGATGTTTTATTTCCCTTTCCTAATTGACTTGCTTTAAATTCATCACTGAAATCATAACGGTAAGACAAAGAAGAATCTTCTCGAAATGTTAATTCTATCCCACTTTGGTGAAAAGTTTGGCCTGTAAAACTGCGTTGACAAATTGTAAAGCTAAAACCCTCTGCTGTGGGTTTTAAACATTCTCTATGGACGGTTAATGTATATTCACTGAGTTTGAAGGGTTTATTTAACTTAGCGACTGTCCGTTTATTATAGTAGTGGGATTCCCTATTATAAATGATGGGTAGTCTCTTAAATAAAAAGGCGGATATATTTGTGACAGAAAGAGTTGATTCGCGATTAATAGCGTCGTATGTATTCATCATATCTACTGCATATATAACATGCATTATTGTATAGGCAGAATGTATGCAATCAATAATATGTAAAATTACAAAGGAAAATGAATGTCACGCAAAAACGCCGGATACGATCCCGGATCCAATAGGAGTGGCCTAACACGTGCACAATAACAGAGAATGTTGCCATTAGACTTATCTCCCCTTGACTGAGCAACGCATAAAAGATCATTGACTGACTTTGGTATTTTCTCCAAGCAAGATATGAAATATTTTATATATAGAAACGAAAACTAAAAGGAAAAATGAAACATTCAATTTGATAACGTATGATTAACATATGTATCATAACATAAAGTATCATTATTATCAAAGTCAATGTTTTGTGTCATTTGTATGTACAGTGTCGATGCTATTGCCCTGAATTGTTTGATAGGCATGTTCATTGTTCAATCAACCGTGATCAAGACTGTACACACACTGCTTCCTACCTGTATATATACCTGTCAACCATACTCTATATATCACTTGCTTGATAACGGTGTTAAAACCTACAACGAAACGTCGCTCCTAATTGTAATAAAGAAGTTGTTCATCCATATATATTATCCTTACTTATGTTCAAATCAGTTGACGTATGACAATGTTTTCTATGGTTAACAACTTCTTTATAGTCTTGCTTGACAACGGTATAATCTGTCTCGAAACGTCGCTATTACAGTAATAATAATAATAATAAAGAAGCTATCCATACAAATTGTCTATTTTATCATTGCCCTGGTTTGTTGTTGAATCTACATGACAGATATAACGTGTAACTCTCCGATATGATTGGACGAAAATTAGAACATCCATCCATTTCATTATGTACAAGATATAATGTTCATATTTCATAATAAATTTCAAAAGGAAAGGGCGTTACCTTTTTTGGTGATCAGTTATAATTAACTGGGTGGATCATAGTTTCCGTGGTAGGAAGTTCGCCGATCAGTTGAACATACCGATGTGTCATGCTGCTCATTTGTATTGCCTCATGGCTCAAGTTAGAAACATTTCCGTTGTGTGGTGTGTGTGTTTTTATCGCCTAATCATGGTTAAATATATTTGAAAGAGCTAACCGTGAGACGTCTTTAAAATATATTACAAAAGATAATAATATACTATATAGGTTTGTATTATATTGCTGTAACAAATTTTAGTATCGATCTAGGTTTATTAATGTCAATTATTAAATAAAGATAGATGGATCTGCAAAGTTTAAGAAAATAAATTGATGGGTCAAGCAAATCATTTCGTTATGAATTAACAAAAGTAAAAACGACCCAAAAAATTGATCTAAAATAAATAATATTTCTTATGCGATATAAGTAGAGATTTTACTTAACCCCATTCCATTAGATGAATCAGCTTTGAGTCAGACTCGGCACTCCTCTGTCGATTATCGGACAAAGGAAGGAGATTCGGCGGCCGCGCAATGAAAGAGCGTAACTAGTGTAATGCTGAGTTACGCCCCTTGGTTGATAATTTGTAGAATAAAGCGATATTTTATGTTTCATTTATGAGTGCTTGTTTTTGTTTTCATTCTCACGCGTTAAAAAGTTAGTGATTATGTTTAATTTTGATAAAGAAGTATTTTTTAATTTGGGAGACTACTAACGAGATCTCACATCCGGGTTCTTGTTGCTGTGGACAACGGGAGGAAGCTCCATTGTTGTGTTGACTTTATTTCCTCCCCACAAACGTCAAAATGGTAGGTGCATCGAGGGTCTGACCTTAAATCATAGCAGTAAACGTCCATGACTGTTCTAACCCACTAGCATAGCTGAGGTCGCGATGGTAGGCAGCTTTGACCGATTTCTCTGAAACAGTTAAGAGTAACTTGGGGACGTGTCTCCTATTTTCGCGACATCTTGTTTGTTTATTAGTCCGTTTATTATGGTGTGAAGATTGGTTTTGGTCGTTCGGTTCGTGAAGAATCAATTTTCAATGGTACGGCTTGTTTGAAGTGAAACATATGTATGCATTAGATATACAAAACGCTTCTGTATGATTATTCTTAGCTCACTATTTCATATTTACGACAAGTTTGTGTTTTCAGTTTTTAGTAAGACTTGAGTTACTGCCTGCTTTATTTTGATATGACATTGTTTTGCTTTCTTCTGGTAGGAATCATTTATGATTGTTGTTTCTGTAGCCTCCCAAAAAGAAGAAGAGTGGGAAGAAAGGCAAGAAGGGGAAGAAGTCTGGCAAGGCAAAAACCCCAACCGTCATAGATGGAATCTCAACAGAGGAAATGACAAAAGAGCAGGTTTGTTGTATTCCCGCTTATTCTGTTAATTATGTAAATTATATGTGTATTTTACCATTTCAACCTGAACATTTTGTATGAGAAAATGGATAAAAGACTAGATTCAATGTTATTAAATGTCCTGAGTACGACCCGGGTCAGCACAGGCAACCCAGACCTGTGCATGGTTAGTCATGTGATATATTGATTATAACAATAAAATTCCATGGTTACACTTGCTAATTTGTTTGCATTTCTTTCTGACTTTGCACACGTTCCTTCTTACTTTATATGTTTGATTAAAAACAAAGCTTCAGTCAACTTCAGTGTGACCCCTGAAGATTCCGGGGTAGAATAGGTCTTCAGCCGTAAAAGGCAACTATGCTTGTCTCAAAGGCGACTAACAGGATCGGGTGGTCAGGCTCGCTGACTTGGTTGATTCATGTCATCGATCCCAATTGTGTGGATTGATGTTCATGATGTAAATCACTGGATTGTCTGGTCCAGCTTCGATTATTTACAGACCGCCGTCAGAAAGCTGGACTATTGCTGAGTGCGGCGTTAAACAACAAACAAAACAAAAATCAACTTCAGTGTGTTCATGATCAGATTGTTTTATGCTAGTATATCTAAATACTTTTTGCCTCTGCTCCAGTAAAACAATCCCCAACTGAACATTTTGTACACAACTTAGACCAACAGTGGGTACCTAGGTAGGGTCGTGTAGTAGGGGGAAGGGTATCTGTGTAGGGAGGGATACCCGTGTAGTAAATTTGGACATGTCCAAGCCCTACTATGGACGAAATTACATTTCATATGTACTTTTAAATTTTTTTGTTAACTATAATAATGGGAAAATAATGGTCTGCTAGCACAAGCAATACTTCAACTCTGTTCCTTGTGTATTTCTGGATAGTAGAAATGAAGACATATTGGGAGATTTGTTGTACATGTGCATCTTAAAGAAAGAAATATGAACTCATAAACAAGGATTTATTAACTAACCTATTTTGTGATAATAGCTGGAAGAGCACATTGTCCGGCTGCGAGATGAGTTGGATCGAGAGCGGGAGGAGAGGAACTACTTCCAGCTGGAGCGAGACAAAGTGAACACGTTCTGGGAGATCACAAAGCGTCAGCTAGAGGAGAAGAAGGCAGAACTCAGGAATAAGGATCGGGAAATGGAAGATGCAGAAGAGAGACATCAAGTTGAAATCAAGGTATGATACCGTATTCGACCTAATAAGCGCCCAGGGCGCACTCAAAATTAGAAGTAGAGTGCTCTTATTAGAATATTATTTTGTGATAAAAAAAAGGAGTTGAAAGATGGTAAATTTCGTGGTTCATGCTGACAGCCTGAAATGTTTATATACGACTGATATATTTTTCCAGAATTTATAATTGCTCATAATTAAGGATGCATATAACACACGTATTATATAGGAATAAATAAGTCTTGTGTACATTGATCAATCAGAAGGGGTGTTAATTGGGATTGTTCACTAGGCTTATTACGTCAAGTATGGTAAACATTGTGTGCAATCTCATAGTGTTATATAACCTGTTGGATAACCCGTGGATGAAATTGTTCTCATTTTCACTCATTAACAAGACCATATTTTTAATCCAAAAATATATATACATGCATTGTAAAGGCATAGAAGTTAGTAATAGCTCCCAACATGGGCACATTTCTCTAATGTTATAGGTGCTGATACTTCATCTCAAATTATTGTGATATATTTCCATATATTGATTAAGAATATAATTAATTATTCAGTTGTGTAAAGAAAACTTACCTTTGTAGACCTACAAATAATCAATTTCAGACTCACTATGACTGTCAGTCAAAAGGACCAGCAAAATATTTGTTCCATTTGCACAATATAAATTGAATTTGCTTTTACTTTAAAATCCCAGATTAATCCCAGAGTAGAGTGGTCGATTTCACTGTTGGCCTATATACTTTTAAAATTACAAAGGGTTTGCTGAAACGTAAAGTAGATAGCCCCTGTGTGTTGTATTTTTTAAATTTGATCATCTTGGTTGTATAACAGCCAGCCGCCATTTTGTAATGTTGTGTACAACAACATCTTTAATTGCTCATTAAATCCCCATGAAATGATGCAAATGGAAGCCAAGATTTAATCCCAGAGTGCCGGAAAAAAACTGTTTGGGTTTTAGGAGTTATAAACTTTCAGAGCCCTGCAAGGTGACTACACGACCTGACGTTCGGCTACTTCATGGCCTCCACCATTTAGTTATAAACCAGTTTGGGGAAGGGCCAGTAACTTTTAAAAGGAGCAAGCCCTGCTCTCTACATACAAATTTGTTGATAAATCTACCCCTGAAAGTATTTAGTCACAAAATGAAGATGTGTTCGTGTCATATCCCTGAAGGGTCAGTATGATAATTCTGCTACCATTCCTACACGTTGGTCTGTGTATTCCAGGTGTACAAACAAAAGGTGAAGCACTTGTTGTATGAGCATCAGAACAACATCTCAGAGCTGAAGGCACAGAGTGCAGTGTCTCTGAAATTAGCTGAAGACACTCATCAGTACGAGGAGAAGGATCTTCGGAAGGACCGCCGTGCTCTCAAGGTGGAACTCAAAGAGCAGGAGATGGCTCATGAAGATGTTATCAAGAATCTGAAGAGGGTGAGTGATCTGATAACGTCTCTTTCTCTTTTACCATCTTTCCAAGGCGAGAGTGTCCTCTAGCCTAAATCAAGCCTAATATTCACCCTTGCCATTTCAAGCCTTTTTTCGATTGTGGCGCCACCCCTTGAAGAACAGGAGTTGTGTCCCTTGTTATTAAAACCAGATGTCCAATCAGGTCGCTGTTCTTGTTTCCAATGGCTTCACAATAACGACCACCATAGCAGACGACCTAGTCAATCAGATGATGAAAAGATTCCTGATTATGTCCCTGACAGACAAACAAAATGACAGATTATCATAGTAAAGATTAGAAGGTAAAGCAAAGTAAGAAAGTAAAGCATTTTGCTCTTTGTGTTTCAGAGAAGGTGAAGGGAGGGATATATAATACCATCATGTTATAGATACTGTCGTAGCAGGATAACTATAGACTGACCCACAATGGGAACACATGTTTTCAAGCATCAGACACGATGTGTTTTTTTTTTCTTATTTTCATCTCAAAACATATCAAATGAGATTTGAACCAAGATGGCAACACTGTAGTGTATTGTTACTCATGCCTAAATACACAGAACAGATGAATTTGATTGCTGTGGCCATTTTGCCAAATATTGCAAAAATTCGTGATTAAAAGTGTTTCAGTATAATATTGAAATTCACAGGGTTCTTTAAATATGTTGTTGTGTTTTCTTCCAGAAAAATGATGAGCAGATCACGGAGCTGAGGCGGGACTTCGAGCGCCAGGCACGGGAGATTGAGTCGAAGTACGAGAAGAAGATGCGAGCTCTGCGAGATGAGCTGGACCTGAGGAGGAAGACTGAGATCCATGAGATCGAGGAGAGGAAGAACGGTCAGATCAACACCTTGATGAAGAACCATGAGAAGGCCTTCAGTGATATCAAGAACTACTACAATGATATCACGCTCAACAACCTTGCCCTCATCAACACACTCAAGGTAGGGAAATGACATGTAGTATTAAGAGCAAACGACAGTTAGGAACTGGCACAAGTTCCGCTGTCCTTTCCAAAACTTGGTGTTTATTATCTTGAGGATGAGGACTCCAAATTAGATTGTTTGTGTCAAAGTTAGTATCTTTGATTTACATTTGAATACTATGGGTGTTGTCTCAACTAATTTCATTAAGATCAGATCTTAGTTCTCACAACCACTAAACTATCTGAGGACATCCTGTTACAGGTCAGTCAAAACAACCTTTCGCTAACTTTGACCAACCAATCAAATGACAGACATGAAATTGACAATCGCGAATCAGATATAAGATTTCTCAAGCTATATAGCACTAGTTTCAAACTGAGAACTACGCTTTGAAAAATATTTTGACAATTCTTGATTCAAAATTTCAAAAATGAACCTGGATGGCCTAGATACTGTGGCAGTACTTCCCACGGGCAAGCAAAGTCTCTTCCATTCAAATATTTATCCCACTGAAGCAAGAGATAGGCGGAGATTTTGACAGATTCAGTTGGAAAGCCAGTAACTGTCTTTCAGAATACCCAGTGTTAAATTTTTCGAGGTTGCATGGTTAGATTAGACATTGTGACAGGTACTTTCCTGATCTGGTAAGCGATGCTCTGATTGGTTGGATGAAAGTTTGTTCTGACATGACCCATAATAGGATGTCCTCAGATCTTTGTTTTGCGATAGTGAGAACTAAGATCTGATTTTAAACATATTATGTCTGAACTTTTTTAATCATGTTCACCTGAATCAGATTTGCATAAGGTGTAGGTTGTCAGAAAAGTGCTGATACCCATTTTTCCTATAGCATTTATCATTGACCTAAAGAATGCTCCAATAATTTAAACTGACAAAATATATGTGACACAAGTAGTGGAGACATGGTTTCAGTGGAAATAGTGTGGATATTTTACCAACACATTCTAGTAATTAAGACAGTGAGTAATTCAACATGGACATTCCAATCTATTATAAGCATAAAGCTTTACAAAAAAATTTATTTTACAAATGGTACAGTGGTAACCTAACTGCTATTACAGAGAGTTCTTGGTACTCATAAATAGATACAACCAGCATTGGCGGATCTTGAATAATGGTTCAATGGATGCCCCCAAACCTTTTTTCAGATACCATACATGTTAAACTCGCCCTCAGCTAAGTCACATCGTAACTTGGGTATCATGTGTACACCATCGTTTGCAAACTCCAGGATCCTTCTCTGAAAAGTGTTGGTTATTCAGGAAATCATGATTGTCGCGACCAATAGTTGGCATTTTGTGTGGCAGGAACAAGTTGAGGACATGAAGAAGAAGGAGGAGCGGATGGAGAAGCAGATGGCGGAGGTGATCGCCGAGAACAAGCGGCTGACGGAACCGCTGCAGAAGGCCCGCGAGGAAGTGGAGGACCTCCGCAAACAGCTCGCCAACTATGAGAAGGATAAAGAGACCCTCCGTGTAAGTACATCTGTCACATGGAGGAAGAGAGGTGGCTTAGACTATATACAAGTTCAGTCTAAGTATCACTCATACATATATATGACTCAATATTGTTTAGATTTTATCAATACAAACATAGAGACCAATCACTCTTATTAAATTCAGTGTTAGAAAGTTGTCTTGCTATTGATATGTACTGCAGTTATACAACCTTTATAGGAATGAAGTTTAGCAGATTAAGTTCATATGTGATGATCTGTGGATTTGAGTTAATCGAGGGGAGGTAATTTGTGAAGGAGTTGTGTCCCTTTGATCAGGAAGGGCGTGAGTAATTAATGGTATTTTGTTTGTTTATTTGTGAAACTCAGTAATTGTTTTTGTTTAATTGATGTTCATTTTGAATCATTAGTTATAAATCTCTGTCTGCAGATGACCAAGGCCAGGTTACGTGTAACAGAGGATGATTTCCGTGCACTTAAATGGGAGCACGAAGTCTTAGAACAGAGATTCCAGAAGGTAACGCAAATGAAAAATCATACTTTATTCTTGAATTGCATTGATTAGTTTAGTTTATTTCTACCATATTTGTACAACAGCACTGGTCCGTGACCAGGAGAGAGTTTGGTTAAACTCTTAAAACAAAATTTCATGTATAATATAGCGTGTCAACGTGATGGAGAAAAGAGGAAAGTGATGCAAGTCTCAAATGTTTACCACTTTGGTGAATTCCACAAGCATGGTCTGGTGATGACAAACCTAGAAACCTAATCAGGATGAACAGAGATTCAAACTTACTATCTAGGCTGCCTAAGGGACGAAATCCACATCAAACTGCAGTGCATAGATAAATGGCCAGCGGTGTCTCCCAATAACCATGATATAATAACTGTATAAAATTACCTGTAAACTTTCTTAAGATAAGGCCTTGTGACAAAATCTTTAGGCTTAGATAATTCTTTAAGAGTTTAGAGAATGTGAGAGGATGTCTATGTTCTTGTTTGATGCTGCAGACTCAGGAGGAGAGAGACGATCTGTACCGCAAGTTCGTCAAAGCAATCCATGAGGTTCAACAGAAGAGTAACTTCAAGAATCTCCTCCTGGAGAAGAAGCTGAACGCCTTGGCCGACACCTTGGAGAAGAAGGAAGCCCAGTTGAACGAAGTCTTATCTGCATCTAACCTTGACCCCACCGCTCTCACCGTTGTCACGCGGAAGTTAGAGGTACGCTGTAGTCGCATAGCATACGTAGATCCAGATTTGGAGTAGACGGATGCACCTACCTTCTTTTTGAAGTGTACTTAACATTTATACATTCGGAAATTTCATAGGTGATCCAGAAGACTGAAAGTAAATGTATAACTACACTATGACGAACTCATTTGGGGAATATATTTTGAACAGAATAAGGCGATTACTGACAGCATATTCCGGTAGCAAATTTCATTATTTCCAAAAAGCTGTTTCCATGCTTGCATAGTTACATGTGACAGAATTCTACTCCTACCGTGTATCCTTGTGAAGATATATGTAGGACTCTGATCTTTAGTAGGACTCTGTTCGTGGTGGATTCTCATATCTATAGCAGATTCCACAAATAGGGCAGATATTGGCGTATACTCAGATCTATGGCAGATTATCATATGATACTAATAACAGGCAGTTTCTATAGCGCTAAATGTCATATAGGTTCAAATAAAGCGGCAGATATTCGATGATCAATGTTGTGATTTCTCTGGATTATTTTAATCATGTCCCATTTAGAGCAGCAGCATCATGTGCAGGGATTGCATGTCAGAACTTTTTTTAAAGCATTCCCCAAAGTTTCGTCATAGAAATAATTTTCTAAGACCTTCTGCACCATCCTCTCATGTGCCGGAGTTGATAAAATCCTGCATATGTTCACACTTCCCCACTTCCGACTGAGTAATTATTTTTTGAAAACCATTCCAAAATGATACAGCATTAGGATCTTTAGATACTGGTCTCTTCCTCTACCAGCATTAATCCGCCATAAGAAAACCTTCATTTTGTCTATCGGTAATAGACGTTTAACTTACATGACATCACATCTCAAGCATGTCATATAACATTGAGAATCCGCCCCAAATTAGAGTCCTGCAATAGATCTGAGACCTGTATATATGAGGTACAATGATGGGCAACATTTTTTTCTAAATTGTGGGCTTGAATAAAATCTCATCAATTATTGCCTTTGTCACATGGTTTGGTTGATACATTTGTCCATTTGAATTCGATC
Organism: Haliotis rufescens; assembly: GCF_023055435.1. Classification (NCBI taxonomy): domain Eukaryota; kingdom Metazoa; phylum Mollusca; class Gastropoda; order Lepetellida; family Haliotidae; genus Haliotis; species Haliotis rufescens. Next base: position 22,370,150 of record NW_025963879.1, read on the forward strand.
TGTAGGCCAAATGTTACATCTTGTTCTTGATATTCTAGGACGTGCTTGACTCCAAGAACAGTGCCATCAAGGATCTACAATACGAACTGGCCAGAGTGTGCAAGGTAAAGCAAAGGCTAATACATGCTATTGTGTGGTTTTCAATTAACACCCGGGGTAGAATTGGTCTTCAGTAACCCATGCTTGCTGTGAGAGGTGACTATGCTTGTCGTAAGAGGCGACTAACGGGATCGGGCAGTCAGGCCTGCTGACTTGGTTCATGCATGTCATCGTATCCCAATTGCGTATGTCGATGCTCATGATGTCAATCATTGGATTGTCTGGTCCAAAATTGATAATTGCAGACCGCTGTTATACAGCTTGAATATTGCTGAGTGTGCGGCGCTATACAACAAACAAACAAATCTTTAGTTGTACTTCTGGAATAAAATCATTCTCTGGAGAGTTTTGAAAGGCTGCTAGAACTATAAAGGAACTGTATGTGTTTGCTTAATGTAGGGTGTGTATAATTTAGGGCTTAATGTTCCTGGCCTAGATCAAGTATATTTTCACATGCAATCCATCAAAATAATTGCAGTATGGAGTTTACATGAGTTATCTCCCTTCTCCTATAACAATGTCTGCAGAAACATAATTTAGATCTTTATAGGCGCACATATCATACTGGTTGTATTTTACTTACAAATTTACAAAATGCACAAAAATATAATTGTTTTGAATACTTGTAATGACATCCGTTCTTTTCGCATCAGGCTCACAATGACCTGCTGAGGACCTATGAGTCCAAGCTACGTCAGTTCGGCATTCCAACAGAAGAACTTGGCTTCAAGCCCCTCGAGAGTACAGTCGGCGGTCAGACCCTTGGACATGGTCCAGCAGGACTTGTGTCTGCTCCATCCTAACATGTTAGCATCCCCATCTACCCATCTATTTATTGCCAGAAGCTAAGCATCAACATTGGAAGTAAAACATTTTTATTTGATACACGTTATGAAAATATAATTTTTAAGAAATGCCTCATTTAACCGAAACTGAAATGTTTGGGGCCAATGTTTTGTTCTAAAGTTTTTATGTAGGGTACATTTTGGTTTTTGGATTTTCCAGTCTGGTTTTAAAACAGGCATTGTGAAGTTTATTTCTTTTTTTTAGTATGTACATTAGACCAAACAAGCTCATTTATGATTATGATACTTATTTTAGTAAATTGTGGGTCAGTATATTGTTGACTTTCTTCCGTCCAATATTTTTAAGTCCAAAGGCAGTATATTGTACGAGATGTATTTTTACTATGTGTATCATGTTGAGTGAAATTAGCAGGGCATCGATTGCTACAGCCTCATTTAAACAATGTACATATCAATATAGCGGGTGTGCACATGGCCGGCGTATTGTACAGTCTGTGATATCTTGAGAAAATAAATTTACTCACTGAAACTTGCTTTTGATTTTTTATTTAGGAAGTTCAGAGATGGCAAACATTATTTAAAACATAATCACAACTTTGTGATATATTAATGTTCATGTTTGGACAGAGTGCTGACTAAGAACAAGTCCCTTGGTTGATTGTGTGATTCGTACACTGAAGGTGTATGGTACTGCTGATACCATTGACCACTGCTTGATCCAAAGCCAGAGTCTAGTAAAATTTACACAGGAGTTAGCTCAGCTGAAAATACTCCCTTTTTAGTTGAAATCAACTTCTTCTTGATAATAATTGTATTGATGTCATGGAGAAACTTATACAACTCTGTGATGTCTGACTCAGTGACGAAGGGGATCCGGTGTCAGCCTCTGTGATTAATATGGGGGTTGTGTCAGCCTCAGTGACTAAAATGGGGTAATGTCAGCCTCTGTTACAAAAATGGGGATCAGTTGTCAGCCTCTGTTACAAAAATGGGGATCAGTTGTCAGCCTCTGTTACAAAAATGGGGATCAGTTGTCAGCCTCTGTGACTAAAATCAGGATCAGGTCTCAGCCTCTGTGACTAAAATGGGGATTTGGTGTTGGCCTATGTATCTAAAATGGGGATCAGGTGTCTGCCTCAGTGACTAAAATGGGGATCAGGTGTCTGCCTCAGTGACTGAAATGGGGATCAGGTGTCTGCCTCTGTGACTCAAATGGGGATCAGGTGTCTGCCTCTGTGACTCAAATGGGGATCAGGTGTCTGCCTCTGTGACTCAAATAGGAATCGGGTGTCAGCCTCTAACTCAAATGGGGACCGGGTGTCAGCCCCTGTGACTCAAATGGGGATCAGGTGTCAGCCTCTGTGACTCAAATGGGGATCAGGTGTCTGCCTCTGTGACTCAAATGGGGATCAGGTGTCTGCCTCTGTGACTCAAATAGGAATCGGGTGTCAGCCTCTAACTCAAATGGGGACAGGGTGTCAGCCCCTGTGACTCAAATGGGGATTGTGTGTCAGCCTCTGTGACTCAAATGGGGTCGGGTGTCAGTCTGTTTCTAAAATAGGGATCAGGTGTCAGCCTCTGTGACTCAAATGGAGATCATGTGTCAGCCTCTGTTTCTAAAATGGGGATCGGGTGTCAGCCTCTGTTTCTTAAATGGGGATTGGGTGTCAGCCTCTGTGACTAAAATGGGATCAGGCATCAGGCTCAGTGACCAAAATGGGGATTGGGTGTCAGCATCTATGACTTTGCTTTTTTGGGTGTCATTCAGCATCATGGCTTGGATCCTTGATATTTGATAGTATATTTCCAGTTGGTTTGTTTTGATTTTACACCTGTTAATAGGCCTCCGTCAATTCTACAAGGAGCAAAGGGTGTGTTGATGTTTATTGTAATCATGTGTTGTTTGCAAGTTTAGTCACTATTCAATCAGTCTGCCTCCGTGGTCTTGTGGTAGAGCGTCTGCTGGAAGAGCGGAAGGTCCGGGGTTCGATCCCCGGTGGCGTTATACTAAAATACGTTAAAAGGTGGTACTTGTTGTTACCCTGTCTGGCGCTCGGCATTAAGGGGCTACAACAAGGGCTGGTTGGCCCGGAGTCAGTATACTGTGTCCGAGTGGGGTATTCATGTTAAACTGTGGCATGGTATCTCAGTGAGCTAGCACTATAAATTGGCATCTGTCCGGACTAGTACAAGCAGACAGAAACACACACACACACACACACACACACACACACACGCGTGCATGCACGTCGCTATATAAGTGCAATAATCTTGGACGCGACATTAAATCCAATTTCACCTCACCTCACTATTCAATCAAGGGACAAACCACTGAAGAGGTACGAAACAAGTAACGGGATCGGGTTGTCAGGCTCGTTGACTTGGCTGATGCATGTCATCGTATCCAAATGCTCAAGATATCAATCACTGGATTGTCTGGTTCAGACGCGATTATTTACAGACTGACGTCATATAGCTAGAATGTTGCTGATGACAGTGTTAACAACCAACTATTGAATAATCGTGGTGAGTGGTCAACGACACTGTCCTTAATTGGCATAAGCAGGGGCATAGGTGGCACCGTGTTTGAGGTGCCGCGATTCTCTGTGCAGGGTTGCGCCCCTCAAATACGTCAGAAACCTACGGTTGTGGGTTCGAATCCCGGTTCGCTCCGATTATGTTTCTTGGTTGTCAGTACAATACCCGTGTTCGTGGGTTTCACCGTTGTGGTTAACGTCTTCAGACCTGAACACTTTTGATTTTCCTCCCACATTTGGGTGACGCGCCGTGATACTGTTAAATGCGCCCCTAACTCACGCACGAGCGCACCCACCCACCCACTCATTCACTGTATATGGCGGTCAGCGTTGCATGTCGAGAAAGTAGAGTAGGCCCAAATGTTTAATTGTGAAAGCGAAAATAGGATGACATCATTGAAATCCCGAGTAGTTTATTTTTAGTCCCTGAACATAAAGAAAATCAAATACCAGATGGGTGACGAATACTTTCCTCGGAATAGTTGGGAGTGTGCCAGATTGATCGGCACGCAAGACCTGTATGTTTAGCTCATTGTGTAACGCAGTGGGAGCGTTTGACATATTGATTGTGTAGTATTATTGCATGTGCTCATATTAAGTTTAAAAAATTTAAACGGCAATAGTATAATATAATCGTTAAATATCGAGGTTAGCTATACATAGACGCAATGTTTAATTGTCGCTTTTCTTGCCGCACGTTTCCTTGTAGTAGTAACCCGGATCGTGAAGATCTTGAATATAAGCATCGATAATGGCTGTATTCTTGTCTTAACTAGTGACTGAGTGAATATGGTTTTACGCCGCTTTGGGCAGTAGTAGTAGTAGTAGTAGTAGTAGTGATGGGGAGTGTGTGTTTGTAGTAGTAGTAGTAGTGGTGTGAGTGTGTGTGTGCGTGTGTGTGTGTTGGGGGCGGGGGGGGGGGGGGGGTTGTGGTGGTGGCGGGGGTGGTATTAGCGCTAGCAATAACGCACCCAAAGAGCTTTGAAATTAACATGACAGTATTGATTTTCACGTGCACGATGAGCGTTAATTCAAATGAGTTATGAGTTAGTTGTGTGCTGAAGTTGTCAGGTGGCAGCATGTGCTAATGATTCGCCCCAGTATGGGAATTCAGAATAGAAACGTTGTGTACTTGGTTAATTAGAAATAAAGATTGACATATTAAAGTGGACTTGGTCCAGAATTGGTGGGTAAAACTGAAAAATAGTCACTGTAGTGTAGTTTTAAGAGATACATTAAACGTTGGAACTTGTTTCATGGGGTTCTGTTTCGATATATGAGGTTATCATCACTCTAGTAGTAGTAGTAGTAGTAGTAGGTTTTACCCAAAACATGTCGCTGTTCTTTACGCACGTTTGCTGGTGGTGGTTGTAGTAGTAATGTTTATTGCTTAGCTCTCGGCAATATTCCAGCTATATGACGGTGCTCTGTAAATCAGACAATCCAGTGATTGACGTCATGACGTCCCCGCAATTGGGATACGATGACATGCATCAAACCAAGTCAGCGAGCTTGACCACCCGATCCCGTTATTCGCCTCTTACGACCAGCATAGTCGCCTTTCACGGGAAGCATGGGTTTCTGAAGACCTGTTCTACCCCGGATCTTCACGGGTCTTACAAAACTTGACAGCATGTGGTCTCTTCGTTCTCCACAACGGAGTATGTTATAGCCGTGAAGTCTTTACGAGGATAACAATGTCTTTGATTCAATAAGGCTAGTATGTTATTTACTTTGTTGCAAGGAGAACATTAACAGACATTCAAAACCAATACAAATAATCCTCCAACTTTTCGAACCCGGATCTTAACGGGTTTATTTCGTCCTTGAAGAAGGCGCTAACCTGTACATATATCATGATCCGATCTTTCAAAACGTTACAATACACTTGCCCAGTATATTCATAGTGATAAGACAAAGCTATTACCGTATTCGACGTAATAAGCGCTCCGCTCTAATAAGCGCCCAAGGCGACATTTGCTAAAATATTGGCTAGTGAACAATCCCAATTAGCACCCCTTCCGATTGATCAATGTACACAAGACTTATTTATTCGCGTGTAATACGCACTCGTGTGTTATATGAACCCTTAATTATGGGCATTTAATTCTGGAAATACATATCTGTCGTACATAAACATTTCAGGCTGTCAGCATAAACCACGAAATTTATCTTTCAACTCTGTTTTTTTCCACCAAAATAACATTCTAATAAGAGCCCCCTATTTCTAACTTTGAGCGCGCCCTGGGCGCTTATTACGTCGAATACGGTAATATATATGACGCGTTTTCCACGAAATACAGAACTTCATTGTCATAAAGCGTGTCGAATATGAAGCCACTTGTGCCAGGTTTCACGCACGCATGCTGAAGAAAACCATACTTGCATAGCCACTATGTAACTGTTATTTAAAAAAACGGTACCCATGAAAAGAGTATATTTCCCGAGGAGTTGATAAGACGTGATCAGAAACTGGAGTTCATTGAAGACGCGTCTTTTCCGTAACTAAATGTTTGAAGAACTAATGTCAACGAAGTTCAGTGTTGCGACAGGCAGAGTGAGTGATTGAGTATGGTTTTACGCCGCTTTGGGCACAGAAATGGGCTTCACACATTGTACCAATGTCGGGAATCGAACCCGGGTCTTCGGCGTGACGAGCGAACGCTTTAACCACTAGGCTACCCGACCGCCATACAGCTGCCAGAAATACAGTAGTAGCCATAGCAGTAGCAGTAGTTGTGATGGTGATAGAATTGATAATAGTGTCAGTAGTATTTATACTGGTGATCGTGGTAGTAGTTTTGTTTGTTGTTTAACGCCGCACTCAGCAATATTCCAAATATATGACGGAGGTCTGTAAATACTCGAAACTGGATCAGACAATCCAGTGATTGACATCATGAACATCGGTCCACGCAATTTGGATACGATGACATGCATTTTTAAACATAAAAAAACAAGTAAAATCCTGCTATAACCCCTATTATCGACAGTTCCGGGTACCCGATGAATGCATGATAGACACAGGTGAATACCTCGATGTTAGTTACGTGCACTGATCCATGTAACGTCCTCGTGTATTGAAACGCTACACTGACAGTGCATTCAGCTTAGGTAACCGTTACAACACGTCCTAGGACTAGAGCCGTAAGCCCAGCAAGCATGCATTGATAAGTGAGACGCACGGTGGAGTCACGTACAGAGAGACACTCTTGAGTCTCCCTCCTTCACCTTGGGTTGAGCATGTAGGCTGTATGGGATTGGAGGGGGATAAGACATTTAAATACGATTAGTTCTTTGTTAAACTGTTTGTTTTTGACGTTTTGTCCGGATTTTTAACATAATGCGATATGCTAAACTTAGGTAATGGAAATATGATTTTTTGTTTTTTTGTTGGACAATTACTGTTAACATAGTTGTGGGTGGTTAATAGTTTTTTATGTCATAGTAAACATGTAAGGCTCCCATAAATAGACGTTTTAAGGTGAGGTGAGGTGAAATTGGGTTTAACGTCGCGTCCAAGTTTATTGCACTTATATAGCGACGTGCATGCACGTGTATGTGTGTGGCTGCTTGTACTAGTCCGGACTGATGCCGATTTATAGTGCTAGCCCACTGAGATACCATGCCGCAGTTTAACATGAATACCCCACTCAGACACAGTATACTGACTCCGAGCCGACCAGTCCTTGTTTTAGCCCCTTAAATGCCGAGCGCCAGGCAGGGTAACAAGAAGTACCATCTTTTTACGTCTTTTCGTACGACGCGGCAGGGGATCGAACCCCGGACCTTCCGCTCTCCGGGCGGACGCTCTACCACAAAATCACGGAGGCGGTCTGGCGTTTTAAGGAAAGTACCAGTGAGTCTTGCATTAACTGTTGTTTTATGCCGCAGCCGAGATAATATCAATATGTACAAACAGCCTGTAAGTAATTGCGTAACTCTGTCATTGATACGAGGGTTGATTGGTAAGTTCAAAGTCTCACGTAATGGAATTGCTTGATAATATGTTGTGGATATAACATGTCATTGAGGCATATCCACAAAAATCCCGAGTCATTTGTGTCAATTATTTCACGTGAAGTCAATATATTATCAGTGGTCTGTGACCTTTGGAACACCTGTGAAGATCCGGGTTAAAATAGGTCCTCTGCAACCCATGCTTGCCGTAAAAGGCGACTATGCTTGTCGTAAGAGGCGACTAACGGGATCGGGTGGTCAGGCATCGTTTGATGCATGTCATCGATCCCAATTGCGTGGATCGATGCTCATGATGTCAATCACATCTTGTGGTCCATACTCGATTATTTACAGAGCACCGTCATACAGCTGGAATATTGCTGAGTGCGGCGTTAAACAATAAACAAACAAACAAACAAACCTTTGGAATTAAGGATAAACTTGAGGAACGCGCCGTGATCAAGTGCTTGCCAAAGGTGCGTATCGACCCCAGCACGTGCAACACGTCGAGGTCGGACGATGCGATTCGGAGAAGAGGGGAGCGAGCTTCGGGTCAATTTAACAGTTTTGCAACGTCGAGTAAAACGCATATCACATGTGACCCGTGAATATCCGGGGTAGAATAGGTCTTCAGCAACCCATGCTAACTGTAAAAGGCGACTATGCTTGTCGTAATGGGATCGAGTGGTCAGGCTTGCTGACTTGGTTAATGCATGTCATCGTATCCCAATTATCTCAATCGATTCATATGATGTCAATTACTTGATTGTCTGATCCAGACTCGATTAGTTACAGACCGCTATCATACAGCTGGAATATTGCTGAATGTTGCGTTAAACAACAAACAAGCAAACATCCTACATATGAACTTGCACGAAAAAGAATAAAACAGTACTGCACCTTGCATCTCCAACTCTTAAGTAACAGATAGAAAATTAATATAAAAACTTATATGACTATATCATCAGATTTTTGATGTGCATTTGTTCGCATATAGTCCTGCACCATGACTGAGGAATCCATATTTTTTAGGTACACTAAACTACGGTTATAACGGACTCAAGGGGACTACTATTTTTAGTTCGTTATAACCGTAGTTCGTTATAAGCGTGTTCGTTATAACCGTAGTTTACTGTATTTTTTTTTAAATTTAGCCAAGGCAAGTCTAGATCAAACAAACCAAGTCTAGTTTGCTTGAAAACAGCAGAAGAGGAAGGTTCTTTCGAAAAAATATTTTAAAGACAAGTTTTCATTGACTTAGTGTTAGACGAGTTCGCATTTTTACACACATGTTCTCTGCGGAATATTCCCTGTGTAGGTTAGTGGGTATAAACTAATTTGGACATACATATGTTATCTAAGCGAACTTTGAGCCCTATCGATATGTTTTAACGTAACCGTCCGCACTTGTGACACGTATTATCTCTGGATGAATTCGTACAAAGATAGGTGATCGACTTGGCTTTTCCCTGCCTTTTAAACCCAGGGTCAAGGACATGTACTCGCACTCCAAGTACCCCCGGCTTTAAAACCATTAAGTCAGCTATTGTAAGGGGGTCAGTCCTTAGGGTCTATACCCCGTAAAGGTGATTGCAATCCATCAATTATGACACATGTTTATGTTCTTGAATATCCGTATGTTTGTTTGTTTGTTTTTAGGTTAACTTGTTTGTTGTTTAACGCCGCACTCTGCAATATTCCAGCTATATCACGGAAGTCTGTAAATAATCGAGCCTGGACCTGACAATCCAGTGATTGACATCATGAGAATCGAGCTACGCAATTGGGATACGATGACATGTGAGCCTGACCACATGATCTTGTTAGTCGCCTCTTACGACAAGCATGGGATGCTGAATGAAGACCTATTCTAACCTGGATCTTCACGGGCCTCTTGAATATAAGCTTCGATAATGGCTGTATTCTTGTCGTCGGAACGAGTCACTGAGTGAATATGATTTTAAGCCGCTTTGGGCAATATTCTATCCTTATCACGGCGGGGAACACCAGAACTGGGCTTCACACATGTTCCCATGTCGGGAATCGAACCCGGGTCTTCGGCGTGACGAGCTAACGCCTTAACCACGAGGCTACCCAACCGCCCCTCATCTAAACTATTACTACCTGGTGGATGAAATGTATAACGTTTAGTTTAGGGACAGGCACTCCGGGAGACTAAATAGATCGGGTAGTCAGGTTCGGTGACCTGGCTGCTTGAGTGCCACATGAGTTGCTCTCAATACCGCACGCCGGATTGTCTGGTCCAGACTCGATTATGTACAGGCCGCCATCATACAGCCGCAATATTTCTGAGCGCGACGTTACACAACATACACATGTTAAGCATAGTCTACACAAATGTGAATAGCATTCTTACCCTGGTCAACGGATCAGTGAGCACTCAAAATTGCATTCTCAGCTTCCTGAGGAGTATACAACACAAGCTGCCTGTTTTGCTTTTGGTGTGTATGTAACAATCATAGGATGTCATATTGATACCGTGGTGGTTCACGTGTATAAAATACATTATAGATGCAGTGCGTCTGACGGATTTTAGGGGGCACGGGTGGCCCAGTCGTCTAAAGCGCCGCGACTCGCTGTGCAGAGCTGCGTCCCTTGAGCACGCCAGAAACCTATGATTGTGGGTTCGAATCCCGGTTCGCCCCGATTATGCTTCTAGGTTTGTCAGCACCATACCCGTGCTCGTGGGTTTCACCGAAGTGGTAATGTCTGAGACCTGCATCACTTCGGGCTTTCTTTCCACATTAAGCTGACGCGCCGTGATATAACTGGAATACATGTACTGTTAAAAGCGGCGTTAAACCCAACTCACTCATTCACTGACGGATTTTATGAATGCGTTTCGTATAGCGTTCTGTTGAGATGCGTTGGACGATGCTTATAACAGTATTTCGGTTATCTATCGAGGTCTAAGTTCAATCCACTGTCGGGTATGTAGTGCGAAGGGGTATTGACCTTCGACTGAAATCTACCCTCAGAGGTATACGTGTCTTTAATCCAGGTCCACTTGTTAAAGTAGGACTATGTACAAACGTTATTGATGGTGGCTTGTTTAAGTGTGACCTGTTCGATAACAATCTATCTTGGACTTAGGCGAACTGACGCCGGTCTTATACCCGACATAACACCCTGTAACATATACCTTCATTACAAACCTGAAAAAAACACCCGCAATTCCACACTGCAACACCCACCCGCAACTCCATACTGCAACACCTACCCGCAACTACACACTGCAACACCTACCAGCAACACCACACTGCGACACCTACCAGCCACACCACACTGCAACACCTACCAGCAACACCACACTGCAACACCTACCCGCAACACCACACTGCAACACCTACCCGCAACTCCACACTGCAACACCTACCAGCAACTCCACACTGCAACTCCTACCCGCAACATCACACTGCAACACCTACCCGCAACACCACACTGCAACACCTACCAGCAGCACCTCACTGCAACACCTACCCGCAACACCACACTGCAACACCTACCAGCAACATCACACTGCAACACCTACCCGCAACATCACACTGCAACACCTACCCGCAACACCACACTGCAACACTTCACTGCAACACCACACTGCAACACCTACCCGCAACACCACACTGCAACACCTACCAGCAACACCACACTGCAACACCTACCAGCAACACCACACTGCAACACCTACCAGCAACACCACACTGCAACACCTAACCGCAACATAACACTGCAACACCCACCCGCAACACCACACTGCAACACCCACCCGCAACACCACACTGCAACACCTACCAGCAACACCACACTGCAACACCCACCCGCAACACCACACTGCAACACCTACCCTCAACATAACACTGCAACACCTACCAGCAACTCCACACTGCAACACCACACTGCAACACCTACCCGCAACACCCCACTGCAACATCTACTAGCAACACCTACCCGCAACACCACACTGCAACACCTACCAGCAGCACCTCACTGCAACACCTACCCGCAACACCACACTGCAACACCTACCAGCAACATCACACTCCAACACCTACCCGCAACATCACACTGCGACACCTACCCGCAACACCACACTGCAACACTTCACTGCAACACCACACTGCAACACCTACCCGCAACACCACACTGCAACACCTACCAGCAACACCACACTGCAACACCTACCAGCAACACCACACTGCAACACCTACCAGCAACACCACACTGCAACACCCACCCGCAACACCACACTGCAACACCCACCCGCAACACCACACTGCAACACCCACCCGCAACACCACACTGCAACACCTACCCGCAACTCCACACTGCAACACCTACCCGCAACACCACACTGCAACACCTACCCGCAACACCACTCTGAAACAACTACCAGCCACATCACACTGCAACACCTACCAGCAACACCACACTGCAACACCTACCAGCAACACCACACTGCAACACCTACCAGCAACACCACACTGCAACACCTACCCGCAACACCACACTGCAACACCTACCCGCAACTTCACACTACAACACCTACCCGCAACACCACACTGCAACATCTACCCGCAACACCACACTGCAACACCTACCCGCAACACCACTCTGCAACACCTACCAGCAGCACCTCACTGCAACACCTACCCGCCACACCTCACTGCAACACCTACCAGCAACACCACACTGCAACACCTACCAGCCACATCACACTACAACACCTACCAGCAACACCCCACTGCAACACCTACCAGCAGCACCCCACTGCAACACCTACCAGCCACATCACACTACAACACCTACCAGCAGCACCTCACTGCAACACCTACCAGCAGCACCTCACTGCAACACCTACCAGCAGCACCTCACTGCAACACCTACCAGCAACTCCACACTGCAACACCTACCCGCAACACCACACTGCAACACCTACCCGCAACTCCACACTGCAACACCTACCCGCAACACCACACTGCAACACCTACCCGCAACTCCACACTGCAACACCTACCCGCAACTCCACACTGCAACACCTACCCGCAACACCACACTGCAACACCTACCCGCAACACCACTCTGCAACACCTACCAGCAGCACCTCACTGCAACACCTACCCGCCACACCTCACTGCAACACCTACCAGCAACACCACACTGCAACACCTACCAGCCACATCACACTACAACACCTACCAGCAACACCCCACTGCAACACCTACCAGCAGCACCCCACTGCAACACCTACCAGCCACATCACACTACAACACCTACCAGCAGCACCTCACTGCAACACCTACCAGCAGCACCTCACTGCAACACCTACCAGCAGCACCTCACTGCAACACCTACCAGCAACTCCACACTGCAACACCTACCCGCAACACCACACTGCAACACCTACCCGCAACTCCACACTGCAACACCTACCCGCAACACCACACTGCAACACCTACCCGCAACTCCACACTGCAACACCTACCCGCAACTCCACACTGCAACACCTACCCGCAACACCACACTGCAACACCTACCCGCAACACCACTCTGCAACACCTACCAGCAGCACCTCACTGCAACACCTACCCGCCACACCTCACTGCAACACCTACCAGCAACACCACACTGCAACACCTACCAGCCACATCACACTACAACACCTACCAGCAACACCCCACTGCAACACCTACCAGCAGCACCCCACTGCAACACCTACCAGCCACATCACACTACAACACCTACCAGCAGCACCTCACTGCAACACCTACCAGCAGCACCTCACTGCAACACCTACCAGCAGCACCTCACTGCAACACCTACCCGCAACTCCACACTGCAACACCTACCCGCAACACCACACTGCAACACCTACCCGCAACTCCACACTGCAACACCTACCCGCAACACCACACTGCAACACCTACCCGCAACTCCACACTGCAACACCTACCCGCAACTCCACACTGCAACACCTACCCGCAACACCACACTGCAACACCTACCCGCAACTCCACACTGCAACACCTACCCGCAACTCCACACTGCAACACCTACCCGCAACACCACACTGCAACACCTACCCGCAACTCCATAATGCAACACCTACCCGCAACACCACTCTGCAACACCTACCAGCAGCACCACACTGCAACACCTACCCGCAACACCACACTGCAACACCTACCCGCAACTCCATACTGCAACACCTACCCGCAACACCACTCTGCAACACCTACCCGCAACACCACACTGCAACACCTACCCGCAACACCACACTGCAACACCTACCCGCAACACCATACTGCAACACCTACCCGCAACACCACTCTGCAACACCTACCAGCAGCACCTCACTGCAACACCTACCCGCCACACCTCACTGCAACACCTACCCGCAACACCACTCTGCAATACCTACCCGCAACTCCACACTGCAACACCTACCCGCAACACCACACTGCAACACCTACCCGCAACACCACTCTGCAACACCTACCAGCAGCACCTCACTGCAACACCTACCCGCCACACCTCACTGCAACACCTACCAGCAACACCACACTGCAACACCTACCAGCCACATCACACCACAACACCTACCAGCAGCACCCCACTGCAACACCTACCAGCCACATCACACTACAACACCTACCAGCAACACCACACTGCAACACCTACCAGCAACACCACACTGCAACACCTACCAGCCACATCACACTACAACACCTACCAGCAGCACCCCACTGCAACACCTACCAGCCACATCACACTACAACACCTACCAGCAACACCACACTGCAACACCTACCAGCAACACCACACTGCAACACCTACCAGCCACATCACACTACAACACCTACCAGCAGCACCCCACTGCAACACCTACCAGCCACATCACACTACAACACCTACCAGCAACACCACACTGCAACACCTACCAGCCACATCACACTACAACACCTACCAGCAGCACCCCACTGCAACACCTACCAGCCACATCACACTACAACACCTACCAGCCACATCACACTACAACACCTACCAGCAGCACCCCACTGCAACACCTACCAGCCACATCACACTACAACACCTACCAGCAACACCACACTGCAACACCTACCAGCCACATCACACTACAACACCTACCAGCAGCACCCCACTGCAACACCTACCAGCAACTCCACACTGCAATACCTACCAGCAACACCACACTGCAACACCTACCAGCCACATCACACTACAACACCTACCCGCAACACCTCACTGCAACACCTACCAGCCACACCACACTGCAACACCTACCAGCAACTCCACACTGCAATACCTACCAGCAACTCCACACTGCAACACCTACCCGCCACATCTCACTGCAACACCTACCCGCAACACCACACTGCAACACCTACCAGCAACACCACACTGCAACACCTACCCGCAACACCTCACTGCAACACCTACCAGCAACACCACACTACAACACCTACCCGCCACACCTCACTGCAACACCTACCAGCCACATCACACTACAACACCTACCAGCAGCACCTCACTGCAACACCTACCAGCAACTCCACACTGCAATACCTACCCGAAACACCTTTCCACCACACCACATTGCAATGACATAATAGCTTATCGTTACTATCCTGAAAACATGTAGAGGTAACAGACAGCCTTGTCTTACCCACGTGAACATCATTATGGCATTACGTGGTGTTTCAAATGATGACATACCTATAGATAGAAACTAACATCGGCAACCATGACCAAGGTAATAGATTGCACTTCGACCTACATTCCCAACACTCTACACCACGAGTTAACCCTTGACCTGGGAATTCATAATTCTCAGTTTACACATAATCAGCTCTCACCGTGTTGTGCGAATTGAAAGAACTGGCCTCGTTTAGCGTCTTGCGTATCGAATATAAGTGGTTACTGCGCAGACGTGTTTAGTTGTTGACGATGCGACGTTGTAACGTGAGCTGAGGGTTGCGTTGTTCAGCTAATAGATGACTGGTCTGGTCGTGACTGGCAATATCACCAAAACAATTATACACTGTACCTAGAACAGGCTCAAATCATTACAAGGACATGAAGCTGTGGCAATATCAGTTGCCAGTTTGCAACGAGTTTGTTATCACAGGGTATTCACGACCTACTGCTTGTCTGATTTTTATAATTGATAAGAATAATCTTTGTTTCTCGAATTGAAGGTGGTCTCTGTTAAGTCCAATATAACTAATTCTAAAAAACATATATTAGTATATTATATTTTTCAACATTGCGATATATATTTGTATAACTTGTAGGGCCATCGTCATATAGCTAGAATATTGCTGGGTGCTGCGTTAAACAAATACACACATATAACTTGTAGTTAAAATCATTTGATCGCATGACGCAGAAACGCTGGTATATACCGTATTTCCTCGATCAAACGTCGGGGTACGGGGCATCTAATAACAATAAACGTCGGGTCGGTTAAACTCCAGGAACATTTTATGCCCGGATTCGCCCAATTATTTTCTTTTCGTAACGATCGATCTACCGTATACGTACTACATATTGCCCCCTCGGAACAGACACGTTTTAGATATCTTTAAACTACGGTACCGAAGATGGATCTGAGCGAATCATTAGTCGGAAAATGAAAGTATAAACGCCGGGCCTCTATTAAACGAAGGGGTCTTAAGAAATATACGACCAGTCTTTTAATCGAGGAAATACGGTAACTGAAATACTTCTCCCTGCTTCCTACGCTCCCTCCATCCCTTACTCAGTGTTTCTTCTGGATATAAAACGTCAATATGTGTGTCATCAAGTGTTTTTTATCAGTTCATTCACCACTGGGGAACAAGTTGTTGTTTTGTTGTGACAGTTTTAATGTCCGTATTTATATCTATTTTTTTACTTCCAACATGTGTATATGAATATCCGTTTTATGATACACTCGTTTGATCCAAATAGAACAGGCATGATGCTTTTAGTATAAAAAAATTATGACTCATGCCTGTCGCCCTATTCCGAGCACATTTATGTATTGCACATGGAAATAGACAAGACCTCAGCAATGACCCCAAACAAACCCCAATCGGACCACAGATGACCTCTGTTTGTCCAGAGTGAAAAAAAACAGGCATTGTTAACATAAAACCTCCATATTTAAATATATAACCAACAAGACTTTGTTAGATGTATTTTCGAGATAAATGCAAAATCCATACAAACTAACGCCATCCATACTGGTGAAGATCCTGGTTTGGTAAGGTCTTTAGCAACCCACCCCAACTAAGGGTGGTCAAGCTCGCTGACTTGGGTGATGCATGTCCTCCTATCCCAATTGTGTGGATCGATGCTCATGATATCAATCACTGGATTGTCTGGTCCAGACTCGATTATTTACAGACCGCCGCCATATAGCTGTAATATTGATATGTGCGGCGTTAAAAAACCCAAAAAACTTCAGAACTCTTTGCAGATATATCCAACGTCAACGCCAGAAAATAAAATATCACAGATTCCATTAAAGCGTAAAACTCCCCAAAAGATGCAGTGAAAATTGTATGAATGTCCAACGTAACGCCCATATTCAATTTTAAGAAAAAGATAGCACACAAGCACATAGACACACATACACACCACACAAAACAACACGCGCACGCACGCACGCACGCACACACACACACACACACACACACACACACACACTGTTGAATAAGTATGACATTAAACCCAATTTCACCTCAACTCCCCTGGGCCAAACAAATCAGTGGCTGATATCATGAACAAAGAATCACACCATCAGGCTACACATTTTCAGACAGGTCCCACACTCTAACCAAATAATTCTTTTTTAAGTTGCTGACCACAAGTATTGCATATGGGCGCAGGGAACCTATTCTGCCCCATATTCCATACTTGTTTGTTTGCTTGCATAACGCGCACACACATAATTCTTAATGTATTATAAATGCTACGGACACCTGGATAATTTTTGGACTATGACGTCAAATTTATTACACGATAATACTGAGCGTTAACTCTACTTTGAAACACAGTACGTGCGTGTACTAGTTATACCCCATATCTCGTGTCAGGAAACAAACGAGAGAGTGGCGCACTTCAGTGCATTTAGCAAAGAAAGGGGCCAAATGACGTAAGATGATACCAGCCTTATCTCTCCAACAGCATGACTCTGCCCTGCTCACCGCCAGTGCCTGTGACGTCCCATTAGAGTAGGAGTGTACTCTAACCAGATGACCACACCAGCTGGCCACAGTTGGTACACTAGGTTGCTAGTCTGTCTTACAGACCCTGATACAAATATATCCAATGCAAGTCTATAATGTTTGGCAAGTCTAGATTACTGCAGCATCAATGAAGAGAGTCTCTGGACTCCATTTCATTATATTTTTATTGAGATAATTTAACAATTGTTTTTTTTCTCTGTAAGATATGTTTATTTCAGAGACTAGATTTTAGGCTAGTACACTGCATGTGACCAGTTAGTCTTTCTACCAAGACCCCAGAGAATAAAATAGAAAAAGGAGTCCAACTCAAGTCTAGAATCATTTGGCAAGTCTAGATTGACAAGGCAAAATAATGACAGATGGTCATTTGAGGAGTTAATATCACTTCTTGCCGTTTGTTATCCTCTCGAAAATGTTTCGTTGTATGTTTCTTGACCAGTGTGTATTCTTTCGCTTCCAACAGCAGTTTTCTAGTTTTCAAGAATTTATTTTTTTAAGTTGATTTTGTATATAATCATATCGAAATATATGACAAAGAATTTTCTTGACCCAAAATATTTTTTTATACTTTTGTTTACATTTTTTAAGATTTTGCAAACACGAAACTACTTTTTTATTTGCAAATACAAGGAGTGGTAAACCGTCCCTGTGTGTAAGGTGGGGAGAATTTACGTTTCAAGGTTTTACATTTGAAATGAAATTTCCGGGAGAAAAACTACACAAAAGTATAATTATAATAAATAGGATATTTCATGTGATGAAATATCCTCTATGTATTCCATAGTAAATGTATAGTACATGTATATGTATATGTAGTATATGTACTAAAGTAGATATATGTGCAGGACTTGCTACGTGTCTATTGACAGGGCCCATATGTATAAACGACCCAGTAAGAGTGAGTGAGTGAGTATTGTTTTACGCCGCTTTTAGCAATATTCCAGCAATATCACGGCGGGGGACACCAGAAATGGGCTTCACACATTGTACCCATGTCGGGAATCGAACCCGGGTCTTCGGCGTGACGAGCCAACGCTTTAACCACTAGTAAGATAATAAAACACATGTTCTGTTTATAATAGAAAAGAAAGAAACGTTTTCGGTTGGGAGACGAGGGATGACTGTTAACCTCTAGGCCTCACATAGAGGAATTGCGTTATAGTGAATTATTTTGTTGTGAGTGAGTGAGTCAGGTTTAACGCCGCTTTGAACAGTATTCCAGTTATATCACAGCTGTTAGCTTGATGTGGAGGGAATCCCGAAGTGATGTAGGTCTTAGATGTTTAACATTTTTGTGAAACCCACGAGCATAGTATGGTCTTTTATTGTCGACAATATATGACGTGATAGAGGTACATCCAAAAAACGTCAACCCGTGAAGATCCGGGGTAGAGTAGGTCTTCAGCAACCCATGCTTGTGTTAAAGGCGACTATGCTCGTCGTAAGAGGCGACGAACGGTATCGGGTGGTGAGGCTTGCTGACTTGGTTGATGCATGTCATCGTATCCCAAATGCGTGGATCGATGTTCATGATGTCAATCACTGGATTGTCTGGTCCAGCTTCGATTATTTACAGACCGCCGTCATATAGCTGGAATATTGCTCAGTGCGGCGTTAAACAACAAACAAACAAACAAAACGTCAACTGAGCAAATCGTTTCACCTGTAACACGTCAGAAAACAAAGCAGGGGTCTGTGACTTTGGGAAATTGGACAAACTTGAGGAACGTTTGGTGATCAAGTACTGCGTGATGTCGCTTTGTTTATATATGTTTGACTCGTCCAGAATATGAGGAGACCGGTCTGCATCTGGACAAACTGGCTTTCACAGTGAGTGAGTGGGTTTAACGCCGCTTTGAACAGTACTCCAGGTATACCACAGCGTGTCAGCTTAATGTGGGAGAAAAGCCTGAAGTGATACAGGTCTCCGACGTTTACCACTTTGGTGAAACCCACGTGCACGTATTTGGTGCTGATAAACCTAGAAACATAATCGGAGCGAATTGGGATTTGAACCAACAATCATAGGTTTCTGTTGTGGCCAAGGGACGCGATTCTGCAGAGCGAATTGCGGCGCCTTAGACGACTGGGCCACCCGTGCCCCCATACATATTCTCTTCGCATGCGCCCCTCATGGTTTATTCTCCCTGCAGTGTTTTATTGTGCGTTAAACAACTCCCATTCGCCGTTTTTTTCTTAAATAAGAGTGTCTTGGGTGTAAAAAGTTCTGCTAACCAGTTTCAGTGAGAGTGATTGGAAACATCATTTTATTTTGACGTCATGGTAACCTATGACGTCACACTGGTCTACAAGGGCATAGTTATGCAACTTCATTTTAGCGATATACCCTGGGAAATATCGCTTGATGTCACCCAAGCGATATCTCCTGCAAAGTCAAGTCTTTTGGGGGATAAATTTAAGTATCACGAGCTAAACCCGTTTATTAGATGTACGCTATGCGTCAGAAATTCCTCACAATCGTCACAAGATATACAACTTGCAGTAATTGTCACATTCAGACGTCGCAAACAAGAGTCAATTTCAAACTGACCCTGGTCAATGACCAACCTTGTCAACTTCACCCTGTTTACCAGCATTCCTCCGCATTCCCGCATATTTATATTCTCCACAAGCAAGTACGTCATATATCTTCCGAATGATGCATTGCTGTCAAGGCAGTCGTCATTCATTTTATCTCGTGCGGCACGTGCATCGCCAAGCGTCAAGTACATTGCACCTGTCACTCAAACCTGCCAAATGAACCTGTGTTATCTATTGACAATGACCTCACAATGTTGTCGGTTCCATAGTAACTGCCGGTGATATAGTTAATATCCAAGTGATAAACGACTAAAATATGCAACAACAGTATTTTAAAGGTACAGTTACAGAAAACGGAAACTTTAATGTTTGGTAAGATATTAGTATAAAAGTTTGCAAATCCAAGCATTCTAAATCAGGAATCTGAAAGTTTGGATTAAAATTAAGACATTGTATGTCTTTTCACCATCAAACACCCCTTTTCTATATATGTATAAAGTATATTTATAAAACAACACGTGTTGTTGTTATATAGAGAGAGGTATTGATAGTGACAATTTTAATCAGACGTTTTGTAGCGTTGAAACAAGCAAACGGAATTATATACACTTCCTGAGCTCCAAGTTCACTGCCCCGGTATAAAGGGGTGGATGTTGGATGAGGATGGGGACATGGGGGGTCCAAGGGGACGTTGACCGATTTTTCTAGACATAAACAAATCTAGTCCGGCGTTCACTTCACCATCTGAAATGTGGGTCAGTGATCAGGCCTAATGCGTGTGAAATCGGATTACTGTGTGGGATGTTAAACATCAAGATAATTACACGAGATTGTCCTCTGTATCGAATGAAAACAAACAGCTGCATGAAATTTGTTTGTGATGTAAAATTCCTGTCGCAAAATTAACATCAACAGACAAGTTTGTTATTATTTGTATGTGCCAAAACATACTGTCGAGGAGTAAACATATCCCCATGTTTATTTACGTTCGTAATTATGGGCGTTACGCATGCGCTCTTACAACCGGATGTGGTACAAATACATATGGTCTCTGGTTCTATTGTTGTCCATGACGCATTTTTTCGCCGTGCAAAGGTTCGTCTCTTAGTCACACCAGGATCCGCTGATCAGGGAATTTATCATCAAAACAATCAAGAAATAGAATCAAGACTGGATAACCAAGAAAGAGTAGTCCGTTTGTGTCACGGCTTTGAAAAGTATTCAGTCACGCTTTCAAAGTATATTTATTTATACCACACTTTTAATCGTAGCATATGTGTTGTTTTAATGTTTGCTAACTTTATCAATAATCGCCAACAGATGAAGGGATGATGTAAATCCGGCTGGAGCCCATGCAGGTAGCAAAAGTGCTGTAAGTCCCCATGGACCCTTGCATGATGATCTCTCTTCAGCGGCTGGCGATCTATAGCTCTTTTTTATCTTGTATTGTCGTGTATGGTGTTATATTTTTATGGCTATCTACAAGTTTTAAATATAATCTGTGATACATCTAGTCATTTTACTGTTCAACGTTGAAAGGTTTTTATTTAGTTTAAATATATTTATTACTAATGTACTTCTCGTCACTATATGGCTAAAATACTGCCGATGTGACGTTAAATTTTAACTCACTCACACTCAGTTTATTGTGGGACGAATTCGACTAAGGGGCATAACTCCGCAAAGCGAATTGCGGCGCCTAAAATCACTGAGACAACTACGTCAGCCCCAATCGGCCAACCTTACCCATTTCCGTGACCGCCAAGAAGACTCGACTGTGAATGTAGGAAACGGGGCAACTTGTTCCCATACAGAAAACAGACTTACACCTGAACACGCTAACACATCCACAGTTTTGCGTTAACTGTTTATCTGTGTTTAATTTTCGTTAGTCTTACATATCTGAAGTTTTTAGGGGCGGTCGGGTAGCCTAGTGGTTAAAGCGTTCGATCGTCACGCCGAAGACCCGGGTTCGATTCCCGACATGGGTACAATGTGTGAAGCCCATTTCCGGTTTGCCCCGCCGTGATATTGCGGGAATGTTGCTGAAAGCGGCGTAAAACCATACTCACTCACTCACTCACTGAAGTTTTTATCCTAAATGTATGCAAAAGATGTTTGTAAGTGAGTGAGTGATTATAGTTTTACGCCGCTTTCATCAATATCCCAGCACTATTACAGCGGGGGACACCACTAATGGGCTCTACACATTGTACCCATGTGGGGAATCGAACACGGGTAACGGGCGAACGCTTTAACCACAAGGCTTTAACCACCGCCCCAGATATTTAAAAACAACGTTTTGATAATATAGTTCCACCACGGTGACTGTAAACAAAAGCACGAGGGTACCTGCGCTAGAACATAGGACCATGCAACTATGAATATAACTTCCATGTTTCTGTGACCGCCTCCGTGGTCTAGTGGTAGAGCGTCGGACCGGAGAGCGGAAGGTCCGGGGTTCGATCCCCGTCCACGTCATACCAAGAGACGTTAAAAGATGGTACTTGTTGTTACCCTGTCTGGCGCTCGGGCTAAAACAAGGACTGGTCGGCTCGGAGTCAGTATACTGTGTCTGAGTGGGGTATTCGTGTTAAACTGCGGCATGGTATCTCAGTGAGCTAGCAATATAAATCGGCATCAGTCCGGACTAGTACAAGCAGCCACACACACACACGTGCATGCACGTCACTATATAAGTGCAAAAAATCTTGGACGCGACGTTAAACCCCATTTCACCTCACCTCCATGTTTCTGTAGTCGACTGCTAGTCTGCTAGTCAGACCCTGAAACAAATATTTCAAATACAGCCCATGCAAGTCTATAATGGCTGGCAAGTCTAGATTACTACAGGATCTGAACATGTAGAAAGTCTCTTGGCTCCTTTTTATCATATTTTATAACTATAATTTAACAATTGTTTATTTCAGAGACTAGATGTTAGTCTAGTGGACTGTCAGCGAGGGTGTTTACATCACGTGACGGCTAACAATGGCTACGAGTCAAAGGCCTATTTCAGCGGACATTTCCGATCGTGTTCAGATTGGTATGCCCCATACATGTACAAGGAAAAGTAGAGCAGTAGTGTCACAACAAAATATCAACACTTTCCTTTCCTGTAGTGAAATACTTCCTCGTGTCAAGGATGGCATTTGAAAATCTATAATTTGCATCACAAAACGTGCACAACTTCCTTATTGTTTAAATGTATAGTTAGCCAAACAAATGGTCTGTTTATTATTTCTTGACGGGTTGGAGCTTGAATTGATGAGTATGCACATGTGTGCAGCTTCTTTTGCCCGTGCGTGCTTGCATTTAAGACGTCGGGGGATTGGTAGTCTGTCTTACAGACCCTGATACAAATATATCCAATGCAAGTCTATAATGTTTGGCAAGTTTAGATTACTGCAGTATCTGAAAATGAAGAGAGTCTCTGGGCTCCTTTTTATTATATGTTTATTAAGATAAACAATTAAACAATAAATAATTTAACAACTGTTTTTTTCTGTACGATATGTTCATTTCAGAGACTAGATGTTAGTCAAGGGGATTTTTTTCCGTTGATAGTTCATGGGAACGGGTTTGAAACTGACATTTGTCATTCATTTCAGCTTACGTTGAATAAAGGACGGTTTATATGTGGGTATATTTAGACCGAGAATGAGACCTTGGCGCATTGTATTCATGCAGACATAAAAGACGGCTTTTTCCCCTCGGCGTTACTTGTCATCCTTCCTTACATTCAAGGGGGCACGGGTGGCCCAGTCGTCTAAGGCGCCGCGATTCGCTCTGCAGAGTTGCGTTCCTTGGGCACACCAGAAACCTATGATTGTTGGTTCGAATCCCGGTTCGCCCCGATTATGTTTCTAGGTTTGTCAGCACCATACCCGTGCTCGTGGGTTTCACCGATGTGGTAAACGTCTGAGACCTGCATCACTTCGGGCTTTCCTCCCACATTAAGCTGAACATGCCGTGATATGACCGGAATACTGTTAAAAGCGGCGTTAAACCCAACTCACTCACTCACTCACTCACTCACTCACTCACTCACTACCTTCCTGCACCCACCAACCCCAGATGCGACTAACGGGATCGGGTGGCCAGGCTCGCTGACTTAGTTGGTGCACGTCATCGTATCTCAATTGCTTTGAGGTCATGATGTCAATTTCGGGATTGTCTGATTCAGACTCGATTCTTTAACGGCATCAGTCATACACCTTGAATATTGTGTTCGGCGTTAAACAACAAACATGCAACTCCGATAATGCCGTTTCACCTCACCTTTTCACGGTCTCAAAGCACGCCGTAATTTAAGGTCACATCTTTGATGTCAGTTCAAGCTTGTATTACTGAAGAATACGGTCGGAAGGTCGAAATGTAGCAAATAAACAATAATTTCCAATATGGCGTATTTGTCTTAAGACTTTTTTAACATGTAAAAAATGTCTTTGAAATATGTTGTGTGTAAGTATTGTTTGAGATTATTCAAAGTTTCAAAACGATTTTGTTTTGCCTATCGTAGCCATGGCAACCGTCCTACTTTCTATAAATGACCTGTGAGACGATCCTTTATGTTGATATCGCATATCGCCACACAAGGGACAAGTTAGACTTGCACAAGTCTCTAAGGCAATAATTATTAGTTTAAATCACAAGTTCGAGATTATGTAAATAATAAGAATAGGTTATCCCTTTAAGAGACTGGAGTCCTTACTACTCCACATATCTAGACTTGCCTATTAGGAGGATAGACTTACTACACATCCATGGATTTTTCTTTCAGTACAGCCTTGGGGCAAGGCTAGGGACAAGTCATCATCATATGCACACTTATGGGTCGAACTCTCAAATGAAATCATGTTGTAGATGTTTACCATTTTGGTATACGAAATGGTATGTTGACAAACCAAGCAACAATGACCGTGACTCTGGGATTCGATCCCTTGATATGCGGATCCTGGTGCCGTTATGGGGCGTAACTTATATCATTGGGGCAACCGTACCTTAGGGGGAATATCTTCTCCACATAATAAACAGTACATAACTTGCCGGGGAAAGGGAAGCATACACTTGGAAATTGGATACACAGCAAACCAAAGGTTCAAAACACAACTATGATACCCATATAAAAAACATCGCCGTGGAATAACTATTTCTTGTTTGTTTCATTTTTGGCCGCCATCAAACATGGGTGTGGTCTTTCTTGATGTGGCCGGCAGTTTACAACCTTGTGGTGAAAAGCTAAGAGCTTTGTTTACAGTTGGATAGCTTGTGGTATTGTATTTTTCTCACAGCGTTATGTTTTTCTTAAAGTCGTGAAACATGACATAACATAGCATGACAACTTTATTTCAGTAATACCCTAAATTTGTAAAACCTAAATAATGTTTTTATTTCTCTTTCTACTTAACACGGACACTTAACGCGGTTATATTGCAGAAAAAAACGTCTTTCATATCTTTTTTTTAAAACAATATTTATTTCAACTTGGTACAGTGAAAGGGGATTGATAAACAGGCAGAGCCTATCTAAATATCTCTCCCCAGTCTTATATATCTATCAAGTCAAGCCTTTTCTCAACGCAAGCACACTTACAGCAGAACTTATTCAATTCACAACACGGTCATAAAATCATTTATCTATTTTCAGATCTAAAAAAACTGTGAAGGTGTGCCTCAAGAACGAACGTGTTACGAATGTAAACAAGGGGTATTACAGCGCAAGCGAAAACATGTGCCCAAATATGGCGAGTCATTAACAAGGTACGTACCACCCGTTGTCCAGCCGGCAGATGTTTCCTTGCGTCGCGGGGCGGTATTCGCTGTTTATATTTTCTCGCTTGGCTGATCAATGAGAACTATATATACACCACCAATACCCCGAAATAACCCACAGTCCAAAGGTCGCCTGGTCTACTTTTTATCCATGCCAGTTTGACCGAAAAAAATATGTTTGGTATTTCCCAGTACGGATTTGAAGTTGCCGTGAACTACTAGTTAGTATTATTACTTTCATTAGTAGTAGTAGTACTGTAGTAGTAGTAGTGGTAGTAGTAGTAGTAGTAGTAGTAGTAGTAGTAGTAGTAGTAGAAGTAAAATAAGTAGAAGTAGTAGCAGCTGTAGTAGTAGCAGCAGTAGTAGAAGTAGTATAAGTAGTAGTAGCAGTAGAAGTAGTAGTAGCAGTAAAAGAAGGAGAAGTAGTAGCAGCAGTAGCAGTAGCAGCAGTAGTAGAAGCAGTCGGTCTTACAGACCCTGATACAAATATATATCAAATACAGCCCATGCAAGTCTATAATGTTTGGCAAGTCTAGATTACTGCAGAAAATGAAGAGAGTCACTGGGCTCCCTTGTATTATATTTTTATTAAGATAACTGAACAACAGTTTTTTTCAGTTTTAGTCTATAGTAGAAGTAGAAGTAGCAGTAGCAGTAGTAGTGGTTGTGGTAGCATTAGTAGAAGCAGTAACAGAAAGAGAAGTAGTAGTAGTAATAGTAGCAGAAGAAGTAGTAGTAGCAGTAGAAGTAGTAGCAGCAGCAGTAGGAGGAGGAGTAGTAGTAGTAGAAGTAGTACTGGTAGTGGGTTTGGTAGTAGTAGTAGTAGTAGCAGAAGCAGTAGAAGTAGTAGTAGCAGTAGTAGCAGTAGTGGTAGTAGTAATAGTACCAGTTGTAGTAGTAGTAGTAGTAGTAGTAGTAGTAGCAGCAGCAGTAGAAGTAGTAGTAGTAGTAGTATTAGTTGTGGTAGCAGCAGTAGTAGTAATAGTAGTAGCAGCAGCAGTAGAAGAAGTAGTAGCAGTAGTAGTAGTAGTTGTGGTAGCAGTAGTAGTAGTAGTTGTGGCAGCAGTAGTAGTAGTAGTAGAAGAAGTAGTAGTGGTAGTGGGTGTGGTAGTAGTAGTAGTAGTAGTAGTAGTAGCAGCAGCAGCGGTAGAAGAAGTAGTAGCAGTAGCAGCAGTAGTAGTAAAAGTAGTAGTAGTTGTAGAAGTAGCAGTTGTAGTAGTAGTGGTAGTAGTAGTAGCCCTGGTAGTGGGTGTTGTAGTAGTGGTAGTAGTAGTAGTAGTGGTAGTAGTAGTAGCAGTTGTTGTAGTAGTGGTAGTAGTAGTAGCACTGGTAGTGGGTGTGGAAGTAGTGGTAGTAGTAGTAGTAGTAGTAGTAGAAGTGGGTATGGTAGTAGTAGTAGTAGTAGTAGTAGTAGTAGCAGCAGTAGTAGTAAAAGTAGTAGTAGTTGTAGAAGTAGCAGTTGTAGTAGTAGTGGTAGTAGTAGTAGTAGTAGTAGTAGTAGTAGTAGTAGTGGTAGTAGTAGTAGCAGTTGTTGTATTAGTGGTAGTAGTAGTAGCACTGGTAGTGGGTGTGGTAGTAGTGGTAGTAGTAGTAGTAGTAGTAGTAGTAGTAGTAGTAGTAGTAGTAGTAGTGGTAGTAGTAGTGGTAGTAGTAGTAGTAGTGGTGGTGGGTGTGGTAGTAGTTGTAGCACTGGTAGTGGGTGTAGTAATGGTAGTAGTAGTAGTAGTAGTGGTAGTGGGCGTTGTAGAAGTAGTAGTAGCACTGGTAGTGGGTGTAGTAGTAGTAGTAGTAGTAGTAGTAGTAGTAGTAGAAGTAGTAGTAGTAGTAGCAGTTGTAGTTGTAGTGGTAGTAGTAGTAGCACTGGTAGTGGGTGTAGTAGTAGTAGTAGTAGTGGTAGTGGGTGTGGTAGTAGTAGTAGCAGCAGTAGTAGAAGTAGTAGTAGTAAGAGCAGTTGTAGTAGTAGTGGTGGTAGTAGTAGAACTGGTAGTGGGTGTAGTAGTAGTAGGAGGAGGAGGAGGAGAAGGAGGAGGAGTAGGAGTGGTAGTAGGATTATTACTATCATTGGATTGGTAAAAGTATTACTGTTACATGTAGGTTATATTTGTGCTGGAATTAAAGCATTCAGAATTGGCACATATGAACTATACACTCACGCAAAAGTCACGATGTCTATATACATTATTAATGACTGTAATTGATAATAATCATGTCTGTATGGACGAAATGGCATCATACATTGCTCAGCCTTTTGAAATTTACACAATAACATTTTGACAGACAGACTTGGGGTGCTTGATACCTGGCTTTGTTTGTTTGTTTGTTTGATGTTTACGCCGCACTCAGCAATATTCCAGCTGTATGGCTGCGGTCTGTAAATAATCGAGCCTGGCCCAGACAATCCAACGATTGACATCATAAGCATCAATCTACACAAATGGGATACGATGACATGCATCAAACAAGTCATCGTATATCAGTAGGGTAGATTGATGCTCAGTATGTTAGTCATTGGATTGTCTGGTTCAGACTCGATTATTTACAGACTGCTGAGTGCGGCGTTCAAGAAACAAACAAACAGCAAACCATTTCGATGGGCTTGCGTATTTCAGCTTCCAACCTCAAACCGACATTATAATCACAATGAACAAGCCAAGAACGCGATTTGATTGACAGTTGTACATATCAATGTTATTGCTATATTATATTGACGTAACTGCTGCGACCTACGCGTTATAATTATGTATTTGTGTAACGAAAGAAATGTACGAAAAATGTTATTGATTGTCAGTTTTGAACACATCGAAATGACATTTTACTGAAAAAAATGTTTTTTACAATGGTTCAATAGAAAACAAAATTGAAACTGTATATGATTGCTATTAAAAAAAATAATATCACTTTTACGGTAAACGTATATACAGTACTGTGTGTTATAGAGAAGCAATTAACTGACATATGTACACATGAATGTAGTGAAATTCTGTTACACTGTATACAATTACAGACCTAGATTCACAGCTCATTGCCCCGGTTCCAAATAATACCGTTTGAATTTGATGATGGTCCAAAATGAGGCACATGCTTGTCCGTCCATATGTGTAATGCCCTTGCTCCATAATTTGCAGAGTTGAATCCCTTGGTTGTATCAGGATGCACTGGTCAGGCTAGGATCACAATTCCATGTAGAAAGATGACTCTGATTCTTCGTGTTCTGACATAGTTGTACAGTGCGTGGTCACACGAGTCTTTGACGCCAATGTTAACGTGTCAACGTCATCCCTTGGAAAATACTGTATGTCTGGTTACCATGGTGACGCAGTCGTCTGGAGACAGTGATTTGGCTGACATGCCCAAGTGCCAGAAACCTATAGTAGTGGGTTTGAATCTGGATTCGCCCTAAATGTTAGGTTTGTCAGCATCATACCCGTGCTCGTGTGTTGCACCAATGTGGTAAACGTCTTAGTCCTGCATTACTTCGGGCTTTCCTCCCTGTTCAAGTTGACACCGTGATATAACTGTTCACAGTGGCGTTAACGCGAACTCTCTCTTAAGTAAGGAAGCGAATTTATGGATGTCAACTTCTTTATTGTGAGGAACACAACGTTTCGGAGTATATGCTTACTCCTTCAGCATATGAAGGAGTAAGTATATACTCCGAAACGTTGTGTTCCCCATAATAAAGAAGTTGACATCCATGTGAAGGAGTAAGCATATACTCCGAAACGTTATGTTCTTCACAATAAAGAAGTTGACATCCATGTGAAGGAGTAAGCATATACTCCGAAACGTTGTGTTCTTCACAATAAAGAAGTTGACATCCATGTGAAGGAGTAAGTATATACTCCGAAACGTTGTGTTCCTCATAATAAAGAAGTTGACATCCATGTGAAGGAGTAAGCATATACTCCGAAACGTTGTGTTCCCCATAATAAAGAAGTTGACATCCATGTGAAGGAGTAAGCATATACTCCGAAACGTTGTGTTCCCCATAATAAAGAAGTTGACATCCATGTGAAGGAGTAAGTATATACTCCGAAACGTTGTGTTCCCCATAATAAAGAAGTTGACATCCATGTGAAGGAGTAAGCATATACTCCGAAACGTTGTGTTCCCCATAATAAAGAAGTTGACATCCATGTGAAGGAGTAAGCATATACTCCGAAACGTTGTGTTCCCCATAATAAAGAAGTTGACATCCATGTGAAGGAGTAAGCATATACTCCGAAACGTTGTGAGATGCAGGTCTCAGACGTTTACCACTTCGGTGAAACCCACGAGCACGGGTATGGTGCTGACAAACTTAGAAATATAATCGGGGCGAACCGGGATTCGGACCCACAATCATAGGTTTCTGGCATGCCCAAGGGACGCAACTCTGCACAGCGAATCGCGGCGCCTTAGACGATGGGCCACCCGTGCGCCATCAGTCCGGACTAGTACAAGCAGCCACCACACACACACACACACGTGCATGCACGTCGCTATATAAGTGCAATAATCATGGACGCGACGTTAAACCCCATTACACCACCTCACCTTGTCGGCACCAGATTAGTCGTCGGTTCATCAAAGTAGCAAACGTCTTTGAAGACCTGCTTCACTTTAGGTTTTCCTGCCACATGAAGTGATGTGAGGTGAAATGCAAGTGCACTTATATTGCGAGGTGCATGCACGTGTGTGTGTGGCTGCTTGTACTAGTCTGGACTTATGCCGGTTTTATAGTGCTATCCTACTGAGATACCATGCCGCAGTTTCACGTGAATATCCGACTCAGACACAGTTCACTGACTCCGAGCCGGGCGGACGCTTTACCACTAGACCACGGAGGCGGTCTCCTGCCACACATGAAGCTGTAGACTAACACTCAGTCTATGAAATCTTATATGACACAATACTCTTCTCGCCTCTTTAATTAAAAGAATAATTTTCCTGAAGCTGATTTCATATGTGGAAAAATGTGGAATAGAACTAACTAGAGCTGGCTAGACTTGCTTTTGTATGGAGATCTAGATATATCTAGATATTCTTTTCATATCCCCCGCCTTAATAATGCTGGAAAAATTTTGAAAGCTGCGTAAAACCATATTCATTTGCACTTATTACTATCATGGCGGGGTGTCCGTTGCCCGCATGTCGCATGTTACTATTCTCCATGTACGTTCAAAGTGAGTCACTTGTTCACGTGTCCCAGCCGAGAAATTGTTTAATTATTGATCGAAGCCTCGTAAAATGTCATTCACTCACTTACACCACCCGTTTGTTTCCGAGCATTGCATTCTTTCCAACATTCCCGAAGTATATGGAACGGTCATTTTGCATAATTATTGAAACCGTGTTCGTCGTTAATTTCAATATTTCAAGGTTATTTCCAACAAAAAGAAAATGTCACAACATGATTTAAAGGTAAACACAACGGTCAAGAGCTCATTTCACGGCCTGGTTCCCGTATCACAAAGCGATCGTAGCGGAACGACTGTCGCAAGTCTTTGTTAAAGTATGGGAGCAGTCTGTCTACCAGATCCAAGAGATTATATTAAAAAATAAATCCAACTTAAGCCTGGAGTGATTTAGCAAGTCTAGATTGCCTCAACTCCAGAAAGTTTAACATTGTTCTGGGCTCCATTTGGATTTTATGTTTTATTTTGTAGACATATATTTTCAAATATTATAACTTTATTTCTGAGACTCAATGTTAGTCTAGTAATGGAGTTACGATCACCTAAGCTTAAGATGATTGTAATTCCCATACTCTGAAATAGCCGTAACGCTAAGATGCTTTGGGCAAATGGGCCCTTAGTCTGTCTTACAGACCCTGATACAAATATATATCAAATACAGCCCATGCAAGTCTATAATGTTTGGCAAGTCTAGATTACTGCAGTATCTGAAAATGAAGATAGTCACTGAGCTCCCTTTTGTTATATTTTTATTAAGATAACTGAACAACTGTTTTTTTCTGTACGATATGTTCATTTCAGAGACTAGATGTTAGTCTAATGGGCCCATTGTGTGTAAATTGCGAAAATAGGAAACTGCGTCTAATAAGGGTCATCATTTGGCTGCAGCATTGATCTACATCATACAGATTGAGTTATCTTATCTCAGTTCCCCATTAAGTGATACCAACAAGGATGTACGCGACTTTTCGGTTCTCCAGATGTGGGCAGGTGCTGATGCTTGTTTGTCCACGTGAAGGGCCCATTGTCTGCAATACGAGCCCTTACCGAGTATGTGTTAGTGAAGGTCATGCAGCATACAGTAACCGATGGGTCATTGTTGTGGATGTCGACCTGACCTGCCGTTATCGTCGTCAACATCAACATCTGAGGCGACTCCACCGTCGCTGGTCAGACGCTTGACCTGACGATGACCTCGGCAGAACTAATTAGTTCCCACAAAGACGAAGTGATGCGATAATAGTGTTGTTTTTGTCCAGAGCCAGCTGGTCGCCGATTCAAGTAATACAATGCGTGAGTGAGTGAGTGAGTGAGTATGGTTTTACGCCGCTTTTAGCAATATTCCAGCAATATCACGGCGGGGGACACCAGAAATGGGCTTCACACATTGTACGCATGTCGGGAATCGAACCCGGGTCTTCGGCGTGACGAGCGAACGCTTTAACCACTAGGCTACCTGACCGTCCCCGTAATACAATGAAGTCAGACCTACATATATTAAAGTACTTTTTCAGGTATGCAGAAACAAGTTGACACGCAGTGATGTTCAAAAGCGGCTTTAACCCCACTCACTCACTCACTCACTCACTCACCCACTCACTCACTCTGGGGTTCCCCACCCGCCGGGAACATTGTTATTCCAAAGCATCTATTCCTGTCGGGAACATGTTCTATCTGAACATCTCCTCCTGTCGGGAACATGTATCTGAACATCTCCTGTCGGAAACATGTTGTATCTGAACATCCCCTCCTGTCGGGAACATGTTGTATCTGAACATCCCCTCCTGTCGGGAACATGTTGTATCTGAACATCCCCTCCTGTCGGGAACATGTTGTATCTGAACATCTCCTGTCGGGAACATGTTGTATCTGAACATCTCCTGTCGGGAACATGTTGTATCTGAACATCTCCTGTCGGGAACATGTTGTATCTGAACATCCCCTCCTGTCGGGAACATGTTGTATCTGAACATCCCCTCCTGTCGGGAACATGTTGTATCTGAACATCTCCTGTCGGGAACATGTTGTATCTGAACATCTCCTGTCGGGAACATGTTGTATCTGAACATCTCCTGTCGGGAACATGTTGTATCTGATCATCGCCTACTGTCGGGAACATGTTGTATCTGAACATCCCCTCCTGTCGGGAACATGTTGTATCTGAACATCTCCTGTCGGGGACATGTTGTATCTGAACATCTCCTGTCGGGAACATGTTGTATCTGAACATCTCCTCCTGTCGGGAACATGTTGTATCTGAACATCTCCTCCTGTCGGGAACATATTGTATCTGAACATCTCCTGTCGGGGACATGTTGTATCTGAACATCTCCTCCTGTCAGGAACATGTTGTATCTGAACATCCCCTCCTGTCTGGAACATGTTGTATCTTAACATCTCCTCCTGTCGGGAACATGTTGTATCTGAACATCTCCTCCTGTCGGGGACATGTTGTATCTGAACATCTCCTGCCGGGAACATGTTGTATCTGAACATCTCCTCCTGTCAGGAACATGTTGTATCTGAGCATCTCCTCCTGTCGGGGACATGTTGTATCTGAACATCTCCTTCTGTCGGGAACATGTTGTATCTGAACATCTCCTGTCGCGAACATGTTGTATCTGAGCATCTCCTCCTGTTGGGAACATGTTGTATCTGAACATCTCCTCCTGTCGGGAACATGTTGTATCTGAGCATCTCCTCCTGTCGGGAACATGTTGTAACTGAACATCTCCTCCTGTCTGGAACATGTTGTATCTGAGCATCTCCTCCTGTCGGGGACATGATGTATCTGAGCATCTCCTCCTGTCGGGAACATGTTGTATCTGAACATCTCCTCCTGTCGGGAACATGTTGCATCTGAGGCATTCCTTCTCTTAAATAAAATCACGTAACTCATTTAATTCCGAAATATTTCCTGACATTGTTAGCAGTTGCCTAAACTAACGTTTCACTTATTTGAAAATCCCATACAAAATGTATATCACTTTTGGTGGTATAGATATACATTGTAGTTTAATGACCGCGCAGGGATGATAGTCTGTTTGAGGGTGCTGTCCCCGAAACGCACCCATATACGACCACGTGAAACTTCCCGCCTAACCTCGGGCGGGAAGCGAGCGTTGCCGTGCATGGGGAATATAAGGTCAGTCAGCGGACAGCGGACTTTGGACTCTAGGCAGACGGACAAAGAGTGGACAGTTCATTGATTTACCCCGCGATCAGCAACCTACCCTGTGGCATGCACGTGCTAGACTTGGTTAACCTGTTTTATGAACGTTGGGTTATAGACCTGTTTTTGTTAACCCTTGCGAAAAACATAAAAGGCTTAGCGAAAACACATGGATACGTTGCTATGTGATTGATTCCAAGATCTCATGTAACTCATATACTGTCCGAATTATCGTTACGAAGTACATTTACTTCTACAAACACGGGATTCATTAAACTGCCTAAATGTTAATAAAATCTTTGCAAGTATCCTGAACCCTTGCCCTGAAATATGCCCCAATATGTTATACAAATTATCTCTGATATGTTTAAAAAACGTCGAGATATGACGTTAAATCTTTACTACAACCAGAGACCATATAATAGAGGGACGGCCCTCCCCAATAGGGTGGTACGGGGGGGGCGGGGGGGGGGGGGGGATTTATCCAAAGAATGTAATATCGGCAGATGAAATTATTTACATCTACGCTCAGTAAAATTTCGTTACCGCTGACGGATCCTGGGGTGTGGTGGGAGGTGTGGGGGGTCTATTTGGGACTTAAATATAATGTGCATCCCCATTTTTTGATTGAGTGAATGTCAGTAGCGTTCCACGAAAAATGACATCTCGATATATCGAATTATGTTTCACTGTTTTCGAAAGGTCCAACACTCGTCTTTGTCGTTAATATCACAGATAACAGAGTATGTTCATGTCAGTACACAGCATGTCAACATGTAGCGATCACCACCAGTGATATTTACATGACATGTACATTTCTTCAGTAATCAATGTCAGATGCTGTCAATCATCACTCACAGCCGACCTAGATTATGCCAGGTGCTCGCTCAGCGTCAGCAGATACGAACAGCCATATCAGGGCGTGTCTGTCTATTGCGATATATAATTACCAGTGATAATATACTGGTGATTTGATAATAATTGGCCAGATACATCTGACATGCCGTCAGATAATTGGGTGAGAATAGAAGATACTTTAACTTTATTTCAGCAGAGAAATACACATTGCAATATGGCTTGATTCTTGCAAGAGACGGCTTTTTCGCCCTCGGCGTTACTTGTCATCCTTCCTTACCTTCCAGGGGGCACGGGTGGCCCAGTCGTCTAAGGCGCCGCGATTCGATGTGCAGAGTTGCGTCCCTTGGGCACACCAGAAACCTATGATTGTGGGTTCGAATCCCGGTTCGCCCCGATTATGTTTCTAGGTTTGTCAGCACCATACCCGTGCACGTGGGTTTCACCGAAGTGGTAAACGTCTGAGACCTGCATTACTTCGTGCTTTTCTCCCACATTAAGCTGACATGTCGCGATATAACTGGAATACTGTTAAAAGCGGCGTTAGACCCAACTCACTCACTCTTGCATATGGTAATCTATGCAACAAAGCTGAGTGTAGCATGACACCTATTTATCCGAAATAATGCCTGTGTAAACGAGGTTCTGCTGAGAATGACATAAACTGGTTCTTCTGTTAGTTCGCGCATCAAATTTAGCGCTGTCAGCCTATATGTAGACAGGAGCCACACCTCCAATACATGCAATACAAGACCAACATTGCACGTTGTACCTTGGATCGATGCGCGCACGTGACATAAAGGATCGACATCTATACAGATTTACAGGTCCGGCACCTTTGACCTCTTATGATCTACTTACATCACATGACCGGTTATTGAATCGATTTCCATGCCAACAGCTGTGACAACGATGGCTGTGCCTGAGGTCAAAGCATATTCGCTGCGTATATTTTGAATCTCATGCAGTGGAGAAACATATAAACAACTAGCTTATGCAATATTTTATCATACAACACATAACTCGTTTTTAAAATTCATATTTCTAATGCTGATTTCTAGCTAGCTTTACCTATTGGTATAATTGAAACTGTTACAATACAGGGTGTCATTATGACGCTGAATATGACTAAGATTGGTTGGTTGGTTTGTTGTTTTACGCCGCACTCAGCAATATTTAAGCTATATGAGGGCGGTCTGTAAATAATCGAGTCTGGACCAGACAGTCCAGTGATTAAAGTCATGAGCATCCATCCACGCCATTGGGATACGATGACATGAAGCAACCAAGTCAGCGAGCCTGACCACCCGATCCCGTTAGTCGCCTTTTACGGCAAGCTTGGGTTGCTGAAGACCTGGTCTACCCCGGAATCTTCACGGGTCGAATATGACTAAGAGATAAGTATGGCGTTGTGGGAAGGATTGATTTTTTGTGTTACTCTACTCTATACAGAATTTATAAGTCATGATGGAGGTTTATCTGCCCAAATACATAGCAGTGAAACCTCAACATTCCGGACTCCGTTAATCAAGACGAGTACATCTGGGGTATGTCTACATGATAGATCTTCAGCGATGTTTCAGGGTGTCCATGACTCGGGGCTGTCCGGATTAACGGAGTCCCACTCTGTAGGGACATTGAGTTGTGGGTGAGATCTGCGAAACATAGTACCACAATACCTTGTGACGTGATGATTGTATATCACACTGTGTGCCCTGTGTGTGTGTGTGCTCGCGCGCGCATATGTGTGTTTGTGTGCGTGCGTGCGTGCGTGCGCGTGCGTGTGTGTGTGTGTGGACGTTTACTGCAAGACAATCGTGTTCATGCATAGTAGAAAAATAAAGAATTATACTTGGATTTAATGAGTTTAGAGTATTGTTATATTAAAGTTGAAAAAACCCGTCAGAATAGGTTCTGGGCTGATTAGAATGGGTACTGGATGGTTATGATTACTATAGGCATGATGCCTATAGTCTTGGGAATACCTTTTCTTTACTCTTTTTCCCCCAATGATCGGGAAAGTATATAGTACATACATTTACATCTCATTACGGCAGTCACAGTATACCTATACATATGACACATTAAACTGGGTAAGTAGAAATGAAACGAAATATGCAGTATTTACATGATGTGTGACATCGTTTCACAAATGCATAATAGGTGTTAAATTCCATGAGGTGACATGTTTAACCCCGTTACTCATTAATGAAGCTCACCTGTCAAGTGTCATAGACCAATTTGTAGTGGCACCGAAATATGTCACAACCTTAACGTCATCACTTGAAGGGTCCTCGAGTCTGAGATAGGTGTCAAGGCTAACCTTGACAAACAGAGACTCAGTAACAAAACGTACAACTTTATGGTATTTAATAACCAGAAGTACAGTAAACTACGGTTATAACGAACTCAAAGGGACTACTAATTTTAGTTCGTTATAACCGTAATTCGTTATAAGCATATACATGATATATACAGCTTAACTACAGCATATAGTCGGGACTAAAAAATTAGTTCGTTATATCCGTTAGTTCGTTATAAGCGTGTTCGTTATAACCGTAGTTTACTGTAGTTATCAATAAAGTTGTACGTTTACTGACTTACTTACCAACTTCTAGAACCCCAATCAAACAGTTAAATAGAGACTCGCTAGGCACATTTCTCGGTTCCATGAAACCGTTACAATTTAAAGCACTTGGTGCTTAACTATGAAAGCCTATTGGTGTCAAAATTGTAATATGGAAAAGACAGGAAAAGACATTCGATATAAACGGAAAAAAGATTCGTTATTTTGGAAATACATTCGTTATAACGGAAAAAAGATTCGACATTACGGAAATAATTTCGTTTTAACGAATCTTTTCTTCGTAATAACGAATCTTTTTCCGTAATAACGAAATTATGTCCGTAATAACGAATCTTCTTTTCGTGATAACGAATTTATTTTTTAATAACGATTTTTTTTTCGTAATAACGAATCTTTTTACGGTTATAACAAAATTATTTCCGTAATAACGAATCTTTGATCCGGTGTAGGATAGGTCTTTAGCAACCCATTACGGTGGCCCATAAGGGACACGGAGTCTGTGTTTCAATATTTTGATATTTCACTTACTGTTATCGTAACCTTTTGCAAATTAACACGATTTGTCTTACAAATATGTGATAAATCATGTGTAAGAAGATATTGAATCGCCGAAAAACGAAACGAAAATGTCAAAAACTACATTTCCACCGCGGTGATAATATTTACACCGCGGTGGAAATAGTTTTCTGTGTATTCATTTTAGTTTTTGACATTTTCGTTTTGGTTTTTGACATTTCCATTTTAGTTTTTGACATTTTCACTTCACATTTCAGCGACTCAAAAGCTACTTAAAAGTACATTTTCTGTGTTTTCGGATGTTTTTATAGATGATTTATCACATATTTGTATGGCAGATTGTGTTAATTTGCAAAAGGTTAAGATAAAAGTAAGTTAAACATCAAAATATTGAAAAACAGACTCCATGTCCCTTATGGGCAACCGTAACCCATGCTTACTGTAAAAGGCATCTTCCCGAGGCAAGGGAGTTAACTGACTTTAAAAGGCCAGTTTCCACCCGCGCCGAACTAGGCTGGAATTTCTGGGCTCGATCGTAGACCTACTAGTGGTTTTTACGAGTTATGTCCCTTCTAAGACTTTCCTATGGACCAATCAGATTCCACCTCTCGTATCACTTGCATTTGTTTCAAACAAAATGGCGGCGCCCAGGCAAGACGATCTGATCGATAATCAAGACCTATATTGTGATAAAAGGGGTCTTACAGCGCGAAGTTTATAAAATCACATGCGCACCGTGATCAAAAACATGAAAAGACTTGGAAAAAAATATCTGTTGACAACGAGTTGGCGGTGCACATGCTTTGCAACTCCTGCAATCGACCGAAATCTGCACCACAGTTTACGAACCGGATTTCGATTTATTTTCGCGATTTTGATGGGACTATGCATAGACTCATTAGTCCAGCCGAAATGTAACTCAGTAATACCAGTCTAGTTCGGCAAGGGTGGAAACTGAACTTATATAGTCAGTTAACTCTCTTGCCTCGGGAAAAGGAGACTATGCTTGTCGTAAGAGGCGACTAACGGGATCGGGTGGTCAGGCTCGCTGACTTGGTTTGATGCATGTCATCGATCCCAATTGTGTGGGTCGATGCTCAAGATATTAATCACTGGATTTTTTTACTCCAGACTCGATTATTTACACACCGCCGTCATATAGCTGGAATATTGCGGCGTTAAACAACAAACAACAAACCAAACCATTCTGCGAAGTAGCCATTCTGTATGCTTCAAAGTTTCCATTGTGTAAGTCTTATTTCGGGTACAGACCTCCACTTAATACTGGCAGAGATTTGCTTAGTACCTAACTTGCATCGTCATCAGCGACCGCCTCCGTGGTCTAGTGGTAGAGCGTCCTCCCGGAGAGCGGAAGGTCCAGGGTTCGATCCCAGGCCGCGTCATACCAAAAGACGTTTAAAGATAGTACTTGTTGTTACCCTGTCTGGAGCTCGGCACTAAGGGGCTAAAACAAGGACTGGTCGGCTTGGAGTCAGTATACTGTGTCTGAGTGGGGTATTCATGTTAAACTGCGGCATGGTATCTCAGTGTGCTAGCACTATAAATCGGCATCAGTCCGGACTAGTACAAGCAGCCACACACACACACACGTGCATGCACGTCGCTATATAAGTGCAATAATATTGGACGCCACGTTAAAGCCCATTAAACTCAAGCCATCGGCTACACAGCCACGGACCACTTAATGTCTCGACGCTTCTTTATCCGTCATTTCAACATATGTTCATCGAGAGTTGTCCTTGATCAACTGAGGTTTAATCTTGTCACTCAAATATTAACAGGTAAGGTGGGGTGAGGATTAAGGTTGCGGCCAAGATTACTGCACTTATATAGCGACGTGCGTGTGTATGTGGCTGCTTGTGCTCGTCTGGACTAATGCCGATTTTATAGTGCCAGCCCACTGATATACCATGCCGCAGTTTATATGAATAACCCACTCAGAGCCGACATGTCCTTGTTTCAGGCCGTTAATTCTGAGCGCCAAACAGGGTAACAACAAGTACCATCTTTTAACGCCTTTTGGTATGACGCGGCAGTGGATCGAACCCCGGACCTTCCGCTCTCCGGGCGGACGCCCTACCACTAGACCACGGAGGCGGTCTATTAATAATCGAACGCACGTGGTGTTTAGTAAGAAAAAATACATCATGAAGAATCAACACGTGTTTGACCTGAAGATGTTCACATTCTTGAGCCGGGGGCACTGCATCACGGTGATGGATGTCATAGCTTCATGGCTTCCCAGACAACTCCAATGCTGTCGGTCATCACTCGACCTTGACAACGTGCAATGAAGACCTTAACTTTGAACTTTGAACTTTGTAGAGGTCATGCATTTCGTGATGATTGTGATGCAAGTTGCCGCTGTAATAAGTAGAGGATGTGTGATTCACATGTTCGTGGATGTCACCGTGACAGTAATGAAACAGACAACAGAAAGAGGATTTGCTTCACCGTCCCGAGGAAATTGATTACCGGTAGTTGTGCGTGACACGATTGCCATTGATGTCATGTCGTGGAGTGAGCACGTGTGGACTAGTACCGTGAGCGAATGAGACGAGTGAATGAGTACGATTTTATGCCATTTTAGCTTTTTTCAGTAAGTTCAGCCATCATCATCATCATCATCATCATCATCATCATCATCATCTCGATTCATCACCGACCACGAAGGAAGTGATTAATAGTGACGAAATCGTTGCTTAACATCATCATTATCAGTAAGATCAGCAATATTAAAGAGGTAGATTCACCATCATCATCATCATCATCATCATCATCATCATCATCATCCTCTAGATTCACCACCGAACACGAGGGAAGTGATTAATAGTGACAAAATCATTATCAATGGAAGCAAAGTCTAAGATGGTTCGGGTGGTCACCAAAAACACCACTTGCCTATTTTGAACGATTGGCTAATGAAGAAGTACCACGCCCTGTCTTGGAGTGTTGATCACAGCTAATACAATTCTATGTTAACCATACAAAATATTACAGTAATTTAAAGTTACTCAGAATACATAGACAATATTATTTTCTCGACGATTCTGCATTCTGATGTCAGGCATCCCGTTCACGTGCCTCTTGTCCCTAAACATGTTCATGGAACATCACGTCATTCCAAGGAAAGCGTCACCACGTCAAACTGACTTTAGACCACCTTTCATATTTTCGTGGAAACGAGGATATCCTATATAACGTTATCCTTCAATCAGTTATAACAATAATTCTCAGTACGCCTGAACACCTTGTGGTACAAGGATCTCTGAAATCCTGAAAGTGAGGAATTCTGATGTCAGGCATCCCGTTCACGTGCCTCTTGTCGCTAAACATGTGCACAGAACATCACGTCATTCCAAGGAAAGCGTCACCACGTCAAACTGACTTTGGACCACCTTTCATATTTTCTTGGAAACGAGGATATCCTATACAACGTTATCCTTCAATCAGTTATAACAATAATTCTCAGTTCGCCTGAACACCTTGTGGTACAAGGATCTCTGAAATCCTGAAAGTGAGGAATTCCAATCCCCCCAAAACTCCAGCTATCAGCAGGGGTAGCCTTGCCAGATATTCGTGCTTGTCAAAACTCTTTATCCACACAAGATCTTACGCCGTCCAAAGGCTCTTCGGGTGTAATGCAAATTTTCACTTACATTGTATTCCTATATTTTAAAAAAGTGCTCTCTCTCTCTTTCCTGTGAGGTTTAAACCCTTGACAAGGTCAGCATAGCCCACTTAATACTGGCAGAGATTTGCTTAGTACCTAACTTGCATCGTCATCAGCGACCGCCTTCGTGGTCTAGTGGTAGAGCGTCCGCCCGGAGAGCGGAAGGTCCAGGGTTCGATCCCAGGCCGCGTCATACCAAAAGACGTTTAAAGATAGTACTTGTTGTTACCCTGTCTGGAGCTCGGCATTAAGGGGCTAAAACAAGGACTTGTCGGCTCGGAGTCAGTATACTGTGTCTGGGTGGGGTATTCATGTTAAACTGCGGCATGGTATCTCAGTGTGCTAGCACTATAAATCGGCATCAGTCCGGACTAGTACAAGCAGCCACACACACACACACGTACATGCACGTCGCTATATAAGTGCAATAATCTTGGACGCCACGTTAAAGCCAATTAAACTCAAGCCATCGGCAACACAGCCACGGACCACTTAATGTCTCGACGCTTCTTTATCCGTCATTTCAACATATGTTCATCGACGACGCAGCTGATACCACAAGTTTCACCTTGTGTTTCAACCAGGGGTCCACTCAACTTTCGTATCACCATTTAACATACACGATTTATTTCAATGGCCACTTTGTGGTTTTCACAACTGAAGAGTAAACGGAAGTTGCGGAAGTAGAGAACTTAATTCCGGCGATAGTGTACGTTGAAACCTTTGGTCGTGTTCGTGAACTCTTTGACCACGTTGGCAGACAGGAGACGCGAATGCCCTGCACATTCGTTTGAGGATCGTGATATCAGATTATTCAAAACATAGCCAAACTCTCCTGTCAAACACATGACTGCCTGTTCGCGAGTGTAAGTAAACGTTTTAACAATGTTTGGTTCGCTGACTTGGTTGATGCATATCATTATATCCCAATTGCGTGGATCGATGCTCATGATATCAATCATTAGATTGTCTGGTCCAGACTTGATTATTTACAGACCGTCGTCATAAAGCTGGAATAGTACTGAGTGCAACGTTTAACTACAAACAAACAACGTTATAAACATATTACTGACAGCGCACAACATACAAAGGTCTGCTACGCTTGCGTTTCATGTGCGTTTGGTACTTGACTTCATGCAAGATAATGACATATCTGGTTCTAAGGGTTTTTTCCGGTCGAAAACATTGCCAGTCTTTGTCACCCATTGTTCTTGTGACCCCACACTGCCCAAGCTACTCGACCTGTATCTGTCATGTGGTTAGATCACCGGAAATATAAATGGTGGTAGTTATTAATCCAGACCTTGATTTGTCGTCTCTCGCGCGGATTCAAGGGTAGAGCATTTCCCCAGCACCCTTGTCGCCACATGGGGATTTTATGGTAAAATCATTCCACAGCACCCTTGTCGCCACATTGGGATTCCGTGGTAGAATCATTCATCAACACCCTTGTAGCCTCTTGGGGATTCTATGGTAAAACAATTCCCCAGCACCCTTGTACTCCCTTGTGGATTCCATGGTTAAATCATTCCTCAGCACCCTTGTCGCCGCTTGGGGTTCCGTGGTGAAACAATTCCCCAGCACCTTTTGTCGCCCCTTGGGGATTCCATGGTAAAACAATTCCCCAGCACCTTTGTCGCCCCTTGGGGATTCCATGGTAAAACAATTCCCCAGCACCTTTGTCGCCTCATGGGGATTCCATGGTAAAACAATTCCCCAGCACCCTTGTCGTCCCTTGTGGATTCCATGGTTAAATCATTCCTCAGCACCCTTGTCGCCTCTTGGGGATTCTATGGTAAAACAATTCCCCAGCACCCTTGTCATCCCTTGTGGATTCAATGGTAAAATCATTCCTCAGCACCCTTGTCGCCGCTTGGGGTTCCGTGGTGAAACAATTCCCCAGCACCTTTGTCGCCCCAAGGGGATTCCGTGATTTATAGTGCTAGCCCAATGAGATACCATGCCACAGTTTACCATGAATACCCGACTCAGACACAGTATACCGAGCCGACCAGTTCATGTTTTAGCCCCTTAATCCCGGTCCACAAAGTTACGAAAAAGGTACATGACATGACCCATATTCAATACAACCGCCCAGCGTGTAAGTACAGATCGACCCGTTAGAGCTTAACATAGGGGCTGGGTCGGACAGAGTTCTTTGGCTATAGTTAGGCATGTTTGTTCTTCCTTGTCTCACTTACCAATATTCCAGCTATATGACGTCAGCCTGTAAACCCTCGAGTCTGAACTAGACAATCCAGTGACTGATATCATGAGCACCGATCTACACAATTTGAAATACGATGACATGCATCAACCAAGTCAGCGAGCTTGACCACTCGATCCCGTTAGTCGCCTCTTACGACCAGCATAGTCGCCTTTCACGGCAAGCATGGGTTTCTGAAGACCTGTTCTACCCCGGGTCTTCACGGGTCTTACAAAACTTGACGGCATGTGGTCTCTTCGTTCTCCACAACGGAGTATGTTACAGCCGTGAAGTCTTTACGAGGATAACAACATCTTTGATTCAAAAAGGCTTGTATGTTATTTACTTTGTTGCAAGGGGAACATTAACAGACATTCAAAACCGATACAAACAATCCTCCAACTCCCTTTCCGATCGTGACTACATTATTGTAACAACTGAGTGATTGAATAAAAAGTAAACAAAC
This sequence comes from Haliotis rufescens, assembly GCF_023055435.1. Taxonomy (NCBI): domain Eukaryota; kingdom Metazoa; phylum Mollusca; class Gastropoda; order Lepetellida; family Haliotidae; genus Haliotis; species Haliotis rufescens. Next base: position 22,414,814 of record NW_025963879.1, read on the forward strand.
ATAAAATAACCCAATTTCGTATTCAATCTCAGGCACACTCGCCATACGCCGACTCTAGTCCTCCTTTTGAATTTCAACCAAGCTCGACATACATTTCGTCTTTCTTCACTGAACGCAAGATTAAGAGCGTGATTTACACCTAGTCGATTATCGGATCAGACGTTTTGTAGAGCACTTTGTGGGTGATTTTTTTGCATTATCATTATTTCAACCAATAAATTAAAAAGTATGATTTCATTCAATATCTCAGCACTATAATGACTAGATAATATAACGCCCATTGTGCTAGTATTCGGAATCGAACCTGGGCCACAGGTCTTCACTTCAAGGCCAATCTGTAGCCTCGTGGTTGTGAAACTACAGCATATCCATAACAAATGGGGTTAAAAGGAGTTAAAGTAGGTTATATGTTAATAGTTAGATAACAGAAGTCAAGAACCAAGAACACGAACAAGAACCAAGACCAATTCAAGCCCAACACGATGAATCTGTTCATAACGAATACGACCCGTTAAGATCCGGGGTAGAATAGGTCTTCAGCAACCCATGCTTGCCGTAAAAGGCGACTATGCTTGTCGTAAAGGAGACTGACGGGATTGGATGGTCAGGCTCGCTGACTCGGTTGATGCATGGCATCGTATCCCAACGCTCGTTGAGGCTCATGATGTCAATCACTGGATTGTCTTGTCCAGATTCGGTTATTTAAAGACCGCCGCCATATAGCTGGAATATTGCTGAGTACGACAACAAACAAACAAACAAACAAACAAATCATACCGGACACAGCTAGATATGACCAACATGCATCGTTGTGCACGAGTAATGCACAAGTTGAGGGTCTTATTTTTAACCGAGATACAGTAAAGTACGGTTATAACGAACTCAAAGGGACTACTAATTTTAGTTCGTTATAACCGTAGTTCGTTATAAGCATATATACAGCATAACTACAGCAAATAGTCGGGACCAAAAAGTAAGTTCGCTATATCCGTCAGTTCGTTATAAGCGTGTTCGTTATAACCGTAGTTTACTGTACATGAAAACAGAGAAAATTCATGATATGACTTGAGGGCGATGAAATGTATGTCTTATCAGGCTAATTCTACGTAAGGATCTATAGAAATAGCACTTTACATGACGTTAATTGTCACAGTGTTTGAAATGTTTTATTTGAAACTATTTTATCCTGGCAGATATCAACTCAAGCATACGATGTTTTCGGTCAAATGTCGCCTTAAAATTTATTTTTGGTGTCTGTTTTAGGCCATAACTTTAAGATTCCTTCAAACCGACAGTCGGCTGTATGTAAACCGGGCTGTAGAAGATGGCCTGGTCATGTGATATCGCGGGAGGCTATGACGACGTTTCAAGGCCGTAGAGCTTTGTTAGTTGTAAGGTGTATTTTCAGTCCACGGATATATTTCGATCACTTGGCAGATAATGTACTAGGCTGACGTTCTAGGTCTTCACGAATTAAGGGAGAAGTGTAAGGAGGTTGTGCCTTTTATATACCTAGGTGTTTTTAACTCTGCGCGATGATCTGAATGATGCTTATTTAAATTGGGTATGTGAGCTGGCGTCTGGTTTAAACTTTGTATTTCCGTGAGCAAGGCACACAAATATTTTTGATTTGACAGTTTGAAATTAAACAGTAACAAGAATAATAGACTATAGATGAATAACAAATAAGTGTAGCGAAGCCCTAATCTATAATGTAACTACGCTTGATTGACCAAAATGGCCGTTATAATTTGAAATCTGTCCAACAATAACGAGTCCTGTTATCTACGAGAGCCACGGATAATAACCCGTGAAGATTCGGTTTAGAATTGTCTTCAGCAACCCATGTTTGCTGTAAGGGGCGACTAACGGGATCGAGTGATTAGACTCACTGATGTGGTTGATGCATGTCATCGTATGCCAATTACGTAAAAAGATGCTCATAGTATCAATCACTGGATTGTCTTGTCCCGACTCGATTATTTACAGACCGGATCGCTAGAATTTTGCCTAGTACGGCGTTAGACAACAAACAAATAAAACAAATCAGTGAAAACAATATTAATGAAAATAAAATTAGTGAATACAATAAAACGCATTTAGTATGATCGTATTTGGTATAGTGCCGGTGATCCGCTCTTCAAACAGGGCTGTAGTATGTACTGTAGGGACATGTCACATCGGCTGTCATCAACACCCAGATGCGGGGGCACGGGTGGCCCAGTCGTCTAAGGCGCCGCGATTCGATGTGCAGAGTTGCGTCCCTTAGGCACGCCAGAAACCTATGATTGTGGGTTCGAATCCCGGTTCGCCCCAATTATGTTTCTAGGTTTGTCAGCACCATACCCGTGCTCGTGGGTTTCACCGAAGTGGTAAACGTCTGAGACCTGCATCACTTCGGGCTTTCCTCCCACATTAAGCTGACACGCCGCGATATAACTGTTAAACCCAACTCACTCACTCACTCAACATCCAGATGCTGTTGTATTCTGTTGGAGGCCGCGGGGTGGCTAGTGAGTTAAGCATTCGCTCATCACGCCGAAGACCCAGGTTCGATTCCCCACATGGATACAATATGTAAAGGCAATTTATGGTGTCCTTCGCGTCGTAAAACCATTCTCACTCACTGTATTTTCTTTATTCCACGCACATGAATTGGTGCAAATATGGTGCTCTAGGCTGAGAGTGATTGAGTATGTTTTTACGCCGCTTTAAGCAATATTCCAACAATATCATTCATGGGGCCATGGGTTCACACATTGTACCCATGTGGGGAATCGAAACCGGGTCTTCGACGTGACGAGCAAACGCTTTAACTACTAGGCTACCCCACCACCCACTGGGCAAGGAGAAAATGAGAACAATGTTTAGCTAAACTCTAGGCCACTGAAACTGGCGAAAGGACAACATCAACATTTCTTTCACGCAATGACCAGTCAGATTACTTGAAAAGGATTTCCTGTTATATGTCGTCGTGACAAATATACGAGTGATCTGGTGAACAGCTTGCTATTGCACAGATCTGTCTCATGTGAATCAAGTTTGTTCCGTTATTCGTTGAACATGAATAACGTCAACTAGAAATGCTGTTTGAGACATACACATCTTTAGTCAGCCACTGTGTTATACTTAGTGTCACCCTTAGTCTGTAATGACCTGTTCAGAAGGACCATACCGTCATTGAGCTTGAACATATTTTCACCGTTCATTCATAGTGAACGTCATTTTGCTAACGTTTGAACCTATCTGTCTAACACTGGCGGCAAAACAGGCTGGTTGAGTATGACGCGCCGCAGTTCGATTGAGAGTTGTGTCCCTTATAGCAGTGCCTGGATCCGCAGATCGTTGGTTCACCATTACCATAGTTTAAGGCTTGTATCATGTTGATCGTATCATTTAGCTCAAATATTGTGGAAAGCGTTCCAAAACTCGCTCACTCATATTTAAAAGTCAGGATGGAAATTTCCTCTACACATATTTGAGGATTGGCCAGACAAATCAGTGGTTGACAGCATGAGTTCCGATTGACGCCACGACACACAGTTTGCAGTCAAACGTTTTCACCACTTGGTCTCTCTTGTAGACGACTCTCTCCAGAGCAGAGGTTAAGGGACCATCCTGGAAGATATCTCCAATTTTGACTACGGGCAAGTGAGTGATTGGCATTGATACATAATCGTGAGTGACTGAGTGAATACTGATATGCACCGCATCAGGTAGCTGCAGCTATGCCTACATCACGTTGACTGAGATGAAAAAATATGAAACAATTAAATTAACTTAAATTTAATTTTCTAACTGAAAATATTTGCAGGTATAAATAACGATACCCGTGGGATTCCGGGTAGGAATACAAGTCCTAAGCAACCTTGGGATCGGGTGCCCAGGCTCGCTGACTTGGTTGATGCATATCATCGTATCCCAATTGCGTAGATCGATGCTCATGATGTCAATCACTGGATTGTCTGGTCCAGACTCGATTATTTACAGCCCGCCGTCATATAGCTGGAATTGTGAATGCGACGTTAAACAACAAACAAACAAATCTAAATTACGAGCGTGGTTCCAGTATCGCTATGGATCCGGGGCAATGGATCGCATTGAACGAAGCCATTCTGTGTAACACTGGGTCACCTCTAACGCATTTCATGAGACCGGAAAACCCATTTCTGCAAGGTCTATTCTAACCAGTAAATTTTGCTACGTGTAGGCGGGTGTGGATGAATATGTATAACATAAATGATGATATAATTACCACCAACACATCTTCTCGTCACGTGCGTATATTACTCACTGCAAGTCATGTGACTCAACTGTGAACGTCAAAAAAGACTACAGGTTACTGTTTACGGCCCCGTGCTGATGTGTGTGGGCGAAAGGCAGAGCGGCTCGAAGTCAGAGCGTGTACAGTACACAAATAAGGAAGTGTTTGTCGTGTTAATTGTATTACAGCATGCGGGTGGGCGTTTGTGGTGGTGAAGGGTACGGGTGGGCAGGGGGTGGTGAAGGGTACGGGTGGGCAGGGGTGGTGGTGAAGGGTACAGATGGGCAGGGGTGGTGGTGAAGGGTACAGATGGGCAGGGGTGGTGGTGAAGGGTACAGATGGGCAGGGGTGGTGGTGTAGTGTACGGTGGGCAGGGGTGGTGTTGAAGGGTAGAGATGGGCAGGGGTGATGGTGAAGGGTATGGGTGGGCAGGGGTGGTGGTGAAGGGTAGAGATGGGCAGGGGTGGTGGTGAAGGGTACAGATGGGCATGGGTGATGGTGAAGGGTATGGGTGGGCAGGGGTGGTGGTGAAGGGTAGAGATGGGCAGGGGTGGTGGTGAAGGGTACAGATGGGCAGGGTCGGTGGTGAAGGGTAGAGATGGGCAGGGGGTGGTGAAGGGTACAGATGGGCGGGGGTGGTGGTGAAGGGTACAGATGGGCAGGGGGTGGTGAAGGATACAGATGGGCAGGGGGTGGTGAAGGGTACAGGTGGGCAGGGGTGGCGGTGAAGGGTAGAGATGGGCAGGGGTGTGTGTGAAGGGTACAGATGGGCAGGGGTGTGTGTGAAGGGTACAGATGGGCAGGGGTGTGTGTGTGAAGGGTACAGATGGGCAGGGGTGTGTGTGAAGGGTACAGATGGGCAGGGATGTGTGTGAAGGGTACAGATGGGCAGGGATGTGTGGTGAAGGGTAGAGATGGGCAGGGGTGTGTGGTGAAGGGTAGAGATGGGCAGGGGGTGGTGAAGGATACAGATGGGCGGGGGTGGTGGTGAAGGGTACAGATGGGCAGGGGGTGGTGAAGGATACAGATGGGCAGGGGGTGGTGAAGGGTACGGGTGGGCAGGGGTGGTGGTGAAGGGTAGAGATGGGCAGGGGTGGTGGTGAAGGGTAGAGATGGGCAGGGGTGGAGGTGTAGGGTACAGATGGGCATGGGTGATGGTGAAGGGTAGAGATGGGCAGGGGTGGAGGTGTAGGGTACAGATGGGCATGGGTGATGGTGAAGGGTACGGGTGGGCAGGGGTGGTGGTGAAGGGTAGAGATGGGCAGGGGTGGTAGTGAAGAGTACAGATGGGCGGGGGTGGTGGTGAAGGGTACAGATGGGCAGGGGGTGGTGAAGGATACAGATGGGCGGGGGTGGTGGTGAAGGGTACAGATGGGCAGGGGGTGGTGAAGGATACAGATGGGCAGGGGGTGGTGAAGGGTACAGGTGGGCAGGGGTGGTGGTGAAGGGTACAGATGGGCAGGGGTGTGTGTGAAGGGTACAGATGGGCAGGGGTGTGTGTGAAGGGTACAGATGGGCAGGGGTGTGTGTGAAGGGTACAGATGGGCAGGGGTGTGTGTGAAGGGTACAGATGGGCAGGGGTGTGTGGTGAAGGGTACAGATGGGCAGGGGTGGTGGTGAAGGGTAGAGATGGGCAGGGGTGTGTGGTGAAGGGTACAGATGGGCAGGGGTGGTGGTGAAGGGTACAGATGGGCAGGGGTGTGTGGTGAAGGGTACAGATGGGCAGGGGTGTGTGGTGAAGGGTACAGATGGGCAGGGGTGGTGGTGAAGGGTACAGATGGGCAGGGGTGTGTGGTGAAGGGTACAGATGGGCAGGGGTGGTGAAGGGTACGGGTGGGCAGGGGATGGTGGTGTAGGGTAGAGATGGGCAGGGGTGGTGGAGAAGGGTACAGATAGGCAGGGGGTGGTGAAGGGTACAGATGGGCAGGGGTGGTGGTGAAAGGTAGAGATGGGCAGGGGTGGTGGAGAAGGGTAGAGATGGGCAGGGGTGGTGGTGAAGGGTACGGGTGGGCGGGGGGGTGAAGGGTACAGATGGGCAGGGGGGGTGAAGGGTACAGATGGGCAGGGGTGGTGGTGAAGGGTACGGGTGGGCGGGGGGTGAAGGGTACAGATGGGCAGGGGTGTGTGGTGAATGGTACGGGTGGGCCGTACCCAAAACAACAACCAAAATGTTATGACAGGAACCCTTTACAACCCCAATCAATGATCTTCTGATAAAACTGTTTGAAAAGGTTATGTGATGTTCGTTTATATTCAAAGTCAAACTATTTTTGTTAATTAAAAAGTAACCGATTCTCAGTGATACAATTATACAAATGACTATAAAAGCGACATCGGTGACACTTTATAATATATACACGAACGCTAAACTCCCACATACAAACTGACATGCAATTATTCAAAGCATTTCCGTCTTAAACAAACCCACGCATAAGCCCACGCATTCCTTTACGTACACGACCACTCTGACACGGAAAATGTCATATCAATGTATATAGTATCACACACACACACACACACACACACACACACACACACACACACACACATACTTCCAAAGTATAATACAGAGAATGCCATTAAACCTGTTAATCCGTTCGGGATATTCCCAGCAGTAAGCATCCGTAAGGTGGGGTGTCCGGGTTAACGAGGTTTCATTGTATTGGATTTGTCATGTGAGGAGACGAACGACGAACTGTTTCAACTGCCGTGAAGGACAGTGAATTTAATTCAAAGCGTTTCATACTACGTATAGACCTATATTTAACACAATGGCCCACTAAAATCCAAAGGTACTTTGTCATTACAAAACATCACGTGCATCACGGGCATCACGTGACTGCCCACACATAGGGTATTCCCGGGATTTCCCGAACACGTGATACCATCCGTGGTAATTATATCTTTTGAGCCAGGCTTGTAATAAACATGTTGTTTTTTCACACCTGTCCTTCATCCGCTTCTGTTGCACGTGGATTGTTATAAGACGAAGGATTTTTTTATGAATTAGTTTGTTTGATTAATGTTCCAAAACAGATGACGCCACAAACTAAAGGGCGACTAAAGGGATCGGGTGGTCAAGCTCACTGACTTGGTTGATGCATGTCATCGATCCCAATTGCGTTGATCGATGCTCATGATGTCAATCACTGCATTGTCTGGTCTAGACTCGATTATTTACAGACCGCCGTCATATAGCTGGAATATTGCTGAGTGCGCCATAAACAACAAACAAACAAACAAACAAGAAACGGACTTGACACAATGTATCTATGTGGGAATCGAAGCTGGGCTTCGGCGGATTAGTGAATGCTTTAACCACACACCACTACCATTTATCACCGGCACCCATACATATGAGATGTATTTCGGTCAATGACAAAATTTTGTTCCACCCCTTTAAAAAAAACACATTCAAGTTCTGCCATGTACCGGATGACGGTGACGCAGCCCAGTGGGTTAAACGTCCGCTTGTGACGCCGAAGGCCCAGTTTGATTCAAAACATGGGTACTGTTAGTCTGTCTTACAGATCCTGATACAAGTCTATAATGTTTGGCAAGTCTAGATCACTGCAGTATCTGAAAATGAAGAGAGTCACTGGTATCCTTTTTATTATATTTTTATTAAGATAACTGAACAACTGTTTTTTTATGTACGATATGTTCATTTCAGAGACTAGATTTTAGTCTAGGGTACTGTGTGTGAAGCCCATTACTGGTTACCGCCGTGATATTGCTGGTATATTGCTAAAAGCGGCGTAAAACTATGCTCGCTCATCCGCCCACTGACTCACTAACTGGCATGGACTAATCACGGACTGGTTCGTTAATGACTCGGTGAAATACGCGCGGTTCCTGTCAATCATCTCGCTTCTGACATAACATGTCCGTTTCCACGCGCCATTAAAGGATTGTCATAATGACAGCAATTATTGTTGAGCATCACGTAGGAGGAAGGATATATCAACACAGCATCCCTTGCTCACAGTATCGAGGAACAAGGGAAGCGATACATGTGGACCCATGTATGACCTGAATAGGATGTCTAGGTTCGGTAAGGTTGGAGGCGTGTGTTCTGTCATTTCCAGCGTGCGGGAACGCGGTAAGAATTATCTGCGGTTTACACTGAGGTCTGGGTCAGTAGGTGCTTGGACGAGTGGCTTTGAGATTAGAGTTAAATGTGGTTCATACATTTAGGCGGGTGAAAGTTATTAATTTGTGCAGATGTGATCTGGTCTGTCTCTCAGGCCCAATATAATACATAAAAACAGCCCAACTCAAGTCTAGAATGATTTGGCAAGTCTAGATTGCCTCAGCTTGAAATAAAGGATTGTCCTAGGCTCCATTTGGATGGGATTTTATTTATTTTGTAGGTATATATTTTAAAACGAAATAACTGTATTTCTGGTACTGAATGATGGTCCAATGTGAATCTTATACATGAGGTATATGTGTCCTTCGTGGTGAGTGAGTGAGGGAATGCTGGTTTCTGCCGCTGTCAGCGGTATTTTAGCCGTACCATGCGGTCGGCAGGTAATCTCGTCAAACCAGTGGTTGATAACATGAGCATCGGTCCATTCCTCCAGGGTACTATGACACATAATTAGCCAGGTCAAACATTGTAACGAGCCGATCCTCATTTTTGTTTCAAAGTACGACCAGCAGGAGGTGTAATGTACTCTCACTGGTCATCGAGCCTTGACCAGGCAAACCAGTGACTGACAGCATGAGTGAGTGAGTGAGTATGTTTTTACGCTGCTTTTATTACTATTCTAGTAATATCACGGCGGTGAACACCAGAAATGGGCTTTACATATTGTAAGTAAGTGGGTAATCGAACCAGGGTCTTCGGTGTGACGAGCGAACGCTTTTACCACTTGGCTACCCGACCGCCCCGACAATATGATCAAACCAGGCTATTGGAATATGACACACAATCAGAGAGCTTACATATTTGAACTACCCGTGAAGATTCCGGGGTAGAATAGGTCTTCAGCAACTCATACTTGCCGTAAAAGGTGACTATGCTTGTCGTAAAAGGCGACAAACGGGATCGGGTGGTCAGGCTCGATTACTTGGTTGATTCATGTCATCAATCCCAATTGCGTGGAGCGATGCTCATGACATTAATCACTGGATTGTCTGGTCCAGACTCGATTATTTACAGACAGCCGTCATATAGCTGGAATATTGCTGAGTGCGGCGTTAAACAACAAACCAAACCAAACCAAACCATATTTGAACAAAACGATCCTCATTCAGATCTTTTAACTTGATCCTGTTCGGCTCTGTGATCCCCACAGGAAGTTTCATTGGGTTTTGAATAAAGAAGAAACACCGATAACGTGCCGTCGGGGTACGATGACACACAAAGACAGCCAGGTCAGAGGGGTTAGGGTTAGGGTTAGGGGGTAAGAGTTAGGGAAAGGGTAGGGGTTAATTGGTAGGTTAGGGTTACACATTTAAACAACCCGATCCTCATTCGGATCTTATGGTTACTTGGGGCCCTGCCTTTTCTGCTTTTGGTCCCCACGTTTAAGGTCTTGATTCAGTAAATGTTAAGATCCGGGGTAGAATAGGTCTTCAGCAACCCATGCTTGTCGTGAGAGGCAATTATGCTTGTCGCAAGAGGCGCCTAACGGGATCGGGTGGTCGGGCTAGCTGACTAGGTTGATGCATGTCATCGTATCCCAATTGCATGGATCGATGCTCACGGTGTCAATCACTGGAGACTCGATTATTTACAGACCGCTTGAAAATTGCGGCGTTAAACAATAAAAAAACAGTAAATTCTCCTTGTTGATACGTACCTTGGGGGTACAATAACAAAGCCAGCCATGTCAGAACTGGTTAATCATTATTTTTCGGACTACATAATATTAACAACTACGATTCTAATTCTTTCTTACCTGTCTGGGACACACGAAGCGTCTACAGTAAAATTCCTGTCGTAAACCAGGTCTTGCACTACGGGAAGACAAACAGTTGTCTATGGCGCAACAATTTGATGGGCAGAGTTGCGTCCCTTGGCCACGCCAGGAACCTATGATTCTCGGTTCGGATCCCGGTTCGCCCCGATTATGTTTCTAGGTTCGTCAGCACCATACCCGTGCTCGTGGGTTTCACCGAAGTGGTAAACGTGTGAGACCTGCATCACTTCGGGCTTTCCTCCCACATTAAGCAGACGCCGTGATGTAACTAGAATAATGTTCAAAACGGTGTAAAACCCAACTCACTCACTCACTCCTTACCCAAATTTCTGACTACATTTCTCATTTTATCTCTATCCCTATTCTACATTTATCTTTGTGTCTGGGCCAATTATACATCGCAGTTGACTGACAGGCCTTGATATGGGTGTTCGTATCTGCTGACGCTTAGCGAGCACCTGGCATAATCTAGGTCGCCTGTGAGTGATGATTGACAGCATCTGACATTGATTACTGAAGAAATATACATGTCATGTAAATATCACTGGTGGTGATCGCTTCATGTTGACATGCTGTGTACTGACATGAACATCCTCTCTCTGCTATCTGTGCTGTTAACAACTTTGACGAGTGTTTCAAATACAGTTAAGCCGTTCACTTGGAATTTACTTTGAAATCCTTTGAAAAAATACAATATCTGCAGAATTTAGATCATGTAACGTTTAAGGTAGTGCTTCGTGAAAATCCGGGTTAGAATTGGTCTTCATCAACCCACGTTTGCCGGAAAAGGCTCGCTGATTTATTTGGTTGATGCATGTCATCGTATCCTCATCGCTTAGATCAATGCTCATGGTGTCAAGCATTGATTGTCTTATAGACTCTATTATTTACAGACCGCCGCCATATAGCTCGAATATTGCTGAGTACAACGTTAAAAAACACCAAACATACAACTAGAATTGATCTTCAGCAACCCATGCTTGTCGTAAAAGGCGACTAACGGGATCGGTTGGTCAGACTCGCTGACCTGGTTGATACATGTCATCATATGGCATTTGCGTTGATCGATGCTCATGATGTCAATCACTGGATTGTCTGGTCTGGACTCGATTATTTACAGACCGCCGTCATATAGCTGAATGTTGCTGTGTGCGGCGTAAAACAACAAACAAACAAATAACACAATTCCCTTGTGCTGACAAACAGAAGCTCTTCACTGGCGACGCCGAAGACCCGGGTTCGATTCCCGACATGGGTACAATGTGTGAAGCTCATATCTGGTGTCCCCTGTCGTGATATTGCTGGAATATTGCTAAAAGCGGCGTAAACCCAAACTCACTTACGCACTCACTCTTCCGCACTCTCCGTAGTCACGCCTATATTTGTACCAAGGACATCCGTACCTTGGCTTATCTGGAAACTGGTTAATCCGGACGGCTTCACTGAGATTTTTACCGTCCTGATAACAGAGCGTCGCTGTGCACGGCTACAGGAATTAAATTACCAGTGTTTAGTCAAAACATATTATTTAAAGTTATCAGAATCAGTGAAAGAAAAGTGACGTAAGTATTCTACAACGTTACATGGTAACATGGACAACTGCGTGCTTAAAGGTCACGTTTGGACGTATCAGCACGTAAATCTAAAAATACTATCAAAGGCAAGCTACATGCAGTGGACGACCAGTAATCGTCTTGGTTTTCATTCATGATGCAACGTTGTTGATTACACTTGAGTTCATTATGACGAGAAAACCCTGACCACAGTGCATTGACATTACTGACAAGTGCTCATGCTACGCCTTTGCGTCTACCACTCACCTGTTGATAGAGCGCCTTTTGCCATTGTCGTAAATAAATGACCGGTTTACGTCACGCAGCGACATTCGCAGGGGGTCAAGACGCCATACAACGGTAATGTCGCGAATCACTCGGTGTGTTCAAGGCGGTGTTGTTATGTTCGTTGGACTTTGAATGTGTTTTAATTTTAGATTTTGGGATTTTACACCCATATGTGTACGTTACCACCTTTGGCGACTATTAAATAGCCAGCAGGGGGATATCCTATAAATGTTCTCGTCCCAAAATGCACTGCGGTAAAACACGGCGAGGTCGGGGTTAAGAGGTCGATATATTTGGTCAACAACGGCCATAAATAAACTTTTACATGTATGTGCTGACGGCATAACGTATGACATAAGATAGCTTCCGTCCTTGTGGAGAAAGGTAAAACGTGCGAAACGCTGCGTCTTCGGGAGAAAAACGCCTGTTCTGTTATCTAGCTGTTGCGGGTCGACGTCTGTACTTAGTCACCTTTCGAAAAGGTGACAGTGACAACATAACCTCAACATAAGTTTTATCCAGGTGAGGGAGACATGTGCGAGTCCCATCTAGATCTGATGCAGGTGAAAAGGTTACCTACGATAGAGCGGGTCCTGCAGACCTACCTATCCTATATGGATTCACTCTCATTCAGCCGGGGTCGCACAATCGCCGAAATTTGCTGTGCAGAGTTGCGTCCCTTTGCCGTGCCAGAATCCTATTATCGAATTCCTGATTCAACATTTCTGGTTTGACACGTAGCATCATACCCGTGCTCATGGGTTTTCTTCGAATTGATGAACCTCAAAGCCCGGCATCCCTTTGGGCGTTCCACAAACATTAAGCCGACATGACCTGATATAATTGAGAAACTGTTCAAAAAGGCGTTAAACATATTAAGTCCTTCACAGTAATCCATCTGACAATGAATACTGTGTCTATCCAGGCCTGGACCCTATTCCATGGTCTTAGACGATCATAACTCCAATACTTTAACATAGACATACGACCATCGTAGCAGTAGAACGATCATGACACTCGTCGTAGCACTAAGACGATCATAACTCCCATACTTTCACATAGACTTCCGACCACCGTAGCACCAAAACGGTCACAACTCCCATACTTTAACACAGGCTTCAGATCGTCGTAGCACTAAAACGATCATGACTCCCATACTTTAACAGAGACGATCATCTCAGCACTAAAAAGGATCATAACTCCCATAATCATAAATGGACTAAGGGTCATCGTAGCACTAAAACGATCATAACTCCCATACGTTAACATCAACCACGATCATCGTAGCACTAAAACGATCATAACCCCCATACGTTAACATCAACCACGATCATCGTAGCACTAAAACGATCATAATTCCCATACGTTAACATCAACCACGATCATCATAGCACTAAAACGATCATAACCCCCATACATTAACACCAACCACGATCATCGTAGCACTAAAACGATCATAATTCCCATACGTTAACATCAACGACGATCATCATAGCACTAAAACGATCATAACTCCAATACGTTTACATCAACCACGATCATCATAGCACTTGAGGGGCCATGACACCCATACGTTAACATTAACCACGATCATCGTAGCACTTAAACGATCATAACCCCCATACGTTAACATCAACCACGATCATCGTAGCACTAAAACGATTATAACTCCCATACGTTAACATCAACCACGATCATCGTAGCACTAAAACGATCATAAATCCCATACGTTAACATCAACAACGATCATCGTAGCACTAAAACGATCATAACCCCCATACGTTAACATCAACCACGATCATCGTAGCACTGAAACGATCATAACTCCCATACGTTAACATCAACCACGATCACCATAGCACTAAAGGGGTCATGACACCCATACGTTAACATCAACCACGATCATCGTAGCACTAAGACGATCATAACTCCCTTACGTTAACATCAACTACGATCATCGTAGCACTAAAACGATCATAACTCCAATACGTAAACATCAACCACGATCATCGTACCACTAAAACGATCATAACTCCCATACGTTAACATTAACCACGATCATCGTAGCACTAAAACGATCAAAAACCCCATACGTTAACATCAACCACGATCATCGTAGCACTGAAACTATCATAACCCCAATACGTTAACATAAACCACGATCATCGTAGCACTAAAACGATCATAACTCCCATACGTTAACATCAACCACGATCATCGTAGCACTAAAACGATTATAACTCCCATACGTTAACATCAACCACGATCATCGTAGCACTAAAACGATCATAACCCCCATACGTTAACATCAACCACGATCATCGTAGCACTAAAACAACCGTAACTCCCATACTTTAACATAGATTTACGATCATCGTAGCACAATAGGGATTGTAACTCCCCCAACCCAGATACCCATGCTTTAGCGTAAACATACGATCATTCGCGTGAATAAAGGGTTTATTCTTGTAGATAAAATGTTGAATCGTGTATATATTATGTTGTATCGTGTAGATATATTTTATTTGTTTGTTTGTTTGTTTATTGTTTAATGCCACAATCAGCAATAGTCCATCTATATGACGGCGGTCTGTAAATAATCAAGTCTGGACCAGACAACCCAGTGATTGACATTATGAGCATCCATCCACACAATTGGGATACGATGACATGCATCAACTAAGTCAGCAAGCCTGACCACCTGATCCCGTTAGTCGCCTCTTACGACAAGCATAGACGCCTTTTTCCACAAGCATGGGTTACTGAAGACCTATTCTACCCCGGATCTTCACGGGTCGAGTGTAATAGTAAGCATGTTGATATGTTGCTATGTGTGCATACTGTGTCCATATTGTATGTTGACATTACATCTCTGTTCAGACAAAAGACACTTATGTTGGTATAAAGTGATGTCAATATTACCACTATTTCAATACTCTTAGATGCTTTCAGTATTGATACTTCAGTGACAACACATCTTTGAAGTGCATCGTGTTACGAAAGACGACACAAACCTAGTTCCGCTTGAAAACTATAAACACGCATGTTGTTTTAAAAAAAAGTTTACTTCTGCGAGGTTTTAAACATTGCCCATATGTTAATTCCCAACCTTGGAATTCCTACATTTGGCAATTATTAACATATATCAGTCCCAAATGGAGTATTGTACTAAATATACATTAGAACGTTGATGACAGAAGGTATTTATAATCATTGACCTTGCAACCAAGGAGAAGGGTCCTAGAGCCGAATTCTTGCACTTGAAGCACTGAATGTCTTGCCCAACCCTACAAAGCTCCTTGCAGTGTCTCCCTGCACGTTTTGCCCACCTCCTCCGTAACCAATACACAAGTAACCCCAGCTGACAGTTTCGCAACAAGGTGTGGAGTCCGTTACGTTGTCCGACACAGCAGGCCTCGGCGTGCGACCGACTGACCATCGCCATGTGGTCAACCGCAGCAGGCCGTTGTGGTCATTGCTTCGGCCAGTTTGTAATTAAGGTGATTGTCAAAGTGAATATTTTTCATGTTTTCTTGTTTTAACAACAAAGAAATCGTGACGTGATAGTTTAACGGGCGTTGCAAAGATACACAAACAAACAAACAAACAAACACCGAAATGCCACCAGTATAGATCTCGCTGTTCGCAGAACGTACATCAGCGTGATGTCCCTGTAACATACACTTCTGTAATGTTCAATAAGTGCAAAGTTATTGCGACGTACTCTACAGCAATTCTTACACACTGTCATTTATTTGTTGTATAACGCCGCACGCAGCAATGTTCCACCTACATGACGGCGGTCTGTAAATAATCGAGCCTGGACCAGACAATCCAGTGATCGGCATCATGATTTGTTGGTTTGTTGTTTAACGACACACTCAGCAATATTCCGGCTATATGACGGCGGTCTGTAAATAATCGAGTCTGGACCACACAATACAGTGAATGACATCATGAGCATCGATCCACGCAATTGGGATACGATGACATGCATCAACCAAGTCCAGATTCGATTATTTACAGACAGCCGTCATATAGCCGGAATATTGCTGAGTGCGGCGTAAAACAACAAACAAACAAGGCCACCGATTCCATTAGGAATCATATCGATTCCATCACAAATAAACCAAGATTTGTTGATGGCCAATATAATGACATCGCTCGGAAAAAAACGACAGGAAATAAACCTTCGGGCAAAAGAAAGTATATACCCTAAAGTTGAAACCAACAAAAAATGATTTTCGACAGAGATGTATTTTATACGGGTATCATCTTTTTTTTTAACCTTAAGTTTGCAGTGCTTCAGCGATTGTTTTCAGCCTAACGTTTGTGTTGTAACGTGATGAGGCTTGTAATGTTTAGGTCAAATCCAATTTCCAAGTGTACGCTTTCTTTTGCCCGGCATTGTATGTGTCTCTGTTATCAACCCAATATAGTTTATCATCATGCGCGGAATTTGACAAGCAATACATAACACAAATTTCTAATTACACAAATGCAGTCGTCTAGGGCACGCCTCGCCCTGTTTCCTGGGACCAGGGCCATAAAATAATACATTGTATGGTCTCTGCTGGGACTGAATGCTGGAAGAATGTAATCAAGGGACTCTCCAAGAATAGTAACACAGATGTTAAGTAATTAGTGCATGAAGAAATAGACAGAGAATCCACGATGCCTCTTGTTGTCGGGAACACTGCACATCATGGCGTTGGGCTGAGAATACCCCTTACGTAAATGTTTCTTACAAATTAACGTCATTTTCGCAGCTGAAACCGAAATAGTTCTGTCTTAGGTCATCCGTGCATTATCGAGGGGCTTCCATGTGGTATTGGTGATTTCATTCATCAAATACACGCTGTTACCGCATACGAGATCTATCTTAGCAGATCACTGTGGAAGTCGTTAAGCCCTATTATAGTATGCTAGGCCGGTGAACTGCGGTAGGATTAGCTGCCACATGGCGTACGGTGGGCATCAATGGCGTTACACCTGCAGCAGGCTTTGGATAGCCTTGCTCAAAGCCGGTACTGAATGATATGTCCATGGACGTATTGTAATTCTATGCTTATAATAGGCAAGTCTAGATAAGCGGACAGTCTGAGAACAGGCTTTTATAGGGACAACCTTATCATTATGATTTAAACTAATGGCAACACACGTGTATTGATTCCGAATTTGCGATCTTTGTATTGGAGTTTGAATCAGTGCTGCAATAATTCATGTTTTCCTCCTGCAGCACGCTGCTTCGCCCTGGTATAAGGGACGGGGGGGGAGGTGTAGGTCTGTGGGGGGTGGGGGGGGGGGGGGGGGGGGTGGGGGGGGGGTGAACACAATTCCGTTTCTTCAAGTATCAGTTTTTATAAATTCGAGAATTATTTTGGCACTGGAAATATATTAAAAGTGTGTTGTGTTGTGTTGTGGGGGGGGGGGGGGGCATAAAAAATGTTATATGTTGGAGATAGGAGGGCATGGTAAGATGCTACCTTTTAGGTGTGTGTGGGTGTGTGGGTGTGTGTGGGGGGGGGGGGGGGGGTGGGGCGTTAACAATATACAATCTCAATAGACCAATCACAACGGACGCACCCATCCACACCACCATTTAATGAATTACACGTCCCTGACTGAAATAACGTTGATGGACACATCTTGCCTGAAGCATGCATACATACTTTGTTTCCAGTGCCGTCATATGGCTGGAATATTGGCCCTTAAACCTCACTCACTCACTAAACATAATGTTGTTATTATCATGGAAACATAATATCTCTATATTAAAACGAGGATCAGACCTCCAAGAACCTACACAGAGAAAAATAATTCGATTCAAGGGTGGGCGTGTGCGAAGCATGCATTGCTTCAAATAAAGTGTATTCTGAATGAGTTAATCTGCGAAACACTGTCAAACGTCTAAACACTACAGCCAACACATTTAGGTGTTCATGCACTCACAAACAACACCTTTGGACAAAAAGCTTCCATTGTTTACTCCTGGTTAAATCGCGGGGTTCAAAGGTGCAACACAATATCACAAATAAAGGAGGGCTCTAGGGTCATGACCCGGCAGCGAGCTGTGCGTATGACTGGTTATTCGAAGTTGTCCGTGTCCTCGACAGGTACGGGAGTCTCATGGCTGCATGTAGACACGGTTCGTATGGAAAGGGCGGCCAATTAGCAAGCTTAACGCGCGTCTCCCGTAATGTGAGCCATTCATGTTGATCATAGCTCTAGATAATCATTGACGGGTGTCTAGTCACTCCTTCATGGTCAGCTATAATTAGATATTTCGGACAGAAACCAGACATCTCCTTGGCATAATATCTTGCGCGATCGGTTAATGTGAGCATGAGTGAGTGAGTGAGTATGGTTTTACGCCGCTTTTAGCAATATTCCAGCAATATCACGGCGGGGGACAGCAGAAATGGGCTTCACACTTTGTACCCATGTCGGGAATCGAACCCGGGTCTTCGGCGTGACGAGCGAACGCTTTAACCACTAGGCTACCCGACCGCCCCAATGTGAGCATGAGGTATCTAACATTAAGGCATGAAGTCAAAGTCAACCTTTTCGGATTCCCGTAATTTATTAAGGCGTCTCGATGTCTATGATTTGTGAAAGATATTGTTTGAGTGAGTGAGTGAGTGAGTGAGTTGGGTTTAACGCCGCTTTTAACAGTATTCCAGTTATATCGCGGCGTGTCAGCTTAATGTGGGAGGAAAGCCCGAAGTGATGCAGGCCCCAGACGTTTACCACTTCGGTGGAACCCACGAGCACGGGTATGGTGCTGACAAACCTAGAAACATAATCGGGGCGAACCGGGATTCGAACCCACGATCATAGGTTTCTGGCGTCCCCAAGGGACGCAACTCTGCACAGCGAATCGCGGCGCCTTAGACGACTGGGCCACCCATGCCCCCAGATATTGTTTGAAGCAGTTTGTTATGTTATTGGGAGTCCGCGGAATGAAGAGACAACCAATTCACATAGACCTGACCTGATTTTAGAAAATAGTCGTGTTTTGGGGACAAGTATCGGCATGGATGTTTTCACGCTTTTCAAATGTTTAGGATTTTGTAATAAACCTATTTGTCATCTTTTCAACGCGTTTTTTATTCTGTCTTTTTTCTAATAATCCCAAATATAATCAGAAGGGGAAATCTGTCAATACAATAGTTTATTTTCGCAAACATCATTTTTTTTAACTTAAACCCAGACTTTTTTTCACAAAGGAAACCACTGTAGTTGGTCCGGCGTAAGTCTACGTCAGAGTAGAGGCGTTACGACAGTTGTCAAATGTATATATACTGATGGAAACGAATAAGGGACCAATGAAAAATATAGGGAAATAAGCTTTAATTTACCTTTCCAAAGCGTGTTTGGAGGACAAGGCTGGGGACCCATGATAGCATACCATTTTACTGTGTCTTAAACTAAGTGTTCCCTTATTTATTTCCATCAGTATAGATGAGGGTACAGCCATTATCTTGCAGTCTTTATTGACAAAAACATTATTGAGCACCTGTTTATGAAAAAAAATATACTTGAGCTCCTGAACATTTCACGAATGAATGTTGATCTCAATTCACCCAACCCACTCTTGAAAACCAAATGGTTGCCCCTAAATAAACAGTGCGGTTTAGAGAGAGTCCCTTATATTAAGTACATCTTTTCCTCATTCTCAACCAGCGAGGAGTTAGCGAAACCGATTTCTATTGTGTGTTCGCTGACTTTCATGATCTGTGGGGCTTTGGTTAAATCCAGTGGTCTTTGTGTGCACGCTAGATTTACAATAACCTATTTATACATATCAACATAAGCATGTTTCAAGCCATCTCTATAATTGATTCACTCAGCTGAAGCGACACGCGACGGCCAGGCATTTATCACGTGGACAGCATGCTAGAGGCGTATTGATACGCCGCAGCGCTGACAATAAAAAGGAGGAAATGGGTGGCAATATATGGACGTTTTGTCACTTTTGTCACAGTCCTATCGGTTGATATTGACAGTAGATTTTCCTATGTGAACCATGTAAATTTTGAACTTGGCTGTTGCGCGAACACTTTAACCACATACCTACTTAATCGTGCACGGTTCGTCATGGCAGAAGGCTTGTGTTAATTGTGTTCGTATTTGAACACCATAGCAAGGTGACGTGAAATAAATTAAGGAAGAGAATTTATGGATGTCAATTTCTTTATTATGAGGAACACAACGTTTCTGGGTATACACTTACTCCTTCATCAGGAGAAATAATGAAGGAGTAAGTATATGCTCCGAAACGTTTAGTTCCTTCTAAATGACTTTCAAAGACGTGAAATAAATTATTTGTGAAAACAGCCCTCTTTTTTTTGTAATCACTTTGTATTTATTCACAGTGCGAATTTTACATATCCGATTAGTATGCGGAATTTGCATACAATCATGTGTTACAAATGTTTATTTGGGATGACACTTTCTTTGTAAAGTACAGATTCTCGTACTTTTGTGGGGTTGAATCCGTCCGTGCGGCACCTAATCGCCAGCACTTTTCACGTTTTGTGCTTGCAATTGGGTGCCTCACTCTGGCAGTTTGGGTTCGAATCCCGGATGGGATTCAACCGCCCCAAAAGTACGAGAATCTGTACTTTACAAAGAAAGTCAATCTCATTAAAATCAGATCTTAGTTTTGTTTAGCGATAGCGAGAACTAAGATCTGATTTTAATGAGATTGCAAAGAAAGTGTTATCCCAAATATAACATTTGTTACATTTGACCACTTTCTAAATGGCATTGTGTGTTCAATCATGTGGGGTTTTTTAAATATTAGTCTAGTGTGGGCTAGATTCAACTACGAATATTTTGAGTGTTACTTTTAAAAGATATTTTGCATTCTCCGTGAAACATATTTATGAGAAATGCAGTACATACGGGAAGAAATTTAATGACAGTAACCACAAAACCCGTGAAGATCCGGGTATAGAAAAGGTCTTCAGCAACCCATGCTTGCCGTAAAAGGTGACTGTGCTTGTCGTGAGAGGCGACTAACGGGATCGGTTGGCCAGGCTCGCTGGCTTGGTTTGATGCATGTCATCGATCCCAATTGCGTGGATCGATGCTCATGATGTCAATCACATCTTGTGGTCCATACTCGATTATTTACAGAGCCCCGTCATACAGCTGGAATATTGCTGAGTGCGGCGTTAAACAATACACAAACAAACAAACAAACCTTTGGAATTAAGGATAAACTTGAGGAACGCGCAGTGATCAAGTGCTTTGTTCCACTTAAAGCCGTGTAGGACAGTATGTTAGTTGCATGTACACTCTCCAAAACAAAAAACGCACTGATAGATTTTTAGCAAATTTATTGTACCTAATAAAGTCGATATATTTAATTTAATATCATAGACACAAATATGAAATTTTGGAGCTCTATAGTCACATGTTGTCGTTGTACAAAGGCATTGAAAACTAATCATTGTCATGTCACATAAGACCACAAGGTTGCGCTGAACTCAGTATCTCGTGTGACCGTCCCTGGCAGCAATCACGGCTCTGCATCACCTCGGCACTGACTGGATAAGTGTACGAATTCGGTCTTGCGGAATTCTGCACCATTCTGCTTGTAACGCGTTGGCCAGTTGTGGGAGTGTCTGCGGCGTGTTCTGACGGAAAACAAACTTAAGCATTGCTTACCATTGTGTATATTTTAATACGATTGTGTCTTGTATTACTTGTTTTTACACAAAATAACATGCTAATATTCAAATACCGAAACAGATGATGTGTTAACATGATTTGTGAATGTTCCACAGCAAGAGGTACTTGACAACCTTTCAACTCCTTGCTCATTTGCATAATGTGACCTGGTACTTGCAGGCATCTGGGGGAGCACAAAGTGTGCCAGTACCATCTCAACAGGTATTATTGGTATCATACACGTGGTATCTTGGTATCAAAATGAGATCATTATCACACGTACATATTTCCAAAACACAAACGGAAGTTCGGGATGCATAAAATAAAGGTGTGGTGCGTAACTTCTTTTCCTGTGTATACGTAGTCCAGCCTGTAACAAAATGCCTTGCATACTGATGTCAACAGTTAGTTTTCGTTTTGTGTGATGTATACAAGCGCATTTTAAACCAAAATTATTTCCGTATCGTCACATCCTTTCAAGTACAAACTCAGACTCTAGTCAGATGGGAAGCATTAATAGAATTATGTACATTTTAAATTAATACGTAATGGGTTGTTCTTATAGTCAAAGTCAAGTCAAAGACGTTTATTGTATCAAAGGCCATCGGCCCATATACAAGTTCAGATAAATACAGTGGGTGAGAATTTACAGATTGGGAGATACAACAAAAATTATATAGATATAACATTCATTTAACAATCGGTGATAATCATGAGGACTTTCTAGGGTGAGGTAATTAAAATTATGAATTTCCACTCAACATGTTATTTCGTAGTTCCATCCCACGTTTTACAAATAAAGACAGTTTAAACATTACATCGGCATCATTCGATGACAAAATAGAAACAAACGCTATTCTACTCGTCTTAGATAAGAAACATTCTGGTATATATTTAGTACGTAATTCTGCATAATAAGGACATTCAAAGGTAAAATGAATTTCGTCTTCTATTGCAGAGTTACAGAATGGACAAATTCTTTGTATTCTTTCAAGTGATATATTCCGTCCGTAGTTAATCATAAGTTTTGACAAGCCAAGTCTGTATTTAATATATCCATTTCTTAGGTGACTATTTGTTAAAACTGATAGATATTTTTCTGTCTCTAATAGAGTCTTAAATGTTCTGTACAAATCATAACGTGAACTGTTTTCCAAGTTGCATTGCCACCCTTGATAGAACATATTTATTGCTATTTTACGAAAATCATTTAGAAATACATGTTGATCACCAACAGATTGGTTAAGCCATATATACCCATATCCATGTGAGAATAATAGTGTCCTAATATGCGATACCCATGTAACCTTACCGATACTATCTAAATGAAAGAGCATGTTATAAGCTTTTTTCGGAAGCCGATGTTCTGGCATACGGATGATATTAAACCAATATTTTAATAGTTTAAACATATCTATATATAAACATGACGTTTCAGAAATTTCAAATAGAAAGTGACACGTGCACGCAGTGCCTGTCTGATATTTCACCACACTGTGGAATGATCGTTTTACAGCACTGTAACAGTTACATCATGTATGAACGATATGTACACTTGAGTGATATATTGAGATATATTGAAGTACTGTACAGTATGACTGGCAACATTTATGATATAGGAGATAATAAAATAAAAACGATCCAAACTAAAACACAAAAACTGTCAAACCCTAGACAGTTGTGCTGTTTGACACAAATCTCTCCACGGCCTTCGCTGAAAGGCCCGGGACGAGTCAAACACATTTCACGGGAGACGCCACGAGAAACACGATGTATGTCTTTATTGATTGTGTGCATGCGTCAGCTTTCAATTTAGTTGCCGAGGCAAGATCTATTTATAACACGCAGGGGAAAACCCGCACTGATTCCGGTTTGTGGATAAGGCCTGTTCGTTTCGTCACGAGCCACCAATTTCCAAGTCGGTCAAATATCGATTGTCATTCTCCCGCAATCACGAGTAATATTATCAGCCGTAAATAATACAGCGCACCTATTGAGACCATGCTGATTTATAACCGAGGATATACAAATGTAATTGTTATGTGACGCGAACTAGTTTCCACTTAATAAGAGGACATATTGACATACAGAGCTGTATAACATGTACATAGGAAAGAGTTTGATACAAAGGAAAGAGTTGTATATATTATCTATGTTGGATGTGTTTAGGTTGATATTACTGAGATGTATATATTATCTATGAAGGATGGTGTTTAAGTTGATATTGCTGAAGTGTATATAATATCTATGTAGGAAGATGTTTAAGTTGATATTGCTGAGATTTATATATTATCTATGAAGGAAGCTGTTTCAGTTGATATTACTGAGATGTATATCTTATCTATGAAGGAAGATGTTTAAGTTAATATTGCTGAGATGTATATATTATCTATGAAGGAAGCTGTTTCAGTTGATATTACTGAGATGTATATATTATTTATGAAGGAAGATGTTTAAGTTGATATTGCTGAGATGTATATATTATCTATGAAGGAAGGTGTTTAAGTTGATATTGCTGAGATGTATATATTATCTATGAAGGAAGATGTTTAAGTTAATATTGCTGAGATGTATATATTATCTATGAAGGAAGGTGTTTAAGTTAATATTGCTGAGATGTATATATTATCTATGAAGGAAGATGTTTAAGTTAATATTGCTGAGATGTATATATTATCTATGAAGGAAGCTGTTTAAGTTAATATTGCTGAGATGTATATATTATCTATGTAGGAAGGTGTTTAAGCTGATATTACTGAGATGTATATATTATCTATGAAGAAAGGTGTTTACGTTAATATTGCTGAGATGTATATATTATCTATGAAGGAAGGTGTTTAAGTTAATATTGCCGAGATGTATATATTATCTATGTAGGAAGGTGTTTAAGCTGATATTACTGAGATGTATATATTATCTATGAAGAAAGGTGTTTACGTTGATATTACTGAGATGTATATCTTATCTATGAAGGAAGATGTTTAAGTTAATATTGCTGAGATGTATATATTATCTATGAAGGAAGCTGTTTCAGTTGATATTGCTGAGATGTATATATTATCTATGAAGGAAGGTGTTTAAGTTAATATTGCTGAGATGTATATATTATCTATGAAGGAAGATGTTTAAATTAAAATTGCTGAGATGTATATATTATCTATGAAGGAAGGTGTTTAAGTTAATATTGCTGAGATGTATATATTATCTATGAAGGAAGATGTTTAAGTTAATATTGCTGAGATGTATATATTATCTATGAAGGAAGGTGTTTAAGTTAATATTGCTGAGATGTATATATTATCTATGTAGGAAGGTGTTTAAGCTGATATTACTGAGATGTATATATTATCTATGAAGAAAGGTGTTTACGTTAATATTGCTGAGATGTATATATTATCTATGAAGGAAGGTGTTTAAGTTAATATTGCCGAGATGTATATATTATCTATGTAGGAAGGTGTTTAAGCTGATATTACTGAGATGTATATATTATCTATGAAGAAAGGTGTTTACGTTGATATTGCTGAGATGTATATATTATCTATGAAGAAAGGTGTTTACGTTGATATTGCTGAGGTGTATATATTATCTATGAAGAAAGGTGTTTACGTTAATATTGCTGAGATGTATATATTATCTATGAAGGAAGCTGTTTCAGTTGATATTACTGAGATGTATATATTATTTATGAAGGAAGATGTTTAAGTTGATATTGCTGAGATGTATATATTATCTATGAAGGAAGGTGTTTAAGTTAATATTGCTGAGATGTATATATTATCTATGAAGGAAGATGTTTAAGTTAATATTGCTGAGATGTATATATTATCTATGAAGGAAGATGTTTAAGTTAATATTGCTGAGATGTATATATTATCTATGAAGGAAGATGTTTAAGTTAATATTGCTGAGATGTATATATTATCTATGAAGGAAGGTGTTTAAGTTAATATTGCTGAGATGTATATATTATCTATGTAGGAAGGTGTTTAAGCTGATATTACTGAGATGTATATATTATCTATGAGTAAGGTGTTTACGTTGATATTGCTGAGGTGTATATATTATCTATGAAGAAAGGTGTTTACGTTGATATTGCTGAGATGTATATATTATCTATGAAGAAAGGTGTTTACGTTGATATTGCTGAGATGTATATATTATCTTTGAAGAAAGGTGTTTACGTTGATATTGCTGAGGTGTATATATTATCTATGAAGAAAGGTGTTTATGTTGATATTGCTGAGATGTATATATTATCTATGAAGAAAGGTGTTTACGTTGATATTGCTGAGGTGTATATATTATCTATGAAGAAAGGTGTTTACGTTGATATTGCTGAGATGTATATATTATCTATGAAGAAAGGTGTTTACGTTGATATTGCTGAGGTGTATATATTATCTATGAAGAAAGGTGTTTACGTTGATATTGCTGAGATGTATATATTATCTATGAAGAAAGGTGTTTAAGTTGATATTGCTGAGGTGTATATGTAATCTATGTAGATAGATGTTTAAGTTAATATTGCAGAGATGTATATATTATCTATGAAGGAAGGTGTTTAAGTTAATATTGCTGAGATGTATATATTATCTATGAAGGAAGGTGTTTAAGTTAATATTGCTGAGATGTATATATTATCTATGAAGGAAGATGTTTAAGTTAATATTGCTGAGATGTATATATTATCTATGAAGGAAGCTGTTTCAGTTGATATTACTGAGATGTATATATTATCTATGAAGGAAGGTGTTTAAGTTAATATTGCTGAGATGTATATATTATCTATGAAGGAAGATGTTTAAGTTAATATTGCTGAGATGTATATATTATCTATGAAGGAAGCTGTTTCAGTTGATATTACTGAGATGTATATATTATCTATGAAGGAAGGTGTTTAAGTTAATATTGCTGAGATGTATATATTATCTATGAAGGAAGCTGTTTCAGTTGATATTACTGAGATGTATATATTATCTATGTAGGAAGGTGTTTAAGTTAATATTGCTGAGATGTATATATTATCTATGAAGGAAGGTGTTTAAGTTAATATTGCTGAGACGTATATATTATCTATGAAGGAAGGTGTTTAAGTTAATATTGCTCAGATGTATATATTATCTATGAAGGAAGGTGTTTAATTTGATATTGCTGAGATGTATATATTATCTATGTAGGAAGGTGTTTGAGTTGATATTGCTGAGATGTATATATTATCTATGTAGGAAGATGTTTAAGTTGATATTACTGAGATGTATATATTATCTATGAAGGAAGATGTTTAAGTTGATATTGCTGAGATGTATATATTATGTATGTAGGAAGATGTTTAAGCTGATATTACTGAGATGTATATATTATCTATGAAGGAAGATGTTTAAGTTGATATTACTGAGATGTATATATTATCTATGTAGGAAGGTGTTTAAGCTGATATTGCTGAGATGTATATATTATCTATGAAGGAAGGTGTTTAAGTTAATATTGCTCAGATGTATATATTATCTATGAAGGAAGGTGTTTAATTTGATATTGCTGAGATGTATATATTATCTATGTAGGAAGGTGTTTAAGCTGATATTGCTGAGATGTATATATTATCTATGAAGGAAGGTGTTTAAGTTAATATTGCTGAGATGTATATATTATCTATGTAGGAAGATGTTTAAGTTAATATTGCTCAGATGTATATATTATCTATGAAGGAAGGTGTTTAATTTGATATTGCTGAGATGTATATATTATCTATGTAGGAAGGTGTTTAAGCTGATATTGCTGAGATTTATATATTATCTATGAAGGAAGGTGTTTAAGTTAATATTGCTGAGATGTATATGTAATCTATGAAGGAAGGTGTTTAATTTGATATTGCTGAGATGTATATATTATCTATGTAGGAAGGTGTTTAAGCTGATATTGCTGAGATGTATATATTATCTATATAGGAAGGTGTTTAAGTTGATATTGCTCAGATGTATATATTATCTATGAAGAAAGGTGTTTGAGTTGATATTGCTGAGATGTATATATTATCTATGTAGGAAAATGTTTCAGTTGATATTGCTGAGATGTATATATTATCTATGTAGAAAGCTGTTTCAGTTGATATTGCTGAGATGTATATGTAATCTATGTAGATAGATGTTTAACTTAATATTGCAGAGATGTATATATTATCTATGAAGGAAGGTGTTTAAGTTAATATTGCTGAGATGTATATATTATCTATGAAGGAAGGTGTTTAATTTGATATTGCTGAGGTGTATATATTATCTATGTAGGAAAGTGTTTAAGTTGATATTACTGAGATGTATATATTATCTATATAGGAAGGTGTTTGAGTTGACAGGTTAATAACTCTTTCATTGTACCTTGTCAGATATGACTATTTCCTAAGCGTATGTTCTATAAGGAAGATGAAACCTTGAAATCTATATTTCAGCAGTACTGGTGTGAGGTTATGAAATGAAATCTATATTTCATATTCCAGCATTACTGGTATGACTTTGTGTTAAGAAATCTGTAAGTCCTTACTGGAGGTTATTTTGTGAAATCTATAGTTCAGCAGTACTGGTATTGGTTATATTATGAAATCTATATTTCAGCAGGACTGGTATTAGGTCATTTTGGCGTTTAAACATCACATTAAATCATACCATAGCTTTAAGAAAGACACATTTTCACAGCAAATTTGTTGATGAACATATGTCTTAACTATTTTCAATAAATATATATTCAAAACTATTTCGTAGAAGTGTTTTAATACTTTAAATCCTTGCAGCATATTTTAGAAAATATGACATTTGACAGATATTTGAATGTAAACTGAAAAGTAGTTGATATTTTGGGTTAAATTTGCATTTGCGAATTTGAACATACTCAGTCAAACTTATAATCTATTTTCATATTTACATATTAATCGACACGACAATAAGTCTTTGATTTTCACGTGGGATGTTCAAGAGTTTTCATGAATGCCCACAGGAACAACAACGTCGCTTTATGTTATCCAGCATACCGCGTTAAATGGGTCTCCCTGCACAGAAATGGACAACCGTTCACCACCTAGCCCACAAACAGACGGAAATAGCGCAAGTCGCGATTCGAAGCCTTTCTGCAAATTGCATGAAAGCTTTTAATCTTGAACAAATGTGTTGAATAAATCACTGAAAATGTCTGTCTTGGGTGCATTCTCAAAACCGCCTTTACGTAACAGTTCATACCAGACACAATGTGTTTTTTCTCACCCCAATATTTTACTTGAGCCGCATGCATTTTATTGACCGGCTGATCTGGAGTCTTTTTGCATTTCCTTGTCAAATGACACGTTAATGTCATCGAGTGAGCTGACAATGTTTATAGTTTTATGAGTGGTGACAACTTTGTCAGGTCAGGAGATGCAATAAACAAGTCACAATTATTATTATTATTATTGTTGTTGTTGTTGTTGTTGTTGTTGTTACCCGGGTACTCTCCCAATGTCAGTCAACAGATTTGGAGGTACCAAACCTAAGGCACCGAGAACAATGGGGAGTCGGACAACTTGGTACTTGGGATGCAAGCGAGACATTTCGAAAGCGAGGTCCGCGTATTTTCCATGTTTTTCCTCAGTCTTGTCAATCACATAAGTGTCAAAAAGGGACAGAAAATTCAACGATATAAAGGACAAGATCAGGTTTGTTGGCCTGGATACGTCTGAGGCTGTATACGGGCCTATTCCAAAGGATTTTGTATTTATCATTTTCCATGACTCCCTCTACATATGTCGGTTCGTACCATGGATGGACCTCTGTGTCAAAACCACAAGCATGGCGAAGACGGTAATAAAATGATCGAGTCACATCCATCATGTCGCTTAAGATACTGTGTTTGTGCCAAAGCTGGACACAATGTGATGGACTGTCTCATTAAATTCATTAAATAATGTAAATTTCATATTTACATTTTGATGCAAAATCACACACTGACGGTTTCGAGTTGGAAGTGACTGGTCCTGAGCAGCAAACAGAAAGCCTTCTGTTTCACTTTTCAGGCCAGACGACTTCATCCACGCAAAGGACTCTGCAGGATTGCTGATCTTTTCAACACACTGCACATAAACTCTATGCAGTGGCCGTTCAGATAGCCTCTCCTTGAAAAACTGAGTCTTGGCCGATTTGATATGGTACTTCGCTTGGTTGACACTCTTTTGTGTACCGTCTAGTAGAACAGAACCATCAACAAAATCAACACCGACATTGAGATAATGTCCCACATCCTTGGCTCGTTTTAGAAAACTGTGGAATGCCTTGTTTTCATCATGAGTCTTGACATGCTTCACAAGAGGATCATCAGACAAATAAATATGTACAAAAGTGCACAAAACAATTATATCATGAAGAGCCTCCACATTAATCAAACCACGCCCTCCCATATGTCAAGGTCATATGAATTGCATGTATATTTCGGCCGACAGACAAGATCCCATTAATCAATCAATCTGGGTGTTTGTATACAATCCTGGCCAGCACTCGTGAATAAGAACTTTATCACGACCACACCACTTCCCAATATAGTACTCAACTTTTGATAAGGACAAAACTGGTCAATCTGGGAAGTTTGTATGGCATTATCGAGCACTATTCGTATGCCATCACCAAGTTATAAATCATATTCCTCAACACCTCGACAATCCTTAATAAAAGTTGAGTGGTATGTATAAGTTGATATCATTCAGTAACACGATTTCGACCCGTGAAGATCCGGGGTAGAATAGGTCCTCAGCAACCCATGCTTGTCGTAAAAGGCGACTGTGCTTGTCGTAAGAGGCCACTAACGGGATCGAATGGTCAGGCTCGCTGACTTGGTTGATGCATGTCATCGTATCCCAATTGCGTGGATCGATGCTCATGATGTCAATCACTGGATTGTCTGGTCCAGACTCGATTATTACAAATCGCCGCCATATACCTGCTGAGTGCGGCGTTAAACAACAAACAAACAAAACAGAGTAACACGATTTCATTTGCGTTCCTATTTTTCGTAATACAATGCATATGACTGGTTTACACCAGGGGCATAGCAATGAGCGGTAAGACCATCTTTATCACAATTGTATTTGTTTGTTTGTTTGTTTGTTGTTAAACGCCGCACGCGGCAATACTTCAGCTTTTTGACGGCGGTCTGTAAATAATCAAGTCTGGGCCAGACAATAAAGTGATTGACATCATGAGCATCAATCTACACGATTGGGATGAGATGACACGCATCAATCAATCAGCGAGGCTGACCACCCAATCCCGTTAGTCGCCTTTTTCGGCAAGCATGGGTTGCTGAAGAGCTATTCTACCCCGGATCTCGCCGGGGCGCGTTGACACACAATCAGCCTGAGAAAACGTGAATATAACCCTTACTCATATTACTATAGTTAATCTGTCATGTCATGCCATGAAAGAATCGGATGGCCCTTTCTTTTGAGTAGTATATATTATTAAAACGAATACAATGACTTATTAATAGCAATCTTTGTTTTGGGATCGACCGCCCTCCATGTAAAGAGATGTAACTTAATCTTCAAAAGAGTCTTTCCAGTTTAGTCGTTTGTCCTGGTAGAACATTAAAGTGATTTTTTAAATCTTGAATCCTCCCGCATCGCCCCCTTCTCCCCACCTTGACGTGTTAAATTCAACAAATCTTAAACGTTAGATCCACTGATGAATACTTCACCGTGCCATTTTTACACACAGCGGTGTCAAATATAAATCATTATTAATAACCCTCATCACGTAATCGTTGATTCAAGTCGAGCATCAGTGTTTACAGGCAAGGACTCGAGCTCAGCGTGACCTTGGCCCACAGAGTGTTTACAAACACTTCTCCGCGAAGTCGGCCTGACCCCGTGATCCCGTGACCCGGATGTTACAATGGCAGCTTGCAGCGAGGTGCAGTTGTTTACAAGAAATATTACATAAATATCACTTGTTCGTGTGATTAACATGCATTTTATCACGCTCATATATATGTGTCGGTGTGAGTCATTTCCGAAGATAACCACCAACTAATCCGTCTTTTACCAAAGTTTAAGACCTGACCTTGTGTTTTGAAGATGTGTTGCGGCAAGCCTGTATAGTGTCTTCTCTATCACATCTTGCTGTACGGTAACCGATTTTCTTGTTGACAAAACACCATACTCTCGCGGGATTTGACTCGCGGCGGAAGAGACTTCAATGACCGAGATATACCGAGGTCGTGGTATCTATTACAGCGGAGATAGAGCATGACTGTATTATTACGTCGAGAACCTTTGTGCATCTAGAATTGAGACAGGTGGTGTTGTCGCGATCGCTTGTTTACATTTTAGGTGAACCAGCCTCACAATCCCTGAACCGTACTATCTTCCCATCCCCCGAGCCCTCATTCTGATGCTAGAGCCCGAAATGAAGGAAGTCTAGATTTTCCACAGGTTCACGTTTTCAATCCCCCATCTCAGTGGGGATTATTTTTGTTGTTATAAAATTATATATTTTCAGAGAATAAGTGTAAGTCTATGTGTGGTGGTGAGGACGTTTGTTTGTTTGTTTGTTTGTTTATTTGTTGTTTAACGCCGCGCTCAGCAATATTCCAGCTATATGACGGTGGCGTTGGCAGTGAGGATTCGACAAGGAATGATTATTTGTAACATCATAATTTATACATAGAAACCTCATGGACCTCGTTATTCCGGAAACCTGATCTTTGATAGGAAAGATAGGGCGGTCAACATAACCGTAGGAATATTATTCCGTAGCCATTATTCGTTAATCCGGACAGTTGATAACATGGAAAATTGATAATCCCGATGAATTCGCTGGGAGCCTAACTGTCCGGATGGAGGAGGTTTCGCTGATAATGACATTATGAAAACGACTGGTAACAAAACTGATGATGGAAATGCATGTTGTTGTTATTGTTGTTGCTTAGTATGCTGTTGTTGATGCTGATGCATGCAAATGCTGATGCTGCTGATGCTGCTGATGCTGCTGATGTTAAAATATATTTTAGGTGAAATTGTCTTTGAATAGGAGCTCAAGTCCTTGAAATGATTTTGTTTGTAAACCTGAAGGAGTCGAATAAACGAAATCTAGACTTGCCAAAGTATTGTAGACTTGCTTGGGAATTTGAATGCCTAATTACAATTACCTAACCATAATCATTAAGTTATACACGTATAAGAATGCATTTCATCGTATCCCAATTGCGTGGGTCGATGCTCATGCATCACTGGATTGTGAGGTCCAGATTCTATTATTTACAGACCGCCGTAATATAGGTGGAATATTGCTGAGTGCAGCGTTAAACAAACAAACAAACGTATAAGAATTGTTGTTAAATCTCAAAATATAGTCATAAAAGTTCAATATTATATTTCACTTTTGAGACGGCCCCTGTTATCAGTGCGAGATAAACAAGTTGTTGTTCTTATTGAGTTTATGTGTGTCATTGACAGGTCACGGGGACATGATAGTCATGTAACAAGGCACCATAGCAATGACCCCTTTGCTAAAATAGCTGTCTCCTTGCGCGCGAGACGCTCCGAGTTAGCCAACACTCTGCATTGGAGAACATGCAGCTTTCGAGATTTTTAGCTGCCTGCCCATAGGCCCGTGTCAAGGATTATCTAAGGCGGGCCAGTAATATTTTAGGTTTGTTGACTACTGTTATCTTTTAAATATCAATAAATAAATCAAGGAAGGAACGGACCCAGCCTGAAGTGAGTCTGGTAAGGGCAGTTTTATAATATTATATTCAGGGTACCATATTCAGTGTGGACAAAATCTTATACATCCCCCAGTCGGGAGTAATGGTGATAATGGTCATACTCTTTCTGCCAGACCCTTGAGAATAAATTGAACAATGTATCCAACTCAAGTCTAGAATAATTTGGCAAGTCTAGATTGCCTCAGCTCTGTCATTAAGCATCGTTCTGGGCTTCATTTGGATTTTATCTTTTATTTTGTAGATATATATTTGTAAATAAAAACGTCTTCCTGGGACTAAATGTTAGTCATAGTTCACTCTAAATCACGTAAATGTGAATGATCTGATTTTTTGTTCGTTTTAACGAGGTTCATCTGTACAAAATATGCACCTCACTGCATATCTTGCACATGGACTTAAATATACGTATGTTATCGATATACATGCATACAAACAATACCTACCCAGTATTGTTTGATTTAAAGCAGTAGTGGAAAATCGTGACGACGATCTTTGCATATCGACACCAGATGATGAAACAGCTGCTGTCCTTAACAGAAATGCGTATACAGAATTTTTTCATGAGCTAGTCCTAAGCCAATTTTGCAGTCAGATTTCCACCTTTCAAAAAGAGGTCAAGGTTGCTGAAAGAACATGCGTAAATAATTTCTGCACAAAACAAATCCTGCTTAGTACAACATCCTTTGTAATGCGAATACACGTTCGGGAGAAAACTGTCGAGTTGATGTGGGCGCGTCATGAAAACCAATCTATTGGAGAGAACACACTTTTATTTACGTCAAATCATTCAGAATTGTGAAGAATTTGCATAATGCCATAATGATATGTTTGTCTTTTGACAAACACCTGTTCTGAAATAATATTGTGAGATAATTGGGTTTTTTAACGCCGACTCAGCACTAGCGTATGCATGCACACAGCATGGCGGGTTGTGACGTACAGTTACAGACGGCCTGTACTGATCGATACCATGAACACTGGTGTTAAACGCCTCACTCGGCAACATTCCAACTTTACGAGGACGCGTGTAAATATGCCGAGTTCTGTAAAAACTAGTGATTGATATTATGAGCAACGGCCACAATATCCGGGTAGGATGACACGCAAACAACCATGCCATCGACTCTGGCCTCTTTCGACCAGCATAGGTACCTCGGGACCAATCGAAACACGGGATCCCTACGGTGTACGCACGGGCCCGGTTGAAGTCGTGTGGGTGTGATACCAGGAAGCGGTATTTTACCGATATGCGCCTGAACTGCACAATCGTCTAGAGACACCAGTGAGATATGATGACACCATTAACCATCCAGGACCCACATGAAAGTTGAAACTGGGCACCGCCTCCTTGAGTGAGTGAGTGAGATAGTTCCATTTAACGCCGTGTAGGAAAGTATGTTAGCTACATGTACATTCTCCAAAACAAGAAGCGCACTGGTAGAATTTTAGTAAATATATTGTACACGTCGATCGAGTTCATCCCAGAGGTGCTCGATTGGGTTGAGATCTGGAGATCTCGACCGCCAGGGCAAGTCGATGATGTTGGCATTATGGATGTAGTCTACCGTGGCACGAGCTGTGTGCGGTGAAGCGATGTCCTATTGAAACAGCTCCCTCTGGCGGTCAATGACTGGAAGAAGGTGAGATCGAAGAATTTGATTCATTTAGCGAAATGCTGTCACATTTCCCTGAAACACAACCAAGTGACCCCCCCAACACACACACACACACACACACCATGGCACTACCGCCACCGAATTTGTCGAACTCGCGTACACAATGTGGGGCAAAACGCTCATTTCGTCGACGATAAACACGTTGTCTTCCATCTCGCCAGTGAAGAAGAAATCGTGATTCGCCTCTAGTTTCTCAAATTCCAAGGATGTAAGGTAAGACACCAACACAAGCGTTGCTGTCGATGGATCTGTTGCAAAACAAGGACGATAACTGGTCTTCTGGGTCGGATTCCAGCCTCGCAAAGATGGTTCCTAACAGTCTGGTCCAATATCCTCTTCAAACCAGGGATGAGTCCTGCAGTCTCCGGAGTTGTGGCATTGCGATGACGTAGGTGGAACAGTCGAATGCAGCGATCCTGTGTCTGGGTGTAATACAGTTTTGATCATGTTCCGATACCAAGGATCATAATACGACTGGGCTACTGCATTGCTCGTGCAGAACACTATTGTTTCTCACTATTATCTCTCACTGCATTTAACTGACTTCCATCACCACACAATAGTAATCAGTGTTATTTGATCCTGGATGCAACTCTAGATTTAGAGACAATGACACTGTGTGCATGACTTCACCACAGCGCGTGGCAAGGACACCTGCCACACGCGGAGTTCACACTGACCATTGTCCAGAAGGGCTGAGCGAACAGGGTGACAGGTGCGCGCTGAAGAGCCGCTGGGTCGTTGTCCAACTGTCAATCGGTCAGAATAAGGGGCAATCCCCACCGGGAGGGATTAATGTCGGCCAAACGTCCCCTGCGTTAGCTGTCGGCGGGGATGCGGATGTGAAAAGGATTAATCTTGAACGAAATGATAAATATAGTGATCTTACTACGCACCGCACAGACATGGGAAATACTGCGGTGTCTAATCCAGCGATTATAAAAGATATTTTCTGCATGTTCATTCTAAACGCGACAACAATAAGGGTTTATTATGACTGCAAAGGACTCAGACAGTTTTAAGTAGAGATGGTGGTGAGATGAAAAATATTAAATTTTCTGTTTTCGCCGCCAATCCCTCTCCTACGCAAACACTCACAATAACATGAGATATAAATCTGACCCTCCACATCCCTGTGTGATGTACAGAAAAGAAGCCTATATTTTGTCAGACAAAATTTTATGTCCTTTTACGGCCAAAATCTGCAATGACATTATATAAAAAAAGGAAAAGTGTTTTATACTGCTGCTAGTCAGCTTGTTGTTTTTTTATTCTATATGCTAAATATGTGAATACAAAGACAACGATATTCAGCAGTATTTCTTTGCCTAGGCTGACGTTACCAAACAGAACGGTTCGGGGGTAATATCCATTAGCATAATAACTGCTTTCAGATCTAATCTCAGTATCATTTTGGCAAGTAAATAGGTAGAGTAAAGCACTTTCATCGAAAAAACACGAACATTCAGCATAATCGCTAATATATCTTTCAAATTTGTGACCGTTCAGATCACTGCAACCGAGTCTTAACTTGCAGTGGATTATATGGTTTAACGTGAACCAATATTTTAAAATATGTCGGGCACTTCTGATTTACGACAGTTATACAGGTTTTTTAAACTGAGATAATGAAGCGGCTTCTCTCAAAGTAGAATCTAGTACATTTCCAGGCGGAGACTGTGGAAGGTTTAAATAATTCATTTCGGCAATTAGGCTCTTAGTATTCCTTGGTGTTACGCGTTTCATAATGTGGAGGATCCAAAGTTTTTTCAGGTACCATATCACATAATTATTTTGGCGTTGTCCCACTTTTCATTTTATAAAAAATGAATAATTTATGAAATAAATTGGAGTGAGACTGTAACAAAAACCTGTCTGTCAGTCCTTGCACGGACATTTCCCCACAGGGTCAATACCCTACACGGTCAATGCCCACGTGTAAGTTCACCACCGTGTAAGTTCACTGGTTTAATGCATTGGGCGACGTTTCGAAGTAGATCCTTACACCGTTTTTAAGCTGGAGTGTAAGAAGCTTCATCGAAACGTCTCAATGCAATGAACCAGAAGTTGTTATCCATAAAGTTGTTATCCATAAAGTTGTTATCCATAAAGTTGTTATCCATAAAGTTGTATGTTTTCTGGTGCGGGGTATTGTCCGGTGGGGAATTGACATGTGGGTATTGACAGTCTGGCTTTACTTGCCAACTTATAGGATGCCAATCTAACAGTAAATCCCCCACATCCAATTACTTTGGTTTGTTATTTAGGTCGTATGGGGCAGTGGGGACTTGGAAGGCTACATGTACACTAGACCCCTGAAGATCCGGGGTAGAATAGGTCTTCAGCAATCCATGCTTGCCGTAAAAGGTGACTATGCTTGTCGTAAGAGGCGAATAACGGGATCGGGTGGTCAGGTTCGTTGACTTGGTTGATGCATGTCATCGATCCCAATTGCGTGGATCGATGCTCATGATATTAATCACTGGATTGTCTGGTCCAGACTCGATTATTTACAGACTGTCGTCATATAGGTGGAATATTGCTGAGTGTGGCGTTAAACAACCTACCAACCAACCAACATGTACATCAAGCGCTGTACAAGAAGCGCCAAGAGTCTGCCAACTCCCAGCAAACGTGTCCAGAGACAAACACGAGACTACCAGAAGCGATTGAATGGACAAAGGACTCACTGATGTAAAAATAAAGACCACAAATATTGTGAATAACTAATATAATATGTCATTTTAGTTATTCATAATCAATTTAATATATGGTATTGGAAATTGTCCGTGTGGGGGAATATCTGTGTGGCGTATTGGCATTTGGGGAAATGTCCGTGGGGCGTATTGGCATGTGGGGTAATATCTGTGTGGCGTATTGGCGTCTGGGGTAATATCCGTGTGGCGTATTGGCATGTGAGGTAATATCTGTGTGGCGTATTGGCGTCTGGGGTAATATCTGTGTGGCGTATTGGCGTCTGGGGTAATATCTGTGTGGCGTATTGGCATGTGAGGTAATATCTGTGTGGCGTATTGGCGTGTGGGGTAATATCTGTGTGGCGTATTGGCGTCTGGGGTAATATCCGTGTGGCGTATTGGCATGTGAGGTAATATCTGTGTGGCGTATTGGCATGTGGGGTAATATCCGTGTGGCGTATTGGCGTGTGGGGTAATATCTGTGTGGCGTATTGGCGTGTGGTGTAATATCTGTGTGGCGTATTGGCGTGTGGGGTAATATCTGTGTGGCGTATTGGCGTGTGGGGTAATATCTGTGTGGCGTATTGGCGTGTGGGGTAATATCTGTGTGGCGTATTGGCGTGTGGGGTAATATCTGTGTGGCGTATTGGCGTGTGGGGTAATATCTGTGTGGCGTATTGGCGTGTGGGGTAATATCCGTGTGGCGTATTGGCGTGTGGGGTAATATCTGTGTGGCGTATTGGCGTGTGGTGTAATATCTGTGTGGCGTATTGGCGTGTGGGGTAATATCTGTGTGGAGTATTGGCGTGTGGGGTAATATCTGTGTGGCGTATTGGCGTGTGGGGTAATATCCGTGTGGCGTATTGGCATGTGGGGTAATATCTGTGTGGCGTATTGGCATGTGGGGTAATATCCGTGTGGCGTATTGGCATGTGGGGTAATATCTGTGTGGCGTATTGGCATGTGGGGTAATATCCGTGTGGCGTATTGGCATGTGGGGTAATATCCGTGTGGCGTATTGGCATGTGGGGTAATATCTGTGTGGCGAATTGGCATGTGGGGTAATATCCGTGTGGCGTATTGGCATGTGGGGTAATATCTGTGTGGCGAATTGGCATGTGGGGTAATATCCGTGTGGCGTATTGGCATTTTTGGGAAATGTCCGTGGGGCGTATTGGCATGTGGGGTAATATCTGTGTGGCGTATTGGCATGTTGGGTAATATCTGTGTGGTGTATTGGCATGTGAGGTAATATCTGTGTGGCGTATTGGCATGTGGGGTAATATCTGTGTGGTGTATTGGCATGTGAGGTAATATCTGTGTGGCGTATTGGCATGTGGGGTAATATCTTTGTGGCGTATTGGCATGTGGGGTAATATCTGTGTGGCGAATTGGCATGTGGGGTAATATCTGTGTGGCGTATTGGCATGTAGGGTAATATCTGTGTGGCGTATTGGCATGTGGGGTAATATCCGTGTGGCGTATTGGCATGTCGGGAAATGTCCGTGTGGGGTAATATCCGTGTGGCGTATTGGCCTGTGGGGAAATGTCCGTGTGGGGTAATATCTGTGTGGCGTATTGGCATGTGGGGTAATATCTGTGTGGCGTATTGGCATGTGGGGAGTAGTCCGTGTGGGTAATGTCCTACACCCCATTATGATGGACTGTGTTAATGGGGTTAGTTGCTTGCTATTTTTCAACATAATTCCCTCCGAGGCCCACACACTTCTGCCGACAATGCTGAAGCATTCTGGATCCCACTGGTGTGAAAGGCATCCTCCTGGTGGTGTAAAAGGCAGAAATGATGCCATACTCATACTCAAGTCAGACAGTTCTTTGTCACAGTTTGGGAAGCTGTGGAAATCTTACGGTGCCAATCTGGTTAATACGGAGGATGTACAATGAGTTCAATGTGTATTATTCTTTATGGAACAACACTTTAAGCGAGTTTTTTCAGGACGTTTAACCTTGATATACCATGCAGTTGCCTAAAGGGATTAGCATAATACTGGTCGATAATGATCTGAACTTTCGGGAAGTAGTCCATCAGTAGAATTCCTTTGCCAGTTCATGGAGCAGACTGTGCCTCCTTCGGATGAGGATGCTTTGACTGTTGTTTAGTGTCTGGTTGATAGTGGTGAACCCAAGACCCAACCATGGTTACAAATCACCAGACAAAGCCAGTTGGGTCAACTTTAAAACGACGTTAGTTTCCACGAGGGATGGTGAACCGGAGTGCCTTCTGTATATGTCGGGTGACGCGTGGTGAGTCGTCGATTATCCATCATCATAATTTATTTTATCATCATTTTCCTTAGTGGTGGTAGCTGAAGGTGTTCCTTATCTTGATCATCGTCGCTGCTCTCTCTGCCCCTCTTGGACTCGGCCCGTGAAGATCCGGGGTAGAATAGGTCTTCAGAAACCCTTGCTTGCCGTAAAAGGCAACTACGCTTGTCGTAAAAGGCGACTAACGGGATCGGGTGGTCAGGCTCGCTGACTTGGTTGATGCATGTCATCGATCCCCGTTGCGTGAATCGATGCTCATGATATCAATCACTGGATTGTCTGGTCCAGACTCGAATATTTTACAGACTGTCGCCATATAGCTGGAATGTTGCGGCGTTAAACAACCAACCAACAAACCAACCATCTTGGACGCCCCATTGAAACAATGACAAAGGAAGGATTGAGAAGCATCCTCCGAAGGTCACGCCATGTCCGCAAGGATGGATGGTGGATGACGGCGTGGTAGCCGATTTCATCAACAGTGAGTGAGTTGGGTTTAACGCCGCTTTTAACAATATTCCAGTTATATCACGGCGTGTCAGCTTAATGTTGGAGGAAAGCCCAAAGTGATGCAGGTCTCAGACGTTTACCACTTCGGTGAAACCCACGAGCACGGGTATGGTGCTGACAAACCTAGAAACATAATCGGGACGAACCGGGACTAGAAACCATTCTGTACAGAATTGTGGCGCCTTAGACGAGTGGGCCACCCACTGCTTCCTTAACCCGAAGCCATCAAGAAATAACATCTGCAGATTGTTGTCATCGACAGAGAATACCTAGTCACTTTGATGATTGCAGAAATACACTGTCTGGTTGAACATTTGGATCAGATGAATCCTGGTCAACAGTATCGTGCGTGCGTGCGTGCGTGTGTGCGTGCGTGCGCCCACTGAGATGAAATGCCGCAGTTTAACATGAATAGCCCAGTCACACACAGTATACTGATCTGTCCTTGTTTTAGACTATAATTCCGAGCGCCACAAAATACCATCTTTCAACGTGTTTTGGTATGACGCGGTCGCGGATCCACGGAGACACTCTGTAAGCATGAGGATTAATGTACTTAATACATGCAAACGCTTAAGGGGTACTGTACACCCTTTATTGCTAGGCTCAGAACCTTTCGTAATTACGGCCACATATAATATCCAAGTAATAGATACAGTAAACTACGGTTATAACGAACTCAAAGGGACCACTAATTTTAGTTCGTTATAATCGTAGTTCGTTAGAAGCATATATACAGCATATATACATCAAATGGCCGGGACTAAAAAATAAGTTCGTTATATCGGTCAGTTCGTTATAAGCGTGTTCGTTATAACCGTAGTTTACTGTATATACCACAGCGTGTCGTGAAGACGTTTTCCACACTGGCGAAACCAGCCAACACGGGTATGGTGCTGACAAACCTAGACGCGTCAAATATGTCCTCTGTGGTCAGATTCGCCGTCGCCATGGAAATATATCTATAAAAAAATCTTTGACAATATTCCTATTTTCCATGTACTTGTTTTTATGGGTAGTTTAGTAAAGTAAAATACATAATGCACTATCACGTGGGTACAGTTTGAACAAGGATATCCGCAGGCATGCAGTATGTTACAGAGTCCAATTTCACAGTATCTAAAACCACCAACAATGAGGCCTGTCCACTCTCCTTCTTCACCTTGGTTATTGATAAGATATACGTTTTGCTTAAAACAGCAGGGGTTAGTTACCTAGAGACCAAAGTCCACATTGATGTATCAAAGTCCACAGAAAATTTTCGGTTTTTCGTCACGTGCTTCATGTTGCGTGGCTTCGCGTCAGCTGGTCCTCTTATCATGAATGTATACTATAATAAGTATAACATACGGCAGTATATTTAAGGTCAAAATGATTTTTCATGTATAATAGACTAGGACTACAATGTAAGTTAAAGTTTGCATTACACCTAAAGAGCCGGCGAGAGATCTTGTGTGGATAAAGAGTTTTTTTGACAAACACGAATATCTGGCAAGACTACCCCTGCTGATAGCGGGAGTTTGTTTTTGTTTTTTTGGGTTTTTTTTGGGTGGGTGGGGTGTGTGTGGGGGTGGGGAGTGGGAGGGGTGGGGTTTGTGGGCGGGGGGGGGGGGGGGGGGGTTGTTCAGGCGAACGGAATTTTTGCTATAACTGATTGAAGGATAACGTTGTATATCCTCGTTTCGTTTCGTTGAGAGAGAGAGGGGGTGGGGGGTACAATTAATAATCAGAGTTACAAATTACTATTTAACCAATTATCTGGTACAACAAATATAACATCTGTCTCCATACACCTATACTGATATATAGAACATTTTCATTAATGAAACACACAATCAAAACGTTATTCGACTGAAAAAGTCGTCTCTTGTGAGATAATCACTGATAACATGCAGCATGTAACATCGCCTCTATGATGCCCGTATCGAACTCATCACCAACGAATAACCATTTTTGTTTGTTTCATTTTCAGCCATCAAACATGGGTGTATACTTTCTTTCGCAGTTTAATTGCATAGTAACGCGGCGTTTTTATACCCACACATAAGCAAGATCTACAAGTACATGCACGCATAGCTATAACAATAATTGAATAAACTTAGCGACAGGTGAAATTTTAGAGATGACAATTTTGAATGTAGAATTTCTAGTCAGTGAAAAATCGGAAATTAGGTCTGGTTTGAACATTGCACCGAAATAGTTGCGAAAATATTTGGCCGACAATCCCCAAGGTCTTGTAATTACAGGTTTATCAATGGTACGCTTTATCAACACAAGCCCAGTCTCTCCAAAATACCAGGACACGGAAACACAGGAAACTTCACGTCGGAAGTCCTGCATTTAGACACATAAGATTATATTTCGGACATATTACATCTACTTGACAGGAATACCACACATTATTGGTAATTTAACATCGGAATAGTTATGACTTAATGTGAAATAAACGACGTAGAATAAAACTAAGCGGAATCAAAAATCTTTTGTTTACCTGACAAAGAACGCAGTTAATAAATAACTATAATATATTACACATTGTTACCTTTAATCATCTAACTGCCACATGTTGACATGTGTGCTAATTGCATGTCTAGCTTGTATTAATTACCCTCATCTAATGACCTTAGATCTCTTCCCGCTTGATCAACGTCCATTCTGCATCGCTGGCCAAACTAGCCATTACTATTATTGTTAGTAATTAGCCCTTTGATCTCTGTCTGCAATGCCAATAACGACGGCAATATGGACAGGTGTGTTTAATTAACAATAAAAACATAAAGTTTAATACAAATCTCTGATGTTTTATCGTTAACATCGTTCCTTTTCCTAGAGAGGATCTAAATGTTTGTTTGTTTGTGTTTAATTGTTCGGTTTGTTTACACATTACATTCGGTGTGCACGGAGTATCTGTTCTTTCTCTCTGGCTGTGCATGATCTGCATAAGTTGTTGTTTGAGTAGAAAGGAAAGGAAAGAATTTAGGAAAGGACGAATGAAAGAACATTATGAAGTAATTCGCACTGCAGGGCATACGACATACAAGTAGTGGTGGACGGCAAATGTTTTAAGATCATGAACTGACATAGTACAATATTTACACGAGGCTTAAATGTTTGTATTTGTCTGCTGAAGACAATGGATGATGCTGAAGCATGCGCAATACATACCAACAGAATATGAATGTATTCTGGAATGTGTGCTGAAGGAAAGGATTGTTTTCTGAAAAAGGAGAGGCGCAGAGAGACAATTTGTAGAAAGGCAACGCAGATAACCATACAAAAGCAACATTTATACAAAGGGAAAACGGAAAAAAACACAATTTATATTTTAAAAAATTACCGGCGACGCCCATGTCAAAATAGTTACGATTGCAGCATGTTTTGCCA
Organism: Haliotis rufescens; assembly: GCF_023055435.1. NCBI lineage: Eukaryota > Metazoa > Mollusca > Gastropoda > Lepetellida > Haliotidae > Haliotis > Haliotis rufescens. Next base: position 22,458,821 of record NW_025963879.1, read on the forward strand.
ATACATATAATGCTGTTATAACAAAATGTGTGGCACTGGATATTGTCTAATTCCCCTTTATAAGAGCAGATCTGATACCTTATATTATACCGCCGTCATATAGCTGGAATATTGCTGAGTGTGGCGTTAAACACACACAAAAAACCCGACCCCCCCACCAAAAAAAAAAATTTATTATTATTTTTGTACACTGTTTTCCAATGTCTAGAATGATTCAGATGTGGATAAGATATACACTTTATATTCTTTTTGTCCTTTTTGTTTTGTTCAATGTGGATATTTTCTATGAACATCGTGACTCATAGAAATAAATGTGATATAGTATAGTTTCTGTGTCACTCGCTTCGAAACATAAGGGACCCCTGAAGATCCAGGGTAGAATAGGTCTTCGGCAACCCATTCTTGTCGTAAAAGGCGACTATGCTTGCCGTAAGAGGCGACTAACGATCGGTTGGTCAGGTTCGCTGATCCGTTGCGTGGATCGATGCTCATGATATCAATCACTGGATTGTCTGGTCCAGACTCGATTATTTCAAGACCGCCGTCATATAGCTGGAATATTGCGGCGTAAAACGTCAAACCAACCAACCAACGAAACATCAGGCCGAAATACAATAGCACTGGACACAATGAGTGGTATATTGTCATGAATTCTCCAGAGCCTAATACTCAGTGAATAATGTACAAAATCCGAATGTGCATGATGTGTCCTCGCTATAGAATAAAGTGAAACCTCATTAATCCGGACAGTCGTTAGTAAGGACACCGTTGGTTCGGAACCCCGTTAGTTTGGACCCCCGGCACCTGGGACCCCCTCAGTCCGGCACTGTTTATCTGGATGACATGTACGCACAACTCGTTAATTCGGATATTTGGTTGTCTGAAACTTCATTGGGATCTATATTCATTCGGCTCCGGGGGCACGGATGGCCCAGTCGTCTAGGGCGCCGCGATTCGCTCTGCAGAGTTGCGTCCCTTGGGCACGCTAGACACCTATGAATGTGGGTTCGAATCCCGGTTCGCCCCGATTTTGTTTCTAGGTTTGTCAGCACCATACCCGTGCTCGTGGGTTTCATCGTAGTGGTAAACGTCTGAGACCATCATCACTTCGGGCTTTCCTCCCATATTAAGCTGACACGCCGTGATATAACTGGAATACTGTTAAAAGCGGCGTTAAACCTAACTCACTCACTCATTCGGCGCCACTATTATGATAAGGTGGATATATCAATTCCTACAATCGGATGAACTTCGGCATTCCAAAATAAGATTTTGTTTGTTGTTTAACGCCGCACTCAGCAATATTCCACCTATATGACGGCGGTCTGTACCTAATCGAGTCTGGACCAGATGTGACATCATGAGCATCGATCCACACACTTGGGACACGATGACATGCATCAACCAAGTCAGCGAGTCTGACCACCCGAGCCCGTTAGTCGCCTCTTTCGACAAGCATTGTCTCCTTTTATGGCAAGCATGGGATGCTGAAGACTTATTCTACCCCGGATCTTCACGGGTCTCCAAAATAAGAACAGTGGGGTAACACATCCCCCACCCTACTCACCCTAACACTGACTTAAATCACTATACCAGAGGTCTTCTAAACATGCTGGTGGATCCAAAATACTTAACCAACATCTAGTCTCTGAAGCGAACATATTTTACAGAAAAAAATTAGTTGTTTAATCTAATGATAAAATATGATAAAAAAGAACCAAGAGACTTTCTTCATTTTCAGAGTACTGCAGTTTTCCAAATATTATATACTTATATGGGCTGTGTTGGATATGTTTGTATCAGCGTCTGGGTGGCAAACTAACAAAAAACATACATTTACAGTTTGCCTTAGAGGTCCTGAGACTCGTAATCTGAGTGGTGTTAACTCTCATAATGCTGCTCCTAGACTGACATCTAGTCTCTGAAATGAACATATTTCACAGATAAAAACAGTTGTTAATTTTAATTACAGTTATGAATATAATACAAAGGAGCACAGAGACTCTTCGTTTTCAGATACTGTAGTAATCTAGACTTGCCAAATATTATAGACTTGCATGGGCTGTATTGGATATATTTGTTTGTATGACAAAATATGCTGCTCCGTTTGGGGGCTTAATAATAACTGAAAATAACTTGCGATTTATGAAAGAGAGTATATAGATATCTATAGATACACATACATTTGTATGTACAAACACTTAACATGCATACCCTAATGGTCCCAAAACATCTTTCGTTTTCTACAACGTCGATAAATTAAGACCCGGATGTGTTTATATTACTTTACTGATTTTCACAATATATCTTTTGTTTACCGAGATGACTACTAGAAATTATGAAACTGTGTTTAACTCTGACATCAGCAATACTGACAACAAAGATGTGCTGACGGTAAGCAAAGAGCAGAATATTACTCCACCTCAACAAAGAAACTTCAAGGGAAGCCTCGAACAGACAATGACCGTTGGGTTGAATATATTTTGTACACAGCATAAGTACAGCCCGTAAACTCACACAAAGAGGTTAAATTACTTAATACCCCCAAGCAAATTCGTCATGCTTCACGTGGTACCCCTTTGGAGAAGTTTCACTGCAGTGTCAACCTGTTTTGTTGACATTGTTTCAAGCTCCGCCCGTTTTGCAACGAACGCTACCATTGGATTCAATTTGTTAACGGCGTTTTCATTGGTCTTTTGACACGTGACTCTCACATGCCTTGGGACAACACTTTGTTGAGTGTTTATTGCAAGGCTCACAGTAAGACTATGGGATATTTAGGGACCGTGACAGTACCATGCCAGCCAGAAGAGATCGAAGTTAGCGTGGAAAGGAATTAGTTCACCATGTTGTGCTTTGTCTCACAACCAAACTCTGTTGTTTTGGAGGTAGAAGTGGATACCCGTGCCGATGGCCAAGACTGTCTCGATAAAGTAAGTTAGTCGTTTCCCCACACGGCCTACAACTGACATACGTTTCTCAAGTACAATACCAAAACAATTATCCAACTTATTTGATGTTTAATAACTTGACGTCCACCAGCTTGCCGTCATATCAGCGATAAGAGGTTTCTTGTAGTTGTCACAGAATTACAATCCGTTACGCTTCAATGAGTCACGGGCAGCAGAGCAACCACTTGAGGATTTTCCTCCGTTCATATATTCATATGTGTGTACTAAAGTACCCAATTTCATGCTCATTCGACTTGAATTAATGATAGCACAATATTTTGTTCATTATCTATCAATAAATGATGCCTCCTTATACGTTTGCCGGCAATGTTGACAACCATCAGCTGTTCACCATCAGCTGGCCGGCGAGCGAAAAATGGCCGCGGATGCAGGGTCAAAGTCCAATCTGGATTGAACCTGGAGAGTTTGCTTTGTCTGTTGGGCGGTAGTGCGCCCATCCTCACGTTGTAGTTGTAACTAGTAAGATGTAAAACTATGCTGTTTGAAACAACATGCGGTCATCAAGTGTTATTATAGTTATTGTAGTTGAAATGTTAGCTCAACATAGAATAATAAATAAATATTTCACATTAAGTTGGAAAAAGAAAATTATAGGAAGTTGAGAATCAATCTGTTCAACCCTTGAATCATGTCAAGACCTGTGTTATGTAATAAAAAAAAATTATGAAAAATAACGTGGGAATATGTAAGAAAGTATTTAATGAATTGTAAATTATTTAATGACATTGGTATATGTTTCAGTAAAAAAGTGAGATGTATCTTGGCTCTGCCTAAGGGCTGAACATACATAGATAATGTCAATATTCATCCACATGTCACTCGAACCAAAATATAAAACTTAAAGATTCACTGCTATTTACTTATATAATTATCACATGGTGAATGTAGGTTGTTATCAAGTGTATTCTACATGTTTTGTGTTAAGTTGTGTTAACTTTCTGAGTAAAGTACAGATTCTAGTACTTTTGGGGGTTTAATCCCGTTCAGGATTCGAACCCAAACTGCCAGAGTCGCCTGCACACAAAGTCAGCGATCTAGCCCACTCAGCCACCGAGGCTTCCACAAAATAAGTCTGACAACTGAAAGTCTAGATTACATACTTTGTGTACCCCTCTGAATGGCACGGCATGGCTCCCATGGCCGAAAGCTATGAACACACAATGCCTTTTAGAAAGTGGTAAAATGTAACAAATGGTACATTTGGGATAACACTTTCTGAGTAATGTACAGATTCTCGTACTTTTTTGGGTTGAATCCCATCCAGGATTCGAACCCACACTGCCATGTTGAAAATCATATCAATTCCATTGCCCATTCTCCCATCCCATACACTGTGGACATCGAGACAGCGGATACTTGGCTCATGATTCTTTCAGTGATAATAGTATTGACATACAACATGCCACCTTCATTACAGATAGGGCCTTTGTCCTGTGTAATATAAATATTAGTTACCAGTAGTGAACATCAATTCGAGTGCAGTCTTCGACCACTCGTCTGAAGTCCCAGTCATTTAAAAGTTTGATTAGCCTAGTCACCTCAGCAAATAATTGATCATATAAATATGATAACACTAAAATCTACTTTAAGTTAAAATGACACTGATAGCCGAGTTCGGGCTAGTGACTTTATTTGGTACAGTGAGTGAGTGAGTATGGTTTTGCGCCGCTTTTAGCAATATGCAAGCAATATCACAGCGGGGACACCAGAAATGGGCTTCACACATTTTACCTGTGTCGGGAATCGAACCTGGGTCTTCGACATGATGATCGAACCTCTAGGCTACCCAACTGCCTTTATGGGTACAGACTGAAGATATTCTTTTGATTGACAGTATGCATATTTCTCCAGCTCTGTCATCTTAATTGTGCTTCTGGCTTTATCCTCATATTGACTACTATGACATCTCATAAAAAGAGTTATCTTCCTTATGCTCAGTAAAGTTCACTAAACATATCATCGGTTCAAAATAATAGAATCCTATTGTAATCACTTTAGTAATAAGTTTCGGTAGTCAAATGTGTTGCAGCACTTTGTGGAAATTCAGGAAAGAGACCTTTTAAGTTTATAGATGATATTAATATATAAATCTATAATAATCATTAATAACATGCTTGTTTGAAGGATCAGGGATCCGATTTAACACCATGAAATACCTTGAGTGTCTCAAGTGAAGAGGAAGTAAGTTATCATATATCTAGATTAGAGGAAAGACTTGTCGACCAACAATGACCAACCCAGGAGAGCACTGAACCAACTTTGACAGTAGGGCTGGGTCGGGTAACTCGGGTACTCGGGTCGGGTCGGGTCGGGTCGGGTCGGGTAGGTACTGAGTAGGACCCAGGTACCCACAGGACTACCTGGATCCGTGGTTAGTCACGTGATATATTGTTTCATGACAAAAATTCACAATATAACTACATGGTGACACGACAATTTTAAGTCTCTTATATTCGCATTTGTTCATGACTATGAACACGTTCCTTCTGACTTATATATGTTTCAACAAAGCTGAAACTTCAGTGTATGCATGACCACATCGTTTTGTACGTGTATCTAAATACATTCTGCCAGGGCTACTGTCAAACTGTTCCCAATCGGACATTTTGTACCTATCTCTTGACACCAACAGCGGGTACCCGGGTAGGGTCGGGTAATAGGGGTGTGGGTATCCGGGTAGTAAAATTGGACTCGTCCCAGCCCTATTAGACAGCTGCATTCTCACTATCATTGTGTGAGCTTGTGGTGTCATATCAAAAGTAGGTCAAAGATTTATGTCAAAGACTGCCAGTTATACAGCTAACTGTAGTGTGCATGTCAAGACTGCTTATTGACAGTTATATGACCTTGGACAACTTTATTTATGTGTAACAGAAAATGTCAGGTTGAAAGGAGACCCTCACCTGTCAGTGTTAGTGCATGTGGTCTAACAGTGACCCTGGCAATCTAGGAACATATGGAACAGAAATAGTAAACTGTTCTCATTGCTGTATGGTTATGTGTATAGATTTGTCATAAAGAAAATTGTAAGGTCCCAAGCTGGTCACATGTATAAACCGTGATCAATAGCATGAGTTAAATCCATTCCAAATTCGTTTCAGTCTTGCTGCTTTTTCACACTGGTGTCTTCAGCAACCCATGCTTGCCCTAAAAGGCGACTGCTTGTTGTAAGAGGCATCTAACGGGATCGGGTGGTCAGACTCGCTGACTTGGTTGACACATGTCATTGTATCCCACTTGTGTGGATCGATGCTCATCACTGATTGTCTGGCCTAGACACGGAATTCCGATTTTTGTTTGAGATCTTTTGAACTGGTCCCTGGAATGAATGTAAGTGAGCAAAGTTGAAGTTCTTATGAATAAATCCAGCGGCCTGCAACGTTGTTGTGTTATCGTCTACAGGTTAGTGAACAACTTCACATCATCGAGCAGGACTACTTTGGACTCCAGTACCGTGGCAGTAAAGGGGAGACGCTATGGCTAAACCTGCGGAATCGGATCGACGATCAGATTGGAGGAGCTCCTCCTTACCGTTTTATGTTCCGGGTGAAGTTCTTTGTGGAGCCCCACTACTTACTTCAGGACGAAACAAAGTAAGTCAACACAATGGAGTGCAAGTGACCTGGTCATTTATGGAATGACATTTTGATATGTGCACACTGTGCCTCAGTTGCACCCTTAGCCTAGACAGGATCTGTAGATGAGGGAGAAAATTCTCTGATTCCCCCTAAGTAGGATCTCAAGGGTGGATCCAGCATTTTTAAAAAGGAAGTTTCCAAAATATCCAAAATCCTCTCTCAGATTATTTTACTGCCTACAACAAACTACATATGGTTTTCAAAAGGGGGTGTCTGGACCCCCTTCCCCCTGCCCCCAACCCCTACCACACACTCTTGATCCGCTTATGGACCTTTGGTGTATGCCAGACCCTGACATGTGCTCTTGGGTTTCCTTGATATTGTCTTTGATCTGTGTCACCTAGACAAAGCTGGTTCACCTTGCTATGACTAATATGATTCAAAGTTGGGCACTCCAAGCAAACAGAAAGTAGATAGACTCAGATAGGCTAGAGTATTTATTGCTAATGACAATTGTTCTAAATGTACCCTGGTACCCAAGTTTGAGTTTTTAGTATGCACCTCCTTTAAGACTATCGATCATGTGTGAAGCATAGTTGAAGCAGGGAGCGGGTAAACACTTCGAGGCAACCGGGAAAAAATCAAAAGGTTAATTTTGCAATTGTAGTCCTTGGCAAAATAGGCCTTCTTTTTCTAACATTGTTTATGTCAGGAATGGGCAAGATGGAGAAAGAAACTATTTTGAAAAGCAAAATTGTGTACTTTGTTAGTTTACTGGGGTTATAAGTTTATATATAAGTTTATAACACACACGCTTATAACAAACTGACTGATATAACAAACTTATTTTTAGGTCCCAGACATTTGCTGTATATATGCAAATCTCATCCGGGAGTCTTTTGATATCAAATATAGCAACATGAGTTGATAAAAATGGAAAAAAACTCTGAGGCAAAAGAGAGATTTTATTTATCATCCAACATCATTCTTCCAACTTTTTCAGTTTGTAGACAGTAATAAGCAGTGTCTTAGTGTAAAAAGTACTGCTAACAACTTCAGCAGCAGAGCCATTATTGTTGTCATTTAATTGTGAAGTCATTGGTTACCATAAAGTCACAATGGCCTGCAAAGCATTGTCATGCAATTTCACTGCAATGTACAATGTAGATATCACTTGATCTCACCCAAGCAATATCTCCTGTGGGAGTCAGTTTTTGATAAATGCTTATAACAAACTATGGTTATGTTATGTAACAAACTAAAATTAGTTATAACTCTAATTAACTGTATGTTGTTAGTATGTCTTTCACCCCACAGCATACAAAACATTCACATTTTAGTCTTCTATGTTTGTACAAGATTTTCACACCACTTTCATCTTTCATAGGCACCAATTTTACCTGCAAGTGAAACAAGAGCTGCAGTCCAAGAAATATGAAATAACAGATACACCTCAGGCTGTGAAGATGTTAGCCCTGCTGTGTCAGGCTGAGCACGGCGATGCGACAACCAACTCCTTCCAACAGAACGTGTACACGCAGATGATGCAAGGCCTTTGTGAACCCACGGAGGAGGTGCTCAACCTTGTGTATGAAGAACATTGTGAACTGCGGGGGATGACTGCGGGGAATGCTGAGTATCACTTACTACAAGAGGTGTCCGAGCTGCCCACGTACGGTACAGAGTTTCACGATGCCAAGAGGACGTCTGGAGAACCTACCAAGATAGGCGTTGGTCCTGAAGGATTGTCCATGTACAATGTCGAGGCAAACAAGATGGACAGGTAGGAGATGGTTGTTGCATGGTTCCATACAATTGTGAAGACTGTTAGTCCGAGAGAAACGGGAGGTGGGCTTGGTGTGAAACCTGGTGGTTAAAGCTTTGGCTTCTTATGTTGGGGTCTGGGTTCGATACCCCACTTATAAACAATGTGTGTAAATACCTTTTGTGTTAGAAGTGACTTAACACTTCAAATGAAACGGGCTGTCGGGTAGCCTAGTGGTTAAAGCGTTCGCTCGCCATCCCGAAGACCCGGGTTCGATTCCCGACATGGGTACAATGTGTGAAGCCCATTTAAGGTGTCCCCTGCCATGATATCGCTGGAATATTGCTAAAAGCGGCATTAAACCATACTCACTCACTCACTCAAATGAAACATTTTACGGTCTGGTAGCTTCCCCCCCCAACCCATTGTCTCACTGGTGAATTGCTCTCAATTTTCTACACAGAATTCATTAGTATTATAATGAAAAATTCCTCTAACTAAGCATGTACCATTTCAGGATTGCCTATGCCTTGATCCAGATGGCAACCCACATGGATCAGAAGGTGATCCTCCGAGTTTTTGATGACAAGGGGGACCCAAGTATCCATCTTGTGTTTCGTTTCAAAACCTGCAAAGCCGCCAACGCCTTGTACCGATGTGTGACGGAGATGCATTCTTTCTACCGCTGCGACACAGTCCGGGAAGATGTGTCCACCCAGTTCTGCAGAGACCTCAAAGGAACCATCTGCTCCATATTCAATGAAAATACTTCTCTGGGTAAGTACAGATATACACTGTGGGTTAGATAGGTTCCCAGAACTCAATTGCAGGAGTCAACTAAACGTAATGGTCAGGCCTAGTGTTGGGCTTCAAGTTTACGGACATGACAATTGTTCTGATGAAACACATTTGAAACTTATGTCATTTTGTATTTGAAAGATGGTGATGATTATGTTTGATTTCTGGTTTCTTTGGCACTTTTATTCATATTTTATGTTCAAAACTGTTTTCACAGGAGAAAATATCAAGCGATATGCCCTAGGAGACATCACTGCAATGAAATTGCATCATAATGCTTTGCACATGAGTCAAAACGGTTAAAATTCTGAGGCTTTTATTCACTCACAGATATTTTTTATATCGAGACACTTCTGTCAATATAGTTTCACTCTTCAAGAGAACTGTGATGAAAAGGACACCACAGAAATACACCAGTTGTATGTAGAACACAACAAAAATTAAGAATATCAAGTTTCATTGAGTGCTATTTGTTTCAGGTAAGAAGTACATATTTGACATTCGACGGACCTGTCGGGAGGCATACGACCACGCAAGAAGGAAACTGTGGTCTGCAAGCCATGATGGTGAAAGGATGAATGGTGTGGAACCTCTTCGCCGTAGTCGTGAAAGCATTGTCTGTGATAACAATGAGAACACCATTGTTACATCCGAGTGCCAGGTAGGAGAGACTACAACTGACTATATGAAGTTTGTGGGAGGTCAACTAATTTGGGCATCATTACCTTTTTAGATTTCAGTAGAATTGTTCATATATGCATTCTATTAGCAGCATGTACTAGACCAAACCTAAACCAAGACTAAATATCTGTGAATACCTGGGTTAGGATAGGCCTTCAGCAACCCATGCTTGCCGTAAGTGGCAACTAACCTGATCGAGTGGTCAGACTCGCAGACTTGGTCATCGCATCTCAATTGAGTAGAGCAATGCTCATGATGTCAGTTGCTGGAATGTCAGGTCCAGACTTGATTATTTACTGACCGCTGAGTATCGCTGGAATATTTAACAAACAAAACAATAGAAAAACTTTAGAAGAGTCCTGTACCATGAACAATACCGATGCATCCATGATATTCAGAAATATGGATCTTTGTTTCAGGAGCTGCGAGCCCGGCTAGCTAGTATTGAAGATTCCCTCCGCTGTGTAGTGTGCATGGACAGACAAATCTCAACAACATTTTGTCCGTGTGGCCATGTCATCTGTTGTTCTGAGTGTACACAACACATAACAGAGTGCCCTGTGTGTCGCACGTCCATAGACAAAGTGCAGAGGATCTTTATTCCAGGCCTTCACTTGGAGCCTCCATGCTCACACCTGTAGTGAGAAAAACTCCCAACAGTGCCTGGACATAGGGATGGCCTGCCAATGCAACAAACCCGGTGATATTGTGTCTCGGAGCTGGTTCTTCGGGTAATGTTTTATAAAAGAATGTTTTTGTCAACATCGAGGATGTGTCAACATGGAGTTCATTCATGGATAACAATGATGGAAATGGACCAGAGATGTTATTACGTTTCGACATTATGCACAAACTTGCCTTCCCTGCTTTGGAGCAGGTTGGAAACATATCCTGTCTGTGACTATGTACAGATGATGGACAGCTTGGAAATGAAACTGTGTGATTTCGATGATACGTTTCATCCTTAGGCCAGAATCATTGGAAGATTCTGGATAAGGAGGCTGTTTTTTGTAAATTGTCTGGAATTGTACAGATCTGATTTCATTACTACATTAACAATCCTTGTAGATCATTGCATCATTGGTAGTCTGTAGCACACATTACATAAAACAATACATATCTGTGATATATGAGAAATTCCATTTTAACACAGGCCAAAAAATAGCAGGATTGGCTGAGCAGAGCTTCAGAATGATCATGTGATCCAATAATTGGGGAAAGAGGATACTGCATAAATATGGAGATTTTTCGTTTGGACCTTGGCGCTCTGAAGCTCTGGTTACCATTATCATGATGCTGGCACGTCACAAAAAAGTTCACTATTTTTCTATTGGATTTGACTGAAATCTTAAAATAGAGTTGAGACATGTATGTTCCTGAATGTCCCTACCTGAGGCCTTGTGGTTCAATTGGGATGTGTAACCATGGTAACAGCTTTCACATCAAGTGTTATCTTGATACTTTCCTGTTAAAATCTAGTCAAACCGAATCAAATATATTTCCTGTTGGAGCAGTGTGGATTGATTTGATAATCACTCTGTACTTGTCAAAGTTACTTATTTATTTCTATGACAGATTTTTGTAAAAAAAGCTTCTTTCAAAGATTCTTAGATGGTTCAAAATTGTTTTAGAAAAAATAGACCAGTTGAAATGAAGACACTGGCTGTTGACTGACATTTAAGTTTCAGTTTTATTCTCTGTTGCTAAATTTTAACATTAAATTAGGAATGATTGACCATTGAGTGTTTTTCTTCTGTACATCATGTACATAGTACTGTTATTTTACTGATTATTAAGAAACAACAATCTGTTAACTGCAGACTATTTTAATATGTCTACGTGATATTTAACTGAACAGTGTTGAATTATGGCAACACAGAACATTCCATTATACAAGTTACTGTTCTTGCAGGTAATGGTTTTAAGACATTGCTACTCAGGAATACTTTTTAAATTGTACTTAATTTTTTTTATTTCTTTGGATGATAGAGCTAGGTTTTAACAACAATCTCCAAGTTTTAGTTTGTAAGGCCAGACCAATTAGTTTTGTCCTCCCCAGGTACTGAAAAATGCAAAAATACATGATGAATTGCAGCATTTTACAGAAGCCAATTATCACTGTATGCTATATACTGCTATGTCACTGTATAATTATTTTGAAATTTCTAAGAACTAAGTAGAAGCTCAAGTCGCTATCTTGAAAATTCTAATTATTGAGGTGAAATTTAAGATACTATTTTGATTATTCAACATAAACTGTTGTGAGATTTGCAAGTTTCAAGATGGGCTTCCGTACATTTTGCATATTATATTACCAAATATCCTTGTGCATGTGTAACACCCTCTGGGGGGGTTTGGTTTTTTGGGTGGGTTGGGATGGAAACTGTATTTTTCCTGTGAGGGGAAGAAGTGAAGGGCGTATCTGTCAAGCAACCAAACAAGTTGGTCTGGCTTACAGGAACTTTTATTTTGATCACGTTGAGCTGCATACACAGTTCTTTCGCTTGTGATAGGGGTATTGTATCAACTGCATATAAAGGCTGCATTTGTGATAGCAGTTTTGCAGCAAGATTGTGTGATCTGTGAAATTTGAGGGATATCTCTATTCCAGAGGACACAAGAAATTTTAGCAATGTTCATAGATGTTGAAATCATTTGTGGTGTGATAACTGCCACACTCCATAATGGGAGTAAATATTTATGTAAGTTTGTCAGTGAATATTGTGAAAAACAACAGTACTCCAGCTGTCGTTTTTACCAAAAAGCATGACATTGTCTACCATTGCCCACCCATAAATGATTTTAGTGCTTGAACTATTATTTAATAGTTTCCACAAGGGCTTATAAGAAGTTGTAGCCAAGATTGCCTTGTGCAAAAGGCTTTGATTCTCACAAAACCAATTGTTAGCAGGCTGTTAATACTATATTACCGTATTTGACGTAATAAGCGCCCCGCTCCAATAAGCGCCCACAGCAATATTTGCTGATATATTGGCTAGCGGACAATCCCAATTTGCAACCCTTCCGATTGATCAATGTACACAAGACTTATTTATTTGCGTATAAACATGTGTTATATGCATCCTTAATCATGGGAAATTAAATCCTGAAAAAATATATCTGTCATTTATAAAAAAATTCAGGCTGTCAGCATAAACCACGAAATTTACGATTTTTCAACTCTGTTCGTTTTTCACCAAAGTAATATTTCCCTATTTCTAATTTTGAGAGCACCCTGTGCGCTTATTATGTCGAATATGGTACTCAACATTTGCTAATGACCAACATAATAATCTTTGGTTAAAGATGAGGTTCTCAGCAAATGTTGAGTGGTGTGTGTATAATATATGTATATGTTTATATGTATGTATATATGTATTTAATATATACATATACACATATATGTGAAAGTGTATTGAAACTCATACTGAAAATGGCATGATGTAATTGTGTCAAATGTGCGAACATGTATATATGTTTGCATACAGCTGTGAATAACTGTAATTTATTTTCCCTATTCCATATTTATTGTAACATACTGAATGGAATGACAGGACCCATACAGGAGTTTGTGTCTGTGTCAGTCCACTGTACCATGGTCTTTCTTACATGTGTTTAACCAACCCATCATTTGCTGTCACACCGGCTCCATATCGTGGGGGATGTATTTAGAATCAAATGTCTTCCTCATCTTTGTACCAGAAACTGAAAAAGAAAAACGCTAAGAGGCCACTTCTTACCTCAGACGAGTGGAAATCAATGATGCTATGGTTCAGGAATACCAATTTGGATCTTTGAGCAGTGGTACTTAAGTTGATAGATGACCCTACAAGCGGCTGAATCAAATTTTGATACATATGATTAAGCTTGGGTGTTTTAACTTTGTGCTGTATAGAAATGCCGTACAGCTTAATGCAAGCATCCAAATCTTGAATGGTTATTTGCCATATTGCATTGTTTTGATGGTCGCTCAAGGGTTTTGGGGTTTTTTTCCAATGGAACCAAAAGCTCTTGATACATCAATATGTATTGAAATAAAATAATCATAGCAATATAAAATGTGTTATATGGTAAGGATTATTTAAGAATATATACATGTGTATGTTTACCCTAACCACTGGTTTGGGTCCAGTCCCAATGGTTGATCTAGTCAAGGTGCTGATGGATTCCGTCTCTTCAAATTTGTGTCGAATGTGATTATGATTGATGTATACTGAATCATTCCAAAAGTCTAACTTATAGGGTATTGAAATAAACCAAATTTGAAGAGAGGAATCTGAGAATAGGTGCAATTTGGAAGAGAAGCATGCCTTGCGTTTTTCATAGTAACCTGTGATGTTTACTTGTCTAATATAATTAATAGCAAACATGAGTTTGATTCCATGGTGAAATCCACTGTACAGGGGTGTCTCTTTCCAGATACGTCCACTGGATTCACATTTGAATTCTAAAACATTAACATTTGTTGTGCTTCACGATTTCCTCCGAATTCCCAGATGCCATTTGATTTTTTTTAGACCATGATCTCAATTCACTAAGCTCTATTACCAAGGATATCTATTACTAACAACGATTTGTTCCAGATGGCATCCCAATACATTGAAATCTGTTATAGGTTATATTTTGATCTTGTTCATGAAACTGTACATATATGGTTTTGCAAATCAAACGGGTTACCTGCACAGAGCTTTCCATTGTCAATTTCAAACATAGCCATGTTATTTTTATCATTGTGAATAAACATTCATTGTATTAAGTACAAGTCTGTTATGTGTTTTTTTAAAGTGTACAGTGATGTGAGTGAATGATATATTCAGCAGCCTTCCATCTGTGGCAGCTTAAGCAATCATGCAGTTGGGATCCTATGATTTGTTTGTCATTTGGGTGTCTGTAAATCAAACATATCCAGACAATCCAGTGATTGACATCATGAGCATCGATTTACACAATTGGGATACGATGACATGACCAGCCGATCCCGTTAGTCGCATTCCAATAATGGACATTATGACATTTGAGGATACTCCTAGTTCGTCCTTTTGACAAGCAGTAGCTTCTTGGCCCCAACGCTGCAGGAGGGAATATATGGAGAATCTCACCAGTGTCTATTGATATCAAATATATCAACACAGGCTGAAAGAAGATTAAAATTCTGAGGCTTGTGAGGAGTTTCAAATTGATGATTGTTCATATATTTAATATCAGTGGAACAGGCGAACGCAAGATTCACTATCTGGTATGGTGACGATGAAGTCAGTGGGCTTGAGGGGCTTGACGTCTCTAGAGCAAAGCTACATTGACATTGTTTCACCCAAAGTGTCATCTTGTCACATAAATGTTGTTGTCCCCCAGTACATACTCTGTAGCTATTGTGTCCACCCTTTCTGCACGTGGGGTCCTCAAACGCAGCTACTGCCTGTCCAATTTGTCTGACCCACTCCCATATATTTCAGGCTAACCTAATCCAAGAATGAGGCACCAATTCACTTTTCAATCCATTCAATAGAATTTCAGTGGTAGCTAGATGTTTGTTCGTTTTTTAACGCTGCACTAAGTAATATTCCAGCCATATGACGGCGGCCTGTAACAAATCGAGTCTTGACCACACAACCAAGGGATTGACATCGTGAGCTTCGATCCACCAATTTGCGATACGATGACATGTATCAACCAAGCGAGCCTGACCACCCGTTAGTCGCCTCTTACGACAAGCATAGTCGCACTTAAATAGGGCAAGTATAGGTTGCTGAAGACCTCTTCTACCCCAGATCTTCACATTGGTAGCTAGATGTCTTTTCATGTGGAAACAACAGATATAATAAGTGTCGAGCACTTGCAATGACCTTTGTCACTTATGCCAGTTTGAGTGTTTGTGATGATGTTGTTTGGAATAATTTGGGCAATGTCTCTGAAATTTACAGAGAAAATACTTACTTAAATTAGGAAACTTCCACATCTTATAAAATTAAGCCGATCATAAAAATTGTCTATTTAAGGTTAATTTCCTTACATGAATTCCTAGAATACAATTATACAAAAATAACATTACAATGATCAAAATCAGCAAATTTTAATGTTTAGCCAACTCGAATGGATCCCAGCAAAGGTCTCTGAAAGAAACCACTTGAACGCCTCAAGTTATTCTAAAAAGATGAATAGCTCGCGGCTTTTGAACCGGTTTCTGTCACAGAAGAGCTCTAAAGCAGATGACAAAATGTGAGATTAAGCCCGTTCACCGCGAATACGACGTGCCAGCTGTATGTCTTTGGGCATGATGGTGACCCGCTTTGCATGAATTGCACACAGGTTCGTGTCCTCAAATAGTCCGACCAGGTAGGCCTCTGCCGCCTCTTGTAGGGCCATAACCGCCGAACTCTGGAACCGAAGATCCGTCTTGAAGTCTTGAGCTATTTCTCGCGTGAGTCGTTGGAAGGGGAGTTTTCGGATTAGAAGTTCGGTAGATTTCTGATAGCGTCGGATTTCTCGTAGTGCCACCGTTCCTGAAAATGCAACGATACGTAAAGATACGTAAAGATACGGCAACGGAATAACCATGATGCTAAATATTTTGACGTCACCTATTTGGTACTGAAACCGAACGGGTCATGGATAACCACAGATCGGCGTATAATACGCGGATCAAAGCGCCATATCCAAATGGTTGTTTGGTTGTTTAACGCCTCACTCAGCAATATTCCAGCTAACATAGCGACGGTCTGTAAATAATCGAGTCTGGACCAGACAATCCAGTGATAAATATCATGAGCTTCGATCCAAGTAATTAGGATTGATGACATGCATCAACCAAGTCAGCGAGCCTGACCACCCGATCCCGTTAGTCGCCTCTTACGACAAGCATAGTCGCCTTTTACGGCAAGCATGGGTTTTGAAGACCTATCCTACCCCGGATCTTCAGGGGTCAATATTCAAACGGAGTATGGTAGACTCCGCGATAGGAGCGTAAAATACCTATGACTATGATACCCACTTTACCTCATAACCGAGATCTGGATAATACTTGGCTGCCTTGTACACACATGGCGAAATATTGTGTTTCAATGTAAACATAGGAACATTTTTTGTTGGTTCAATGTGAAAAAATATTAATGAATGAATGTAAAAGAATAACAAAACAACTGAACTAATTGCTAAATCGCTGTTTCTCAACTAAAATATCGGAAACTAGTTTCTGTTTAACGCTGGTTGGGGTATGAGATCAAATCCGACTGACATATTAAAACCCGATCTTTGGAAGTTGGTTTGATTATAATGTAAACAAATAGGGACGGTCTTACCTGGCCTGTACCGATGGGGCTTTTTCACCCCTCCTGTGGCGGGTGCACTTTTTCTTGCGGCTTTGGTTGCAAGTTGTTTTCGCGGAGCCTTCCCGCCTGTTGATTTTCGGGCAGTTTGCTTCGTCCTTGCCATCTTTGCGTTCAGAGTTGATAAAGCATCAGTTATTTCAGTCTAGAAATTTGGCCTGTCAGAATGTAGCGACATAAACGCTCCGAAAGCAACTGTATCACGTTTTGCTTACACCTGTCGTCTGTCAGTCTTTGTTTGCATGAAATCCACGTGCAGCGCGTGCACTCATGACCATCGTCAATACCAAACAACCCGAAATGGAGCATTAAAGTCAAAGCGGTCCACTCATGAAATCATTACGGATTTCGGGATTTTTTCGCTAATTTGAAACTTTATACTGCTTTCGTGAATTAATCATAACTAAATACCTCAATGAAAAGCCTCGTATATATTCTAAGATCTCTCGGTACTATGCGCATATATAATTCTATTACTAATGAAAGCACGTACCTATGTATAACCTTCACGTTTATATACTACTCAAAAGAAGTTAAGGATCACCTGATTCTTTCATATTACTATAGTTCATCTCTCATGTCATGACAGATTAACTTTACCATTATGAAAGAATCGGGTGATCCTTAACTTATTTTGAGTAGTATATATATTAATTTTTATAGATAATGTCATATGTTATATGAAGTTATTCGTACTTGCCGGCATTGCCATAGAGCAACCGTTTAAGGGTCTATGTACACGCGTAGAGCTGTGACGAAGCGAACTATATACAGTTAACCCTCATTGATCCGTACTGCCCTGTGGATAATATTGTTTGAAACGTATTTCTAAATACAACTTTCATATACCAACGATTCGTTAAACCGAACGATATGTCACTAGGAAGGTTACTACCCTGATTAACGGGGTCTCAGTGGTGTTTACATGTTACAAGGACATTACTAGGATTTTATTTATTCAAACAAAGCTTTATACGAAATTTTCTCATTTTTTATAACGATCCACGCTTGTGATAAAATGCGGTTTTAATGCATTTTTCGACAAAGTTAAGATATAGAAATAAAATTATAGAAACTGAAAACATGCATGCACTCCACGACAAACGATATACTGATTACAAAACGTTCGTCAGAACAATATACGAAAACCATACGAGAATAAATCGGATTCCTGATCAAAGTTGGGAATCATACGGAAGCCTTTGAGGGCCATTGGTTTTTTAAAACATTTTCGATACTAAGTTGAAATTTTAAGATCCTTTCTTATTATCTTGAAATTTCAACTTAGTATCTTGAAATTTCAAGTTAGTATCGAAAATTTTTTAAAAAACAAATGGCCCTAAAAGGCTTCCGTAGAATCAAGAATTAGTTTTAAATTTTAAACAGATCCTATACAGATATATTTGACACGAAGATCCTGCTCAACCGAACGGATTTAGCATGCACGCTACCGCTAGCTTTAGTGCTGTGACAAGTAAGTAAACAAGAGTAGCCCCCCTTGCTTCAACAACTTCCGGTTTTTGCGAACGAAGCACATGCAGAATATAGCAGTAGATGTGATACATGTTTGAAAGTTGATTTCACGAAAATGGCTTCCGCTAGAGCTATGGTCATAGGACAGGTGATCAAGAGGGGCATCGGACGACCCGACACAGTTAAAGTGCGATGCCTGAAAATGTCTCTAGACCGTTATCTTCTCAAGGTGACTAGATTTCTTGCCATCATATAGGGATTGATCAATGGCATCACCATGGTCCATGAGCAGATTGACCAATGATTAATATCTGAAATTGATGGTACTTAAGCAGAAGGACTATTTTATAATCACTACTAGAAACTTTGAAGAAGTTAACAAGATTTTGTCATCTTTTTGGTTGTACACAACTTGTGACTTTCATTAGTTCAGTCCTTTTCAACGTTGATTAGGTAAATGGTGTTAAGAATCTTAATCTATGAACTTCTGGAATTAGAACCATCTAAATGTTCATAAATGTAAATACCAGTGAGATGTGTAGAACATTTTAGGGCGGTAAGACTCTCTCTCTCTCTCACCATGCTCACACACACACACACACACACACACACACACACACACAGTGAGATGTGTAAAACATTTTAGGGCGGTAAGACTCTCTCTCTCTCTCACCATGCTCACACACACACACACACACACACACACATACACACACACACGCCCCTAACTGTAACTTCTCCCTTAAAATGTTTAGGAATCATAACCCCCAGATTCCGGGGTAGAATAGGTCTTCAGCAACTCATGCTTGCCGCAAAAGATGACTATGCTTGTTGTGAAAGGCAACTAACGGGATCGGGTGGTCAGGCTCGCTGACTTGGTTGAGGTATGTCATCAATCCCAATTGCGCGGATCTATGCTCATGATATCAATCACTGGGTTGTCTGGTACAGACTCGATTATTACAGACTGCCGTCACATAGATGGAGTATTGCTGAGTGCGGCGTTAAACAACAAACCAACCAACATAACCCCTAGGCTCGGGATTATTAGAAAAAGCATTAATGTAGGATTAGGGTTCAGTTGCCCTAACCCAGGCAAAATTTCAAGTGTGGAAATCTCTGTGAGAGCTTTAATGTCAGACGGACATGAGTGGCCCAGGGGTCTGCATCCCTTTTGGCTTTACCATGCCAGGATGTGAGCGCCTCTCCCTCTGTAGTCTAGGGGAATGAGAGTATGCACTGAAAGTGGAAGGTCAGTGGTTTGATCCCCAGACATGTCACACAAAAAGATGTTCAGATGGTACTTGTTACCCTGCCTGGTGTTTGGTATTGAGGGGATAAAACAAGCACTTTCTCGGCTCGGACACAGAATACTGGCATGGTGTCTCCGTGGCCTAACACTATAAGACCTACATTAGGTCTGACTAGTACAAACAGGCACATACACACATGCCTGCACATTGCAATAATCTTGAACGCGACGTAAAAACCCCATTTCACCTCACTGCCATGCCAGGTTGTACTGATCATGGGTTTAATCCAAGGTTCACCCTAATGACAGTCCGCGGCATAGCTAGTGGTTAAAGCGGGTTCGATTCCCAACATCGGTACAAGGTGTGAAGCCTGTTTTTTGTCAGTACATCAACAAGGAATATACCATATTTTCTTGAGTATAGTGCGCACCCAAGTATAATGCAAACCCCCCTCTAGCGGATTCAGTATTTTAGAGAGAACAAAATTCAAACATTATGAGCAGAAAATAATTACACCATACCCCTTCAGTGAATACGGGTAAATGAACAGGTGATAAAAACTTGGTCACAACAAATGAAATTTAACTAAACTAAAATGATGTTCAGAACTGCATTAAGCAGGGTTAAAGATTAACAAATGTCAACTCATCCGAGACTAATACAATCCCAGGTCTGAACTTGTGACATTTCTGACATGTGGACTACCACTGTTACTATTTTGAAGATGGTAACTCTGTGAGAGATCATTTTTGCAGACTTTGGTAAATGAAAGTAATTCTAGCTCAGTTAAGTGTAAATCACTCTTTCAGTTTCACTCATTGATTTTCAGTACTTCAACAAAAGGATTCACCACTGGGCCATCGAGACGTCTGTGACCACGGATGTTGGCGACATAGTGTTGCTGCAGAGACTTCCCGAGAGGATGACGACGAAAGTCGGTCATGAAGTGAAGGATGTTGTGTACAAGCTGGGATCCGTAGTTGACCCCATTACTGGGACCAGGTGTCGGGGACAACAGTTCATTGATGAAACAGAACGACAACTACAGAAACTGAAAATCGACGGAGAACGATCATGATCATTGTGTATTGATGCCATGTTTTTATAAATTTTTTAGTGTGTGAGACTTCGGTTATCTGTCACAGGAGATACAAGGGGTGTAATGATACAGTCCTGAATGTACAGTGTTGAATCTGATAGCTATTACATGATGTGTTTCCGGTCACCTGCTTCAGTGCATTCACTCATTGAAGTGTTCAGGGATAAATGCATCTTCCTCAGGCAAGGCAGTTAACTGACTATAGAAGTCAACCCTTGCCTAACTAGGCCTGAATTTTGGGATGTATTTTGGCTAAACTAACGAGTATGCATAGTCCAGTCAAAATCGTTCAACGAAATTGACATTTGGTTCCTAAACTGCCGTGCAGATTTCGGCCAATTGCAGGATTTGCAAAGCATGTGTACTGTCAACTAAGCGACAACATACATTATCCAAATCTTTTCATTTTTTTTATGAAGGTTCTCATGTGATTTGATGCACTTTGCAAAGTAAGACCAGTCTTATTACAATATAGATCTTGATCATCGATCAGATCGTCTTGACAGGGGACTGCCATTTTGTTTGAAGCAAATGCAAGTGATATGAGAGGTGGAATCTGATTGGTCAATAGGAGGGAAATAGAAGGGACATGACTTGTAATAGCTACTGGTGGCACTACGATTGATACCAAGAAATTCCAGCTAGTCCGGCAATGGTGGAAACTGAACTTTTACAGTCAGTTATCCCCCTTGCCTCAGGAAGATGATGTGTTCAAGGTTAAATGTGGAAAGACAATGCATAACATGCAGTTCCAGCACAAGAAAACCTGGTTTGTTCAGAACCTATTAGTTCCTAAAACCTTGTCCAAATGCTATTGTTGGGAACACACATGTACATCCATCATGTAGATGCATTGTTAATCAAGAAATGTGTTAAGTTTCAGCAATAATGATGAAGATGTACATTCTGGATTGATAAATTCTCTAAGTGAAAGGGGGCGGCGGGGTAGCCTTGTGGTTAAAGCGTTCGCTCATCACACCGAAGACCCGGATTTGATTCCCTACAAGGGTACGGTGTGTAAAGCTCATTTCTGGTGTCTCCTGGTGTGATATTGCTGGAAACCTGCTAAAAACGGCGTAAAACCCTACTCACTCACTTACTGACTGTATGTGAAAAATAAATGTGCTAGAAATGAAGATACCTGGGTACCCAACCCGCTATTACCACCCAGGTACCCGCTAGCTGTAGGTCTAAGGAGATGAGTACAAAATGTCTGATTGAGCCCTGGCCAAAAGTATTTAGATACAGGTATAAAATGACCTGATCATGCATACACTGAACTTGTCTGAAGCTTTATCTTTATTCAAACATATCAAAGTCAGAATGAATGCATGCTCAGTCAGAAAGAAATGCCAACATTGGCGCCTTGTAGTGTAACCATGGAGGTCTGCATAATTTTGTCATTAAACGATATATAATATATATATATAACATGGCTTAGTCATGTGGGTACCAGGATCCTACTCAGTATGACCTGACAACCTGTAAAGATCCGGGGTAGAATAGGTCTTCAGCAACCCATGCTTGTAGTAAAAGGTGACTATGCTTGTAGTAAGAGGTGACTAACGGATCGGGTGTTCAGGCTCCCTGACTTGGTTGATGCATGTTATCGTATCCGAATTGCGTGGATCGATGCTCATGATGTCAATCACTGGATTGTGTGGTCCAGACTCGATTATTTACAGACCGCCATCATATAGCTGCAATATTGCGGGGTTAAACAACAAACAAACAAACAAAGCAAAAACATACCTTACCCTGACTGCATACATGATTGAATTTCAGTATTTATCACTGAGGAAGGTGTGCATGTGAGAGTAATTCCACAGTCTGTGTCTGGATTGGCTACTGTTGGCATGCAGGTCAAGACAATCAACATTTTCTCTGTTGGGGCATGTGGACAGTCTAGTCCAACAGGTGAGGCTGTTTTCTGATGCCAATATTGACCATTCATTCCACTGTTGGAAATTTGTGTTTGTGTAAATTGTAGTTAATGGAAAGTGTGGAAAATAAATACATTGAAAAGAAGCATCAGGTACTGTGTTCCCAACATCTGTAGTGTTTGTTGCAGAGGCTGCTGGTATGCTGGTCTGTAGCTTAAAGTATGCACTGTATTGCATCCTGTTCCATATTTGTATGCATGTGAATTGAGGATGGATGCAAATAATTTACACTGTGAGTCTACCCGTGAAGATACGGGGTAGAATATGTCTTCAGCAACCCATTCTTGCCGTAAAAGGTGACTATGCTTGTCGTAAGAGGCGACTAACGGATTGATGGTCAGGCTCGCTGACTTGGTTGATGCATGTCATCGTTTCCCAATTGTGGATTAATGCCCAATATGCCAACCACTAAATTGTCTGGTCCAGACCTCATTATTTACACACCGCCGCCATATAGCTGGAATATTGCCGAGTGCGGCGTTAAACAACAAACAAACAAACTACATGAATCCTGAAGTTCGACGTGAAGCGATACAATCATCAAACACGTTCCAGGTGTACCGTGCACACTTTTCTCCACAATCGTTCATTCAGACTTGTAGGGGTAGTTGTATCCCCGCTAACAATAATACACTGTATAGCTACTGGGGGTATTAATATGACTATAAAATGCTTTCCTACGGCTTTTTTCTTTGTATGTCTTGTCCACTGGAGGTTGTACATTAAACTACGGTTATAACGAACTCAAAGGGGCCACTAATTTTAGTTCGTTATAACCGTAGTTCATAATAAGCAT
This sequence comes from Haliotis rufescens, assembly GCF_023055435.1. NCBI lineage: Eukaryota > Metazoa > Mollusca > Gastropoda > Lepetellida > Haliotidae > Haliotis > Haliotis rufescens. Next base: position 22,482,501 of record NW_025963879.1, read on the forward strand.
ATATACATAATATATACAGCAAATAGACGTCACCAAGAAATAAGTTCGTAATATCAGTCAGTTCGTTATAAGCGAGTTCGTTATAACCGTATTTTACTGTACTTAATACACAAGTCATCTAGTCTACACAGGCGACATATATGGAGAATGTGTGGAGACAATTTTGGAGTGAAACCTAAGGCATTCAAAGGAATTATTTCTGATTTAAAATGCTATTTCTGTTATCTTCAGCGAGAAGGCAGTCCAGGAAGAAGCAGAAACGTATGGTGGTTTCAATTGAAAAGTAAGGAGTAACTTGATCACTATGTGCGTTCTCTGAATAAGTCGTCAACTCACGCTATACCAAGTGAATAGTCTTAATTCACAAAATCTTCTATTTCTGCCGTCAGTGTTTTGGTTTGCAAAAATATTACTCATTTCTATGTTTTTGTACATGCTAGTGTTTTCTTTGGTAGGCCCAGTAGAGGCAGACAGCAGATTTGCATCATGGGGACAAACCAGTTGTTGAGCCATGTAACCAGGGAACAGGTACAGACATGTCACACATTGTTATTGTCACAACCCGATTGTCATTTCTGTTTCGTATTTTAGAGGACCATGTTAATCGTATGGGATCTGTTCTGCCGTGTAATCCCACCAGGTTCAAAGTTGAAGAACTGCCCAAGTGTTGCAATATCACGGAGGTTCATACAGCGCTTGAAATATAGAGAAGTTAATATGTTTACAGAATTTGTTCCAGAAATGGGGGCGGCGGGGTAGCCTAGTGGTTAAAGCGTTCGCTCATCACGCTGAAGACCCGGGTTCGATTCCCCACATGGGTACAATGTATGAAGCCCATTTCTGGTGTTCCCCGCCGTGATATTGCTGGAATATTGCTAAACATGGCGTAAAACCATACTCACTCACTCATTGTTCCAGAACTGTTTTTTAGAACTATTAATATCCAGCTTCTCGTGGAACATACAGCCATGAACTTGCTGAATTGTTGAATGACAGCCTCCATGAAAAAACCTTGGATATGCCACTTGGCAATTCAAGAAGGCCTCAAGTTCACTAGAGTTCACTATTCTGTCAAACGCCGGCAGTTGTTCCTGGTTTGTGTGTTATATTATCCAAATGGACATTTAAGTGACTAATAAGACAATGCTTAAAGTGCTTGGGATTCTATCAAATCAAGCTGATTTTTCATTTTAAGATTGTAAACAAATTTTCATTTCATATTTTAACTCTCTCAGAGATCAAACATAGGCTAATATTGTACTGTTTCAACCAAATGTTTTGAAAATTAAAACGAAGATATGTATCCTGTTTGTGTGGTCAGAGACTGATAACAGATGTTATTGTTTATTGGTTGTTTATTGAATACATTGAGGCCTCTTTAACTAAGTCCTGGGCCCACTTGCTCAAAGCGACCTTAGCGCTAAGATGTTCGTAACTCCCATACTTTAACATAGACTTACAATAGTCATAGCGCTAAGATCACTTGTGCGAGTTGGTCCTGGTGGTAATCGGAGCTTCGGGCCATGCTCTACATACAAACAAAGAATTTTGGTGTAGTTGTCAAATAATTTCCTCAAAGAGAGTTTTGTCTTAGTCTAAAAGTATGGATCTGTTTTAAGTGAGAGAACGTCCTCGTATTTCAGGCCTCATATCCGTTACTTGTCAGGAATGGACAGATACTCGCCCCTTCTTCAGTACAAAATGTTTGTGTGGTGCGTTCCTGACAAGTTCGCGAAATCGCGACTGTCACGATATCAATCACGTGAGGCGCACGTAAAATCCATTACACTCGCCTTCCGGGACTGCATATTTTTAAGCCTTATGCTTAATTACGGATAAGCCTATTTTGATTGAGTTACACTTTATCCAAATTTAAGTCCAGGGCTTAAAACGAAAAAGGACAAAACTTGATAGGAAGAATGAATATCCCAAGTGTAATGCATGAAGCAATACTCAAGAATGGAATAAGAGCAACACTTTAACATAAGACACGCTTTTCAACTTGAAAATTGTGAGCCAAGAATAAGTTCAAAACTGAAATGGCAGCGGTTGAGCGGTATCAACAAAGCAATATCGCATGACGGTTGGTTGGTTTGTTGATTTACGCCGCACTCAGCAATATTCCAGCTATATGACGGCGGTCTGTAAATAATCGAGTCTGGACCAGACAATCCAGTGATTGACATCATGAGCATCGATCCACGCAATTGGGATACGATGAGAGGCATCAACCAAGTCAGCGATCCTGGCCACCCGATCTCGTTAGTCGCCTCTTACGACAAGCGCGTTCGCTCGTCACGCCGAAGACCCGGGTTCGATTCCCGACATGGGTACAATGTGTGAAGCCCATTTCTGGTGTCCCCCGCCGTGATATTGCTGGAATATTGCTAAAAGCGGCGTAAAACCAAACTAACTAACTCACTCACTCACTCTTACGACAAGCAAGGGTCACTGAAGACCTATTCTAGCCCGGATCTTCACGGATGGACTAGTGAGTTGGTTGGTTGGTTTGTTGTTTAACGCCGCCCTGGATTGTCTGGTCCAGACTCGATTATTTACAGACCGCCGTCATATAGCTGGAATATTGCTGAGTGTGGCGTTAAACAACAAACAAAACAAATCGAGGCCAGATCAGGTGGTCAGGCTCGGGGACTTGGTTCATCGCATAGTTGAATGCAAACAATTGATATATAAAGATGTAACAGAAAACTATCTATTTTATTCGCTTAACAAAAGTGCCACCCAACAGAACAAATGTGTTTATGATGGCACCTCACGTAGATATTATCTAATGATACCACACCCAAAATTCCACTTCATTATTAACCCATCTTCATCTTCGTCTGCACCATGGCGATCTCCTGACAACTGGTCCTCATCATGCCATATTTAGATTTATATTGACAGGATCCTAGATTTTTGTGTGTTAAGAAAATACGGAAACCAAGTTGATGTAATTGTCTCAGTGTTCTCAAATATCCCACATACACTTCAGCCGGAGGCTCCAAATTGTATCCGTTTTTAATGATCCAGCTGTGGAGCTCCAGATCAAGGGTGGTGACGTCACCCAGGAAGCCGCTTGCAATGGCTTGTGGGAGAACTTTCCATTCCCAGTGTTCGATGTCCATCTTTAAGACATCAACACGTCGCTGAAAGAAATACAAAAGTGAATACATTTCCGTACATTATGGATATAAAAGCTGATTGATATGGACGCATTGAATGATGACAAACTTTGACAAGTTATGGTATTTTATTCTTTGAAAGGAGGAGACATCTCCTGTTCGGCAGCTTGCAGGAAATGCCGTGAACTCCGTTCACCTCTTGAATGTCTGAGCTGGATCTCCGCTCACCTCTTGTATGTCTGAGCTGGATCTCCGCTCACCTCTTGTATGTCTGAGCTGGATCTCCGCTCACCTCTTGTATGTCTGAGCTGGATCTCCGCTCACCTCTTGTATGTCCGAGCTGGATCTCCGCTCACCTCTTGTATGTCTGAGCTGGATCTCCGCTCACCTCTTGTATGTCTGAGCTGGATCTCCGCTCACCTCTTGTATGTCTGAGCTGGATCTCCGCTCACCTCTTGAATGTCTGAGCTGGATCTCCGCTCACCTCTTGTATATCTGAGCTGGATCTCCGCTCACCTCTTGTATGTCTGAGCTGGATCTCCGCTCACCTCTTGTATGTCTGAGCTGGATCTCCGCTCACCTCCTGTATGTCCGAGCAGGAACTCCGCTCACAGTACATATGTCTGAGCTAGAACTCCGCTCACAGTACGTATGTCTGAGCTAGAACTCCGCTCACAGTATGTATGTCTGAGCAGGAACTCTGCTCACAGTATGTATGTCTGAGCAGGAACTCTGCTCACAGTATGTATGTCTGAGCAGGAACTCCGCTCACAGTATGTATGTCTGAGCTAGAACTCCGCTCACAGTATGTATGTCTGAGCTAGAACTCCGCTCACAGTATGCATGTCTGAGCTAGAACTCCGCTCACAGTATGCATGTCTGAGCTAGAACTCCGCTCACAGTATGTATGTCTGAGCTGGATCTCCGCCCACCTCTTACACGTCTGAGCTGGAAAGTCTGCTAATCGTTATGTTTGTGTTGTCAGAGCACGTATTCCTCGTGTGTATTTGTTGTTTTTATTTACATGTTGTGCATTAAACGTTCCGGGACGGTGATGCCGCTGAGGTCATCGATTTACCCAAAGAACGAATTCCCAGGCCACATAAGCGTTGACACTATCAACAAATAGTGGGTCCCTGAGCATACTAAACACTCCGCAAAAAAAAACAATACTACTGGATTGTCAGATTTAAGTCGAGAGTTGTCTCACCTTCGCATGACCAAGCTCCTGTTTGATTGCTCCCAATGTACGCATCTCCCATCCAGTCTTGTTGGGTGGGATATGAACATTAACATCCGACAATCCTATGTTATGGAAATATACTTGCTCATTCCGCTTGTAGCTCTTTTGATTCATGCTGAAATGTGAACGAGTGAAACTGTGACGCACAAAGCAGTCGTACTGACGTCATGCTGGAAATCGAATCGGAATATCTGGAGCGATTGAGTTGTGGTTTAACGCCGCTTTTAGCTATATTTCAGCAATATCACAGCGGGGAAAACTAGACATGGGACTTTCACATTGTACTCATGTGGGGAATCGAACCCGGGACTTCGGCGTGGCGAACGCTTTAACATTAAGACTACCCCACCGCAAAGAATAGTTGGAGTTAAGCGTTAAGTTAAGAGTAAGCACCCGCGAATGTTTTAGGCTAAAAAAGGAAATAATGATGACATGTTTTTGTTTCATAAACAAACCGACCGCGATTAGCAAGGCTACATTGAAAAATAAGAACAAAAAACAGTTGCGTACCTCGGATCAAATGAATGAACTTCGCATCCGAACTGCTTCGCAATCTCGTCGTCAAAACTAAAGTCATTATTTATCCTGAAATTAAACAACCACACCATTTATACACAGCAACGGTTGACGGCGGCCTATATTGATAATCAACACTGCTGTAGGTATTAAGTGAAATACTGGGATGCAGTGAAACGTGCCCTTTCTGATTATTCCTCTCCAACTGTCAGTGAAGAACCTGAATTAGTCTGTTTCACAGTCCCTGAACCATAGTATTTTCCCAGCCCTTACTGTAACGCTGTAGTCATCTTCCCGAGGCAAAGGAGTTAACCGAGTATAAAAGTCCAGTTTCTACCCTTGCCGAACTAGGCTGGAGGGACTGTATAGTAATGTGAAGTGTTTACCCGACAGAGTAGACTAGACACTTGCTGGAGGGCTGTATGGTAATGTGAAGTGTTTACCCGACAGAGTAGACTAGACAATTGCTGGAGGGACTGTATGGTAATGTGAAGTGTTTACCCGACAGAGTAGACTAGACACTTGCTTGAAAGGCTGTATAGTAATGTGAAGTGTTTACTCGACAGAGTAGACTAGACACTTGCTGAGGGACGGTATAGTAGTGTGAAGTGTTTACTCGACAGAGTAGACTAGACACTTGCTGGAGGGACTGTATAGTAGTGTGAAGTGTTTACTCGACAGAGTAGACTAGACACTTGCTGGAGGGACTGTATAGTAGTGTGAAGTGTTTACTCGACAGAGTAGACTAGACACTTGCTGAGGGACGGTATAGTAGTGTGAAGTGTTTACTCGACAGAGTAGACTAGACACTTGCTGGAGGGACTGTATAGTAGTATGAAGTGTTTACTCGACAGAGTAAACTAGACACTTGCTGGAGGGACTGTATAGTAATGTGAAGTGTTTACTCGACAGAGTAGACTAGACACTTGCTGGAGGGACTGTATAGTAATGTGAAGTGTTTACTCGACAGAGAAGACTAGACACTTGCTGGAGGGGCTGTTTAGTAATGTGAAGTGTTTACCCGACAGAGAAGACTAGACACTTGCTGGAGGGGCTGTTTAGTAATGTGAAGTATTTACCCGACAGAGTAGACTAGACACTTGCTTGAGGGGCTGTATAGTAATGTGAAGTGTTTACCCGACGGAGTAGAATAGACACTTGCTTGAGGGGCTGTATAGTAATGTGAAGTGTTTACCCGACGGAGTAGAATAGACACTTGCTGGAGGGGCTGTATAGTAATGTGAAGTATTTACCCGACAGAGTAGACAAGACACTTGCTGGAGGGACTGTATTCCCGATCGTTGCACACTTCCCATCCTCCGTCACTCAGTTTACCCAGGCGGATGATGTCTTTACACAACACACCAACATTATCCACAAACCTGAAATAAAAATAAGATATAATAGGGTATGAGTGTGTCCTAAAGGAATACAATTATAGTATAAACCACACAAAATTCCCCTAGACACAGACAGGTGAGAGAGGAAGGTTACCTGTGACGCATACAAGAGAGATAGGAGGGTTACCCGTGATACAGATAGGTAGGAGAAGAGGGTTACCTGTGATACAGTGAGGTCAGTCAGAGGAGTGTTACCTGTGATGCAGACAGGTGAGAGAAGAGGGTTACCTGTGATTCAGTGAGGTCAGTCAGAGGGGTTATATATACAGACATGTGAGGAAGGAATGTTACCTGTGATACAGACAGGTTAGAGAGGAGGGTTACCTGTGATACAGTGAGTTCAGTCAGAAGGGATACATATGATAGTGACAGGTGAGAGAGGAGGGTAACCGTGATGCAGACAGGTGAGTGGAGGATTACCTGTGATACAGACAGGTGAGAGAGGAGGGTAACCGTGATACAGACAGGTGAGAGAGGAGGGTTACCTGTGATACAGACAGGTGAGAGAGGAGGGTTACCTGTGATACAGATAAGTGAGAGAGGAGGGTAACCGTGATACAGACAGGTGAGAGAGGAAGGTTACCTGTGATACAGACAGGGGAGAGATGAGGGAGGCCTGTGATACAGACAGGTGAGAGAGGAGGGTTACCTGTGATACAGTGAGTTCAGTCAGAAGGGATACATATGATAGTGACAGGTGAGAGAGGAGGGTAACCGTGATGCAGACAGGTGAGTGGAGGATTACCTGTGATACAGACAGGTGAGAGAGGAGGGTAACCGTGATACAGACAGGTGAGAGAGGAGGGTTACCTGTGATACAGACAGGTGAGAGAGGAGGGTTACCTGTGATACAGATAAGTGAGAGAGGAGGGTAACCGTGATACAGACAGGTGAGAGAGGAAGGTTACCTGTGATACAGACAGGGGAGAGATGAGGGAGGCCTGTGATACAGACAGGTGAGAGAGGAGGGTAACCGTGATACAGACAGGTGAGAGAGGAAGGTTACCTGTGATACAGACAGGTGAGAGAGGAGGGTTACCTGTGATTCAGACAGGTGAGAGAGGAGGGTTACCTGTGATACAGATAAGTGAGAGAGGAGGGTAACCGTGATACAGACAGGTGAGAGAGGAAGGTTACCTGTGATACAGACAGGGGAGAGATGAGGGAGGCCTGTGATACAGACAGGTGAGAGAGGAGGGTTACCTGTGATACAGTGAGTTCAGTCAGAAGGGATACATATGATAGTGACAGGCGAGAGAGGAGGGTAACCGTGATGCAGACAGGTGAGTGGAGGATTACCTGTGATACAGACAGGTGAGAGAGGAGGGTAACCGTGATACAGACAGGTGAGAGAGGAAGGTTACCTGTGATACAGACAGGTGAGAGAGGAGGGTAACCGTGATACAGACAGGTGAGAGAGGAAGGTTACCTGTGATACAGACAGGTGAGAGAAGAGGGTTACCTGTGATACAGACAGGGGAGAGAGGTGGGTTACCTGTGATACAGACAGGTGAGAGAGGAGTGTTACCTGTGATACAGACAGGGAAGATAGGTGGGTTACCTGTGATACAGACAGGTGAGAGAAGAGGGTTACCTGTGATACAGACAGGTGAGAGAGGAAGTTTACCTGTGATACAGACAGGTGAGAGAAGAGGGTTACCTGTGATACAGACAGGGGAGATAGGAGTGTTACCTGTGATACAGACAGGTGAGCGAAGAGGGTTACCTATGATGCAGACAGGTGAGAGAGGAGGGCAACCTGTGATACAGGCAGGTGATATAGGAGGGTAACCGTGATACAGACAGGTGAGAGAGGAGTGTTACCTGTGATACAGACAGGAGAGAGAGGAGTGTTACCTGTGATACAGACAGGTGAGAGAGGAGTGTTACCTGTGATACAGACAGGTGAGAGAGGAGGGTTACCTGTGATAAAGACAGGTGAGAGAAGAGGGTTACCTGTGATGCAGACAGGTGAGAGAGGAGTGTTACCTATGATACAGACAGGTGAGAGAGGAGTGTTACCTGTGATACAGACAGGTGAGAGAGGAGGGTTACCTGTGATAAAGACACGTTATTTGTTTGTGTGTTAAATTCTGAAGGATGGTATCCGGCGGTATTTCGATAAATCCATCGTTGTTTGTAAACCCATTCAAGCAGTCTTGTGCAAGAAACACCTTGTTTTGTTCTCGCTGAAGATAACAGAAATAGCATTTTAAATCAGAAATAATTCCTTTGAATGCCTTAGGTTTCACTCCAAAATTGTCTCCACACATTCTCCATATATGTCGCCTGTGTAGACTACTTGACTTGTGTATTAAGTACAGTAAAATACGGTTATAACGAACTCGCTTATAACGAACTGACTGATATTACGAACTTATTTCTTGGTGACGTCTATTTGCTGTATATATTATGTATATATGCTTATTATGAACTACGGTTATAACGAACTAAAATGAGTGGCCCCTTTGAGTTCGTTATAACCGTAGTTTAATGTACAACCTCCAGTGGACAAGACATACAAAGATAATAGCCGTAGGAAAGCATTTTATACTCATATTAATAACCCCAGTACCTATACAGTGTAATATTGTTAGCGGGAATACAACTACCCCTTCAAGTCTGAATGAACGATTGTGGAGAAAAGTGTGCAAGGTACACCTGGAACGTGTTTGATGATTGCATCGCTTCACGTCGAACTTCAGGATTCATGTAGTTTGTTTGTTTGTTGTTTAACGTCACACTCAGCAATATTCCAGCTATATGACGGCGGTTTGAAATAATCGAGTCTGCACCAGACAATCCAGTGATTGACATCACAAGCATAGATCCACGCAAATGGGATACGATGACATGCATCAACCAAGTCAGCGAGCCTGATCACCCGATCCCGGTAGTCGCCTTTTTCGACCAGCATGGGTTGCTGAAGACCTATTCTACCCCGGATCTTCACGGGTCAAGGAACACAATCAGGGTTGGGACCTACGACAATGTGATCGTGCCACGTTTAAGGGAAAACCCGCACATCGATCCCAGCGCCATGGACAACATTTCCCAAAGAATATATATTTAATAAAAATAAATCACCCCAACCCATTGCTATCCCTTTCGCAGCTCTAGCAGTCGATACTCAACACTATTTCAGCTCGTGGAGTTCAGATATTTCAAGGTGTCTTCATACTCAAGGGTTCCTTTAAAGAATTATTTTTATTTAACCTTATACACAACTTTATTTCGGGAACTGTATGTTAGCCTAGTGTTGTGATACTTGTCTTACCTGATAGGTGAGGGTATTTCCAGCAGGGGGCAGGCCTTGAACAATCTTTCCAACTTTTTCGTCCCATGTTTGAGTTGACTGATGGGAGGATACAGACTTTTTCCAGACAACAACGGCTAGAAAGGTTCCAATTAGAAGAAAAAACATCCAACTTCTGCTCCTGCTAAAATGATAAAAGACGTGTATTTGTTTGTTTTTGTCTAAGCCGTTTGTTTGTTTCATTCAGCAACAGTAGAGCCATACGTGCGTCGAATTTTGACAAAACCCTGATATGATTATAATGACAAGAAAGAAGAACAAAGTGGAACCAAAGTGACTTTTATTTTACCCTAACTATATGTGACACTTTTTAGAGTAGTATTAAACATCCTTGCAGATTTGTAACGATAGCTTAGAACTATATACTGAATCTGAACAGGAGAAGTATACGGTAAATATGTAGGGATATATTTCTGAGCCTTGAAGGAGTGTTTTGGGCCAAGTAAAGAGGGGTGACACTGACTCCATGCTGAAAATGACTTTCAAGGGATTAAATAGAGCCTGCTACACATGCACAAAGGATGGATAGGTCAACATGGGGTCCTTAAGTCAATAAGGGACAGGCTATTTGATATTCTTTGGGGGGAGGGGGTATCCAAAAAAAAAAAATTCCCCGAAAATAATTGAAAAAAATAAACTTGAGACTGTTAATAATAACGAAAATGCCTGTCAAAAGGACATTGTTGCAAGTTGTTTTTCTCAAAACACATGCAGGCTCATAGCTTTAAATAAAAACATATGTCAGGTTGTAGCTGTAGCTGAGAATATATCTAATCTCCCCGCCCCCCGCCCCATATCTCCCCCGAACAAAATCAAATGGTCGGTCCCCAAGAGCTTCTATTATAGAATGTGAGTGCACCAATTGTGCCAGACGATTAGGTTTTCCTTTGATGATTTTAATGTTAACTTTCTATTTCTGTATGCGTATTAATTCTCTGAGCATCTTTTGGTCCATTTTGTAAACGTATACAGGTAAATGTGGCTGTATGAGATGGAGGTGGATGTCCTTTATTGACAGATGTTCATTTAGTTTGATCCTCTCTCAGTGAAGGTTCATATTTCAATGAACCCAACAAATGAACAATTTTTATACTATTTTGCATCATCGTTTAATATTTCGTATGCTTTTTACACTATATCATTTCATACGCGTGACCTCATGTACACTCTTATAACCATTTAGCTACCAACTGTTGGCGGAAAGAAATAGTTCCTCAAAGCAAGGGATTATATGAGCGTCTTAAGGCTCCAAATGCCCTACAGTTACATACTTGTTGATACTATCATAGTTAGAAGAGCAATGTCTGTTAAGATTTGTTGACCTCATGTACACTCTTATAACCATTTAGCTACCAAGTGTTGCGCGGAAAGAAATAGTTCCTCAAAGCAAGCGATTATATGAGCGTCTTAAGGCTTCAAATGCCCTACCGTGACATCCGTGTTGATACTATCATAGTTAGAAGAGTGATGTCTGTTAAGATTTGTTTGTTTGTTTGTATAATGATTAACGCCACAATCAGCAATATTCCGGCTATATGACGGCAGCATGCAAATAATCGAGTCTTGACCAGACAATCCAGTGATTGAGATCATGAGCATCGATCCACGCAATTGGGATACGATGACATGCATCAACCAAGTCAGGGAGCCTGACCACCCGAACCCGTTAGTCACCTCTTACGACAAGCATAGTTGCCTTTTACGGCAAGCACGGGTTGCTGAAGACTTGGTCTACCCAGGATCTTTACGGGCCGATTTATTCTATGTGACTCTTTTCTTCATCAACATGGGCAAGTATCATCAAGTTGGTACCTTGTCAACACGAAGAGTTAAGTTTGACGATTATCCAGTCAATTAAACTGAATAATTGTGTACACCCTTTCGCTGCAACACTTAAAAGCACATGTTTCATCAACTAAAATCGTCTACATCTTCCTAAAATATATGACCACATGATAAATGCAATAAAATATTATAAAAAGTCTTCATCCTGGCGAAACTTCTGAGATATCACGAACTATTAGGCGCTACAATAACCAAAGATAACGTTTTGATGTGTAGTATAAAACACGTCAGAGGGTTTTCGTGGAATTTAAAACCCGAATTCAAGGGTTTTATCACTTTTATTCGGGTTTTTAAATCTCATAAAGACCCGAGAATAAGTGGAAGTGTTTTGATATCATGAGCATCGATCCACGCAATTTGGATAGTATGACATGCATCAACCAAGTCAGCGAGCCTGACCACCCGATCCCGTTAGTCGCCTTTTACGACAAACATGGGTTGCTGAGGACCCATTCTAACCCGGATCTTAACGGGTGGCATGTTTTCATAACCACAATAGTATTTCTTAACAATTAAATGGTAAACAACAAGATCTAACTTCCGATGATTACACTGTTTTGAATCAGAATCAGTTTATTCTCAAAAAAACACAAAAGGTGGTACAAGAGCATATTACAATAAATGATTGTGTATATGTACAAAAAGCAGACAAGATGGCAGTTAATAACATGTGATTACCTAGCATTTTTAATACTAATGGACATTTTTACAATAAATCTCGATAAATTCTTTAGATCCCGTGAGAGAAATGTTTGCCTCTCTCTTTTAAAAAAGTTATATCTGAATAAGTAGTGAATTTCATCAGCAATAGATTGAGAATTACATAATTTACAAGTTCTTTTTTCCTTTGGATTATATTTCCATCGGCCAGTCTCATTAGGTAAGTGATGATTACAGGTTCGAAATCGTAGTATTGGAATTGCTATTCGTTTTGGCAATAGAAGATATTTATCGAGAACCGGAGTGTCCTTTAAATTTGTATAATATCATCCTTTAGAACTAGAATTAACGTCACTTTTCCATTTCTGGAAACGGATTGTTAAATACATAAGATAATTCAATACTATCTAATATATCCATAACACATCTAACCCAGGGATTTGTTGATGCAATAATCTTATTCCTATTAATTGACAAATATTGATATAACATCTGTGAAAGTTTATACACACCAGTTTGATATGTTAATTTGTGCCAGAAAGATATCATTCGTTTACAAATTATTATTCTTAATGGCAGCCTACCTAATTTGCCATATATCATATAAAGAGGAGTTGAATTTCTTAATCCTGTGATAAGTCTGAGGAATTTGAGGTGTATTCTTTCTATAATTTCTAAATTTTCAAAGCCCCAGATTTCTGAACCATGATTTAATATTGGTAATACCATCGTATCAAAAGCTGATAATACACAGTCCAAAGATAAATTTAATTTTTTTATCTTTTTTTATCAGACAAAACATTGCTTTCAATGCATTATCACTGAGGGACTTGAGACCAGTTTTCTATTTCTTGTGAAACACAATTCCTAAATACGTATAAGTGTCGACAATATCTAGGGTTTTATCAGAATAGTGAAATTTATGTTTCGAATTTTTCGATGGGCCACCACCGAAAATCACAATTTACACTCTCCACAATATTCATTAAAAGTGTCTTAGGCTTTCTGTAAACCTTCTGGTGATTCATCAAATAATACAGCATCATCTGCATACAATAAAATTATGAATCGGGTCCATACAACTAAGTCTTTATCTTCATCGTAGTTCAGATTAACTCCTCCACACCCAGATGAAAGCAAAAAGGTCTCCACGTCATTTATGAAAATTGAGAATAATAGAGGGGATATGTTTTCTCCCTGTCTGACACCTATATTACAAGGAAAGTAACCTGACATTTTATCATCACACTGTATCAACGATTTAATATTTTTATACATATTTTGAACTAACGTTAGAAATCTACCTTTGATGCCAATACTCTGCTTTGTCTTACAACGACGCTACGGATGAATGTGATCGAGTCGGTCCAGTCCAGTTGGTACCTGATGTATATACTTGCCTCGAGAACGTGCATTTCGTAATCCGAGTTGCCATGAGCGAGATGCACGTGCCACAAGCACGGGGAACATATTTCACGTGCATCACGCAGGGTCGGCTCACACAGTGTTCTCAGGGTTAAACAGTAAAAACGGTTATCAAATCATTGTTGTTTAAACATTTTAGATGTTTAGGTTCTCCAAATGATGGTCATGGTTTAAGTAGGTTAGAGCACTCGGACCATGGTGTCTAATCGTTTAAATGGTTAGTTATGGTCCGAGGTGCGTAACATTAATAGTACTTACTGTGAAATGGCCATATTATCCGGGAGAGAAGGAGCGAGGCACAGCCAAGGCGAGTCACTGTGCCGTGCACGCTTCAAGCAATTGTGCGCAAAGCTGGGATCGAATATGAATGCCGCGCACGTTAACTCACCAACTAGCTTGTTCTGGGGTCAAGTGGTTTAGTAGGCTCAAATCAATGCCTTACAAATTCATTCTGGTGTGGTGTGAGCCTTGGCTCCGGTCACCCCCCTACTAGGCCAAAAACACTCACTCAAGGCTCATATCACTTCCCGTTTGAGCTCAAATTAATCCCCTACATTTTTAAAGAATTCTACTTCTCGTGTTTAGTTTGGCATATATTTCTAAAGGTTTAAATGATCATGTGACCTTCTTACCTTAAAAGGTAGTAGCTGATGGTTCCATTGTGGACATAGATTATTGTTTGTGTATTGTGGATAGGTGTGCATGAACTGATCTATATGTAACGACAAAAATAAGGGAACTAATGATTTGAATGTGGCTATTGTTCTAGTGTTCATTTACAGCACCGTGGCGTTGCATCTGAACGCAACATCTAACCACAATGACATTTCACATCATGCATGAACAGCACGTGATGCACGTGCACACAGAAGGCAAAGTGTGTACATCTTTTGGGGAAGACACAATCACGAATGCAATTGAGCAAAGCACACGCTCAGAAATGCCACCGAGACAGTATCGCATTGCACTCAATGGCGAATTGGACCCCTGAAGATCCCGGTAGAATAGGTCTTCAGCAACCAGTGCTTGCCGTAAAAGGTGACTATGCCTGTCGTAAGAGGCGACTTACGGGATCGGGTGGTCAGGCTCGCTGACTTAGTTGATGCATGTCATAGTATCCCAATTGCGTAGATTGATGCTCATGATATCAATCACTGGATTGTCTGGCCTAGACTAGAATATTTACAGACCGCCGTCATATAGCTGGAATATTGCGGCGTTAAAAACAAACTAACAAACAAACATCAAACAATAGTCATCTCGTTAAGAACCATTGATGTAGAAATATAAAATGTTAATGTCAGAAAATAACCAGCCTCAGATGAATAAACAAAGTTAAGCCGAAACCGTAAGCTCTGAGTTTTCGTGTATCCAAGCTGGGACCTTGTCTGTATCCTATGTATGAAATGTGTGTTCATGCAGGACGCATTTCCAGAGAAGACGCATTTACCGAATAAGGATTTCTGCCTTCCTATTATCGCGTTGTTTACGTATCATTAAATAGACAGGGTGATAGTACGAAGACACGATACTACGATGTGAAGCCGCACTATAAACGTGAGATGATAAATAGGTACGATGTGATGCTACGATGTGACGACACAATATAACGGTGCGATGATATGATATGATGCGGTGACTCAAAAGAAAGATTCGATGATACGAAGGTACCATGTGATACTACGAATCGGTGACACAATAGAACGGTGTGCTGATACGAAGGCACGATGATATACTTCAAATCGGTGACACAAAAGAAAGATTCGATGATACGAAGGTATGATGTGACGCTACGAATCGGTGACACAATAGAACGGTGCGCTGATACGAAGGCACGATGTGATACTTCGAATCGGTGACACAAAAGAAAGATTCGATGATATAAAGGTATGATGTGATGCTACGAATCGGAGACACAATAGAACGGTGCGCTGATACGAATGTACGATGTGATACTTTGAATCGGTGACACAAAAGAAAGATTCGATGATACAAAGGTACGATGTGATACCACAAATCGGTGACACAGAAAAGAAAGATTCGATGATACGAAGGTACGATGTGATACTACGAATCGGTGACACAATAGAACGGTGCGCTGATACGAAGGTACGATGTGATACTTCGAATCGGTGACACAAAAGAAAGATTCGATGATACAAAGGTACGATGTGATACTACAAATCGGTGACACAAAAGAAAGATTCGATGATACGAAGGTACGATGTGATACTACAAATCGGTGACACAAAAGAAAGATTCGATGATACGAAGATACAATGTGATACTACGAATCGGTGACACAATCTAACGGTGCGTTGATACGAACGTACGATGTGATACTTCGAATCGGTGTCACAAAAGAAAGATTCGATTATACGAAGGTACGATGTGATACTACGAATTGGTGACACAATAGAACGGTGCGTTGATACGAAGGCACTATGATATACTTCAAATCGGTGACACAAAAGAAAGATTCGTTGATACGAAGGTACGATTTGATACTGCGAATCGGTGACACAAAAGAAAGATTCGTTGATACGAAGGTACGATGTGATACTACGAATCGGTGACACAATAGAAAGATTCGATGATGCGAAGGTACAATATGATACTACGAATCGGTGACACAATAGAACGGTGCGCTGATACGAAGGTACGATGATATACTTCAAATCGGTGACACAAAAGAAAGATTCGTTGATACGAAGGTACAATATGATACTTCAAATTGGTGACACAATAGAACGGTGCGCTGATACGAAGGCACGATGATAACTACAAATCGGTGACACAAAAGAAAGATTCGTTGATACGAAGGTACGATGTGATACTACGAATCGGTGACACAAAAGAAAGATTCGTTGATACAAAGGTACGATGTGATACCACAAATCGGTGACACAGAAAAGAAGGATTCGATGATACGAAGGTACGATGTGATACTACGAATCGGTGACACAATAGAACGGTGCGCTGATACGAAGGTACGATGTGATACTTCGAATCGGTGACACAAAAGAAAGATTCGATGATACAAAGGTACGATGTGATACTACAAATCGGTGACACAAAAGAAAGATTCGATGATACGAAGGTACGATGTGAAACTACAAATCGGTGACACAAAAGAAAGATTCGATGATACGAAGATACAATGTGATACTACGAATCGGTGACACAATCTAACGGTGCGTTGATACGAACGTACGATGTGATACTTCGAATCGGTGTCACAAAAGAAAGATTCGATTATACGAAGGTACGATGTGATACTACGAATTGGTGACACAATAGAACGGTGCGTTGATACGAAGGCACTATGATATACTTCAAATCGGTGACACAAAAGAAAGATTCATTGATACGAAGGTACGATTTGATACTGCGAATCGGTGACACAAAAGAAAGATTCGTTGATACGAAGGTACGATGTGATACTACGAATCGGTGACACAATAGAAAGATTCGATGATGCGAAGGTACAATATGATACTACGAATCGGTGACACAATAGAACGGTGCGCTGATACGAAGGTACGATGATATACTTCAAATCGGTGACACAAAAGAAAGATTCGTTGATACGAAGGTACAATATGATACTTCAAATTGGTGACACAATAGAACGGTGCGCTGATACGAAGGCACGATGATAACTACATATCGGTGACACAAAAGAAAGATTCGTTGATACGAAGGTACGATGTGATACTACGAATCGATGACACAAAAGAAAGATTCGTTGATACGAAGGTACAATATGATACTACGAATTGGTGACACAATAGAACGGTGCGCTGATACGAAGGCACGATGATAACTACAAATCGGTGACACAAAAGAAAGATTCGTTGATACGAAGGTACGATGTGATACTACGAATCGGTGACACAATAGAACGGTGCGCTGATACGAAGGTACGGTGCGATAACGTAAGAGATGGGTCGAATCCGTCGGGCCAAATTTACTAATTGTGCCATAACACCAGTACAATGTCACAGTAGGGAAGAAATGATTATCAGGACCTTTGGATATGATCATGTTAATTATAGCTGAAGTGCGAAATCTCGCCATTGCGACCGTTACAATGCCAACACAACCAGAGACGGTTAAGAAGAGGTTCTCGTTTCTTAAATGTATGACTATGTTTATTCTGGTTCAAGTATTCTGACTGGAAAATGCCCAGAGTAATAATGCCAATATAACCAGAGGGACAGCTATTAATAGTTTGTATATTTGGTATTCACTGGTGCAAAGAGATAGGTTTCATTTTGCAAGCGGTAAACCATTCAACAGGAGGAGCAATATGTATAAAAGTATAATGGTCAAAATAGAAATTCTAAAGCACTGACACCAGGTAATCCGTGAATGTGGCTACGACTTGTATTTGTTGTTGGGTACACTACAAAGAGTTATAGAATGTACTTCAACAGCATCTATTGTCAAATGCATGAATACATGCCTAGTCCATGACAGCCCATATGTCGGCCAGATTAAGGCGAGGTGAGGTGAAATGGGGTTCAATGTCGCGTCCAAGATTATTGCACTTATACAGCGACGTGCATGTATGTGTATGTGTCTGTGTGGCTGCTTGTACTAGTCCGGACTCATGCCGGTTTTATAGTGCTAGCCCACTCAGATACCATGCCACATTTTAACATGAATACCCCACTCAGACACAGTATAGTGACTCTCACGGCAAGCATGGGTGCCGAAGATCGATTGTACCCGGATGATTATGGATAGCGTCGTGGACACACAAGGAGTCGAACAGGAACCAAATGACAACACACAGACACACAGGCACACAGACACACAGACACACAGTCATAATGTCATGTAGAGCCGTACAAATCTTAAGATATTTTGTACAAGTTTGAAACAGGCGATCACCAAAACAGAAACAAATAATCCACCTCATTAAGAGTACGGAAAACTTAGCATGTCTTTTAGGTTCATAAAACATACAATATATTATTAAGTGACGCATTCGAATGCGTAGACGAGACAACTGTCACGTGACCTGTGTCATACGCAGCCCACCAAGCTGGTCCCCCTCTTCATATCACAATGTATAAAGTGACGATGCGCATAAGAGAGTCGAAACTAGACTACACAACGCGCCGCCTAGTCGCTGTTGCCATGATTACAGAGGCGCACAATACGCTTAGACACCATGACCTTCGTTGGCTATGTATCTTCAGCATCAAATAAGCCTACAGCAGGGATTCACCGATTATTTTTTCCGACAGTATCACTAATCATATGCTTCAATTACGTATTTATTCCTAAAGGCAAAATAATCTTTATCTCTTCTTTATCATAATGGGATCTTTTAGAAACTCCCCTCGGAAGATTTCATGTGTATTTGTTTTATAGGGCAGAAAGTGGATAGGGCTTGCAGGCTTTATACATTTTTTTATTTTTAAAAAGAGTGACCATTCCTTCTTGATTTGCGTAATTGAGATATTATGGTATCAGAATTTTTCTTCTTAAAAATCTCGATGAAAGGTATCAGAATGCGTTTTTTAAATCAGAATTAGGATTCGTCGTTTTAACTTGAGCCTGTTATGAATATAATGCCATCAAATTTCACGGCTAAAATGGCTCAAAATTGATGATTTTAGACGTTTGCGGAAAGCTGTTTTCGATATTTGAACCAAGCTGATTTTTTAATGAAATGTATATATAAATTGGACACCATCATGTACATCGACGTATCTTCTTTTTTAAAAAGGCGAGCTATCAGTCATAGGACAGTGATCAATAACGTTCCCAGGACTTGAAAATAGATAGACCCAGGCGCTTCCTTGTGAGCAGTTAGCACTGATTATAGAACCCGATCGAAGGACCACTGTCACTGCCCCGTGAGCCTGTTGAGGATACCAGTGTAGGATAGGTCCATGGGACTTAACCACAAAATGTACCAGAATTTGTACCTTACAAAAAAATGTTATCTCAAATTACATTAATTTTGTTAATTTGACCACTTTCTAAAAGGCACTGTGTATTCAGGACAGTTCCAGCCTACAAGTGGATTTGATGATTATAAAATGTGTGATTTTGTGGATTGGGTGTCATCTTATACTGAGGATTATTTATGCTGTTAATCATTGGTTTGCTTGGCCAGGAGTATTTTTATACCTCTGGCTGGGGTATTTGGAATATTAGCGATGTAAGACAACGGTTACTTGATCATCATTCTAAGTTGTAACCTGCCTGTGTTGATCATGAAGGCAGACAACACCTCACTTTTATCACTGTAGCTGTTCACCACATCAAGTCACTCAGATTTGCATCATACGGAGAAACCTTTGGAATTCTGTAAGGGACATTCTCGCGATCTCGCAATCTCGACCTTTGGAAACGACCTCAATATGCCAAAACCCGAGATTCCGAGAAAGCGAGATTTGGCCAAAATATCGCGTTCTCGCGACCTCGCATTCTCGTGTTTTGGGCATATTTAGCTCGTTTCCAAAGGGCGAGATCGCGAGAATGTCCCTTACAGTATTCCATACAAACCAGTTTTGAGCCCTGTTACCAGGGTACAGTGGCGATCATGTCACACATTGTCAATTGTAACTTGTTATTGTAATTTCACCCTCATCTCCACTGGTGATGTATACTACTCAAAAGAGGTTAGAGAAGACACAATAACTATAGTCATACGAATAAATCTGGTGCTCTTTAACTTCTTTTGAGTAGTATATATTCTGTCAAACGCTATTCACCACATCAAGTCAATCGACCCGTGAAGATCTGGGGTAGAATAGGTCTTCAGCAACCCATCTATGCCGTAAAAGGCGACTACAAAGTTTTGCCTCCGATTGACGGATGGCAGAAAACCAACCAACCAACGTGTGATGGAAATGAATGTGCAGAGTTGCGGAACTTTGGCACACCGGTAATCTATGAGAGTGGCTTCAAATCCCGGTTCGCCATGATTGTTTCTAGGTTTGTCAGCACCATATCGGTGCTCGTGGGTTTCACCATAGTGGTAAACGTCTGAAACTTGCATCCAAGGAAGCTGCCATCGGCAACTGTTGTTGAAAAGGTTGTCTCAACACAGGAAAATTATTTTCCCTTTGGAAAATAGAATTGCCAGCGATGCACTCTTGTGGGTTTTTTTTGTACGGCAGTAACCATGGTAAATAGAGTTTATTATTGCTTAGCACTTTCTCCATCTAAGGACACATTTCTTTTCATCTTTTAAATCCACAGAAAAGCTTATGTTTGTTTTAGTCGCTTAACTGAATTTAATAACCGAACAGCACAGTTACCTCCCATGACAGGCCCGGATCCGCTGTGCATTTGTTTATTCCCTATATGCTCTGATTATGAGTGAACTAACGCTTATTTGCAACACACCAACATACCCTACTGTGAACGTCTACAATATAAAACTGACACGGGGGCACGGGTGGCCCAGTCGTCTGAGGCCCCGCGATTCGCTGTGCAGAGTTGCGTCCCTTGGACACGCCAGAAACCTATGATTGTGGGTTCGAATACCGGCTCGCCCCGATTATGTTTCAAGGTTTGTCAGCACCGTGATATAACTGGAATACTGTTAAAAGCTGCGTTAAACTCAACTCACTCACTCACTCACTCACTCACTCAAACTGACATGAGGCGAATTGATGGATCAGGTGGTCAGGCTCGGGGACTTGGTTCATCGCATAAATAGTTGAATGCATACAATTAATATATAAAGATGCAACAGAAGAAATACTATTTTATTTTATTAATAAATGTACCATCTATCACAATAAATGTATTGACGACAAATATAATTATCATATAATGGGTAGGTTTCTCGGCAGGATAAGCCAACGGATAAAAATGATATCCGTTGGGGTCAAATGCGGATAGAGATGCAAATATCAAAGGTCAAGTAAGGACTATTTTCAGTGTCTATAAACAAACATAGCGTCGCCCTGGTCATTCGGCAATCGAGTCAGAATTAATCATCGGGAATCTGGATAAACTACAGAGATAATTGCTAACATTATCAAAAGAACAGTCTAAAAAACTTAAAATCAGTGTCTAACTGTGACGTAGCTAAGGCATTTTACAAGTTTTGGCAACTTTGGAGATATAAATTTCGAAACAATTTTGCGAGGGCACTGGGCCTAGCCAAGTGGGATCAGTAGCCATATCCGTGCTTGTAGACCTCTGCGCCTTGAAACCTTTTCCACAAATTAAAAAGTTGGATTTGGCCGAAATATGTTTGAATTGTTACCTTGTTTCGTTTTGTCGCTGTGTGTACATCTGATTACACTTCTTAACGTTATGACAGGACAGGCCGACTGTCAACAACATCTGAACGTGGCCGTGACGTCTCATAGACGAGGGTTAGAGTTAGCAGTTACTCTAGCGGACAGACCGATGGATTGCCGCGAAATGCAAGAAAAAACAATTGTTGTTTTGCGTATATGTTACTTCGCCAGTGTATAAGAAACAGATTTCAGTTGGAACTATATTGGCTACTGTCACTGTCCGACTGACACATCACTTACCCTGTGACGTAATGCGCGCATTCCAGGAAAACTCGCAATGTTTAAGTAATGTTTGTGAGAGAGGGAAAGCGATTTTCAAGCACAGAATTATAAATGACATTATATGATAAAGAGGTTATCACATTTGTGTGTTTGGGGATGGTAAATATCCTGTATTAGGAATAAACTCTATGTATATTCCTAATGCAGGATATTTACCTCTATTTATACACTATGTAGATAATACTATTAAATGACACCACACCAATCATAAAATTATGACCCCACTTTCCTCATCGTCCGCACCATGGCGATCTCCTGACAACTGGTTCTCATCATGCCGAATTTTGATTTATATTGACAGGATCCTAGGTTTTTGTGTGTCAAAAAAATACGGAAACCAATTTCATGTAATTGTCTCAGTGTCCTCAAGTATCCCACATACACTTCAGCCGGAGGCTCGTAAATGTATTCAGTTTCTATGATCCAGCTGTGGAGCTCCAGATCCAGGGTGGCGACGTCATCCAGGAAGCCGCTCGCAATGGCTTGTGGGAGAACTTTCCATTCCCAGTGTTCGATGTCCATCTTTAAGACATCAACACGTCGCTGAAAGAAAAACAAAACATGCACACATACATGTATGCATACATTATGGATATAAGCGATGTTCAAAGAAACAATATAGATACTAAGGATTGGATTAATCAATTTAGAAACTTGCTTTTATGTACCGAGATTCGAAGTCAGTTCCACTATGATCCCACGATACCAGATAGTGACGCTCAAAATTATCCAAATCGAGAACTTACAAAGAAAACTTACAAATATTTGACTCTCCAATATCTAGGGATGAGATTCTAGATAGCATAAACAATCTTAAATTTAACAAGGCAATCGTTATAGATCATACTATCCCTGATTTGTTTAAGTATTCGGCAGATTTATTCCTACTATATCTGGATCTAGTATTTAACACAATTTCTGAAACTTTCCAGCATCCTGGTCGATTGACATCAATTGCTTTCCAAATACACAAACAAGGTGATATAAATAATGCAAACAACTACAGAGGTATTGCTCTCCTTAGAATATTCAGTGAAATATTTACCTCCAGTATAAACAAAGATTACTTTTCTCGGCTGATACTGTGGATGAACATTGCGAGACACAAGCAGGCTTTAGAGAAGGTTACAGAACTATCGTTACCATCTTTATACTGCAAACTATTGAAGACATATTTAAAGACAAACGGTGGAAAATGGTATGCCCTTTTCGAAGACTTTGCAAAAGCCTCCCTGTTCAGCGAAATAAGTTATGGGGTCTCCTTAGTACTCATAGCGTAAGTTGTACCATGTGTAAACGTTTATGTAATATATATGAGAATGTAACGGTACGTGTCCAACCTAACTCAGAAACTGTCAACAGCCAACTCGGGAGTAAGACAAGGTTGTATTTTAAGTCCCTCTATTTTCTCTTTCCCCATGATCGAACCAGCCACTCAGACTCAGAACAACTGTACAATCGGGATTCAATTACACCCGGATATCGTACAATTATTTTTGCTATTGTTTGCGGACGACACTATTTTGCACTCCAATAAAAAATGATCTGCAGAATCAAATTCATGAATTAGAAAGTTATTGCGAAGAATATAAGTTAACTGTAAATAGAGATAAGACAAAAATAATTGTTTTCAAGAATGTTGAAACGCGTAATGCAGGTGAAAAGTGAAAACCCAGAAACTAATACGTCTTACAAATACACAGGTGTATACCATCTTTCCAGGATCCTGTATGTTAAACAAGCATCTGTTGTAACAAAAAATGTTTTAATAGCTAGATTTAGGAAGGAAGAGAATATATGGAGAATATCTTCCTCATGTGAATCACCTATATTTAGGAATATAAATATAAAATTATTCTTTCCCCCAGGTATCTTAAGATAAATCAGATACTGCTTTACGGGTCAGAGATTTTGGGGCTAAATCATTTGAAGAAATAGAAAAAAAATACTCTATGCCTGGAAGACATATCTCGGTGGAAAGGTTAATACACCAAGTGGTATGGTCTGTGGAGAATGTGGTAGGTTCCCAATGCCTATATTCATTCACATATAATGGTTGAAATTACTAAATATTCCATCACATAGATTCCCTAAGAAATGGTATTATATGATGCTACTTTAGGATAACCATGGAAACAGAAAGTGGGTAACTTGTGAAATTATTGTACAGCAATGGCTCTGGGTATGTTTGGTGTGGACAACATGTAAAATGACCAGCTGAATGTATGAAATCCTTAACACCGAGGTTAAAAGATGTATACTTGAAGAAATAGTGTCACCATGTGGCTTTATCAAGCAAATGTCTCTATCACAAAATTCTGAAACCAGACATTTACAAGGAATATTACTTATGTGATTTCAACGAAAAGAAACTTCATGTTGTTTCAGCGAGATTCCTAAGCTCATCGCACGAGCAGTTGGTTTTTTTAAACTGGACGACGCACACATTGTTTGATAGGCATTACTAAGAAGTAGACGGATAAAATATTAAACGTGTGTCGCCCAAAGTAGAGACAATTATGGATAACAAGTTCTTTATTTACTGTACAATGTCTCAACTTTGGGCGACGAACTTTTAATATTTTTTTAATTTGAAGTTTACACGATGTATGGCTTTTCCATTGGAAGAAGGCCGGTCACACAACCGCGAAACTGACGTTGATGAGGGTATGAACGACACAAATGACGTTATATCATAACAAAACTCGCATACTCATCAGAATGTATTGTATTATGAACCAATGATCTGTGACCTCCTCACGACGGCAATGAAAGTCTTGACAAACGTTGATTGAAATGGACGCTTTCAATTATGACAAGCTGTATCACTGTAAATGTAGTTGTATTTAAGCTAAAAAGATTTTTTTGTCGGTCAAAAAATACATTTTATTCTCTTAAAGGAAGAACCGTAAAAATGTATTTTCTAAATACCACAAAACTGACAAAATATATTTTGATAATAGGTGGAGTTACTTCCCCTACTCCCCTCTCACCGCCAATCCCTCAGAATATCAACAAACTTAGGTCCCTTACCATACACAAGGGTCAGCAAAAACATTAACACCGTTAAATTGCCAGTTTTAAGTAGAGAGTTGACTCACCTTTGCGTGGCCAAGCTCCTGTTTGATTGCTCCCAATGTACGCATCTCCCATCCCGTCTTGTTGGGTGGGATATGAACATTAACATCCGACAATCCTATGTTATGGAAATATACTTGCTCACTCCGCTTGTAGCTCTTTTGATTCATGCTGAAATGTGAACGAGTGAAACTGTGACGCACAAAGCAGTCGTACTGACGTCATGCTGGAAATCGAACCAACCGATCGTGATTTTTCGTAAGCTTACATTGAAAATAGCACGAAGAAACAAAACAGTTATATACCTCGGATCAAATGAATGAACTTCGCATCCGTACTGCCTCGCAATCTCGTCGTCAAAAGTGAAGTCATTGTTTATCCTGAAAGATAACGAACACACCATATATATGTATCAATAGTTGACGTGGCTCTATCTTGAAAATCAACACCTCTATTAAAAGTGAATCAAGTGAAATACTGGGATCCAGTGAAACGTGCCTCTCTGTCTATTCCGCTCTAAATGTCATTGAAGAACCTGAACTACAGTCTCACGTTCCTTTACTGTAATGCTATAGCCCTAAATAAACCAAGTCTAGGTTCATTGTAAAGGAAGTTGCTTGTTTCTATCAACATTATATATTTTCAGAGACTAAACCTGAACCTGCCTGACAAGTTGGATTTACTGGGAGGCAAATCTTGACACGTCAAGATTTATTCCTGTCATTTCTGATATAGAAAATGGATTTTAGGATGTTACAGTTGGTTGTGGATTGGGGTTTTAACGTCGTCTTGAAAAGTGTAATAATAATAATGTATTTACCCGACAGAGTAGACAAGACACTTGCTGGAGGGACTGAATAGTAATGTGAAGTGTTTACCCGACAGAGTAGAATAGACACTTGCTGGAGGGACTGTATAGCAATGTGAAGTGTTTACCTGACAGAGTAGATTAGACACTTGCTGGAGGGGCTATATAGTAATGTGAAGTGTTTACCCGACAGAGTACACTAGACACTTGCTGAGGGACTGTATAGTAATGTGAAGTGTTTACCCGACAGAGTAGAATAGACACTTGCTGAGGGACTGTATGGTAATGTGAAGTGTTTACCCGACAGAGTAGACTAGACACTTGCTGGAGGGACTGTATAGTAATGTGAAGTGTTTACCCGACAGAGTAGACAAGACACTTGTCGGAGGGACTGTATAGTAATGTGAAGTGTTTACCCGACAGAGTAGACAAGACACTTGTCGGATGGACTGTATAGTAATGTGAAGTGTTTACCCGACAGAGTAGACAAGACAATTGTCGGAGGGACTGTATTGCCGATCGTTGCACACTTCCCATCCACCGTCACTCAGGTGACCCAGGCGGTTGATGTTTTTACACAACACACCAACATTGTCCACAAACCTGCAGTAAAAATAAAATATATTTGTTTTTCTAGCTGGAAAATATCAACCACCCCCTGTGAAACAGACAGGTGAGAGAGGAAGGTTACCTGTGATATAGACAGGTGAGAGAATAGGGTTACATGTGATATAGACAGGTGAGAGAGTAGGGTTACCTGTGATATATACAGGTCAGAGAGGAACGTTACCTATTTTATAGACAGGTGAGAGAGGAAGGTTACTTGTGATAAAGACAGGTGAGAGAGGAAGGTTACCTGTGATATAGACAGGTGAGAGAGGAGGGTTACCTGTGATATAGACAGGTGAGAGAGGAGGGTTACCTGTGATATAGACAGGTGAGAGAGGAGGGTTACCTATGATATAGACAGGTGAGAGAGGAAGGTTACCTGTGATATAGACAGGTGAGAGAGGAAGGTTACCTGTGATATAGACAGGTGAGAGAGGAAGGTTACCTGTGATATAGACAGGTGAGAGAGGAAGGTTACTTGTGATAAAGACAGGTGAGAGAGGAAGGTTACCTGTGATATAGACAGGTGAGAGAGGAGGGTTACCTGTGATAAAGACAGGTGAGAGAATAGGGTTACCTGTGATATAGACAGGTGAGAGAGGAGGGTTACCTATGATATAGACAGGTGAGAGAGGAAGGTTACCTGTGATATAGACAGGTGAGAGAGGAAGGTTACCTGTGATATAGACAGGGAGAGAGGAAGGTTACCTGTGATATAGACAGGTGAGAGAGGAAGGTTACCTGTGATATAGACAGGTGAGAGAGGAAGGTTACTTGTGATATAGACAGGTGAGAGAGGAGGGTTACCTGTGATACAGACAGGTGAGAGAGGAGGGTTACCTGTGATATAGACAGCTGAGAGAGGAAGGTTACCTGTGATATAGACAGGTGAGAGAGGAAGGTTACTTGTGATAAAGACAGGTGAGAGAGGAGGGTTACCTGTGATATAGGCAGGTGAGAGAGGAGGGTTACCTGTAATATAGACATGTGAGAGAGGAGGGTTACCTGTACTATAGACAGGTGAGAGAGGAGGGTTACCTGTGATATAGACAGGTGAGAGATAAAGGATACAGTCAAATGACGGGGAATATTTACCCGTGATACAGACACGTTATTTGTTTGTGTGTTAAATTCTTTAGAATGGCATCCGGTGGTATTTCGATAAGTCCATCGTTGTTTATAAATCCGTTCAAGCAGTCTTGTTCAAGAAAAATCTTGTTTGGTTCTCGCTGAAGAGAAAAGAAATAAACTTTAAAAACACAAATAATCCTTGCATATGTAAAGCGTAATATTGTTAATGAATTGTTTATAAAATTTACCACTTTAAATCTCAATGAACGACTGTACAGAAATGTGTTGTTGACAAAGTAAATGTATACACTCATGTTTGACGATGATATATTTGATACCGGTAACATAGGGTATTTCATGCACCATATCAATGCGTATCTCACAAAGGATTGAGTGTGAGAGTGAGTATGGTTTTACGCCGCTTTTAGCAATATTCCAGCAATATTACGGCGGGGGACACCAAAATTGGACTTCACACATTGTACCCATGTCGGGAATCTCGCAATTGGGATACGATGACATGCATCAACCAAGTCAGCGAGCCTGATCACCCGATCCCGTTAGTCGCCTTTTACGACCAGCAAGGGTTCGTGAAGACCTATTCTTACCCGGATCTTCACGGGTCAAGGAACATAATCAGGGTTGGGACCTACGACAATGTGATCCTGCCACGTTTAAGGGAAAACCCGCACATCGATCCCCGACATTTCACAAAGAATATATATTTAATAAAAATAACTCACCCCAACCCATTCTTATCCCTTTCTCAGCTCCAGCAGCCCATATTCAACACCATTTCAGCTCGTGGAGTTCAGATATTTCAAGGTTTCTTCATACTCAAGGGTTCTTTGAAAGAATTATTTTTATATAACCTTATACATAGCTCTATTTCGGGAACTGTATGTTAGCCTAGTGTTGTGATACTTGTCTTACCTGATAGGTGAGGGTATTTCCAGCAGGGGGCAGGCCTTGAACAATCTTTCCAACTTTTTCGTCCCATGTTTGAGTTGACTGATGGGAGGATTCAGACTTTTTCCAGACAATAACAGCTAGACAGGTTCCAATTAGAAGAAAAACAACCATCCAACTTCTACGTCTAAAATAGAAAAGAAAATTTGTTTTTTTTGCTATTGTTAAATCAGCATTTAACAAAACACAGTTATATGACAGTGACCTGTAAATCGAGTCTGGACCAAACAATGCAGTGATTGATATAGCGACACATACATACATACACACATGCGGACGGACGGACGGACAGAATATCAAGCAGTACAAAACACTCACACGCAAGCAGTCACACACTCAGACCCTACCACACCAACACCAGCGGTACGCCACAGACAGACACAACACAGAGAGACACACACAGAAACCTCCCATCACTAGCAGGAAGCCAAACTCACATACAGACACTGGAATACACAAACATGCACACACAAGCATGCATACACAGACCCTCCTCCCCCCTCACACACACACACACACACACACACACACACACACACACACACACACACACACACACACACACACACACACACACACACACACACACACACACACACACACACACACCGGCACACACACCGGCACACACACCGGCACACACACCGGCACACACACCGGCACACAAACGCCAACACTAGCAGTACGACACACACACACACACACACACACACACACACACACACACACACACACACACACACACACACACACAAAAGGTGGCTGGCAGTTTGAAATCAGCCAACCATGTTCTTGCAAAGTGTGTTAAGGGGGTTGTTTACCAGGTTATTAAAGCTGAAATTTTGAAGGCTTATGGATTGGTTCCTGGTTCGGTGGGGATTGTAGAAACTCTACTCGTTAAAGGTGCCGACTTGATTTGTCAGGGGGGAGATGATTGGCTGATCCTGTTGTTTGTTTTGAGACTAGCACTCCGGAAAGTACTGAAAATCTTGAAAAGGAAATTCCAGGTATTTGTGATGTTACTCGTGCTTTGGCTAAGCAAAGTTCTTCTGAGAATGATTCCAGTTATGATTTGGCAGGCACCTTTATGGATCATTCTCTTGCCTTGTCTAAAACATCCAGTTCTGGATTGGGAGCAGTTAGTTAAGCTGCAGGAGGAAGACCCAGAACTTTAGAAGAAGTTGACAAGTTTCCAGTTTGCTATTACTTCAAGGATTGCGTTGTGATGAGGAAGTGGAGGCTGCCAGATGTATATCAACAACAAATGTATCACAAAATTAACCAGGTTTAAAAATCAATACAAATTACTGCACAGCAATTACAATGGCAGTACACAAGCGGTAGTTTTCGGTGGCAGTATAAAATGTGAGAGCAGTGGAAATGACAATGACAAGGGTGAGTAGGTGAGTGAGTATGGTTTTACGCCGCTTTTAGCAATATTCCAGCAATATCACTGCGGGGGACACCAGAAATGGGCTTCACACATTGTCCCAATTTAGACAATGACAAGAATCACAATCACCTCGTCGCAACAGTCTTTAAGCTTCCGAGAAAGTCCTTGGCTGAACACCAGGGTAAAAAGTGATCTTCACAAGATAGCTGGTCTTGACGTAATGTGAGACAAAATGTTAGATGAGACAGGGACGTGCCCACTATACTTATGTAGTCTAACCAGCCCCCAGCACATGTACAGCACAGAATATTCCACATATTTCTGAAAAGCTTGACATCCATCCATGCTGTCAAGGAAGTTTACAGATAGTTTAAGCATCTAAATATAATAATTTCCTAACCACTGCTTACATTAAATAGAACTACATTCCTGACCCTAATCATTGTTCAAATGCAATGCAATGACCAAATACTGAATCTCAACAGAAACAATGTAATACAATGTTTAACAGTAAATTACTCTGTGTAACACTCTCCCCCTTCGGAGAAAGAAAGTTTGAACATACAGAGAACTTTCTTTGCTGATAAAAGTACTAAAACCGCTAAAGACTGCAGATAAAAAAAAAGGTACATGTTAATTTTGAAAATATGTTATAAAAATCCAAATCATTTTTGCAGTCAGAACCCAATCAACTCTGGAGAATGCATAAAAAGAGATGTTGTCTTTGCCTTTGATACTCTTGATGTCTAAATATAAGACAGACTCAAGTTCATAAGACGTTGGTTTCTGTTTTTCATTTTATGAAGGTCAGTGGATTTTGATCAGTGTACACTTGAATAGGACACAAAGTATTACCCAAGTACACTTAAAATTCTTACAAAGAGCAAGAGTTTCTTTTTCAAAGGTGGAATCATTTCTGTGATGTTTGTCATTGTCATGATCAAATCCTGATGAATCTTCCTACAAAAGAACAGCTCAAACACCAATGTCACTAGCATCTACTGCCATCCAAGTTTGGTGCTTGGAGAAGAGGAGAATTCATGAGAATGGCTTTAGTTTTCTCAAATGCAGCCTGACAACTGCTGGCCCAAACACATTTCACCATTTTGCCCAGCAAATTAGTGAGAGGGGTTACCACATGTGAGACATATTTACCAAATTTACGGTAGTAACCAGCCATACCAAGAAACCGTATAAGTTCCTTTTTGTTTTGTGGAACTTGGATTATTGAAATAGCTTCCACCTTTGCTTGTACAGGCTGTACCCGACCTTGGCCTGTGACCTTTAAAGTATACATGTGCCAGTGCAAATTCACATGTCACTAATTTTACAGTCAACTTGGCTTCAGTGAGTCTCTCGAAGAAGGCACTGATCCTCTTCAGGTGTTCGTCCCACTCCATGGAATGATTAAAGACATCATCAACGTACAACATATGTAACTACCATCAGGCTTCGACACAAGAGTGCAAGGTGAACTAGTGATAATGATACCAGCAGAAACCATTATTTAAGTTGTTTTTTGAGGTGACGTCAACACGTCATCTTTTGTGTCAACGACGGGGCACTTTTCCGTGTACCAGGTTTATGTTGGTTCTGGGGACACCATATGCCAGCCGCTGTTGTTTCAGTTTTGCTGCTTTGCTCTTGCGATATAGAAGCCAACCCCGGCCCTCCTATTCTTGAAGATGTTCAAAACACTATCCGGGTGCACGAATGGCCCAGTCGTCTAGGGCGCCGCGATTCGCTGTGCAGAGTTGCGTCCCTTGGGCACGCCAGAAACCTATGATTGTGGGTTCGAATCCCGGTTCGCCCCGATTATGTTTCTAGGTTTGTCAGCACCATACCCGTGCTCGTGGGTTTCACCGAAGTCGTAAACGTCTGAGACCTGCATCACTTCGGGCTTTCCTCCCACATTAATCTGACACGCCGCGATATAACTGGAATACTGTTAAAAGCGGCGTTAAACCCAACTCCCTCACTCACTCACTCACTCAAAACACTATCCTCGAAGAGATTCGCAACTGAGCTTCGAACTGTCAAAACAGAGTCAAATTAGTTCAGTCAAGTCGGACGTTCAGACACTATCAGCCAAGTGTGGACAGATTTAAAGTCAACTAGCCACTGTTCAGTCGGACTAGAACACTCTCCAACAGACACACGGTATGATATATGACGAGATAGATACATGATACAGAATAAGATGTCAGATATCGACGATGAACTTGATAGGCTTGGGCGTTCAGGCGTAGAGACAATATTATTTTCTATGGAGTGCATGTAAAGAAACGACCATATTACTTCTAAAACGTGGGAGACATCTGACGTTATCCGTGCTCACCGCCTAGGCATCCAGCGTGACAATCCGAATAAACCACGACCCTTAACAGCGAAACATCGGGAGTCTGATGATAAAGTCGAGACTTTAAGTAGAGGGGAATGTCGAGTAACGAGCAGAGGCCCCGCAGGGGCCGAGGCCCATTATTTTTAAGGAATGGAGAGTTACGAGGATATTCCCCTACTTAAAACTCACCCCTACTTTTACACTTTGACAAAATATTCTGTAGTTGAAAATATTTGAAAAATAAACCAGAACGCTTTGTTGTCTGTATTTATACTGCGTGAGTCGACCTTGCGTTATGCACGGGTGCGCCAAGCTCCGTGGCGAGTTGACATTTACAATGCATGGTACACGGATCTTCATAATTTTGTTGGGTCCTAAACTAGTATTTATCAATCGCTTGCATATTGTTTGAAAATACATGCTGATGGGTATAATTGGAAATATAGAGCCCCGAACAAGCGATATTTATGTTACCTTATTTGTTTTTTCTCGTCTAAGGTTTATCTAACTATCTATAAATATGGACATTGTTGTGGGTATCCTGCTCTAACACAAAATATATACATATTATTTTGAGCTTTAAAGCTTTATTGCAAAATTATGAAAAAATATTTAATAGTTAGTTTCACATCATGCCTTCATCTGCCGCAGTAGCTGAGGTTGACAATTACACGTTTTCAAATCTAACGATGCGGGTTCGAACCCCGCTGGCGACACATGTTTTCGAAAAAAATGAAAATAGTCACTTGTAAATAAATATTTAAAAAAAGTTCCGTCTGTTCCAAGTGGAAATTAATTCAAATGTTCTTTCAAGATAATGTACAGTTGACAAGCAACTCTTCATTCCTGAAAATAATGGAGCGTTCAAACAATGGAATGACGTCACAGATTTGTTTTAACCCTACTTTTTGTTCCATCTTCCCTGTTGATCTCCATGGGTATCCGTTTGTTTCGTTCAAATCCGACCCCTACTCTCCCAATAATTTTCCAGAATTGACCTTGGTCTTCACTGCACAAGAATTCCAGGTATCTGAGCGCATCGTTTCTGTATCGACGTTTAGCATGCTGCACGGACCTAGCAAAGTCTTGTCTATATGATAAGTATGCACCCTTGCATTTCCTTTTATCTACACCAGAGGCTTTTCTCTGTGTTTTCTCTGCTTTACTCATCAAGTTCCAGCTGCAGGTACTCTGGCACAGCGGATTACTCCACGCAAATGGATGAGAGCAGTGATCTCTTGGACTCCCTGCTTCAGGATTATACCAACGTAGATCTCTTAGGCCACCTGTACAACCAAAATGGCAGAGGCAATGAACATTATGATGTTCAAGAAAATGCCTGAAGAAAAGTTGAAAGAAATCTAGACTAAGCTTAAATCACAAGAATGGTCAAATGACATAAAGAGGCAGAAACTCCAAGCTCCTGTCCTCAGGGCAGCTGTGCCATTGCTACACCTGCCAGTGACCTGCTAATGGTAAAGAACAAGAGGAAACAGGCCACTGATGCCATTAGTCTGGTCGCTCACGTGAACGCAGAGCTAAACTATCACCGTCGAGGAATGATCAGGCCACATCTCAATAAGCAATTCCAGCGGTTGTGTTCAGACTCTATGTCTACCCTGCTGTTAGTAGACAACTTGGCGGAAGCGATCAAGTCAGTGAGTACGACCCACAGATTGGCTCAACAATTACCTACAGTCAGCAGCGCCCGACGCCCTACCACAAGTTGTTTACTGACTCCCCCTTATGCAGCCAGCCGTATCCATGCAACCCGATGAGCGGAACCAATTTTTAGAAAGAAATGCGAAGGGGGAGGCACTAGCTGGTACCCCAAGAGAGCATTCAGCATACCAAACAATGTATTTATTGTGGGTAGACTACGATTTCATGTTCAGAGCTGGCAAGAACTATCTTCAGACCCGTTTATCTTGCAGACGGTAACTGGTTCTTACATAGACTTTTCTTCGTTGCCCATCCAGTCACATATTCCCAAAGAAATTTGCTTCTCAACCCAAGAACATTTCATCATAGGTGGGAGTTATCGTTCCTTCACGTCGTGAAGATGATGACTACATATCTACAATCTTCATACTAATATCTGGCTTCTTCTCGACTGTCTGACACTGGCCGCTAGGGCTCATTAGCTGCCGTGAGTCGATTTACTCACTAACGCATCTGAGCGTGACAAGAGACTGGGCTACCGTTTGCAAGGAAGAAGAAGAAGAAGAAGAAGAAGAGGAAGAGGGAAGAAGTAGTAAAAGATGTTATTTCTCACGAATCCCCGTGGTGACATAAAGAAGTTGACAAGAGAGACATACATGTATATACAAAGAAATGAGACAATTATTAGTGGAGCATACGCAGTCCACATTTTACATGATGAGCTAGTCGTAAGAGAAGAGTGAGTGAGTGAGTTGGGTTTAACGCCGCTTTTAACATTATTCCAGTTATATCACGGCGTTAGGTTTATAAGAACAAGTCATAAGTGAAACAATTTTTTCACTATTTGGATATTTACAATGATATAATTGGAGATATTTATTTCTTAAATGGTCCAATTCATGGCATTCTAGTATAAAATTGAATTCGTCACCGATTTTAATTTTACAGAGAGAGCAAAGCCTATCTTCATTATTGAGGTTATACCATCTACCAGTTTTAATTGAGAGTCGGTGGTTGGTTCTGATTTAAGTAAGTCAAATGCCTAAATTATGAGGTAAATACAATAAGTCGTCTTCTACTTAGAGGATATCTTCATGCAAATTATAATAGTGTCCTTTTGAGGAATTAACTTTACTTCTCCTCCAGCTTTGTAAACATTGATCTATAAGGACAGTTTGGACGTTAGCCTTTATCAATTGTACATTGCAAAATTCCCGAGACAGCTAAATGTGATTCAGACCTGTACTTTGTAAAATACGTTGGATTTCACTTAAACTCTGAGTGGGCAGTTTGGAGTTTCAACATAAGGTTGTACATTATACTTGATAATTTACTCCAATATGACACCAATCTTAATTTAATGTTTAATGAGTATCTCCCTCATTCCCTGTACACCATGAAATCAGGCGTATTTTGCTTAACCTTCAAAATATATTTACAATATCTTAAATGAACACGTTCCAGTATAACAGTATTTCCGAGCCCCAGACTTCAGAACCATACAACAGTATAGGTTGAACAAGATAGTCGAACAGATTAAGTTGACAGTCAATTGGTACTTCTAATACTCGTATTTTTCTAAAAATAGCAAACATTGCTCTATAAGATTGGTCAGATAACCGTTTAATGTCTTTACAAAATCGACCGTTACTTGAAAATAAAATACCCAGAAAGACATTGTTTTTCAATAAGGAGAATCGTATTTTAAAGTCTAAATGCACAGGCAATTTTAAAAGATCGTTTAGCAAAAGCTACATTTTTTGTTTTAGCAGTGTTCACCTTGAGTTCTCAGTGATTATAATAATTTTCAAATATATTTATACATAATTTCAGGTCGACAGGTGTATCAGACATTTTCATCCGCGTAAAGAATTACCAATAGCTTATTAAACTTCCAATTTCTTTTAGAACAGAAACATTGACTTTTTCAAGACCCATAACGTCATTTTCTGACAAAAATAACTCAACGTCATTTAGATAAAGGGCAAAGAGAAATGGCGATACGTTTTCGCCTTGCCTGACTCCAATGTTACAAGGAAAGAATTCAGTGACACTACCATTATGAGAAACACATGATTTTCTGTGTTTGTACATTTACCAGTGATATTACTTTGAATCATTTTGTACCATAGGCCAAACCGTAAAGAAGGCCTGACAAAATAACTCAACGTCATTTAGATAAAGGGCAAAGAGAAATGGCGATACGTTTTCGCCTTGCCTGACTCCAAT
The DNA here is from genome assembly GCF_023055435.1 of Haliotis rufescens. NCBI lineage: Eukaryota > Metazoa > Mollusca > Gastropoda > Lepetellida > Haliotidae > Haliotis > Haliotis rufescens. The sequence continues at coordinate 22,518,755 of NW_025963879.1, forward strand.
GTTACAAGGAAAGAATTCAGTGACACTGCCATTATGAGAAACACATGATTTTCTGTGTTTGTACATTTACCAGTGATATTACTTTGAATCATTTTGTACCATAGGCCAAACCGTAATGAAGGCCTTACTTAAATCAACCAAAACACAATACAGCCTCTTGTATTGGTTGAACTAAACATCTACGAGTGCTTTTAAAAAATATATATTATCAGCAGCTGAATAGTTTTTCCTGAACCCGGCTTTGCCAATTAGGTCAACATGGTCAGTGTAAGCTTGTAGTCGGTCATTCCAAATGGAGGTGAAAACTTTACTCAAGCAACTTATAATTGATATGCCCCTATTGCTATCTGGGTCCCCAGGATCGCCCTTGTTTTTGTAAATGGGTTTAATCATGCCAACAAGCAAGGTTTCAGGTGAAACACCACTGTCAAAGATTAAGTTAAACGATAAACAGGCAACATGAGGTGAATAGAAGCTTTGATATTCTCATTACATCAAATCCACAAGCTTTGTTAGTTGTTTTCGTCACGAATAATTGCACAATCGACTCATCATTAGGTAACAAGTCACCCTGGACAAACTTATTATCGCAATCGTCAGCTTGTCCCTCATTTAGGTCTCCAAAATGAGCGAATAACTTATCTTTATATATTTCATCCTATATATTACTATTAAGAATGATTTTAATACATTCCAAAAATATTTTTTAGCTTTATCTTGTGCAGTACGCAACCTTTCAACACAATTTAGTCCAAAAGAGTTGAAGGATTGGGTTTTTTTTTTAAATCTGTGAGTTTTACTGGCTTTCAGAAAATTAGATTGATTTTCGTGAGATTTATTACGCCCAAAAGTACGCTTAGACTTGTGATAATTACGTCCCATAGCTCTACACTCTAAATTAAACCAGGTTTTGTGCTTACTTCTATTACATTTCGGTTTAAAATTGGCTTTTCTACTTCCAAAGGTGTTTTCCGCTGCGTTCACTAGGATGTTACTTGTTCCTGTACATAGTGAGGCAGACACACAAAGAGACATGTTTTATTGCATTTCAGGCCACATGACCAAAGTACAAATAGTATTACAAATACTTAAAGAGTTACCACTACTCTCATATTGACTTATATTATGCATTTAAATATGAATGAGGTTTATCAAATGAAAATCCATTTGAGAAACTTAGTAAATGGAACTAAAATATTAATATCTTTTGAGGTACACAAACTTTTAAGTGGTAGTAATGGTTTTTGCTTAATCTTGGTAGTAAATCCTTACGCTTATCTTCATAGAACATGTCTACATATACAACATGTGCTTTATCTTCAACTGATCCACAATGTTTACAAAAACTCTTAGGATCACCTTACAGCAATATTCTTTTTCGGTAATATTGTATACCCAAATTATTACATCCAGATCTGGATATAGTTCACAATCTAACAAAGATTTTTGCGCGTTTTGTAAAATGACAATGCAGGGGAATCTTAAGACGAGTAGCATTCTTTAAATTGGTTTAAAAATAATTCGGTATCTCCAACATTTAGAGAGATCCATACTATACCATAGCCATATATAAATAACAAATCTCGTACATGTGTTGCCCAATTTGGACGTTTTCTATCGATAATAGATAGTAGTGATAAATAACATTGATATGGATACCTATCTACACTCATTTGCAATAATCGTATCCAGTATTTGATACATTTAACACTATAAACATTATAGGAGGAACTCGCTCACACTCTCCATAGGCAACAGCATTAAGTGATCTATAACCAATATGTAGCATACATTTACAAAATTCTCTATGAACAATATCTATACTTTCAATTCTACCAAAATTGGTACAATTTTTTTTATCAAACAAATAAAAAGATTCATTCAGAGACAATTCAAAACGCCGAATAAAAGATTTTAAAAGCCACAAGGCCTGATTAGCTTGTTCCAAAAAGGTTTTACATGATGTCGTCCATACAAGTTTAGGAGTTATCATAAGACCTAGATATTTATACATATTGACAGTTTCCATTCGCATACCATCATAATACCATTTTTCAGTTTTAGATAATCTTCCACCCATCTTAAATACAATTATTTTACTTTTTTTCAACATTTATTTCCATACCCCATTTCTGGGAGTAGGGCTGTAGAGCATCCAGACGCCTCTGCGATTTTATAACACTAACGGCAATTGGTAGAAGATGCAAGCAGGAAAGTTTCTGACACAAAAATACCATCGGTAAACTTTTTTTCTAAACTAACAACTAATTCATTGATAAATATAGAAAACAACAATGGGCTAGGTGTGCAACCTTGTCTAACACCACCTTTAAAATATGGACTTAGTTTGGTACAATAATTAAAAGTTACAGTTGCGTTAACGTGTTTATACATACTTTTCAAAACACTAAAAAAGATTTACCATTTTTTCTAGAAATATATTTTTGAATTATAGATTGGAGAATGAAATTTCTATCGATTGTTTATCGGTCTTTCTTGAATCCTCCCTGATATTCACCAATGAGTTCATGCACGTCAAGATAGAACTCAAGTCTTTTGTTTGGGATATATGCAAATATTTTACAAACAACATTCAACAGAGAAATACCCCGATAAATATTCGGATCATTTTAAGGGCCTTTCTTATACAAAGGTAATATAATAGCAGTGCTCCATGATTCTGGATAGTATCCGGAACGCAGAACTTTGTTAAACAATTTTACCAGGTAAGGCGTTGTAAGTTCTTCTGCAAAATTAAAGAATTCTGAAGGTATGCCATCATCACCGGTTGATGTATCATTTTTTAGATGACTAATGGCATTCACTACATCTTGTTCGGTGAAATCATCGGATAGTAAGCCATCCTGAGAAAGACATTTATCACAAAGAGAATCATCATGATTGCTTAAATAGTCTTGTATGTGTTTGGAGAAGTCCTCATCTGCAGATACAGTTGGGTTAAGAAGTTCCTTAAAATAATCAGCCCATTTTGTAGAAATCGATATTCGGTTCGTGTGATCGCGTCTCAACTAATCTCCAGAATCGAGTACAGTTACTATCACCAGCTGCTTCATGAATATCCACGATGAAACCATGTTTATACTGCTTCTGTTTAAGTTTACAGATTCTCCTAAAGTCCCTTCTAACTTCTTTATATCTTTCATAATTATTAGTGGATAAATTACTTAAGTAGTTTATATTTTCTTCTCTTAAGGTTTTCACATTCGTCGTCGAACCACTCAGGTTGTTTGCATTTAGTTATGTTATAACATCTTTGCAGCATACAGTCACCACACGATTGTAATATAAATTGTAATGTTTCCACAGATTTTTCAATGTCAATATCTAACTCGCTCAAAAAACGATCGAAAAGTTCTTGCGTGGCCGAATACTTTAGATTATTTATAAAACAGTCACTCTTGCTACTATTCCATTTGAAACTATTTCTATTTACACCGCCACCAGTCTCCTTAGAATCTGTTGGGTTTCAAAAATGTTAATTAAGGGTGCACATAACGGCAAGTGATCAGACTCTGTGCGAGAGATTACAATAAAGCCTTGCACGTTTCCAAAAAGGGAAGCCAATACTGCAGTATAGTCTGGGGTACTAAAACCTGATGGTCCTACATATGAAAAGTCTCATTTATCAGAAAATCTTCCGTTTAACAGATAAACACTAAATGATTTACACAAATCTAAAAGTTCTTTTCCATAATTGTTGACAACTGAATCTTTGTTTTTGCGGTCTGGATATAATGGGTGTGCATCAACCTTGTCATGCACCACCTCATCAAGAGGAAGATAGTCAGAGTTGTCAAAATATATAAAATCAGCCTCAACGCTTGTCCGACAATTCAGGTCTCCACAAAAGGATAAATTCACTGTTTGGATATTATTATATTCATCTTTCAAAATAGCTATTTCATTTTCAATAATTTCTATGCCATCATTCTTGTACTTATTTTCTGGTTTGACATAAAACCATCCTATGATTATTCTTTTACAAACATTAAATGGAACTTCAGAAATGACAAAAACGACATCAGTCCATTCATGATGGATTTGCTGAAATAGTGAGAAAATATTATTTTTCACATAAATGGCGACACCTCCGCTGAATCTACCAGCATCCTTTCCACGTGGACGGAAAGACTGAAAAGAAGAAAAGTTATTAATTATTTGTTTAAATTCATCAAGTGACTTAGCCCATGTTTCTGTTACACAGATAATATCAAAATCACTAAGAAAAACAATAAAGTCTGTATTAGAAAGTTTATTGTGTAAACAGTTTACATTCCAGCACAACAGTCTTGAAATAACTCTCTCCGGCGTAATGCACGTGTTGAGATTGGTGATGTCAATATCAGAATCTCTGTCACGGCCGTGTTGCTACAAATCATTACTGTCAATGGAAGTTTGCGGTTGTTGTCCATCCCTTTTCTTCAAACTCGAGTTAATGTATCTGTTGACTCTTCAATAAAGTACTTTACATTATCAATGACTAGATAATCTTCATTAAGAAACGATGTTTGATCCATCTCCAGAGCGCGCTTCAAAAACGGAATGTAGGTTTCTCCTTGATCTTGTCCTCTGCAACACGACGGTTCTCGAAGCTCTTTGCTGGCTGTGTTCAGAACGTGATCCCTGCCATCTTTAGCAATAAACCTCACCAGAATTGGAAGACTTGTTTTGTTTCTTCTCCAATCTATGGACTGTATCGAACTTGTTTCTATAGCCCACATCTAGCTCTTCGTCGAAATCTGTTTTACTTTATGAACAGTGTCACCATTATCTTCTTTGTCTTCCATGTCTATTCCAAATATAAGTAGGTTGTTTTTCCTAAAGAAAGTTTCACTTCGATCTGGTCTATCGTCAAGTGATGAAACCGTCACAGATTGTTGAGTAATTGTCTTCTTAAGCTCGTTGATTTCTTTTTGGATAGCTTCTAGTTTTGAATTGACATAGTGAGGTTACACAAGTATTTGTATTTTCAACATCAACATTTTCAATATCTTTACACAGATCAACTAAAACGAGTTTGTCAATATTATTCGCAAATGTATCACATAGAGTATTGACAAACTTATTTACACTTGTACGTGGTATCATCCCAGAACTGACACATTTATTCGTATGTACGGGGTTTACAGGGATATATTTCAGTGAAAAGGACACACCACAATGTACATCCGAGAACATAGGGTCGAAATCACTTATATCAAATGTGCCTATAAGGTGAAATGTTTTTACTGAGGCAATACAATTGTCCACTCTACTGGCGTCTTTACAGGTTAATTGCCCGTGTTCCTCATCACAGCCGAGACGGCCATTAAAGTGCTGTGCTAGTTGTAAGACGATTTGTCCGTTGCAGCAGTAGTGAAATATTTTTATTTTCAAGTACTTGAATACTCGAGTATAATATATCACTGTCAATATTGTCTTTCGTCACAAAAAATCATCAATTTGAAGATGAAAAATCATGAAGATTCATAGTTCTTGCATTAAAGTTACGAACAGTTACCCGTTACGAAAATATGGTCTGAATGATAAGAGAAGTTTATAATGTCATCCTCAAATGTAAGAAAGTGGTCAGGTGAGGCGTATCGACTGTTCTCAGGGGGTATGTCCAACATAAACGTCATTATCTACAGGTCTTTTGAGAGCAGACACCATGTTATTGTCAACGCGCATGTTGACGGGGAATTAGCTCTTGAGGGAATAAAGGACAAAATCGACATCACTGTCCCGGAACACTTTATGCACAACATGTAAACAATAAACAACAATTGCACAATGAGCGGAATACCTGCTCTGACAACACAAACACAGCGATGTGCGGACCTTCCAGCTCAGGCATACCTGAGGTGAACTCCAGCTCAACCTCAGGACGTTTCCTACGAGCAGCACATCCTGCTCGAGGTCGTCCTTACACCCATGCTTGGAATACCAAGCTTGACTAACACCATGTACTGGTAACATTTATATAGTAATGAACAACAATGGACAGACAAAGAGACAATGACGTTGCTCTGGACATTGGACATATGGGCGTGATTAACCGACAAAGTTCAGGGGATTATCAATAAAGGCAATACATGCCATACTATAAAAAGCAGTAGTTGAAGGGAAGTGATATGGTAGTCCAGACTGACTGACAGTCAAAATACAATGAAATGTTGGTGAGGATTAACAACGGGGTTAGTCTCCTATAAATAATTACAATTAAGTTATGGCGACATATAGATGTCATGGCTACAGGGTAATTAGCCTTTGGAGTCAAATGTACTTCAGACAATGGTAGTCGTAAATCAGTCGCTATGACATTATTATGTCATTTGATTTGTATAATACATGCACATGTTTCTTTCTGTTATTCATAAAGATAGAGAATCCGGGTATATTTATATCGTCCTCATCACTTATTCTGGTCTCGGTGAATGCCATACTGTAATACTTTGTGCATGAAATCAGGGCTTTAGCAGTCGTGACGTCCACATACATTAAGCGATAACACATTTAACATACAATGTACATACAAGAGATCTGTAAAATGTGAGTGTTCTGTTGACGTACGCCCCGTCTTCCTATAGCTGGGGGCACGGGTGGCCCAGTCGTCTAAGGCGCCGCGATTCGCTGTGCAGAGTTGCGTCCCTTGGGCACGCCAGAAACCTATGATTGTGGGTTCGAATCCCGGTTCGCCCCGATTATGTTTCTAGGTTTGTCAGCACAATACCCATGCTCGTGGGTTTCACCGAAGTGGTAAACGTCTGAGACCTGCAACACTTCGGGCTTTCCTCCCACATTAAGCTGACACGCCGTGATATAACTGGAATACTGTTAAAAGCGGCGTTAAACCCAACTCACTCACTCACTCACTCTTCCTATAGCTACCCGTCCGCGTCGTTCCGCTCTGTTTAGCTCTCAGTTCGTCGACATTATGACGCTTCCTCAGGTTTAGAGTGGGTAACCGGACCATACAGTCTTGATCTGGGTCGCACCAGGCGGAGATCACACTGCCGGCATACACGCCGAACTGCAGTCTGTGTATTGTTAGGGCTTTACAGAACTAAATTGTCAGAACGGCTCCCATGCGGAACTGTGAGAATCAGCCACAGCATAAGGCTGAAAGTAAAGATACTGAGTCACACTGGATCAAGCAGGTGCTTCAGTTGAGTGGCATAGAAATGAATACGTTGACGCCACACAGAACTGGAATGGCGTCGACTAGTGCTGCATTGAGACATTCTGTGCCGCTTCAGACTATACTGAAAACGGACACCATGTTGTTTGATATTTCTAATTTGGATGTTTGATTTGTTCAAACTTGCATATTATTTTAAACTCGCTGTCAGTTTATATTCAGCATTCGGTAGCCACCCTGCTATTTACGGAGATTCAAACGCTTTAAAGTCTGACGCCTGGATCGCACTCGCTATCTCATAAAGTATTCGCTTTCAAGTCGTATACGACCTTCGACCTTCGCGAGCGAGTTGAATGGTCCATGACCATTGGAACGAAATAAAATACACGTAGGTTTGATAAATATGATTATAAAACGAATTTCTTTTTAATTTCTTTCATTCAAAACTGTCTTCGGAAATTAAATAATGCTTGAAAAATAGAGCTGACTTGATGGGAAATGTGGCGTTAGCCAGCTGAGACTGTACATGTGGACACACATTGCACCGACTACAGCATACATGTAGGCTCTTTGTTCAAGCAGGAATATACAGGAAATGATATGCAACATTTCTCGGTGTACTTGTTACACGTTTGGATGTTATCGGTTCTGCATTCTGAGATACAGTGATGTCAGTATCTTCCACAATTAACAATACATGTATATAATAAAATAAAACAAATTTAATCTCTGCTGGAATGTGTGGTGCCATTCATTCGATCGGGTAAGAATCGTAAACGTCTGACCAGACGAATCAACTATTCACACCCGATACAAAAATACAGCCAGATTTTTTGTAACAGTGTTATTACATGACAATTGAAAATTCTTATGAGCACGTACATTAGAGAAAGTGACTACATATACGTCATCCCTATTAATCAAAGCTGTCAATAAACTGAGAAGCATATCTATCGGAGACACTCAAACTAAGGTTAAGTCAACAACATTTATTCAATACTATATTTACTACAAATCAAAATACTATAGTGTTACAGGAATAGTTATATTGCTTCTGTGTGTGAATGCACTTAATATTTGGCATCGCAGTTTTCAGCTTCAGAATGGTTCACACAGGTGGTATATCTGAATTTGAAATGTGTATATGGAAGCACACGCAAAGCATGAAAACACTTACCATTCGTCAATAAAGTCAAACAGTCAAACAAGTTTGTGTTGTCTATGCAATATTCTATCCTTAGGAACCGCCTGTGCACAGACAAGTTGTTTAATACGATAATGTTTTCATTAAAATCTATTTCAATTTGTTTCCACCATTTTTTTACACCTATTTATGCATGTTTATGTTGCTTAATCTTATTGCTCATATCAGTGTTCCAGATCTCGTGTATCATATAACACTTTAATGTTTCTCTTTCCTAAACAAACGTTATAACATTTCAGATCATAAGCATCATCTAAAACACAACAGATGATGCCAAGACACATATTATTTAGTTTTATTGTCTGTGCGAACATAACATCGGTGTTTAAACCTGATGTCTGGTGCATATTTTCACAAACAGGACCGTTAGCTGATATAAGTAATGTAACATCCAGTTGATTTTTCAGTTATCTTACTTAACGTTTTATCAAACAAGAGGACTGTATACGACATACGTCAATAAGTTTTTACAATTAATATTTTGAAAAAGACAGTTAAACGACAGTATTGTATGGTAGCTGTAGCAGACAGATTGACATTGAGTTGCGTGCATCACCAGGTTATTACAATGGCAGTGGCCTTGTAGAATGTACCTATATACTCTAGGATCTATGTGGCCGGTGACGGACGCAATTGACTCTTCTGCCATAAGGAAACAAGGACATTTGTTAAGCCTAATTCGCCCCTCTCCTTGTCATGTCACTCCAACGGGTAACATACTCATTCAAACACAATTGTGTCACCTGTCTTCACACACAAACTTTATCTATAAAACCTGTTGCGTTTAACACGTGTCCTAAATCCATATTACTGAACGTCTTTCTTACCCTACCATTTTTACAACCATCTACAGCGTATCTATCAGCCCAGTTAAATAAAGCGAAAAAATCCAGTAGAAATCTCTGCATAAAGCCGATTGTACAATTCCGACTACATCATGAGCACGTGTTTATAGTGAGGGAGTGAGTTGGGTTTAACGCCGCTCTTAACATTATTCCAGTTATATCACGGCGTGTCAGCTTAATGTGGGAGGAAAGCCCGAAGTGATGCAGGTCTCAGACGTTTACCACTTCGGTGAAACCCACGAGCACGGGTATGGTGCTGACAAACCTAGAAACATAATCGGGGCGAACCAGGATTCGAACCCACAATCATAGGTTTCTGGCGTGCCCAAGGGACGCAACTCTGCACAGCGAATTGCGGCGCCTCAGACGACGTGTTTATAAATCACTATCAACTAGTAATAGTACCAGGTGTTCACTGGTTACATACAGTGTAAGTAAAGAGACGTCTCTAATGCTGTGGCTCTCCCGGCTAGACACCACTGGGACCCTATATTACGTTTACGTGACCTGTAAGTTAATGTGCACTCATGCAATCAATGGCAAGGAGGAATAAATACCGTCCCCAATCTGCACCATTGTGCCCCGGGAAGAGTGAAAGCAGGGTGTGTTAATGCAAACAGATTGTGTCAAAGAAGCATTGAAAATGAAATGTTTTGAAAATATGTACACACCCAAACCCCCGAAAATAGCGGACATATTGTTGAGTGCGGCGTTAAAAACACACACATAAACGTGTAGAGTATGGAAATTCAGATTGTCAATGGCCGTAAATCTTGTAATTTAGCTGGGGCGTTCAAATGTATTAATCGTGCAAGTTTAATAGATTATGGCATTGTATCTTCCAGTTTGTTTGAATCTTAATTTGATTTATTTGTGGGTTCTAGAAGGGAATCAGATCGTGTGTCCGCCATGTGCATTGAAGACGTCGATACATGGAATGGATGAGGCGGTTGATGAAGGCCATAGGCACTTGAGCCTTCACTCTGAGGAGCGCCTGACGCAGTTCAGCTGCAGTTGTCGGCCTTGGTCAGACGTCATTCAGCCGTCTTTGAATCTTGTCCCACTGGTGCTCAATGGGATTTAAATCGGGACTGAGGACAGGCCACTGCATGGTTCTGATGCCATTCTGTTCTGCTGCTGTGGCACTATTGCCTCTCCCTGGACCGATAGTCCGGAAGACCACAGGGCCGACCCTCTATGCAAGACCAATTCCACCCCACACCATGATGCTCGGATGACGTGGTGTGGTGACGTGTTGAGATACAGCTCTCGTCTGAGAAGAGGACTCTTCTTCACTGCTGGTGGCGCCAATGCTGGTGCTGTGTTGCCCACTGAAGACGTTCCCGGCGATGACGTGGTGTCAGAATGGGTCCTCGGTGTGGCCTGTGACAGTGGAGATGTCTGCTCGTCAAACGTCGAAGCACGGTGTCCGCACTAATGTGTCGCTGGTGTCCCCATGGTCTGTCGAGCAGTTTCCGCAGTAGTAACAAAGCGATCTTGAAGATGCTGTCGCACAATCTGACGATCCTGACGTTGGGTGGTGACCCTAGGTCTTCCACTACGTGGTCGGTCATCTGTAATGTTGGTGGTCTGATACCGTTGCTGGAGTCTGTATATGGTCCATACGTGGACTTGAAATGCATTGGCTACTTGCCGGGCGGATTGTCTAGCTGGCAATCGTCCAAGGGCTAGGTGTCGCAGATTATTTCTTGTCAATCTTGGCATGTGGTAGCAATTCAATAACGAATGAATGTTTTCCGAATTGGGTGAATTTTTATAGCGCAAGAAATGGGGGAACGCATGTGCATTTCAATTTGCACGGAACTCACGTGCATCGGGTTACCATGGCCGTTGCCTTGATGCGTTTGGGCGATCAGTTATATTGTCATCTGCTTAGTTTTTTTATCAACAAATTTCATTCTTCCGGACAAGGTAATGTTAAATTTTAGAAATTATGACAAACAATTACGCAGATATTTAAATGACAACTTTTCATGAGTATATAAACAATGTCGATGTGAGGCGTGGGTGAGACTTGAACACTGAACCCGTGTTATATAAGTTGATGAAATGTAGAAGATGAGAGAGTGTATTTGGGTCGACTTAAGTTTCCTGTAGCTGACAATACTGACAAGGATTGTATAGTGTTTGGGCGTAAAATTAAATCTCTGTTAATGTTAATGGCAGGTAATGTTTCGTTTATAACGCTCGAAGTTATTAAATCCAATATGTGTAGATCAGCAAACATTTGATGATAATGTTACTGATTTCATTACGAACCATGCTATTTAAGAATGTGCTCGTTGTTATAAGCCGTTAGTGTTTGTCGCCCTTTTACGGCAAGTTGCTGTAGACATATTCTTCCCCGGAATCTTCACGGGTCCTTCTAGGGGCACATGAGTCTCTATTTGGCTTTGTTGGGCACGAATGCCACTGATAACACAGTTCCTCCTATTTTCCAGTAGTAAATCCCGCAGAGTAAAGGATTTTCGTGAACGACCACTGGCGTTGCACTACCAATACATTCAACACGAATAACATCGCAGCCATTTTATATCATTGTGCCGAGCCAAGCGCGACCAGGACATCGCTATTACATGAACCGACAACGCAACACATATTATGAAACACATATGGCAAATGACGCAGTTAGGAACAATTCTACTTATAATGATACAGAAGAAGTAGTTGACGGAACTGAATATATTCTGTAGCACCTACCTTATAGAAACCATGTCTGTAAACAAGGAAATGGGAGATACGTCACTATCCACGCAGAAAAGAGCCCAAACTGAATCACTGAAGCCCGTAGTGTGTGTGTATGGGATGGGTCTGGGTCTTGGTGGCCAGTTCATCATTCCCTAGACTTACATTTTGGCTCCCTTTTCTTCAGTATAGTCGTCGCTATATAGCTGAAATAATGCCGGTGCCACATTAAATTTTAAATTCTAACCCACTTAGTATAGTAATAGTAATATTACAGTAATGTTTCATTTCAATTACATTGAGTAATCGGCACCGGATTGTCGACAGATTGTCTCCCTTGTGTCCTTCGACATTCTCTGTGTGCAGCCTGACCAAGCTGTTGCAAGTTCTGGAAACTCTGAGGTCGGTTGCGAACCCTTTGACCCAGAACAACCCAAAGATGTTCAATAGGTGACATGTCTGGAGATTTGGCTGTCCAGGGCAATGTTGTGACCCCTCGCTGTCTCAGACAGTCGGTAGCAACGTGAGTTCTGGGAGGACGTGATTTGTAATCATGGAACTCAAGGTTCTGACCTTCGCACTGGGGAAATGGCAAGACCACTGGACTTTCAGTTTGGTCCACATAACGTTAACTGGTCATAAACCCCTGCACGATCATCAGATTCGTTGTGTCGTATGTGATGCCAGCGCCGAACATGACGCTACCACCACCGTACCTATCGTGCTCTTTGACTGCTGAAGAACATGGCTTCATCAGAAAACATGGTATATCTTCAATGCCGCTGTTGACGACCTCTAAACGGCAGTACCCACTGCTGTCTGAATCGCTTGTGTGCCACAGTTAGACGCGTACTCTGACAGGACGTCTTGCTTTCAGACCCGAAGTTTTCAACCTGTTTCGTATCGTTGACATCGAAAGACGGATTCCTGTGGCAGCCATCAAGTTGTTCCTCAGGTTTGGTGCAGAAGCGAATGTCTTACTCAACGCAATGGTGCGCACATACCGAACTAGACTAACATTTAGTCTGTGATTAGATCTTATATTACAAAATATCCTTCTTGACTCTAAAAATAAACAAAAATATTTCCCTATGCTGTTTTTATAGACTGTGGAACAGAGCTAGCTAGAGCTGGCTAGACTTGCTTTTGTATGCGTTTCTAGATTTATTTATTTTTCATAATATATATATATATATATATATATATATATATATATATATATATATATTTACCGAACCTAAGTTGACTCTATATATATATATATATATATATATATATATATATATATATATATATATATATATATATATATCGTTACCGAACCTAAGTTGACTCTCTAGGGCTTAATGTAACCATCCTAACCTTTACGCCACCCGCAAACCCATATCGGACAGACAGACAGACAGACAGACAGACAGTTTTATTTTTCTCTCACCCCAGGAACAGATTAAACATCATGTACAACAATTTATAACTGAGCCATCCCTTACGGGATTATGAGAGACATAATTATATACATATAATATTTAGTATAGAAAACATACTTGCAGGTTTTGGCTCAAACTTTCATAATATTAGGGCAAGACATGAATATTTTCAGGGGCTGTAATAAAATCAGGATAAAACTGACAACATAATGCAAACATATCTATTGTTAAATGCTTGTAAAGTTGGACACTGGAGTAACACATGCATCTCATCCTCCACAGAATCCGGGCAGTTGAATTGGTTCGTTCTTCATACGGTTTGTTGCAGTACCGTCCCGTTTCTTCATGGAGGGGTGGTGTTCCACATCTGAACAGGGAGAGAGCTCGCCTGTGGCTCCATGGTATGTCACATGTCAAGGTTCTACTACACCAAATCAGAACAATTTAGGACAGTGCGGTTACCGTAGGGTGCAGCCTTCAGTGCAGGTCGAGAGATATCTGCAGGCTGTGATTGGAGGATATTCTGTAAGATTTTTATGTCTTTTAAATGTACATCCATCCAGTTATTAAAACTGACCATGCTTTTTCTATATTTAGTACGGTCTTTTTCAACATGATGACTTGTGCTGAATTTGACCACAGCTATTTTCAAGTAGGTGACACTTGGTGCAAAACTGGGGGTGGTGTTCAGCTTCCTGTACTCGGAAAAGGAGCTGGCTAAGCTAGTCATTTTTTTTGTTTTTATTGCTGCTCTAAAGCCAAACTGTGCACACACGTACAGGAAAAAGCTGTTGAATGCTTAGTTATTTATAAAAAAAAAATATAACGCCACTATAGAAGTCTATGGGAAAACATTTGGTTGTCAAGTATAATTCAGCTCCAAAGTTAGAAGGTTAGATACTGTCAACGTTTATTACCTCCCTTGCCTCGTCAGCTCTCGGGACAATCAAGCTCCTGGTTCCAAGCACCAATGAAATTGTTGATTATAGCGTTTTAAAAAGTCCGTTATTTGTATCAAACGGTTCTAACAAGTTAAGCGATTTCAATTTTGAGTGAACTCGTTTGAGTTAGTTTTTTCTTATTTTTCAGTGAAGTTAAACCACACAGACCCATACAGTAAGCTGGAGCTTGTGTTTGTTTGTTTGTTTGTTGTTTAACGCCGCACTCAGCAATATTCAAGCTATATGTAAATAATCGAGTCTGGACCAGACAATCCAGTGATTGATATCATGAGCATCGATCCACGCAATTTGGATAGTATGACACGCATCAACCAAGTCAGCGAGCCTGACCACCCGATCCCGTTAGTCGCCTCTTACGACAAGAATAGTCGCCTTTCACGGCAAGCATGGGTTGCTGAAGACTTATTCTATCCCGGATCTTCACGTGCCCCGGAGCTTGTGACATAGCAGCAGTATGGTTTATACAGAGGGTTCACCAGACACATTAAAATATACAATAGAATATACATATCGGAAAATATTCTGAAATACCCTTGACCAATCGCTCAGCGACACATGAGGCAGTCAAACTATTCATTTGACTTTCTATGTTTAAACACATAAAACAATAAGTTTTAATACATAACACATTGTAAATTTTCTATATAAAATATATCGTCGTTTACATAGTATGTCCTGGCAGGTTCTGGAAATTATACATTTGTTTCTTTGTTTGTAATAATAATAATAACAATAGATCCCACCACCCTTGTGACACAATCGCTTCTGAGCCACATAGAGAAAAGTAACCATCAGAGGACCATTTCACTTCCAGCGACGAAGACTTTTATTCTTACAGATAAATTACATGATAAGTTAAATATGAGTACAGGAGGCAGAGGTTCGGACAACTATTCTGATGTGAGAAAATAAGCCAACTTCTCTTCACACCTCTGTCGGTATCTACCCTGGGCCTGCACTACCCTAAGAGGGATGTGCGTCTCTAGAAATACTCTGTTTACCAAGGTCTTGTGTCCGACCCTCGGAGAGAAAACACTTCACTTTCTTTGCATAGCCCAGAGATGAAATATTTCAAGTTGTGTATAAACTGGGTGTAGTTACTCACCAGTATCCACAACAAGACAGTGATTTTCTAAATATATGTTAACCATCCCTTCCTTTATACATGCAACACTGAATAACCTCTCACCGCCCATTGTCTAGGTATCAGGCGAGGGAGGCGTTGTGATGTCCCCGGGTGTAGGTACTCACCCGTATCGCTAGACAATACAGAAGAAGAAGTAGTTTAGTGTTTCATATCGCTACACACGATAAAACAGACATAAAAGCATACAATATGCAAGCAATATCCGGCCATACAGGCCTATGAGACATTAAGTTCATTAAAATATTAAAGAATTAAAATATATAATACTGACCATAAAATGCTCGCCCATAGTTATGTTATGATATACAGTATACAATATAATACACGCTCACTGTGACAAATGTGCAATACACACCATTCATATTATGACGCATATGACGCAGTAACAACCTGGAAACTATACTGTTTGCGCATTATAATTGATTCTCTTAAAAAAATTAATAATAATAATAATATATATACTGAACCGCAAAAGATACGCCACCCCAAGTAACATTGCATGAAAAGTTGTCATTTAAATATCTGGGAAATTTTTGTCAAAATTTCTAAAATTTAACATTACCTTGTCCGGAAAAATGAAATTTGATGATAAAAAAACAAAGCAGATGACAATAAAACCGATCGCCCAAACGCATCAAGGCAACGGCCATGGTAACCCGATGCACGTGAGTTCCGTGCAAATTAAAAAAACTCATGCGTTCCCCCATTTCTTGCCCTATAAAAATCTACCCAGATCGGATAACATTCATTCGTTATTGAATTGCTACCACATGCCAAGAAATCAGCGACACCTAGCCCTTGGACGATTGCAAGCTGGACAAACCGCCAGGCAAGTAGCCAATGCACTTCAAGTCCACATAAGGACTCCAGCAACGGTACCAGACCACCAACCTTACAGATGACCGACCACGCAGTGGAAGACCAAAGGTCGACACCAGACGTCACGATCGTGCGAAAGCATCTTCAAGATCGCTTACTTATTGCTGCAGAAACTGCTCGACAGACCATGGGGACCCACCAGCGACACATTAGTGCGGACACTGTGCGTCGACGTTTGACGAGCAGACACCTCCACTGTCACAGGGCAGACCGAGGACCCATTCTGACACTACGTCATCGCCAGGACCGTCTTCTGTGGGCAACACAGCACCAGCATTGGCGCCACCAGCAATGGAGAAGAGTCATCTTCTCAGACGAGAGCCGTTACTGCATCTCAACAGCAGATGGCAGAGAGAGAGAGAGAGTCTGGCGACGCCGTGGGGAACGTTATTCGGATGCTTGTGTTGTTGAGAGAGACTAGTGGGGTGGTCCGAGCATCATGGTGTGGGGTGGAATTGGTTTTGCATAGAGGGTCGGCCCTGTGGTCTTCCAGAACATCGGTCCAGGGAGAGGCAATAGTGTCACAGCAGCTCGGTACATTGATCAAGTCTTGGAACAACACGTCATAAATCATTTGGCACGTCGCGCAACCACGAGTTTCTGTATGATAACGCCCGTGCTAACACTGCGAGAGCAACAAGAGACTTCCTCCAGCAGAATGCCATCAGAACCATGCTGTGGCCTGTCCTCGGTCCCGATTTAAATCCCATTGAGCACCCGTGGGACGAGATTCAAAGACGGCTGAATGACGTCTGACCAAGGCCGACAATTGCAGCTGAACTGCGTCAGGCGTTCCACAGAGTGTGGGCTCAAGTGCCTATGGCCTTCATCAACCGCCTCATCCATTCTATGTGTCGACGTTGCACGGCAGTCATCGAATCACATGGCGGACACACGAGATACTGACTTGTGGTACCATTTTCTTTGACACTTTAATTTCAACCTTGATAATCAGTTTGCCAAGATTCATCTTTTTAATATGTCACAAAGTATGTTTACAGTGTTCGGAAAAATACGGGTTCTCATATATCTAGGCATGGTGACGTTTCTTTTGCGGTTCAGTATATACTCAACAACAAAAGTTCCTGTGACATCAATATTTTAGTGTATTTTTCAAACAAGTTAAGTTTGGTTTTCAATATTGTAGTACATGTATGGAAGCAAGTCACAAAAACGCAACTGCTACAGAAAAGCAATGCATTTCACTACCCAAGAATGGGTATAAAAATGTGCGATTCCATATGCATTGTGCTGACAACAACCACTCAGAAAAACAACAGAATTATGCAATTATTCAACATTACGAAATGCTGAGCGTCTGCGTGCCATTGGTATGCTTGGAGCAGGATCGAGTCAACGTGATGTTGCAAGACAACTTAACGTCCAAAGAAACACCATTTGGTGTTTATGGCAACGTTGGCAACAGACCAATGCAGTCAGAGACCATCTTCGGAGTGGCAGGCCACGCGTAACCAATAATCGACAAGACAACTGGATTCGAACAACACACCTACGAAATCGATTCCAGCCAGCAACAGTGACTGCAAGAAGCATCCCTGGCCTTCGACGAATATCTTCACAAACCGAACATCGTCGCCTCAGATGTGCAGGGATTGTCGCCAGATGACCTGCCAGACGTCCCATTTTGTCGAGTCTCGTTTTCACCTTATCCACAGCGATGGACGGATTCTAGTGTACCGACGTGTCATGGAAGAAGATCGGTTCGGGGGCGGCAGCGTTATGGTATTGGGTGGGATTACAGCAAGACAGAGGACCCGTTTGATAGTGGCAGAGGGTAATCTCAATGGAAAGCGCTACCGCGACGAGATCATCGGCCCTGTTTGTTCTACCGTTTTTGCGGCCCAGGCATTACCTTTCAACATGACAACGCCCGGCCTCATATTGCTCGACTTGTTCAGGATTCTCTTCAACAAAACAACGTGAATGTCATCCCCTGGCCGGCTCACTCCACTGATCTCTCACCAATCGAGCACATGTGGGATGAGATGGATCGGCGCCTTCGAAGTCAACCACGTGTTCCACAGACACTCCAGGAACCTCGAAACATGCTCCAGCAGATATGGACAGATATCCCACAGGACATTGTGCGACGACTGGTCCATTCCATGAGACGAAGATGTGTTGCTTGCATCTCAACCAGAGGTGGACACACACGCTATTGATTTGTAAATTGACATTTTGGCATGTTCATGTTTTTTTTTATGAAATCCCGCATTTTCTGAAGTCAGTATGACAAATTAAACCATTTGAACACTTACAGGAGTCTTTTATCTGTTGCAAACCGAAATTGTTTCAGATTTGGTAAACAAAACTTAACATTGCATTAAATCTTATTCAATGTCACGGGAACTTTTGTTGTTCAGTATATTTATACGTTAACTGATAAGCATTTTCTTTCTGCGTTGAAAAATCACTAACACCATCGCTGCTAGGGATTTCTGTAGAGATATGCACTGCATCAGAAAAATTAACGGATCGACGTTTGAGAACCGTGGGAAGAGTGGATCCAGTTGAGTAGCTTCCTTCCAAAGGTTATATCGAATATCTAAGTAAAATGGACATTTTGTCAGTAAGTGAACTTCGTCTTCTATTACTTTTGGGTTGCAATATCAATGTCAATGTCTTTCCTCGATGGGAGTGGGTGGACGTCTGAAACGACCTAGTTCAATCTCTAGTGGCAATGTACCGCAACGTAACTTCGCTAGTGTACTGCGTCGATTCCGGGTTAAGTTCGACTGGACGTATGGCTCGACGTTGAGGCCATATCTAAAGAGCCTGTATGTCCGTAGCTTGTTTCCATTAATAAGTCTTCGGTCATTCAATAGGTCAGTTGTCCACTTCTCGTAATCAGTGATGATAAATTTCTGTTTGAGTAGCTCGAACTATCATGCATGCATAAAATAGCTTCATGAAATTTACCCCTTATGCCAATTTTCTGAAGTTTATACCACAAACAGTTTCTATTTACATTGTCGAACGCTTTCATCGCATCAATGTAGCACACAAACGTTGACTGTCTTGAAATTTTCCGAGTATGAATCACAGAATACAGAGTATATAAATGTTCATGGGTACTTCTTTTCCTACGGAAGCCATCAGCAAGTATTTCATATTCTTCCAGCCACTTGGACAGACGGTTGTTCAGAATATCAGAGTATAGCTTACAAGGTACAGATGGCAGAGTTATGCCACGACAGCCTAAATGGTCTCTTTGGTCAGTCTCAATATAGCTTTCAATATAGGATGAATAATTCCATTTTTGCACAAATCAGGGCAACACTTCGTCTCGAAACAGTAGATAAACAGCTTAAGTAAAATATCTACGCAACCTTTATTTTTCAGGGCCTCTGCCGGTATCAAGTCTGGTCCTGCATATTTACCACGCTTTGCCCTGGTAATAGTTTCAACTTCAGCTCGTGTGATCGTAGAATCTAAAATACTTGTAACAAAGTTAAGTTCAGGGACAACAGAGTTACTAATTACTTCTTTGTTGATGTTGTGGAAATGTTCGCTATCAAATCGATCGCCGTTCTCGGAATTAAACAATGAGCTATAACCTGACTTCCATGTTTCCAACACTACTTGTCTATCAGATGATATGCCACCCTCACAGTTAACTTCCCATGGGATCGAACTTGTTCTGTCATAAGCCACACCAATTTTGCCTATCGTTTTCCAGAAGTCACGAGAATCCGAGTTAACATGCTTATCAAGCAAACGCTATTGCTCCGATAGCTGATGGTTACGCTTAAACTTTGGTAAAGTCTCCTAAAATCACTTCCTGGCAGAAATAAAGTCACGCTTGAGTTCTCGTTTCCTTATCACGACTTGCACTTTAACCACTGGCGCTCGGAATCACAAGAACTCTCCTATAAACACTGAAGCTGATCTGACCAGTACGGCTTAGCATACGATTTACTCTTAGCACTGCGTGGCCTTCTGTAACTTGAACAACCTACCACATTGTCCAGTTTGGCGTGGATAAAGCTTACAGAGTCACTATAAGCTGCGTTCACGTCATTCTGCGAAGATGGTTTACCTTCTATTTTAGCTATGGTTTCATTTAATTTGCTAACACTATCATCACATTATAAAAACGACTCTGGAATTCTACCCTGCCTATATTCCTTAGACTGTGTGTGTAAGCATCTCTCATTCGTGGTGTCACGAACAGCACTGCTGTGACCATCAGGTGAGGAAATGTCCCATGTTAGAATGGAGGATCCGGTATACTGTCAGGAAGGTTTGCTGCAGAAACCAGGGATGATTCATGACATCCGCAATACATTAAAAGTTTCAAATCCTGATAAATGTTCATGAGCGGTTATAACAGTCCACAACTGATGAGCCATTTTTCACATAGGTAAAATCTTGCTCTCCAACCCGACCGTTGACAATGCACAAATTGCACTGTTAAGAAATCAATTAATAAAGCGCCATAAGAATGTTCACTGAGGTCTATTACTTGTCGTTCTGGAACTGAATCTACACCTGCTATAAAGTCCTGCTCCAACACGGGCATTTAAATCACCACACTGGCATACTATGCCTTCATTTTGATACATGTAAATGCTTTCTAATAATTTGTCAAAAAGCAGTTCACCATCATTCACACGACTGGAACATATGGACGACAGATAACACCCACATAAAACAATACTAAAACTGTCATCATACTTTGACGTTAACTTAAACCACATACTATCTTCCACGTCTGGAACAACGTGTCAAATGTCAACAATAAAATCTTGCAGAAAAGAGTTTTTGAAAAATGCCCAGACTCCTCCGGATCCACGCTTGGATTTCTTATTGTTTATAAGAAGACGGTCAGATACGGCTCATTCACCCGCGAAAGAGATTCGGCGACGGCAGCAACAGCGTTGGGACATCCCATTAGCCAACGTACAGTAAGTACTACGACGACTTCGTGCTGCTGGAATCCGAGCGTATCGTTCTTTACGAGGAATGGTACTGACTGCTCCACACTGCGATGGACGAGGCAGGTTCGACGCTGGAAAGTGAGAAATTGGCGTAGAGTGTTGTTTACTGATGAAAGTCGGTTTAACTTGTTTCGAAATGACGGCAGAGAACGAGTTTATCGACGCAGAGGGAAACGTTTGGCTCCGGCGTGTATTCGAGAGGTCCATCCATTCGGCGGGGGAGGTGTCATGGTGTGGGGCGGTATTTGTGGAGATCAGAAGACTGATTTGGTGATTATACCGGGAAACCTGAACGCTGTGCAGTACAGAGACCAAGTGTTGCAGCCAGTTGTGCTTCCGTTCTTACAAAACAAACACCAGGGGCCATTGTTTCAACACGACAATGCCAGGCCCCATACTGCAAGACTGACTCGGAACTTTCTAAACCAGCAGAACGTTGACGTTTTGCCCTGGCCTGCCCACTCTCCCGATATGAATCCTATTGAACATCTGTGGGACCATCTTGACAGACAGATTAGAGCACGCCATCAGCCTCCCGTCAACAGACAAGAATTGCAGCAGGCCCTGAGAGACGAGTGGCAACGGATTTCAGTCCACGTCATCAGAAGACTGACGTCATCGATGAGGCGGCGTTTCACAGCATGCATTGAGGCAGCTGGAGGTCATACACGCTATTGAAGGAAACTGTGTCGACAATGAACTTGTAGTGTGTCTGACAATTTTTGGCGACATTTCAGACAATTTTTGAAAATGATATTTCTTACCCCGCCATTGTTTACCTTGAGCTTACATTACCTGTGATTGCACAAATTCATTCAAACTGTGGTTGATCAATCATTTGTTAACCCCTCCCCAGATTATATTCTTGTTATTTTTTTTATCGATCATGGAACTCGACCTATACTTTCTTTCGCCGCCCAGTTTATATCGCAACTTGGTGACGTTGTAATTGAGAGGGGAATGTCTAGTAAGTGGTTCCCCATAAATGTAACGCAGATGAACGCGGTGGCGGGAGACACATAACAATCAGTTATGGGAGAAAAGGTACAGGTAATCGACGTGAGGATTGTGGGAATATGCGGGAAATACCCACCTGTGCATTAAATGGACTTGTCCGACGTTGCCGAGGTTGGATTATATTGAGGGAGTCATCATTTAAATACGGGGAAATATTTTTTAAGCTTGTAAATTTTATCATCATCCTGAAAAAGGCTGTACATAATGTTGATATCTCATATAAGAAAAAAACGCAGGGCGCATGAACCATTCGTGGCTGCGCTCCTCAATTATTTTGGCAACACGCGGATCTACAGTGTGCATACCTTATTTACGTTTATACGCCCATATACGCTGTGGGGTAGCCTAGTAGTTAAAGCGTTCGCTCGTCACGCCGAAGACCCGGGTTCGATTCCCGACATGGGTACAATGCGTGAAGCTCATTTATGGTGCCCTCTGCCGTGATATTGCTGGAATATTGCTTAAAAGCGGCATAAAACCATACTCTCACGACAGTGATATGAAGCATAGTTTATATCAGCAATGATTGTTTGTTTGTTGTTTATTGTTGTTGAACGCCGCACTCTTCAAGCTCTATGACGTCGGTCTGTACATAATCGATTCTGGACCAGACAATCCAGTGAGCATCATGAGCATCGATCTACATAACAGGCATACGATGATACCCGATCCCGTTAGTCGTCTCTTACGACAAGCATAGACGCCTTTTACGGCTATCATGGGTTGCTGAAGACCTATTCTACCCCGGATCTTCACGGGTAAAAGGGATAACAAAGTTTCTATGTAAATATACACATGTTTTCATGTGTAATTGGGTCACTGAGTCCTGCCAATCTGAATACATGCTCATTATATCCAATTTAAGTTTATATACACCTTGATACAACATTGAGTTCTGCTATATTTTTCAGTCAATAATTCGTTCAAGTACAGACAAGGGGATAGCGTTGTAGTTTCTAAGAAACCTTCCATGAAGGACTGCTAATTTGTCTGCAGCTGGGGTAGCACAGGAAAAGTTCGAATCCCAGCATTTGGTGGCGACCAGTCGGATCAGTACAGATCTGCGCACCCTCCGCTTGTGATGTGTTAATGTCTTACAATGGTCCTTCTCTCGTGTGTGAATGTCTTACAATGGTCCTTCTCTTGTGTGTGAATGTCTTACAATGGTCCTTCTCTTGTGTGTGAATGTCTTACAATGGTCCTTCTCTTATGTGTGAATGTCTTAAAATGGTCCTTCTTTTGTGTGTGAATGTCATACAATGGTCCTTCTCTTGTGTGTGAATGTCTTACAATGGTCCTTCTCTCGTCTTTGAATGTCTTACAATGGTCCTTCTCTTATGTGTGAATGTCTTACAATGGTCCTTCTCTTGTGTGTGAATGTCTTACAATGGTCCTTCTCTCGTGTGTGAATGTCTTACAATGGTCCTTCTCTTGTGTGTGAATGTCTTACAATGGTCCTTCTCTCGTCTTTGAATGTCTTACAATGGTCCTTCTCTTATGTGTGAATGTCTTAAAATGGTCCTTCTTTTGTGTGTGAATGTCATACAATGGTCCTTCTCTTGTGAGTAAATGTCTTACAATGGTCCTTCTCTTGTGTGTGAATGTCATAGATTGGTCCTTCTCTTGTGTGTGAATGTCATAGATTGGTCCTTCTCTTGTGTGTGAATGTCATAGATTTGTCCTTCTCTTGTGTGTGAATGTCATACAATGGTCCCTGATATATACTTCTTGGCGTGTGAATGACATACGAGAATCCTTCTACAGGGGCCAGCTGATTAAACAGGAGAAGTAAATCCAAGAGAACCCCTGTCAAGATATGATGATGTTGGTTGTTATTTTAAGATTGTTTGTGTTACTCTCCGTCGTCCCGGGCATCATTGCTGCCTTGAGCATCACCATTAACATCAACCTCCTCTTCATCTACCTCCTCTTCATCTACCTCCTCTTCATCTACCTCCTCTTCATCAACCTCCTTTTTATCTACCTCCTCTTCATCAACCTCCTCTTCATCTACCTCCTCTTCATCAACCTCCTCTTCATCTACATCCTCTTCATCTACCTCCTCTTCATCTACCTCCTCTTCATCTACCTCCTCTTCATCAACCTCCTCTTCATCTACATCCTCTTCATCTACATCCTCTTCATCTACCTCCTCTTCATCTACCTCCTCTTCATCAACCTCCTCTTCATCTACCTCCTCTTCATCAACCTCCTCTTCATCTACCTCCTCTTCATCTACCTGCATATGCGGCGACGACTGGGTACTTCTATAAGGCTTTGAAGAGTATTTTGTTCTCCGCAGTTCTCCAGCTCCACATCACTTTAGAAGTAGGGTAACTGATTACCGTGTTTCAAACAGACCCACGGAAAGGAAAGGGTTGACTAGTTGTATAATGTAATTGTCTGGTGAATGTGTATGGAGCATGGCAAGTGTGTTTAGTGTGCAGATCATGATTCCATTAATATGATCTTTGACAGTTGGTATTTTTTACAGTGACCACTCTCCTACGGTCACCGGTACAACACCTTTAGAACGGGCTCCAATGCACAACGTCTTTACTACAGGCTCCGGTACACAGCAGCGGAACTTCAGGATCCGTTACACAGAAACATACTGACAACAGGCTTAACAAAGTAATGTCGGGCTCCGCAACACAGCAATAACTTACAATATAACTTCAGGTTCCACAACACAGCAATAACTTACAATGTAACTTCAGGCCCCGCAACACAGCAATAACTTACAATGTAACTTCAGGCTCCACAACACAGCAATAACTTGCAATGTAACTTCAGGCTCCACAAAACAGCAATAACTTACAATAGAACTTCAGGCTCCACAACACAGCAATAACTTACAATGTAACTTCAGGCTCCACAACACAGCAATAACTTACAATGTAACTTCAGGCTCCACAACACAGCAATAACTTACTATGTGTCTTTAGGCTCCACAACACAGCAATAACTAACAATGTGACTCCAGGCTCCACAACACAGCAATAACTTACAATGTCACTTCAGGTTCCACAACACAGCAATAACTTACAATGTGACTCCAGGCTCCACAACACAGCAATAACTAACAATGTAACTTCAGGCTCCACAACACAGCAATAACTTACAATGTAACTTCAGGCTCCACAACACAGCAATAACTCACAATGTAACTTCAGGTTCCACAACACAGCAATAACTTACAATGTAACTTCAGGTTCCACAACACAGCAATAACTTACAATGTAACTTCAGGTTCCACAACACAGCAAGAACTTACAATGTAACTTAAGGTTCCACAACACAGCGATAACTTACAATGTGACTTCAGGCTCCACAACACAGCAATAACTTACAATAGAACTTCAGGCTCCACAACACAGCAATAACTAACAATGTAACTTCAGGCTCCACAACACAGCAATAACTTACAATGTAACTTCAGGCTCCACAACACAGCAATAACTCACAATGTAACTTCAGGTTCCACAACACAGCAATAACTTACAATGTAACTTCAGGTTCCACAACACAGCAATAACTTACAATGTAACTCCAGGTTCCACAACACAGCAATAACTTACAATGTGACTTCAGGCTCCACAACACAGCAATAACTTACAATAGAACTTCAGGATCCACAACACAGCAATAACTTACAATGTAACTTCAGGCTCCACAACACAGCAATAACTTACTATGTGTCTTTAGGCTCCACAACACAGCAATAACCTACAACGTAACTTCAGGTCCCATAACACAGCAATAACTTACAATGTGACTTTAGGTTCAACAACACAGCAATAACTTACAATGTAACTTCAGGTTCAACAACACAGCAATAACTTACAATGTAACTTCAGGTTCCGCAACACAGCAATAACTTACAATGTAACTTCAGGCTCCACAACACAGCAAGAACTTACAATGTAACTTAAGGTTCCACAACACAGCGATAACTTACAATGTGACTTCAGGCTCCACAACACAGCAATAACTTACAATAGAACTTCAGGCTCCACAACACAGCAATAACTAACAATGTAACTTCAGGCTCCACAACACAGCAATAACTTACAATGTAACTTCAGGCTCCACAACACAGCAATAACTTACAATGTAACTTCAGGTTCCACAACACAGCAATAACTTACAATGTAACTCCAGGTTCCACAACACAGCAATAACTTACAATGTGACTTCAGGCTCCACAACACAGCAATAACTTACAATAGAACTTCAGGATCCACAACACAGCAATAACTTACAATGTAACTTCAGGCTCCACAACACAGCAATAACTTACTATGTGTCTTTAGGCTCCACAACACAGCAATAACCTACAACGTAACTTCAGGTCCCATAACACAGCAATAACTTACAATGTGACTTTAGGTTCAACAACACAGCAATAACTTACAATGTAACTTCAGGTTCAACAACACAGCAATAACTTACAATGTAACTTCAGGTTCCGCAACACAGCAATAACTTACAATGTAACTTCAGGCTCCACAACACAGCAATAACTTGCAATGTAACTTCAGGCTCCACAACACAGCAATAACTTACAATAGAACTTCAGGCTCCACAACACAGCAATAACTTACAATGTAACTTCAGGCTCCACAACACAGCAATAACTTACAATGTAACTTCAGGCTCCACAACACAGCAATAACTTACAATGTGTCTTTAGGCTCCACAACACAGCAATAACTAACAATGTGACTCCAGGCTCCACAACACAGCAATAACTAACAATGTAACTTCAGGTCCCATAACACAGCAATAACTTACCATGTGACTTCAGGCTGCACAACACAGCAATAACTAACAATGTGACTCCAGGCTCCACAACACAGCAATAACCTACAACGTAACTTCAGGTCCCATAACACAGCAATAACTTACAATGTGACTTCAGGCTGCACAACACAGCAATAACTAACAATGTGACTCCAGGCTCCACAACACAGCAATAACTAACAATGTAACTTCAGGCTCCACAACACAGCAATAACTTACAATGTAACTTCAGGCTCCACAACACAGCAATAACTTACAATGTAACTTCAGGTTCCACAACACAGCAATAACTTACAATGTAACTTCAGGTTCCACAACACAGCAATAACTTACAATGTAACTCCAGGTTCCACAACACAGCAATAACTTACAATGTAACTCCAGGTTCCACAACACAGCAATAACTTACAATGTGACTTCAGGCTCCACAACACGGCAATAACTTACAATAGAACTTCAGGATCCACAACACAGCAATAACTTACAATGTGACTTCAGGTTCCACAACACAGCAATACCTTACAATGTAACTCCAGGTTCCACAACGCAGCAATAACTTACAATAGAACTTCAGGCTCCACAACACAGCAATAACTTACAATAGAACTTCAGGTTCCACAACGCAGCAATAACTTACAATAGAACTTCAGGTTCCACAACACAGCAATAACTTACAATGTATCTTCAGGTTCACAACACAGCAATAACTTACAATGTAACTCCCAGGTCCCATAACCCAGCAATAACTTACAATGTAACTTCAGGCTCCAGTTGCTGCATTACATACATTACTACTTTTAGCCGAATCAATGAGTTGTGTGTCATTTCCTTTTCTTTTATGACCATAAACTTTTAGTTATGGTGTCTTTAGTCAGCTAACTTAATATGGCACCGTATACGGCAACTGCAGACACCATAACGAATTTATTAGGCCGAAAAGTTTACACTCTCTGGTATCCATATCGCTACGAGCAAAGCATTTGACAGCCATTGCTGACGTCAAAGGGAGACCACTCTTCAAACCTTAGAGGCCAAACCTTGTTGAAAATTTTAACTATAATCTTTATCAATAAAGTCACGAACGTGATCTTAAAAACAGATTAATGTCCTTGCACATCACAATCAATGATAGTAAAACACAAAACAGTGTCAAATTACGAATTTCGGTACAAGAATTGCCATTTGAAATGTGAGGCGGGTGTTGGAAAATCCAAGATGGCTGTTACTGCCGGTATACGGGCTCATGTGGGGTCGGTAGTTCTGCTCTCTGATTGGTCAATCTCACTTTGGGGCATAATACTTTTCGTTATGGTGTCTTTAGTTGCCGTATACGGTGTCATATTAGGGAAGCAGAAACATATTGGGCGAGGCGTCAGTTAACCTTATATGACACCGTAAACGGTAACTAAAAACACCATAACGAATTTATTATGCCGAAAGGTTTACACTATTTGGTATCTTTGTCGCACATGTCATGTCAAAACTTAAAACTTAAAACATAACACTTACAACCTAAGACGTTAAGGGTCAAAGGGAGACTACTCTTTAAACCTCAGAGCCCAAACTTTGTTGATAATTTTAAATTTATATAATCTTATAAAAGTCACGAACGTGATCCAAAAAAACATGAACGTCCTTGCATATCAAAATTAGTTATATGAAAACACAAAACAATGTCGAATAACGAATTTCTGTACCAGACTTTTCATGTGAAATATGTGAGGTGGGTGTTGAAAAATCCAAGATGGCTTTTACTGACGGTATACTGTCTCATATAAGGTCAGTATCAACGATCTTGGAATTTTACTGACGGTATACGGGCTCATGTAGGGTCAGTAGTTCTGCTCTCTGATTGGTCAATCTCACTTTGAGGCATAATAATGCATCATATTGCTTGACGAGGGCCCATTATCACGCCCGGTTTTAGGAGGCGTCATATTGATGTTCAATAATGACGTCATCTGGTTTGTTCTATATGTGCTCAATCAAACCAGATGAATTACAATGGAACTAAATGGACCTACATTGTATAACTATTTTCATCTCTGCGGCCGCTCGGTATCCCCGTAAAGTCTGTGAACAAAGTCATGGCTTGCCTTTTGTATCACCGTACTTTATTTTACAATTGTGTATTGTCTGTGAATAAAATTTAAATGTGCTTGCTTTTGTTACTAGGATAAAGATCCGGGGTAGAATAGGTCTACTGCTACCCATGTTTCGCCTTAAAATGCAACTATGCTTGTCGTAAGAGGCGACTAACGGGATCGGGTGATGTATGTCATCCTATTCCAATTGTGTCAGTGATGTCAGTCACTGAATTATCTGGTCCAGACTCTATTATTTACCGCCGTCATACCGCTGGAATATTACTGACTGCGGCGTTAAACAACAAATAAACATACTTGACTTGACTGTTCCATGAGAATCATTTGCAAGACGTTTTAATTTATAACAAACAAAACACGAATGTAAATATTATATACTACTCAAAAGAAGTTAGGGAACACTGATATGTTTGCACTTAAAATATAAAAAAGGGACAGAAGACGAAGACATGTGTAGTAAATTCAATAATGACCGAGTATACAGTAAGAAAGAATCATGAACAATCCACTACATTTCATAACGTGAACAAGTGTTTATGTCAATAATGTCACTGGGGTCAAAATTGGAAATCCAGGCCATGAGAGAAAAGTCAGTATCGAGTGTGTCCGCCCCTAGCAGCCACACATGCAACACAACGACGCCTCGTGGATGTCACTAATGTCTGTAGTGTGTTCTGTGGGATAGCATGCCACTCCAAACTCAGCCATTGAGCAAGCTAGCGCAGATCTTGAGGTGGATGGTGGTTCTCCCTAACACGTCTCGTTAACAGATCCCATACGTGTTCAATGGGTGCCATATCAGGAGAATATGCGAGTAACATTGTTTTGTCCCAGGATGTGACTATGCGTGCACGATGAGGTCTAGCATTGTCATCCTGGAAAACCGCCTGTGGGCCTATTCGATGAAGACAAGGAATCACCATTGATCTCAGAATCCCATCTCTGTAGCGGACAGCATTCAAATTCCCGTTGATGACGTACAGGTTGGTTCTGTGATGAAATGAGAAGGCGTCCCACACCATGACACTACCACCACCAAAACGATTGTGCTCACGGACGTTGACGTCAGCAAAACGTTCCCCACGCCATCTGTAAACAAGAACACGCATTATGCTGCAGTGAGAACCGAGATTCGTCAGAAAAAAGAACTGCTGACCAGTGTTGTCTTGTCCACTGTCGGTGTTGTCGTGCCCATGCGTCTCTGGCTGCTCTGTGACGCGGAAGAAGAAGCGGTCTAACGGCTTGACGTCGGGGCCTGATGTTTCTTTCCCCATACGGTTTCTTATGGTTTGGTCACTGACATTTGTTCCTGTAGCAGCCCTCAGTTGCCTTCGAAGATGTTTTGCTGTGACTGTTCTCCTCCTCAATGCTTCAACAACGACGTGCCAGTCTTCTCTTCTTGTTGTCACACGAGAGCGTCCTGACCTTGATCTATCACGTACTGTCTGTGTTTGTTGGAATCGCTTACGTAATCTGCAAATGATAAACCACAATCGACGTGGTGTAAAGTCATCAGACGGAACCTTGTTCAATAACATTTGCAAATCAGCGTGATATATGGAAACGTTGAAGATTGTGTGCCAAATACAGGGCGCAAATGATAGGTTCTCAGATGAAATAGGAAACTTTGAGGCGGACCACCCTCTACCCCTTTCTTCACAATGGTACGCGCGAGTGGGTTGTCCTCATACATAGTCATACGGGGTTAATTGTCAGGTCACATCACAACTTATCCTGGGTTACAGCCGAGTCGTGGTCGTTACACTGGACGGTTTGGCTATTGAGGAAGAGTAGGACACTCGTGAAGATCCAGGGTAGAATAGGTCTTCAGCACTCCATGCTTGCCGTAAAAGGCGACTATGCTTGTCGTAAGAGGCGACTAACGGGATCGAGTTGTCAGGCTCGCTAACTTGGTTGATGCATGTCATCGTATCCCATTTGTGTGGATCGATGTTCATGATATTAATCACTTGAATGTCTGGTCAAGACTCGATTATTTAGACCCCCGTCATATAGCTGGAATATTGCTGAGTGCGGTGTAAACAACAAACCAACCAACCAACCAACCAACCAACCAACGACCACAACGTCTTCTCCACATTCTACAACCGACAGTTTCCCCCGTAACGTGGTGGTCGTGGTGGATCGTCATGTACAAGAGACCACCATGATGTCTTTAGCCACCAAATGGTTGTGTACAGTACTAAAGTAGTATCAGAGTTACCTCCCTTTTACCATGTCTTGTTTACAACCGACAGTTTCCCTCGTACCTTGGTGGTCGTGGTGGATCGTCATATACAAGAGACCACCATGATGTCTTTAGCCACCAAATGGTTGTGTACAGTACTAAAGTAGTATCAGAGTTACCTCCCTTTTATCTTGCCTTGTTTACAACCGTCAGCTTGACGGAATATTGATACACCCCATGTAGTATTGGACTGGAGAATTAATGGAGTTGGGATTTCTGAAAACTGCAAAAAGGTTTTCTTTTCCAAACCCTGTATTTACAGTATTATTCATTGACAGTGGAATCGAATTCTTGTTGACTGAAGGTGAAGTTGAAGTATGGGTAGATATCCCAAAATACGTTTCACCCACTGAGTGTACCAAAACGAAACGGAAAACGTCTGATCCCCTACTTCATATACCCACATAGTTATTGTGCAGCTTCATCGTATAGAACGAGGACATTAGAACTGTCTGCAGTGATGAAGATACAACTTGCAACAATGTCCTTCTTTTGACAGGCAATTTCGTTTTCATTAACAGTCTCAAGTATATTTATTTCAATTATTTTCGGGGAAATTTTTTTTTTTTCGATACCCCCTCCCCCCAAGAATATCAAATAGTCTGTCCCTTATTGACTTAAGGACCCCACGTTGACCTATCCATCCTTTGTGCATGTGTAGCAGGCTCTATTTAATCCCTTAAAAGTCATTTTCAGTATGGAGTCAGTGTCACTCCTCTTTACTTGGCCCAAAACACTCCTTCAAGGCTCAGAAATATATCCCTACATATTTACCCTATACTTCTCCTGTTCAGATTCAGTATATAGTTCTAAGCGATCGTTACAAATCTGCAAGGATGTTTAATACTACTCTAACAAGTGTCACATATCGTTAGGGTAAAACAAAAGTCACTTTGATTCCACTTTGTTCTTCTTTCTTGTCATTATAATCATATCACGGTTTTGTCAAAATTCGACGCATGTATGGCTCTAGTGTCGTAAAGCTCGAGAAAGCTGCCTTCTGATTGGCTAATGTCGATTTCTGGTCAGTCATTTCATTGATCGGTCAAAGTTCGCGAAAGGTCGTTCTGACGTGAACCCTAATGGGATATCCTAAGATCTTTGTTTAGCGGTTGCGAGAACTAAGATCTGATTTTAATGAGATTGGGATAGTCAGTGTGACAATTTAAACGCATACATGCGATACTGGGTGTCTGCACTATACGTTTAAATTGTCACACTGACCTCCCAATCTCATTAAAATCAGACATGCGATATTGGACACGTGAAGATCCGGGGTAGAATAGGTCTTCAGCAACCCATGCTTGCCGTAAAAGGCGACTGAGCTTGTCGTAAGAGGCGACTAACGGAATCGGGTGGTCAGGCTCGCTGACTTGGTTGATGCATGTCATATCGGTGGAATATTGCTGAGTGCGGCGTAAAACAACAACCAACCAACATGCGATATTGCTTTGTTGTTACCGCTCAACCGCTGCCATTTCAGTTTTGAACTTATTCTTGGCTCATAATTTTCAAGTTGAAAATGAAAATCGTGTCTTATGTTGAAGTGTTGCTCTTATTCCATTCTTGAGTATTGTTTCATGCATTACACTTGGAATATTCATTCTCCCTAGCATGTTTTTCCTTTTTCCGTTTTAAGCCCTGGACTTGAATTTGGATAAAGTGTTACTCAATCAAAATAGGCATATCCGTAATTAAGCCTAAGGCTTAAAAATATGCAGTCCCGGTAGGCGAGAGTAATGGATTTTACGTACACCTCAGTTGATTGATATCGTGACAGTTGAGATTTCGCTTCTTCGGGGCTCAATATTTCCAATTATACCCATCAGCATGTATTAACAATGTGCAAGCGATTGATAAATACTAGTTTGAGATCCAACAAAATTATGAAGAGCCGTGTACCATGCATTGTAAATGTTAACTCGCCAAGGAGCTTGGCGCACGTGCAATAGCGGCAGAGAACGCATTCCTCGTGCATCACGCAAGGGCCACTCGAGCAGTATAAATACAGACAACAAAGAGTTCTGGTTTATTTTTCAAATATTTTCAACTACAGAATATTTTGTCAAAGTGTAAAAGTAGGGATGAGTTTTAAGTAGGGGAATATCCTCGTAACTCTCCATTCCTTGAAAATAATGGGCCTCGGCCCCTGCGGGGCCTCTGCTCCATTATTTTTAAGGAATGGGGAGTTACTCGGACATTCCCCTCTACATCAATCACCTAAATATTCCATGCACATGACCATGGGCCTATTATGAGCAAATATTGTAGTGATCAATATGATAGATTTTATATTTTCGTTTCTTTTAACAAAAAGCAGCCAAATTACACTTACGTACAAGGCATAGAATAATATAAAATGTACTGCATAACAAGCATATTTCAAGTTTCATCAGAGGGAAAAAATAGGATTCGCTTAGCCAGGAGTATTATTATACCTCTGGGGTATTTGGAATATTAGCGATGTAAGGCAATGGTTACTTCATCATCATTCTAAGTTGTAACCTGTCTGTGTTGATCATGAAGGCAGACAACACCTCACTTTTATCACTGTAGCTGTTCACCACATCAAGTCATTCAGATTTGCATCATACGGAGAAACCTATGAAATCCTGTAAGGGACATTCTCGCGACCTCGCATTCTCGTGTTTTGGGCATATTTAGCTCGTTTCCAAAGGGCGAGATCGCGAGAATGTCCCTTAGAGTATTCCATACAAACCATTTGTTGAGCCCTGTTACCAGGGTACAGTGGCGATCATGTCACACATTGTCAATTGTAACTTGTTATTGTAATTTCACCCTCATCTCCACTGGTGATGTATACTACTCAAAAGTCATAACTATAGTCATACGAATAAATCTGGTGCTCTTTAACTTCTTGTGAGTAGTATATATTCTGTCAAACGCTATTCACCATATCAAGTCAATCGACCTGTGAAGATCTGGGGTAGAATAGGTCTTCAGCAACCCATGCTTGCCGTAAAAGGCGACTATTCTTGTCGTAAGAGGCGACATAAGGGATCGGGTGGTCAGGCTCGCTGATTTGGTTGATGCATGTCATATTATCCCAATTGCGTGGATCGATGCTCATGATGTCAATCACTGGATTGTTGAGTGTGGCGTTAAACAACAAACAAACAAACATTACGTCCACTGGTGATGTATACTACTCAAAAGAACTTAAAGAAGACACACTAACTATAGTCATACAAATAAATCTGGTGTTCTTTTACTCCTTTTGAGTAGTATATATTCTGTCAAACGCTGGCAGTTGTCACTTGTTTGGTTGTTATATTATCCAAATTTATGTAATTAACAGGTGAGTGAGTGAGTGAGTATGTTTTTACGCCGCTATATTCAGGCAATATCATGGCGGGGGACACCAGAATAGGGCTTCACACATTGTACCCATGTGGGGAATCGTACCCGGGTCTTCGGCGTGACGAGTGAACGCTTTAACCATTAGGCTACCCAACCGCCCTGTACATGTAACTAATAAGAGAAGTGAACATAAGAGAACATAAGAGAACATAGGCTATACCTTTACAATGTCAACCACATGTTAAGGAACCCATGCTTGCCGTAAAAGGCGACAATGCTTGTCGTTAGTGGCGACTAACGGGATCGGGTGGTCAGGCTTGCTGAGTTGGTTGATGCATGTCATTGACCCCAATTGTGTTGATCGATGCTCATGACATTAATCACTGGATTGTCTGGTCCAGACTCCATTATTTACAGACCGCCGTCATACAGCTTGAATATTACCGAGTGCCGCGTTAAACAACAAACAAACAAATAAACAAACAATGACGAAATGTGAGTACGACAGAGGAGGTACGTCGATACCCCAAGTTGCCAAAAAGTAGAATTTCTCCACAGTCTGACGGATGGAGTTGAGAAGTGGGCGTTGCCGGCCTATGAAAAGACACCTAGACAAGATAATCTGATATACATTAATGAATCAAAGTTTTGCCTCCGATTCACAGATGGCAGAAAACCAACCAACCAACGTGTAAAGGAAATAAATGTGCAGAGTTGCGTAACTTGGGCACACCGGTAATCTTTGAGAGTGGCTTCAAATCTCGGTTCGCCACGATTGTTTCTCGGGTTGTCAGCACCATATCGGTGCTTGTGGGTTTCACCATAGTGGTAAACGTCTGAAACTTGCATCCAAGGAAGCTGCCATCGGCTACTGTTGTTGAAAAAGTTGTCTCAACACAGGAAATTTTTTTTCCCTTTGGAAAATAGAATTGCCAGCGATGCACTCTTGTGGGTTTTTTGTACGGTAGTAACCATGGTAAATAGAGTTTATTATTGCTTAGCACTTTCTCCATCTAAGGACACATTTCTTTTCATCTTTTAAATCCACAGAAAAGCTTATGTTTGTTTTAGTCGCTTCACTGAATTTAATAACCGAACAGCACAGTTACCTCCCATGGCACGCCCGGATCCGCTGTGCATTTGTTCATTCCCTATATGCTCTGATTATGAATGAACTAACGGTTATTTGCACAACACAAACATACCCTACTGTGAACGTCTGCAATATAAAACTGACACGGGGGCACGGATGGCCCAGTCGTCTGAGGCCCCGCGATTCGCTGTGCAGAGTTGCGTCCCGTGGACACGCCAGAAACCTATGATTGTGGGTTCGAATACCGGCTCGCCCCTATTATGTTTCTAGGTTTGTCAGCACCGTGATATAACTGGAATACTGTTAAAAGCTGCGTTAAACTCAACTCACTCACTCACTCACTCACTCAAACTGACACGAGGCGAATTGATGGATCAGGTGGTCAGGCTCGGGGACTTGGTTAATCGCATAAATAGTTGAATGCATACAATTAATATATAAAGATGTAACAGAAGAAATACTATTTTATTTTCTTAATAAATGTACCATCTACCACAATAAATGTATTGACGACAAAGTATTATACACTAGTATTAAACACTATGTAGATAAGAGTATTAAATGACACCACACCAATTATAAAATTATGACCCCACTTTCCTCATCGTCTGCACCATGGCGATCTCCTGACAACTGGTTCTCATCATGCCGAATTTTGATTTCTATTGTGTCAAAAAAATACGGAAACCAATTTCATGTAATTGTCTCAGTGTCCTCAAGTATCCCACATACACTTCAGCCGGAGGCTCGTAAATGTATCCAGTTTTCAGTAGCCCTACGATCATGTTTGGGATAGGGCCGTGTTTTAAAAAAGCCCTTTGATTAGGAAACAGAGTGTGATGCATCAATAAGGAGGTGATATACTCCATGGTGACATTGCAATTCTTTAACATCATATTAAATCTATAGCATTAAGTTTATATGTCCGTTATCGAACATGTTAGCCCGAACAGCCGTCATCTGTCGGGGACCACTGGACTGGACCACCAATCTCATTGCTTGTCGGGCTGTGACACGTCAAGTTAACGTGCACAGTATCCCAGCTATGCACACACTTGCTTGGCGCGACAACTCGGTTGTGTCAGCTCGCTCCTTCACGCCGGGAGAACATGGCCTTTGCAAGGTAGGTACAATTAATGTTATGCACCGAAACTAACCATTTCAACGATTAGACACCAGGGACCGAGAGCTCTAGCCTATTTAAACCATAATAATTACTTTGGGAGAACCTAAACACCTTAAATGTTAAATCAACATTGATTTGATAATCGTATTTATAAAGATATTCAAGAACTCGGTCCTCAACTGTGAGAATACTGTGTTGTGCGTGCGTGCGTGTGTATGTGTGCGTGTGCGTCTGCGTGCGCGTGTGCACATACTCCTAGTCAAAATGTAGAGATACCATCAAAATCAGGTAATATCCTGCCACATCTTTAACAGTACCGTAACAGCATAACAGTTATATCGCGGCGTGTCAACTTAATGTGTGAGGAAAGCCCGAAGTGATGCAGGTCTCAGACGTTAAACACTTCGGTGAAACCCACGAGCACGGGTATGGTGCTGACAAACCTAGACACATAATCGGGGCGAGCCAGGATTCGAACCCACAATCATAGGTTTCTGGCGTGCCAAAGGGACGAACTCTGCACAGCGAATCGCGGCGCCTGAGACGACTGGGCCACCCGGGACCCCAAATACTGTTATAGACATGTATTATCATTTTATCATTACGTATATCCATGTACACATGTATTATCAAATACAGTAAACTACGGTTATAACGAACTCGAAGGGACCACTAATTTTAGTTCGTAATAACAGTAGTTCGTTATAAGCATATATACGACATTTACACAACAAATGGTCGGGACTTAAAAATAAGTTCGTTATATCGGTCAGTTCGTTATATGCTCGTTCGTTATAACCGTAGTTTACTGTACATATATTTTCATTCATTGTTCATAAGTTTTTTTCAGTTTTCATCTTTTCTTGTACACGTGTACAGGAATGCTGTGCAATGAATAAATCCAAGTCGATCACTCCAATAAAAACCCTCGCTCCCACAGCTGTAGGAGTGTGGGTAGACTAACTGTCGGTCTGTGGCCATTTGCATGCTTATAGAGATACCTTTTTATATATACTGATCGTAAATGACTGTAGATCGTGCAAAAAGAAAATGTCATGCTTGTTTGAGTAATCTGGTCCCTACCACGTTTAGCTACATGTATATCCAGCCATATTGGTTTCACACATGGGCTGGGCTCCCTGGTGTGATATAACCACAATGATATACTCCATAACGTCATGTAGAAAAAGGGGCAAAAGCACGAATATAGATTGCGAGGAGACCCTTTACATATGAACAAACTGATGTATACATATGGACATGTATAGAAAAATGGCCGATCACTAACCGCATGAAGTTAGGTTTTTGTTACAGTGAATAAAGCCCAAACTCTTGTAACAAAATGTGCTATTGCATGTGTGGTATTCCTATGTTAATCAATCAGTACATGTGTTTTCACAAAAGGATATCAAAGGATATACGCAGACATGCACACATAACCTATCCACCAGTGTTGAAAAGAACACACGAAAAAATGGTGATCTGTTGATCTATTCAGCAAGCCTCTAAATTAACGTAGACTCTATGAATTGAAAATATTTCATAAAAAAAGTTAAATGGCTTTTGACATGTAATCGGAAGGGACATGTAGAGAGATTGCTGTTACACCTCTTTGCTGCGGTCGGCACCGGTCTGAAGACATCTGGACTTGCAAAACAATTATAGACATGCATGGGATTTTTTGGACAGTTAGACACGGTTAGATTAACGTGTAGTCTCTGAAAATTTATTATTTTGATAGAAACAAGCAAATGCATTTTATTTGAGAAGGAGCCGCAGTGGGATGGAAAAACCCAAAACAGTGGGAAATCTAGCCTTGCTTCATATAGGGCTATACCATTACAGTAAGGGCTGGGCGGAAGGGGATATATGGTCTAGAGACTGTGAGACAGACCAGCAATCAAAGGGCTGTTTGCCGTCTAAATATTTAGGGCTAAGCAAATCGAGCCATCTGAGACAGTGACTCCACACCTGTTTGCACCCATCAGATACCAGTCACTACTGTCACTACTTCTCTCTCCCAAAGAAAATTAAAACGAGTAATGTCGGAAGTGTATATTTCTTAACCTACAAAATTATAAATGTTATCAAGTTAACAATATAAATGTACCTCTAGTACAAGAAAGTAATATTCATGTATGTGGTGCTGGTACAATTTTGTGTCGCCATTGTGTAGCGTAGCATTATTATGAATATCAAACATATAACACTTATTTCTTTTAAAACAGACGAATTGTGTGTTGGTAATGCTTGAACCTCTACATTAACAATCCCCAAGAAAAATAACCCCTTTATTACACCACTGTGCCCTAGCTGGATCTATAATACCATCTCGTGACTCAGCATCATATCCGATTACGCTGGCCCAGGCTGACCCGGTTCACCAGATCCTTGAAAATAAATTTGAAACAGACTCCAAGTCAAGAATGATCGATTTGACTAGTCTAGATTGAATTAGTTCTGGTCCTGACATCAAGCATTGGTCTGGGGTCCATTTGGATTCTGTTGAGTAGATTTATAATTTTAACTTGTATTTCTGGGATGTTGATTGATTTTCGTTGTCGATATTTAAAGATAACCAAATAATATGAAATATATATAATTTATGATGTAGCTAAGGTACGTGCACGTGTAAAAATGTATTTTGTAGTCAACCAAAAAAGATCTTCAACACCTTATATTATTGTTTTGAAATGTCTCGCCTTATGAACACGTTCCTTATTTCAATATTGTATTCAATTCCACACATGACTGTACACGATAAAAATAATAAATATATATTTTACATATATACGACGGCAACATGGGCAAGTATAACGGTATAACGGTTAAACATTTTTGTATGTTAAAACACGTGTTATTTTAAAGGGAAATATAAACATTTAGTCTATTCGGGTAACTAATTCTAACTATTGTTTCCTGAATAAAATATCATTTAAAACACATGAGCTTACCTCTTGCTGAAATGTGTGGCCCGGTCAATTTTAAATTAAATCTTTAATTCAGGCATACAAATATCATTTGGTGTCACGTGACACCAGATGTTGTTATAAATCAATACTCATGTAGTTAACAACCATAGAAATATGAAACATAAGTATAGGGAAATGTCAGCGCGGGTTATATTCCGAGCGGGGAATATGTCCTACTCTCTCGAGAAATATATAAATTTAGTCTGTGAGTGAGATTAAATGTTACGCCACACAAGCAATTTGTCAACTGTATTGCGACGAAACTATTACCAGCTTGTTGGACTACTTATAACATGGCTGCTTTAGTTGAAATGTATATGTTCTAATAATGCAGGTACTTGAATGCCTCATGATCAATTAGGGGCGGTCGGGTATCCGACATGGGTACAATGTGTGAAGCCCATTTATGCTGTCCCCCGCCCTGATGGTGCTGGAATATTGCCAAAAGCGGCGTATAGCAAAAACTCATTCACTCATGATCAATTAGATTTTTTATTGTGTAAAGAAATCAGTCAAGCTTGCAACAATAAATGAAAAAGCTGATAAATTTTGACCGCAGTAGAATGAATGTTACCGATTAACAACTAAATACAGGGAGTCGATATGTAACCAAAACCTGTCCTGTTGAGATGATTAACATTTAGAACGTTGGAGCATATGATAGTACCCCACTTCAACATTCCCCAGTAACACTATCAAACACATCATCACCCATTGCCGCCCGAGAGACAGTTCTCAGCTATATCTTGTGGGATAAATCGCTTTTAACATGTCTAAAAATGAACTCACTTTAATGCACTTGGTAAGTCAAAACTGGGTGCCCTGATTAAGTTTTTAGGTTGGACAGCACCATGGCTATACTCGTGGATTTCAGCGATAGATATGATTTGTTAACTAGATGTTATTAAAATAAGCCAAATGTCTTAAAATTCTAGATGGTTGAATAGTACAAAAATAAGTGTGTAAAAAATCTATCTACGTTTTTCTTTGCTTTATTGAACACATTATATGCACTGTAAAATAATCTACCTTGCTGCAATGCAACTTCGATATATTTAAGTATGATCTTCACATGCCACTGTCTGTGGCCTGAAAAGCAACTAAAGTTAGTCTTTGGACCTCTGTCATAATGCTCAATTTCCATCTCCCCCACATAGCGTGAATTAGCGTT
This sequence comes from Haliotis rufescens, assembly GCF_023055435.1. Taxonomy (NCBI): domain Eukaryota; kingdom Metazoa; phylum Mollusca; class Gastropoda; order Lepetellida; family Haliotidae; genus Haliotis; species Haliotis rufescens. The sequence goes on from NW_025963879.1 coordinate 22,559,886, forward strand.
AAACATGACTGTGTTGATTACCTCACCGACGCAATTAATCAAATACATCGTATGTCACTGGTTTAATAGTTTGGGTGTGTGCCGTATACACAAGCTGTGTACCGATAACATTAATCCTTCCAGATCTACTTGATCCAAGATCCTCGTTACCAGTGTATATTACTTAACATAGTACACTTTCATAAAAATGCCAGCATGTTACCTGAAATCTGAGGGCAACTGTAACTTGATAGCAGTCTCCCTTCCCCTTACGACGGGCTGCAATCTATTGCTATGTGACGTCATTGGCATCACGTTTCTTATTTGTGACGTCATCCTATATTATGTTCTATGACATTGCTATTTGTAAAACAGTTACCTCCCTTGTAAGTTTTTTTCTCAATAATTGTTATTAATAAAGTCACGAACGTGGTTTCTTTGAAAATTAATGTCTTTGCACATCACAATTAATGGTATTAAGACACAAAACAATGTCGAATGACGAATTCCTGTACTAGAATTGTCATGTGAAATATATGAGGTAGGTGTTTGAAAATCCAAGGTGGCTGTTACTGACAGTATACGGTCTCATATCAGGTCAGTATCAACCATCTTGGAATTTTACTGACGGTATACGGGCTCATGTGGGATCTGTAGCTCTGCTCCCTGATTGGTCAATTAGGCGCCAGCATATTGGCAGATTTATATTTATTTGCATACCTTCTACTCTACTGGTGAATGTTTGTTACTCAACGTTTTGTGTTTTTCAGGGTATCCTTCTCGCTAAAATGAAGCAATAATGACCACATGAATTGTTTATGATGGTATTATATCTTTAGCCTCCATGAACTAAGGCCCATTTTGAATAGTTCGTGTAGATAGGTAGAGTATCGTAGTTACTTACTTAAATTGGGAATTTAACGTGCGCTGTCCAAAAAGGTGAGGCAACCGAGGCGGGCTTTTATGGTTTTAAATGTTGGAGAACAAATTTGGAATTTTGAGTATCATAACATTTACATATATACTTATATTCAGATGATGTCTGTGCATGAATGTAATGGCAATCTTCTTCTCTCATGTAAGCAGTTTTCCTCCCAGCCATACTAGGAAAATAAGCTTTAGGATTACAGATGTATCGTTGTATTATAACGAGAGTTGAATATTATTTCAAGTATTTGATAATATATTTGTTCTTTAAACATTTATATATCTACAAAAAAAAAGTAAAAAGAAAAGAAAAGACTATAAACATACTTTGTAGACTTTCAAATGGCCTTTGATTCTGTTGACTGAACACTACACCTAACAACGCTATTATCAAATAAAATCACACCCAGTTTGCAAAAAGCTTAACTGTATATTGGCAAAGGTCGTCAGACTGTTTCAACGGTTCACGAAGATCGGCACTTGCGCACATACCATCTGCGCAACAGGTTCGTCACGGCGATGGAAACGGCATCAAAGGCGTTAGGACACCGTATCAGTCGACGCACGGTGCTACAACGTCTCCGTGATGCAGGTATTAGAGCTCGCCCTCCATTCCGTGCAATGGCATTGATCCGGGAACATCGACGTCGAAGACTGCAATGGGCCAGGACAGTAGGACGTTGGCATGTCCGTGATTGACAGAGAGTGCTTTTCTCTGACGAAAGCAGGTTTCAGCTGCTTCACTCAACTACACACAAGAAGAAAGTCAGTAAGCGCAAGAAGAGCGACAACAGCCCAACTTCAACAGACAAGAATGTCAAACAACGTACGAAAAAGGTGAATTTATCTTCAGATAATATCTACAATATGGCAATGCATCACTGTGCATCAACATCAGCAGCTCCATTTGTGTGTTCCCTTCCCAGGGCTACGGTCGGTACATACCTACACCATTCATCTCATATACTCCCCAGAGTCTGATCGCTCATCTAATGAATCCCTCAGCGACACCCCGGGTTGACGAAATATTCAGCCACTTCAGGATTATCGACGAGAGGCTGCACAAACTGGATAGCAAACTAGAGTTGAACCTATTCAAGTTGAACGTCCGGATAGATCACATTGAGGTGGAGGTCAAGATTCTAAGGGAAACTACTGGCAACATCGAGGGGGCGGCGAGTGTTCAGGAACAGTTCTTCACGGATCTGAACCAGATAAGTGACCTGAAGATGAAGCTCGCTGATGTCAACAGCAGTGCTCTAACTCAAGTATAGAGGATCTCAGAGAGAAAGTTCTGGATGTTCAGTCGAGGCATATGCGTGACAACCTTTTCGTCATTGGAATCGCGGAGGAAAAGGATGAGAATGCTGAAAGATTGCTGAATTCATTCATCCATGAGAAGCTTGGTATCATCAGAGAGGTCGAGTTTGTGAGAGTTCACAGGATAGGTGCCCCGCGCACTGACAGAGATACAAGACCTAGACCAATTGTGGCCAAGTTTCACCACTACAAGACAGGGAGTGTGTGCGTCAGGCATCCTTTGACAAACTGAGAGGTACGCCATTTTATATCAACGAACAGTTCCCTAAGGAGATTGAGGACAGCAGGAAGGTACTGTACCCTCTTCGACGAACAGCATATCAAGCAGGTGATAAGACAGCTTCAACTGTTGACAAACTATACATCAATGGACAATTGTATATGTCAGGTGCACCTGTACCTAACTCCAAAAGCGAAATCCGGAGGAGACCTCATAAAGTTGAAGAAATGTGGAAACCGAGAGCAAAACCCCAGGCAATGGATGTATAGGACAATACCCCAGGCAATGGATGTATAGGACAAAACCCCAGGCAATGGATGTAAACGACAACACCCCAGGCAATGGATGTATACGACAACACCCCAGGCAATGGATGTATACGACAACACCCCAGGCAATGGATGTATACGTCAACACCCCAGGCAATGGATGTATACGACAACACCCCAGGCAATGGATGTAAAAATTCTCTTTTAGGACATCTTGAATCAGTCAAATGAAATTTATTTGTGGTGTCGCATACCAGACAGTGTTATAAAATTAAAGTATCATTATTATAATTATTATTATTATTATTATTATTACAATGATGATGTAATATTTGCTTGTGATTACATTCCCCCCGAATCCAGCAGATACTCTTATGTCTAACATTTCGCAGATCTTGAATTTGAATATAATTAATAGGTGTAATATGACTCCTTATGTACAACGTATGGGTGATTTTAATGCACGAACGGGGAGGCGAGTAGAGTAACCAGAAATTGATAACACTATGGCAGATATTTATGATATGGAGAGTGAACATGTTAGCCCCCGAAAAATGTACTTACCGATAATGGGTTCGATAGTGACTGGCACTCAATAGATGACGTGACAAATTCATATGGCTATAAACTCTTGGATATTTGTAAAAACAACCCCATGTTTATCGTTAACAGCCGATTTGGGACAGATAAGAAAGTAGGAGCACGGATTTGTAAAAATTCTTGCGAAATCGATTACATCCTATGCTCAGTAGACTTGTTTCCTTTCTTTAAGTAATTTATCGTTAAAGAGTTCGATCCCATTTTCTCAGACGTCCATTGTCGAATTGAACGTCTTGTACACATCCAACCAGACATCTCACATCGTGCGAACGATGACAGTACACAATCTAGTAATGAAAAAGCATGAAAAAGCATGCGAAAAACGAAGTAGAATTGGGATCCTAGCCTAAAAGATAGTTGTGCTCAATTCGACACCGAACTTTTAAAAAACATATGTCAGAGTATTGAATATCTTAGAACTGACAATCTTAAAGGTGAAATAAATAAGATAACACAACAGCTATGTGATAAATTTAACTCCTCATCAGGTAACACATTTGGCTTTTAAACGAGTAACAAGAAAAGAAAATCTGAAAAACCATCTCAACCTTGGTACGACGCAAAGTGCTATATAGCTCGCAAAAAATACCACAAATATAAAACAAAATGTGGACGCTATCAAACTGTACACAATAGACAAAGCTTTCAAACTGCCGCTCAAACGTACAGTAAAGTGTTACTACAATCGCGCTATGCACACAAGCATAAGTGTGGGTAAACACTCAGTGACCAAGAACAAGGACCCTAAACATTTTGGACTGTCTTAAAATCATTTCGTAGAAAAGAATCTGGTAAAAGTATAAGTAATGACACGTTGTATGAATATTTTAAAAGTTTGAATGAACACTCAGTAGGAATAGCAGTCGATATTGATATTGATGATCTACCAAGTAATGATTATCTTGATATACCCATCACAGAAGAAGAGATAGGATCTGCTTGCAATAGGTTGAAATGTAATAAAAGTTGTGGATTAGATTACATATTTAACGAATATATCAAAAGCGTTTGTTACACGTTGATGCCTGTTTACATGAAATTAATCAATCTAATATTTGAGCATGGTGTTATCCCACGGTGTTATCTCGGTTACATAAAGCCAATCTATAAAAACTAATGCAATCCCACTGAGCCTGAGAACTACTACTATCTCACTTGTAAGTTAACTGGGCAAACTTTTCACGGCTATCATAAAGAATCGGCTACAAGCTTATTCAGAAATCACGGGTCTAATTGGGGAGACACAAGCCGGCTTCAGGATAAGCCATTCGACTATTGATCACATATACGTCCTTAAGTCCCTTATCGATATCTATCAATCATCTGGTAAAAAGTTATTTTGTGCTTTCATTGATTTTAGTAAAGCGTTTGACACAGTATGGAGATCTGGGTTATGGCTAAAAATGATTAAAAGTTATATAAGTTGGAAATGTTTAAGGTTAATTTACAACATGTATCAGAATATTATGTTCTGCGTCATGTATGATAATGACATAACATCTTTTTTCATATGTAATGTTGGAGTTCGCCAAGGTGACAATTTGTCTCCTTTTCTGTTAGCGCTTTATATTAACGATTTGGAATGCTTTCTGAGAGAAAAGGAGGTAAAAGCTTTGGATTTTGCGAATAATTATATGGAGAGTCATCTTGGTGTTCTCATGAAGTTATTCCTGCTTCTTTACGCAGATGCCACTATTTTACTGTCGGAGACTGCTTCAGACTTACAGAAAGCTTTAGATACTCTTTAGAAAATATTGTGAAGCATGGAGGCTAAAAGTCAATACAAATAAAACAAAGGTTGTGATATTTTCAAAAGGATACGTAAGGCTTAAGTTTACAATGCAAGGTTGTGAGATTGAACCATATCTCTACTTGGGTGTATTTTCAGGCAATGGAAGGTTTTGTAGCGCTATCAAATCCCTTAGTGACAAAGCAAGTGGAGCCATGTTTGCAGTTTTTAAACTCATTCGACAACTAGAAATCCCAGTTGATTACCATTTGAAGTTGTTTGATAACTTAATCCCACCAATATTGTTGTATGGCTCTGAAGTTTGGGTCTTTGAAAGATTAGTTATCCTTGAGACAGTACATTTAAGATATTGTAAATATATCCTATAAGGCAAACAACTCCAGATGATATGGTCTATGGCGAACTTGGTAAACATCCAATTAGTATAACAGTTAAAATTAGAATCTTACTGGTGTTAATTAATTACAACAAGGAAACCTCTCCCCCAGACTTTATATTCTATTATGCTGTCGATGACGAATAACAGTGAAAACGTCTCCTTTCCGCTAATAAATACAGCAAAGGAAATCCTTCAAGAAACCGGTTTGTATTACATATGGTTATCACAAACTGTACCAAATACATTATGGGTAAAAGAACAAGTTAACCTCGTTTTACTGGACCAGTTTAAACAATAGCGGAGACATATTTACTATTTAAACATGATCTCATTATAGAACCCTATTTATTATCACTCGACTAACTCGGTTAAGAACAACAAATCACAGGATAGCAATTGAAACTGGAAGATTGAATTATGTATATAGAAATGACTGACTGTGATCACTTTGTAACACTGCAATTGGGGATGAATTTTCACTTAACCAGTAAGCCAATATAATAGTGAAATCTTGGGTCTAAAATTAATCCTCCTCAACAACTCCGCTCAATTATTTTTAATCCATGACTGAAGAATTTGCAAAGCATGTGTACCGCCAAGTGGGCGTCGACATATATTTTGCAAATCTTTTCATGTTCTTAATCAAAGTGCTCAAGTGATTTGAGGCACTTCACAAGGTAGGCCGTTTAAGTACAATATGGATCCTTTTACACAGCAAAAACACTGCATCTCCAGTACAATAATCCTCTCCTGCCTCTATCTTGTCGATTGTATGCATGAAACCACCATCACACAAGTAACTGCAACCTTCAAAACTGCAAAACTTCAGCAAATTACATATGTCAATCAAAATATAGCAGCAAGCAACATAATGTTTTGTCATTTATATATTGCTTCTGTTCCGTAATGGTATGTTATCGTATCTGATCTATCTTGCGTTATTCCAAGAACATACATAATAACAGTATGTGGACGAAAGGGTGTTTCAAATGTGGTTTGTAAATATAAGCGAGTTAATGTGCATTGTTTGCAAACGCTTAAATATTACCATAGTAAAGTAGAGTACACACGCAGAAGGATACCAGGGCCCACTTGCACAAAGCGATCTTAGCGCTAAGATCGCTTTGTGCGAGTGGGCCCATGTGATTTATGTACTATAAACATCAAGTACAATTACGCAAACAAAATGTTCAGATATGCTGTGTACGTCATCTCATATTTCAGTCGCTTGTGATTTCTCGGCCCATTTCATTTGTATTTTTTCTAACAAATAAACTATTTATTTACTTATGCACCATTAAAGAATCTATTCATTTACACAATTAGCACAACAATTTTGACGCTTTGGTATTTTCCACGAAACATATACATGTAGTTTAAAATCAACCCAGGTGGAACAGGTTCTATAATCTGAATACAGTGGTAAGTAACATGACCATTGCTTCCTTGTTCACTACGTCCTTGTTCAGAGATGTAAGTTAAAGAACCACCTCCATCTCCAGCAACACGATCATTAAGTGTATACAATCTAAATATGTAACACAATTTTAAAAGTACATTTCCAAATCTATTTACACAACTATCACATGAATATATGTAACTGATAGGAACGGGCTGATCTGGAAAAAAATATCTCTGATCGATTCACTGTGCTCAGAAATAGGAGGATGATTTTCTACAACTAACTCGGGCGTTAAACTCCACACATAACTGAATGTGACAGTCTGCAACAATGCCAGGGTTATCATACAATCACTGCTCTAAACGTTCTATTAAGATAGGTTCCCTTGTAACACTATAATATCTAACAACAGACGATCTTAACTAACTAGAAACTGAAGTTCCAAATGTACTTATCATAATGTACATTACTAATTCCCCGCCGCTGGTCTTCTACGTCATCGCCATATTTACAACTGAATTCCGGAGGAAAATGATCAGAGTCTACTATTTCGCCAACATTCAACATAGATATGTGTTACAAAATTCCATAGAGCAGATGAAGTAATCGTTAACCCTGCTGCCCTGGCTACTGACCTACGTATATATTTTGATAACCTGATACAAACATCGTTATCCAAATTGGTTTGTATAATTGTGCAAAAACCACCGATAGCCTGCTAAATACAGACACAAACTCCACTACAACATCGACCGTATTTAAATATTTTGATGGCAGATGAATAAACACATATCCAGGTAACAAACGGTTTGGTAATTCGTAAGACAAAGTTCGACGACTGGCTCTTACGAATGGATGCCTGGTCAATGATCTCGTCTTTAATGTGCTGTGTTCCTGTTCCGTCTCATGTTGGTTTCATACGGTTATCAGTTCCTCTTGCTTGAAATACCCTGTAATCCTCTTCTCTGGAGTTCCTTTAGGCGTTCACGTTGGCGAAAGGTGAGATCGTCGGAGACGCCAAACCGACCTCCTTCAGTTCAGGCCTGGCTTTTAAAACACATATGTGACGTCATTCCATTGTTTGAACGCTCCAATATTTTTCATTGAAACACATCTGTGACGTCATTCCATTGTTTAAACGCTCCATTATTTTTCAGGAATGGAGAGTTGCTTGTGAACTGTACATTATCTTGAAGCAACATTTGAATTAATTTCGATTTGGAACAGACGGAACTATTTTTTTACAAGTGAATATTTTAATTTTTCTTCGAAAACATGTGTCACCAGTGGGATACGAACCCGCATCGTTAGATTTGTAAACATGTCATTGTCTACCTCAGCTACTGCAGCACATGAAGGCATGATGTAAAATTAACTATTAAATATTTTCATAATTTTGCATAATGCTTAAAAGCTCGAAATAATATGTATATATTTTGTGTTAGAGCAGGTTACCCACAAAAATGTTAATATTTATAGCAGTTAGATAAACCTTTGACGAGGAAAAACAAATAAGGTAACATAAATATCGCTTGTTCGGGGCTCTATATTTCTAATTATACCCATCAGCATGTATTAACAATGTGCAAGCGATTGATAAATACTAGTTTAGGACCCAACGAAATTATGAAGGGCCGTGTACCATGCATTGTAAATGTCAACTCGCAACGGAGCTTGGCGCACGTGCAACAGCGACAGAGAACGCATTCCTCGTGCATCACGCAAGGTCGACTCACGCAGTATAAATACAGACAACAAAGCGTTCTGGTGTATTTTTCAAATATTTTCAACTACAGAATATTTTGTCAAAGTGTAAAAGTAGGGATGAGTTATAAGTAGGGGAATATCCTCGTAACTCTCCATTCCTTAAAATCAATGGGCCTCGGTCCCTGCGGGGCCTCTGCTCCATTATTTTTAAGGAATGGAGACCCCAGGCAATGGATGTAAAGGACAACACCCAATAACAGAATGTGACAGTCTGCAACAATGCTAGGGTTATCATACAATCACTGCTCTCTACTTTCTAATAACATCGGTTCACTTGTAACACTATAACATCTAACAACAGTCGATCTCATCTTAAAAATAATGGGCCTCCATTATTTTTAAGGAATGGAGAGTTACTCGGACATTCCCCTCTACGTAAAGTCTCGACTTTATCATCAGACTCCCGATATTTCACTTTTAAGGGTTTATTCTGATTGTCACACTGGATTCCTAGGCGGTGAGCACGGATAACGTCAGATGTCTCCCACGTTTTAGAAGTAATATGGTCGTTTCTTTACATAATAAGGGTGTTTCTTCTAGCGTTTCATGCACTCAATAGAAAATAACATTGTCTCTACGCCTGAACGCCCAAGCCTATCAAGTTCATCGTCGATATCTGACATCTTATTATGTATCCTGTATCTATCTCGTCATATATCATACTGTGTGTCTGTTGGAGAGTGTTCTAGTCCGACTGAATAATGGCTAGTTGACTTTCAATCTGTCCACACTTGGCTGATGTGGATGTTGGGGTGGATGTTGGTGGGGCACACACAACACGACGCTACTTGTCAGTTCACATGACAACCATCTTTATTCGGAGAGTAGATAATAATCATAGTAAACCCTGAAAATATAATGCAAACATCATAAGTATTTTTGTAGAAGAACATAATATTGCCTTCATGGAGATTAAACACAATTACAAGACTTCATCTTATCAGCTAGCACATAAGCACTAGCAGGAATGAATCCTTAAATATAAATAGCAGGTTGTTAACTATTTCTGAATAACTATATAAAATTGCCAATTGTAAATGCTTTGTGAATACATTACATTCACACAAAACATTAATTTAGAAGGATAACAATATACTAGTTATTATTTTGAACCATATATATAATTATGTTACCTACTTACCACGTCCACTGTGTTGCAATGAGCTTAACTCAGTGGTTCGCAGCAACGTTCAAGGTTGTTTACGGTCACATCATTTTATAACAAGTTGAAATACAACCTTGACAATACTAATAATGGCCATATAAAATAAAAACAACCGATGTCCCATACATACGTTCTTATTTCATACCACGTTCAGACAGTTATAGGTTTTAGAACATGTTTAAATAATAATTTAGTTTAGTAAAGTGTATACTAGTTATGCAGTATTTAAGAAGATAACATACTGTATAGAAGCAATACGATACATTTTAGATTGAAATGAAATAAATTCTACATACAACCAACTGTAATGATAGTTGATATACCTACTTTACTTTAACTACCAGCTAGGTTTAATTATACACTGATGCATCAATCTTACACCTCTTAAGAAATACAATATGTACAAGACCATATATACAGTATATGAAATACTAAGCCCACATAAACTAACCTGGATAATGAAATCCTCAATACACAAATATCGAGTTCCATGAATGCACAATGTTCCACATCAACAATCAGCAAGGGGCTGATATTATGGAAAACGATCCAATATAAATCCAAGTGACCTTCTCGAATAAATGTGTATAATGCCAACATGATATGCAGGACAGAAACCTTTAAAACTACATACACAATAGACACTAAGCTGACTAGAGAAACTAAAGCAGACAGACAAAAGAAACTTGTGCAGTGTGCATACGCATGGGTCAGAACCTGGCCTGACCCAGTAAGGTGGCTATTGTTAAATGCAGGTGCAGGGATAGGCTTATTGTATTGAGGGCTTGTATAACTCTAAAGGTTTTTTAGTGTTTGTCAGGTACAGTATGTAAAGTTTAAAGCTAAAATGAAACATCTAAAATATCTAACTTATATGTACAAATACTTAAAACATGACTGGGCCACATTTTGACAGTTCGAAGCTTAGGTGTTACGGCGCAAATCTCTTCGAGGATAGTGTTTTGAACATCTTCAAGAATAGGAGGGCCGGGGTTGGCTTCTATATCGCAAGAGCAAAGCAGCAAATCTGATACAACAGCGGCTGGCATATGGTGTCCCCAGAACCAACACAAACCTGGTGCACGGAAAAGTGCCCCGCCGTTGACACAAAGGATGTCGTGATGACGTCACGTAAAAAAAACAACTTGAAAAATGGTTTCTGCTGGTATCAAATTAGTGAAATCTAATTCATTTTCCAGAATGTTGATAAATGAACACAGTACCTGGATCGTCAGTAGAAATGAAGACAAAAAGCATCTCCGTGGCATATCCGATCCTGATATGTACGGCGAGTATGTGACATTGCCGCGCTTGATATGCAGGGTTCTCCTCGGGGGACAGAACGATCCGATCCTGGCCCTGTACATCTCGATCGATACTATGCTTCGTTACTTCACAACATGTACGTCACCAGGTTCCAAATAAATTAGTTTCACTCTCAAATTCGCATATTAACTACATTAATTCATTTATTCATTTCCATGCTGATGAAGGGCACGTCACTCTCTTTCACATTATGACAAAACGTCTGAAGAGAGACATTTCAGTGTCGAGAAAGTCTTAGTGTTTTTGCCGATCCCTGTGAAACAACATCCCTACCGGATGAATCCAATCAAGCTTGAAGCTCTGAAGAAGGAGATTCAATACATGCTGGACAATGACATGATTGAACCAAGTCATAATCACAAGTTCACCTTGCACTCTTGTGTCGAAGCCTGATGGTACAGTGTAGTTACGTATTGTGTACGTTGATGATGTCTTTAGTCATTCCACGGAGTGGGACGAACACCTGAAGAGGATCAGTGCCTTCTTCGATTGACTCACTGAAGCCAAGTTGACTGTAAATTAGTGACATGTGAATTTGCACTGGCACATGTTTACTTTAAAGGTCATGGCATGGGCCAGGGTCAGGTATAGCCCGTACAAGCAAAGGTGGAAGCTATTTCAATAATCAAGTTCCACAAAACAAAAAGGAACTTATACAGTTACTTGGTATGGCTGGTTACTACCGTAAATTTGGTAAAAATGTCTCACATGTGGTAGCCCTTCTCACTAATTTGCTGGGGAAAATGGTGAAATTTGTTTGGACCAGCAATTGTTAGGCTGCATTTGTGAAAACTAAAGCCATTCTCATGAATTCTCCTCTTCTCCAAGCACCAAACTTGGATGGCAGTAGATGCTAGTGACATTGGTGTTTGAGCTGTCCTTTTGTAGGAAGATTCATCAGGATTTGATCATCCTGTTTAGTATTTTTCACGAAAATGACAAACATCACCAAAATTATTCCACCTTTGAAAAAGAAACTCTTGCTCTTTGTAACAATTTTAAGTGAACTTGGGTAATACTTTGTGTTCTATTCAAGTGTACATTGATCAAAATCCACTGACCTTCATAAAATGAAAAACAGAAACCAACGTCTTATGAGCTGGAGTCTGTTTTTGATTTAGACATCAAGCGTATCAAAGGCAAAGACAACATCTCTTTTTATGCATTATCCAGAGTTAGTTGGGTTCTGACTGCAAAAATGATTTGGATTTTAATAACAAATTTTCAAAATTAACAGTTCATTTTTTTTATCTGCAGTCTTTAGCGGTTTTAGTACTTTTATCAGCAAAGAAAGTTCGCTGTATGTTCAAACTTTCTTTCTCCGAAGGGGGAGAGTGTTACACAGAGTAATTTATTGTTAAACATTGTATTACATTGTTTCTGTTGAGATTCAGTATTTGGTCATTGCATTGCATTTGAACAATGATTAAGGTCAGGAATGTAGTTCTATTTAATGTAAGCAGTGGTTAGGAAATTATTATATATCTGTAAACTTCCCAAACAGCATGGATGGATGTCAAGCTTTTCAGAAACATGTGGAATATTCTGTGCTGTACATGTGCTGGGGGCTTGTTAGACTACATAAGTATGGTGGGCACGTCCCTGTCTCATCTCACATCTTGTGAAGATCACTTTTTACCCTGGTGTACAGCTAAGGACATTCTCGGAAGCTTAAAGACTGTTGCGACGAGGTGATTATTATTCTTGTCATTGTCGACATGGGGACAATGTGTGAAGGCCATGTCTGGTGTCCCCCGTCGTGATATTGCTGGAATATTGCTAAAAGCGGCGTAAAACCATACTCACTCACTCATTCACTCACTCACCCTCGTCATTGTCATTTCCACTGCTCTCACATTTTATACTGCCACCGAAAACTACCGCTTGTGTACTGACATTGTAATTGCTGTGCAGTAATTTGTATTGATTTGTAAACCTAGTTAATTTTGTAATACATTGTTTCTGTTGAGATTCAGTATTTGGTCATTGCATTGCATTTGAACAATGATTAGATTCAGCAATGTAATACTATTTAATGTAAGCAGTAGTGAGGAAATTATTATATTTAGATGCTCAAACTATGTGTAAACTTCCTGAACAGCATAGATGGATGTCAAGACCAGCTATCTTGTGAACCCTGGTGTTCAGCCAAGGACTTTCTCGGAAGCTTAAAGACTGTTGCGACGAGCTGATTATTATTCTTTGTCATTGTCAACATGGGTACAATGTTTGAAGCCCATTTCTGGTGTCCCCCGCCGTGATATTACTTGAATATTGCTAAAAGCGGCATAAAACAATACTCACTCACTCATCCTTGTCATTGTCATTTCCACTGCTCTCACATTTTATACTGCCACCGAAAACTACCGCTTGTGTACTGACTTTATAATTGCTGTGCAGTAATTTGTATTGATTTGTAAACCTAGTTAATTTTGTAATACATTTGTTGTTGATATACATCTGGCAGCCTCCATTACCTCATCACAACGCAATCCTTGAAGTAATAGCAAACTGGAACCTTGTCACCTACTTCATAAGAGAATGCCCTGTTGGCAAACCCTTTAAGTTCTGGGTCTTCCTCCTGCAGCTTAACTAACTGCTCCCTATCCAGAACTGGCTGTTCTCCCTCGATGTTTTAGATAGGGTAAAAGTGCCAGCCAAATGTATAACTGGAATCACTCTCAGAAGAACTGTGCTTAGCCATAGCATGAGTAGCATCACACGAAGGAAAAATACCTGGAATTTCTTTTTGAAGATGTTTAGTACTTTCCGGAGAGCTACTCTCAAAACAAACAATAGGATCAGCCAAACATCTCCCCCCCTGCCAAATCAAGTCGATATCTTTAACGAGTTGAGTTTCTACAATCCCCACCTTGACCAAGAGTCGATGATGACCCCTCAGAAAGTGACAAATACCACCCATAATGGTCTTCCCCCTGTAATTTAACTAACTGCTCCCTATCCAGAGCCCCCACCTTGACCAACCCAGACACAAAATCTGTCTTCAAATTCACAAAATGTAGAGGTGTACTGGTAAAACCACATAAACTCTCTAATTAACCCTCGGAGTTCGCTGATGACTTCTCAGAAAGTGGCAAAATACCAACCAAGAGATTGAAGAGCACCATTATCCCTCAAAACGCTTATCATTGAAACTGTCACATTTAGCTGACACGAAACCTTTACTAACAAAAGGTAAGAATTCCACAACAACAGACTTTGATGACGGGTCTACAACAGCTAACTCCTCATTAGCCGAACTACAAAAAAGGCTGTGACCTGACATTTCAAAGAGCAATCGGGGAAGAATGACTGTCTTGGAAGCGAATGATGTGATATGCCCTGGCTTGCGTCTATATCCACAAGTAGACCCAGAAGTATCTACAGAACAAACCGGAGTAGGACTTAACATTTTGTCAACAAACTCAGAACCAAACTTGTGAGAACTGAATCTAGGAGGCGATGAACTATCCTTTCCTGATTTGTAAGCCTGCGAACTCCTGCCTGTAAACCCTAACTCCTAAAAGCTAATCCACTTAATTCTGCTCATCAAAGTGTGTCCTAATGTCCGTTGACACACACTGCTTCAAATCCTCCAGCAAAACCAACTATTAAAATCACCATGGACCTTTAAAGTTACAACCAATCAAACTGTTTCCTTCTCCCTTGCAAACTAAACAAAGGTAGAACCATCCCTTTGTCTGTTTGCTTCAGGAACCAATCCATAAGCCTTCAAAAGTTCAGCTTTAACAACCTGATTACTGGAACTCCTATCAATTGTTAAGGCAGAACAAACTTCCTGAGTTGTTCCCCCTAAACACACTTTGCAAGAACATGGTTGGCTGATTTCAAACTGTCAGCCACCTTTTGTGTGTGTGTGTGTGTGTTGTTGTTTTTTGTGCTGCTTGATATGTCTCTCCGTCCGACCGCATGTGTGAATGTATGTATGTGTCGCTATATCAATCACTGCATTGTTTGGTCCAGACTCGATTTACAGGTCACTGTCATATAACTGTGTTTCGCTAAATGCTGCTTTAACAATAGCAAAAGAAACAAATTTTCTTTTCTATTTTAGACGTAGAAGTTGGATGGTTGTTTTTCTTCTAATTGGAACCTTTGTAGCTGTTCTTGTCTGGAAAAAGTCTGAATCCTCCCATCAGTCAACTCAAACATGGGACGAAAAAGTTGGAAAGATTGTTCAAGGCCTGCCCCCTGCTGGAAATACCCTCATCTATCAGGTAAGACAAGTATCACATCACTAGCCTAACATATAGTTCCCGAAATATAGCTATGTATAAGGTTAAATAAACATAATTCTTTCCAAGAACCTTGAGTATGAAGACACCTTGAATTATCTGAACTCCCCGAGCTGAAATGGTGTTAAATATGGGCTGCTGGAGCTGAGAAAGGGATAAGAATGGGTTGGGGTGAGTTATTTTTATTCAATATATATTCTTTGGGAAATGTTGTCGGGGATCGATGTGCGGGTTTTCCCTTAAACGTGGCAGGATCACATTGTCGTAGGTCCCAACCCTTATTATGTTCCTTGACCCGTGAAGATCCGGGTTAGAATAGCTCTTCAGCAACCCATGCTTGTCGTGGGAGGATCATATGGTCGTGGGTTCGTTTGTCAGCTCTTTAAAGCAGTAAACGTTATAGACATATAGCTGGAGTCTTGGAAGAGTGTGACGTTAAACAACAAACAAACAAAAACTATAGCTTGAAGTTGGCATTATTGTTTCTTAACACTGTTTAGATTTTTTCGCCACGCTATATACCTTACTAACATAGATCAGTAGATCAGCGTGATGTGATTTGACAAATGGGTTCACACTCAAACTATGTAAACTGTCAAGAAAAGAAAGTAACTTGAAAATTGGACTTGACCAAAAACGTTATCAAGACATTAAAAGGTTAACATTATCACCGAAACACTGACAAATTAAGATGCATAACACAATCCGTTGTGGGGGCGGTCGGGTAGCCTTGTGGTTAAAGCGTTCGCACGTCACGTCGAAGACCCGGGTTCGGTTCCCGACATGGGTACAATGTGTGAAGTCCATTTTTGGTGTCCCCCGCCTTAATATTGCTGGAATATTGCTAAAAGCGGCGTAAAACCATACTCACTCTCACACTCAATCCTTTGTGAGATACCCATTGATATGGTGCATGAAATACCCTATGTTATCGGTATCAAATATATCATCGTCAAACATGGGTGTATACATTTACTTTGTCAACAACACATTTCTGTACAGTCGTTCATTGGGATTTAAAGTGGTGAATTTTATAAACAATTCACTAACAATATTACGCTCTACATATGCAAGGAGTATTTGTGTTTTTAAAGTGTATTTCTTTTCTCTTCAGCGAGAACCAAACAAGATATTTCTTGAACAAGACTGCTTGAACGGATTTATAAACAACGATGGACTTATCGAAATACCACCGGATGCCATACTAAAGGATTTAACACACAAACAAATAACGTGTCTGTATCACGGGTGAATATTCCCCGTCATTTGACTGTATCCTTTATCTCTCACCTGTCTATATCACAGGTAACCCTCCTCTCTCACCTGTCTATATCACAGGCAACCCTCCCCTCTCACCTGTCTACATCACAGGTAACCCTCCTCTCTCACCTGTCTATATCACAGGTAACCCTATTCTCTCACCAGTCTATATCACAGGTAACCCTCTTCTCTCACCTATCTGTTTCACAGGGGGTGGTTGATATTTTCCAGCTACAGCTAGAAAAACAGATATTATTTTATTTCAAAACTATGAGCCTGAATTCTTTTATAAAAAACACCTTGTAATTTCTTTGTTTTTCAACAGTCTGAAGCATCATTATTTTTTCAAGAATTTAATTATTGCCGTAAAATACCAGACTTCCCCCAACAACCATTCCCCCACCCCCCACCCCCCACCCCCCACCCCCCACCCCCATCCCATCACCACCAAACCAGAATACCAAATAGTCCGTCACTAACCTATTATATTTTATTTTTATTGCAGGTTTGTGGACAATGTTGGTGTGTTGTGTAAAAACATCAACCGCCTGGGTCACCTGAGTGACGGTGGATGGGAAGTGTGCAACGATCGGCAATACAGTCCCTCCAACAATTGTCTTGTCTACTCTGTCGGGTAAACACTTCACATTTACTATACAACCCTCCAGAAAGTGTCTAGTCTACTTAATCGGGTAAACACTTCACATAACTATACAGTCCCTCCAGCAAGTGACTAGTCTACTCTGTCGGGTAAACACTTCACATTTACTATAGAGTCCCTCCAGCAAGTGTCTAGTCTACTCTGTCGAGTAAACACTTCACATTACTATACAGCCCTCCAGCAAGTGTCTAGTCTACTCTGTCGGGTACACACTTCACATAACTATACAGGCCTTCAAGCAAGTGTCTAGTCTACACTGTCGGGTACACACTTCACATAACTATACAGTCCCTCAAGCAAGTGTCTAGTCTACTCTGTCGGGTAAACACTTCACATTACTATACAGTCCCTCAGCAAGTGTCTAGTCTACTCTGTCGGGTACACTATTCACATTACTATACAGCCCTTCAAGCAAGTGTCTAGTCTACTCTATCTTGTCAACTCTGTCGGGTAAACACTTCACATTACTATACAGCCCTTCAAGCAAGTGTCTAGTCTACTCTGTCGGGTAAACACTTCACATTACTATACAGCCCCTCAAGCAAGTGTCTAGTGTACTCTGTCGGGTAAACACTTCACACTACTATACCGTCCCTCAGCAAGTGTCTAGTCTACTCTGTCGGGTACACACTTCACATTACTATACAGCCCCTCCAGCAAGTGTCTAGTGTACTCTGTCGGGTAAACACTTCACACTACTATACAGTCCCTCAGCAAGTGTCTAGTCTACTCTGTCGGGTACACTATTCACATTACTATACAGCCCTTCAAGCAAGTGTCTAGTCTACTCTGTCTTGTCTACTCTGTCGGGTAAACACTTCACATTACTATACAGCCCTCCAGCAAGTTTCTAGTGTACTCTGTCGGGTAAACACTTCACATTACTATACAGCCCTCCAGCAAGTTTCTAGTGTACTCTGTCGGGTAAACACTTCACATTACTATACAGCCCCTCCAGCAAGTTTCTAGTGTACTCTGTCGGGTAAACACTTCACATTACTATACCGTCTCTCAGCAAGTGTCTTGTCTACTCTGTCGGGTAAACACTTCACATTACTATACAGCCCCTTCAACAAGTGTCTTGCCTACTCTGTCGGGTAAACACTTTACATTACTATACAACCCCTCCAGCAAGTGTCGAGTCTACTCTGTCAGGTAAACACTTCACATTACTATACAGCCCCTCAAGCAAGTGTCTAGTGTACTCTCTCGGGTAAACACTTCACATTACTATACCGTCCCTCAGCAAGTGTCCAGTCTACTCTGTCGGGTAAACACTTCACATTTACAATACAGTCCCTCCAGCAAGTGTCGAGTCTTCTCTGTCGGGTAAACACTTCACATTACTATACAGCCCCTCCAGCAAGTTTCTAGTCTGCTCTGTCGTGTAAACACTTTACATTTCCTACTCTGTGAATGATTCCGTGTAATAAAAAAATTTCTGAGAGTTGCCAAACGGTTCTTCTTGACCAAACTACACTGTTCTTTATATCGCCCCCTTTAATAATTTTATGTTGGAAAAAACCCTGATATTGGTCAGCCCTTTACTTGACACGTTTATGCGTGTGTGACAAGTTTATGGCAGCATGCTTTTTGCAAACATATTGGTAACATGCAACTTGGAATAATTCCTGGCAGGCACAGCTGAAAGTGGTCGCTGTCTAATAAGTTTGTCCTATCCTCATGTGATCCCTAACTTAACTCTATAAGTACATATCATTACACTGTTCTAGACGACGTTAAAACCCCAATCCACAACTAACTGAAACACCCTAAAATCCATTTTCTATGTCAGAAATGACAGGAATAAATCTTGACGTGTAAAGATTTCCCCTCCCAGTAAATCCAACTTGTCAGGCAGGTTCAGGTTAAGACTAACTCTTATTCTCTGAAAATATATAATGTTAATAGAAACAAGCAGCTTCCTTTAAAATGAACCTAGACTTGCTTTATTAAGGGCTATAGCATTACAGTAAAAGGAACGTGAGACTGTAGTTCAGGTTCTTCAATGACATTTAGAGCGGAATAGACAGAGGGGCACGTTTCACTGGATCCCAGTATTTCACTTGATTCACTTTTAATAGAGGTGTTGATTTTAGAGCCACGTCAACTATTGATACATATATATAGTGTGTTTGTTATCTTTCAGGATAAACAATGACTTTACTTTTGACGACGAGATTGCGAGGCAGTACGGATGTGAAGTTCATTCATTTGATCCGAGGTATGTAACTGTTTTGTTTCTTCGTGCTATTTTCAATGTAAGCTTACGAAAAATCACGATCGGTTGGTTCGATTTCCAGCATGACGTCAGTACGACTGCATTGTGCGTCACAGTTTCACTGGTTCACATTTCAGCATGAATCAAAAGAGCTACAAGCGGAGTGAGCAAGTATATTTCCATAACATAGGATTGTCGGATGTTAATGTTCATATCCCACCCAACCAGACGGGATGGGAGATGCGTACATTGGCAACAATCAAACAGGAGCTTGGCCACGCAAAGGTGAGACAACTCTCTACTTAAAACTGGCAATTTAACGGTGTTAATGTTTTTGCTGACCCTTGTGTATGGTAAAGGGACCTAAGTTTGTTGATATTCTGAGGGATTGGCGATGAGAGGGGAGTGGGGGAAGTAACTCTACCTATTATCAAAATATATTTTGTCAGTTTTGGGGTATTTAGAAAATACATTTTTACGGTTCTTTTCAGAGAATAAAATGTGCTTTTTTACCTACAAAATATTCTTATTAACTTAAATACAACTACATTTACAGTGATACAGTTTTTCATAATTGAAAGCGTCCATATTAATCAACGTTTGTCAAGACTTTCATTGCCGTCGTGAGGAGGTCACAGATCATTGGTTCATAATACAAATGAATACATTCTGATGACTATGCGAATTCTGTTATGAAATACCCTCATTTGTGTCGTTCATACCCTCATCAACGTCAGTTTCGCAGTTTTGTTACCGACCTCTCTTCCAGTGGAAAAACCATACATCGTATAAACTTCAAATTAAAAAAAAAATTAAAAGTTTGTCGTCCAAAGTTGAGACATTTTACAGTAAATAAAGAACCATAAATTCCATAATTGTCTCTACTTTGGGCGACACACGTTTAATATTTTATCCGTCTACTTCTAAGTAATGCCTATCAAACAATGTGTGTGTCGTTCAGTTTTAAAAAAATGATCGTGCGATGAACTTAGGAATCTCGCTGAAGCAACACGAAATTTCTTTACGTTGAAATCACATAAGTATTATTCCTTGTAAATGTCTGGTTTCAGAATTTTATGATAAAGACATTTGCTTGATAAAGCCACATGGTGACACTATTTCTGCAAGTATACATCTTTTAACCTCGGTGTTAAGGATTTCATACATTTCAGCTGGTCATTTTACATGTTGTTCACACCAAACATACCCAGAGCCATTGCTGTACAATAATTACACAAGTTACCCACTTTCTGTGTCCATGGTTATCCTAAAGTAGCATCATATTATACCATTTCTTAGGGAATCTATGTGATGGTATATTTAGTAATTCAACCATTATATGTGAATAAATATAGGCATTGGGAACCTACCACATTCTCCACAGACCATACCACTTGGTGTATTAACCTTTTCACCGAGATATTTCTTTCAGGCATTAATTTTTCTATTTCTTCAAATTTAGCCCCCCAAATCTCTCACTTGTAAACAATATCTGATTTATCTTAGGATTCCTGGGAAAAAGAATATTTACATTCCTAAATATAGGTCTTTGAAAGGCATTTAGAAGTGATTCACATAAGGAAGATATTCTCCATATATTCTCTTCCTTCTCTTCCTTCCTAAATCTAGCTATTAAAACCTTTTTTTGTTTGAACAGATGCTTGTTTAACATGCAGGATCGTGGAAAGATGGTATACACCTGTGTATTTGTAAGACGTATTGTTTCTGGGTTTTCTCTTTTCAACTTCATTACGTGCAAGCGTTTCACCTTCTTTTGAAAACAATTATTTTTTGTCTTATCTCTATTTACAGTTAACTTACATTCTTCGCAATAACTTTCTAATTCATGAATTTGATTCTGCAGATCTTTTTTGATTGGAGTGCAAAATAGTGTCGTCGCAAACAATAGTAAACATTATTGTACGATATCCGGGTGTAATTGAATCCCGTTTGTACAGTTGTTCTGAGTCTGAGTGGCTGGTTCGTTCATGGGGAAAGAGAAAATAGAGGGACTTAAAATACAACCTTGTCTTACTCCCGAGTTGGCTGTTGACAGTTTCTGAGTAAGGTTGGACACATCCAATTACATTCTCATATATATTACATAAACGTTTACACATGGTACAACTTACACTATGAGAACTAAGGAGACCCCATAACTTATTTCGCTGAACAGGGAGGCTTTTGCAAAGTCTTCGAAAAGGGCATACAATTTTCCACCATTTGTCTTTATATATGTCTTCAATAGTTTGAAGTAACGATAGTTCTGTAACCTTCTCTAAAGCCTGCTTGTGTCTCGCAATGTTCATCCACAGTATCAGCCCAGAAAAATAATCTTTTGTTTATACTTGAGGTAAATATTTCACTGAATATTCTAAGGAGAGCAATAACTCTTTCGTTGTTTGCATTATTTATATCACCTTGTTTGTGTATTTGGAAAGCAATTGATGTCAATCGACCAGGATGCTTGAAAGTGTCAAGTTTCAGAAAATGTGTTAAATACTAGATCCAGATATAGTAGGAATAAATCTGCTGAATACTTAAACAAATCAGGGATAGTATTATCTATAACGATTGCCTTGTTAAATTTAAGATTGTTTATGCTATCTTGAATCTCACCCCTAGCTATTGGAGAGTCAAATATTTGTAAGTATTCTTTGTAAGTTCTCGATTTGGATCATTTTGAGCGTCACTGTCTGGTATCGTGGGATCATAGTGGAACTGACTTCGAATGTCGGGACATAAAAGCAAGTTTCTAAATTGATTAATCCAATCCTTAGTATCTATATTGTTTCCTTGAACATCGCTTATATTCATAATGTATGCATATGTGTGCATGTTTTGTATTTCTTTCAGCGACGTGTTGATGTCTTAAAGATGGACATCGAACACTGGGAATGGAAAGTTCTCCCACAAGCCATTGCGAGCGGCTTCCTGGATGACGTCGCCACCCTGGATCTGGAGCTCCACAGCTGGATCATAAAAACTGGATACATTTACGAGCCTCCGGCTGAAGTGTATGTGGGATACTTGAGGACACTGAGACAATTACATGAAATTGGTTTCCGTATTTTTTTGACACACAAAAACCTAGGATCCTGTCAATATAAATCAAAATTCGGCATGATGAGAACCAGTTGTCAGGAGATCGCAATGGTGCAGACGATGAGGAAAGTGGGGTCGTAATTTTATGATTGGTGTGGTGTCATTTAATAGTATTATCTACATAGTGTATAAATAGAGGTTATCACTCGAGTGTGTTTTGGGATGGTAAATATCCTGCATTAGGAATAAACATTGTATTTAGCGTGCCTTGGCGAGCTAAATACATAGTGTTTATTCTTAATAAAGGATATTTACCATCCCCAAACACACAAACGTGATAACCTCTTTATCATATAATGTCATTTTTAATTCTGTGCTTGAAAACGGCTTTCCCTCTCTCACAAACATAACCTAAACGTTGCGAGTTTTCTTGAATGCGCGCATTACGTCACAGGGTAAGTGATGTGTCAGTCGGACAGTGACAGTAACTGAAATCTGTTTCTTATACAGTGGCGAAGCAACATATATGCAAAACAACAATTGTTTTTACTTGCATTTCGCGGCAATCCATCGGTCTGTCCGCTAGGGTAACTGCCCTTTGTCAAAGGGAACTACTCTAACCCTCGTCTATGAGACGTCACGGCCACGTTCAGACGTTGCTGACAGTCGGCCTGTCCTGTCATAACGTTAAGAAGTGCAATCAGATGTACACACAGCGACAAAACGAAACAAGGTAACAATTCAAACATATTTCGGCCAAATCCATCTATCTTAATTTGTGGAAAAGGTTTCAAGCCGCAGAGGTCTAAAAGCACAGATATGGCTACTGATCCCGCTTGGATAAGCCCAGTGCCCTCGCAAAATTGTTTCGAAATGTTTATCTCCAAAACTTATAAAATGCCTTAGCTACGACACAGTTAGACACTGATTTTAAGTTTTTAAGACTATTCTTTTGATAATGTTAGCAATTATCTCTGTAGATTATCCAGATTCCCGATGATTAATTCTGACTCGATTGCCGAATGACAAGGGCGACGCCATGTTTGTTTGTTTATAGACACTGAAAGTAGTCCTTACTTGAACTTTGATATTTGCATCTCTATCGCATATGACCCGAACGGATATCGTTTTTAGCCGTTGGCTTTATCCTGCCGAGAAACCTACCCATTATATGATATGACTATTTGTCGTCAATGCATTTATTGTGGTAGATGGTACATTTATTAAGAAAATAAAATAGTATTTCTTCTGTAACATCTTTATATATTATGTGTGTGCATTCAACTATTTATGCGATGAACCAAGTCCCCGAGCCTGACCACCTGATCCATCAATTCGCCTCGTGTCAGTTTCAGTGAGTGAGTGAGTGAGTGAGTGAGTTGAGTTTAACGCAGCTTTTAACAGTATTCCAGTTATTTCACGGTGCTAACAAACCTAGAAACATCATCGGGGCGAGCCGGTATTCGAACCCACAATCATAGGTTTTTGGCATGCCCAAGGGACGCAACTCTGCACAGCGAACTTGGGGCCTCAGACGACTGGGCCACCCGTGCTCCCGTGTCAGTTTTATATTGTAGGCGTTCACAGTAGGGTATGCTGGTGTTGTGCAAATAAGCGTTAGTTCATTCATGATCAGAGCATATAGGGAGTAACAAATGCGTAGCGGATCCGGGCCTGCCATGGGAGGTAACTGTGCTGTTCGGTTATTAAATTCAGTGAAGCGACTAAAACAAACATCAGCTTTTCTGTGGATTTAAAAGATGAAAAGAAATGTGTCCTTAGATGGAGAAAGTGCTAATCAATAATAAACTCTATTTACCATGGTTACTGCCGTACAAAAAACCCACAAGAGTGCATCGCTGGCAATTCTATTATCCAAAGGGAAAATAATTTTCCTGTGTTGAGACAACTTTTTCAACAACAGTAGCCGATGGAAGCTTCCTTGGGTGCAAGTTTCAGACGTTTATCACTATGGTGAAACCCACGAGCACCGATATGGTGCTGACGTACCGAGAAACAATCGTGGCGAACCGGGATTTGAAGCCACTCTCATAGATTACCGGTGTGCCCAAGTTACGCAACTCTGCACATTTATTTCCATCACACGTTGGTTGGTTGGTTTCCTGCCATCCCTGAATCGGAGGCAAAACTTCGATTCATTAATGTATATCAGATTATCTTGTCTAGGTGTTCTTTTCATAGGCCGGCAACGCCCACTTCTCAACTCCATCCGTCAGACTGTGCTTGTCCAACATTCGAGAAATTCTACTTTTTGGCAACTTGTGATATCGACGTACCTCCTCTGTCGTACTCACATTTCGTCATTGTTTGATTGTTTGTTTATTGTTTAACGCCGCACTCGGCAATATTCAAGCTGTATGACGGCGGTCTGTAAATAATGGAGTC
This sequence comes from Haliotis rufescens, assembly GCF_023055435.1. Taxonomy (NCBI): domain Eukaryota; kingdom Metazoa; phylum Mollusca; class Gastropoda; order Lepetellida; family Haliotidae; genus Haliotis; species Haliotis rufescens. The sequence goes on from NW_025963879.1 coordinate 22,584,839, forward strand.
TGGACCAGACAATCCAGTGGTTAATGTCATGAGCATCGATCCACACAATTGGGATACGATGACATGCATCAACCAAGTCAGCGAGCCTGACCACCCGATGCCGTAAGTCGCCTCTTACGACAAGCATAGTCGCCTTTTACGGCAAGCATGGGTTGCTGAGGACCTATTCTACCCCAGATCTTCAGGGGTCCAATTCGCCATTGAGTGCAATGCGATACTGTCTCGGTGGCATTTCTGAGCGTGTGCTTTGCTCAGTTGCATTCGTGATTGTGTCTTTCCCCAAAAGGTGTACACACTTTGCCTTGTGTGTGCACGTGCATCACGTGCTGTTCATGCATGATGTGAAATGTCATTGTGGTTAGATGTTGCGTTCAGATGCAACGCGACGGTATTGTAAATGAACACCACAACAATAGCCACATTCACATCATTAGTTCCCTTATTTTTGTCGTTACATATAGATCAGTTCATGCACACCTATCCACAATACACAAATAATAATGTATGTCAACAATTGAACCATCAGCTACTACCTTTTAAGGTAGGAAGGTCACATGATCATTTAAACCTTTAGAAATGTATGCCAAACTGAACCCTAAGAGTAGAATACTTTAAACATGTCGGGGATTAATTTGAGCCAAAACGGGAAGTGATATGAGCCTTGAGTGAGTGTTTTTGGCCTAGTAGAGGGGTGACCGGAGCCAAGGCTCACACCACACCAGAATGAATTTGTAAGGCATTGATTTGAGCCTACTGAACCACTTGACCCCAGAACAAGCTAATTGGTGAGTTAACGTGCGCGGCATTCATATTCGATCCCAGCTTTGCGCACAATTGCTTGGAGCGTGCACGGCACAGTGACTCGACTTGGCTGTGCCTCGCTCCTTCTCTCCGGGAGAATATGGCCATTTCACAGTAAGTACTATTAATGTTACGCACCTCGGACCCAAACTAACCATTTAAACGATTAGACACCATGGTCCGATTGCTCTAACTTACTTAAACCATGACCATCATTTGGAGAACCTAAACATCTAAAATGTTTAAACAACAATGATTTGATAACCGTTTTTACTGTTTAACTCTGAGAACACTGTGTGAGTCGCCCCTGCCTGATGCACGTGAAATATGTTCCCCGTGCTTGTGGCACGTGCATCTCGCTCATGGGCGACTCGGATTATGAAATGCACGTTCTCGAGGCAAGTATATACATCATGTACCAACTGGACTGGACCGACTCGATCACATTCATCCGTCGCGTTGTTGTAAGCCAGAGCAGAGTATTGGCATCAAAGGTAGATGTCTTACGTTAGTTCAAAATATGTATAAAAATATTAAATCGTTGATACGGTGTGATGATAAAATGTCAGGTTACTTTCCTTGTCATATAGGTGTCAGACATGGAGAAAACATATCCCCTCTATTATTCTCAATTTTCATAAATGACGTGGAAACCTTTTCACTTTCATCTGGGTGTGGAGGAGTTAATCTGAACTACGATGAAGATAAAGACTTAGTTGTATGGACCCGATTCATAATTTTATTGTATGCAGATGATGTTGTATTATTTGATGAATCACCAGAAGGTTTACGGAAAAGCCCTAGACACTTTTAATGAATATTGTGAAGAGTGGAAATTACATGTAAATATAAATAAAACAAAAATTGTGATTTTCGGTGAAATTCGAAACATAAATTTCACTATTGTGATAAACAATAGATATTGTCGACATTTATACGTATTTAGGAATTGTACTTCACAGGAATAGAAAACTATTATCAAGTCTTAAGTCCCTCAGTGATAATGCATTGAAAGCAATGTTTTGTCTGATAAAAAAATCAAGAAATTTAAATTAACCTTTGGACTGTGTATTATCAGCCTTTGATACGATTGTATTACCAATATTAACTTATGGTTCAGAAATCTGGGGCTTTGAAAATTTAGAAATTATAGAAAGAATACACCTAAAATTCCTCAGACTTATCACAGGATTAAGTGAGTGAGTGAGTGAGTATGGTTTTACGCCGCGTTTAGCAATATTCCAGCAATATCACGGCGGGGGACACCAAAAATGGGCTTCACACATTGTACCCATGTCGGGAATCGAACCCGGGTATTCGGCGTGACGATCGAACGCTCTAACCACTACCCGACCGCCCCCACAGGATTAAAAAAAATTCATGATATATGGCAAATTAGGTAGGCTGCCATTAAGAATAATTATTTGTAAACGAATGATATCTTTCTTGCACTAATTAACACACTGGTGTGTATAAACTTTCACAGCTGTTATATCAATATGTGTCAGTTAATAGGAATAAGACTATTGCATCAACAAATCCCTGTGTTATGGATATATTAGACAGTATTGGATTATCTTATGTATTTAACAATCCGTCAATTTGCAAAACAAAGTGGCCAGTGTCAGAAGTAGAGCAAATACTTAAAAAATTTAAAAAATTCCAGAAATGGTGAAGTGACGTTAATTCTAGTTCTAAAGGATTATATTATAAACATTTAAAGGACACTCCGGTTCTCGATAAATATCTTCTATTGCCAAAACGAATAGCAATTTTTTTTTATTCCAATACTACGACTTCGAACCTGTAATCATAATTGACCTAATGAGACTGGCAGATGGAAACATATTCCAAAGGAAAATAGAACTTGTAAATTGTGAAATTCTCCATCTATTGCTAATGAATTTCACTACTTATTCAGATATAACTTTTTTTAAAGAGAGAGGCAAACATTTCTCTCATCATATTATACTGAATGGCCAAATATTTTTATAATTTGTAAAACTCTTATCAACAACAAACACACAGGATCTAGAGAATTTTTCGAGATTTATTGTAAAAATGTCCATTAGTATTAAAAATGCTAGGTAATCACATGCCATCTTGTCTGCTTTTTGTACATATACATAATTATTTATTATAATATGCTCTTGTACCACCTTTTGTGTTTATTGAGAATAAACTGATTCGGATTGAAAACAGTGTCATCATCGGAAGCTAGATCTTGTTGTTTACCATTTAATTGTTAAGAAATACTATTGTGGTTATGAAAACGTGCCACCCGTTAAGATCCGGGTTAGAATGGGTCTTCAGCAACCCATGCTTGTCGTAAAAGGCGACTAACGGGATCGGGTGGTCAGGCTCGCTGACTTGGTTGATGCATGTCATACTATCCCAATTGCGTCGATCGATGCTCATGATATCAATCACTGGATTGTCTGACCGCCGTCATATAGCTGGATACTGCTGACTGCGGCGTACAACAACAAACAAACAAACCAAGAGGCATGTGACACTGTTTTTCCATCCGGTCTTCTATGACAAGATCGGCTTTCTCGTGTCGTGTCTGTAGTGCTAGACGTTGTTGATGTTGTTTCCATGGTGCGGGGTTTTGTCACCAATCGACCATCTTTGATATACCCAAAAGTGTTGGTTCCCTTAAGTGCATGAAGCTGTTGATGTTGACGCGACGTTAGGTCACAAGAAATTCCAAGTCTTTTTCAAGTACCCGTCCGCCAGCAACAGATATTTTATGCCCGTTTCCAATGGTTCATGGAAAGTCTTTTTTTGAAACATAAAATGTAAATAAATGTTGTTTTAAGTTTCTTTTTCGGTTTATAAGTTAGATAAAACACTTACTCTCGGGTTTTTATGAGATTTAAAACCCGAATTCAAGGGATAAAACCCTTGAATTCGGGTTTTAAATTTCAAAAAACCCTCTGACGTGTTTTATCCTACACATCAAAACGTTATCTTTGGTTATTGTAGCGCCTAAAAGTTCGTGATATCTCAGAAGTATTGCCAGGATGAAGACATCTTATAACATTTTATTGCATTAATCATGTGGTCATATAATTTAGGAAGATGTAGATGAAACATGTGCTTGTAAGTGTTGCAGCGAAAGGGTGTACAAAATTATTCAGTTTAATTTAATTTAATTTTAAACTTACCTCTCCGTGATTACAAGATACCAACTTGTTGATACTTGCCCATGATGATGAAGAAAAGAGTCACATACTGCATAAATGGGCCCGAAAAGATCTGGGGTAGAATAGGTCTTCAGTAACCCGTGCTTGCTGTAAAAGGCGACTATGCTTGTCGTAAGAGGCGACTAACGGGATCGGGTGGTCAGGCTCGCTGATTTGGTTGATGCATGTCATCGTATCCCAATTGCGTGGATCGATGCTCATGATGTCAAACACTGGATTGTCTGGTCCAGACTCCATTATTTACAGACCGCCGTCATATAGCTGGAATATTGCTGATTGCGGCGTTAAACATTAAACAAACAAACAAATCTTAACAGACATTGCTCTTCTAACTATGATTTTATCAACAACGATGTTACTGTAGGGCTTTGGAGCCTTAAGACGCTCATATAATCGCTTGCTTTTAGGAACTATTTCTTTCCGCGCGACAGTTGGTAGCTAAAAGGTTATAAGAGTGTACACGAGGTCAAACAAATCTTAACAGACATTGCTCTTCTAACTATGATTTTATCAACAAGGATGTTACTGTAGGGCATTTGGAGCCTTAAGACGCTTATATAATCGCTTGCTTTGAGGAACTATTTCTTTCCGCGCGACAGTTGGTAGCTAAATGGTTATAGGAGTGTACACGAGGTCACGCGTATGAAATGATATGGTGTAGAAAGCATACGAAATATTAAACAGTGATGCAAAATAGTATAAAAATTGTCACTTTGTTGGGTTCATTGAAATATGAACCTTCACTGAGATAGGATCAAACTAAATGAACATCTGTCAATAAAGGACATCCACCTCCATCTCATACAGCTACATTTACCTGTATACGTTTACAAAATGGACCAAAAGATGCTCAGAGAATTAACACGCATACAGAAATAGAAAGTAAACAGTAAAATCATCAAAGGAAAACCTAATCGTCTGGCACAGTTGGTGCACTCACATTCTATAATAGAAGCTCTTGGGGACCGACCATTTGATTTTGTTCGGGGGAGATATGGGGCGGGGGGCGGGGAGATTAAATATATTTTCAGCTACAGCTACAACCTGACATGTTTTTATTTAAAGCTATGAGCCTGCATGTGTTTTGAGAAAAACAACTTGCAACAATGTCCTTCTTTTGACAGGCAATTTCATTATTATTAACAGTCTGAAGTATATTTATTTCAATTATTTTCGGGGAAAATTAATTTTTTTCGATACCCCCTCCCCCCAAGAATATCAAATAGTCTGTCCCTTATTGACTTAAGGACCCCACGTTGACCTATCCATCCTTTGAGCATGTGTAGCAGGCTCTATTTAATCCCTTAAAAGTCATTTTCAGCCTGGACTCGGTGTCACTCCTCTTTCCTTGGCTCAAAACACTCCTTTAAGGCTCAGAAATATATCCCTACATATTTACCGTATACTTCTCCTGTTCAGATTCAGTATATAGTTCTAAGCGATCGTTTAAAATCTGCAAGGATGTTTTATACTACTCTAAAAAGTGTCACATATAGTTAGGGTAAAATAAAAGTCACTTTGATTCCACTTTGTTCTTCTTTCTTGTCATTATAATCATATCAGGGTTTTGTCAAAATTCGACGCATGTATGGCTCTAGTGTCGTAAAGCTCGAGAAAGCTGCCTTCTGATTGGCTAATGTCGATTTCTGGTCAGTCATTTCATTGATCGGTCAAAGTTCGCGAAAGGTCGTTCTTGCATGAACCCTAATGGGATATCCTCAGATCTTTGTTTAGCGGTTGCGAGAACTAAGATCTGATTTTAGTGAGATTGGGATAGTCAGTGTGCCAATTTAAACGCATACATGCGATATTGGGTGTCTGCACTATGCGTTTAAATTGTCACACTCACTATCCCAATCTCATTAAAATCAGACATGCGATATTGGACACGTGAAGATCCGGGGTAGAATAGGTCTTCAGCAACCCATGCTTGCCGTAAAAGGCGACTGAGCTTGTCGTAAGAGGCGACTAACGGGATCGGGTGGTCAGTCTCGCTGACTTGGTTGATGCATGTTATATCGGCGGAATATTGCTTAGTGCGGCGTAAAACAACAACCAACCAACATGCGATATTGCTTTGTTGTTACCGCTCAACCGCTGCTATTTCAGTTTTGAACTTATTCTTGGCTCATAATTTTCAAGTTGAAAATGAAAATCGTGTCTTACGTTGAAGTGTTGCTCTTATTCCATTCTTGAGTATTGTTTCATGCATTACACTTGGAATATTCATTCTCCCAAGCATGTTTTTCCTTTTTCCGTTTTAAGCCCTGGACTTGAATTTGGATAAAGTGTTACTCAATCAAAATAGGCATATCCGTAAGTAAGCCTAAGGCTTAAAAATATGCAGTCCCGGTAGGCGAGAGTAATGTATTTTGCGTACACCTCAGTTGATTGATATCGTGACAGTTGAGATTTCGCTTGTTCGGGGCTCTATATTTCCAATTATACCCATCAGCATGTATTAACAATGTGCAAGCGATTGATAAATACTAGTTTAGGACCCAACAAAATTATGAAGAGCCATGTACCATGCATTGTAAATGTCAACTCGCCACGGAGCTTGGCGCACGTGCAACAGCGGCAGAGAACGCATTCCTCGTGCATCACGCAAGGTCGACTCACGCAGTATAAATAGTTCTGGTTAATTTTTCAAAAAATTTCAACTACAGAATATTTTGTCAAAGTGTAAAAGTAGGGATGAGTTTTAAGTAGGGGAATATCCTCGTAACTCTCCATTCCTTGAAAATAATGGGCCTCTGCTCCATTATTTTTAAGGAATGGGGAGTTACTCGGACATTCCCCTCTACATCAATCACCTAAATATTCCTTGCACATGACCATGGGCCTATTATGAGCAAATATTGTAGTGATCAATATGATAGATTTTATATTTTCGTTTCTTTTAACAAAAAGCAGCCAAATTACACACGTACAAGGCAAAGAAATAATATAAAATGTACTGCATAACTAGCATAGTTCAAGTTTCATAAGAGGAAAAAAATGGTTTGCTTGGCCAGGAGTATTATTATACCTCTGGGGTATTGGGAATATTAGCGATGTAAGACAACGGTTACTTCATCATCATTCTAAGTTGTAACCTGTCTGTGTTGATCATGAAGGCAGACAACACCTCACTTTTATCACTGTAGCTGTTCACCACATCAAGTCATTCAGATTTGCATCATACGGAGAAACCTATGGAATACTGTAAGGGACATTATCGCGACCTCGCATTCTCGTGTTTTGGGCATATTTAGCTCGTTTCCAAAGGGCGAGATCGCGAGAATGTCCCTTACGGTATTCCATACAAACCATTTGTTGAGCCATGTTACCAGGGTACAGTGGCGATCATGTCACACATTGTCAATTGTAACTTGTTATTGTGATTTCACCCTCATCTCCACTGGTGAAGTATACTACTCAAAAGAGGTTAGAGAAGACACACTAACTATAGTCATACGAATAAATCTGGTGCTCTTTAATTTCTTTTGAGTAGTATATATTCTGTCAAACGCTATTCACCACATCAAGTCAATCGACCCGTGAAGATCTGGGGTAGAATAGGTCTTCAGCAACCCATGCTTGCCGTAAAAGGTGACTATTCTTGTCGTAAGAAGCGACTTACGGGATCGGGTGGTCAGGCTTGCTGATGCATGTAATATTATCCCAATTGCGTGGATCGATGCTCATGATGTCAATCACTGGATTGTGGCGTTGAACAACAAACAAACAAACATTACGTCCACTGGTGATGTATACTATTTAAAAGAACCGAAAGAAGACACACTAACTATAGTCATACAAATAAATCTGGTGTTCTTTAACTTCTTTTGAGTAGTATGTATTCTGTCACTTGTTTGGTTGTTATATTATCCAAATTTATGTAATTAACAGGTGAGTGAGTGAGTATGTTTTTACGCCTCTATATTCAGGCAATATCATTGCGTGTGACACCAGAATAGGGCTCTACACATTGTACCCATGTGGGGAATTGTACCCGGGTCTTCGGCGTGACGAGTGGACGCTTTAACCATTAGGCTACCCCACCGCCCTGTGACTAATAAGAGAAGTGCTGGGTAGGATTCTATGCCTCATGCCCAATTTGTAAATTGTTTTCTAGTTGATAATTCATTTTTGGATTACAAAAAAAATTAAAAAAACAAAAACCAAACATAGGCTATACATGAACCTTTACAATGTCAACCACATGTTAAGGAACCCATGCTTGCCGTAAAAGGCGACTATGCTTGTCGTAAGAGGCGACTAACGGGATCGGGTGGTCAGGCTCGCTGAATTGGTTGATGCATGTGATATTATCCCAATTGTGTGGATCGATGCTCATGATGTCAATCACTGGATTGTGGCGTTGAACAACAAACAAACAAACATTACGTCCACTGGTGATGTATACTATTTAAAAGAACCGAAAGAAGACACACTAACTATAGTCATACAAATAAATCTGGTGTTCTTTAACTTCTTTTGAGTAGTATGTATTCTGTCACTTGTTTGGTTGTTATATTATCCAAATTTATGTAATTAACAGGTGAGTGAGTGAGTATGTTTTTACGCCTCTATATTCAGGCAATATCATTGCGTGTGACACCAGAATAGGGCTCTACACATTGTACCCATGTGGGGAATTGTACCCGGGTCTTCGGCGTGACGAGTGGACGCTTTAACCATTAGGCTACCCCACCGCCCTGTGACTAATAAGAGAAGTGCTGGGTAGGATTCTATGCCTCATGCCCAATTTGTAAATTGTTTTCTAGTTGATAATTCATTTTTGGATTACAAAAAAAATTAAAAAAACAAAAACCAAACATAGGCTATACATGAACCTTTACAATGTCAACCACATGTTAAGGAACCCATGCTTGCCGTAAAAGGCGACTATGCTTGTCGTAAGAGGCGACTAACGGGATCGGGTGGTCAGGCTCGCTGAATTGGTTGATGCATGTGATATTATCCCAATTGTGTGGATCGATGCTCATGACATTAATCACTGGATTGTCTGGTCCAGACTCCATTATTTACAGACCGCCGTCATACAGCTTGAATATTGCCGAGTGCGGCGTTAAACAACAAACAAACAAACAATGACGAAATGTGGGTACGACAGAGGAGGTACGTCGATATCCCAGGTTGCCCAAAAAGTAGAATTTCTCGAATGTTGGACAAGCACCGTCAGACGGATGGAGTTGTGAAGTGGGCGTTGCCGGCCTATGAAAAGGACACCTAGACAAGATAATCTGATTTACATTAATGAATCAAAGTTTTGCCTCCGATTAACAGATTGCAGAAAACCAACCAACAAACGTGTAATGGAAATAAATGTGCAGAGTTACCTTACTTAGGCACACCGGTAATCTATGAGATTGGTTTCAAATCCCGGTTCGCCACGATTGTTTCTAGGTTTGTCAGCACCATATCGGTGCTTGTGGGTTTCACCATAGTGGTAAACGTCTGAAACTTGCATCCAAGGAAGCTGCCATCGGCTACTGTTGTTGAAAAAGTTGTCTCAACACAGGAAAATTATTTTCCCTTTGGAAAATAGAATTGCCAGCGATGCACTCTTGTGGGTTTTTTTGTACGGCAGTAACCTTGGTAAATAGAGTTTATTATTGCTTAGCACTTTCTCCATCTAAGGACACATTTCTTTTCATCTTTTAAATCCACAGAAAAGCTTATGTTTGTTTCAGCCGCTTCACTGGATTTAAAAACCGAACAGCACAGTTACCTCCCATGGCAGGCCCGGATCCGCTGTGCATTTGTTCATTCCCTATATGCTCTGATTATGAATGAACTCACGCTTATTTGCACCACACCAACATACCCTACTGTGAACGTCTACAATATAAAACTGACACGGGGGCACGCCAGAAACCTATGATTGTGGGTTCGAATACCGGCTCGCCCCGATTATGTTTCTAGGTTTGTCAGCACCGTGATATAACTGGAATACTGTTGAAAGCTGCGTTAAACTCAACTCACTCACTCACTCACTCAAACTGACACGAGGCGAATTGATGGATCAGGTGGTCAGGCTCGGGGACTTGGTTCATCGCATAAATAGTTGAATGCATATAATTAATATATAAAGATGTAACAGAAGAAATACTATTTTATTTTCTTAATAAATGTACCATCTACCACAATAAATGTATTGACGACAAATAGTATTATCATATAATGGATAGGTTTCTCGGCAGGATAAAGCCAACGGATAAAAATGATATCCGTTGGGATCATATGCGGATAGAGATGCAAATATCAAAGGTCAAGTAAGGACTACTTTCAGTGTCTATAAACAAACATGGCGTCGCCCTTGTCATTCGGCAATCGAGTCAGAATTAATCATCGGGAATCTGGATAAACTACAGAGATAATTGCTGACATTATTAAAAGTACAGTCTGAAAAAACTTAAATCAGGGTCTAACTGTGACGTAGCTAAGGCATTTTTATAAGTTTTGGCAACTTTGGAGATATAAATTTCGAAACAATTTTGCGAGGGCACTGGGCCTAGCCAAGCGGGATCAGTAGCCATATCTGTGCTTGTAGACCTCTGCGGCTTGAAACCTTCTCCACAAATTAAAAAAGTTGGATTTTTTGCCGAAATATGTTTGAATTGTTACCTTGTTTCGTTTTGTCGCTGTGTGTACATCTGATTGCTCTTCTTAACGTTATGACAGGACAGGCCGACTATCAACAACGTCTGAACGTGGCCATGACGTCTCATAGACTAGGGTTAGAGTAGCTTCCCTTTGGCAAAGAGCAGTTACCCTAGCGGAAAGACCGATGGATTGCCGCGAAATGCAAGTAAAATCAATTGTTGTTTTGCATATATGTTGCTTCGCCACTGTATAAGAAACAGATTTCAGTTGGAACTATATTGGCTAATGTCACTGTCCGACTGACACACTACTTACCCTGTGACGTAATAAATATTAATGCGCGCATTCAAGAAAACTCGCAATGTTTAGGTAAATAGGTGAGAGAGGGAAAGCGATTTTCAAACACAGAATTAAAAATGACAATATATGATAAAGAGGTTATCACGTTTGTGTGTTTGGGGGAAGGTAAATATCCTGTATTAGGAATAAAAACTATGTATTTAGCTCGCCAAGGCTCGCCAAATACAATGTTTATTCCTAATGCAGGATATTTACCATCCCCAAACACACTCGAGTGATAACCTCTATTTATACACTATGTAGATAATACTACTAAATGACACCACACCAATTATAAAATTACGACCCCACTTTCCTCATCGTCTGCACCATGGCGATCTCCTGACAACTGGTTCTCATCATGCCGAATTTTGATTTATATTGACAGGATCCTAGGTTTTTGTGTGTCAAAAAAATACGGAAACCAATTTCATGTAATTGTCTCAGTGTCCTCAAGTATCCCACATACACTTCAGCCGGAGGCTCGTAAATGTATCCAGTTTTTATGATCCAGCTGTGGAGCTCCAGATCCAGGGTGGCGACGTCATCCAGGAAGCCGCTCGCAATGGCTTGTGGGAGAACTTTCCATTCCCAGTGTTCGATGTCCATCTTAAAGACATCAACACGTCGCTGAAAGAAAATACAAAACATGCACACATATGCATACATTATGGATATAAGCGATGTTCAAAGAAACAATATAGATACTAATGATTGGATTTATCAATTTAGAAACTTGCTTTTATGTCAGTTCCAGTTCCACTATGATCCCACGATACCAGATAGTGAAGCTCAGAATGATCCAAATCGAGAACTTACAAAGAATACTTACAAATATTTGACTCTCCAATATCTAGGGATGAGATTCTAGATAGCATAAGCAATCTTAAATTTAACAAGGCAGTCATATATATCATACTATCCCTGATTTGTTTAAGTATTCAGCAGATTTATTCCTACTATATCTGGATCTAGTATTTAACACAATTTCTGAAACTTGACACTTTCCAGCATCCTGATCGATTGACATTAATTGCTTTCCAAATACACAAACAAGGTGATATAAATAATGCAAACAACTACAGAGGTGTTGCTCTCCTTAGAATATTCAGCAAAATATTTACCTCCAGTATAAACAAAAGGTTAGTTTTCTGGGCTGATACTTTGGATGAATTTAGCGAGACACAAGCAGGCTTTAGAGAAGGTTACTGAACTATCAATACCATCTTTATACTGCAAACTATTGAAGACATATATAAAGACAAATGGTGGAAAATTGTATGCCCTTTTCGAAATTATGGGGTCTCCTTAGTACTCATAGTGTAAGTTGTTCCATGAGTAAATGTTTATGTAATATATATGAGAATGTAACGGTATGTGTCCAACTTAACTCAGAAACTGTCAACAGCCAACTCGGGAGAAAGACAAGGTTGAATTTTAAGTCCCTTTATTTTCTCTTTCCCCATGAACGAACCAGCCACTCAGATTCAAAACAACTGTACAAACGGGATTCAATTACACCCGGATATCGTACAATAATGTTTACTATTGTTTGCGGACGACGCTATTTTGCACTCCAATAAAAAATGATCTGCAGAATCAAATTCATGAATTAGAAAGTTATTGCGAAGAATGTAAGTTAACTGTAAATGGAGATAAGACAAAAATAATTGTTTTCAAGAATGGTTGAACGCTGGCACGTAATGAAGAAATCCCAGAAACAATACGTTTCACAAATACACAGGTGTATACCATCTTTCCAGGATCCTGCATGTTAACACGCATCTGTTCAAACAAAAAAGGTTTTAATAGCTTTATTTAGGAAGAAAGATAAGGAAGAGAATATATGGAGAATATCTTCCTTATGTGAGTCACTTCTAATTGCCTTTCAAAGACCTATATTTAGGAATATAAATATTCTTTTCCCCAGGTATCTTAAGATAAATCAGATGCTTTACAGGTCAGAGATTTGGGGGCTAAATCATTTGAAGAAATAGAAAAAATACTCTTATATGCCTGAAAGAAATATATCGATGTAAAGGTTAATATACCAAGTGGTATGGTCTGTGGAGAATGTGGTAGGTTCCCAATGCCTATATTCATTCACATATAATGGTTGAAATTACAAAATATACCATCACATAGATTCCCTAAGAAATGGTATTATATGATGCTACTTTAGGATAACCATGAATACAGAAAGTGGGTAACTTGTGTTATTATTGTACAGCAATGGCTCTGGGTATGTTTGGTGTGGACCACATGTAAAATGACCAGTTGAATGTATAAAATCTTTAACACCGAGGTTAAAAGATGTAAACTTGCAGAAATAGTGTCACCATGTGGCTTTATCAAGCAAATGTCTCTATCATAAAATTCGGAAACCAGACATTTACAAGGAATATTACTTATGTGATATCAACGTAAAGAAATTTCGTGTTGCTTCAGCGAGATTCCTAAGTTCATCGCACGATCATTTTTTTAAAACTGAACGACACACACATTGTTTGATAGGCATTACTTAGAAGTAGACGGAAAAAATATTAAACGTGTGTCGCCCAAAGTAGAGACAATTATGGATAACAAGTTCTTTATTTACAGTAAAAATGTCTCAACTTTGGACGACAAACTTTCAATATTTTCCTTTATTTGAAGTTTACACGATGTATGGCTTTTCCACTGGAAGAGACGCCGGTCACAAAACCGCGAAACTGACGTTGATGAGGGTATGAACGACACAAATGACGTTATATCATAACAAAACTCGCATACTCATCAGAATGTATTGTATTATGAACCAATGATCTGTGACCTCCTCACGACGGCAATGAAAGTCTTGACAAACGTTGATTGATATGGACGCTTTCAATTATGACAAGCTGTATCACTGTAAATGATGTTGTATTTAAGTTAATAAGAATATTTTGTAGGTCAAAAAACACATTTTATTCTCTGAAAGGAAGAACCGTAAAAATGTATTTTCTAAATACCACAAAACTGACAAAATATATTTTGATAATAGGTAGAGTTACTTCCCTACTCCCCTCTCACCGCCAATCCCTCAGAATATTAACAAACTTAGGTCCTTTACCATACACAAGGGTCAGCAAAAACATGAACACCGTTAAATTTGCAGTTTTAAGTAGAGAGTTGTCTCACCTTTGCGTGACCAAGCTCTTGTTTGATTGTTGCCAAAGTACGCATCTCCCATCCCGTCTTGTTGGGTGGGATATGAACATTAGCATCCGACAATCCTATGTTATGGAAATATACTCTCTCACTCCGCTTGTAGCTCTTTTGATTCATGCTGAAATGCGAACGAGTGAAACTGTGACGCACAAAGCAGTCGTACTGACGTCATGCTGGAAATCGAACCAACCGATCGTGATTTTTCGCAAGCTTGCATTGAAAATAGCACCAAGAAACAAAACAGTTACATACCTCGGATCAAATGAATGAACTTCGCATCCGTACTGCCTCGCAATCTCGTCGTCAAAAGTAAAGTCATTGTTTATCCTGAAAGATAACAACCACACCATATATACGTATCGATAGTTGACGTGGCTCTATCTTGAAAATCAACGCCTCTATTAAAAGTGAATCAAGTGAAATACTGGGATCCAGTGAAACGTGCCCCTCTGTCTATTCCGCTCTAATTGTCATTGAAGAACCTGAACTACAGTCTCACGTTCCTTTTACTGTAATGTTATAGCTCTAAATAAAGCAAGTCTAGGTTTATTTTAAAGGAAGTTGCTTGTTTCCATCAACATTATATATTTTCAGAGACTAAGAGTTAGTCTAAAAACTGAACCTGCCTGACAAGTTGGATTTACTGGGAGGGGAAATCTTGACACGTCAAGATTTATTCCTGTCATTTCTGATATAGAAAATGGATTTTAGGGTGTTGCAGTTGGTTGTGGATTGGCATTTAACGTCGTCTAGAACAGTGTAATGATATGTACTTATAGAGTTAAGTTAGGGATCACATGAGGATTGGAAAAACTCATTAGACAGCGACCACATTCAGCTGTGCCTGCCAGGAATTATTCCAAGTTGCATGTAACCAATATGTTTCCAAAAAGCATGCTGCCATAAACTTGTCACACACGCATAAACGTGTCAAGTAAAGGGCTGAGCAATTAGTGAGATCAGGGGGTTTTCCAACATAAAATTATTAAAGGGGGCGATATAAAAAACAGTGTAGTTTGGTCAAGAACAACCGTCTGGTCACTCTCAGAGAATTTTTTTATTACCCGGAAACATTCACAGAGTAGGAAATGTGAGGTGTTTAGCCGACAGAGTAGACTAGACACTTGCTGGTGGACTGTATGGTAATAGGAAGTGTTTACCCGACAGAGTAGACAAGACACTTGCTGGAGGGGCTGTATAGTAATGTGAAGTATTTACCCGACAGAGTAAACCAGACACTTGCTGGAGGGGCTGTATAGTAATGTGAAGTGTTTACCCGACAGAGTAGACTAGACACTTGCTGGGGGGACTGTATAGTAAATGTGAAGTGTTTACCCGACAGACTAGACTAGACACTTGCTGGAGGGACTGTATAGTAAATGTGAAGTATTTACCCGACAGAGTAGACCAGACACTTGCTGGAGGGCTGTATAGTAATGTGAAGTATTTACCCGACAGAGTAGACTAGACACTTGCTCGAGGGTCTGTATAGTAATGTGAAGTGTTTACCCGACAGAGTAGACAAGACACTTGCTGGAGGGGCTGTATAGTAATGTGAAGTATTTACCCGACAGAGTAAACCAGACACTTGCTGGAGGGGATGTATAGTAATGTGAAGTGTTTACCTGACAGAGTAGACTAGACACTTGCTGGAGGGACTGTATAGTAAATGTGAAGTATTTACCCGACAGAGTAGACCAGACACTTGCTGGAGGGCTGTATAGTAATGTGAAGTGTTTACCCGACAGAGTAGACTAGACACTTGCTCAAGGGTCTGTATAGTAATGTGAAGTGTTTACCCGACAGAGTAGACTAGACACTTGTTGGAGGGTTGTATAGTAAATATGAAGTGTTTACCCGACAGAGTAGACTAGACACTTGCTGGAGGGACTGTATAGTGAATGTGAAGTGTTTACCCGACAGAGTAGACTAGACACTTGCTGGAGGGACTGTATAGTAAATGTGAAGCATTTACCCGACAGAGTAGACCAGACACTTGCTGGAGGGCTGTATAGTAATGTGAAGTGTTTACCCGACAGAGTAGACTAGACACTTGCTCGAGGGTCTGTATAGTAATGTGAAGTGTTTACCCGACAGAGTAGACTAGACACTTGCTGGAGGGTTGTATAGTAAATATGAAGTGTTTACCCGACAGAGTAGACAAGACACTTGTCGGAGGGACTGTATTGCCGATCGTTGCACACTTCCCATCCACCGTCACTCAGGTGACCCAGGCGGTTGATGTTTTTACACAACACACCAACATTGTCCACAAACCTGCAGTAAAAATAAAATAAAATAGGTTAGGGACGGACAATTTGGTATTCTGGTGGGGATGGGGTGGGGTGGGATTTGTACCGCAATAATTAAATTCTTGAAAAAATAATGATGCTTCAGACTGTTGAAAAACAAAGAAATTACAAGGTGTTTTAATTAAAAGTCATTCAGGCTCATAGTTTTGAAATAAAAAGATATCTGTTTTTCTAGCTGTAGCTGGAAAATATCAACCACCCCCTGTGAAACAGACAGGTGAGAGAAGAGGGTTACCTGTGATATAGACAGGACAGATAGGTTACGTGTAATACAGACATGTGAGATAGCGGGGTTACCTGTGATATAGACATGTGAGAGAGGAGGGTTACCTGTGATATAGACAGGTGAGAGAGGAGGGTTACCTGTGATATTGACAGGACAGATAGGTTACGTGTAATACAGACATGTGAGATAGCGGGGTTACCTGTGATATAGACATGTGAGAGAGGAGGGTTACCTGTGATATAGACAGGTGAGAGAGGAGGGTTACCTGTGATATAGACAGGTGAGAGAGGAGGGTTACCTGTTATATAGACAGGTGAGAGAGGAGGGTTACCTGTGATACAGACAGGTGAGAGAGGAGGGTTACCTGTGAAATAGACAGGTGAGAGAGGAGGGTTACCTGTGATGTAGACAGGTGAGAGAGGAGGGTTACCTGTGATGTAGACAGGTGAGAGATAAAGGATACAGTCAAATGACGGGGAATATTTACCCGTGATAAAGACACGTTATTTGTTTGTGTGTTAAACTCTTTAGAATGGCATCCGGTGGTATTTCGATAAGTCCATCGTTGTTTATAAATCCGTTCAAGCAGTCTTGTTCAAGAAATATCTTGTTTTGTTCTCGCTGAAGAGAAAAGAAATAAACTTTAAAAACACAAATAATCCTTGCATATGTAGAGCGTAATATTGTAAGTGAATTGTTTATAAAATTTACCACTTTAAATCTCAATGAACGACTGTACAGAAATGTGTTGTTGACAAAGTAAATGTATACACCCATGTTTGACGATGATATATTTGATACCGGTAACATAGGGTATTTCATGCACCATATCAATGTGTATCTCACAAAGGATTGAGTGTGAGAGTGAGTATGGTTTTACGCCGCTTTTAGCAATATTCCAGCAATATTACGGCGGGGGACACCAAAAATGGACTTAACACATTGTACTCATGTCGGGAATCGAACCTGGGTCTTCGACGTGACGAGCGAACGCTTTAACCACAAGGCTACCCGACCGACCCCACAACGGATTGTGTTATGCATCTTAATTTGTCAGTGTTTCGGTGATAATGTTAACCTTTTAACGTCTTGATAACGTTTTTGGTCAAGTCCAATTTTCAAGTTACTTTCTTTTCTTGACAGTTTACATAGTTTGAGTGTGAACCCATTTGTCAAATCACATCACGCTGATCTACTGATCTATGTTAGTAAGGTATATAGAGTGGCGAAAAAATCTAAACAGTGTTAAGAATCAATAATGCCAACTTCAAGCTATAGTTTTTGTTTGTTTGTTGTTTAACGTCACACTCTTCCAAGACTCCAGCTATATGTCTATAACGTTTACTGCTTTAAAGAGCTGACAAACGAACCCATGACCATATGATCCTCCCACGACAAGCATGGGTTGCTGAAGAGCTATTCTAATCCGGATCTTCACGGGTCAAGGAACATAATCAGGGTTGGGACCTACGACAATGTGATCCTGCCACGTTTAAGGGAAAACCCGCACATCGATCCCAGCGCTACGGACAACATTTCCCAAAGAATACATATTGAATAAAAATAACTCACCCCAACCCATTCTTATCCCTTTCTCAGCTCCAGCAGCCCATATTCAACACCATTTCAGCTCGTGGAGTTCAGATATTTCAAGGTGTCTTCATACTCAAGGTTTATTTAAAGAAATATTTGAATTTAACCTTATACATGTACATAACTTTATTTCGGGAACTGTATGTTAGCCTAGTGTTGTGATACTTGTCTTACCTGATAGGTGAGGGTATTTCCAGCAGGGGGCAGGCCTTGAATAATCTTTCTAACTTTCGCGTCCAATGTTCGAGTTGACTTGTGGGAGAATTCAAACTTTTTCCAGACAACAACGGCAAGAAAGGTTCCAATTAGAAGAAAAACAACCATCCAACTTCTATGTCTAAAATGGAAAAGAAAATGTGTTTCTTTTGCTATTGTTAAAGCAGCATTTAACAAAACACAAATATATGACAGTGACCTGTAAATCGAGTCTGGACCAAACAATGCAGTGATTGATATAGCGACACATACATACATACATACATACATACATACATACATACATACATACATACATACATACATACATACATACATACATACATACATACATACACACATGCGACGGACGGACGGACGGACAGACATATGAAGCAGTACAAAACACTTACACGCAAGCAGTCACACACTAAGACACACCCACACCAACACCAGCGGTACGCCACAGGCACACACAAACCTCCCAACACTAGCAGGAAGCCAAACTCACATACAGACACTGGAATACACAAACATGAACACAAGCATGCATACACGGACCCTGCTACCCCCCCCCCCCCCCCCCCTCAACACACACACACACACACACACACACACACACACACACACACACACACACACACACACACACACACACACACACACACACACACACACACATACACACACACACACACACAAACACTCCGACACACAAACGCCAACACTAGCAGTACGACACACACACAGACGCACACACACACACAAAAGGTGGCTTACAGTTTGTAATCAGCCATCCATGTTCTTGCAAGGTGTGTTAAGGGGGAACAACTCAGGAAGTTTCACCGCAAACACGAAAACGTCGTTTTTTTCCGTATATGGTCATTGGACGGAAAAACGACTAAAAATTCATTAAAATTGATTAATTGGTTACCGTCTAGAAAGTGTCCGGAAAAGCGTCGAGTTTTTCAAGCGTAAAACGGACGGAAAAACGATGCTTTTTGCTCTGCCTTGGACAACTGTTAACGGCCAATCAGATGGCGCTGGTCCCCCGACGCACGTGATGCCCAAGGCTTCCTTTCGGAAGCATTAGGTTTCGTATTTCTGGCATGCTTTGCTCTAGTATCTGTCGCGCACAGCGAGATTTGCTGATTAGTCAGTTTTAGGATATGTCACATGTTGATGGAATTCAGACACGCGCCAAGAATTCCAACCAAACCATGTTACCAAGTTTATTGAGATAACATATCCCTCCGCTATGCACAGTTACCTCTATCAGATAATCGGTTGTGTTTCATTTGGTTATAACAGTAACTAATTTTATAATGTGAGGTTTACACGATATACGGCTTTTCCATAGGACGAGATGTGGGTCACATGACGTTTTTCACGTGACTGTATTCTTGAAATTACGTAGGCACTGACTACTTCCACATTCCTGAGGAAAACCCTGGGAATTCCCTAGTACGGATTCATACAGAAGCGTTGTTTCTCATCATTTAGACCGTATTAGCACACTCTGGGATAAGTCATAGAGTTTGGTTGCATGCCCGTTCAATGATACCCTCGCTACAAACCATCCTAGATAAAAAAAAATCCAAAAAAAAATCGTCGTGACAATCTACAGCAATCTATGAATTTACCTTAGCATCTATTTGACACATCTTTACAATCACCTTTCAATGATCGGCCAATTAATCAGTGATGACAAAGGCTTGAAATCGCCACAGGTTAATTAACAACTTCGGAAATATCTCCTGTCACGTTTATCGTGTCGGCCATTGTGACGTCTTGTACTTGATGTAAATAGAATGTATTACGACGCTCTGTCATTGTGACTGACTTACTGAGGTAGTTCTTAACAGACCTTCTCATCTAATGAGCATATAAAACAGATGTTCCTCGCTTTTGGGAGAACTATTTTATTCCGGAATGGCCTATTAAAGCTAATACTCAAGGCCATTGCGTGTATGTGATCTGTTATTATATGTGTTTAACAAATACGGTTTTGGGCGTTAATAAAATACACTGACGCAAGTATATTCTTATCAATTGGATAATTGAATATGCTTTATTTTACATATTACATAACATCACTACACAAAATTTGGACAGTTGCAGTAACACACTACTGTGATCGCATTAAACACCATTTTGAACAGTAATTCAGTTATATCACGGTGTATCAGACTGATGTGGGATAAAAATCCGAATTGGTTCAGGCCATCTAACGGGTGTTCGCGAAAAGGTGAGCGTATTCTGCCACACAGGTGGCACCCATCACAAACACATGCAAGGACACGTCAATTGTTCACCTGGACAGAGCACGGAAACACACAATGATGCCCGTCCTCACTATTACCGAGCATGTAAATTATATTGTCTGTCAAAAACATGGACGAGTATGTTCCTACAGGTATTTATGGAATACTGTAAGGGACATTCTCGCGATCTCGCATTCTCGCCATCTCGACCTTTGGAAACGAACTAAATATGCCAAAAACACGAGAATGCGTAATTTTGATACATAGCACTTTTTGTCACAAAGACATGATGAAAGATTTCGCAATCTCGCAATCTCGACTTGTCAAATTAGGTCACAAAAACACAAAATCGCGAGAACGCGAGAATGCGACATTTTATTTTCTCGCGATCTCGCGTTCTTGTTTTTTAGACGCTGTCCGTGCGCATGCGTAATATCATAAGGTCAAGGCGCATGTGCACTTCAGTAGTCATGCACAGTGGTCATGCTTCTTTCATGCTCTTCTTCTCCAAGTAGCATTTAGAAATTGTATGATTTGAGCGTGAAAATGCTATGTAATTTACATACACAAAATCCCATGTAGAGTAGAGTAGATTCCTTTCCCTTTTTTCTATGTACTTAAAATTAAAACCCTCAACATGCTAAATATAGGTTATAAAAAGAAATTGTGTACATGAATGTTTGTGGATAGTGAAAACATTAAAGTGTCCGGAAGTTGGAAACAAAATATCACTGTCAGTGAGAGAGTAAATACATCAGCAGTATTGCAGCTATTCGCGTCAGTTACAGAAATAATCACATTATTATTCATTAAAACAAAATTCTCAAAGACCAATTTGTAGCATTTGGCTAAAATGAGATTGTCCGATGTTTTTACACGACACCATGGTCGTTACTTTAGGCCATACAAAATTAATTAGTAGATTTTCATCCTTTCCCACCTGACTACAAAACATCCCGCCTTACATTATTCTATTACCTCAAATTTCCTAGAAATAGAAATATCGCTAATATGTGTGTTCCTACTCCGTGCACGTAGCCCTATTGAACACGCATGATGCAATTGTACACAGATGCCTTAAATAGTTCGATAAGAAAACAATAAGTGAGTGAGTTTGGCTTAACACCGCTTTGAACAGTATTTATATTTCAGTTATACCCTGGCTTGTCAGCTTGAAATGGGACGAAAAACGAATTGGCAGAAAAACGCGAGATCGCGAGATCGCGACATTGGTCAAGTTTCGCAATCTCGCGTTCTCGCGTATAAGCAAGTGACACAAAAGCACAAGATCGCGAGATCGCGACATTGGTCAAGTGTCGCAATCTCGCGTTCTCGCGTTTTTGAAAATAGTTACATTTAACTGCAGAGGCAATTGGCACGAGAATGCGAGATCGCGACATTGGTCAAGGGTCGCAATCTCGCGTTCTCGTGTATAACTGTATAAGCAATTGACACAAAAGCACGAGAACGCGAGATCGCGACATTGGCCAAGTGTCGCAATCTCGCGTTCTCGCGTTTTTTAAAAGAGTTGCATATGACTGAAAAGGCAATTGACATAAAAGCACGAGAACGCGAGATCGCGAGATAGCAGCATTGGTCAGGTGTCGAGATCTCGCACTCTTGCTTTTATTACGGTTTGAGTCGAAACATGCAGCGCTTGCCAATCAGAATTCTCATATATACACACAATGACATGTTATAATAAACATTCTTCATTTGCACTGGTAGTTACACTGATTAATTAATTGAATTGATTGTCTCTGAATAGTTTTTGTGTACTCCAACCCTGCATTGAAGCCTGCAGCAAAGTCGGTGAAGAACATGTTCCCTTCAAACAAACATAGGTATATTTTGATCAATGAAAAATCTTCGTGTGCATAAATGGAATCCCAAATGTCTACTTCGTTTGCAGAATTCGTTCAAGATAATAATATTCTCTGTCAATGCGTTCAACATGTACATTCATTTACATGATGTATTGACATGGTCCCAGCTGGCAAACAAGAGTTCTAAGAGCTTACTGTTTCGGCATTATAACTTCATCTATTCATCAACAGCTTCAACTGGGTGATCATTGATCCATGAATATATTCTTCACGCTATTGTCAACGTTGTCAGGAATTTGTTTTGTTGGCAAATCAAAATTGGTTATTCACCAGCATTCTCAAGCATGTTGTGTACAGCCATGTGTGGAACTGAAAACAATATTGAAATAAGGAACGTGTTCATGAGGCGACACATTTGAAAACAGTTTACAATTATAAGGTGTTGAAGATCTTCTTTGGTTGTCAACCAAAGAAGATCTTCAACACCTTATATATATATATATATATATATATATATATATATATATCCTACACCACGAGATCTGACTTGGTTGTGGCTCAGGGAAATTTGACAGAAAATCGCTACATGAATCAAATTCGTCAACCTCACCTTCTTCCAATCATTGACAATCTAGTCATATGCAACTATTTTCAAAAAACGCGAGAACGCGAGATTGCGACACTTGACCAATGTCGCGACCCCGCGTTCTCGTGCTTTTGTGTCAATTGCCTTTACAGTTATATGCAACTATTTTCAAAAACGCGAGAACGCGAGATTGCGACACTTGACCAATGTCGCGACCCCGCGTTCTCGTGCTTTTGTGTCAATTGCCTTTACAGTTATATGCAACTATTTTCAAAAACGCGAGAACGCGAGATTGCGACACTTGAGAAATGTCGCGATCTATCTCGCGTTCTAATGCTTTCGTGTCAATTGCCTACACAGATATAAATAACTATGTTTGAAAACGCGAGATCGCGACACTTGACGAATGTCGCGATATCACGATCTCGCGATCTCGCATTCTCGTACTTTTGTGTCAATTGCCCATACAGTTATGTGAAACTACTTTCAAAGACGCGAGATAGCGAGATTGCGACACTTGACCAATGTCGTGATCTCGCTATCTCGCCATCTCGCGTTCTCGTGCTTTTGTTTCAATTGCCTATACAGTCATATGCAACTATTTTCTTGACCAATGTCGCGTTCTCGCGTTTTTCGTCCAATTACTTTTACAGTCATCTAGTGGCTCAGTCGTCTGAGACGTCGCAATTCGCTGTGTAGAGTTGCGTTTCTTGGGCGTGCCAGAAACCTATGATGGTGGGTTTCGTCCCATTTCAAGCTGACAAGCCAGGGTATAACTGAAATATAAATACTGTTCAAAGCGGTGTTAAGCCAAACTCACTCACTTACATGTAGATGGATTAGCATATGAACTATAATTCTCCTTAGGTAGAAAATAAAGATCCACGATGTTCGACCTGGTAGAAGTGTGTTATCAAACCGCACAGCATTGGTCTCTGATTGACTGTGGCGTCAAAACAAACTCATTCATGTACTTGATCTGAATGTTCATCTTAATTGTTATGGATGGTCATGGAGCCGTGATCCAGAGAACAAGGTGTCATTAGATAAAAATGAAGTAATAATAGGCTTACCAGAAAAACGGGGTATAACACCCAAGCCAATAAGCTTCGCTCGGGAACACCAGAGTAAGTCAGTACAAGATTGAAAACTGCCCCATAAGTATGTATGACAGGCTAGTCGGGTATTGCTACTTGTGTATGTGAAAACAAAGTTATTAAAATGAATAGCAAAACTGATGAAAGTCACCAATAAACGTGTATAAGTGTTATATCGTCACTGCAAAATAATGAGTGTTTGTCTTTAGTATTAACATTCAAATACGTGATATCTGTATAAGCGATATTATCTACGTTCCACCGATGAGTAAGCGTTAGGCTTACTATCTCGTAGTATAAATGTTGCAAGAAATTGTATTTCTGAAGACATCACGATACAGTTTTTACGATGCATCACGTCTGCACTAGCGCTTGATAACAGCCTTGTGTTTGGGTGTTTCAGTAGTTTAAATTGCTGCTCTTGATATTGTTGATTAAACTGTGATACTATGAACAATATAAGGTTATATAAGAGTATGACTTTAGAACGGTAACATGCGTTAATGTATATCTGATATATATAGGATGACATAAATAGAACAATGAGTAGTACGTCCAGATTAGTGTATAGACAACATCTAATAATTAAATTCAACAACTCTCCTTTCAAGTCTTTTTTCCTGACTTAAAAGTAAATGAAAGAACACAATCGTCCGGAATACAATGTATAATTCTGGTGCACTTCCATGTGACTATACAGCATACAATAAGCTTTCGGCGCGGGTCCCGTTTGGATCGGTTTGGGTGGCAGCTTAGATATCCATAAAATAGGTTCATCTCGGAATCTCCCATACAACTGGGGCTCCTCTTCAATTTAAATGGAGTTACTTGTTTCTTTCAAAACTATACAGTTTTCGCTACTAAGCATTAGTCTGGATAGACATCACCAGTTTGGAATTTGAAGCTAATCTGTTTACAGTAACGGGACACTGCTTAAGTGTCATGTACAAATGAGGAAGTGGAATCCCGTCAATTAGACGGACGAACCTTAAAACTATTGATAAACATTAAAAAAAGCAATATCGGAAAAATGTATATGCATATAAATATCTGGCAATATACACCAAGATCACCTTCTACAAAAATAAATTTTAAAAGCCGGTTGATATTCGTTTGCGTATTTGACGACTATATAACTTTCGAAAGTATAAATCCTTTTCCTATACTCAGATGTTCCTGAGCCTTGCGCTTTCCTTATTATTTTGACTAAAATTATTACCGTTATCATTGAATTAGTTAAGGGGAATCGCGTGCCGATCAAGTACGTGCCATAAATTAAAGCGACAATGTACGATTCCGAACTTTTCACGAGACTGTGTTTATGAATCATTGTCAAATAGTGGTGACAAAGTGGAAACAATACGCGAAATCGCCCATGCCCAGAACGGAAAATTTGGACAAGGCATTAAGCAATCCGCATGCGCAGAACGATTGATTTCAGTACTTCCGCTAAGCGCTTCTAGTACAGCGTCAAACTCGGGCCTGTAATCTAACACGCGAGAACTGACCAATGAAATCTGAGAAGTGGGAATACCGGTAGACGCTGTTGCTTGATTGACATTGCAATCAAGAAAGGGAGGAGCTTGATGATATCGTTCTCTCCCAGTAAATTCCGATGTCAAATAACGACGTTATTTGGACGGAAAAACGATGGTTTGAAAGCGTCCAAATAACGTCGTTGTTCCGTCCAATGACCATAGACGCAAAAAACGACGTTTTCGTGTTTGCAGTGTTTGTTCTGCTTTAATTGATCAGAGTTCCGGTTATCAGGTTGTTAAAGCTGAACTTTTGAAGGCTTATTGATTGGTTCCTGAAGCAAACAGGCAAAAGTGTAGGTCAGCTAAAAAAAGGGATGGTTCTTCCTTTGTTGAGTTTGCTAGGGAGAAGGAAACAGTTTGATAGGTTGTTACACCAAATGAGGTCAATGGTGATTTTGATAGTTTGAGGAAGTTAGTTTTGTGGAGGATCAGAAGCAGTGTGTGTCAACGGACATTCGGACACATCTTGACGAGCAGAATTAAGTGTATCAGTTACACAAGGCTGCTAATTCGGCTGTTTGATTATTCACTAACATAGTTTTAGTTTTAGGATTAGCTTTTAGCAGTTAGGGTTTACAGGCAGGAGTTCGCAGGCTTACAAATCAGGAAAGGATAGTTCATCGCCTCCTAGATCCAGTTCTCACAAGTTTGGTTCTGAGTTTGTTGACAAAATGTCAAGTCCTACTCTAGTTGGTTCTGAAGATACATCTGGATTTTCGTCAGAGTCTACTTGTAGATATTGACGCAAGCAAGGGCATATCACATCATTTGCTTCCAAGGACAGTCATTCTTCCCCGATTACTTTTTTAAATGGCAGGTCACAGCCTTTTTTGTAGTTCGGCTAATGAGGCGTTAGTTGTTGTAGACCCGTCATCAAAGTCTGTTGTTGTGGAGTACTTACCTTTTGTTAGTAAAGGTTTCGTGTCAGCTAAATGTGACAGTTTCAATGTTAAGCGTTTTGAGGGATAATGGTGCACTTCAAACTCTTGGTTGGTATTTTGCCACTTTCGGAGAAGTCATCAGCGAACTCTGAGGGTTAATTAGAAGGTTTATATGGCTTTACCAGTACACCTCTCCATTTTGTGAATTTGAAGACAGATTTTGTGTCTGGGTTGGTCAAGGTGGGGGTATGGATAGGGAGCAGTTAGTTAAATTACAAGGTGAAGGCCATTTTGGATGGTATTCGTCACTTTCTGAGGAGTCATCATCGACCCTTGGTCAAGGTCGGGATTGTAGAAACTCTACTCGTTAAAGGTGTCGACTTGATTTGGCAGGGGGGAGATGTTTGGCTGATCCTGAAAGTACTCCGGAAAGTACTGAACATCTTGAAAAGGAAATTCCAGGTATTTTTCCTTCGTGTAATGTTACTCGTGCTAAGGCTAATCAAAGTTCTTCTGAGAATGATTCCAGTTATGATTTGGCAGGCACCTTTATGGATCATTCTTTTTTCTTGTCTATAACATCGAAGGAGAACAACCAGTTCTGGATATGGAGCAGTTAGTTAAGCTGCAGGAGGAAGACCCAGAACGTAAAGGTCTTGCCAGCAGGGCATTCTCTTTAGAGGAGTTGATAAGGTTCCAGTTTGCTATTAAAGTACTCATGGAAATGGAAAAAAAACTGTTTTTTCGACCTCAGATCTTAAATTATTGCAGTTAATATACAAAATATGTAAATATGCAAACAACTAAATTAGTACTAATTGGGCCGTGGCACAAATACAGCTTATCAAATGTTTTTATGCCTTTTTACACGTAAAAGTGTGTAAAAATGTGAATAAAACAGACTATTGTGAAACAGGGCATAACCAGGTGTTAGTAGATCAAGGTGACCTATGACACCTTGACGACAGGTGAGAACAGGTGCATAATGCCTATAGTCTGTTTCTGCTATGACAATTTGGACTTAGTTTTATTTTTGAATGTTGAAAGTGCGACAAAGTACATTTTGTATTGTTCACTGAGATCAAACTAGCGAATCCAGACTAGTACTTTTCGAGTTGTTTTGTTATTTCGTATTTACAGCTACGTAACACTTTGTGTCCATTTTTAAATTGAGAAAAACAGGTTTTTTTCATTTCCGTGAGTAATTTAGTTCAACAATTGCGTTGTGATGAGAAAATGGAGGCTGCCAGATGTATATCAACAACAAATGTATTACAAAATTAACTAGGTTTACAAATCAATACAAATTACTGCACAGCAATTACAATGTCAGTACACAAGCAGTAGTTTTCGGTGGCAGTATAAAATGTGAGAGCAGTAGAAATGACAATGACAAGGGTGAGTGAGTAAGTATGGTTTTACGCCGCTTTTAGCAATATTCCAGCAATATCACGGCGGGGGACACCAGAAATGGGCTTCGAACATTGTACCCATGTTGACAATGACAAGAATAATAATCAGCTCGTCGCAACAGTCTTTAAGCTTCCGAGAAAGTCCTTGGCTGAACACCAGGGTTCACAAGATAGCTGGTCTTGACATCCATCTATGCTGTTCAGGAAGTTTACACATAGTTTGAGCATCTAAATATAATAATTTCCTCACCGCTGCTTACATTTAATAGTATTACATTCCTGACCCTAATCATTGATCAAATGCAATGCAATGACCTAATACTGAATCTCAACAGAAACAATGTAATACAATGTTTAACAAATAATTACTCTGTGTAACACTCTCCACCTTCTGAGAAAAAGTTTGAACATACTGAGAACTTTCTTTGCTGATAAAAGTACAAAAACTGCTAAATACTGCAAATAATAATTGACATTATACATGTTAATTATGAAAATCTGTTATCAAAATGCAAATCATTTTTGCAGTCAGAACTCAACCAACTCGCGAGAATGGATAAAAAGAGATGTTGTCTTTGCCTTTGATACGCTTGATGTCTAAATCAAAGACAGGCTCCAGCTCATGTGACGATGGTTTCTGTTTTTCATTTTATGAAGAAAGGTTAGTGGATTTTGATCAGTGATCAGGATGATCAAAGCATGATGCATCTTCCTGCAAAAGGACAGCTCAAACACCAATGTTACTAGCATCTACTGCATCTACTGCATCCAAGTTTGGTGCTTGGAGAACAGGAGAATTCATGAGAATGGCTTTAGTTTTCACAAAAGAAGCCTGACAATTGCTGGCCAAAACAAATTTAAAATAGTGAGAGGGGTTACCACATGTGAGAAAGTTTTACTAAATTTACGGTAGTAACCAGCCATGCCAAGAAACCGTATAAGATCTTTTTTGTTTTGTGGAACTTCCACCTTTGCTTGTACAGGCTGTATCTGACCTTGGACTGTGACAAGACCTTTAAAGTATACATGTGTCAGTGCAAATTCACATGTCACTAATTTTACAGTCAACTTGACTTCAGTGAGTCTCTCGAAGAAGGCACGGGTCCGCTTCAGGTGTTCGTCCCACTCCGTGGAATGATTAAAGACATCATCAACGTACACCATAAGTAAATACCATCAGGCTTCGACACAAGGTGAACTAGTGACGATGACTTTTTTCAATAATGTCATTGTCCAGCATGTATTGAAGCTTCTTCTTCAGAGCTTCAAGCTTGATTGGATTCATCCGGTAGGGATGTTGTTTCAAAGGGATCGGCAAAAACACTAAGACTTTATCGACACTGAAATGTCTCTCTTCAGACGTTTTGTCATAATGTGAAAGAGAGTGACGTGCGCTTCATCAGTATGGAAATGAATAAGACTTCATTTTTGTGTAGGTAATATGCGAATTTGTAACCTGGTGACGTACATATTGTGAAGTAAAGAAGCATAGTATCGATTGAGATGTACAGGGCCAGGATCAGATCGTTCTGTCCCCCGAGGAGAACCCTGCATATCAAGCGCGGCAATGTCACATACTCGCAGTACATATAAGGATCGGATATGCCACGGAGATGCTTTTTGTCTTCATTTCTACTGACGATTCAGGCACCAGCTTCATTTATCAACATTCTGGAAAATGAATTAGATTTCACTAATTTAATACCATTTTTCAAGTTGTTTTTTACGTGACGTTATCACGTCATCCTTTGTGTCAACGACGGGGCACTTTTCCGTGCACCATGTTTATGTTGGTTCTGGGGACACTATATGCCAGCCGGTGTTGCATCAGATTTGCTACTTTGCTCTTGCGATATAGAAGCTAACCCTGGCCCACCTGCTCTCGAGGATGTTCAAAACACTATCCTCGAAGAGATTCGCGCCGTAACATTTGAGCTTCGAACTGTCAAAACAGAGTCAAATTAGTTCAGTCACGTTCAGACACTATCAGCCAAGTGTGGACAGATTGAAAGTCAACTAGCCACTATTCAGTCGGACTAGAACACTCTCCGACAGACACACAGTATGTTATATGATGAGATAGATGCTCTGACGGAAAAGGTCGACAGGATACAGAATAAGATGTCAGACATCGAAGATGAACTCGATAGGCTTGAGGCGTTCAGCCGTAGAGACAATGTTATTTTCTATGGAGTGCATGAAACGCCAGAAGAAACACCCTTATTATGTAAAGAAACGATCATATTACTTTTAGAACGTGGGAGACATCTGACGTTATCCGTGCTCACGGCCTGGGAATCCAGCGTGACAATCCGAGTAAACCACGACCCTTAATAGTGAAACATCGGGAGTCTGATGATAAAGTCGAGACTTTAAAAGCCAGGCCTGAACTGAAGGAGGTCGGTTTTGGCGTCTCCGACGATCTCACCTTTCGCCAACGTGAACGCCTAAAGGAACTCCAGAGAATAGGATTACAGGGTATTTCAAGCAAGAGAAACTGACAACAGAATGAAACCAACATGAGACGGAACAGGCAGCACATTAAAGACGAGATCATGGACCTCCAGGCATCCGTTCCTAAGAGCCAGTCGTCGAATTTTGTCTTACGAATTACCAAACAGTTTGTTACCTGGATATGTGTTTATTCATCTGCCATCAAAATATCTAAATACGGTCGATGTTGTGGTGGAGTTTGTGTCTGTATTTAGCAGGCCATCGATGGTTTTTGCATAGTTATAAAAAAACAATTTGGATAACGATGTTTGTCACAGGTTATCAAAATATATACGTAGGTCAGTAGCCAGGGCAGCAGTGTTAACGATTACGTCATCTGCTCTATGGAATTTTGTAACACATATCTATGTTGAATGTTGGCGAAATAGTAGACTCTGATCATTTTCCTCTGGAAATCAGTTGTAAATATGGCGATGACGTAGAAGACCAGCAGCGGGGAATTAGTAATGTACATTATGATAAGTACATTTGGAATGATGACTTCAGTTTCCAGTTAGTTAAGATCGTCTGTTGTTAGATATTATAGTGTTACAAGGGAACCTATGTTATTAGAACGTTTAGAGCAGTGATGGTATGATAACCCTAGCATTGTTGCAGACTGTCACATTCAGTTATGTGTGGAGTTTAACGCCCGAGTTTGTTGTAGAAATCAGCCTCCTATTTCTGTGCACAGTGAATCGATCAGAGATATTTTTCCAGATCAGCCCGTACCTATCAGTTACATATATTTATGTGATGGTTGTGTAAATAGATTTGGAAATTTACTTTTAAAATTTTGTTATATATTTAGATTGTATACACTCAGTGATCGTGTTGCCGGAGATGGTGGTGGTTCTTTAACTTATATCTCTGAGCAAGGACGTTTTTGTTTGTTTGTTTGCTGTTTAACGCCGCACCCACCAATATTCCAGCTATATGACGGCGGTCTGACTAAATCGAGTCTGGACCAGACTATCCAGTGACTTACATCATGAACATCGCTCCAACCAAGTCAGCGAGCCTAACCACCCGATCCCGTTAGTCGCCTTTTACGACAAGCATAGTCGCCTTTTACGGCAACCATGGGTTGCTAAAGACCTATTCTACCCCGGATCTTCAAGAGTCGAACAAGGACGCAATGGTAACTTACCACTGTATCCAGATTATAGAACATGTCCCACCTGGAGTTTATTTTAATCTACACGTATATGATACCCAAACACAGTCGATCCTTTTATACGGCTCAGAACTTTGGGGTTTTAAAAAATATGAATCAATGGAGAAGATATATTTATATGCATGTAAAAAGTTTTTAAAGACAGGAATATCAACTCCAAACTATGGTTATGGCGAATGTTGAAGATATCCGTGTATTAATGCATACGTCGTTGTTTAAAATATTGGCTTAAAATTTTAGAAATGCACGAAGATATATCTGCCAGTTTTCGTTGAAAACCGGTTTTTTTAGTTACGCTCCGGAAACGAAAGGATTACGGACGGACGGACGTGGCGTCGACTCTATCACCCGCATTATATGCCGGGGGGGGGGGGGGGGGGATAAAAAAAACGAATAGTTAGTTTCGTGGAAAATACCAAAACGTTAAAATTGTTGTGCTAATTGTGTAAATGAATAGATTCTTTGATGGTGTATAAGAAAATAGACAGTTTATTTGTTAGAAAAATACAAATGAAATGGGCTGATCGAGCGATCGAAACGTGATGACGCACACACACACACACACGCGCGCGCGCACACGCACACACACACACACACACACACACACACACACACACACACATACACGCACGCACGCACGCACGCACGCACGCACGCACGCACACAAGGATTTCCCCATTGTTTGACCCACACAGTCCACACGGTTCAGACACATTACTAAGTAGTTTAACAGTTAATTAACATTAACCAATAACAGATAGGAAAGAAAACACTCTATCATATTTTAAGATATAGCAAAGTAAAATAACAAAGTGATATTTTGTTCATATCTGAACATTTTGTTTGCGTAATTGTACTTGATGTTTATAGTACATTAATCACCTGGGCCCACTTGCACAAAGCGATCTTAGCGCTAAGATCGCTTTGTGCAAGAGGGCCCTGGTATCCTTCTGCGTTTGTACTCTACTTTACTATGGTAATATTTAAGCATTTGCAATAATGCACATTACCTCCTTTAAAATTACAAACCACATTTGAAACACCCTTTCGTCCACATACTGTAAGTTATTATGTATGTTCTTGGACTAAGACAAGATAGATCAGATACGATAACATACCATTACGGAACAGAAGCAATATATAAATGACAAAACATTATGTTGCTTGTAGCTATATTTTGATTGACATATGTAATTTGCAGAAGTTTTGTGCATCACATTCGAAATTTCTTCCCACGCCAAGGTTGCAGTTACTTGTGTGATGGTGGTTTCATGCATACAATCGGCAAGATAGAGGCAGGAGAGGGTTATTGTACTGAACACAAAGATGACTCTCGATATAATTATTCACAAGATCCAAACCTTTGACCTCATTTTCTCTCAGAAAGCATTCCAAAACGTTAATATAAAGCGCAAACAGAAAAGGAGACAAATTATCACCTTGGCGAACTCCGGCATTACATATGAAAAAAGATGTTATGTCATAATCATACATGACACAGGACATAATATTCTGATACATGTTGTAAATTAACCTAAAACATTTCCTGCTCATATAACTTTTAATCATTTTTAGCCATAACCCAGATCTCCATACTGCGTCGAATGCTTTTCTAAATTCCATGAAAGCACAAAATAACTTACCAGATGATTGATAGATATTGATAAGGGACTTAAATTCACAATTTAAGTAAGTAACTACGATACTCTACCTATCTACACGAACTATTAAAAAATGGCCCTCAGGTCATGGAGGCTAAAGATATAATACCATCATAAATAATTCATGTGGTCATTATTGCTTCATTTTAGCAAAAAAACACAAAACGTTGAGTAACAAACATTCACCAGTAGAGTAGAAGGTATGTAAATAAATATATATCTGCCGATATGCTGGCGCCTAATTGACCAATCAGAGAGCAGAAGTACTGACCCTACATGAGCCCGTATACCATCAGTACAAATCCAAGATGGTTGATACTGACCTGATATGAGACCGTATACTGTCAGCAACAGCCACCTTGGAATTTTCCAACACCTACCTCATATATTTCACATGACATTCTGGTACAGAAATTCGTCATTCGACATTGTTTTGTGTCTTAATACCATTCATTGTGATGTGCAAAGACATTTATTTTCAAAGAAACCACGTTCGTGACTTTATTAATAAAAATTATAGACAAAAAAGGTTACAACGGAGGTAACTGATTTACAAATAGCAATGTCATAGAACATAATATAGGATGACGTCACAAATAAGAAACGTGACGCCAATGACGTCACATAGCAAAAGAATAGACAGCAGCAGGTCGGAAGGGGAAGGGAGACTGCTATCAAGTTACAGTTGCCCTCACATTTCAGATAACATGCTGGCATTTTTATGAAAATGCTATCCATTTTACCTATAATATACTTGTTTAAACCTTCACATTAAGTGTATTCCATTATTAACGTTTATGTTTACATGAAAGCGTTGTATCGGAAACATATGTACTGGTCCTGTCGTTTATACCGTTTCATGTGCGATAAAGACACCAAATTAAGTAAACTTTTCGGTATAATAAATTAGTTATGGTGTCTTTAGTTGCCGTATACGTCTCGCCCAATATTTTTCTTTTGCCCCTTTTTCTGCATGACGTTATGGAGTATATCATTGTGGTTATATCACACCAGGGAGCCCAGCCCATGTGTGAAACCAATATGGCTGTATATACATGTAGCTAAACGTGGTAGGAACCAGATTACTCAAACAAGCATGACATTTTCTTTATGCACGATCTACAGTCATTTACGATCAGTATATATAAAAATCTATCTCTTTTAGCATGCAAATGGCCACAGGCCGACAGTTAGTCTACCCACACTCCTACAGCTGTGGGAGCGAGGGTTTTTATTGGAGTGATCGACTTGGATTTATTCATTGCACAGCATTCCTGTACACGTGTACAAGAAAAGATGAAAACTGAAAAAAACTTATGAACAATGAATGAAAATATATGTACAGAAAACTACGGTTATAACGAACGCGCATTTAACGAACTGACTGATATAACGAACTTTTTTTTAAGTCCCGACCATTTGTTGTATAAACGTCGTATATATGCTTATAACGAACTACGGTTATTACGAACTAAAATTAGTGGTCCCTTCGAGTTCGTTATAACCGTAGTTTACTATATTTGATAATACATGTGTACATGCATATACGTAATGATAAAATGATAATACATGTCTATAACAGTATTTGGTGACCCGGGTGGCCCAGTCGTCTTAGGCGCCGCGATTCGCTGTGCAGAGTTTGTCCCTTGAGCACGCCAGAAACCTATGATTGTGGGTTCGAATCCTGGTTCGCCCCGATTATGTGCCTAGGTTTGTCAGCACCATACCCGTGCTCGTGGGTTTCACCGAAGTGTTTAACGTCTGAGACCTGCATCACTTCGGGCTTTCCTCCCACATTAAGTTGACACACCGCGATATAACTGTTATGCTGTATGGTACTGTTAAAGATGTGGCAGGATATTACCTGATTTTGATGGTATCTCTACATTTTGACTAGGAGTATGTGCACACGCGCACGCACACACACACACACGCACACACACACACACACACACACACACACACACACACACACACACACAAAACACAGTATTCTCACAGTTGAGCACCGAGTTCTTGAATATCTTTATAAATACGATTATCAAATCAATGTTGATTAAACATTTTAGGTGTTAAGGTTCTCCAAAAGATTTTCATGGTTTAAATTGGTTAGAGCCCTCGGTCCCTGGTGTCTAATCGTTGAAATGGTTAGTTTGGGTCCGAAGTGCATAACATTAATTGTACCTACCTTGCAAAGGCCATGTTCTCCCGGCGTGAAGGAGCGAGCTGACACAACCGAGTTAAGTCGCTCCAAGCAACTGTGTGCATAGCTAGGATGCTGTGCACGTTAACCTGACGTGTCACAGCCCGACAAGCAACGAGATTGGTGGTCAAGTCCAGTGGTCTCCGACAGATGACAGCTGTTCGGGTTAACATGTTTGATAACGGACTGAAACATTAACTGAATAATAGAGATTAAATAATTATGTTGTTGTGATGAAATTTTCAATGTCACCATGGAGTATATCACCTCCCTATGGATGTATCACACTCTTTTATCTAATCAAAGGGCTTTTTTTATAACACGGCCCTATCCCAAACATGATCGTAGGACTAAGGCGATCGTAACTTCCATACTTCAACATTGACTTACAACAGTCGGAGTGCTACGATCGCTTTGTGGAATTCCGTATGGGGCCCATACCTTTTAACAAGCAATTTGATGGTCGACCAAGATTGATTCAAGATTTTTTAAATGTGGTGTTGATAAATGGGGATAAAGTTCGCGTTAAAGATGATTGCACTTATAACACTTGAAAATATCCTGCTGAAATTATGTTGACATATGAGCCTTTTGCTTGTATACCGAATACAGATTTCTGCTATTTCCTGCCTTCTTATTAACGTGTTAAAGACATATGATAAAATAGACATGTTGGCAGTACTAACACGTGCGATACTGCGGTGCAGTAACACAATAGAACACTGCGATGATACGAAGGTACGATGCGGTACTACGGTGTAGTGACACAATAGAACAGTAAGATGGTTCGAAGGTACGATGCGGTACTACGATGTGGTGACACAATAGAACACTGCGATGATACGAAGGTACGTACGGTACTACGATGTAGTGACACAATAGAACAGTAAGATGGTACGATGGTACGAAGGTACGATGCGGTACT
This sequence comes from Haliotis rufescens, assembly GCF_023055435.1. Taxonomy (NCBI): domain Eukaryota; kingdom Metazoa; phylum Mollusca; class Gastropoda; order Lepetellida; family Haliotidae; genus Haliotis; species Haliotis rufescens. The sequence goes on from NW_025963879.1 coordinate 22,621,381, forward strand.
ACGATGTGGTGACACAATAGAACACTGCGATGATACGAAGGTACGATGCGGTACTACGGTGCAGTGACACAATAGAACAGTTAGATGGTACGAAGGTACGATGTGGTACTACGATGTGGTGACACAATAGAACACTGCGATGGTACGAAGGTACGATGCGGTACTACGATGCAGTGACACAATAGGACACTGCGATGATACGAAGGTACGATGCGGTACTACGGTGCAGTGACACAATAGAACAGTAAGATGGTACGAAGGTACGATGTGGTACTACGATGTGGTGACACAATAGAACAGTGAGATGTTACGAAAGTACGATGTGGTACTACGATGTGGTGACACAATAGAACAGTAAGATGGTACGAAGGTACGATGCGGTACTACGATGCAGTGACACAATAGGACACTGCGATGATACGAAGGTACGATGCGGTACTACGGTGCAGTTACACAAAAGAACAATGTGACGGTACGAAGGTACGATGCGGTACTACGATGTGCTGACACAATAGAACAGTGCGATGGTACGAAGGTACGATGCGGTACTACGATGTAGTGACACAATAGAACACTGAGATGATACGAAGGTACGATGCGGTACTACGATGTGCTGACACAATAGAACAGTGCGATGGTACGAAGGTACGATGCGGTACTACGATGTAGTGACACAATAGAACAGTGCGATGGTACGAAGGTACGATGCGGTACTACGATGTAGTGACACAATAGAACACTGAGATGATACGAAGGTACGATGCGGTACTACGATGTGGTGACACAATAGAACAGTGCGATGGTACGAAGGTACGATGCGGTACTACTTTGTGGTGACAGATATATACACAGGAACCGTTATCAGACATCCGGGACAACACAGGACTTTCCCAGAACCGGTCGACCACGTATTTCAACTGGAGCACAAGACAGATTCATATGGCTACGTCATATGGAACCTGTGTCAATGAAATGATGTGTGCAAATTTTGAACAATCGATATGTTGAGTATTTATATGATATAGAAAATATACATCTAAAATCGCCTCTGCGTTTCTTTTTAAAAGTGTATAATTCACCTGGTCCTTCATTTTGAGGAATATTAATAATTTCATAATACTAGAAATCAGAGGATATTATAATTGAACAATGTATGCTCTTTACATGACATGTACATGTAAAATCAACACACTTATGTCGTATTCTCCCATCACCTGGTTCCACCTATAGTTCCAATCTTCCTCTGATCCTCGTTTATTTATTTACAAATACAATAATAAAAATACAAACAGTACTTTGTGACCTACAGTCTTGTAGTGTCTGTTGACTATATGTGCATGTAGGACGCATTAACTAAGAGTGTTGATATCTGTAACATTAACTAAGAGTGTTGATATCTGTAACATTAACTAAGAGTGTTGAGACAGTCAGCTCTTAGAACTCTTGTTTGCCAGCTGGGACCATGTCAATACATTATGTATGAAATGTATGTACATGTTGAACGCATTAACTGAGAGTGTTGATATCTGTAACAGTTAGTGCACACGGAGTGGACATTTGGGATTCCAATTATGCACACGAATTGTGTCATTTTTGAAAGTTTGCGTGTGTTTGTTTGAAGGAAACATGTACTGTAACCGCACCTTATCAATCCGTACAGAAAGGTACCATATGTCATAAAATAGTTTCCAATGAAAAAATAAAATATTAATAGCATATTCTGTAAGCATAAAATAAACTACCAATAAACATAAGTGGTTTAATATATCATTAACTTCATATACAAACATGCCAGAACGTACAATCAAACATTTGAAATTTTAAAGGGGGTGATTTGGGCCCCGGGGGTCATTTGGGCCTGCCCGGGTGGAATAGTATGAGCATATGAGGGATGATCTGAGCCAAGGCCCACATCACCCTCATATCTCAACCTGGGCCTAAATCACTCTAGAGTGGGTAAAGCCGGTAAATGAGCCGGTCCTTCTGCACCTGAAAGCAGCTTAGTAACACGGCGATACGCACAATACGCTAAACATCATGGCGCCGTTCCACAAAGCGACTGTAGCGCTACGATTGTCGTCAGTCTATGTTAAAGTATGGGAGTTACGACCACCTTAGCGTTATGATCGCTTTGTGGAACAGGGCCTTTGACCTGCGTTGGCTATGTATCTAGAGTGTGAAATACGCCTTCAGGAGGGATTCACCGATTATGTTCTCCTATAGTATCACTAATTATATGCTTCATTTCTCTTTTATACCTAAAGGCAAACTAACCTTTACCCTTTTATAATTTATCGTAATGGGATCTTTTAGAAACTCCCCTCGGAAGATTTCATGTCTATTTGTTTAATTTGGCAGAAAGTGGATAGGGTTTGTAGGCTTTCTAATGTGTTTTTTAATATTTTGAGTGATCTGCTCTACTAGACATGCATATTTAGGATAGAAGATATAAGATCACTTGTTGTTTCTTCAAAATCAGAATGACAGATTTTATTATAAATCAAAACAAAGCTTTGGTATGGAAAAATGGGTCAAACTTGCTGATTTTCGTGAAATATGTTTTCGATATTTGAACCAAGCTGATTAATGATAGAAACGTACAAAAATTGGGACAGCATCATGTACATCGGAATATTCTCGTTTTAAAAAGGCAAGATGTTAATCATAGGATCGTTTTCAACTACGTTCATTACGTCCCCTGGACTTGAAAATAGATGGACCCAGGTAATTCCCTGATTGTAGTACAGGTATATATACAGGACCACTGTCACTGCCCCGTGAGTCTAGTGATGATTTCAGTGAAGGATAGTTCCATAGGACTCGACCCAAACAAGTACAAGAAAGTTATTCCAAATATAACATTTATTTAACTGACCACTTTCTAAAAGACACTGTGTATTCATAGGATAGTTCCAGCCTACAGTTGGATTTGATGATTATAAAATGTGTGATTTCATATTTCTGTGGTTCTGATTGTACCAGTGTACGAAGCCCAACTCAATCCCCGGCTCAAATCACTCTGGTGTGATTTGGGCCCAGGCTGAGATCACTCCAGAATGATTTGGGCCCAGGCTGAGATCACTCCAGAATGATTTGGACCAAGGCTGAGATCACTCTAGAGTGATTAAGGCCTAGGCTGAGATCACTCCAGAATGATTTGGGCCAAGGCTGAGATCATTCTAGAGTGACTCTAGGGTGATTTGGGCCTTCATTGAGATGATTCTAGAATGACTTGGGCCTAGACTGAGATCAATCTAGAGTGATTTGGGCCTAGGCTGATGGTGACTGACAGACACAAGCTTTTCAACAATAGACTTTGCTTGTGACAGACATTTCTTATGATTATGGAAATGTTATATTTAGAAAATTGAATACAAATTTCTTGAACCAGCTATGTTCTTTCTGGGATTTATTTTAATATTGACAAGGTCCCAGCTTACAAGCAAGAATTCGAAGAGCTTACGGTTTCGGCTTACTCTTTTTGCGGACACGGTGTTATCATTCATTTGCAGTGAGCACCGTCAATTGTTTTACATTTACGCCCAATGAAACCTGTTTTCTTAATAGTGAGTGAGTGAGTTGGGTTTAATGCCGCTTTTAACAGTATTCCAGTTATATCGCGGCGTGTCAGCTTAATGTGGGAGGAAAGCCCGAAGTGATGCAGGTCTCAGACGTTTACCACTTCGGTGAAACCCACGAGCACGGGTATGGTGCTGACAAACCTAGAAACATAATCGGGGCGAACCGGGATTCGAACCCCGTGTCCAAGGGACGCAACTCTGCACAGCGAATCGCGGCGCCTTAGACGACTAGGCCATCCGTGCCCCCGTTTTTTAATAAAGTGGAAACTGTCTCTCTCTGGAATTGGCGTTATATTTTCTATAACAAGGGTTGAGTGCGTCATGATACATACTGGTGATACATAATACTAAATCATTTCTGTATGCCTGCAGTGTCAGGGTTTTCATTGACATGGGTATTTGTATGTTCTAAATATTTTCTAAATTGTCATTTTATTCCAGGTATAAACCTGTAACACCTTTAATAATAATAACAATAAGTGCATTTTTTGTGCGCCAGATTCCATTCACCAAGTGATGGCTCATAGCGCTACACTATTATTACCCCGGTCAGTGGATCAGTGAGCCTCGATTTTCTTTCTCAGCTCCCTAGGGTGAACAGAGGCACAATTCGAACAAAGTCACTTGCCTAAGGAGACACCACATGTGCTTCAGTGTGGGGCAGGACCGAAGTCCTAGAAACTCTCAAGAGTCAAGCTGCTGAACGTGGTCACCCATCCAACTACTCTCCGAGACCGACGTTGCTTAACTTCGCCTGATATGTGATCTGTGCACAGAACAACGTGCCACCACAAAATAGACTCTGCAAGTTTTGTACCAACTGTGTTGAAGATGAAATACACTTTCTTGTAACATGTGATCTTCACTCAGACCTACGTTACAATTTGTATATTTTCTAGTTTAGATCCCTCCTGCCTACAACTTAATCCAACAAACCAGTTTAATTATATAATGAATAATGATTCACTATGTGATAAGTTAGCGCTAATACTATTATAAAATGTATAAGCGTCGTTGTCACACACTCTGTTAATATCATATCACTATACATTGATGTATATTTTATATTTTAACTATCTGTGTAACACATATATTCGTGTCTCGTTGGCCAATGCTCGCCGGTGGATGTATTTTTAATTCATGCCATATTTGCCATGTTACTGTTTTTTATGCATCCAGTGACACGTTAAAAAAATATTTTCTTCTTCTTGCTTCATATAAAATCACAATGTACAATGGAATACTATTTTGGGTAAGTTCCTATCGATGTTAGTATAGCAGATAATAGAGACATAATCCTACCAACAACATCTGTGTAGCTCACACACAGCTGTGCCGCAGGTCAAACTGTTCGTATGACTTCGAAGGAAATTCGTTTCTCTTAACCACGCAGTGCACAATCAGTGGAGAAAGCAATCTGGCACAATCCATACCTAAGTAATTGCTCTCCATCGCTGATTAATCAACACCCTGCGTGTTTGACATCACTCACGTGGCAGTTGGCATGTTTCGACTGAACGAATTTGGACACGATGCATCACCAATTCACCGAACCTGACCATCCGATCCCGATACTCGCCCCTTACATGCATGGGTTGCTGAAGATAAATTCTATCTCGGATCTTCACGGCTATTGTTCATGGTGTCTACTTTCGCAGATATTTTTTTATGATTATGCGAATGTTTTGTTTTCTCTTTTATATGAAAACTGGTAAACTTCAACGGCCTACAGGAAGTTTGTTTTTTCCAATGCCCGATGCTATCCCTATTTTGACTTCGCACCTGGTATCATTACTATCTGATAGTGATTCATAAACACATGCTTATGATATAGTCGGAATCCTACTATAGATTCTGCTTTTGGCAGATATTGCTTGTCGCTTTGATTTCCCTCCATTGTTTGACAAGTAAAAACAAACTATAATATTGTTGGAAATGTTCATTTTAACTCGTAACAAATTGGTACTCTTTCTCCCTGTACGAGTACATTGCCTCTGGTTATTGAAACTAGTTACTTCCACGTCGCATCGTATTTGTCTTGAGGAAAGTCCATGTCTTTAGCAACTAAGGCAATAAGGTAGTTAATTTGGTTCTACGCCGTTTTGACATTTACTCCAGTAATATCACGGCGTGTCAGCTTGACGTGGGAGGAAAGCCCGAAGTGATGCCTGTCTCAGACATTTACCACGAGCACGGGTATGGTGCTGACAAACCTAGAAAAATAACCAGAGCGAACTGGGATTCGAACCCATGATCATAGGTTTCTGGCGTGCCCGTGGGACGCAACTCTGGACACTGAATTGCGGCACCACAGATTACTGGGCCACTGGATTACTGGAAGCAATATGCCAGCTATTTGGCGACAGTCTGAAAATAATTGAGGCTGGACGAGATAATTAGGAGAATGACACCATGAGCATCGATCTAATTAACAATGACATGCATCAGCCACGTCAGCGAGCCTCACCACCCACACCGCCTCCGTGGTCTAGTGGTAGAGCATCCGCCCGGAGAGCGGAAGGCCCGGGGTTCGATCCCCTGCCGCGTCATACCAAAAGACATTTAAAGATGGTACTTGTTGTTACCCTGTCTGGCGCTCGGCATTAAGGGGATAAAACAAGGACTAGTCGGCTCGGAGTCAGTATACTGTGTCTGAGTGGGGTATTCATGTTAAACTGCGGCATAGTTTCTCAGTGAGCTAGCACTATAAATCGGCATCAGTCCAGACTACAAGCAGCCACACAAACACACACACGTACATGCACGTCGCTATATAAGTGCAATAATCTTGGACGCGGCGTTTAACCCAATTTCACCTCACCTCACCTCACCTCACCTCACCTCACCTCACCTCATACATAATGTCTGCATTAACGTGAACGCAACGGGAAATACATATTCTATACATTATTAGTATGTATAAATATAATATCTACATTCTTGTTTTGTTTGTTCTAAATTAAAACGTCTGGCAAATGATTCGTATGTAACAGTCAAGTTAAGTATGTTTATTTGTTGTTTATTCAGTAATATTCCAGCGGTATGACGGCGGTAAATGATAGAGTCTGGACCAGACAATCCAGTGACTGACATCATTGACATCATTGGAATAGGATGACATACATCAACCAAATCAGCGAGCCTGACCACCCGATCCCGTTAGTCGCCTCTTACGACATGGGTAACCCAGTAGCAAAAGCGAGCATATTTTAATTATATTCACAGACAATACGGGGGCACGGGTGGCCCAGTCGTCTAAGGCGCCGCGATTCGCTGTGCAGAGTTGCGTACCTTGGACACGCCAGAAACCTATGATTATGGGTTCGAATCCCGGTTCGCCCCGATTATGTTTCTAGGTTTGTCAGCACCATACCCGTGCTCGTGGGTTTCACCGAAGTGGTAAACGTCTGAGACCTGCATCACTTCGGGCTTTCCTCCCACATTAAGCTGACACGCCGCGATATAACTGGAAAACTGTTAAAAGCGGCGTTAAACCCAACTCACTCACTCACAGACAATACGCAATTGTGAAATTTGTTTACAGACTTTTCAGGGATACCGAGCGCCCGCAGAGATGAGAATAGTTATACAATGTAGGTCCATTTAGTTCCAATGTAATTCATCTGGTTTTATTGAGCATCTATAGAACAAACCTAAATCCGGGCTAGATAATGGGCCCTCGTCAAGTAATATGATGCTTTATTATTCGACATTCTACCATGAATTTGGAATTTACTCGATTCTGATTGGTCAATCAGAGGCTATTAAATCACAATAAACCTCCTCTGATTGAAACAGCTGGTTTGACGGCAGCTTCACCGCGGAAGCTAATATTCGTAGAATGGTACTATTTTCAGTCATTGTCGGTAGGCTTATTCAAATAATTATATCTGCAATTACAGGTTACAAAATGCACAGATGCGGTTAATACAATATACAAAGGATGTGTGGCAATACATTTTGTGCAGAAAAACACGACAGAAATCAACAAAGGGAATGTATTTACGTTTTGGAGACAACAGAGAGCTTGGAATTTTGGCGCTTCTCTATATATGACTGTGACGTCATATCTTTTGCGTCACAATGAGCGGCATGACGTCATAATGGTGACGTGCGATGTAGAGCGAAAGCCTTGCAAAGCTTGCTTTGTTTTCTTTACGGATGCCCACCTCATGTTTGCTTACCAAGTTGCCATGCTTATATGCTTTCAATGCCTGTCATATGTTCGATTGAAGTATTACGGTATAAACTGCTTGAGGATATACAGCACCATATATTTTTTTCGGTGATTCCGTAATTCAGATCGATAACGCATTCAAAACACTGAACTCAACCCATGACGCTTCACTCAGTATATTTGCTAACACCAAAGAGTTCGCATTTTATTTAGTCATGGTAGAATGGAGATAAACATACTGTGTTTTCAATGTAGAGCTAGGTTACCTGTAGATTTAACCCCGCTAAATTTAACATTATATAAAGTTAAAATTATGAACAAGGTTTGACCTCTGAGGTTTGAAGAGTAGTTTCCCTTTGACCCTTAACATCTTAGGTTGTAAGTGTTAAGTTTTAAGTTTTGACATGACCTGTGCGACAAAGATAACAAATATTGTAAACTTTTCGGCATAATAAATTCGTTATGGTGTTTTTAGTTACCTATATGGTGTCATATTAGGTTAGCTGACGCCTCGCCCAATATTTTTCAGCTTCTCTAATATGACACCGTATACGGCAACTAAAGACACCATAACGAAAAGTATTATGCCCCAAAGTGAGATTGACCAATCAGAGAGCAGAACTACTGACCCCAGATGAGCCCGTATACCGTCAGTAACAGCCATCTTGGATTTTCCAACACCCACCTCACATTTCACATGGAAATTCTGGTACCGAAATTTGTTATTTGACATGGTTTTGTGTTTTCCTATCATTGATTGTGATGTGCAAGGACATTTAAGATCACGTTCGTGACTTTATTGATAAAGATTATAATTTTCAACAAGGTTTGGCCTCTAAGATTTGAAGAGTGGTCTCCCTTTGACGTCAGCAATGGCTGTCAAATGCTTTGCTAGTAGCGATATGGATATAACTTTTCGGCCTAATAAATTCGTTATGGTGTCTGTAGTTGCCGTATACGGTGCCATATTAGGTTAGCTGAGTAAAGACACCATAACTAAAAGTATATAGTCATAAAAGAAAAGGAAATGACACACAACTCATTGATTCGGCTTGTTTTGGACTGGATCCTGTAGCTACAAAGTAGTTGTTTTATGTAATGCAGCAACTGGAGCCTGAAGTTACATTGTAAGTTGTTGCTGTGTTGTGGAACCTGAAGTTACATTGTAAGTTATAGCTGTGTTATGGAGCCTGAAGTCACATTGTAAGTTATTGCTGTGTTGTGGAACCTGGAGTTACATTGTAAGTTATTGCTGTGTTGTGGAGCCTGAAGTTACATTGTAAGTTATTGCTGTGTTGTGGAACCTGAAGTTCAATTGTAAGTTATTGCTGTGTTGTGGAGCCTGAAGTTCAATTGTAAGTTATTGCTGTGTTGTGGAACCTGAAGTTGCATTGTAAGTTATTGCTGTGTTGTGGAGCCTGAAGTTACATTGTAAGTTATTGCTGTGTTGTGGAACCTGAAGTTACATTGTAAGTTATTGCTGTGTTGCGGAGCCTGAAGTTACTTTGTAAGTTATTGCTGTGTTGTGGAACCTGAAGTTACTTTGTAAGTTATTGCTGTGTTGTGGAACCTGAAGTTACATTCTAAGTTATTGCTGTGTTGTGGAACCTGAAGTTACATTGTAAGTTATTGCTGTGTTGTGGAACCTGAAGTTACTTTGTAAGTTATTGCTGTGTTGTTGAACCTGAAGTTACTTTGTAAGTTATTGCTGTGTTGTGGAACCTGAAGTTAAATTGTAAGTTATTGCTGTGTTGTTGGCTTATTTTCTCACATCAGAATGCTTGTCCGAACCTCTGCCTCCTGTACACATATTCAACTTATCATGTAATTTATCTGTAAGAATAAAAGTCTTCGTCGCTGGAAGTGAAATGGTCCTCTGATGGTTACTTTTCTCTATGTGGCTCAGAAGCGATTGTGACACAAGGGTGGTGGGATCTATTGTTATTATTATTATTAAAAACAAAGAAACAAATGTATAATTTCCAGAACCTGCCAGGACATACTATGTAAACGACGACATATTTTATACAAATAATTTACAATGTGTTATATATTAAAACTTATGGTTTTATGTTTTAAACATAGTCAAATGAATATTTCTCATATATTCTCATAAGTCGCTGAGCGATTGGTCAAGGGTATTTTACAATATTTTCCGAAAAATATATTCTATTGTATATTTTAATGTGTCTGGTGAACCCATGAGTGTCTGTCTGTATAAAGCATACTGCTGCTATGTCACAAGCTCAAGGACCAGTGAAGATCCGGGATAGAATAAGTCTTCAGCAACCCATGCTTGCCGTAAAAGGCGATACTATGCTTGTCGTAAGAGGCGACTAACGGGATCGGGTGGTCAGTCTCGCTGACTTGGTTGATGCATGTCATCGATCCCAATTGCGTTGATCGATGCTCATGATATCAATCACTGGATTGTCTGGTCCAGACTCGATTATTTACATATAGCTGGAATATTGCTGAGTGCGGCGTTAAACAACAAACAAACAAACAAACAAACACAAGCTCCAGCTTACTGTATGGGTCTGTATAATAAGAAAAACTAAATTAAACGAGTTCACTCAAAATTTAAATCGCTAAACTTGTTAGAACTGTTTGATACAAGTATGTTGTTACAACTTTTTTAAACGCTATAATCAACAATTTCATTGGTGCTTGGAACCAGGAGCTTGATTGTCCCGAGAGTTGACGAGGCAAGGGAGGTAATAAACGTTGACAGTATCTAACCTTCGAGTCTAACTTTGGAGCTGAATTATGCTTGACAACCAAATGTTTTCCCGTAGATTTCTAAAGTGGCGTTATATTTATTTTTTTAAACAACTAAGCATTCAACAACTATTTTCTATACGTGTGTGCACAGTTTGGCCTTAGAGCAGCTATAAAAAAAACAAAAAATACTAGCTTACAATAGCCAGCTCCTTTTCCGAGTACAGGAAGCTGAACACCACCCCCAGTTTCGCACCAAGTGTCACCTACTTGAAAATAGCTGTGGTCACATTCAGCACAAGTCATCATGTTGAAAAAGACCGTACTAAATATAGAAAAAACATGGTCGGTTTTAATAACTGGATGGATGTATATTTAAAAGACATAAAAATCTTACAGAATATCCTCCAATCACAGCCTGCAGATATATCTCGACCTGCACTGAAGGCTGCACCCTACGGTAACCGCACTGTCCTAACTTGTTCTGATTTGATGTAGTAGAACCTTGACATGTGACATACCATGGAGCCACAGGCGAGTTCTCTCCCTGTTCAGATGTGGAACACCACCCCTCCATGAAGAAACGGGACGGTACTGCAACAAACCGTATAAAGAACGAACCAATTCAACTGCCCGGATTCTGTGGAGGATGAGATGCATGTGTTACTCCAGTGTCCAACTTTACAAGCATTTAACAATAGATATGTTTGCATTATGTTGTCAGTTTTATCCTGACTTTATTACAGCCCCTGAAAATATTCATGTCTTGCCCTAATATTATGAAAGTTTGTGCCAAAACCTGCAAGTATGTTTTTGACTTTAGGAGTTCGTGTGTGTATGGATTATTACAGTGTGTATTATATTTTATGCTAAATATTATATGTATATAATTACATCTCTCATAATCCCGTAAGGGATGGCTCAGTTATATAGTGTTGTATATTATGTCTTATCTGTTTATTTTTTTTAAAAACAATCAAGAAACGCATACAAAAGCAAGTCTAGCCAGCTCTAGCTAGCTCTGTTCCACAGTCTATGAAAACAGCATAGGGATATAGTTTTGTTTATTTTTAGAGTCAAGAAGGATATTTTGTGATATAAGATTTCAAAGACTAAATGTTAGTCTAGTTCGGTATGTGCGCACCATTGCGTTGAGTAAGACATTCGCTTCTGCACCAGACCTGAGGTACAACTTGAGGGCTGCCACAGGAATCCGTCTTTCGAAGTCAACGATACGAAACAGGTTGAAGACTTCGGGTCTGAAAACAAGACGTCCTGTCAGAGTACGCGTCTAACTGTGGCACACAAGCGCTTCAGACAACAGTGGGCACTGCCGTTTAGAGGTCGTCAACAGCGGCATTGAAGACATACCATGTTTTCTGATGAAGCCATGTTCTTCAGCAGTCAAAGAGCACGTAGCGTAGCGTCATGGTCGGCGCTGGCATCACATACGACAACACAACGAATCTGATGATCGTGCAGGGGTATATGACCAGTCAACGTTATGTGGACCAAACTGAAAGTCCAGTGGTCTTGCCATTTCCCCAGTGCGAAGGTCAGAACCTTGAGTTCCAGGATGACAACGCACGTCCTCCCAGACTCATGTTGCTACCGACTGTCTGAGACAGCGAGGGGTCACAACATTGCCCTGGCCAGCCAAATCTCTAGACATGTCACCAATTGAACACCTTTGGGATGTTCTGGGTCAAAGGGTTCGCAACCGACCTCAGAGTTTCCAGAACTTGCAACAGCTTGGTCAGGCAGCACAAAGAGAATGTCGAAGGACACCATGGGAGACAATCTGTCGACAATCCGGTGCTGATTACTCTGAAATATAATTGAAATGAAACATTACTGTAATATTACTATTACTATAATAAGTGAGTTAGAATTTAAAATTTAACGTTAATATAGCGACGACTATACTGAGGAAAAGGGAGCCCAAATGTAAGTCTAGTGAATGATGAACTGGCCACCAAGAACCAGACCCACCCCATACACACACACTACGGGCTTCAGTGATTCAGTTTGGGCTCTTTTCTGCGTGGATAGTGACGTATCTCCCATTTCCTTGTTTACAGACATGGTTTCTATAAGGTAGGTGCTACAGAATGTATTCAGTTCCGTCAACTACTTCTTCTGTATCATTATAAGTAGAATTGTTCCTAACTGCGTCATTTGCCATATGTGTTTCAGAATATGTGTTGCGTTGTCGGTTCATGTAATAGCGATGTCCTGGTCGCGCTTGGCTCGGCACAATGATATAAAATGGCTGCGATGTTATTCGTGTTGAATGTATTGGTAGTGCAACGCCAGTGGTCGTTCACGAAAATCCTTTACTCTGCGGGATTTACTACTGAAAAATAGGAGGAACTGTATTATCAGTGGCATTCGTGCCCAACAAAGCCAAATAGAGACTCATGTGCCCCTAGAAGGACCCGTGAAGATTCCGGGGAGGAATAGGTCTTTAGCAACTTGCCCTAAAAGGCGACTAACACTAACGACTTATAACAACGAGCACATTCTTAAATAGCATGGTTCATAATGAAATCAGTAATATTATCATCAAATGTTTGCTGATCTACACATATTGAATTTAATAACTTTTGAAGTATTCAAACCAATTATCGAGCGTTATAAACGAAACATTACCTACCATTAACATTAACAGAGATTTAATTTTACGCCCAAATACTATACAATCCTTGTCATTATTGGCTGACGATCTTCCCACTGTTGTCGTTTATTATTTGAAACTTTACGAAACAAACTTTTTCCTTTCAAGATACTGTTTTCAATTAGTGTCTGTTTGACATCTTCGAAGTAAAATCAAAAACGTTTATTTCGTTTTCTTTATGTGTGTTTTTAACGCCGCACTCAACAATATGTCCGCTATTTTCAGTGGTTTGGGTGTGTACATATTTTCAAAACATTTCATTTTCAATGCTTCTTTGACACGCTCTGTTTGCATTAAGACACCCTTCCCGGGGCACAATGGTGCAGGGTGGGGGCGGTATTTATTCCTCCTTGGCATTGATTGCATGAGTGCACATTAACTTATAGGTCACATAAACGATATATAGGGTCCCAGTACAGCATCAGAGACGTATCTTTACTTACACTGTATGTAACCAGTGAACACCTGGAAATTTACTATTTGATAGTGATTTATAAACACGTGCTCATGATATAGTCGGAATTGTAAACCGACTCTGCTTTATGCAGAGATTTCTATTGGATATCGAAAGGGTTTTGTCGCTTTATTCAACTGGGCTGATAGATACGCTGTAGATGGTTGTAAAAATGGGAGGGTAAGAAAGAAGTTCAGTAATATGGATTTAGGACACCTGTTAAACGCAACAGGTTTTACAGATAACGTGTGTGAGTGAACACAGGCTGTTTGAATGAGTATGTTACCCGTTGGAGTAAGGAGAGGGGCGAATTGGATTAACAAATTTCCTTTTTTCCTTGTGGCAGGAGAGTCAATTGCGTCCGTCACTGGCCACATAGATCCTAGAGTATATAGTTACATTCTACAAGGCCACTACCATTGTTATAACCTAGTGATGCACGCAAGTCTCGTTGACAACGGATGTCAATCTGTCTACCATACAATACTGTCGTTTAACTGTCTTTTTCAAAATATTAATTGTATAAGCTTCGTTAACAGATTGACGTATGTCGTATACAGTCCTCTTGTTTGATAAAACGGTAACTGGGATAACTGAAAAATCAACTGGATGTTACATCATTTATATCAGCTAAGTGTCCTGTTTGTAAAAGAATATGCATTAGACATCAGGTTTAAAGACCGATGTTAAGATCGTACAGACAATGGTAGAAACAAACTGAAATAGATTGTAATTGAGGCAATATTGTATTAAACAACCTGTCTCTGCACAGGCGGTTCCCTAGGGTAGAATATTGCATGGACAACACAAACTTGTTTGACTGTTTGACTTTATTGACGAATAGTAAGTGTTTTCATGCTATACGTGTGCTTCCATATACACATTACAAATTCAGATATACCACCTGTGTGGAGCATTCTGAAGCTGAAAACTGCGATGCCAAATATTAAGTGCATTCACACACAGAAGCAATATGACCGCCTCCGTGGTCTAGTGGTAGAGCGTCCGCCCGGAGAGCGGAAGGTCCGGGGTTCGATCTACGGCCGCGTTATACCAAAGACGATAAAAGATGGTACTTGTTGTTACGCTATCTGACGCTTGGCATAAAGGGGCTAAAAAAGGACTGTGTCTGTATCCTGTGTCTGAGTACAAATGTACATGCACGTCGCTGTATAAGTGCAATAATCTTGGACGCGACGTTAAGCCAAATTTCACCTCACCTCACCTCACCTCACCTCACCTCACCTCACCTCACCTCACCTCACAGAAGCAATATTATTATTATTATTATTATTATTATTATTATTATTATACTATTCTGATTTGTAGTAAATAAAGTATTGAATAAATGTTGTTGACTTAACGTTAGTTTTAGTGTCTCCGATAGATATGCTTCTCAGTTTATTGACAGATTTGATCAATAGGGATGACGTATATGTAGTCACTTTCAATGTACCTGCTAATAAGAATTTTCAATTGTCATGTAATAACACTGTTACAAAAAATCTGGCTGTATTTTTGTATCGGGTGTGAATAGTTGATTCGTCTGGTCAGACGTTTACGATTCTTACCCGATCGAATGAATGGCACCACACATTCCAGCAGAGATTTAATTTGTTTTATTTTATTATATACATGTATTGTTAATTGTGGAAGATACTGACATCACTGTATCTCAGAATGCAGAACCGATAACATCCAAACGTGTAACAAGTACACCGAGAAATGTTGCATATCATTTCCTGTATATTCCTGCTTGAACAAAGAGCCTACATGTAAGCTGTATACGTAGTCGGTGCAATGTGTGTCCGCATGTACAGTCTCAGCTGGCTAACGTCACATTTCCCATCAAGTCAGCTCTATTTTTCAAGCATTATTTCCGAAGACAGTTTTGAATGAAAGAAATTCGTTTTATAATCATATTTATCAAACCTACGCGTATTTTACAAATTAAAACAACTTATACACCATTCTACATTTCGCTCCGATGGACATGGACCATTCAACTCGCTCGCGAAGGTCGAAGGTTGTATACGACTTGAAAGCGAATACTTTATGAGATAGCCAGAGCGATCCAGGCGTCAGACTTTAAAACGTTTGAAACTCCGTAATTAGCAGGGTGGCTACCGAATGCTGAATATAAACTGACAGCGAGTTTAAAATAATATGCAAGTTGGAACAAATCAAACGTTCAAATTAGAAATATCAAACAACCACTTGCAAGTCTATGAACTTCTACTTCCAAGTCCTTGGAATGTGACGAGGCTCCTGGATGGCATGATAATATGCTTAATAGTTCAGCTATTGTCGAGGATGGCCAATGCGAACGTGTTGTCGGTCACTGGTTTGTTGTGGAACTTGGAGAAAGTCGCAGAACTACTCCACCCTGCCGTTTTCAGTATAATCTGAAGCGGCACAGAATGTCGTAACGCATCACTAGTCGACGCCATTCCAGTTCTGTGTGGCGTCAACGTATTCATGTCTATACCACTCAACTGAAGCACCTGCTTGATCCAGTGTGACTCAGTATCTTTGATTACAGGCTTATGCCGCTGTGCTGTGAAAAGCTGATTCTCACGGTTCCGCATGGGAGCTGTTCTGTAAAGCCCTAACAATACACAGACTGGTGTCGGGCCGGGAAAGCGAATGGAGGGGTAAGGGAATGGGGACCGGGAAGGCGAATGAAAAGATCAGTGATGTGTACCCTCGTTATGTATACAACGGACACTTATACATTGAGGACACTGGGGTGTTGTGAGACGGAAAAGTGAAGAAAGAGATAAAAACAAATTGAACTCAGAGAATGTGATTACTAACTTCCATTGAACTCGTGGGTAGAAGGATCTTGGAGCAAGGACCTGTGGAATCACTTCGGAAACCAGGGACGCAGAACAAACAACAACCTTGAAGGATGGCATCATCACCTGAACAAGAGCGCCCAGAAGACTCACCCTAACATCTTCGAGGTAGTGAATCTTCTGAAACGTGAACAATCTCTAACAGAAGTGAGGGTTGAGCAGCTAGGCGCTCACCCAAGAGCACCTGCTCGGAAGAGAAAATACCGAGTGATTGACTCTAGACATGAGCTACACTGACGATGTGGCAGATCTACTGCACTGGGAATGAACTGAATTATTACATAAATGATAAAATGTATGTCTATATACATCTTCAAATACATGCATGATATATGATATGTTATACTATACTTGTTATATATTGACTTTGTTGCCCCAGATTAAATAGTGTCCTCATTTCATTGGTGTTTTCTTTGTAATTAACCAGAACTGGAAAGGCGATCATCTGCCATAATAAGAATTTTTGTGATGACCGGTAAGGCGAACGTAATTTCTAACTCTGAGGGATTGATTTTCGCCTTCCCGGCAGTTCGGAGTGTATGCCGGTGTCCCGGTATAAACTCTCCCCCGTACAAATTCTCCCCCCGGAGAGTTTATACCGGTACAGATTCTCCCCCGGAGAATCTGTTCTGAAATCAAATCTCTCCCGGGCGGATATGTTTCGCGCCCCCCTCAGTATAAAGTCTCCCCCCTGATTATTCGGCTTGTTGCAATGTCTTTCAGTACTATATTCTTTAAATAGATATCTTTAATGTAAGGAGGGTTGCTTTAAAAAATAGATTATGAAATATGGTCATAATGAATTGATATTTCAATATATTTTATTTGGTAACTGTACCTTCCATCCTAAAATAATTATAAGATATATATCATACCAAACAAATTTGAATGAAATTACTTAACGTAACAAATACATGTACGGTTACTGTTGTAACTGAATTCAGAAATCTTATTAATCCTCGCAAACATTCGGTTTTAACACTAACTACTTAAAAACTGTCAACATATCCATGCGCGCCTCCTGCTCAGGCTGTCCGTTATACTTTGATTTAAGATCTAAAATATATTCCTTAATACAGGCTATACGATTTAAAAATGGTATCAGTGGCTAGAATATCATTGTGCAACCAGGTTTCTGTTAAACACCCCCATACATACAAGTAACTAAATGTATATTTAGATAAATATTTAACCCAGAAAAACTAAAGGAGAGAAAACAATAAATAAAAAAGTACATAAACAAATAAACATTAAAACCTTGAGGAATATGAAAAGCCAATGTGTAATGCTAAAGCCGAAGACATGATAAACTGTACCAACATTAACATGTTCCCCGATATGCATGCTTTACCTGGGTTACATACATAAATTTATACGTGCCAACAGCCATGCACGCAAGTAAAACTTGTTCAGAAGCTGATATTCTCCATCAAAATATACCACAAAGTAACCACATAGCAAAAGCAGTTTTAGAAAATTACAATTATTGAACTGCATGACAAGTCTATATATAAATATATAGTTCGGGGAAGAAAATGTTCCGTGAGTCCTCGAAAAAAAGTCAGTGTCTTGCCTGTGTGTTTTCTTTGATGAGAATGTTTCTCACCGACCTTAGCGTGTAGGGGTGTGATGTCCTGGGCAGGAAATGACAGTGTTTTGACTACTCGTCTTTCATTAATTAACGTGTTGGGCATCCCTAATTAACCTTTATATGTTAAACCAACACAGGATGTTTTCTGGAAGTGGACAATCGCGAATGTCATAGGGCTGACATGACACGTGTTAATAACTGTGCTAGAACTTCTAAAGTTACTAAACATTCTTTATATCTAACGACTAGTATTATATCTACCTATATACCACTTTATTGTCACATATTGCGGTAGTTAAAGAAAGCACAGTGCTCAAAGTGAAGCCCTTTTCACTCCACATTCTCAACATCGTCTCTATCAGAAGTGTTTGGCTTGTCTATAGATGTAAACACATTTGATGATACATCTGTGTGTTTAAAGCGGATTTTATACAGTCCGGGCCAAGTCAGACCCAACACAAGCCAAACACAAGTATTTATAAAACGACCGGGGGGGGGGGGGGGGGGGGGGGGGGTATTCGGGGGGGGGTTATTTCGTAGGGTGGGGGAGAGTTTATTTCGAGAGGGGCTGAACTGTACCGGTAAAAATACGCCGGTAAAAATAATTATAAGATATATATCATACCAAACAAATTTGAATGAAATGACTTAATGTAACAAATACATGTACGGTTACTGTTGTAACTGAATTCAGAAATCTTATTAATCCTCGCAAACATTCGGTTTTAACACTAACTACGTAAAAACTGTCAACATGTCCACGCCGTTATACTCTGATTAAAGATCTAAAATATATTCCTTAATACAGGCTACGATTTGAAAATGGTATCAGTGTAATACCAGGGGCTAGAATATCATGGTGCAACCAGGTTTCTGTTAAACATACAACATCATAACTATCTAATTCAGCACTGATTAAATCTACTTTAAAATCTACTAAGACTGCGTACGTTTATATGTATAATCTTTATAAGCAAAGTAACCCAAAATATAGATAAATGTGTATCATCTTCCCGAAATGATTAGCATGTAGAATAGATTCAAAAACACCTGTATTGAACAACATCAACCGGCATCGTCAAAGCAAAGTGTACATGTAATTGTTACAATGGGGCTGGCGGTGAATATTAATGAAGAACATCTTGTTAAAAAGACACACCGAAACTGATTTGCATAACTGATGACCACAACATATTGCAAAATATCAAAATAGTAAAAATGATACAGTTTAACCTCACACTGAAGAGAAAACAAGAACGACACAGAGAAGTAAAATAGTACGTCATATAGAACTGAGATAAAGTAATCTGAGAAGGGATTCATACGTTCTATACAACTTAAAAATATATATATTATTATGAAAAACGAAAGGAAAGGTGGGACCCCCACCCCTTCCACACCCTCAAAATCAATAAAAAAAATAAAAATCAACAAATACCACACACACACACACACACACACACACACACACACACACACACACACACACAGTAACTAAATGTATAACTCAGAAAAAATAAAGGAGAAAAAAAAATGATTAAAAAAACACATAAACAAATTAACATTCAAACTATTGGCAACTGCATGGCAAGTATTTATAAAACGACCGGGGGAGGAAATATTCTGGGGGGAGATTTTATTTCGTAGGGTGGGGGGAGAGTTAATTTCGGGGGGGGGGGGGGGGGGGGGGGATTTTATTCTGGGGCGAATATATTTCGTGACACCGGCAGTGTGTTCTCGGCCTGGTGCGATCCAGATCAAGACTCTATGGTCCGGTTACCCACTCTAAAGCTGAGGAAGCATCACAATGTCGACGAACTTAGAGCTAAACGACGCGGACGGGTAGCTATAGGAAGACGGAGCGTACGTCAACAGAACACTCACATTTTACAGATCTCTTGTATGTACATTGTAAGTTAAATGTGTTATCGCTTAATGTATGTGGACGTCACGACTGCTGAAGCCCTGATTTCATTCACAATGTATTACAGTATGGCATTCACCGAGACCAGAATAAGTGATGAGGACGATATAAATATACCTCGATTCTCTATCTTTATGAATAACAGAAATAAACATGTGCATGTATTAGACAAATCAAATGATGTAATAACATAGTATCTGCTCTCAAAAGACCTGTAGATAATGACGTTTATCTTGGACATACCCTCTGAAAACAGTCGATACGCCTCACCTGACCACTTTCTTACATTTGAGGATGATATAATAAACTTCTCTAATCATTCAGACTATATTTGCGTAACGGGTGACTTTAATGCAAGAACTATAAATCTTCATGATTTTTTATCTTCAAATTGATGTTTTATTTGTGACGAAAGACAATATTGACAGTGATATATTATACTCGAGTATTCAAGTACTTGAAAATAAAAATATTTCACTGCTGCTGCAACGGACAAATCGTCTAACAACTAGGGGAGGGAACTGTTGTGTGAGAATACTGGAATACTGGAATTAAAATCTTTAATGGCCGTCTCGGCTGTGATGAGGAACACGGGCAGTTAACCTGTAAGGACGCCAGTACAGTGGACAATTGTATTGCCTCAGCAAAAACCTTTCACCTCATAGACACATTTTATATAACTTAAAGTGATTTCGACCCTATTTCCCGGATGTACATTGTGGTGTGTCCTTTTCACTGAAATATATCCCTGTAAACCCCGTACATACGAATAAATGTGTCAGTTCTGGGATGATACAACGTACAAGTGTAAATAAGTTGGACAATGCCCTATGTGATACATTTGTAAATAATACTGACAAACTCGTTTCAGTTGATCTGTGAAAAGATATTGAAAATGTTGATGTTGAAAATGCAAATACTTGTGTAACCTCACTATGTCAATTCAAAATTAGAAGCTATCCAAAAAGAAAACAACGAGCTAAAGACGACAATTGCTCAACAATCTGTGACGATTTCATCACTTGTAGATAGACTTGATCGAAGTGAAACTTTCTCTAGGAAAAACAACCTACTTATATTTAGAATAGACATGGAAGACAAAGAAGATAATGTTGACACTATTCATAAAGTAAAACAGATTTCGACGAAGAGCTAGATGTGGGCTATAGA
This sequence comes from Haliotis rufescens, assembly GCF_023055435.1. NCBI lineage: Eukaryota > Metazoa > Mollusca > Gastropoda > Lepetellida > Haliotidae > Haliotis > Haliotis rufescens. Next base: position 22,642,534 of record NW_025963879.1, read on the forward strand.
AACAAGTTCGATACAGTAATTAGATTGGAGAAGAAACAAAACAACTCGACAAGTCTTCCAATTCTGGTGAGGTTTATCGCTAAAAATCACAGAAAGTTCCATTTAATGTTTGTAAAAGAATAATCATAGGGTGTTTTTATGTCAAACCAGAAAATACTTATAAGAATGATGGCATAGAAATTATTGAAAATGATATAGCTATTTTAAAAGATGAATATCCAAACAGTGAATTTATCCTTTTGTGGAGACCTTAATTGTCGGACAGGCGTTGAGGCTGATTTTATATATTTTGACAACTCTGACTATTTTCCTCTTGATGAGGTGGTACATGACAAGGTTGATGCACACCCATTATATCCGGACCGCAAAAACAAAGATTCAGTTGTCAACAATTATGGAAAAGAGCTTTTAGATTTGTGTAAATCATTTGGTTTTTATCCGTTAAACGCTTCGGTGAAACTCTCAGAGGACAGTTAATCTGATGACCCTCGCCATGTTGGTTAAGGGTATACCACCAGTGTGTAGACAGACAGTTTAGTGAAATCCTTCTTTTGAAGAAGGACCCCCTTGTCATAGCTGGGCAGGTGACCAAATGCGTGCCTGTATACGTCAAGCTCTATGCGTGCAGATAGTTGATCAAGCTCTATGTGTGCACATAGTTGATCAAGCTCTATGGGTTCAGATAGTTGATCAAGCTCTATGTGTGCAGATAGTTGATCAAGCTCTATGTGTGCAGATAGTTGATCAAGCTCTATGTGTGCAGGTAGTTGATCAAGCTCTATGGGTGCAGATAGTTGATCAAGCTCTATGTGTGCAGATAGTTGATCAAGCTCTATGGGTGCAGATAGTTGATCAAGCTCTATGGGTGCAGATAGTTGATCAAGCTCTATGGGTGCAGATAGTTGATCAAGCTCTATGTGTGCAGATAGTTGATCAAGCTCTATGTGTGCAGATAGTTGAACACCTGGCGACTTGACTGCTGTCTTCAGTCAGCTCTCAACAGAAGCTGAAGCGAGCCTCAGGCGCTCACCGGCCATGGAAGGGCAGTTGTAGTCCTCCAGGAGATGGCAGGGATATGGCAGAAGGGGGTCTTCTTCTAAGGGGCAGTCCGCCCACTCCACTAGATAAAGAAGACCCTACAATAAATAATGAAAAGTATAATTTCGATTCATATCACCTCCCTCAGGAATAAGCTAATATTTGATACACTCAGGTAACACACGGGATAGGTTGAATGGAAACACACTGTATGTCATTATTTTAATAATCCACACGTCTGATGGTCCCTCGCTTAGAACTTGAGGATATAAATACAATGAAGTGAGTAGCCATGAAATATAAACATATAAATACAGTTCATTTATATGCTAGCCCTTTGGGCTTGTTTGGGATTTTTTTTATTTCCATCCAGTTAGTATTTAATGTGTAATACATAATATTCATCTTAGTGAGTCATATATAATAAATAATGCTGGTAAGTGAGCGAGTAGGGTTTAACTCCGCTTTGAAAGTATGTCAGTTATATCAGGGCGTGTCAGCCTAATGTGGGAGGAAAGCCCGAGGTGATGCAGGTCTCAGAGGTTTAACACTTTAGTGAAATCCACGAGCCTGGCCAGCTAGAGTGAGTGAGTGATTGAGTTGGGTTTAACGCCGCTTTTTACAGTATTCCAGTCATATCACGGCGTGTCAGCTTAATGTGGGAGGAAAGCCCGAAGTGATGCAGATCTCAGACGTTTACCACTTCGGTGAAACCCACGAGCACGGGTATGGTGCTGACAAACCTAGAAACTTAATCGGGGCGAACCGGGATTCGAACCCACAATCATAGGTTTCTGGCGTGCCCAAGGAACGCAACTCTGCACAGCGAACCGCGGCGCCTTAGACGACTGGGCCACCCGTCCCCCCATAATGTTTACAAAAACAAGTGATTGAAACACAACTTTTGGATAACCGTTAACCATAATAAATACTAAATATCTTACATGAACAAATAACGCAGTATTTAAAATTATAGCTCTTAATATTGTCTGAATATGTCTGATATGAGCATTACTATGGGAATTGTCAAAACGATTTTCAAAACGCAAGTACAATTAATCGCCTGTCGGACAGAAATCTTGACGAATTTTGGTTGATATTATAAAAAGAGACCTTCAATGAGTTCTGCTTACATTATTATCTTGATATAAATTCTCTTAGTTTCATAGACTTTTTACGCAATAACATAGGCTTTTAGTTCATCGCAAAAGTTTCCAGGTGTTATAATGCATAAAATAACATATCCTTCATTTCGGATTGTCAGGTTCCTGTTTGGGATGGTTTGTTTTCGGAGATGTAACCTGACAACTTAAACTATTTGTCGAAAGTATAGGAGATAAAATACATTTTAAAAATCATCATAATGTATTTTATATTATATGTTTTCTTATTGTTCCCATCATTTAACATATCAACATACCTGGGGAGACTTGCGCTTCCAAATGAGTCTTTCTATGGGGTAGATTCCAACTGTGACACGATTGCTGAAAGACTTGTTGAAAGAAACAGTCTGTCCTTCGTGGAGCGCTCTGTAGTTTGTGACAATTCTAGGGCGAAGTTCCATGTTTAACATTTGGCGAACTGATGAAACACACCAATGAGATTCCACAAGCTTGTAGAGCTTATTCTTTCAATCCAATTAAAACACAATATGAAGAACATTTCTGTGCTTTTGTAGCCGGGGTAGTGGTTTTTATCCGGCTCGGGCCGTTGGGAAACACAGACACAGGCAGATGGTGATAATGGATTTATTTCAAGGGGGGTGGCTGCTGTTGAAGAACTACCTGAAGAAAAGAAAATGTCCTTCCTCCTCAACAGCAGCACATGAAGTCATATATTTGCAAGTTTACAGGTATTATTTATCTTAAATATAAAAGTACAAAAGCCATTGATAAACTATACTAAAACTAACTTTAATGTTAAATTACTGTTATATGTTCATTATAGGATACTTGGAAAGCACATGGTCCAAAATGGACCATGTGGTTAATTATTTTACAAGCAAGTTTTATAATATCAATATTCCATTTACTAATTTAATATTACTTTAAATGATATTATATATATATTATTCAATTTAATTCAGCACCCTAATATAGATATTAATTTCTGACAGAAGCAGATGAAAACAGATTGAAATATGGCCATTCCATACCTGAAGAAAAGAAAATGTCCTTCCTCCTCAACAGCAGCACATGAAGTGAGGAGGAAGTCAGGTATGGAAGGAAGCTACCTGTAGAGGACCAGGGTGGCCAATTAGAAGACAGATTGCATTAAGCATCAAAGGAAGTGCTTAATGCAAGATATAAATAGACTGAGGGAAACCCTACAGGTGTAAAAAATGTCTAAAGATAGACAGAAGGTTGAAGGGGAAGATCTGGTGAGAGATTCCCAGAGACTGAAAATAAGGGTGTTGAGTTGTTTAAAGAGTTAGATACTGATATTCAACTGTAGACAAGACAAACATTGAACATATAGATGATTATGATGATGATGTATGAATAATGATATAACTATAGGAAGAATATAAGGTACCCTGCTACACTTTCATTGTCCCCTATATCATAACGAGGATGACAGTACAAATAATGTTGTCATAGAAATTAGAAACCGACAGGTGTAACTCTAATGGACCAAGTTATGATTTCATATCAATTAAGTGAGTAAGTATAGTTTAACGCCGCTTTTAGCAATATTCCAGCAACATCACGGCGAGGGACACCAGAAATTGGCTTCACACATTGTACCCATGTCGGGAATCGAACCCGGGTCTTCGGCGGGACGAGCGAACGCTTTAACCACTAGGCAACCCGACCGCCCTTCATATCAATTAAGGACGAGTGTAGGTACGCATAATCGGGTATAGACAAATTCGAAGATTATCAACATTTCCTCGCGAAATTAACATTGTTCGTAATGTTAAAAACGACAGCAGTGGATATTAATGGTTATCATACTTTGTATGAAGGTCTTATAGAATGATTTCAAAATGACTCAGATGACGCAATAAATACAATCGTTGCTGTGCCTTTTGTAAATGTAATCCGTATCAACACTCCATGCTAGTTTGTGATCAGGCTTATTTCATTTAGTTCATAATCGCGTCATTGTTTCCTGAACATTCAATAGCATGTTGGCTTCTTGACACCAGTTTGTAAATTATGTACACTAATTCAGAAATTCTTTAACAGTTCAGCGAGCGCTGCGACATCTGAACATTTCAGTGAGGCAATTATTAACAAAACTGCGACAGTAGGAGGAAGCCATATATAGAAAAATATTGTCGCTAATGATATCTAATAATAAACCACAATATGAGTAGGTATATTGATGGCTTTATTTAGTTGAGTAATGCAACCCGGTATTGTCAATAATATAGCAAGAGTTACGGAAGCGTGGTAGGGCCACGGTGATTTATTATTTTTGTCTAAGTATCTCCTACGTAGGACTTAGTATATCCAACGTAGGACTTAGTACATCCTACGTAGGACTTAGTATCTCCTACGTAGGACTAAGTATCTCCTACGTAGGACTTAGTATCTCCTACGTAGGACTTACTATCTCCTACGTAGGATTTACTATCTCCTACGTTCAGATGTCGCAGCGCTCGCTAAACTGTTAAAGAATTTCTGAATTGATGTACATCTCCTACGTAGGACTGAGTATGGCCTAGAATTACTATCTTCTACGTAGGACTTAGTATCGCCTACGTAGGCCTTAGTATCTGCTACGTGGGAGATAGTAAGTCCTACGTTAGAGATACTTAGTTCTACGTAGAAGATACTAAGTCCTACGTAGGAGATACTAAGTCCTACGTAGGAGATAGTAAGTCCTATGTAGGAGATACTAAGTTCTACGTAGAAGATACTAAGTCCTGCGTAGGTGATACTAAGTCCTACGCGGGAGATACTTAGACAAAAGAAATTCACCGTGGCCCTACTACGCTTCCGTAAAGAGTAGAGTCTTATTTATTGTTATGTTTATTCCACCACCAACACAATGTTTTCAACAACTGAATCCGACCACAAGCTCCCGTGGTGGGGCACACTGCAGGTGGCTGGTCATGGGCTCTTGGTCCTAAGCCAAACCACATGTGCCGTTGTCTATAATGACGGGCATTAAAATAATCAGAGGGTAAAACTTGTCTTAGGACAAGACGAGTAACATGCCCTTGTTTGCACGGTTGGTTGCACATATGTGCGCATGAAGCGCCAAGTGAGCCATGGCACAAATAGTTGGACATGTTTACTTATCATAAAGAGCAACAGAAAACGCCAAAATATTATTATCATTATGATTATGACCGTTTTCATAAACTGATATTCGTTTAAGTTTTTATGACAGCGCCTGCATCCATAATAAACACGAACTGTCGCGATGTGCACGGTTTTCAGGATTTCTATTTGCAGTAAACCTGAAAAAATCAGGGGTTGTGAAGCCTCTAAATCCGGCCCTGATTGTAACTATACTAGCCACATAAAGAAACTGTGCACGGAGAAAATATAGATATAAGGGCACACCGTCCATATATGAAATATAGGTTTGAACACAGCAATTATTGGAGACATTCAAACGCTCATGCACGTGCCATGCGATATGACGTCATTGATTGGGGCCTATGGACGTGCAATGTGTTACTGCACGTGCATCCTGTGCAGCTGTATACAGCATGTGCAACTCAAAATTCGCTGTCACTTTGGAAAGCATGATCTGTGGTCATTCAAAAATTCAAAACTTCTAAGGCGCAGACACAAGCATATCACAAGCAAATCATGCCAAGATTGACAGCTCCACAGCGTCAGAAGCCATTGGAATGATCCGAGCGGGAATGAGGCAGCAACAGGTGGCAACACATTTCCAATGCCATCGTAACACGATATCGGCATTGGTGAGGCGTTATCAGAACACAAATGACGTTGCCGACCACCCACGTTCAGGACGTCCCCGAGTAACGACGCCAAGACAGGACAGATGGATTCGAGTTACACATCTCCGACACAGGTTCCAAACGACAGTAACGACGTCCCAGACAATTCCTGGACTGCGCCGTGTCCATCCCAACACTGTCAGGAATCGTTTACGTCAGTACGGGATTCGACAACGACGCCCTGCCATACGTCCCATCCTGACACACCGTCATCGAGTCAACCGTCTAAGATGGTGTCGAAAGCATGTTCGCCAACCTCGAATATGGTGGAGAAATGTTGTCTTTACAGATGAATTGAGGTACAACATTTCCCACAGTGACGGGCGCCAACGTGTCTACCGGCGTTTGGGAGAACGTTATGAACGCAACTGTATTGTGGAGAGGAATCGTTTTGGAGGTGGCTCTGTGATGATTTGGGGTGGGATAACAGCACGGCACCGAACCCCTTTGGTGGTTGTTCAGGTCAATCTCACCGGTGTTGGCTACAGAGATCAGATTCTGAGGCCTGTGGTCATTCTTTTCCTGCAACGTCATAGCCCGGGATTGACATTTCAACAGGACAACGCTCGTCCTCACACGGCTAGGGTCGCAATGGATTTCCTTCACCATAACAATGTCATGTTACTGCCATGGCCTGCAAATTCTCCAGATCTCTCCCCTATAGAGCATGTGTGGGATGAAATAGAGCGCCGTCTGCGTCGTCTTCCACATCCTCCAGATAACGTCCGTGACTTGGCACAGGATTTGAGGAGGATATGGCAGGCCATTCCCCAGGCCTTCCATGCCCATTTGGTGGACTCCATGCGTCGCCGATGCACTGCTGTGATTCACGCACAGGGTGGTCATACCCGTTATTGACTTTGTGACTTTGTCGTTTGACCCCCTACTCCATTTTGATCTTCTGACGTCATCGTAACATATGTTGTTCAGGTCCCGTTGACATTTTCTTATGGTCCGATCATTCAGCTGCTACAGCGTCTGCATCATTTTGTTCTTGCTGTGTTGTATTTCAATCCTTTATGTGGCTAGTATAGTTGGACATGTTGACTTATAAAGAGCAACAGAAAACGCCAAAATATTATTATCATTATGATTATGACCGTTTTCATAAACTGATATTCGTTTAAGTTTTTATGACAGTGCCTGCATCCATAATAAACACGAACAGTCGCGATTTGCATGGTTTCCGGGATTTCAATTTGCAGTAAACCTGAAAAAATCAGGGGTTGGGAAGCCTCTAAATCCGGCCCTGTTTATAACTAGTTAAGTGTCATGTTCCTCCGTTATTTTCGTCAATGCTGTGCAACGGAGAATTTTCCCTGAGTCGAATTCGCCTCTGGGGTTGGGGGTTGGCTGGGGTGGGGCAGGTCGTGTCACCGGTGGCCCAGTCGTGTAAGGCGCCGAAATTCGCTTTGCAGGGTTGCTGGGCACGTCAGACTACTATGATTGTAGGATCGGATCCCTGTTCGCCCCGGTTGTGTTTCTAGATTTAATACCAGTGCTTGTAGGTTTCACCAAAGCTGTACACGTTTGGGACACGCATCCACATTCACAAACTTCCTACTTAACAAATAACAACTGAGGAGCAAAATATTTGTGTTAAAAGTATAATTTGATTTACAACTTTGAACAAAACTGACGTCCAAAAGAAACTTTAACAACTGAAAATATAAATTTCAGACAAAGTATTTTTTTTTTCATTGAAGTCTATCTAAAACACAATAATAGTGTATGCAGAAAATGTTAATCGTCTGTTACATGTATGCGAGATAACACGCGAAAAACACGTGCACCACGGACAACTGCAAATGCACGTGCGGATAAGGGTATAAAACGATTGCAACGGCAAGTCAGACATCCACAGTGATTAAAAAAAAACACAAAAGAAATGACACGACTCACAGTCGAACAACGTGAACGAGCCTTGGGTATGGTACAGATTGGAGCCACCCACGCCCATATTGCACGAACCTTCGGTTGCTCCCGTGTTGCCGTTACCAACTTGATGCAACGTTACAGACAGACAGGGGGGACCGCTGACAGGCCAAGAACAGGCAGACCCAGGGTGACCACGCCCCATGGTGACCGGTACTTGCGTACCTTGCACCTCCGAAATCGTTTCCTGACAGTGACGTCATCGGCGACAAATGCCTTAGGTCACAGGGTTAGTCGACAGACAGTGGCCAGGAGACTCAGGGCTCATGGAATCAGGGCTTTTAGACCATACTGAGGACAGCTGTTGCCAGCGCAACATCGTCGTCTGCGATTGAGATGGGCCCGGACTGTACGACGTTGGCAACGACGTGACTGGCAGAGGGTTGTCTTCACTTACGAAAGTCGATTCTGTATGTTTAGGGCTGATGGAAGACAACGTGTTTACCGCCGAAGGGGTGAACGAACGGCGGCGTGTTGCGTGCAGGAGGTCGTACCAAAAGGTGGAGGGAGTGTCATGGTGTAGGGAGGGACCTGTGGCCATGAGAGGACACCGCTGGTCATCGTTGACGGAAGCTTGACAGCTCAGCTTTACATGGATAACATTCTTCGTCCAGTTGTCCTACCATTTCTCCAAATGCAGCCACGTGGTGTCATTTATCAGCATGACAACGCTAGAGCCCATACAGCCAGAATTGTCACGCAGCCAACAACGTCAACGCCCTGCCGTGGCCTGCACGCTCACCCGACATGTCCCCCATAGAACACCTCTTGGACTTGATGGATCGTCGTGTTCGACAACGACCACACTCTCCAGCCAACCGGCAAGAACTGATCTTGGCCCCCCAAGAAGAATGGCGTCATATCCCAGGTGACCTCATCAGACGACTGACTTTTTCTGTGCGTCGAAGAGTTTTTGCGTGTATTGAGGCATTTGGTGGTCACACACACTACTAATGACTTGTTATTGAACGTGAGCGTTTGTTTATGTACTCTGCCTATTGTCCATGATTCTGAAAGCTCGAGTTTTGTACCACACCCAACTTTGGGGGGCTCTGACGTCATTCTCGGTCGTGGTATGATTGTCATTTTCAGTGTTGATTATGTTGATATATTGATCTTCTCAATACACTTTACTTCATGCATGTATGTTTTGTTCTTTTTTAGCAAGAGCGATTTCAAACTCTGGTAAAGTTTCTTTTGGACGTCAGTTTATTTACGAAATTTGCTCGCATAATCCACAACTGTCAATGAGTATCATGTACATCTTATCTTTGAAGTTTGAAGTTTTTCAATATTTCAAACTTTTCAATATTTCAAAAGTCTTCAATTTCCAATTACATAATGAACGAACTCGGTATGCTTTCTTTTGCCACTCAGTTTAGCTTCTGTTGTGCGCGTGATGCACTTTTACCCATAAGACAGGATCTTATCAACACTTTTCCTTTTTTATTCCAGGTTTACCAAAGGGAGTGTATGCAAATGGACAGTTGGACTGATTGGAGCATTTATTTTCCTTGTAACTGTGAAAAAGTTAGCCATAGAGACAAAACACGACAAAGAGGATGCTCTCAGTCGGCAAGATTATGAAAAAAGGCGTATATTCAAGGTGAGTATATAACTGCAGAACGATCGTCAATATTTATTGAATCCAAATGGGATTCGAACCCAGGGTCCCCTCCAGGCGAGCGTTCATTAGTCACTGTCTCTTTACATTTAACAATAATGAGTCAGGGGTAAGTGATCTACGACGCCGAAATTTGCTGTTCAGAGTTGGGCCTCTTAGCTGTACCAGGATACGCTGATCGTGGTTCAAATTCAAGATAAATCAAGAGTAATATACCTGGAATATTAGCTTTCTGACCACTCGGACACCCCAGGAATCTGTGATCGTGGGTTCGAATCGCAGATCGCCTGATTATGTGTCTAGGTCTGGCTAGCTGTGCTACTGGCTTTCACGACAGTGGTAAACGTGAATAATATTTAAAGCGGCTCTAAACCCTACTCTCCCACTCTGATAATGTAACCATATCATGACACATAATTATATGGAAACATTTATCCGAGCAGCAAAAAATTACATTGGTGATTATTTGTCTGATGGTTAAGGCGTCACCACAAGAGGACACAGGTTAGGAAACTGCCAAATGTTTGGTGAGGCGAAGGTCGCGTCCAAGATTATTGCACTTATATAGCGACGTGCATGCACGTGTGTGTGTGTGGCTGCCTGTACTAGTCCGGACTGATGCCGATTTATAGTGATAGCCCACTGAGATACCATGCCGCAGCCCCGAGCCGACCAGTCCTTGTTTTAGCACCTTAATGCCGAGCGCCAGACAGGGTAACAACAAGTACCATATTTTAACGTCTTTTGGTATGACGCGGCCGGGGATCGAACCCAGGACCTTCCGCTCTAAGGGCGGACGCTCTACCTCTAGACCACGGAGGCAGTTCCAAATGTTTAGCAACGAACAGATGATTTGTTTGTTATGACCAATTGTTTGTGCGAACTCGGTGGTCGACCGTCACTGTCACGAGATCTTTTCTCTTTCAGGAAGGGCATGACAGGAAACTTCTTAAAAAAGAATCCAACCACGAATTAATAAACAACGAAGACCCTTTTAAAATACCATCGGATGACATCCTAAAGAGCATGACATACGAAGAAATAGCGGCTCTTTATCACGGGTAAATATATAAAATATCATTTCTTCTAATATGTATCACATGTAACCCTCCTCCCTAAACTCTCTGTATCACAGGTAACCTCCTCTATCATCTGTCTGTATCACAGGTAACCCTCCTCTCTCCTCTGTCTATATCACAGGTAACCTCCTCTCTCACCTGTCTACATCACAGGTTGCCATCCTCTCTCACCTGTCTATATCACATATAAAAATATCACAGATAACCCTCCTCTCTCCCCTGTCTATATCACATGTAACCCTCCTCTCTCACCTGTCTATATCAAAGGTTGCCATCCTCTCTCACCTGTCTGTATCACAGGTAACCCTCCTATCTCCCCAATGTCTATATCACATGTAACCCTCCTCTCCCCCCTGTCTGTATCACAGGTAACCCTCCTCTCTCCCCTGTCTATATCACAGGTAACCCTCCTCTCTCCCCTGTCTATATCACATGTAACCCTCCTCTCCCCCCTGTCTGTATCACAGATAACCCTCCTCTCTCACCTGTCTATATCACAGGTAACCCTCCTCTCTCCCCTGTCTATATCACAGGTAACCCTCCTCTCTCCTCTGTCTATATCACAGGTAACCCTCCTCTCTCACCTGCCTATATCACAGGTTGCCCTCCTCTCTCCCCTGTCTATATCACAGGTAACCCCCCTCTCTCCCCTGTCTATATCACATGTAACCCTCCTCTCTCCCCTGTCTATATCACAGATAACCTCCTCTCTCCCCTGTCTATATCCCAGGTAACCTCCTCTCTCCCCTGTCTGTATCACAGGTTGCTCTCCTCTCTCCCCTGTCTATATCACAGGTAACTCCTCTCTCACCTGTCCGTATCACAGGCTGCCCTCCTCTCTCCCCTGTCTATATCACAGGTAACCTCCTCTCTCACCTGTCCGTATCACAGGCTGCCCTCCTCTCTCACCTGTCTGTATCACAGGTAACCCTCCTCTCTCACCTGTCTGTATCACAGGTAACCCTCCTCTCTCACCTGTCTGAATCACAGGTAACCCTCCTCTCTCCCCTGTCTATATCACAGGTAACCCTCCTCTCTCACCTGTCTGTATCACAGATAACCCTCCTCTCTCACCTATCTGTATCGCAGGTAACCTCCTCTCTCCCCTGTCTATATCACAGATAACCCTCCTCTCTCACCTGTCTATATCACAGGTAACCCTCCTCTCTCACCTGTCTGTATCACAGGTAACCCTCCTATTTCACTTGTCTGTATCACAGGTAACCCTCCTCTCTCACCTGTCTGTATCACAGGTAACCCTCCTCTCTCCCCTGTCTATATCACAGGTAACCCTCCTCTCTCACCTGTCTGTATCACAGGTAACCCTCCTCTCTCACCTGTCTGTATCACAGGTAACCCTCCTCTCTCACCTGTCTGAATCACAGGTAACCCTTCTCTCTCTCACCTGTCTATATCACAGGTAACCCTCCTCTCTCACCTGTCTGTATCACAGGTAACCCTCCTATTTCACTTGTCTGTATCACAGGTAACCCTCCTCTCTCACCTGTAAATATGACCGTCCTGTCTGACCCTTATCTCTCACCTAACTGTATCACAAGTAAGCCCTCATATCTGACCCGCCTGTGTCACAGGTAACCTCCTCTCTCTCACCTGTCTGGATCACAGGTAACCCTCCTCTCTCACCTGCCTGTATCCCAGATAACCCTCCCCTCTCACCTGACTGTATTACAGGTAACCCTCCCCTCTCACCTGTCTGTATCACAGGTAACCCTCCTATTTCACTTGTCTGTATCACAGGTAACCCTCCTCTCTCACAGGTAACCTCATATCTTACCCGCCTGTGTCACAGGTAACCTCCTCTCTCTCACCTGTCTGGATCACAGGTAACCCTCCTCTCTCACCTGCCTGTGTCACAGGCAACCTGCACTCTGACCTGTCTGTATCACAGGTGACCCTCCCCTTTCACCTGTCTGTATCCCAGGTAACCCTCCCCTTTCACCTGACTGTATTACAGGTAACCCTCCACTCTAACCTGTCTGTATCACAGGTAACCCTCCTCTCTCATCTGTCTGTATCACAGGTAACCCTCCTATTTCACCTGTCTGTATCACAGGTAACCCTCCCCTCTCACCTGACTGTATTACAGGTAACCCTCCACTCTCACCTGTCTGTATCACAGGTAACCCTCCTTTCTCATCTGTCTGTATCACAGGTAACCCTCCTATTTCACTTGTCTGTATCACAGGTAACCCTCCTCTCTCACCTGTAAATATGACCGTCCTGTCTGACCCTTATCTCTCACCTAACTGTATCACAAGTAAGCCCTCATATCTGACCCGCCTGTGTCACAGGTAACCTCCTCTCTCTCACCTGTCTGGATCACAGGTAACCCTCCTCTCTCACCTGCCTGTATCCCAGATAACCCTCCCCTCTCACCTGACTGTATTACAGGTAACCCTCCCCTCTCACCTGTCTGTATCACAGGTAACCCTCCTATTTCACTTGTCTGTATCACAGGTAACCCTCCTCTCTCACAGGTAACCTCATATCTTACCCGCCTGTGTCACAGGTAACCTCCTCTCTCTCACCTGTCTGGATCACAGGTAACCCTCCTCTCTCACCTGCCTGTGTCACAGCCAACCTGCACTCTGACCTGTCTGTATCACAGGTGACCCTCCCCTTTCACCTGTCTGTATCCCAGGTAACCCTCCCCTTTCACCTGACTGTATTACAGGTAACCCTCCACTCTAACCTGTCTGTATTACAGGTAACCCTCCACTCTCACCTGTCTGTATCACAGGTAACCCTCCTTTCGCATCTGTCTGTATCACAGGTAACCCTCCTATTTCACTTGTCTGTATCACAGGTAACCCTCCTCTCTCACCTGTAAATATGACCGTCCTGTCTGACCTCACTGTGTCAGAGATTATCTACTATTAATTGTCTGTATCACAGATACTCCTTTTGGCGTGTAAATGAATGAACTTTTAGGAGGTAAACATATAGTTCTCAAGATTTTGTTCCCAGTCGAAAACTACCATGGAAGAAATGAAAAAAAAGGTTATTTCGCTGAAGTGTTTTATTTTACAGACTCATAATTGGGTTTTCATTTTAGGTATGTGGATAATGTTGGTGTGCTGTGTAGAAACATCGTCCGCCTGGGTAAACTGAAGGACGGTGGATGGGAAGTGTGTCACGATCAGCAATACAGGCCCCCCAACAATTGCCTGGTCTACTCTGCCGGGTAAATACTGTAAATACACGTGTCTAGTCTACTCTGTCGGGTTAATAATCCACATTACTATACAGCCCTCCAGCAAGTGTCTAGTCTACTCTGTCAGGTAAACACTTCACATTACTATACAGTACCTCCAGCAAGTTTCTAGTCCACTCTGTCCGGTAAACACTTCACATTACTATACAACCCCTCCAGCAAGTGTCTTGTCTACTCTGTCGGGTAAACACTTCACATTACTATACAACCCCTCCAGCAAGTGTCTTGTCTACTCTGCCATGTAAACACTTCACATTACTATACAGTCCCACCAGCAAGTGTCTAGTCTACTCTGTCGGGTAAATACTTCTCATTACTATACAACCCCTCCAGCAAGTGTCTAGTCTACTCTGTCGGGTAAACACTTCACATTACTATACAGCCCCTCCAGCAAGTGTCTATTCTACTCTGTCGGGTAAACACTTCACAGTACTATACAGTCCCTCCAGCAAGTGTCTAGTCTACTCTGTCAGGTAAACACTTCACATTACTATACAGTACCTCCAGCAAGTGTCTAGTCTACTCTGTCAGGTAAACACTTCACGTTACTATACAGTCCCTCCAGCAAGTGTCTAGTCTACTCTGTCAGGTAAACACTTCACATTACTATACCGTCCCTCAGCAAGTGTCTAGTCCACTCTGTCCGGTAAACACTTCACATTACTATACAACCCCTCCAGCAAGTGTCTTGTCTACTCTGTCGGGTAAATACTTCACATTACTATGCAGTCCCTCCATCAAGTGTCTAGTCTACTCTGTCGGGTAAATACTTCTCATTACTATACAACCCCTCCAGCAAGTGTCTAGTCTACTCTGTCGGGTAAATACTTCACATTACTATACAACCCCTCCAGCAAGTGTCTTGTCTACTCTGTCCGGTTAATACTTCACATTACTATACAGTCCCACCAGCAAGTGTCTAGTCTACTCTGTCATGTAAACACTCCACATAACTATACAGTCCCTCCAGCAAGTGTCTAGTCTACTCTGTCAGGTAAACACTTCACATTACTATACCGTCCCTCAGCAAGTGTCTATTCTACTCTGTCGGGTAAATACTTCACATTACTATACAACCCCTCCAGCAAGTGTCTAGCCTACTCTGTCGGGTAAATACTTCTCATTACTATACAACCCCTCCAGCAAGTGTCTAGTCTACTCTGTCGGGTAAACACTTCACATTACTATACAGCCCCTCCAGCAAGTGTCTATTCTATTCTGTCGGGTAAACACTTCACAGTACTATACAGTCCCTCCAGCAAGTGTCTTGTCTACTCTGTCAGGTAAACACTTCACATTACTATACCGTCCCTCAGCAAGTGTCTAGTCTACTCTGTCAGGTAAACACTTCACATTTCTATACAGTCCCACCAGCAAGTGTCTAGTCTACTCTGTCGGGTAAATACTTCACATTACTATACAACCCCTCCAGCAAGTGTCTAGCCTACTCTGTCGGGTAAATACTTCTCATTACTATACAACCCCTCCAGCAAGTGTATAGTCTACTCTGTCGGGTAAACACTTCACATTACTATACAGCCCCTCCAGCAAGTGTCTATTCTATTCTGTCGGGTAAACACTTCACAGTACTATACAGTCCCTCCAGCAAGTGTCTTGTCTACTCTGTCAGGTAAACACTTCACATTACTATACAGTCCCTCCAGCAAGTGTCTAGTCTACTCTGTCATGTAAACACTTCATATTACTATCCAGTCCCACCAGGAAGTATCTAGTCTACTTTATACGGTAAATACTTCACATTACTATCCAGTCCCTCCAGCAAGTGTCTAGTCTACTCTGTCGGGTAAATACTTCACATTACTATACAGTCCCACATGCAAGTGTCTAGTCTACTCTGTCAGGTAAACACTTCACATTTACTATACAGCCCCTCCAGCAAGTGTCTAGTCTATTCTGTCCGGTAAACACTTCACATTCCTATACAACCCCTCCAGCAAGCGTCTAGTCTACTCTGTCCGGTTAATACTTCACATTACTATACAGTCCCACCAGCAAGTGTCTAGTCTACTCTGTCATGTAAACACTCCACATAACTATACAGTCCCTCCAGCAAGTGTCTAGTCTACTCTGTCGGGTAAACACTTCACATTTACTATACAACCCCTCCAGCAAGTGTCTTGTCTACTCTGTCGGGTAAACACTTCAAATTTACTATACAGCCCCTCCAGCAAGTGTCTAGTCTACTCTGTCGGGTAAACACTTCAAATTGCTATACAGCCCTTCCAGCAAGTATCTTGTCTACTCTGTCGGGTAAACACTTCACATTAATATACAGCCCCTCCAGCAAGTGTCTAGTCTACTCTGTCCGGTAAACACTTCACATTCCTATACAACCCCTCCAGCAAGTGTCTTGTCTACTCTGTCCGGTTAATACTTCACATTACTATACAGTCCCACCAGCAAGTGTCTAGTCTACTCTGTCATGTAAACACTCCACATAACTATACAGTCCCTCCAGCAAGTGTCTAGTCTACTCTCTCGGGTAAACACTACACATTACTATACAGTCCCACCAGCAAGTGTCTCGTCTACTCTGTCGGGTAAACACTTCACATTTACTGTACAACCCCTCCAGCAAGTGTCTTGTCTACTCTGTCGGGTAAACACTTCAAATTTACTATACAGCCCCTCCAGCAAGTGTCTAGTCTACTCTGTCGGGTAAACACTTCACATTGCTATACAGCCCTTCCAGCAAGTATCTTGTCTACTCTGTCGGGTAAACACTTCACATTAATATACAGCCCCTCCAGCAAGTGTCTTGTCTACTCTGTCCGGTTAATACTTCACATTACTATACAGTCCCACCAGCAAGTGTCTAGTCTACTCTGTCATGTAAACACTCCACATAACTATACAGTCCCTCCAGCAAGTGTCTTGTCTACTCTGTCGGGTAAACACTTCACATTACTATACAGCCCCTCCAGCAAGTGTCTATTCTACTCTGTCGGGTAAACACTTTACAGTACTATACAGTCCCTCCAGCAAGTGTCTTGTCTACTCTGTCAGGTAAACACTTCACATTACTATACAGTCCCTCCAGCAAGTGTCTAGTCTACTCTGTCCAGTTAATACTTCACATTACTATACAGTCCCACCAGCAAGTGTCTAGTCTACTCTGTCAGGTAAACACTTCACATTACTATACAGTCCCTCCAGCAAGCGTCTAGTCTACTCTGTCGGGTAAACACTCCACATAACTATACAGTCCCTCCAGCAAGTGTCTAGTCTACTCTCTCGGGCAAACACTACACATTACTATACAGTCCCACCAGCAAGTGTCTCGTCTACTCTGTCTGGTAAACACTTCACATTTACTATACAGCTCCTCCAGCAAGTGTCTTGTCTACTCTGTCGGGTAAACACTTGAAATTTACTATACAGCCCCTCCAGCAAGTGTCTAGTCTACTCTGTCGGGTAAACACTTCAAATTACTATACAGCCCCTCCAGCAAGTGTCTAGTCTACTCTGTCGGGTAAACACTTCAAATTACTATACAGCCCTTCCAGCAAGTGTCTAGTCTACTCTGTCGGGTAAACACTTCACATTAATATACAACCCATCCAGCAAGTGTCTAGTCTACTATGTCGGGTAAACACTTCACAATACAATACATCCCATCCAGCAAGTGTCATGTCTACTCTGTCGGGTAAATATTTCACATTACTCTGCAACCCTTCAGAAAGTGTCAGGCCTACTCTGTCGGGTAAACACTTCACATTACTATACAGTCCCTCCAGCAAGTGTCGTGTCTTCTTTAACTTCTATTTAAGCAGATGTGTTCTGTTTCAGGATAAAAAATGACTTTAGTTTTGACGATGCTATAGCAAAGCAGTACGGGTGTGAAGTTCATTCATTTGATCCGAGGTACGTAACGGTTTAGTGTTTCTTGTCATCTTCCAATGCCACTGAAGTTATAGCACAATAAACTGAATAATCATCATAGTTAGATTATACGTTGGCCTGGCGCACATCGTTTGCATGTGTTGGGGACCGACCATACAATATTCACCGGGATGTGTGTATGGGGGATGATTTCGGGTGTCTGTAAGATATTTCTAAAACGAGTGTGTCAAGTACCAGTTATCTTACAACGGCTGCAGCAATCTGTGTCTTACATACCATACCATTTTACCATCAAATAGATGCATATCTTCTCTATTCTCATGATCGCAGCGGTGTATTAATACATAAAACAACGGTAATGTCATCCGGCTTATTGCTAACTACCCATTCCTAGTGTGACCCTCCACAAGAAAGGTTTCCGCCATGTCTGTGGATTATCAAGGCGATGATGATGATTCAAACTGTTCAACCTCAAAGAACATTTATTGAACTCAATAAAACTACAAAGTTTTGATACAGACGTAGGAAACATATCAGTGAGTTACAATCAGGAAAATAGATCCGTCATAATCTGACCTTGGGTCATCACCATGGAGAAGCCAATGACGGTTCCGGAACTCGATCTCACACACATGTCAGGTGTGTAAGAAAATATGCTCCGAACCATGCTCTTAAATTGGAACAAGGTATCTGAGTATGTTTTTCCTTTTATGTTACAGCCTGATTTCTTTCTAGACCATACGACCCAATATATTTTCTCAAATTCCAGCATGACACAAAAGAGCTACAGAAGGAGTGAGCGAGTATTTTTCCATAGCATAGGATTGTCGGACGTTAATGTTCACATCCCAGCCAACAAGACGGGATGGGAGATGCGTACACTGGGAGCAATCAAACAGGAACTTGGCCACGCAAAGGTGAGACAACTCTCTACTCAAACCATATCTTCATTTAAATCTGGAAATTTATTGATTTTTTTTCAGCAATTTAACGACAAGCAGGTGGCGTTATATATTGAAGTCATTTGTGTGACGTTGTCATGTTTTCAAATCCTGGATGAGGCCAACCAGCAGTGTTTAATGATGTGAGCATCGATATACTCCGTGAGGTTTAGGAAAACCAAAATGAGATAACTGTGGCCAAGTGATGACGCACAGTCACTTAATTCTTTAGTCGATTATAAAAATAAAATGATACAACTTAAAAAACAAAAAGGTAAGAGTTCGTATCGATTGATCCTAAACCAGGTCTACATGCAGGTCAACGACGAGGCTGAGATAATAGTCGCTGGTCACCTGTCCCGAAGCACTTTGCACTTCTTGATAGGCGCGGTCGTGTCTAGAGACGTCGAAATGAACGTCAAGCCAATGTCAACCTCATGACATATTTAGCGGTTATGATGTGGGGTGGCATCACTATGACTGAGCGAGCCCCACTCCATATTGGGTAAGAAAGGGTCAGTGGACAGTACTATCGGGAAACATACTGACACCTTTTATTGTCCCGTTTGCAAGACGTGTTGGTCAATGCTCACCTCCAGCAGCATAACATCCCTAGAATGCCATGGCCAGCAATGAGCCAAGACCTTCCCCAAATTAACACGTCTGGGATATGATAGGGAGGCATAGGCCATCGATGACGTTCGCTGATATATATATATTCTCATTGCCCATGAAGTTGACGTTGGCCTTTTTCGATCATTTAGTCGTTCTTGTGTTTGAAAGTAAAACAAATAATTGCATGTTTATGAATTAACTTAGAACTCAGTTATTTCCACCAAAATTGACAATCATCCTTCTCAGTCTTTTAAATATCGGTTTATCATCACGATGGGTCCACATCACACTTGTGATATTATTCATGTTAGTATTTCTTTCAGCGACGTGTCCATGTCTTAAAGATGGACATTGAACACTGGGAATGGAAAGTTCTCCCACAAGCCATTGCAAGCGGCTTCCTGGATGACGTCACCACCCTCGATCTGGAGCTCCACAGCTGGATAAGAAATAAAACGTATATTTACGAGGTCCCAGCTAAAGATTATTTGGAATATTTGAGAACACTGAGACAACTACATCAACTTGGTTTCCGTATTTTCTTAACACACAAGAATCTTGGATCCTGTCAATTCAGATCTAGATTTGGCATGATGAGGACCAGTTGTCAGGAGATCGCTATGGTTCAGACGAAGATTAAGATGGGAATGTAATAAAGGGGTGGAGCTTGTTTAGGCTGCGAAACTCTTGAGTTGTAATAATCAGTTGTATATATAGTCGTTGATTTGTCAATTCATCGGTTGACACAATATTTGAATAAAAGATAAATATTTCTCAATAATACGTTTTTTAAATGTATAGTTAGCTTCCAATTAGTGAAATTTGTTTGTTACGTCACGTCATCATTGATGAAATGTGTCAGCATTGTCATAGTTTAATTGACATTATAAATATGCTGTTAATGTATTTGTATGTGAATGACGCCTTACATACAAAATATCAAAACGAACATATTGTCATTTTCCTGGTCTAGTGGTAGAGCGTCCGTCCGGAGAGCGGAATGTCCGGGGTTCGATCCCCGGCCACGTCCAACCAAAGACGTTAAACGATGGAACTTGTTGTTACCCTGCCTGACCCTCGGCATGTTGAGGATACAACAAGGACTTGTCTGCTCGGAGTCAGTATACTTGTGTCTGAGTGGGGTATTCATGTGCGCCAGTGGGCCAGCACTATAAATCGGCATCAGTCCGGACTAGTACAAGCAGCCACATACACCTGCATGCACGTGGCATATTAAGTGCAATAATCAAGGGACGCTACGTTAAACCCCATTTCACCGCACCGTATGTGAATGACGTCTTACATACAATGTTTATCAAAACAAAAATCTTGTCTATTTCCTTGTCGACCTGACCGCCTCCGTAGTCTAGTGGTAGAGCGTCCACTCGGAGAGCGGAAGGTCCGGGGTTCGATTCCCGGATTCATACCAAAGACTTTAAAAGATGGGACTTGTTGTTACCCTGCCTGGCGCTCGGCATTAAGGGGCTATAACAAGGACTGGCTGGCTCGGGGTCAGTATACTGTGTCTGAGTGGGATATTCGTTTTAAACTGCTGCATGCTCACCAATCGATTGTAACACTGTCACTCACCCAGATAGCTCAGTGAATGAAAGTGTTTGAATATCGCCTTTGAATACACAGTTGCCATGGGTACATTATCAAAGAGTATAGAAATGTTTTCAAAAGCGTCTATCGCAAAAAAAATAGAACAAGAATGAACAAGAATATAATTATGACATTATAAACATGATGATGTCAATATATTTGCTTGTGAATGTCGTGTTAATACAATGCATTGATAAAAGCCTTGCCATTCATACGACGCAAAGTGTCATTTACTGCGCGTGGGGCACTGTGAAAAGGATCAAACAAGAACTAAGGACCGAACTGCTGCAACTGAAACTACTACTCCTGCTACAGCTACATCATCTCCCATCCCTTACTAACGTTTTTCAAAACAGCTGTGCAACTCTGCTTTTGACCTTCCTCCCACAACAACCTCTAACCACTGTCACAATCACATTATAAACATATCTTGATGTAGATGTAGAGGACGCCATGCCTGTGAAACAACATAACTTCCGGATGAATCCTTTCAAGCTTTGCTCTGAAGAAGGAAGTTCAGTACATGCTGGACCATGACACTATGGAACCAAGTCATAGTGAAGCCTGATGGTAGTTACAGATGCAGTACAGACATGAAACGGGTGAACGCTGTTCTAAACCTGACTTACCCAATACCAAGAATAGATGATTGCATCGATAGAATCGGTCAAGCCAAGTTTGCAGCAAGTTTGACCTTTTCAAGGGGTGTTGGCAGTTTCCACTCACCGAGCGTGTCATGCGAGTCTCAGGTTTGTTGCTCCAGGTGGACTCTATCTATCAATGTAAAGTTATGCCATTGGGTTCAAGAACGCTCCAGTGACCTTCCAGTGACCCCACAACATTACAGCCAATATTGAGGGTGTCGAAACCTACATCAATGATGTCATCTCTCATTCCATGGAGCGGGACGAACACGTGAAGAGGATACGTGCCTTCTTTCGAGAGACTCACCAAGTTGGCTGTAATTTTAGTTCCCTTGGCCTATGATATGACCTACAAATTGTACAGCCAATTCAATTAAAGGTGGAAGCTATTTCAAAATTCAAGTTCCTCCAAACAAAAAGGAACTTGAGATATTTCTGGGTATGTCTGGTTACAGCCGTTAGTTTTGTCAAGATTTCTCACATTTCTCACATTTCACCCATTTCTGGTGACCCCCGCCGTGATATTGCTGGAATATTGCTAAAAGCGGCGTAAAACCATACTCACTCACTCACAAGAAGGTGAATCAGACTCCTGTATGTTATTATTCAGGAAAATTTGACAAACATCAAACACATTATTCCACAACTGACAAAGAAACTCTTGCTCTGTTGTTAGGCTTGCAACAATTTGAAGTGAATTGTGGTACTACTTTGTTTGGTATTCAAGTGTACACTGACCACAATCCACTGACTGATCTTCATAAAATAAACGAAGAACAAAAAACAAGACCTAATGCGCTAGAGCAGGTCTTTGCGGAAAACTTATGCACTAATCCAGCGTGGTCTGGAACTTTCGAGAAAAGCTATGCACTAATCCAGCATGGTATGGAAGTTTTTAGAAGGTATTGAATATGTATAAGTTGACAAACGCTTGCCTGTCTCATTTGCAGCAATTTGTATTCATTTGTAGTTCATCTAGTTAATTTTAATAACACAGTTGTTGATTGTATAAATTTCTTTGTTTGTCTGTTAGTGTCACACTGAATTCTTTTACGTATAGATTTTCAGGTTAACTTCTTGTTTTAACTTGGAAGTCTACAGCTACTCAGTTGTTCCTACAGCAACACCCCTTTCTACAGCTACTCAGTTGTTACTGTAGCCACACCCCTTTCTACAGCTACTCAGTTGTTACTGTAGCCACACCCCTTTCTACAGCTACTCAGTTGTTACTGTAGCCACACCCCTTTCTACAGCTACTCAGTTGTTACTACAGCTACACCCCTTTCTACAGCTACTCAGTTGTTACAGTAGCCACACCCCTTTCTACAGCTACTCAGTTGTTATTACAGCCACACCCCTTTCTACATCTGCTCAGTTGTTATTACAGCCACACCCCTTTCTACAGCTACTCAGTTGTTACTACAGCTACACCCCTTTCTACAGCTACTCAGTTGTTACTGTAGCCACACCCCTTTCTACAGCTACTCAGTTGTTATTACAGCAACACCCCTTTCTACATCTGCTCAGTTGTTATTACAGCAACACCCCTTTCTACAGCTACTCAGTTGTTACTACAGCTACACCCCTTTCTACAGCTACTCAGTTGTTACTGTAGCCAAACCCCTTTCTACAGCTACTCAGTTGTTACTGTAGCCACACCCCTTTCTACAGCTACTCAGTTGTTACAGTAGCCACACCCCTTTCTACAGCTACTCAGTTGTTATTACAGCCACACCCCTTTCTACATCTGCTCAGTTGTTATTACAGCCACACCCCTTTCTACAGCTACTCAGTTGTTACTGTAGCCACACCCCTTTCTACAGCTACTCAGTTGTTATTACAGCAACACCCCTTTCTACATCTGCTCAGTTGTTATTACAGCAACACCCCTTTCTACAGCTACTCAGTTGTTACTACAGCTACACCCCTTTCTACAGCTACTCAGTTGTTACTGTAGCCAAACCCCTTTCTACAGCTACTCAGTTGTTACTGTAGCCACACCCCTTTCTACAGCTACTCAGTTGTTACAGTAGCCACACCCCTTTCTACAGCTACTCAGTTGTTACTGTAGCCACACCCCTTTCTACAGCTACTCAGTTGTTATTACAGCAACACCCCTTTCTACATCTGCTCAGTTGTTATTACAGCAACACCCCTTTCTACAGCTACTCAGTTGTTACTACAGCTACACCCCTTTCTACAGCTACTCAGTTGTTACTGTAGCCAAACCCCTTTCTACAGCTACTCAGTTGTTACTGTAGCCACACCCCTTTCTACAGCTACTCAGTTGTTACAGTAGCCACACCCCTTTCTACAGCTACTCAGTTGTTATTACAGCCACACCCCTTTCTACATCTGCTCAGTTGTTATTACAGCCACACCCCTTTCTACAGCTACTCAGTTGTTACTACAGCTACACCCCTTTCTACAGCTACTCAGTTGTTACTGTAGCCACACCCCTTTCTACAGCTACTCAGTTGTTATTACAGCCACACCCCTTTCTACATCTGCTCAGTTGTTATTACAGCCACACCCCTTTCTACAGCTACTCAGTTGTTACTGTAGCCACACCCCTTTCTACAGCTACTCAGTTGTTATTACAGCCACACCCCTTTCTACATCTGCTCAGTTGTTATTACAGCCACACCCCTTTCTACAGCTACTCAGTTGTTACTACAGCTACACCCCTTTCTACAGCTACTCAGTTGTTACTGTAGCCATACCCCTTTCTACAGCTACTCAGTTGTTACTGTAGCCACACCCCTTTCTACAGCTACTCAGTTGTAACTGTAGCCACACCCCTTTCTACAGCTACTCAGTTGTTACTACAGCTACACCCCTTTCTACAGTTACTCAGTTGTTACTGTAGCCACACCCCTTTCTGCAGCTACTCAGTTGTTACTGTAGCCACACCCCTTTCTACAGCTAATCAGTTGTTATTACAGCCACACCCCTTTCTACAGCTACTCAGTTGTTACTGTAGCTACACCCCTTTCTACAGCTACTCAGTTGTTATTACAGCCACACCCCTTTCTACATCTGCTCAGTTGTTATTACAGCCACACCCCTTTCTACAGCTACTCAGTTGTTACTACAGCTACACCCCTTTCTACAGCTACTCAGTTGTTACTGTAGCCATACCCCTTTCTACAGCTACTCAGTTGTTACTGTAGCCACACCCCTTTTTACAGCTACTCAGTTGTTACTGTAGCCACACCCCTTTCTACAGCTACTCAGTTGTTATTACAGCCACACCCCTTTCTACATCTGCTCAGTTGTTACTACAGCTACACCCCTTTCTACAGCTACTCAGTTGTTACTGTAGCCACACCCCTTTCTACAGCTACTCAGTTGTTATTACAGCCACACCCCTTTCTACATCTGCTCAGTTGTTATTACAGCCACACCCCTTTCTACAGCTACTCAGTTGTTACTGTAGCCACACCCCTTTCTACAGCTACTCAGTTGTTACTGTAGCCACACCCCTTTCTACAGCTACTCAGTTGTTATTACAGCCACACCCCTTTCTACATCTGCTCAGTTGTTATTACAGCCACACCCCTTTCTACAGCTACTCAGTTGTTACTACAGCTACACCCCTTTCTACAGCTACCCAGGTGTTACTGCAGCTACACCCCTTTCTAAAGCTACTCAGGTGTTTCTACAGCTACACCCCTTTCTACAGCCAAACAACATATTTCATCTCACACTGTAAGGGGCGGTCGGGTAGCCTTGTGGTTAAAGCGTTCGCTCGTCACGCCGAAGATCCGGGTTCGAATCCAGACATGGGTATAATGTGTGAAGCCCATTTCTGGTGTCCCCTCCGTGATATTCCTGGAATATTGCTAAAAGCGGCGTAAAACCATACTCACTCACTCGCTCACTCATCTCACACTGTAAATTGGGTAAGACTACAAAATATTTCCTTCTTTTTCCTTCTGTGGCCCCAGTGACCATAGCAGTTGCGAGTATCGAATCATAAGCATATGCCATGCGACGTGTAAGAGCTCGAATCCCAACAGCGAGAAATTTTGAGAACAATTGAGGAGAAGATAAATATATTTATCATCCCTGAGATATTGTAACATCTTCGAATATGAGATTTATCTTCGTTGTACAAGAACCGGAAGATGTCACAGGTGCTAAATACTATTTGAAAAATGTCAAAGTTGTTGACTGAGAAATTATCAAAAACAGCAGTCCTTGTAAGCGGAATGAAGTAATTACATCAATAAAATCGAATCTTGTATTCTCATGTTGACCAGGCAACAGCACACACGGCATGTCCACTCATTTTACAGGCAGTGCGCAGGTCGGCCAGGTGAGATGAGGTGAAATTGGGTTTAACGTCCGGTCCAAGATTATTGCATTTATATAGAGACGTGCATCCACTGGTGTGTGTGGCTGCTTGTACTAGTCCGAACTAATGTCGATTTTATAGTGTTAGACCACTGTGATACAGTTTAATATGAACTTCCCACTCAAACACAGTATACTGACTCCGAGCTCAGTCCTTTAATACCGAGCCTCAGGCAGGGTAACAACAAGTTCCATCTTTAAACGTCCTTTGGTACGACGCGGCCGGGGTTCGAACCCCGGACCTTCTGCTCTCCGGGCAGACGTTCGACCACCAGACCAGGGAGGCCTTCAGGTAGAACAGGAGAATGCCAAGTCTTTTGTTTTGATACATTTTATGTAAGGCGCCATTCACATACAAATACAATAACACAAGTTCATAGTTTTTTATTCAAATAGTGTGTCAATCGATTAGTATGACAACGTTACAAACGGTATATATAGTTATTAGTTATTTGTGTGGCAGACACAAGTATTAACATACAGTTTTGTTGTATATATGTTTTATCTATTTGAGGTCCTTAAGGTTTGTAATATTATTTTAAGTTGTTAGGAAAGTAGGTTCTTAATTCAATATCTATTATGGGCTTCTGGATTAGTTTACTTATAATGTAGAGGGTGGTTGGGTAAGTCTATGTTTGTGTCATTGTTTCTTCTCTTTGATCTAACCCAAGCCTTGTTTTCATTGGCTTGTTCAAACTGTGCACTGTGTTCCATCTTGCACTTGACAATACACCAATTCAGAAGTCAGTCAACAATTTGGACTTGGACAGATCTGGGATAAATAATTCGATTATTAAGGTTAGTAATCTATAAAATTGCTAGCTAATATCTATGTAATTATTTAATAATATAACTTATGTTATCTAAGTTATGTGGAATGTTATTTCAGTATTATTAACATGCTATCTTTGGTATGGTGATTGTGTCACCATATTGCTAAGTTAATAATTAAATAAGGCTAAGTAAACACTATAAATGCTTTTCATCCTTCTTCTTTCTGTGTGTGAATGTTTGAGTGAATGCCTTGATTTTTATCATTGTGTAAATACTGAATTTGTATGCAATGTCAATCATTGTATGATAGTTTGTAGTTAGTTATATATCCTCAATTGTATTCTATATGTTATATTTATTCATAGTTGATTCTGTAAATAGGAGTGTGCTGATAGCTACATAGCTACCACGCAAGGCGGCTGCCTGGTGAGGACAAACACCCCAGTGTCACCCACAGGGTACGGATAATTTACATGTTTGTCGTGTCAAGAAATATAATTTGGAAATAGTGTATCATACCAAATGTATGATCAGTTAATGAATTAATATAGTAGTTTCAACAAAGTGGTAATTGTATTTGTAATGTTCATTGTATTTTAGAACCATGGACCATCTATATATTGTAATCTTATCAGTAATGTCGGGATCGAGTTATCGCCCTTGATAAATCGTTTGTTTACTTCAGGGTTAAGATAATGATTTTATGTATCATTGATTATTAAGTTCATGTTGATGTAATGAATATAGACTATGTTTTGAAAGGTCGCTTTGTATTGTATTAATATATGTGTGTATCAAACCTGTGTACTACTGTTTTATAATCTTATTGTTTTGTACATTACAGGGTGTCACTATATTACTAAGGCAATAAAGACTCACACCCGTAGCCTGTGTTGGACCTTCTTATTGCCATCACAACCCCGGTTACAGGACAATTCAGGTTTTTTTATGTAATTTGGTTATTTTACTAGAGCATTTACATGGTTTTGAATGATAAATCACACAAATAATGTCTACAGGCTGTAACCAAAGCGTCACGCCATTCATCATTAAGTGTTAGAGCATAGTGGGCCAAAGTAACTGTTCTCATTCCTACACAATGGCAGACGAAGCAGCATTCAACACGGCGGCTGAAGAAGTAAAGAACTTGAAGACCTAACCGTCAGATTCCGAAATGTTGGAGATCTATGCACTATTCAAACAAGCAACAGTTGGTGATTGTAATACAGACCGACCTGGCATGTTGGACTTGAAAGGAAAAGCCAAGTGGGATGCCTGGGACAGCAAGAAAGGAACTGCTCAAGCTGAGGCCCGAGTGCAGTATATGGCTAAAGTGGAAGAGCTGAAGGGGAAATACAACTGAAATTATTTCAACACATGACAGCATGACTGGATCAAACGGCTTCTCTTTAGTTTTCAGCGATTTACTTCATTTTTGATCTCTTCACGCCAAGAGTAGCCACATGCTTGTTTAATTCTGTTACGTTAGTGAGCTCTTTTTTTTACTGTCACATTTTATGTATTGTTTTTTACATATGTATCGAACATAAACACCTGCTTTTGATAAAAAAATAAAATAAATAAAGATGTGCCAGCTTCTGAAAATAGAAAAGTCCCGGACAACGCCATACCATCCAATGGGCAATGGGATGACAGAACGGTTCAACCGTACTCTTTGTAACATGCTTGGTACTTTGGAACCGAATGAAAGAAGAACTGGAAGGCGCATGTAGGTCCACTCGTCCACGCCTACAACTGTACCCGCCATGAGTCAACATCTGTTGCTCCCTTCTTCTTGATGTTTGGAAGACATCCAAGACTACCAGTTGACCTTGTTTTTGGATTGGACATGGAAATTCAGGAAAGCAAGTCCATAACAGAGTACACCAAATCCTTGAAGGACCGTTTGAAGCAAGCCTATGACATAGCTTCAACAGCATCTCAGAAATCTCAGGCCAAGCAGAAGACTTATTATGACCAGAGGGCCAGAGCTGCAATGTTGGAACCAGGCGATATAGTCCTTGTAAAGATTGTGGCCTTTGATGGAAGACATAAATTAGCTGACAGATGGGAGGAAGATGTATATGTTGTGCTGCGCCATCCCAATCCATCGATACCTGTCTTTGAGGTTGGAAAGGAGAATGGAGAGGGAAGGAAAGGAGTGCTACATCGTAACCTCTTGTTGCCAGTTAGTTCTTTGCCAGTCCAAATGCAACCAGCCATTAAAGCCAGACGACGACAAGTACCAATACCTGTGCCTAAGCCGAGGAAGAACACGGCTGTCGAAACGAGTGAAGATCTGTCTGATGAGGAATCAGCAATTGGCTATACCCGTTCTTCAGAACCTTCAGTTCCTACTGAGATCACAGTGGAAAGGCCAACTGAAGGAGAGTCAGAAGAAGCTTTAGAAGGAGTTAAGACTCCTACTGAAGAAGGGAGGGAAGAAGAAGAGCCAACTGATAATACTGTTCACCAGAACGAGCAAGATGAAGACAGATCTGAGACTGGGGCCACAGGTAGTGAGGATGACAGAGAAGAACAACCCAATTTGCAGCCAGAAGATGCTTCTCAGCCACGGCGGTCAACCAGAACCAGGTCACAGCCCAGCTGGATGAGAAGTGGAGAATATGTTCTTTCTGCCATAAGTGATCCTGGAAATCCAGAATGGCTTGCCAGAGCCAACTATCTCAATTCTCTGCTAGCTGATGATAGATTCCGGGATCAGCGACACCGAGTGGCTGATACTCTTCTCGATCTTGTTAGCGGCAAGGTCAAATGATGAGACATCATTTTCCTGTGGGGGGAAGTATGTGGCAGACACAAGTATTAACATACAGTTTTGTTGTATATATGTTTTATCTATTTGAGGTCCTTAAGGTTTGTAATATTATTTTAAGTTGTTAGGAAAGTAGGTTCTTAATTCAATATCTATTATGGGCTTCTGGATTAGTTTACTTATAATGTAGAGGGTGGTTGGGTTGGTCTATGTTTGTGTCATTGTTTCTTCTCTTTGTTCTAACCCAAGCCTTGTTTTCATTGGCTTGTTCAAACTGTGCACTTTTCATCCATCTTGCACTTGACAATACACCAATTCAGAAGTCAGTCAACAATTTGGACTTGGACAGATCTGGGATAAATAATTCGATTATTAAGGTTAGTAATCTATAAAATTGCTAGCTAATATCTATGTATTTATTTAATAATATAACTTATGTTATCTAAGTTATGTGGAATGTTATTTCAGTATTATTAATATGCTTATCTTTGGCATGGTGATTGTGTCACCATATTGCTAAGTTAATAATTAAATAAGGCTAAGTAAACACTATAAATGCTTTTCATCCTTCTTCTTTCTGAGTGTGAATGTTTGAGTGAATGCCTTGATTTTTATCATTGTGTAAATACTGAATTTGTATGCAATGTCAATCATTGTATGATAGTTTGTAGTTAGTTATATTTCCTCAATTGTATTCTATATGTTATATTTATTCATAGTTGATTCTGTAAATAGGAGTGTGCTGAAAGCTACATGACTACCACGAAAGGCGGCTGCCTGGTGAGGACAAACACCCCAGTGTCACCCACAGGGTACGGATAATTTACATGTTTGTCGTGTCATGAAATATATTTTGTAAATAGTGTATCATACCAAATGTATGATCAGTTAATGAATTAATATAGTAGTTTCAACAAAGTGGTAATTGTATTTGTAATGTTCATTGTATTTTAGAACCATGGACCATCTATATATTGTAATCTTATCAGTAATGTCGGGATCGAGTTATCGCCCTTGATAAATCGTTTGTTTACTTCAGGGTTAAGATAATGATTTTATGTATCATTGATTATTAAGTTCATGTTGATGTAATGAATATAGACTATGTTTTGAAAGGTCGCTTTGTATTGTATTAATATATGTGTGTATCAAACCTGTGTACTACTGTTTTATAATCTTATAGTTTTGTACATTACAGGGTGTCACTATATTACTAAGGCAATAAAGACTCACACCCGTAGCCTGTGTTGGACCTTCTTATTGCCATCACAACCCCGGTTACATTTGCACATCACAATTAATGATATTAAAACACAAAACAGTGTAGAATAACGAATTTTCTGTACCCGAATTTTCATGTGAAATATGTGAGGCGGGTGTTGCAAAATTCAAAATGGCTGTTACTGACGGTATACGGTCATAATAAAAGTGATTGTTACAACTCAAGAGTTTCGCAGCCTAAACAAACTCCACCCCTTTATTGCATCCCAAACTTCATTTTCGTCTGAACCATGGCGATCTCCTGACAACTGGTCCTCATCATGCCAAATCTAGATCTGAATTGACAGGATCCAAGATTCTTGTGTGTTAAGAAAATACGGAAACCAAGTTGATGTAATTGTCTCAGTGTTCTCAAATATCTCAAATAAACTCCAGCTGGGGGCTCGTAAATATACGTTTTATTTCTTATCCAGCTGTGGAGCTCCAGATCGAGGGTGGTGACGTCATCCAGGAAGCCGCTTGCAATGGCTTGTGGGAGAACTTTCCATTCCCAGTGTTCGATGTCCATCTTTAAGACATCAACACGTCGCTGAAAGAAATACAAACATGAATAGTTTTACAAGTTTTATTTGGACCCATGGTTACGATAAACTGTAACACGCCGACGTTTAAGAGACTGAGTAGGATTATCGTAATCTTTGGCTTAGTGGAAATAACAGGTTCTCAGAGTAATTTTGTAATAACGGTATGTACATTGTCATATACATGTATGTTCAAATGGTTAACAACTGGACTTATTGTTTAAAATAAACTGAGGGCCAAAAGAAACGTTACCAACATTAACTGATTTGCCACTTTGAAACAAAGATGCCAACCTTTTCAAAAACAGTAAAGAACACATCTCACGAATACAGCCTTCATGTTCTCTGTCGTTCTCTGCACGTGCTTTGCGGATTTTGGGAGATGTTGGTGTTTGTCAGCAATTTTTTAAAACATTCTTTCCCAATTATCGTGCAATTTCCGGGTATAAATTTCTGTTCCCTTTCATTGGTTGCGATGATTAACACCAACGAACATGCCAAGACTGACCGCTGTCCAGAGGGAGAGAGCCATAGGTATGCTGCAGATGGGAGCGACACAGAGAGCGGTTGCCATTAACATGAACTGCTCCAAGATGACCATTACCAGACTGGTCGCACGTCTCCGACAGACTGGCAGAACCGCGGACAGACAAAGGCCACCGGCTAGTTATGTCATTTTTGTTTTCCTAAACCTCTGACGAATTAAGCGGCATCATTCTCTCACGGAGTATATCGATGC
Source organism: Haliotis rufescens (assembly GCF_023055435.1). Lineage (NCBI taxonomy): Eukaryota > Metazoa > Mollusca > Gastropoda > Lepetellida > Haliotidae > Haliotis > Haliotis rufescens. The sequence goes on from NW_025963879.1 coordinate 22,674,491, forward strand.
TCACACCATTAAACACTGCTGGTTTGCCTCATCCAGAATTTTTAAACATGACAACGTCCCACAATTCAAGTGGCTTCAATATAAAACGCCACTCGCTTGCCGTTAAATGCTGAAAAAAATTTCCAGATTTAAATTAATTTATGGCTTGAGTAGAGAGTTGTCTCACCTTCGCGTGGCCAAGTTCCTGTTTGATTGCTCCCAGTGTACGCATCTCCAATCCCGTCTTGTTGGCTTTGATTTTATCTGGTTTATCATCATCGCCTTAATAATCCACAGACATGACGGAAACCTTTCTTGTGGAGGGTCACACTAGGAATTGGTAGCAAGCAATAAACCGGATGACATTACCGATGTGTTATGTATCAATACGCCACTGCGATCATGAGAAAAGAAGATATGCATCTATTTGATGGTAAAATGGTATGGTATGTAAGAAACAGATTGCTGTCTTTCATATATCAATTTTACAACATGTTGTTTTAAAACGTATCTAGTATTTCGCTCGTGTAGTAATGTCTATCTGATACCTACACCCATATCCTATCATTCCTCCCGAAGACGGCGTTAAACAAACCAACCCCAGGATGAATGTTGTATGGTCGGTTTCCAACAGATTCCAACGATGGACGCCAGGGCTTTTTAAACTTACGTTTAAACTGTGACGATAAAGCATTTCTTGTCCTATAACCTTCAGTGACATTGGTAGAGAACAATAAACACTAAATCGTTACGTACCTCGGATCAAATGAATGAACTTTACATCCGTACTGCTTTGCTATAGCATCGTCAAAACTGAAGTCATTATTTATCCTGAAACAGAAAACATATGCACATATGTTAAACAAGTGACCTAAATGTTACTGCATTGGGTGTGCCATTGTCCTAATCAAACACATCGATAACAAGTTAAAATATCACTACGTGCCATCGTTACTGTGCAAGAAGAAGATTGTATGGAAAGGATAATGATACAATATTGACAATCAACATCTATGTAACGATTACAATTAAGTGTCAATCTAAAACACATATTGTTTCAAGATACATGAGAGTGTCCCTTCCTACCATGTTCAATACATATTTCAGAAAGTAATCAGATGACCTACAACAAGGTGGTCTTTGCATTTCGAAGGAAACACGAATTAGACACATTGCTCTACAGTAATGTGAATGGTTATACGACAGAGTGGACTGGGAACTTGCTGGAGGGACTGTATAGTAAATATGAAGTGTTTACCCGACAGTGTAGACTAGACACCTGCTGGAGGGACTGTATAGTAATTTGAAGTGTTTACCCGACAGAGTAGACTAGACACTTCCTGGAGGAACTGTATAGTAATGTGAAGTGTTTACCGTATAAAGTAGACTAGATACTTCCTGGAGGGACTGTATAGTAAATTTGAAGTGTTTATCCGACAGAGTATAGTAAATGTGAAGTTTACCCGACAGAGTAGACTAGACACTTGCTGGAGGGACTGTACAGCAATGTGAAGTGTTTACCCGACAGGGTAGACTAGACACTTGCTGGAGTGACTGTACAGCAATGTGAAGTGTTTACCCGACAAAGTAGACTAGACACTTGCTGGAGGGACTATACAGCAATGTGAAGTGTTTACCCGACAAAGTAGACTAGACACTTGCTGGAGGGACTGTATAGTAAATGGGAAGTGTTTGCCCGACAGAGTAGACTAGACACTTGCTGGAGTGACTGTACAGCAATGTGAAGTGTTTACCCGACAAAGTAGACTAGACACTTGCTAGAGGGACTGTACAGCAATGTGAAGTGTTTACCCGACAGAGTAGACTAGACACTTGCTGGAGGGGCTGTATAGTAATGTGAAGTGTTTACCCGACAGAGTAGACTAGACACTTGCTGGAGGGACTGTATAATAAATGTGAAGTGTTTACCCGACAGAGTAGACTAGACACTTGCTGGAGGGACTGTACAGCAATGTGAAGTGTTTACCCGTAAGAGTAGACTAGACACTTGCTGGGGAGCTGTATAGTAATGTGAAGTGTTTACCCGACAGAGTAGACTAGACACTTGCTGTGGAACTGTATAGTAATGTGAAGTGTTTACCGGATAAAGTACACTGGACACTTGCTGAAGGGACTGTACAGCAATGTTAAGTGTTTACCCGACAGAGTAGACAAGACACTTGCTAGAGGGGCTGTACAGTAATGGGAAGTGTTTACCCGACAGATTAGACTGGACACTTGCTGGAGGGACTGTATAGTACATGTGAAGTGTTTACCCGACAGAGTAGACTGGACACTTGCTGGAGGGACTGTACAGCAATGTGAAGTGTTTACCCGACAGAGAAGACTAGACACTTGCTGGAGGGACTGTATTGTAATGTGAAGTGTTTACCCGACAGAGTAGACTAGACACTTGCTGGAGGGACTGTATTGTAATGTGAAGTGTTACCCGACAGAGTAGACTAGACACTTGCTGGAGGGACTGTATTGTAATGGGAAGTGTTTACCCGGCAGAGTAGACGAGACACTTGCTGGAGGGACTGTATAGTAATGGGAAGTATTTACCCGGCAGAGTAGACCAGGCAATTGTTGGGGATCCTGTATTGTTGATCGTGACACACTTCCCATCCACCGTCCTTCAGTTTACCCAGGCGGACGATGTTTCTACACAGCACACCAACATTATCCACAAACCTGAAATGAAAAACAAATTATGAATCTGCAAAATATTCTCTAAGAGAAACTATACACGCTTTTTAATTTTTTCCGTGGTTGTTTTCGACTAGGAACGGGATCTAAAGAACTATATGCTGCTCTCCTCAAATTTATATACAATAAGTCACACGTCAAAAGGAAGGGTTAACTGTGATCCACACACTTAATTGAGGAGGGAGGCATCTGGTACAGTAAGGTCAGACAAGAGGGTTATATATGACACACACAGGTGAGAGAGGAAGGTTACCAATTATACAGTGATATTTACAGACAGGTAAGGGAGGAGGGTACCCTGTCATAAAGTGATGTCAGACAGGGGGGTAATATATACAGACAAGTGAGAGAGGAGGGTTACATGTGATACAGACAGTTGAGAGAGCAGGGTTACCTGTGATACAGACAGGTAAGGGAGGGGGTTACCTGTTATACATTGATGTCAGACAGGAGGGTTATATATACAGACAGGTGAGAGATGAGGAATATCAGTGATACCAAGCAGGTGAGCGATGAATGTTACGTGATACAGACAGGTGAGGGAGAAGGGTTACCTGTGATGCAGACAAATAAGGTCTGACATGAGGGTTATATACACAGATAGCTGAGAGAGGAGTGTTACCTGTGATACAGACAGGTGAGAGGGGAGTGTTACCTGTGATACAGTAAGGTCAGACATGAGGGTTATATACACAGATAGCTGAGAGAGGAGTGTTACCTGTGATACAGACAGGTGAGAGGGGAGGGTTACCTGTGATACAGACAGGTGAGAGAGGAGGGTTACTGTGATACAGTGAGATCATACAGGAGGGTTATATATTCAGACAGGTTAGAGAGGAGGGATATCAGTGATACAAGCAGGTGAGCGAGGAGTTTTACCTGTGATACAGATACCTGAGAGGGGGGGTTGCCTGTGATACAGGCAGGTGAGAGAGGAGGGTTACCTGTGATACAGATAGGTGAGAGAGGAGTGTTACCTGTGATACAGTAAGGTCAGACAGGAGGGTTATATACACAGATAGCTGAGAGGGGAGGGTTACCTGTGATACAGTGAGGTGAGGGAGGAGGGTTACCTGTGATACATTGAGGTCAGACAGGAGGGTTATATTTTCAGACAGGTGAGCGAGGAGTTTTACCTGTGATACAGATACCTGAGAGGGGGGGGTTGCCTGTGATACAGGCAGGTGAGAGAGGAGGGTTACCTGTGATACAGATAGGTGAGAGAGGAGTGTTACCTGTGATACAGTAAGGTCAGACAGGAGGGTTATATTTTCAGACAGGTGAGAGAGGAGTGTTACCTGTGATACAGATAGCTGAGAGGGGAGGAATACCCGTGATACAGTGAAGTGTGGGGGGGGAGGGTTACCTGTAATACAGACATATGAGAGGGGAGTGTTACCTGTGATACAATAAGGTCAGACAGGAGGGTTATATACACAGAAAGCTTAGAAGGGAGGGTTACCTGTGATACAGTGAGGTGAAGGTAGGGGGTTAACTGTAATACAGATAGGTGAGAGAGGCGTGTTACCTGTGATACAGACAGATGAGAGAGGAGGGTATCTGTGATACAGACAGGTGAGAGGAGAGGGTTACCTGTGATACAGATAGGTGAGAGAGAGTGTTACCTGTGATACAGACAGGTGAGAGAAGAGGTTTTCCTGTGATACAGATAGTTGAGAGGGGAATGTTACCTGTGATATGGTTAGATGAGAGTGGAATGTTACCTCTCATACAGACAGGTGAGAGGGGAGGATTACCTAGGATACAGACAGATGAGAGAGGAGTGTTACCTGTGATACAGACAGGTGCGAGGGGAGGGTTACCTGTGATACAGACAGGTGAGAGAGGAGGGTTACCTGTGATACAGACAGGTGGGGAGGAGTGTTACCTGTGATACAGTAAGGTCAGACAGGAGGGTTATATGCACAGATAGCTGTGGGGGGAGGGTTACCTGTGATACAGTGAGGTGAGGGTGGAGGGTTACCTGTGATATAGATAGGTGAGAGAGGAGGTTTACCTGTGATACAGGCAGGCGAGAGAGGAGGTTTACCTGTGATACAGGCAGGTGAGAGAGGAGGTTTACCTGTGATACAGGCAGGTGATATAGGAGGGTTGCCTGTGATATAGATAGGTGAGAGAGGAGTGTCACCTGTGATACAGACAGGTGAGAGAGGAGGGTTACCTGTGATACAGATAGGTGAGAGAGAGAGTGTTACCTGTGATACAGATAGGTGAGAGAGGAGGAATACCTGTGATTCAGATAGGTTGGAGAGGAGTGTTACCTGTGAAATAGATAGGTGAGACGGGAATGTTACCTGTGATACAGCTAGGTGAGAACTAAGTGTTACCTTTGATATAGATAGGTGAGAGGGGAATGTTACCTGAGATACAAACAGGTGAGAGGGGAGGATTACCTGTGACACTGACAGGTGAGATAGGAGGGTTACCTGTTATACAGACAGGTGAGGGAGGAGGGTTACCTGTGATACAGTGAGGTCAGACAGGAGCGTTATATACACAGATAGCTGAGAGGGGATAGTTACCTGTGATGCAGTGAGTTCAGACAGGAGGGTTATATATTCAGAGGAGGGATATCAGTGATACAAGCAGGTGAGCGAGGAGTGTTCCTGTGATACAGTAAGGTTAGACAGGAGGGTTATATACTCAGATAGCTGAGAGGGGAGGATTACCTGTGATGCGGTGAGGTGAGAGGGGAGGGTTACCTGTGAAACAGATAGGTGAGAGAGGAGGGTTACCGGTGATACAGATAGGTGAGAGGGGAGGATTACCTATGACACAGACAGATGAGAGCGAAGGGTTACCTGTGATACAGACAGGTGAGAGGGGAGGGTTATCTGGGATACAGACAGGTGAGAGGGGAGTGTTACCTGTGATACAGACAGGTGAGAGAGGAATGTTACCTGTGATACAGATAGGTGAGAGGGGGGTGTTACCTTGATACAGTAAGGTCAGACATGAGGGTTGTATATACAGACTGGTAAGACAGAAGGGTTACCTGTGATACAGGCAGGTCAGGTCTTCATACGACAGTTTCGGAAGAGTCTTCTCGGATGGTATTTCGATAAAACCGTCGCTGTTGAAAAACCCAGGTGAGCACTTTCTTGAGACGGGACCTTCTATCTACAACATATTTACACTTGTATAATATTGTAGATAACATGTAGTCAAAACAAGGACTGAACGGTTCGGAGTCAGTATACTGTGTCTGAGTTGGGTATTCATATTAAACTGCGGCATGGTATCTCAGTAGGTTAGCCCAATAAAACCGGCATTATTCCGGGATAGTACAAGCAGCACACATGGCTCTAAGCATCGTTATGACATGATAAATATCCTCGCGATACGAAATGTTGTAAGGCTGACAATAGATGCAAACCTAATCAGTATGTGCGGTTGAGTTATGCCTCCTGATTCCATTGATACTCTGACATTATTACATCTAAATTTTCCTCCTGGTTTCCATTGATACTCTGACATAATTACATCTAAATTTTCCTCTGGTTTCCATTGATACTCTGACATTATTACATCTAAATTTTCCTCCTGGTTTCCATTGATACTCTGACATAATTACATCCAAATTTTCTTCCTGGTTTCCATTGATACTCTGACATAATTACATCTAAATTTTCCTCCTGGTTTCCATTGATACTCTGACATAATTACATCTAAATTTTCCTCCTGGTTTCCATTGATACTCTGACATAATTACATCTAAATTTTCCTCCTGGTTTCCATTGATACTCTGACATAATTACATCTAAATTTTCCTCCTGGTTTCCATTGATACTCTGACATAATTACATCCAAATTTTCCTCCTGGTTTCCATTGATACTCTGACATAATTACATCTAAATTTTCCTCCTGGTTTCCATTGATACTCTGACATAATTACATCTAAATTTTCCTCCTGGTTTCCATTGATACTCTGACATAATTACATCTAAATTTTCCTCCTGGTTTCCATTGATACTCTGACATAATTACATCTAAATTTTCCAAATGCACTGGGGCCACTTCTGGAATTGATAAGAAAATTAATAATGTTTGCTGATAAAAGTACATAGAAGGGTTTTTTTAGCTTCAACCTTTCCTCCTAACGTTATTCAGATCCTACCTTTGATTTTCAAAGTTATTGCCAGAAAAGAAAAGTTTGAAGAGTTGGAAATCAATTTCTATCACTGAGTGTGTGTGTGGGTGAGTGAGTGAGTTAGTATGGTGTTTCGCCACTTTAAAATATTCCAGCAATATCACGACGAGGGACACCAGAAATGGGCTCTTCACAGTGTACCATTGTAAACTGCATGGAACCCGGAAATTCGGCGTGACGAGGGGACGCTTTAACCACTAAGCTACCCTACCGCCCTAAAGTTGTTGGATATGTAAAAGTTAGCGTAATACTGATATGGAACAAATAACTTTTGAAGCTGGAAAGGTACGCAATATGTATGCCAAGTACTTATGCATGTTCAACGACTGTGTGGTAGTGTCACCACGGCGGAGGATTCGTTGAAAGCTTTTATGCGATAATACCGCCTCTTAAACACAACACTTTAACATGTTCAAGAATTGAATGGATATCGGGTAGTTTGTGACCCATGATCACGATTAACTGACAGACAGACAGACAGACAGACATTTTATTGTCATAGTATAGTGACAGTTTGACTAACAGTATGTACAGGGTGTCTGTGATGATCAACTATGTGCAATACACGTTGTTTAAAAACACAGCGAGTCGTAAAATTACACTCTTCAAAATAAGAAACGCACTGGTAGTTTTTAGTAAATTTAAATTTTATAAAGTCGATATAGTTAATTTAATATCATAGATATAAACATGTATTTTTGGAGCTCGATAGTCACATATTGTCGTTGTACAAAGGCATTGAAAACTGTTCATTGTCATGTCACATAAGACCACAAGGTTGCGCTGAACTCAGTATCTCGTCAGACCGCCCCGGGCAGCAATCACGGCTCTGCATCTCCTCGGCACTTACTGGATAAGTGTACGAATTCTGTCCTGTGGAATTCTGCACCATTCTGCTTGTAACGCGTTGGTCATTTGTGCGAGTGTCTGCGGTGTGATCTGACGTTGACGTACACGTTGATTGAGTTCATCCCAGAGGTGTTCGATTGGGTTGAGATCTGGAGATCTCGACGGCCAGGGCAAGACGTTGATGTTGGCGTTATGAACGTAGTCTACCATGACACGAGCTGTGTGCGGTGGAGCGTTGTCCTATTGAAAAAGCTCCCTCTTGTGCTCAATGATTGGAAGAAGTTGAGGTTTGAAGAAATTTCCTTGAACCACAACCAAGTCAGATCTCGTGGTGTAGGATATGGTCTTCTGGGTCGGATTGCAGCCTCGCGAAGATGGCTCCTGAAAGACTGGTCCGAAATCCTCCCCAATCCAGGGATTCGTCCTGCAGTCTCCATAGCTATGGCATTGCGATGACGTAGGTGGAACAGTCGAATGTAGCGAACCTGTGCAGGGGAGGTAACTCTTGGTCGACAGGTTCTTGGACGGTCTGTAGTGGAATTGAACTGTGTGTATCGGTCCCAATGGCAGCAAATGGTGCTGTGGTAGACGTTGAAGTGGCGTGCAACAGAAAACTGCGATTCCCCTCTTTGGATACGTCCTATGGCGATGTTCCGATTGGCAGCGATGAATCTCGGCATTTTCGAACTTGAAATATGTTGACAATTGAATATGAAAGCATTGGCTTATGCTTGCCTTTTTATAGCCACTACCACGAGTTACGAATGTCATAACTTGCACGTGCATTTTGCTTTACTGTTTTCCTCCATGATATTTTTGAACAAGTGTGAAAACAATGCCGTTTAAGACCTTGCAAATCGACAATGGCTGCGTTTTGACGCACCGTTCGTCGAATATCAGGCCACCAACATTTTCCAATAACATATATCCAGTTTATATTCCGGATTTTTTGTGTAGTCAGGTTCAATGACAGACAGACAGATTTATTCAGTAATCTGGCCTCCAGCCCATAATACATGTTGACATAATGTAGATCATACATGCTTATATACTATGGCGTTATGTTAAGACAAATAGTTTTAGAATACGTTAGAACAGTGATGAGTTACGTGTACTCATAACTTGAGATAGGAATAATCCAATGTGATTTAAAGTTCTAGTGGAGTTTGTTGACATAAGGTTTAAAAACTGTTGAAATGTAGTAAAGTTGATTTCACTTTAAGCAAAGCATTCTCTTCTTGCAGCTCGGTATCTGTCACAGATTGCCAATACATGATACTCATCCTCAATTAGAGTTAAACCTTTGGAGTGGCATCAACGCACACACGTTCTTCATATGGGATTCTAGAATGTCTTCCAGTTTCGACTGCAAGTTTAAAGTTGTTACACCTGAACATACATATTAATCTTTTATAATAAGCAGAGATTTCACATGATAATAAGTATTGTTCTACATTAAGGAGAGATTTGGTCGGCTCGGAGTCAGTTTACTGTGTCTGAGTGGGGTATTCATGTTAAACTGCGGCATGGTATCTCAGTGCGCTAGCACTATAAATCGGCATCAGTCCGAACTCGTACAAAACACACACACACACACACACACACACACACACACACACACACACACGTGCATGCGCGTCGCTATATAAGTGCAATAATCTTGGACGCGACGTTCAACCCAATTTCACCTCACCTCACCTCTCTCGTGTCTAGAATGTATTAGCAGTATTTCTGTGAAATAAACAAAAAGTAACTTGTTTGCCCCTACGGAAAGCTGGCTGACTTGATACTGATACAGAAGCATACAGTTATATCTTCTCACCTCAGGGGGGGAATTTTGTCTTTTCACTGTGAAGAAAGCTGACTTATACACAAGGAAAAGAAAAATTCCAAGCAGAATCCAAGCTGTCAATTTCCTCATACTCCATTTCGTACACCTGGGGAACAATGGGATTATATACAATGAACATTATAGGGAATGTGATACTGAACTGTCGGGCACAGAAAGAATACACCTGTGTTTGATGGTGGCTACAAATGAAACAAACAAGAAATGGTTATTCGATGGTGATGTATTTCATACTGGTATCGTAGTTGTGTTTTGGACCTGGCTCCATTACGATTCTCATACTTGAAGAAGATTTATTCTCCTAGTTTGTCTCACAGTCCCCGCGAATTTTATTTTCCCTTCCGTCCAGCCCTTACCGTAATGTTATGACCCTCAATGAAGCAAGTCTAGATTTTCCGCAGGTTCTGAATATGAAATCTGCCCGGGCCTCCTTTTCAATTTAAATGGAGTAGTTTGTTTCTTTCAAAAAATATTTGTTTTTTTCAGAGAGGGTTAGTCTACAGTTCCTCTTTCAATAAAACTTATGTGCGTAGACTGGACAACTCTGGCCAAACATGTATGTTTATAGTAACAGTTTTTTTCTACAAATATACCAACATTTCCACAGAGCTGGTCCACAATATTGAATAACAACTGGTATGCACATGACAGTCATGAGAGTCATATTACAACGCACAAACAAGCAACATTTCGAGATGAAGTGGAATTAATTTTAACGTTGCATTCAAGATTATTTCGCTTATAATATTATAACCAAGTACATGCGTGAGTGTGTGTGTTAAGTTGCACTGGTCAGGACTTATGCCGGTAGTATAGTGTCAACCCACTCACGAGGAAGACTTCTATGGGACAGGGACGACAGCTGCAGCATAATTGGACCGCGAGTATTTGAATTGAAAAGCATTGTGTCAACGATTTCAATTATGAGCGATTTTCTAAGAGAGGCCAAGTTTAATCTTGCTGATGATACTGAAATATTTGTAGATTGGACTGACGAAAGTTTAAGTACAGCGACTGACACCCTAAATGATTTTTTATAAAATGTCAGGATTAAGAATAAATATTGATAAAACAAAAGCAATATGGATAGGCTGTGACATCAAATTATGTCGGATCTGAAACTAGACTGGCACAGTGGGGACTTTGAAATATTTGGAATAAAGCTTAATGTGAACTTAAATAATCTGTGGGTAATCAATACAAAGAAGAGAATTGAAATTATTAATCAAATTTTAGGGAATTGGAGGTAAAGAAATTTAACATTGATAAGTAAAATTACTGTTGTTAAAACCTTGGCCCTGTGAACCTAAGTACATATATTTTCCTCTCTTCCAAACCCTCCGAGTGAATTTAATTATGAACTTAACAAAATTTGTACAGATTCATCTGGAATGATAAAAGGGACAAAATAAAACGAACAAATTCCATTAGAAAATATGACGAAGGCGGACTGAGAATGATAGAGGTAAGGTCCTTCACATTTTCTCTAAAACTGTCAGTTCTCAAAAAAACATCTCCAAAACAAAAACCGTAATAACCCTAGCATCTTTCCCCAAAAAACATATTCCTACTTGGGGCCAATAGTGAAAACTGTATACACTTAGCTACCCCTTACTGGAGAGATGTTTTGTCTGCTTGGGGAACACTGTATAGAAGAAACAAAACTAACACCACACACATTGAAGAAGTACTATCAGAACCTCTTTGGTGTAACTATCAGTTTTAAAAAACGATTTCATTATAAGAAATTGGTTTTTAAAGGGAATTTACACTATTAAAGATCTCTATAATGAAGATGATATAATGCGCTTTAATGAACTAAAAGGTACAATTATTAACTATTACCAAGTTCTATTAAACATACCAAAATCCTGGAAAGATACTATTAGAAATAATCACATTATCTCATATAATCAACATTTAAAAACAACTTTGATGGACTTACTTGTAGAGCCTAAAGGCTCCAGATATTTTTTTATGATAAGACTATAACTAAAATATCTCCCAACAGTCTGTGAAAAATGGGATACCATTCTCGACTTAGCTATATCATGGAAGGAAGTTTTTATCAGATACAGAAAATGTACAAAAGATGTAAAATTACTTGATTTTCAATATAAATTTATTTATCGCACCATCTATACAAAAAAAGAATTGTTTAAAATGAAAATTCTCGATGATGATCTGTGCTCATTTTGTGAAACTGATACTGAATCCTTACTTCATGTACATTGGGATTGTAAGCATGTTAAAGGGTTTGGGGCTAAAGTTGAAAAGGACCTGCGGTACCGCTCAGGGATGTATTATTAGCCAACAGACCACTACTTCTCATATAGTTACACGATATAATTGTATATACTAGATCTTGAAAATAACTGCATATTTATTTTGGCGCGTCGCAGGTCTCCAGGACGAAATTTCTATTCAACAGAAGTTCATCCGTGGTACGATCCAGAATACATAGAGGGAGCCAATGAAAATGATAAAAACAAAATTCTTTGGAATAGGCCCGTATACAGTCTCAGACGTATCCAGCCCAACAAACCTGATATTGCCTTTTGGTTATAAATCCAATGAAATCATTTATATCATTGAATTGTTTTCTGTCCGTTTTGACACTAATGTGATTGACAAGATTCAGGAATATGGCAAATATGCGGACCTCGCTTTCGAAGTGTCACACTTGCATCCCAAGTACCAAGTTGTCAGACTCCCAATTTTTCTGGGTACCTTAGGTTTGGAACTTCCCAATCTGTTGACTGACATTGGGAGAGTACCCGGGTTTGCTGCCATGAATACAGCCCTTCTGACAATCTGGGTAATGCAGAAGGCTGCAGCGTTGGGGAGACTTCACATTCTCCGAAAAGTTCTGGGTGGGTTCGACTTGGCAGCGCTTCCTGGGAGAAGTCCCATTTGCTGTAAAGCCAATAACTACACACGCAATGTAGGCTCGAACCGCTGCATCATTATATTTCTCGTGTTATCCCGCGATATGCCAAGGAGAGGCACGGGCCACCGAGCCGTGGATGCCCGTGCCTATAATAGAAACAGAAGATGAGATTGGGTTAAATGGCCGAGGGTGTGAAGGTACTAGTGGGCTACTAAGCTGCTAATTGTGCTAAAAGCAGATCCCACTGCCTGGCCCCATTAGCAAAACCATTGTGCGACTACCGCCGCGGACCCAACTGTCAGCTACCACTTGACAAGACGACTTCCGCCGCCGGGCCCATATACGTGGCAATTGTTTGCCCCAACGTATGTTATTTTACGATTCCCCGGCTGAAAAGTCGGGAAAGACAAGGTTCCCACTGAGAAGCAGGTAACCCCGGAAAGGTTCCCGCTGAAAAGCAGGTAGCCTTAAGCACGACTATTAATTTGGAAGCAAGTTAATTTGTTACTGGCAGTGTAGCCCACAAGAACCCCGCCACAAAGCACCAGAGTGCTACCCCACACCCACGGCCACGCGATACGCGGAGATAGCATTGTTGCCCCGCTTGACTATGTACTGAATAGAAACACTAACCTGTGGAGATAACATCCTTACTGGCGCAAAACAAGCGCCAGGGCATGCAATAAATTGTCCGTAAATACACACAGTCCTTGTGATATTGCCTTTTGGTTATAAATCCAATGAAATCATTTATATCATTGACATTTTTTCTGTCCGTTTTGACACTAATGTGATTGACAAGATTCAGGAATAACATGGCAAATATGCGGACCTCGCTTTCGAAGTGTCACGCTTGCATCCCAAGTACCAAGTTGTCAGACTCCCAATTTTTCTGGGAGCCTTAGGTTTGGAACCTCCCAATCTGTTGACTGACATTGGGAGAGTACCCGGGTTTGCTGCCATGAATACAGCCCTTCTGACAATCTGGGTAATGCAGAAGGCTGCAGTGTTGGGGAGTCTTCACATTCTCCGAAAAGTTCTGGGTGGGTTCGACTGGGCAGCGCTTCCTGGGAGAAGTCCCATTTTCTGTAAAGCCCATAACTACACACGCAATGTAGGCTCGAACCGCTGCATCATTATATTTCTCGTGATACTACTTAAAACAATGTATAGGCAATGTAAACTGTGATGGGTTAATTTCCCAGTGTCAACTGTAGAAACCTAGATACTGAGAAAGGAAGAAGTAGACACACACTTACCTCATTTTCAAGGTAAAATCGTATGACTGTCCGTCGAGATCTGCCCGGCAGTGTTGACGCGAACGGATTATTATTGGGTGACATAATTATATTTTTGTTCATTCTTGTTCTATTGTTTGCGATAGACGCTTTTGAAAACATTTCTGTACTCTTTGATAATGTACCCATGGCAACTGTGTATTTAAAGGCGATATTCAAACACTTTCATTCACTGAGCTATCTGGGTGATAGTGTTGCAATCGATCGTGAGCATGCGGCAGTTTAACATGAATATCCCACTCAGACACAGTTTACTGACCCTGAGCCAGCCAGTCCTTGTTATAGCCCCTTAATGCCGAGCACCAGGCAGAGTTACAACAAGTCCCATCTTTTAAAGTCTTTGGTATGAATCGGGAATCGAACCCCGGACCTTCCGCTCTCCGAGCGGACGCTCTACCACTAGACCATGGAGGCGGTCAGGTCGACAAGGAAAATGACACGATTTTTGTTTAAATACATTGTATGTAAGGCGTCATTCACATACGGTGAGGTGAAATGGGGTTTAACGTAGCGTCCATTGATTATTGCACTTAATATGCCACGTGCATGTAGGTGTGTGTGGCTGCTTGTACTAGTCCGGACTGATGCCGATTTATAGTGCTGGCTCACTGGCGCACATGAATACCCCACTCAGACACAAGTATACTTACTCCGAGCAGACAAGTCCTTGTTGTATCCTCAACATGCCGAGCGTCAGACAGGGTAACAACAAGTCCCATCGTTTAACGTCTTTGGTTGGACGTGGCCGGGGATCGAACCCCGGACATTCCGCTCTCCGGACGGACGCTCTACCACTAGACCACGGGACGGTCAGGTCGACCAGGAAAATGACAATATGTTCGTTTTGATATTTTGTATGTAAGGCGTCATTCGCATACAAATACATAAACAGCATATTTATAATGTCAATTAAACTATGACAATGCTGACACATTTCATCAATGATGACGTGACGTAACAAACAAATTAAACTAATTTGAAGCTAACTATCTATTTAAAAAACGTATTATTGAGAAATATATATCTTTTATTCAATATATTGTGTCAACCGATGAATTGACAAATTAACGACTATATATACAACTGATTATTACAACTCAAAAGTTTCGCAGCCTAAACAAGCTCCACCCCTTTATTACATCCCCATCTTCATCTTCGTCTGAACCATAGCGATCTCCTGACAACTGGTCCTCATCATGCCAAATCTAGATCTGAATTGACAGGATCCAAGATTCTTGTGTGTTAAGAAAATACGGAAACCAAGTTGATGTAATTGTCTCAGTGTTCTCAAATATCCCAAATAAATTTCAGCCGGGGGCTCGTAAATAAACGTTTTATTTCTTATCCAGCTGTGGAGCTCCAGATCGAGGGTGGTGACGTCATCCAGGAAGCCGCTTGCAATGGCTTGTGGGAGAACTTTCCATTCCCAGTGTTCAATGTCCATCTTTAAGACATCAACACGTCTCTGAAAGAAATACAAACATGAATAGTTTTACATGTCGTATTTTGACCCATGGTTATGATAAACGCCAAAGTTTAAAAGACTGAGTAGGATGATCATCATGTTTGGCTCCATGGTTCTAAGTTACGGATAATTTTGTAATAACCGTATGGACGCTGTCATATATGTTCAAATGGTTAACAACTGGACTCATTGTTTAATAAACATGTTAATATTTTTTTTACGTCTGGCATCTTTAAATACACAGGAATGACTAAATGTGCGAAAAAGGATGATCTTTCCAACTTCCAACTTCAATTAGCAAATCCGTGACCCAAGATGAACAGTTTGATTTGTGCGTGTACTGTCATTCATATGTCAAACATTATAACTGCTTTCTAAAAACATCTCATCAACTTTAACATATTTTAGCTTAACAAATACATTTACTTGTCACTCATATGGGCATATGTTGTAACATTCCTGAACAAAATCTAAACATTTCGAGTGGGAGAGGCGTTATACCGCCTTAAGTACAATTCTAGCAATATAAGAGAGGGCTTCCACGTCTTCCACGCTCAATATCGGCTAGCGTCCTAAACCTGTATGGCCACACACACATGTTGTAAGAATGTTTTGAAAACCAATAAGCTTGGGTACGCCGAAATATATGAAAGGATTGATGTCAACATATATTGTTTTGATAGGCATTACTTAGAAATTGACGGATGACAAAGAAGACACAATTTATGAGATAGCTGACAACTTCTTTAATTACTGTAAAGGCAGTAATTAAAGAAGCTGTTATCGATAAATTGTGTCTACTTTATGTAAATCCTCTCAGCGGATCTACACAAAGTGTGCACATCCGTTTTTACGTTTAGAACACCGAAAACACAAGCTCATATCAAATTCAATAAACAGACTAGAAACTGCAGACAACACGATGAAATCAGTGACATTCAGCGCAGCAATGCAGCACAAGCCCCAATATTTTTATTATCAGCCAATCATTTGCAATATTTTTTATATGAAAATATTTTATATTTTACAATATTTCATATGTATATGTCATAAAGTCTTTGAATGGAATTTAGAAGTGATACACATAAGGAAGAGAAGTTATGGACGTCAATGCAACTGTTTTATTATGAAGACCTTAAGCAACCCATGTTTGTCGTAAAAGGCGACTATGCTTGTCGTAAGAGGCGACTAACGGGATATACGAGTATATACTTACTCCTTCATCAGGTCAATAAATGCTATAAAGCAGAGGACATTATTTGTACCCGCAAGAACAACAACAGTAATACGAGGGCTGGAAACAAATTTCTAAGCCTGACTAACTTTCAACTATAAGCCATAAGAAAGTGAACTAGTCATTGCAAGTGTATTTGGTCTGTTGAGGCCGTTTGTATATTAGTGACAGCCAGTTGAACATGATAGGGGTCCAAACGGACACAGAAATGGAAAAGAACAAGTACCGAGCAGTTTTCAAGGTTTTTTTTACTTTAGAGAAAAGTACTCCCCAAGACGTTCATAGTAAGTGTCCTAGCTATTCCACTGTTAAACGTTCTGGACGTCCATCAACCGCCATCAATGAAGATTCAATCAAGACAGAAAAAAACTTATACTGTCAGATAGACGTATTACCGTTGCTGAACTTGAGGGAGACACAGGTCGAAGCCATGGGTCCATTGAATCATTGTTCATGAACATTTACAGATGAATAAGATACCTGCTCGTTGGGTGCTAAAGTTTCTAAATTCTGATCTTGAGGAAAAGAGAATTGACATTGCTTGAGAAAATGTAGAGCTAATTGAGGAGGATATCGTCAAATTCAAAAAGAGATTAGTAACGGGCGATAAAACATGGGACTACCACTGTGAACCCGAGGAAAAACGTCAATCAATGGAATGGCACCATTCCACTTCTCCGGCACCAAAGAAATTCAAGTCTTCAAGATCAGTGAAGAAAGTTCTGTGATGCAAAGGATGTGATCCTTGTTGATTACTTAGAAAGTCAAAAGACGATTACCAGTGCTTACTATGCTGATTTGCTTCATCGCCTGTGAGATTCTATCAAAGAAAAGTGGAGAGGAATGCTGACTGCTAGAGTTCTACTACTTCATGACAATGCCTCTTCTCACACCTCTCGACTTGCAAAGGCCGCTGTACGACAATGTGGGAGCTTTCTCACCCCCCATACTCACCAGACCTGGCACCAAGTGATTTCTACCTGTATATCGACCACACCATTAAAACTGCTGGTTGGCCTCATCCATGATTTTAAAATATGACAACGTCACACAGTGACTTCAATATATAACGCCAACCACTTGCTGTTAAATGCTGAAAAAAATCAACAAATTTCCAGATTTAAATGAATGTATGGCTTGAGTAGAGAGTTGTCTCACCTTCGCGTGGCCAAGTTGCTGTTTGATTGCTCCCAGTGTACGCATCTCCCATCCAGTCTTGTTGGCTGGGATGTAAACATCAACAGCCGAGATTCCTATATTATGAAAAAATACTTGCTCACTCCGTCTGTAGCTCTTTTTCTTCATGCTGAAATTTGAGAAAATATACAAGATCGGATGGTCCAGAAGGAATTCAGTCTTGAACATAAGAGGAAACACATATTCGGATATCTTGATCCAGTTTAAAAGCTTGCTTCGGAGCATATTTTCTTCCACTCCTGTGGGTGAGAAAATATACTGGAGATAACTGGTATTAAACATATGTGATATCTGTTCCGGGTCTGTGATAGGCTACTCCATGGTGATGACCCCAGGTCATCAGATTGTGACCGGTCTATTTTCCTGATTGCTATTAATTGATAAGTTTTCGTGCTCACCTCGAATTTAACTACGTCTGTGTCCAAACTTTATGGCTTTAGAGTGTTCAAAAAATGTACTTTGATTTTATCTGGTTCGCGTTATCATCATCGCCTTGATAATCCACAGACATGGCGGAAACCTTTCTTGTGGAGGGTCACACTAGGAATGGGTAGTTAGCAATAAGCCGGATGACATAACCGTTGTGTTATGTATTAATACGCCAATGCAATCATAAGAATAGAGAAAATATACATCGATTTTATGGTAACATGGTTTTGTGCGCAAGAAAAAAAATGCTGCAGCCGTGCATGTCATGTACCATGCAGCGTACAACACGTTGTTTTAAAACGTATCTTATATTTCCCTCGTTGGATACGTTTTTAAATAACACACTGGTACCTGACACAACTTCGTGTAGTAAGGAACGATTGAACGAACGAACGAACGAACGAATGAACGAACGACACATTCCAACGATGGACGCCAGGACAACGATTTAATCTAACTATGATGGTAATTCACTTTCTTGTCCTATAACCATTTCAATGACAATTTTAGCAATAAGCCGGATGACATTACCGGTTTGTTATGTATTAATACGCCACAGTGATCATGAGAATAGACAGAATATGCATCGATTTGATGGCAAAATGGTATGGTATGTAAGGAACAGATTGCTGCAGCCGTTGTAAGATAACTGGTACCTGACACACTCGTTTAGAAATATCTTACAGACACCCGAAATCATCCCCCATACACACATCCCGGTGAATATTGTATGGTCGGTCCCCAACACATGCAAACGATGTGCGCCAGGCCAACTTATAATCTAACTATGATGATAATTCAGTTTATTGTGCTACAACTTCAGTGGCATTGGAAGATGACGCGAAACACCAAACCGTTACGTACCTCGGATCAAATGAATGAACTTCACACCCGTACTGCTTTGCTATAGCATCGTCAAAACTAAAGTCATTATTTATCCTGAAACAGAACACATACGCACATATAGAAGTTAAACGACTGACCTACCTGACGCTGCACTGTATGTGTCATTCTCCCAATTAAATACATCTATAACGAGTTAAAATATCACTACGTGCCATCCTTACTGTGCCAGATGAAGGATTGTGTGGAAATAATAGTGATACACTATTGATAATCAACACCTACGTAAGTATAACAATTAAGTGTCAATCTAAAACATATATTGTTTCAAGAATTATGAGAGTGTCTCTTCCTACCATGTTAAATACTATATCCTATACAGTTATGAGGTGACCGACAAGAAGGTTGCCTTGATATCTCGAAATAAACGCGAATTAGACACGTTGCTGTACAGTAATGTGAAGGTCTATACGACAGAGTAGACTGGGAACTTGCTGGAGGGGTTGTGTAGTAATGTGAAGGGCTATACGACAGAGTAGACTGGGAACTTGCTGGAGGGGTTGTGTAGTAATGTGAAGGGCTATACGACAGAGTAGACTGGGAACTTGCTGGAGGGGTTGTGTAGTAATGTGAAGGGCTATACGACAGAGTAGACTGGGAACTTGCTGGAGGGGTTGTGTAGTAATGTGAAGGGCTATACGACAGAGTAGACTGGGAACTTGCTGGTGGGGTTGTGTAGTAATGTGAAGGTCTATACGACAGAGTAGACTGGGAACTTGCTGGAGGGGTTGTGTAGTAATGTGAAGGGCTATACGACAGAGTAGACTGGGAACTTGCTGGAGGGGTTGTGTAGTAATGTGAAGGGCTATACGACCGAGTAGACTGGGAACTTGCTGGAGGGGTTGTGTAGTAATGTGAAGGGCTATACGACAGAGTAGACTGGGAACTTGCTGGAGGGGTTGTGTAGTAATGTGAAGGGCTATACGACAGAGTAGACTGGGAACTTGCTGGAGGGGTTGTATAGTAATGTGAAGTGTTTACCCGGCAGAGCAGACTAGACACTTGCTGGAGGGGCTGTACAATAATGTGAAGGTCTATACGACAGAGTAGACTGGGAACTTGCTGGAGGGGTTGTGTAGTAATGTGAAGGGCTATACGACAGAGTAGACTGGGAACTTGCTGGAGGGGTTGTGTAGTAATGTGAAGGTCTATACGACAGAGTAGACTGGGAACTTGCTGGAGGGGTTGTGTAGTAATGTGAAGGTCTATACGACAGAGTAGACTGGGAACTTGCTGGAGGGATTGTGTAGTAATGTGAAGGGCTATACGACAGAGTAGACTGGGAACTTGCTGGAGGGGCTGTATAGTAATGTGAAGGTCTATACGACAGAGTAGACTGGGAACTTGCTGGAGGGGCTGTACAGTAATGTGAAGGTCTATACGACAGAGTAGACTGGGAACTTGCTGGTGGGGTTGTGTAGTAATGTGAAGTGTTAACCTGACAGTCGACTAGACACTTGCTGGAGGACTGTATAGTAAATGTGAAGTGTTTACCCGACAGAGTAGACTAGATAGTTGCTGGAGGGCTGTATAGTAATGTGAAGTGTTTACCCGACAGAGTAGACTAGATATTTGCAGGAGGACTGTATAGTAATGTGAAGTGTTTACCCGACAGAGTAGACTAGATAGTTGCTGGAAGGGCTGTATAGTAATGTGAAGTGTTTACCCGGCAGAGTAGACTAGACACTTGCTGGAGGGACTGTATAGTAATGTGAAGTGTTTACCGGACAGAGAAGACTAGACACTTGCATGAGGGGCTGTATAGTAATGTGAAGTGTTTACCGGACAGAGAAGACTAGACACTTGCATGAGGGGCTGTATAGTAATGTGAAGTGTTTACCCGGCAGAGTAGACTGGAAACTTGCTGGAGGGCTGTATAGTAATGTGAAGTGTTTACCCGACAGAGTAGACTAGATATTTGCAGGAGGACTGTATAGTAATGTGAAGTGTTTACCCGACAGAGTAGACTAGATAGTTGCTGGAAGGGCTGTATAGTAATGTGAAGTGTTTACCGGACAGAGAAGACTAGACACTTGCATGAGGGGCTGTATAGTAATGTGAAGTGTTTACCCGGCAGAGTAGACTAGACACTTCCTGGAGGGCTGTATAGTAATGGGAAGTATTTACCCGGCAGAGTAGACCAGGCAATTGTTGGGGGGCCTGTATTGCTGATCGTGACACACTTCCCATCCACCGTCAGTCAGTTTACCCAGGCGGACGATGTTTTTACACAGCACACCAACATTGTTCACAAACCTAAAATGAAAAGCAACTTTGGAGTCTGTAAAATCAACCTTAAAAAGAAACCAAACAGGGTTACCTGTGATACAGACAGGTTAGGATGGAGGGTTACCTGTTATACAGTGAGGTCAGACAGGAGGGTTATATATGACACACACAGGTGATACAGACAGGTGAGAGAGGAGGGTTACCTGTGACACAGACAGGTGAGAGAGGAGGGTTACCTGTGATACAGAGAGGTAAGAGAGGAGGGTTACCCCTGATACAGACAGGTAAGAGAGGAGGGTTACCTGTGATAAAGACAGGTCAGAGAGGAGGGTTACCTGGGATACAGACAGGTGAGATTGTAGCGTTACCTGTGACACAGACAGGTGAGAGAGGAGGGTTACCTGTGATACAGAGAGGTAAGAGATGAGGGTTACCTGTGACACAGACAGGTGAGAGAGGAGGGTTACCTGTGATACAGACAGGTAAGGATGGAGGGTTACTTGTTATACAGTGAGGTCAGACAGGAGGGTTATATATGACACACACAGGTGATACAGACAGGTTAGAGTAGGGTTACCTGTGACACAGACAGGTGGGAGAGGATGGTTACCTGGGATACAGACAGGTGAGATAGTAGCGTTACCTGTGATACAGACAGGTAAGAGAGGAGGGTTACCTGTGATACAGACAGGTAAGAGAGGAGGGTTACCTGTGATACAGACAGGTAAGAGAGGAGAGTTACCTGTGACACAGACAGGTAAGAGAGGAGGGTTACCTGTGATACAGACAGGTAAGAGAGGAGAGTTACCTGTGACACAGACAGGTAAGAGAGGAGGGTTACCTGTGATACAGACAGGTAAGAGAGGAGGGTTACCTGTGATACAGACAGGTAAGAGAGGAGAGTTGCCTGTGACACAGTGAGTGAATATGGTTTTACGCCGCTTTTAGCAATGTTCCAGCAATATCACGGCGGGGGACACCAGAAATGGGCTTCACACATTGTACCCATGTCGGGAATCGAACCCGGGTCTTCGGCGTGACGAGCGAACGCTTTAACCACTAGGCTACCCGACCGCCCCACCTTTGACACAGACAGGTAAGAGAGGAAGGTTACCTGTGATACAGACAGGTAAGAGGGGATTACCTGTAATAATTATGAGAAAAAATCATAATATAAACACACGTCATAGGAAGTATTTACCCGTGATATAGAGACGTCAGTTCTTCGTATGGCATGGTCTTTAAAATATGATCGGGTGGTATTTGAAAAGGAGCATCGTTGTTGTTAGCTCGTTGGAACGATTCGTGTACACGAACTTCCTTATGATATCCTTCCTGAAACAGAAAAGAGGTGAAAATGTCACAGTGACGGGACCCGTGAAGATCCGGGTGAGAATAGATCTTCAGCAACCCATGCTTGTCGTGAAAGGCGACTATGCTTGTCGTAAGCGGCAACTAACAGCAATATTGCTGAGTGCGGCGTTAAACAACAAAAAACAACAGTGATGGTCCGAAGGGCAACACAGACAAAAGGTAACAGCAAACTGAGTGAGTGAGTGAGTGAGTTTGGTTTAACGCAGTATTCCAGTTATATCGCGGCGTGTCAGCTTAATCAGGGAGGAAAGCCCGAACTGATGCAGGTCTCAGACGTTTACCACTTCGGTGAAACCCACGAGCACGGGTATGGTGCTGACAAACCTAGAAACATAATCGCGGCGAACCGGGATTCGAACCCACAATCATAGGTTTCTGGCGTGCACAAAGGGACGCAACTCTGCACAGCGAATCGCGGCGCCTTAGACGACTGGGCCACCCGTGCCCCCACAACAAACTGACTATGTGTTCCAAAGAATGCCCTCATGTCTTCCTCTATTTATAAATGCTTAACAAACTACCGAACTCTCCGCATCTGTATAATTATACAGAATTATTTTATATCATTCATTTTCATAGTGCACACTGATTAATTCATATGCTGCTCGAGTGACCTTGATGTATGTACATAATGGTTCGTAGTACTACAAGTGGATGTAGGTGACATCATTTGCAATTCGTTGGTTTGTTGTTTTACGCCGCACTCAGCAATATTCCAGCTATATGACGGCGGTCTGTAAATAATCGAGTCTGAACCAGACAATCCAGTGATTGACAACATGAGCATCGATCTACGCAGTTGGGATCGATGACATTAATCAACCAAGTCAGCGAGCCTGACCACCCGATCCCGTTAGTCGCCTTTTACGACAAGCATAGTCGCCTGTTACAGCAAGCATGGGTTTCTGAAGACCTATTCTACCCGGGATCTTCACGGGTCTCATTTGCAATTGAAAATAGTTATATATGGGACTTGTCATTTATTATAGGGAGGGGGTGTGGGATCATGAAAAAAATGATAGATGATATTTTGTTTTCATGCTTCATGATTGATATTGTGGCATTTTTGAATTGTGATGGAGCTCATGGTTTAACTCCAAGTCCATTTGAATTATTTATTGTATTGTTTGCAGATGACATAATCTTGTTAGATGTAACAGCTAACGTCCTCCAAAAACGTCTTTACCAACCCTCCTCATATTGTGATAAATGGAGATTGACTATTAATATTCAAAAAAGCAAAGTGGTTGTTTTCAGGAATGGAGGCAAACTTGGACATTATGAAAAGTTTAGGATTGGAGAATCCGTCATTGACATAGTCACTAGTTATAAATATCTAGGTGTGCAGTTATGATCCGCTGGTTCTTGGCATAGAAAGTAGTTTGAATACTACAATTCACAACAATCCCAGCTAGTGTCTGTTTTCATATTTTTCATATAAACGTAATTCCAATTCTAAATTATGGAGCAGAGGTTTGGGGATTTCATCCTTCACCCGATATTGAAAATGTACACGATCGTTTCTGTAAGCTTGTTCTGAGCTTGAATACACCCCAAACATAATTGCAAGAGGTATTGTGAATAGAATATCAATCCAGGTTTTGCATTATATAAAAGTTATAAAATTCTGGTTAAGGTTATTGTCGCAACAGGTTAATGTTATCATGAAATGTTCTCATGATTTTCCGTATAGAAGGGCAGAAAATGTTAAAGCTTGTTGGGCTACTTATTTTAAATCTTTGTTGCATACATATAGTTGTGGCGAAGTTTGGTTACAGCAAGGTGTTGGGAATATAAAAGCATTTATATTGTTTTTTAAGCAAAGATTTAAAGATATTTGCCAACAAACATGCAATACTTATCTAGAATGATATTCTGAGCTGGAATATTTTTGCTCTGTCAAGGAAAATATTAATTTTGAACATCTGACCAATTGTATTGATATAGCCATCTACGTTTAAGTTAGAGAGATACATGTTATGAATTGACTTGAAAACTACAAATAAATGACCTATCACACACACACACACACACACACACACACACACACACACACACACACACACACACCTTTTATTCTTATTTTGTGGCCATGAGGCAAAAGTATAGTGACAGTTTTACAAACAGTATGTACAGGGGGCGCCTGTCCTGTACAGTTGTAGACAATTTGCAGTTATCTTTTGACACTTTGTTTAAACAAATAGCGAGTCGCAACATTACGTTTGTATTTGATTGTTTTTTGAAAATATACTGTGTAGCAACCCAGAATTTAATGCAAGTCTCTAATATTGTGGTAATTATTTTTCTCAGTATATCAAGTGGAGCATTGCCCCTGTAGTTATCAGGATCATCCCTATTCCCCGATTTTTGCTGTGGTACGATAAGTCCGAGTTGCCAAAGTTAAGTTGCCCGTGTTAAGTATTTCATTGAAAAGTAGTTTGTAACATGATAATAATATTGAACAAATATTTTCAAGTGCCTCAGTGGGTATGCCATCAGCCCCGGGGGACTTCTTCATACTTTTTACTACATTTCTGATTTTATCATCTGTAATTTCCCCAGCCAAAATGTCATCACGGTTTCTGCACAGGTTACAATTAGCAATATCATGGGCTTCAGTAAATTATCTAACCTCAATATCAAAAGAAGAATCAGTTTTCCTTTGAAGATTAAAGAGATTGTTGAAATAGTGCATGTTTATGTACAGAATCACAATATTTCTTAATTGTTTTCCAAAAGACTTTACAAGCTTTGCTTCTAACTTCTTTTGCTACATCCTTTTCAAATTGTATTTTAGGAATTTCTTTGCATAATTGTTTAAATGTATTTAATTTTTTTGCCTCTATAGATATTGTTGTATTGATTACTACATATAGATTTCTTTAAATTCTAAAGCGAAAACTAAAACTGCTTCACAAATAGAACTAGTTTGTGCAAAGGACAGTGAAAAGTGACTTGTGTCTAGAATGTTTTAGCAGTATTTCTGTGGAATAAACAAAAAGGAATTTGTTTGTCCCTGTGGAAAGCTGGTTATCTTGATACTATACAGAAGCATACAGTTATATCTTCTCACCTCAGGGCAATGTTGTCTTTTCACTGTGAAGAAAGCTGACTCATACCCAAGGAAAAGAAAAATTCCAATCAGAATCAAAGATGTCCTTTTGCTCATAATCCATTTCGTACACCTGGGGAACAATGGGATACAAAATTAATACTAGCTGGCAAAAGAAAGCATACACCCATTGTTTCACCATTTAGATTGCGCGTTGCGGGTATTTAGGTATAACGTGACAGACGTCCGGGATAATAATAATAATAATAATAATATTATAGGTTATATTGTTGAATTGTCTGTCCCAGACTGCATCGAGTTTATGTACAGTGTGATGAGAGGGTCAGCAACCCTACAGAGTCCTTGCCTTGGATGAGGTCGGCTGGCCGGAAAAGTGAAACAGAAGGCTTTCTGTTTTCTGCTCAGGACCAGTCACTTCCCACCCGAAACCGTCAATGTGTGATTTTGCATCAAAATGTAAACATGAAATATAGATTATGTTATGAATTTAATGGGACTGTCCAACACACTGTCAGTGGATACCCAGCTTTGGCACAAACACAGTATCTTAAGCGACATGATGGAGTGGCTCGATCATTTTATTACCGTCTTCGCCATGCTTGTGGTTTTGACACAGAGGTCCATCCATGGTACGACCCAGAATTTGTAGAGAGCGTCATGGAAAATGATAAATACAACATTCTTTGGAATAGACCCGTATCCAGCCTCAGACGTATCCAGCCTAACAAACCTGATCTCGTCCTTTTTTATGAATCCAATGAAATCATATATAACATTGAGTTTTTTGTCCCTTTTGACACTAATGTAATTTACAGGATTCAGGAAAAACATGGCAAATATGCAGAACTCGCTTTTGAAATGTCATGCTAGCATCCGAAGTACCAAGTTGTCCGACTCCCCATTGTGCTTGGTGCCTTAGGTTTCGTACCTCCCAATCTGTTGACTGGCACAGGGAGAGTACCCGGGTTTTCTACCAGGAATACAGCCCTTCTGACAATCCCGGTAATGCGGAAGGCTGCAGTGTTGGGGGGCCTTCACATTCTCCGAGAAATTCTGGGTAGGTTTGACTAGGCAGCGCTTCCTGGGAGAAGTCCCATTCGTTGTCTGGGCTGCGTGTAGAGGAGGCAAGGGCCCTGAGCTGACGATGAGCCAAACCACACTGACTGTGCCAGGATCACCAAAACCCTCTTTGCTGCATTTTTTTTTAATTTTAATCTGGATATAATAATATACAGGCAATGTAAGCTGTGGTGGGTTAAGTGTAAAAATAATTTGTTTAAGAAAACAACTGGAAAAATATCGTTCGTCTTCAGGTTTTACTCAAACAAATTGTTTGATGGGGTGTTGGATGTCCTGAACATAAGTGTTCAGCTCTACCTTTCACACAGACATACTGAGGTAATGACCGAAAAAATACACTTTCCTTTACAATAGCCCCAGCACTGTTGCACCGGTGACAATTGCGGTGTCAAGATTAGATATTAATGAGAAGGAAGAAGAAGACACACACTTACCTCATTCTCAAGGTAAAATCTTATGACTGTCATTTGAGATCTGTCCTGCACTGTCGACGTGCACGAGTTGTTATTGGCGTAACCTATACTCTTGTTAATGTGTATCATATTAGCGGCAGACGCTATTGAAAACAGTTCTATACTCTTTGTAATGTACCCATGCCAACAGTGTATTCAAGGGTTGGATTCATACACTGAGTCTCTCATTCACTGGGCGATCTGGGCGACATTAAATGTTTCATTGAAACCAAGCTTATTCCTGTTGATCGTGAGCAACGTTCCCTCGTTGAATGAACATTGCACATAATGGTTTTATCGGCGATTTCCCATTTGAATGGATGAGTGGGCTTAACGCCACTTTGAAAAGTTGTTTTGTCAAACTGATCAGCAAAAGAAACTACACCTCTCAGTTGATTTTAGCGTGTGTGTTTTTATTTTCAATGGAAAATATCTTACGTTAGCGATATTATCTTTTAAAAAATGAACTCTACTGGCGTTTAGTCAGCACTCAAAGAACACTTCATCGTTGTTTTACTTTCTAAGATATGATTTGATTTAAAAACTAACTTCTAAAAAATCTAAATGATTCACGAATAATCCACGGATAAGTCGCAAATAATTTGCGAATAATTTGCAATTAATTCGCGGATAAGTTGCAATAATTCGCGAATAAGTGCAAATAATTCGCGAATAAGTTGTAAATAATTCGCGAATAATCCGCGGATATCCGTGGATTTCTCCGAAAACTACTGTATTGCTATATGGCACTAATTAGGTGTTTTATGGGAGCATCAACGCCGTCAACGTGTGGCGGGCCATGGCAATAGCCTCCATACATACAATACATACTATGATGCTACACTGGGAATGGATTGCAGGTACATGTAGTCTTCATAAATACATGTAATATAATCCTTCTATAATAATACTGTCATTAAATATTCTTGTTGGCATGCATATTTGATTCCTGATCAACTTGCATCGTGTCTCTAGTCTTGTACAAATCTACATGTATACATTATTGTACTAGCATATACTTATGTAGTAGTTGGATGAATACCACTTTGACACTGGTTATATCACAGTTGAGTGTGTGAGTGAGTGAGTATGGTTTTACGCCGCTTTTAGCAATATTCCAGCAATATCACGGCGGGGGACACCAGAAATGGGCTTCACACAGTGTACCCATGTCGGAATCGAACCCGGGTCTTCGGCATGACGAGCGAACGCTTTAACCACTAGGCTACCCGACCGCCCCATATCACAGTTGATGTATGTACATATACTTGTACTTTGGTAAAAACACATACCATGTACATGTGGTGAGGTGAGGTGAAATGGGGTTTAACGTCGCGTCCAAGATTATTGCACTTATATAGCGACGTACATGTACGTGTGTGTGTTTGTGTGGCTGCTTGTACAAGTCCGGACTGATGCCGATTTATAGTGCTAGCTCACTGAGATACCATGCCGCAGTTTAACATGAATACCCCACTCAGACACAGTATACTGACTCCGAGCCGACCAGTCCTTGTTTTAGCCCTTAATGCCGAGCGCCAGACAGGTAACAACAAGTACCATCTTTTAACGTCTTTTGGTATGACGCGGCCAGGGATCGAACCCCAGACCTTCCTCTCTCCGGGCGGACGCTCTACCACTAGACCACGGAGGCGGTCCCATGTACATGTATGGAGGGACGTCCTGATTAGTGTGGCTTCAAGATAACGTCGATAACAATATGAAGGGTATTACATGTTCTCCTACAAAACTGATTATTACATACGCAATTGCATAAGACAAATATACTTCAATTCCCTTGTTATTTAAATAAAAAACATCTATAACATACGGATCTTTCTGTTTGTAGCATATGCTCAGTGGCATTGTGATAAAACAGTAGAAAGTGTACATTCAAACACGTTTTAGACGTCCTGTACAGGGTAACTGAATCAGACTGACGGTCAGTAAGACAGCTAATTGTCTTGTATTAGTTTGTGATTAATGTCAGTGCATCTAAGTCAGAGCATCTTTGTGTTTTTCTCCAGATATTAAACAGGGCATTCACGTAATGCTTTCGTGAATATGTGGGGTGGTAGTTGAAGCATTGTTTTGTCAAGCTAATATTCGGTTTGATGTCTCACATGAGTAGACTGTGAACCCTGTTATCTGGTGCGTCTACATGGGTTACATCCCATTAGTAAGACATCCCATTAGTGAGACACCAATTGTAAGACAGTGGAGTAGGTGGGATTAATTAAACAAATCCATATTATGTTCAGAATTATCAGTTCAGTGTGGCAAATGTGGCAGTGTTGCAACACTGTACATAGATAATGTGTACGTCTCTCAAACGAAAATAACTGTATGATGATTATTAAAGTTCAATGTGTGTGTAAATCGTGTTTGTTTATGATAACAAATAAGAAATGTTTCACTTTTCTGGCGTTTGGTATTTTGTATTGCGTATACACGATATAGATGTCGTTGTTACACTCTTTTGAAAAATCTAAACTTTCGCAATCCCCCATTTATATTCCGAGTTGGGATAAGCCTTGGAACCTGTTTTGTGTTTCAGTGGTCATCACCTCCCTTATATGACATTTTATTTCCATCCATGTTCATTCTGCTGGAGAAGTTGTCCACTACCATTTGTAACCGAGTCACAGACACAGGTGAAAACAATGTCCAACAAGTACACTGCGGTTTGAGTATTCTAATGTAGAGCTTTACATTGAAGGTATATACCATGTACATCGCCAATATTTGAGTGCGGGGATGCTCGAAAATTAGTGATATGATATTCCGCCGATTGATAAAAAATTGAATGAATATTGGGACACAAATGCAACTTTTAAATGCAATGCCACTTTTGATTTGAAATTGGGAACAATTTCAGAAAAAAACAGCCTTCTTATGATAATTCTCATATTCTCACCAGTACGTTGTATAATGTCTAATCCGTAAGGGAGATCCTTAAGAGTAGACATTGTATATAGTTTTTTAATTGTTTAACGAGTTTTTAATTTGTTCACGAATACACGTTCATGATGTTAGTAATCGCAATTCATTGAAACTGTCTCGCTGTATATGCGGATTAATTAATAACTTCAGTAAAAATCTCTTCTTATAATTAGGTCAGTTTACTCTTGAATACACAATGTCACTCGCCTAAGAGAAAGTTGTATCTAATTACAGAGTCGGCCTAATTCACAGGTGCGACTACAATACCTGCTCTCGTTCAATTACTATCAGCCACGCGTGAATAAACAGTTATGCGGGTGTTGCTGTGGGCAAATACCTAGCCTGTATATATTTTGTAGATACATGTATTACATATTTTCGTTAATTATGCATATATTAGGCACAAAGATACAAAACGTTTATGAAAGATGAATTGGTGACATGATATACAACAAGAACGAATCTTGTTTTTTTTCTCAGCGTTCCTGGTGTGTATCATCGTATATTCTACCATGAATTTGGAATTTACTCGATTCTGATTGGTCAATCAGAGGCTATTAAATCACAATAAACCCCCTCTGATTGAAACAGCTGGTTTGACGGCCGCATCTCCGCGGAAGCTAATATTCACAGATTAGTACTATTTTCAGTCATTGTCGCTAGGCATATTTCAATAATTATATCTACAATTACAGGTTACGAAATGCACAGATGCGGTTACTACAATATTCAAAGGATGCGTGGCAATACATTTCGTGCAGAAAAACACGACAGAAATCAACAAAGGGAATGTATTTACGTTTTGGAGACAACAGAGCGCTTGGAATTTTGGCGCTTTTCTATATACGACTGTGACGTCATATTTTTTGCGTCACAATGAGCGATATGACGTCATAATGGTGACGCACGATGTAGAGCGGAAGCCTTGCAAAGCTTGCTTTGTTTTCTTTAGGGATGCCCACCTCATGTTAGCTTACCAAGTTGCCGTGCTTATATGCTTTCAATGCCTGTCATATGTTCGAGTGAAGTATAACGGTGTAAACAAACTGCTTGAGTATATACAGCACCATATTTTGTTTGGTGATTCCGTAATTCAGATCGATAACCCACTCAAAACACTGAACTCAACCCATGCCGCTTCACTCAGTATATTTGCTAACACCAAAGAGTTCGCGTTTTATTTAGTCATGGTAGAATGGAGATAAACATACTGTGTTTTCAATGTAGAGCTAGGTTACCTGTAGATTTAACCGCGCTAAATATAACATTTGAAACCTCACGCTGCGCGTTCGGTTCCAAATTCAATTTAGCGGGGTTAAATCTACAGGTAACCTAGCTCTACATTGAAAACACAGTATGTTTATCTCCTAAATGGTTCATTCTATTATGTCTGTTTGAAGGCGATATCAAAGGCGCCGCCCAGCAGACACAGACAGTGTCGTCCGTATCGCTTGAACTACCACCCCATTTCCCATTATCCATACACAAATAACTTTGATGCGGTGTCAGAGTGGAAGGAGTTTGAATCACGTCCGTCCCTGGCCACAAAATCCTTAAAGTATAGGAACATTCTAGAAGGCCACTGCCGTTCAAATAACCTAGTGATGTACGCAACTCTCGTCAACAACGGCTGTCAGTCTGTCTGCCTCAGCTACTATACAATCCTCCCTGTCACAACTGTCGTTTAACTGTCTTTTTCAAAATTGTAATTGTAAAATCTTCTTTATCATACTGACGTATGTCGTATACAATCATCTTATTTGATAAAAAAAAACATGACTTAGATAATTGGTCGATCAACTGGATGTTACATTCCTTATATCAGCTAACGGTCCTGTTTGTGAACATATGCTCTAGACATAAGATTTAAGGACTAATAAAATCAATTTTGAGACCGTACAGGCAAAAAATAGAATTACAATATGCCTTTGCACCATCTGTTCTGTTTTAGATGATGGTTATTATATGAAATTTTACAACGTTAGATTAGCAAGGAGATGCAAAGTGTTTTATGATACTCGAGATTTTGGAAAATGAGCAATAAGATTAAGCAACATAAACATGCATAAAAGGGTATAGTTGGTTGGTTGGTTGGTTGTTTAACGCCGCACTCAGCAATATTCCAGCTATATGATGGCGATCTGTAAATAATCCAGTCAGAACCAGACAATCCAGTGATTAATGTCATGAGCATCGATCCACGCAATTGGGATCGATGACATGCATCAACCAAGTCAGCGAGCCTGACCACCCGCTCCCGTTAGTCGCCTTTTACGACAAGCATAGTCACCTTTTACGGCAAGCATGGGTTGCTGAAGACCTATTCTACCCCGGAATCTTCACGGGTCATAAAAGGGTATAGAGAAAATGGGGGAAACAAATTGAACTAGATCTTAATAAAAGAAATATTGTACTAAACAACTTGCCTGTGCACAAGCGGTTCCCAAAGATAGGATATTGCATAGACAACACAAACGTGTTGGACTATTTTGAGTTGTTATAGACTGACGAATAGCAAGTGTTATGCATATGCTTCATATCAACATTACAAATTCAGGTACACCACCTGTGTGAAGCATTATGAAGCTAGGAACTGAGATGCCAAGTATTACCTGCATTCACACACGGAAGCAATATAATTCTTGTGTGTATGCCCTTTCCTCTGAACAATGTAACACTCAAGTATTTTGAATTGTAGTAAATATAGTCATGAAAAAAACTTGGTAACTCAACGTTACTTGGGGTGTCTCCGATAGATATGATTTTCAGTTTATTAACAGCTTTGATTTATAGGGATTATGTAATGTAGTCACTTTAGAATTGTATATTCTGATTATTTACTAATGTATGTTATGGAACTATTTGTGGCGAAAATATTTTAACAACTGTTAAATCTTGGAACTATTTTGACAGCATTTCTCATTGTAAAACATTCCTTTCCTTTACTCAGCTATAATACATGTATTTTATTCTCAGGGTATAGAATCTGAATCACACATAAAAAGCCCACGTCAATATACCAAAATTAGAAAACTACGCCACTTTCTTTCAGCGTTTATATCACGCGATAAACGGTCTCATTTCAACGGTCACCGTGGACGTTTTCACAATCGGGATGTACATTTTAGTACGTTTTAGTTCAGTCTATTATTATTATTATTATGCTCAACATGAGTGTCAATAGTTACTGAAGGATTGTGTCAAATTCATACTACGGAGTGAATCGTGGTCACTGGACGACAATCTCTTAAAAATCAGATCTTAATTCTCCCTATTGCTAAACAAACATCTGATCATTACGGGCACGTCAGAACGACCTTTCATCCAACCAATCAGAACGTCGCTTACCAGATCATGAAAGTGACACACGGAATGTGTTTTCTAATCATGCAACCTCGAAATATTTAACAGAGCGTAATCCGAACGACAGTTACCTGTTTTATGATTATATCCATACAATTTAGGCCATCTACAAGCCATTCCAGTATGTTCTTTTGATCAGTTTTAACATTTTTAATCGGGAATACGTCAAAATATGTTTCGAAGCGTAGTCGTCAGTTTGAAACTAGTGCCGTAAAGCTCGAGAAAGCTGCCTTCTGATTGGCTAATGTCGATTTCTGGTCAGTCATTTCATTGATCGGTCAAAGTTCGCGAAATATCGTTCTGACGTGAACCCTTATGGAATATCCTCAGATCTTTGTTTTGCGGTAGCGAAAACTAAGATCTGATTTTAATGTGATTGGGTCATTGAATGCCTTACATGCAAATTGAGCTGGGCCTCAGGCCATCTTCGGGTAACTGTAAACGAAATGTTGATACCGTTTATTGTTAATGTATCAAAATACTAAAACATCCTGTCTGTTTTACTGACGACAGCGTAAACTACAAATGCATATTCACAATGTCATTACATTTGGAATACAAATGATTGAGTTATGGCCACAAGAAATTTGGTTGAATACGGTTGAAGTGCAAAGGTCGAATCAAAGTCGAAATTTAATATTTCGCAAAAAAAAACGGAACATATGTAATGGGCCCTAACTAGTAACTACACTTATGGCGTGTATACACATATTCAATGTTGTTTATCTTGTTTACGTTTTCTTGTCATGGCAATTATGTTAAAGTATTTGGAATTTTAAAAAATCAAATTGTATTTTCCCGTTGAACTATCAAGAGTTTGCCTTGATTTGTCAAACACATCCAAACACATCGTGTTCGCACGTTTGTTCTTATTTTATCAGTAATTAATCATTAATATCTTATTACATTTATTTGTTTATTTATTTGTTCATTTGGCGCTATATGGCTGAAAATAATGACGATGCGACGTTAAGTTTTAATTCACTTAGCAATCATTTATTTATCGACACAAAAATATCTTTATTGTGGTACACATGCATAACCAACAATTAGAGTAACTTCCCTTTGAAAATAATGCTCAGCGCCAAGCTCCTTCCCAGCGCGTGACACCTTCGTTACACTCTCGGTAACATCGCTGCCACCAGTGTGGGCGCGGCCATTACAAGAATCTTGAAATTTGCCCTCCAACCCAATATGTAGTAACGTTTATACTTTTGTTTATGTCTTTGGGAATGCCATGATATTTCAATTTGAAAAGGTTTACGACTGACAATGTTTTCCAGATGAATTTACTTTGTTGTTTTGATAATCAGATTGGTTCGAGATTGCAGACTAACGGAAAATCAACCAACTTCTCCCTTACATTCTTACTATATCAACAACACGATAGTTTTAATGAAACAGAAATTCAAATTGACAAACGAAGAAAGTAATTTAGCAGCGATAAGTGTATTCGGCGTCACGACAGTCGTCACTTGTTTGTAAACATAACGGTCATTCGGTTGCGAGTTCAACTCCAAGCATGGTTGTGGCCACCTATTCACAGTGGGGAGTTTTGACTGGTGGCAGCGATAGTATAGAGAGCTCCGGGAACGTACTATCGCTGTGAGGAGCTTGGCTCAGCGCGTGACTCTTTCGCAGACTGGTTTGCCTGTCCTAGAGCGCTTGCGCTTCTCGCCGCTCCCTGCAGTCTCTATTAGGACAAGGGCACCAGTTGAGATTCTTTGGTTACCCTCCGCTGTGAGGAGCTTGATGTAAGGACAAAGTTCAGATACAGTTTTGTTTTCAGTAACCTCCCTTTGATAATGATATAAAGATAACGCTTAGGCGAGTAGGACCAGAGTTGCACGAGTCAAGCAACTGGCGATGTAAACATGGAAGAGGGTGTTAGTGCTTTCCGTTAGCAGTTTCCGGGTGGATGTGCCAGAACATCTCGTCAGCGAACACCACAACAACATATCGAAAAAGACCGAATACACAATCTATGTGGAACGTTGCCAAGAAGTTTAGTGCGTAGTTTACGTAGTTATACTTTGTCAATTTCCTCCCTAACTTACTCATCCGGATAACTGGTCTGGGGTAACCATTAATTAATTAAATCTAGTTCATATAAAATATACAACGAAATATAACAGGCGGAGTTTAACTTATAAGTCAGTCTTCGTATTAACTACTTTGCGATGTTTCAGTCGTAACACATATCCGAATTTTTGCAGTTATTCAGGGTTTCAATTTTTTAAACTTGCAGAACGGTTTATTGCCCTGAGTCTTTACTTAAATTATAATGATATTGATCCGAGGTAGAATAGGTCTTCAGCAACCCATGCTTGCCATAAAAGGCGACTATGCTTGTTGTAAAGGCGACTAACGGGATCGGGTGGTCAGGCTCGCTGACTTGGTTGATGCATGTCATCGTATCCCAATAGCTTGGATTGATGCTCATGATGTCAGTCACTGGATTATCTGGTCCAGATTCGATTATTTACAAACCGCTGTAATATAGCTGGAATATTGCGGCATTAAACAACAAATAAACAAACAAACAAACTTTATGGATGTCCGCTGCGCGTTCAGTTTCAAGTTCAGTTAGGCACGGTTAAATCTACAGTTAACACTGCAAGCAAACAAACAAAACAAACAAACAGAAATTCAATCTTGACTCTCAACCAACAAATTTGGTATAGATCTACCTCAAAATGAAACATTTTGGCTTCGGACAAGTGTGCAACAAGACCAATATTGTAGAGACTATTTCTGCATATAGGAATATGAGCAGCTATAGAAACTGGCACTAGTCATATAGGCCTTGCTGTAACAGATTCAACAACAAGCATGGCGGGCTCATAGAATGTTTACAACATCATCAGATTTGGTACATGCGTGTTACATCATCACTTCTGTACATGTGTATGATGTCATAGTTGACGGCACAGTTAACCCTTTATCTTACATCTCCCTTCTTCTGAAAGTCAAAGTGTTGTTTAAGTTACTCTTAATTTATTTCTGTAATACAGTTGCTAAGGTAAGCAGCTTGTGTATTTACGGTTACTTAGTCAGTGATCTTTGTCAATACAGATTGGGTTTTTTATCTTTTATACATGTATTGTCGCCCATTGATAACCTGTGAACCTATTACCACATTTTCATTGTTACTTTGTTCTTGTGTTATGAAACCCCTGATCCTTGGAGCACAGCTCCGTGACAGTGCAGTTGTGATAGGGAAGTTTGACTATTGTTGGGACTGCCTGCAAGGTCTAGTAGTAGAGTGTCCGCGCGGAGAGCGGAAGGTCCGGGGTTCAATCCCCTTCTGTATCATACTAAAAGATGTTGTACTTGATGTTACCCTGTCTGGCGTTCTGCATTAAGAGGCTAAAACAAGCACTGGTCGGCTTGGAGCCAATATACTGTATCTGCCTGGGGTATTTATGTTAAACTGCAGCATGGTATCTCAGTGGACTAGCACTATAAATCGGCATCATTCTGGACTTGTACAAGCAGCCACACACACACACGTGCATGTATGCTGCTATATAAGTGCAATAATGCTGGACGCAACGTTAAACCCCATTTCACCTCACCTCACTTCACCACCATTGTTGATAAGTGTAGTAAATAGATTATTAATTAATGGACATTATTTTTTTATTCAGCACAGACAACAAAATACAAGATCCTTTAATAGCTCACCCCGAATGTTCTGACTACTTGGAAAATAATATTAACTGTTGAGTAATATGGTTCATGAATAAAATAGCTTGCTCAGGAGATTCTTATTGCTCAAGATTAATGTCAGTGAATTAAGACGAGCTTCGGAACCTGTGGTCCTTTGGTTTTATTATCCCCCCGCCCAACAAAGTTGGCGGGGGATATAGAAACGGGCTTCGTCCGTACATCCGTCACGTTTCGTTTCCGGAGCATAACTCATAAACCATTCAATATTTTTTCATCAAACTTTGCAGGTCTGTCAGGTACATGCTGAACTGGTGCCTTTTGCTATTTAGAAATTTTATAAATTTTTATTTTTTACGTTTCCATGGCAACAAGATGGACTTAGGTTCTGTTAGGGTAGGGTTCGTTTCCAGAGCATAACTCATAAACCGTTCAATATTTTTTCATCAAACTTTGCAGGTCTGTCAGGTACATGCTGAACTGGTGCCTTTTGCTATTTAGAAATTTTACAAATTTTTATTTTTTACGTTTCTATGGCAACAAGATGGACTTAGGTTCCAAACTCTTCTTTTTTTTACAATTTCCCCTGACAAGTTCCACCTCGGTTAAAAAAGGTTAGGGTTTGTTTAAATTTAATTATGTCATAAATTCTGCAACAGGGGCGGGGGATATAGCCATGTTATTGGCAAACTCTTGTTACTATCGGTGTTAGATTGATTTTTCATCATGGAATTCAAATATGGGAATAGTAGGAATATGTTCCTCTAAACCACTGATGTTGTTACAGATTCAAGTCATTCAACATGAGCGCTATGACAACTATGACCTGCCAGTATGAGTGACAAGTATGATGAAGATCTGTACGAGAATCCTTTCTTCAACGCCCTCCAACGCCAGTTCCCAGACATCCTCAACAAAGCAGCTGCGGATGATTGGCTGGTAAATATAGAGGGGCCATATAACTACTTAAAAGGTGAAAATATCAAATCTGAAAAACACGGTTTTGTTTGTAACCTGCCTCCCTCGAAGGTTTGTTCAGCAGGTTTAGGGGCAAGATACAGTCAGTTGTTGGAACTGATTTTGGCATTCACACAGCATCAAGTTGCATACATTTTGGATCTTTGAGATCTCTGACTATTGTTAGGAATTAGTGATTAAGCAGCCCTATGTACGGACTTTGACCATGGCATCATTTCTTTTTGAAACCATGTGTTTGGAAATCTCATATCATGTATATCTCCAGGAATTATTTTTTACACATGGCCATGGGTCAAGGTCATCTTCAAGGTCATAGCGTTTACTGACTAACTTGGGAAGAATTTACTGTAGGTCAATGAACTTGGTTCATGTCTTCCTTTGGCATTTTAGGCAGGGCCGAGATCAGAAAAGGTCCTGGGTGACCTGTCTTTAAGGTGAAGGTCACAGTGAAGGTCATTCATCATGTATGTTTGCCACTCTGTTTCACTCTGCTTTTTTTCTGTACCATAACAAAGTGAACTAGTCAGTGTAGTCAAGGAAAATATCTGCATGTAATCTGTTGTATCTTTGCTACTACATGTTATACACCATTTGAAAGGCCTTATCCTTCTGGTTATACATATGAAAGTTATGCTTATCACATTATTTAAATAATGCATTTTTAAGTTAGTTGTAAATAAATAAATGTAAGCTAATACATTCATAACTTCCAGATTAAGGACTTAGGAAGCGAAAATCAGACGATTTTCGGCAAATATGAGATGTCATAAAATCCACTTCCCTATTTCTTTTTTATTTTCATTGTTTACGTAATCGGAAAATTATTATAAAAAAAAGTATTTCATAGTATCTGTCATCACCAATTTCCCGATAACAGCGGCTGTCCGCTCAGCAACATGAAGTAATACCTCCGTTTTCGTAACACGTAGGTCAAAGACTGCCTTGTGACACACCAGTAGAAAGCTTCTTTTTTTTTGTCTACACGATAATAACCTCGTCTGGAATCTTTTCGTAGCTGTAACATGCAATTTTATTGGATAAAAATTGGTTTCTAAAGACGCTTTATTGCCAAAATCTAATGCAAAGTTCGTGATAGGTCAAATTTTTGGCATGTGACCTAAGACAAGCCAATCAAAATACAGCAATTTTACCATCCTCATGTATGATGAATTTCATATTTTGACGAAAGTTTTTTATTAAATCGTGTTAGTATGAACATTTTTTTATTTTGCTCTTTGGTATATTTGATATGGACTTGTCGAAGTGTGTGTCCGAGAATTTTATTTTCAATAACATTGCGGAAAATAGTGAATTATTTTTAATCTATCAAAAAAAAATGATAAATTCAAATGGAATACATATTTCAGACATTGTGAAATGTGATAGATTTGATAAATGAATGATCTGACAGGTAGGTTCATAAAATTATATACTATTTTGACGTGACTATGAGTCGTTTATTTCTTATATGAGATATCAGTTGATAAAATGTACAAGCTGTAAAAATATTAACCCCTATTTAAATAATGATGAGCCCACGATAGAATCCGACTTCGGTAACGTTGGACAAGTCCATTTTATGCAGAGGGGGGTATTTTGGTTATATTCTCACAATCTTCACCTGTACCTTTCTCCCAATAGCGATTGTCAAATCTCTCCCGGTTTTGAATGTGATAGTCCAGCCATCGCGATTATCTGTGTTGCCCTGCTACATCTATGGGGAACAACTCACTAGACAATCTCTTCTCAAAAATAACGTGTCAAACATACAACGTCATCAAATTGCGAGCGCATGTTCAAATTTCCAGAAATGACATCATGATAGAACAATGTTTTATCGTGAAATAAACCACGCTTTGCTGTTAATTGTTCTTTGCGATTTATCTCGTAGCTAGCTTATATCAATTCTTAAGCCATCCCTGACAAGTAGAGCATGATTTTATAGTCAACCATGCATTTCAAAATTATTTTACTCAGGTTAAGCGTGGGTGCTTAGCATGAGTTCTGTGTGTATATGGCCATACCTTGGCAGTGTTCCTGCTTACCCGCAATTACCATTTTTTTTACCAGTAAAATTAGGTTTGGACCCGTAATTCATGTGACTGCCAGTCCTTGTGGACTGGCAAATAAAGTACCTTATAAATCTTTGTTGTTGATCAAAACATCAGCGATATCCATATTTTTAGTGCAAGGAAATAACATTTTACTTTGCTTCAAGGTTAAATATATATATTTGTTGTCACTTAATCTCGAAATATTCAAAAACAAGAAAAAATTGTTGCTGAAGGTTGTGTGAATGACGTGTAGATCTAACTAAGTTACTTCAGCATGTGTTCAGAGCTGATGTCATTGCATTGAACACGATGTTCAAAAAATTAAAACAAGGTAATTTTCACATTTTTTTTATTTGTTGAAAGTTGAGAAAAAATTAGAGGAGACTGGTAATTTTTAGAGTTGCCAGTCCACCAGGACTGCCCGTTTCAAAAGCCAGAGGGAACTCTGCCTTGGTCTGCAGCTCTGAGCTAGAGAACTTGAGAAGGAAGAGGTTAAGCCAGAGTTTAAAAGTCTATCACTGTTGAAACTGAAATAATGTTCAAAATTGGGTTAAGACAAACTCACAAACTTACTCTGTAGTAGGGGTGTCACGATAAATTGAAATATCGATATATTGCTATTGGTAAGCACTTAAAGTCAATAAATCGATTGTTAAATCAATTTCCCATCAATAGTATCGATTTCAGTTAGGAATATCAATAGTTTTGATTGTATTTACCATATCAATAAAATACATGCAATGCTGTTCAAATTTGTTTTTCTTTTGATCATGAGTGGTAGTCATTTACACATGGTAATGTGGAAGTTTCTTTTTCCTAAATTATTAGGGTAAAGAAAAAACAAATCAGTCATATCTCAAACTTTACTTTTTATTTGTTGTTCAAAGGCAACTTCAGTTCTAAGGTTTAATTCAACTCTAAAATCCATCTAAAATGATACCCTGAAAACTATCAATATTTCTCGCAATAGTTGCTTGCAATATCAATAGTTATCGCAATAGTTTCTTTCAATATCAATAGTTATCGCAATAGGGATTTCCAGACCAATAGTCACCCCTACTCTGTAGAGTAGGACATTCTCATTTCTGTTTTGCTGACAGTGTCCTAGCTCTCAACGAAGGCAGGGTTTATCCTCCTCCCTGTAAGTCAGGTTGTGTTCTAGGTGTGCATCCCCCAGTTCAAGAGTGTGCCGAAGCAGCCAGTGAACCCGGCCGATGTCGAGGACCATGTCCTGGTCCCCCGAGGCGGGGCGGAGGAGGCTGAAGATGCGCGCCTGCTGTACCAGTCCTTGTCCTCTAAGGTGGTTACTGTTTCTCAGTATGGGTTAGGCTATGTCTCTAACACACTGTTCCTTGTTATACGATGTGACTAAATTGGATGGGATGGAGTGTTTCAATATGTTCAGATATGAATGTCTTCTTGGAGATAAATTCTGATGTCCCACTGCTCTGATATTGCTGAAATATCACTAAAAGGGGCATTATACCATACTCACTCACTCACTTTAGGAGATATACATATAGTTACTGTGTAAGGAAGAGAATGTATGGATGTCAACTTCCTTATTATTAGAAACACAACATTTCGGAGTATATGCTTACTCCTTCATCAGGTGAATGAATGCCATGAGGCAGGGAACATCTTTACCTGTAAGAACAACAAAAGTAATAGGATAACAAAGGTGGAAACTTAACAAGGGAGCCAACAGATAATTGGCGCTGACTGGTAATTACCAATGGACAAATGGAACCCAACACTTAACAGTAAATTAGCGCTGGTAGTTGATAGCAATGGACAACTGGAAGCCAGGACTTATTCACCTACTGAAGGAGTTTATACTGCAAAACGGTGTTTTCCTCATTATAAAGAAGTTGACATCCATAAATTCTCTTCCATAAGTGTATCAATTCTAAATGCCTTTCAAAGACATATCTTTATATCTCTAGGAATTTCTTTAACACATTGACCTGTCATGTCTAGGGTCAAGGTCATTCTAGGGGTCATGGCCTGAAGAAAGGTTTGTATAAACTATAACTCAAGAAGCATTTACTTCATGTCAGTAAAAAAAAACAGGTACATGTAATCCTTTGGGCAGGTCTGATGAGGTTATGAGTGACCTACATATAAGGTGAAAGCCACAGAAAAGTTGACTCATGACGTGTGTTGGGCAGGTCTGATGAGGTTATATGAGTGACCTACATATAAGGTGAAGGCCACAGAAAAGTTGACTCATGACGTGTGTTGGGCAGGTCTGATGAGGTTATGCGTGACCTACATATAAGGTGAAGGCCACAGAAAAGTTGACTCATGACGTGTGTTGGGCAGGTCTGATGAGGTTATGCGTGACCTACATATAAGGTGAAGGCCACAGAAAAGTTGACTCATGATGTGTGTTGGGCAGGTCTGATGAGGTTATGAGTGACCTACATATAAGGTGAAAGCCACAGAAAAGTTGACTCATGATGTGTGTTGGGCAGGTCTGATGAGGTTATGAGTGACCTACATATAAGGTGAAGGCCACAGAAAAGTTGACTCATGACGTGTGTTGGGCAGGTCTGATGAGGTTATGAGTGACCTACATATAAGGTGAAGGCCACAGAAAAGTTGACTCATGACGTGTGTTGGGCAGGTCTGATGAGGTTATGAGAGACCTACATATAAGGTGAAGGCCACAGAAAAGTTGACTCATGACGTGTGTTGGGCAGGTCTGATGAGGTTATGAGTGACCTACATATAAGGTGAAGGCCACAGAAAAGTTGACTCATGACGTGTGTTGGGCAGGTTTGATGAGGTTATGAGTGACCTACATATAAGGTGAAGGCCACAGAAAAGTTGACTCATGACGTGTGTTGGGCAGGTCTGATGAGGTTATGCGTGACCTACATATAAGGTGAAGGCCACAGAAAAGCTTTTTTTTTCTGTCATGTTTGTTTTGATTGAGTATGACAAGTGATGACCATCTTTTGATATCAGAAGTAGGTCACAGTGACCTACTTTCATTGAGTAGCAGATGCAGAGTCATTTTTAAAAACTATCCTGAGGATACAGTCTGTCCGGCCGCTTCATATCAAATGAGGTTAGAAAATGGCACTTGCTGATACCCTGCCTGGTGCTTGACATTCTGTGATATAACAAAGGACTGTGTGGCTTGGAGTCAATAGACTGTCTGAGTGGGGTATCCATGTCCAACTGCGGCATGGTATCTCAGTGGGCTAGCACTATAAAATAAGTCTGGACTGAAATTATATAAGTGAAATCATCTTGAACACAGAGTTAAACCCCATTTCACCTCACCTCTTTTTTAAACCATGTAGTGCTTGGATATTTCACTGATGTCATATCATGTATATCATCTTAATAACCCATAGAATTTATTTGGGAACATTGATATGTCAAGGTCATCTTCAAGGTGGTCTAGTGGTAGAGCGTCCGCCCAGAGAGCGGAAGGTCCAGGGTGTGACCCCCGTGTCATACCAAAAGATGTTAAAAGATGGTACCTGTTGCTACCCTGTCTGGCGCTTGGCATTAAGGGGCTAAAGCAAGTGGACTAGCACTATAAATCGGCATCATTCTGGACTAGTACAAGCAGACACACACGCGTGCGTGCACATAGCTATATAAGTAAAACAATGTTTGACAAAACGTTAAACCCCATTTCACCTCAAATTCAGCATCAGTACGGACTAGTACAAGTAGCCACACACACAAACACATGTGCATGCACGTCGCTATATAAGTGCAATAATCTTGGACGCAACACTAAACCCCATTTCACCTCACCTTCGATCTGAGTTAAATATGATGAAATTTAAAGTTTGTTTACTGCCTAACTCAAGCAAGATTTCCTGCAGGTCCATGAAACTTGGTACATGTCATCCTTAGGTTAGGACAAAGATCGGAAAAGGTTGAGAGTGTAAGGTCAAGGTCACAGTGAAGGTCATATGACTCATATGTATAGTATCTTTGCTGTTTTCACTTAAATGCCTTTTTCTACAGAATTCTCTCAGTATTTTCTTTATATTTCATTCCAGGACTGAGATTTTGAAGGGCATGTTCTGTTATTCTCTTCTTCTTTCATTCTAGGACTGTGAGATTGTGAAGGGCAAGATAGTCACAAAGCAAGGATATGAAGTTTCACAGGAGGTAAAGAATATGTGTCCAGATATGTTTGTCTTTGTTGTTTAATGCCACACTCTGCAATATTCCAGCTATATGATGGCGATCTGTAAATAATCATGTCTGGACCAGACAGTCCAGTGATTGACATCCTGAGCATCGATCTAAACAATTGGGATACGATGACATGCAGCAACCAAGTCAGCGAGTCTGACCCGATCCTATTAGTCGCCTATTATGACAAGCATTGGTTGCTGAAGACCAATCATAACCCAGATCTTCGCGGGTCGTCCAGATACATATCCTGTTGAAATTGATGCCATAAAGCAAGAGAAAGATACCTTCTGATTGGCTAATGTAAACTTCTTGTTAGTCATTCCATTGGTCGGTCAAAGTTCGCGCAAGGTTGGTCTGACGTGACCCGTAATGGGGTGGTCTCAGATCTTTGTTCAGCGGTAGAGAGAACAAAGATCTTGATTTTAATGAGATTGAGTTTATATGTGTGTCAAACTGTTACTTTTAA
Organism: Haliotis rufescens; assembly: GCF_023055435.1. NCBI lineage: Eukaryota > Metazoa > Mollusca > Gastropoda > Lepetellida > Haliotidae > Haliotis > Haliotis rufescens. The sequence goes on from NW_025963879.1 coordinate 22,719,319, forward strand.
CTTCAGGTGGTGATTCTGTTCGAGGAGACGTTTCACACAGACAATGATGAGAGCTACAGGGTGGTGTGTGTTGACAGATATCTCAACAGAAAAACAGGTAAATGAAACTCACTGATGTATATTGTCTCGTGATGTTGTTTTTATTTTCCGTTAAAAAACAAGAAACATGAGAAAGTTGATAATATTTCATACACTCTACAGCACTGTTGATGCTCCTATGCTTGTTGTAAGAGAAAACCTTGTGTCTCGGGGGTCATGTTGGTTAATTACATGGGTGGGGTGAGGTAGCATCGTGGTTGAGGCGTTCGCGCGTTACGCCGAAGTCCCGGGTTCAATTCCCCACATGGGTTCAATATGTAAAGCTCATTTCTGGCATAAACCCATACTCACCAACTCACTGATAACATTAATCATTACCCCCCATTAACCCCCTCATTCTAGGTACGAAAAACTCACCTTATACACAGCGATATACGGTACTCGTTTCGTACGGCTCAATCATTTACTGACACGTCAGATTGTTGGAATATAGTTGAGCTGGTATTAAACAACAAAAAGACATTTTAAAGAAAAGATGCCATAACCATTTTAATGTTAACAAAACCCAAAGATAATATGTTTTTTATTCAGATTTTTTTACAAATATTTTGTTCTGACTGTTGTAGATGCAGCTCCTCCAGAAGACGGCAGCACCATCAAGCGACCTACGTCGTACGAGCAGTGCATTGACCTTCTGTGGAACCATACTGGTACGTTATTCAAGATTACCACGTGATGGTTGAAAACTCTGAGCAGTCCCCTCTGTATTCCGTGACCAAAAGATCAACATTCTGTGGTCAATTTTTGTAAATTCTGCAAACAAATTTTTATAATTCTGCACACATTCTGCGAGCATTGAGCACCTGTTTGACATTTTTATGATAAGCTATAATAGCTTATTGAAATGAATCTACAAATCACTAGTGTAAACATAGAGACATGCCCATTCAGGAAGCAATGATACAAGCGTCAACTTCACCTCAAAACAAAATATATCCCCCTTTACACATTTAAGACCAGCTATTGACTCAAATGTGAAAATTCTGCAGTGTATTTGATGAATTCTGCCGCAGATAAATGCAAGATTCTGCACCAGTTCTGCACAAAATGTGAACTTCTGCCCTGAATGGGCATTTGTCCCAAATATTCCGCAACCATCCAGTGGGTACTGGATGAGAAACGATGCTGTGGTAGTGAATTGGTCCAGTGTATTTATCCTTCCAGGATGCCAATAAATACCCTTGTTAATCAAGGATGACATCCATATGTACTTCTTAACTTAATTTGAAAAGATTTACTGATATTGAGAGGTGGCCCAGTCGTCTAAGGCACTGCAGTTCACTGTGCAGAGTGTCCATTAGTCATGAAAGACTCCTAACATTGTGTTATCTGATCCCAGAAACAAGCAAATATCTACTTATCAGCATCATACACATGCTTGTGGTTTTCACCAAAAGAATTGTCAACATGCTGACATAATGTGATATCAATTTCATTAAAATCGGATCTCAATTCTCGCTATCGCTAAACAAAGATCTGAGGACATCCCATTAGGGGTCACGTCAGAACGACCTTTCATCCAACCAATCAGAACGTCTCTCACCAGATCATGAAAGTGACAGTCGGAATGTGTTTTCTAATCATGCAACCACAATATATTTAACTCGGGGTATTCCGAACGCAAGTTACCGGTTTTATGATTATATCCATACGATCTGTGCCATCTATAAGCCATTCCAGAATGTTCTTCTTATCAGTTTTAAAAATTTTAATCGAGAATACGTCAAAAATATGTTTTGAAGCGTAGTCGCCAGTTTAAAACTAGTGTTGTAAAGCTCAAGAAAGCTGCCTTCTGATTGGCAAATGTCGATTTCTTGTCAGTCATTTCATTGGTCGGTCAAACTTTGCGAAAGGTCGTTCTGACGTGACCCGTAATGGAATGTCCTCAGATCTTTGTTTGGTGGTAGCGAAAACTAAGATCTGATTTTAATGAGATTGAATGTGATATTGAAATGCTGTTGAAGACCGCATTAAACCCAACTCGCTCGCTCGCTCACTCTCTCTCACTCACTCACTCACTCACTCACTCACTCACTCACTCACTCACTCACTCACTCACTCACTCACTCACTCACTCACTCACTCACTCACTCACTCACTCACTCTGTAAACAATCAAGTCTGGACCAGACAGTCCAGTGATTGACATCCTGTACATCAATCTACAAAATTGGTATACGATGACATGCATCAACCAAGTCAGCAAGTCTGACCACCTGATCCCCTTAGTCGCCCCTTACAACAAGCTTAGTCGCATCTTGTGGCAAGCATTGTTTGCTGAAGACCTATTCTACCCCAGATCTTCATGGGTCCGCATCCCAATGACATGGATCATTTCCAATAATACGAATCACTAGATTGCCTGGTTCAGACTCTATCATTTAGCTGGAACGCTGCTGAGTGCAGTGGTTAACAGACAAACAAACTGATGCTATGTTATCTTCTGCTCCAGGAGGCTGGAAGGCAAGAGACAATATTGACAAGATGCTCAGCACCTTCTCCATGGCCTTTGACCAACTGGAAGGTCAAGGTCTCCGCAGCATCATGGTCAGTGACAGTGAAAATAAAATAGAAAAAAAATAGTTTGATAATTTCAAAGGGTTACTCACATTAGTGCAAGGATGCATTACATGCTTTGCTTAGACACCAACATTAATTTGGTGATGCATTAATTTCATGGTTTACAGTGTATAGTTTATTATTTAAGACATAAACGACTTGTGGTTGTTGTTTATCGTACAATAAAAAACTGCAGGGAGAATAAACCTTGAGGGGCGTGCACAGTGTTTTATTGTACGATAAACGAGAACCTTGAGGCGTTTATTTCGTATGAGCTATCAACATTATGTACAGGCTCTTTAAGAATGTTGATAAAATGTACAAGCTTTAAAAATATTTATCCAGATTTTGATAAAGATGACTCCCTTAATAGAATCCAACCTCGGAAATGTCAGATAAGTCCAAATTACGAGGGGGCATGGGTGGCCCAGTCGTCTAAGGCGCCGCGATTTGCTGTGCAGAGTTGCGTCCCTTTGGGCACGCCAGAAACTGATTGTGGGTTCGAATCCCGGTTCGCCCCAATTATGTTTCTAGGTTTGTCAGCACCATACCCATGCTCGTGGGTTTCACCGAAGTGGTAAACGTCTTAGACCTGCATCACTTCGGGCTTTCCTCCCACATTAAGCTGACATGCCGTGATGTAACTGGAATAATGTTAAAAGCGGCGTTAAACCCAACTCACTCACTCACTCCCATATTACGAACAGGTGGGTTTAGTTTGGTAATTTTCGCGTATTCTCACAATCCTTACGACGATTATCTACCTTTTCTCCTAACACCGATTGTCATATATCTCTACCACATTTGGATGCGATCATTAAGGCCACTGCAAAACCCAGCTACATCTATGGGGAACAACTTACTAGACACTTCTCTCTCAAAAAAAACGTTATCCAATATATGATATCATCAAGTTGCAGCGCATATTCCAATCTCTAAAAATGACATCATGAAGAACAATGTTTTATGGTGAAATAAACCATGCTTCGTTCTTCATTGTTCTTTGCGGTTTATTGCGTAGCTATCTTATATTATCTCCTACAGGATGCAGCAAATGCACAGTTCACCAAGGTCATGCAGTATGTGCTGAAGGATTCTGTATTGGTGAGATCCCCTTTTATTCAGTACTGGTTTCCTGGCGTGACTATATTTGGGAAATTTAAAGTGATAGAACACAAGGACCTGTTGTTGTTGAATAGTTAAGACCAAGACACCGAACGCATTGTGAAATTCATGTTGTCCTATGATAAGACATTTACTTGTGCCCATAAGTGATGCGTCATTTTAAACTTGGTTAAATTTTGTCTTAATTGTAAAGATAAATTTTAGCATTATCATCCAGATTCATCAATTTTGTTTTCAGAAAAGAACAGCCCGCCATAATACTCACTATATGGAAAACATAAAAATTGCAGTTGAGGTGAGAAACATATGTTTATGTCCTTACTTTTGTGGAGTTATCAAGATAATATCACCTAACTCTTGGCTTTGTTCTGAAAGTATCATGTCATTATACCTCTTCCTTAATTGTTGGTATACACAGCCATTTGTTTGTTTTTTGCACTGAGCTGTGTGGATTCCAGTAAGTGGCAAGTGAATGGATCGGGTGGTCAGACTGCGTGACTTGGTGGGTTGCGTGTCATCATACCACAACAGCATGGAAGGTTTCTAGTACTATCAAATGCTGGATTGTCTGGTACAGGCTCGATTCTTGTAACGCCATCACCAAGTCATTGATCCATTAAGAAGGGTGCCGGTTGGGACAAGCATGGGTTGAGGGGCCCAACTATAACTGGGAATTCCCCGATGATGATGATGATGATGATGATGATGATGATGCTTTTGGAGTACAATTAAATCTCATTAGTCTTGACCATGACAGTCTGGAAAGCTGCCTTCCAAATGATCCTGTGAGGAATGTATGTATATTCATTCATCTGGAAAGATGTTAATATAACCAGGGTATTTACTTGGGACAGTAAAGTAATGTATATATCCGGTTTCAGACATACTACATGCATGCAGTGTTTAGGAAATTGTTCCGTGTAGTGACTGCATGCATGGGTTCGGAGGATGCAGATGTCAACAAACTGACCCGCAACCTGACCGAACTGACCCTGCAGGACCTTGGCATCAAGAAGGTTTTCAGGTGGGTTGGACATGTGATCTGAGTTAACTTGTAAATGGTTCTGTCAGTAGGAAAAAGAATATCACCATTCACTGATGGATCCCTCTCCACCTTTATTGAGACACCTGGGATCCATTCTACATACTGATTGTAGCGCTAATATGACCGTAACTCCCATACTTTAACATTGACTGTTGTAGCTCAACGATACCGTTGTGGACCGGGGCCGCTGTGTCCATCCCTGTGTCCATCCCTGTGTCCGTCCTTGTGTCCATCCCTGTGTCCACCTGTGTGTCCATCCCTGTGTCCACCCCTGTGTCCATCCCTGTGTCCACCCCTGTGTCCATCCCTGTGTCCATCCCCGTGTCCAACCCCGTGTCCACCCCTGTGTCCATCCCTGTGTCCACCCCTGTGTCCACCCCTGTGTCCATCCCTGTGTCCATCCCTGTGTCCACCCCTGTGTCCATCCCTGTGTCCATCCCTGTGTCCGTCCTTGTGTCCACCCCTGTGTCCATCCCTGTGTCCACCCCGTGTCCACCCCGTGTCCATCCCTGTGACCACCCCTGTGTCCATCCCTGTGTCCACCCGTGTCCGTCCCTGTGTCCTGCCTTGTGTCCATCCCTGTGTCCATCCCTGTGTACATCCCTATGTCCACCTGTGTGTCCATCCCTGTGTCCATCCCTGTGTGGGGTAAACAATTGGCTCACAGGTTTTGCAAAACAAAAGGTGTTCTCTGGACATGCAGGATAGTCTGTTGAAGGTGAAGGAGACTGTCTGGCTTCTCCTTTGAGAGGAAGTGTTTGTTTGTTTGTTTGTTTTGAAGCACTGAGTGAAAACATATTCTCTCACTAACAAACCCACCACCCACTTTGTTTTAAGGGCATATATTTGAGAGGAAAATGAGATTCCTGGTGGCCGTTATCCAGGTAAGGATAATAATTGTAAGAGATGTATCTGATTTGTTTATTTCAGTAAGAATGTGTCCTTGGCGAAGGTTGAACTGTCTCGGTTGAACAACTTCACGACTCCTGTGGGCCGACTGTTCTGTGTGAAGAGAGTGGTGGCTGCTCTCACCAAGCCAAGGAAGGGATCAGGACCCACAGGTCAGTGTTAGCTAGATGGAGACACACAGGTCAGTTGACACCATGGTCAAACTGTGGATGAGTTGACACCATGGATGAGTGAACGCCATGGTCAAACTGTGGAGGAGTTGACACCATGGATGAGTGAACGCCATGGTCAAACTGTGGAGGAGTTGACACCATGGATGAGTGAATGCCAAGGTCAAACTGTGGATGAGTTGACACCATGGATGAGTGAACGCCATGGTCAAACTGTGGAGGAGTTGACACCATGGATGAGTGAACGCCATGGTCAAACTGTGGAGGAGTTGACACCATGGATGAGTGAACGCCATGGTCAAACAGTGGAGGAGTTGACACCATGGATGAGTGAATGCCATGGTCAAACTGTGGATGAGTAAATGCCATGGTCAAACTGTGGATGAGTGAACGCTATGGTCAAACTGTGGATTTACAACTTTTCACAAGTCTCTGACAAACGGACCCTGCAAGGATTTGTGAAATTACAACCTTATTTTTTAAATTGATGTTTTTGTTTTTTTCTAGGTCCTGAAGACATGATGACAACAGATGACTTTCTTCCAATTTTGATATACCTCATTGTGAAGTCTGAAATACCAAATTGGTGAGTTGCACAATCAACATCCTCTGGCATCACTGTCAGCAAATGCTGTCTGACTTTACCTGTGACCAGTTATACTTTATAGGTTATTATCAGAATATAGGCAGTGGGAGTGTCCAAGAGCAACTCAAAGATCATTCAATATTTCTTGGTCCAAATTTACAAAGATATCATCCTAGCCCATCCCCTGGAGGCAAGGGTGTTAACTGACTATAAAAGTCCAGTTTCCACCCTTGCCGAACTAGGCTGGAATTCCAGAGTTACATTTTGGCTAACGAGTCCATGCATAGTCCAATCAAAATCTAACTAAACATCCAGTTCGTAAACAACATGAATTTCAACATTCAGGTTTCGGTCAACTGCAGGATTTGCAAAGCATGTTTACCGTCAATTGAACGTCGACAGATATTTTGCACTTCTTTTCATGTTTTTAATCAAGGTGCTCAAGGGATATAATGCACTTCTCGGGCAAACAACTGTATTATAGAAATTTTTATAAGCGAGCAGATCATCTTGACTGGACGTCGTCTTTTTGTTTGAAGCAAATGCAAGTGAAAATGAGAGATGGAATCTGATTGGTCAATAGGAGGGACATAGAAGTGACATAAATGGTTATAGCCACTGGTGGCGCTACGATCGAGCCTAGAAATTCCATTCTAGTTCAGCAAGGATGGAAACTTGACTTTTACAGTCCCTTGCCTCGGGGGGGGGCACGGTTTGCCCGTCATCTGGGGCGCTGCGTTTCGCTGTGCAGAGGTGAGTCCTTTGGGCACGCCAGAAACCTATGATTGTGGGTTCGAATCCCGGGTCACCCCGATTATGTTTCTAGGTTTGTCAGCACCATACCCGTGCTTGTGTGTTTCACTGAAGTGGTAAATGTCCAAGACCTGCATCACTTCGGGCTTTCCTCCCACATTAAGCTGACACGCTGCAATATAACTGTAATACTGTTGAAAGCGGCGTTAAACCCAACTCACTCACTCACTCACCCCTTGCCTCGGGAAGATGTCCTAGCCATGAACTGGTGCCTTTTGCTGTTCAGGACATTTTTGAAATTTATATAATTCTTTCGAATACCTTTCCTCTATTACATCAAAGCCATAAATTCCTAGGTTTTTTTACAACAGTTGGACTTATGTTGAAATGAGGGGAGAATTTGTTTCTGGAGCGCAACTCAAAGACCATTCAGTACTCTGCATTCAAACTCTGCACATGTCAGCTGTGCCATGATCTGGCCATTGTGCCATTTGCTATTTATGAAATTTAGAGAATTTCTCTTTTTCAGTTTCTTTCACAACAAATTCCAGTCAGTGAAGCGTTAATTTCCATAGCAGACCCCATAAATCGTTTGTTGCAGGAAGCAAAGTATTAGTTGGTTGGTTTGTTGTTTAACGCCGCACTCAGCAATATTCCAGCTATATGACGGCGGTCTGTAAAGAATCGAGTCTGAACCAAACAATCCAATGATTGATATCATGAGAGTCGATCCACGCAATTGGGATTGGTGACATGCATCAACCAAGTCAGCGAGCCTGACCACCAAATTCCATTAGTCACCTCTTACGACAAGCATAGTCGTCTTTTATGGCAAGCATGGGTTGCTGAAGACATCTTCAAAGTATTAAGAAAAAAAATAACATCATTATTATTCCCAGATTCCCCCCCTGTTATTACAATTCATCATAAAGATCATCTTGATGTTTACAGGACAGCTAACCTTGCTTTCATGACACACTTCCATTTTGCAAAGTGTTCAGAAGATGCTGAGTTTGGGTAGGTCAAAGGATGATCTCCCTTTGGGGTTTCAAGTTTCTTGTTTGTTTGTTTGTTTGTTTGTTTGTTTGTTTGTTTGTTTAACGCTGTACTCAGCAGTACTCCAGCTATAAGATACACGGGTCTGGACAAGACAATCCAGTGACTGACATCATGAACATTGATCTACGCATTTGGGACACGATGACATGCATCAACCGAGTCAGCGAGCCTGACCACCCAATCCCGTTAGTCGCCTCTTACGACAAGAACGGGTTGCTGAAGACCAATTCGAACCCGGGTGTTTGTTGTAGTATTAGCTGACTAGTGGGTGGTCACAATGTGTGACCTGACCTGTGAGTTCTCATACCTGACAGCATGCATTGTTGGTAATAGTGGCTCAATTTTGGGTTTTCTTGACCCAGCCTTGATTATATTAGCCTTCTGTGATGACTGCTGCATAAAACAATATTTATTCATGCAACAGACAAGTTATTGATTTTAAGAAATATACAGTGATGTGTCATAAGTCATTTTAGAATCGACATCAATATTTTTTGCGTTTGTGAAAGTTAGAAGCTTTAGAAACAGTGTGCATACTGTGTAAATCCAAGTGACAGACTGTTGTAAAGTTTGCACACTGTATTTACATTTGTGTGTTTGTTTGTTTGTTGTTTAAAACCACACTCAGCAATCTTCCAGCTATATGACGATGGTCTGTAAATAATCAATTCTGGACCAGACAATCCACTGATTGATATCATGAGCATCGATCTACTCAGTTGGGATACAATGACATGCATCAACCAAGTCAGTGATCCTGACCATCTGATCCCGTTAGTCGCCTTCTACAACAAGCACAGTAGCCATTTACGGCAAGCATGGTTTGCTGAAGACCTTTTCTACCCCGAATCTTCACTGGACCATTTTTTTTACGTAATCTCCATAAACACAACAACATACTGAAGATATTCTTACAAATAAATATGTCAACAATAATATATTTCACTGACTGAATTGCAAAACCAATGTGCAAACTGTATAAATCTTACAAAAGATTGCATATCAGTTTTTTTATTCATACCTCGATGAACTGGACAAAATGTACAGTCAGTCCTTATGAATATTTTCAATCGCATTAAAATCAGATCTTAGTTCTCGCTACCGCTTTACGGGTCACGTCAGACCGACCTTGCGCAAACTTTTACCGACCAATGGAATGACTGACCAGAAGTCGACATTAGTCAATCAGAAAGCAGCTTTCTCGTGCTTTACGGCACTAATTTCAAATTGGCAACTATGCCTCGAAACATATTTTGACAAATTCTCGCTTAAAAATTTGAAACCTGAACAATTCTCAAATGGCTATAAGATGGTCTAGAATGTATAGATTCAGTCGTTAAGCCCGTAACTATCGTTCGGAATACCCCGTTTTAAAGTTTTCGAGGCTGCATGATTAGAAATCACATTCCGACTGTCACTTTCATGATCTGGTAAGCGACGCTCTGATTTGTCGGATGAAAGGTCGTTCTAACGTGACCCCTAATGGGATGTCCTCAGATCTTTGTTTAGCGGTAGCGAGAACTAAGATCTGATTTTAAGTAGATTGGAATATTTTTGACAATGAAAACGTGTTATCAGCAATAGACATTTTAGGCGTTATGTAGGAATTTGTGTACCCCAGGATGTGTTGCAGTTAGGTGTTAACTGTTTTTGGTGTCGATGACCGCAAATGATTTTGGCATCTAGGTTCTACTTGGCCTCCATCGAGGCAGCTCTGGAGCACATCAAGAGTGGGAAGATGAAGGATGAGGTCTTCAGCAGGGACATGATCAAGGTAACAGAGGTCCCCATATCTAGTACCTACTTATTGCTTGGTAAACAGGAAGGTTACAGAGGTCCCCCTACCTGGTACCCATTTATTGCTTGGTGAACAGGAACATGAAGGTTACAGAGGTCCTCTACATGGTACCCATTTATTGCTTGGTGAACAGGAACATGAAGGTAACAGAGGTCCCCTACCTGGTACCCATTTATTGCTTGGTGAACAGGAACATGATCAAGGTAGCAGAATTTGCACCTTCTAGATACCCACTTGTTGCTGGTTAACCATGGACATGATCACAATAAGAGAGATCTCCACACACAGCAGACTTATTTCATATCAAGTTTTATCTTGAACCATGGCAACATATTAATATATTTGATAGGTGGTCATCTAATTGAGATGTCTGTTGCCCACAGGACCACAACTGGCAAGGAGTGAACGGTGTGACGGATGACGGGATACAGAGACAGTCAAGTGGCCCCAACCTGCCGGTTGTGGATGAGTTCTTCCAGGTCAGTTCCCACAGCACACAGAATCATCCATCCTTGATCACCCAGTGGGGGCATGGTGCGCAGAGTTGCGTCCCTTGGGCACGCCAGGAACCTATGATCGTGGGTTCGAATCCCGGTTCGCCCCGATTATGTTTCTAGGTTTGTCAGCACCATACCCGTGCTCGTGGGTTTCACCGAAGTGGTAAACATCTAAGACCTGCATCACTTCAGGCTTTCCTCTCACATTAAGCTGACACGCCGCGATATAACTGGAATACTGCTAAAAGCGGCGTAAAACCCAACTCACTCACTCACTCATTGATCACCCAGTGTATCGTATCTTCATTCTAGCATGATATATACCATAGCTGTATTTTAGAATTGATGCCTCCTCCTACCCTACCTTTGTCAGTAACTGACCGTCTCCGTGCTCTAGAGAGCGGAAGGTCAGTGGTTTCGAGCCCCGTCCGCATCATACCAAAAGACCTTAAAAGATGGTACTTGTAGTTACCCTGCCTGGCGCTCGGCATTAAGGGGTTAAAACAAGGACTGGTCGGCTCGAAGTCAGTTTACTGTGTCTGAGTGGGATTATCATGTTAAACTGAGGCATGGTATCTCAGTGGGCTAGCGCTATGAAATCGGCATAAGTCTTGTCTAGTACAAGTAGCCACACATACACAAACACATGTGCATGCATGTCGCTATATAGGGAAATAATCTTGACCGCAACATTAAACCCATTTCACCTCACCTCACCTCACCTCACCTCACCTCACCTCACCTCACCTCACCTCACCTTTATCAGTACTAAGCACAAAATTTCTCTTGGTCAACAACCCATCAAAATTTTGCTTCTAAACACCTTCATCATGTTTCCAGGTTTGTCAGCACCAAAACCATGTTTGTAGGTTTCTCCAAAGTGGTAAACGTCCATGACATGCATCAATTTAGAGCTTTCATCCAAAGCTGAGATTCTATGGTCTTGTTGAAATACTGTCCATACCTGCGTTAAACCAGACTGACCCACTCCAATGTGTGACTTGGCTCATCTTGTATCATGGTGCCCAGACAGTGTTGATCGTATCTTTAACCTGGCCAGGAACATTACTGACGGTCATTCACACACTCTGTGTTCTTATTGATACTTATTTATCTCTTCTTTTTTGTTGCTCTTTTTATTCCCCTGCATATAATGTGGGGAAAATAGTCATCATCTGGTCTGTGTGGCCGGCCGTCCGTCCTTTCGTCCATATATCGTTTCTAGAGCATAAAATATTATCATGGTACATGTATTAACCAGGGGCTGAAGTGGTGCCTTTTGCTATTGCGGGGGCCGGCGGGAGTTGTCATCTTGTGATGACTGTTGTTTTTTAGATCATGTATAATGTTACTTTGGTCCCACGATTTGCTGTGCAGAGTTGCGTCCCTTGGGCACGCCAGGAACCTATGATTGTGGGTTCGAATCCCGGTTCGCCCCGATTATGTTCCTAGGTTTGTCAGCACCATACCCGTGCTCGTGTGTTTCACGGAAGTGGTAAACGTCTGAGACCTGCATCACTTCGGGCTCTTCCTCAAACATTAAGCTGACACGCCGTGATATAACTGGAATAATGTTCAAAGCGGCGTTAAACCCAACTCACTCACTCTCGCTTCTGTTAAACAAAGATCTGAGAACACCCCATTAGGGGTCACGTCAGACTGACCTTGCCCAAACTTTGACCGACCAATGGAATGACTGACAAGAAGTCGACATTAGCAGCTTTCTCGTGCTTTACGGCACTAATTTCAAATTAGTGACTACGCCTCGAAACATATTTTGTCAAATTCTCCATTAATAATTTGAACTTTCATGATCTGGTAAGCAATGCTCTGATTGGTCAGATGAAAGGTCGTTCTGATGTGATTCCTAATGGGATGTCCTCAGATCTTTGTTAAGCTGTCACGAGAATTAAGATCTGATTTGAATGAGATTGGTGATACCTAAGGTTGATAATCCAGTTCCTTGTGTTCTTCCCCTCTGCTTTGTAATCCCCTTCATTTAATAAATTGTATTATTGTATTGCTCGTACAGAAAAGAAAAAATATGCAATTATTCTGCCACAAAATACAAGTTAGTGGATACAGGAGAATGCTGCAATCATCTCCACCATCATGGATCCTTCAAGAGCTGTACTGTAAAGCGGAATGTTCCTGGTATGTTGCAGCAAGTACAGAACGGGGATGAGGCTCTGGTGCAGGAGATGCTCGAGCAGCCAAAGAAGGCATCGGACGAGCTGGTCAGAAGACTGTGCCATCCTTTGTGTTCCTGTGACAGGTGTGAGAAGATCCAGGCTCAGATCCGCTCCAACTCAAATCTTGTCACTGCCTACACCAGGGATACACGAGGATACACAGGTACTCACTCGGGTCATGTATCAGTGGTACACTCTCAGATCGTATCACCAGAACACTCTCAGATCATGAATCACCAGTACACTCTCAGATCATGTATCACCAGTACACGCTCAGATCATGTATCACCAGTACACGCTCAGATCATGTATCACCAGTACACTCTCAGATCATGTATCACCAGTACACTCTCAGATCATGAATCACCAGTACACTCTCAGATCATGTATCACCAGTACACTCTCAGATCATGAATCACCAGTACACTCTCAGATCATGTATCACCAGTACACTCTCAGATCATGAATCACCGGTACACTCTCAGATCATGTATCACCAGTACACTCTCAGATCATGTATCACCAGTACACTCTCAGATCATGTGACACAGGTACACTCTCAGATCATGTGACACCGGTACACTCTCAGATCATGTATCACCAGTACACTCTCAGATCATGTATCACCAGTACACTCTCAGATCATGTATCACCAGTACACTCTCAGATCATGTATCACCAGTACACTCTCAGATCATGTATCACCAGTACACTCTCAGATCATGTATCACCAGTACACTCTCAGATCATGTATCACCAGTACACTCTCAGATCATGTATCACCAGTACACTCTCAGATCATGAATCACCAGTACACTCTCAGATCATGTATCACCAGTACACTCTCAGATCATGTATCACCAGTACACTCTCAGATCATGTATCACCGGTACACTCTCAGATCATGTATCACCGGTACACTCTCAGATCATGTATCACCAGTACACTCTCAGATCATGAATCACCAGTACACTCTCAGATCATGTATCACCGGTACACTCTCAGATCATGTATCACCAGTACACTCTCAGATCATGTATCACCAGTACACTCTCAGATCATGTATCACCAGTACACTCTCAGATCATGTATCACCAGTACACTCTCAGATCATGTATCACCAGTACACTCTCAGATCATGTATCACCAGTACACTCTCAGATCATGTATCACCGGTACACTCTCAGATCATGAATCACCGGTACACTCTCAGATCATGAATCACCAGTACACTCTCAGATCATGTATCACCAGTACACTCTCAGATCATGTATCACCAGTACACTCTCAGATCATGTATCACCAGTACACTCTCAGATCATGAATCACCGGTACACTCTCAGATCATGAATCACCGGTACACTCTCAGATCATGAATCACCAGTACACTCTCAGATCATGTATCACCAGTACACTCTCAGATCATGTATCACCAGTACACTCTCAGATCATGTATCACCGGTACACTCTCAGATCATGAATCACCGGTACACTCTCAGATCATGTATCACCAGTACACTCTCAGATCATGTATCACCGGTACACTCTCAGATCATGAATCACCGGTACACTCTCAGATCATGTATCACCAGTACACTCTCAGATCATGTATCACCAGTACACTCTCAGATCATGAATCACCGGTACACTCTCAGATCATGAATCACCAGTACACTCTCAGATCATGTATCACCAGTACACTCTCAGATCATGTATCACCAGTACACTCTCAGATCATGTATCACCAGTACACTCTCAGATCATGAATCACCGGTACACTCTCAGATCATGAATCACCAGTACACTCTCAGATCATGTATCACCAGTACACTCTCAGATCATGTATCACCAGTACACTCTCAGATCATGTATCACCAGTACACTCTCAGATCATGAATCACCGGTACACTCTCAGATCATGAATCACCAGTACACTCTCAGATCATGTATCACCAGTACACTCTCAGATCATGTATCACCAGTACACTCTCAGATCATGAATCACCGGTACACTCTCAGATCATGAATCACCAGTACACTCTCAGATCATGTATCACCAGTACACTCTCAGATCATGTATCACCAGTACACTCTCAGATCATGTATCACCAGTACACTCTCAGATCATGTATCACCAGTACACTCTCAGATCATGTATCACCAGTACACTCTCAGATCATGTATCACCAGTACACTCTCAGATCATGTATCGCCAGTACACTCTCAGATCATGTATCACCAGTACACTCTCAGATCATGAATCACCGGTACACTCTCAGATCATGAATCACCAGTACACTCTCAGATCATGTATCACCAGTACACTCTCAGATCATGTATCACCAGTACACTCTCAGATCATGAATCACCGGTACACTCTCAGATCATGAATCACCAGTACACTCTCAGATCATGTATCACCAGTACACTCTCAGATCATGTATCACCGGTACACTCTCAGATCATGTATCACCAGTACACTCTCAGATCATGTATCACCAGTACACTCTCAGATCATGTATCACCAGTACACTCTCAGATCATGTATCACCAGTACACTCTCAGATCATGTATCACCAGTACACTCTCAGATCATGTATCACCAGTACACTCTCAGATCATGTATCACCGGTACACTCTCAGATCATGTATCACCAGTACACTCTCAGATCATGTATCACCGGTACACTCTCAGATCATGAATCACCAGTACACTCTCAGATCATGTGACACAGGTACACTCTCAGATCATGTATCACCAGTACACTCTCAGATCATGTGACACAGGTACACTCTCAGATCATGTGACACAGGTACACTCTCAGATCATGAATCACCAGTACACTCTCAGATCATGTATCACCAGTACACTCTCAGATCATGTATCACCAGTACACTCTCAGATCATGTATCACCAGTACACTCTCAGATCATGTATCACCGGTACACTCTCAGATCATGTATCACCAGTACACTCTCAGATCATGTATCACCAGTACACTCTCAGATCATGAATCACCGGTACACTCTCAGATCATGTGACACAGGTACACTCTCAGATCATGTATCACCAGTACACTCTCAGATCATGTATCACCAGTACACTCTCAGATCATGTGACACAGGTACACTCTCAGATCATGTGACACAGGTACACTCTCAGATCATGTATCACTGGTACACTCTCAGATCATGTATCACCAGTACACTCTCAGATCATGTATCACCAGTACACTCTCAGATCATGTGACACAGGTACACTCTCAGATCATGTGACACAGGTACACTCTCAGATCATGTGACACAGGCACACTCTCAGATCATGTGACACGGGTACACTCTCAGATCATATGACACGGGTACACTCTCAGATAATGTGACACGGGTACACTCTCAGATCATGTGACACAGGTACACTCTCAGATCATGTGACACAGGTACACTCTCAGATCATGAATCACCGGTACACTCTCAGATCATGTGACACAGGTACACTCTCAGATCATGTGACACGGGTACACTCTCAGATCATGTGACACAGGTACACACTCAGATCATGAATCACCGGTACACTCTCAGATCATGTGACACAGGTACACTCTCAGATCATGTGACACAGGTACACTCTCAGATCATGTGACACGGGTACACTCTCAGATCATGTGACACAGGTACACTCTCAGATCATGAATCACTACTACACTCTCAGATCATGTGACACGGGTACACTCTCAGATCATGTGACACGGGTACATTCTCAGATCATGAATCACCGGTACACTCTCAGATCATGTGACACAGGTACACTCTCAGATCATGTATCACAGGTACACTCTCAGATCATGTGACACGGGTACACTCTCAGATCATGTGACACAGGTACACTCTCAGATCATGTATCACCGGTACACTCTCAGATCATGTATCACCGGTACACTCTCAGATCATGTGACACGGGTACATTCTCAGATCATGAATCACCGGTACACTCTCAGATCATGTGACACCGGTACACTCTCAGATCATGTATCACCGGTACACTCTCAGATCATGTATCACCGGTACACTCTCAGATCATGAATCACTACTACACTCTCAGATCATGTGACACCGGTACACTCTCAGATCATGAATCACCGGTACACTCTCAGATCATGTGACACAGGTACACTCTTAGATCATGTATCACCGGTACACTCTCAGATCATGTGACACAGGTACACTCAGATCATGAATCACCGGTACACTCTCAGATCATGTGACACAGGTACACTCTCAGATCATGTGACACGGGTACACTCTCAGATCATGTGACACAGGTACACTCTCAGATCATGTGACACAGCTACGCTCTCAGATCATGTGACACAGCTACACTCTCAGATCATGTGACACAGGTACACTCTCAGATCATGAATCACTACTACACTCTCAGATCATGTGACACAGCTACACTCTCAGATCATGTGACACAGGTCAATGTCTATGTTTCAGCTTTACACATATTGATCAATCACATCCTTGTCTATATTTCAGCATTGCACAAGTTGATCAAACATCCTTTGTCTGTGTTCCAGCATTACACATGTTGATCAAACACATCCTTTGTCTGTGTTTCAGCATTTCTCATATTGATCAAACACATCCTTTGTCTGTGTTCCAGCATTGCACATGTTGATCAAACACATCCTTTGTCAATGTTTCAACATTTCACATATTGATCAAACACATCCTCTGTCTATGTTTCAGCATAACACTGATTGATAGCATTACACATATTGATCAATCACATCCTTTGTCTATGTTTCAGCGTTGCACATGTTGATCAAACATCCTTTGTCTGTGTTCCAGCATTACACATGTTGATCAAACATCTTTGTCTGTGTTCCAGCATTGCACATGTTGATCAATCATCCTTTGTCTGTTCCAGCATTGCACATGTTGATCAAACATCCTTTGTCTGTGTTTCAGCATTGCACAGATTGATAGCATTACACCTGTTGATCAAACATCCTTTGTCTGTGTTCCAGCATTACACATGTTGATCAAACACATCCTTTGTCTGTGTTCCAGCATTGCACATAGCAGCTTCATGTGGCCAGGCCCAGCTGATTGACGTGCTGGTGAAACACGGGGCTGTGGTGGATGCTGCTGACTACCTGGGCCTCACACCACTACACTTGGCCTGCCAGAAGGGCTTCCAGAGTGCCATGGTAAAGGGCCAGCCATATTATAGTCTGGTTTGGGGATTACTGCTTCAAAACCATCACTGGTTCACTGGAAGGAGGAACCAATAAAAACGGGGGGAAATAATAATTTTCTCTTTTTTCTTAAAGAAAATCTTGTCAACATGCCTGAAAGGCATGGATTGTTGTTCATAATATCAATCACTGGATATTCTGGTCCAGACTCAATTATTTCCATCATACAGCTGGAATGTTGTTGATTATAGCTAAAATGAATAGAATTATCATCAAACCGCCCGTATGTTATCAGAAATGAGCGGGCCACTGTCACTTGATAATGCCCTCATATTGCTTGACGACGGGCCATTATCATGCCCGTTGTTAGGTGGAGAGAGGGATAGTTGACGTCACGTTTAATAGAGACGTCATCTGGTTTGTTCTATGAAGTCTCCATATTTGTAAAAGTGTGTCAGTAAAATTCGTGTTGATTGCAGTAACTGTTTCAAAAACGATATTGTTGTTTATATTTATTTGATAACAAATTCCATTAATTATAGCTATAATAACGGTAACACTCTTTTTCAGGGCATTATCATTTGCAGAAGCCCTTGTTGGTTTCACCAAAGTGGTAAGAGTCTTAGACTGCATCACTTCAGGCTTTCCTCCCACATTAAGCTGACACGCCATGATATAACTGGAATACTCACTCACTCACTCACTCACTCTTTTCAGCTGTTGCTGCTTCACTTCCATGCCAGCATCACAGCCGTGGACAGCGACGGCAACACACCTCTACACCTCTGTGCCGCAAATGGACATGATGATGTACGTGGGGTTGTCCAGGCTTCAAATTTGTGATAGCGAGCAGTGTTTTTAAGCAGTTGTCATTTGAACACACAATGCCATTTAGAAAGTGGTCAAATGTAACAAATGTTATATTTGGGATAACACTTACTTAGTAAAGTACAGATTCTCATACTTTTTGGGGTTGAGTCTCATCCTGGATTCGAACCAGCACTGCCAGAGTGTGGCACCTGGTACGAGTACAAGAATCTGTTCTTTACAGATCAGACAGATTACAAGTGTAAATGTCCTAAATATAACATTTGTTACAGTTGCTATTTGTCCACTTGGAAAAATCAAATATCACTAAATGTATGAAATTATACATAAACAGATAGGGTGGCACAGCAACTGTCTGTCAGAGTTCAAATCCCAGATGCACCATGAAACTTGGTTTGTCAGCACCACACAGGAGTACATGGGTTTCTTAATGCTCTCAATGCTACTGTCGAACCAGTTCGACAGGGTTTGTCACTACCCATGTTGCTACTGTCGAACCAGTTCGACAGGCGAATAGCATAAGGACACCCACAAACAAAACTCGCCATATCTATTTACCAAGAAGGCTTTGCGTTACATTTAAATTACGTATGGCATGCATAAATGCTCAGCTTGCTCAGTATCAAAACTTTCAGTAGTGTATTTACCTAAAAAAGAAAATATCGCGAGTTTAAAAACTTTCAGCCAAACTTCGCGGCACACAACTACCAGAAACGGCCATTGTTGACTTTTGGCACTTCACGTTGAGCGGCATGCAGTCCGATATTTTCTTTATAATGTTATCATTTTTCACATTCGATCATAATTTATTGTTTGCTGACGAAGGGAAATCACTCAAGTTTCTTAATTTCTAAAAATTAGCAATTTTCGAAGTAATTAATTATAAACAAAAACAATCTGAATCGTAACATCATCGATTGGATGAAACTTGTGCGATCATGGCAACGGCGGTAAACAAACAACTCCACATGCATAGTGATCCCGTAAGACTATTACAATAATTTTGTTACATCTAACTTAATTTTCTAGAATTATTGACACGCATGTATAAATCTGTGTAAAAAAATATATAATTTTTATAGAGTTTTCAAATGATTTCGTTTGATAAACTTTCGGACACATTGACAAGCCGACAAACGTCAGTGATACGTTTGGGCGTGGCCTAACTCGCGATTTGTTTAGTTGAACAAAGTCAACAAACACTGAAAATAATGACAAATATTGGATGATACGCAAAACCTGAACTGATATACATTCTAGGTAAATCATACAATAGCAATACAATGCAGTTTACGGGAAATAATCGAAAATACTTGCAATTTTAGCTATCATTTCTGAAACCGGAAGCACCGTACCGCATGACACATCGAAGCAAAATATGCAAATGTTGGTAAGCGATCATAAAACAAATTCCGAAATAGATTCAAATTCAAAAGAAAATACATAGGTTACTCTTTTTCTACAACTGTTTACTATTTATTGATCTGGATAGCAGTCTTCACTCCTATTTGTTTCATATTTATTCGTGATTGCCGCCGGTGCGTAACATCAAATTTGTAAGTCTAAATCCGAAACCGTAAAGGTTTCCACGCTCGATGATTTGAAAATTATTTTCTGAAAACGACGGCAGCGGAGAGCGATATAACATATTGATAAGCCATAATATTAACAACAGAATATTGTTATTGGTCTGTCATTGAAAGAAGGACAATTTAAAATATTAAGGATTGTTTTTAAAACGTTTACTCCCCCTCCCCAATCTTCAGAACGGATGAAAGTAGATACACACGTCGACTGGATGAATGTAGGGCCTATGTGATTTTGTACATAAAACAAAATTGTACCCAAAGACCTTGATGATTTTGTACCCTAAAAAACTAAACTAAATCTGTTTGATCATATTTATTTTTTCATGTTTATTGCAAACAATGAGCTGAACATTATTGTAAAACATTTCATCAAGTTCATAATATGACTAACCTAAATGTACGTGGTCCTTGAGTGTAGTCAGTCCACATTGGCACAACCCAAATTGACTGATTGTGATAGTAAAGTAATAAATTCTTGTCACCGGAGAAGAGGCCAGTATATTAGTGAACCATAAGGTAATTGTAGATCTTTTGTTTTGACAGAAAAGTGATAATAAATTAACTTTTTTCATACAAAAAGCAATGGGTAAGTTTGAAACTTCAAAACTGTAATACAAAAATATTCTTGGCACAAAAACACATACCTGTTTGGGTACAAAAAAACACATTTCAAATGGATTTTGTAAAACAATGGGATAAAAAAAAGATATCTAATCAGTGAAATTCCATTTCACATTTTAAACAAGTATTTGTTTACGTAACCAAGCTCAGGTAGACGGCTCATGTTTTGTCCTAAAAGTAGAAAAAAAATATGGACATCTCAGAAATGAGGGCTTTTAAAGTTATAATTCTATCTAACTTGTCAGATGGTTTGACGTTGGTCCATCAAAGAAAAATCCTTATGAAATTTAAAAAGTAATTTATGACACTAACAAGCACTAATCCTAAGATTATTCAAGGAAGGACAAATGTGGGTTTTTTGTTATTGCAAATGCTTTTGTTTTTGGCATTTCTTGTTTCATGATGGCAAGGTACTTTTATACACACCAACTGAGGAACTTGTGACACAACAGCTGAGGAAGTTTGATACTGTGATTGCATATACAAGGGAAAAACAGGTTTGCAGCAGTACATGTATGCGAAAATTAATCACATAAGGTGACATAAAGTCAGGGGGTGTGGCTGACAGGACAAAATACATCTGACAAAGGTAATCATGTATACAGGGACATTTCTTTTCATTCCACCCAGAAGGCTGAGACACAAAGAACATAAGGACCTATACTGACTGTATATTCAGAAACCCATCAAAATGATCAAGGATGTCAGATCCAAAGCTGTTGATGATCTGCATTTATTTTGAATTTTTGTACATTATATTGACTGAAGACAAAAACCTGTTGATCACATTTCACAATGGTTCATGTTCCTTCAGGGGACATGCATGAGTGTCACTGTCAAGCACACGAGAGCATACTGCAACAAACCTATAAAGTCCTGCCACACTAATTACACATTATTTCATTGGTGAGAACCCTGAAAAAATACATAAGGTAGGATATTTCCATGTACATTTCTCCAACAGAACAGAACTGCAAGAATTGTCAATGTATGTATATGTGCCCTATTCCTTTTTCAAAAGATAACATTCTCTTATAAATATATGGCTAACTCACCAGCTTAGGTGCCACCCTGGTTCTTGTGATTAAACAATCAAAAATATCATGTTCTGTTACAAGAAATTAATGTATCGTATTCATATTACAATTATATTTAAGAATTAGTTTTTTGGAAACAAACAACTTCATACACAAGATTAATGTCTTGACATCAAATAGTTACTTATTCACATTATTTATGTTCAGGTGAAAGATAACAATTGTTGAATAAAATATGTTTAAACTAAAGATAATAATTAAAGTCTGAATAGTTACACTGTGCTGATGCATTGACCTGTTGACCCATATTTAGTATCCATACACATAATTATTGTGGAAAAAATAGATACTAAATATAACTTAATATTTTAGAAGCTGTGAACAGATGTAAATAATTAAACATTAACAAATCTATCATCAATACGCAATCATGGCGGTCTCTATATTGATGGAATAAATTTTAAGATGATCCGTGAATTGTTGTAAAATCATGCTAGAATCGATATCGATAAATGTATTATAAAAGGAAAAATTATTTAAATATCCCACATTTAATTAGAAACTAACACTGACAATATGTATATCGTATTTTTTTATATATACATCACCCACCTGCGTATATCCTATCAAATTCGGCATCGCATGAATGCTATTTTGAAAAACGTTTTGTCACGCCTATTTTCGCGCACCTGTTGTGGGGTGTGATCGTTGCCGATCGACGATTTCTATCGACTTATTGCTTCACACACATAATTATTATTGTGAAAACAAAGTCATCAGCATGTACATCGCAAATACATGAATCATATCACTTTATATTCAACGTAACATGGAATGGTGATCCTCATATATATATCAACAAAAAGTTCAAATAAAAGATACCGAGAAACTTGCATGTGGTGTGTTGATTCATCGTCTCCCGTTTCCGGGTCACGGGAGCATGCAAGGTCAAACGGATTAAAAGAATACGCCAAATATATCGTGAAAATCACTTTGTAATTTCATGTTAGTGGTGATTACTGATAATATGTAGTGATTTGTGTTTATTCCGTATAATAAAGGCGAAATATTTCAAAAATGACTGTAACTGTTTTGTTTCGAAAGATTATCAGCAGACTACCCCTGTCTTTGACATCACATCCGGTGACCTTTGCACAAACTGAAATATTGCTGTCAGAATTTACGATCTTTATTTTCGTTTTTCTCTCGTCATATTAAACGGAAAATGACAAATGAAATAATCTTCGATTGAGAAGATCGTCAACTTTCCCCAAGGCATATACATGAAGACAGTGTAAAGTTTGTTGACATTAAAATAGCAATAAATTACCCCGAGGTCGGGCGAAGCGCGCCATGTTTGATGTTCGAACGTCTGCTAGCATCATGACACGGTACTTGTATTTTCGTATATCGTAAATATTCAATCAAAACACTTGAAATAAGGATTGGTGAATATTTATTAGTCATTTATTGTTTCCTGCAAATTTGATAACGTGACATGTTAGATTAACTCGAATGTTCGTATTTCTGCAACTGACATGGTGACCTCGAAAATTTAGTTTTTTTACTGTTTAACGTTTTGATAATAAATTTACAGAAATGGTTCATAATTTACCATCGCGCTGTTATTTACCAATAAAAAACATCAAATTTATACTCAGTTAAAATTAAGGTATCGGAGATCTGATTATTGAAATCAATTTCCACAAATTTAACGATTTAAAAAGGTTCCTAACATGAAACGTAAACCACCTTCAATAACGTAATTCAGGCAAGATCACGAACATTATAAAATTTTGTGTTCGTTTTGGTCTTAACCTTGGTATGATTGAAAACATCAGGATTTTTTTACATAGTAATGTGTATTTTTCTATCAGGAATAAATGTGCAAAATATTTCTTCAATTGGCCCCTGTATAATGAAGCACCAACTGTTTGAAATCACCCACCCTCTTTACAGCGCCTTATGCTAAAATTAATCCAGCAGGCAGGGCTAAGAAGTGTGAAAACAATTCAGCAGGCTAAAGGTTAAGGGAGGTAAACTTTTATTAGTTTTGGCTCGTCATGCATGAAATTGGAGTACATGTAGCACTTGGTACGGAATATGCCTCTGTTCACCTAGCAGTGAATGGGTACCTGGTAGGATGACTTAGTAATGTGACTGTTAACCTTCTTGGCAGATTAAGTTGTATACTCCCAAAGGAGCTGAGAATGATAATCGAGTGGACATTGGTCCATTGACCTGGGGAATATTGAAGTGCTATGGCATTTACTTGATTAGTGGAATCTGGTGCATAATAAATGGGTTTAATGTTATTTATTTATTCTATTTTTTTCCTCAGTGTGTGAAGGCTCTCATATTTTTTGACAACAATGCCAGAAGAATCTGCATCAACGCCTTGAATGATATCGGAAACACTCCACTCCACCTCGCCTCCAAGTGGGGATATGGTATGTACTGAGACTATATGCTCCAGGCTTGAGGACTTGGTTAATTGTGTGTCATTGTACCCCGATGGTATCTGACTTTGCTCATAATGTCAACCACTGGTTTGTAAAACTGAGACTCATTTATTCTCAGCCTGCCTTGATATAGCTTGAGTCTTTCAGAATTTTATGTTTTCACTAGTCAGCAGTAATGATATTCTACAGAGTTGCCATCTGCCTATTAGTAACAGTGGTAGTCCACAAGGAAATGTAACTAGTCCTTCCTGAATATTACTAGTCTCGGACTATCAGACTTACCGTTTTAATGAGTATTTTAATATAATCAAGGATGATACTTGTAGTACGTACATATCAGAGATGATACTTGTACATATCGACCCGAGATGATCCGGTGTAGAATAGGTCTTCAGCAACCCATTCTTGCTGTAAAAGGCAACTATGCATGTCATAAGAGGCAACTAACGGGATCGGGTGGTCAGGCTCACTGACTTGATTGATGTATGTCATCGTTGCGTGTATCGATGCTCATGATATTAATCACTGGATTGTCTGGTCCAGACTCGATTATTTACAGACCACCGTCATATAGCTCGAATATTGCTGAGTGCGGCGTTAATCAACAAACAAAACATACAAACTTGTACATATCAAGTTGGGAAAGTCCCCACAGCTTTAAGTACAGTAGACTCTATATATCAAGATGCTGATTACAGTTTCTCAACATGCTGTTTCATGGTCACAAAAAATCCCATTACTCCTATATATATATATACTATATGATATCTTGTACCCGAGTGTCAATGGCATAATGTCACAGTTAAAAAGCACCTGGTACAATCAGTCTTGTTCCAACAATAATACCCTTCAAATATGTTCCTTGTGTGAACTAGACAAATACATAGTAGGGCATATTATCAATCTCAATGAAATAGAAAGGGGCTAACTTTCTAACTTACAACTGCTAATGAAATGGGATTCACTGATTTCGAAGCAATATCACTGAAGCATCTTCCTGAGGCAAGGGCGTTAACTGACTTTAAAATCCAGTTTCCACCCTTGCCGAACGAGGCTGGAATTATGGAGTTATATCTTGGCTGCACTAACGAGTCTATGCATAGTCCAGTCAAAATCGTGTAACGAAATCAGCATGCGGTTCGTCAACTGCTGTGCAGATTTCAGTCAACAATTGCAGGATTTGAAAACCATAACTTGTCATAGCTATGATCGAGGCCAGAAATTCCAGTTTTGTTCAGGAAAGAGGGGAAACTGGACTTTTACAGTCAGTTAACTCCCTTGCCTCAAGAAGATGCACAGTAGTGGTTAAAACATATTCTTCTTGTTGGCATTCCTGAACATCTTAGTAAGTGTCCATGGCACAATTAGATATACATGTATAGGATTTCCAGAACTCCAGATTACCTTTTTAGCAATTGAGTTTTTACTCTTTGGTTTCTATTTTAATTGAGTTATTACATTCTTCATTGGGTAACCAATATTTTGTCACTCCTCTATTCATCACTCTATTGGTTTTTTTCCTAAAATTCGTGAACATTTTAAGATTTGAAGAAAATCAAATAATGTTTTAGATGTATATATCTGTTCTAAATATATAGGCTTGACTCGGATGGAGTGGACCGTTGTTAGCTGATTGTGTGTCATCGTATCCGATGGAGTGGATCGTTGCACATTCTTTTTTACACTAGTTTGCCTGTACAAGGTGCTGTCAAAAAGCAGGAATATTGCTGACTGTAGCATAAACCAACATTCATTTAATTAAGTCGGTTCAGCTGGGTTTTTTAAGTGTGTCTAACTATAGTGTATGCATTGCAGAGACCATCGTGAAGGTATTGCTCGAGAATAACGCGGACCCCAACATCCGGAACCGTAAGAAGCAGACCCCCCTTAGCCTGACGCAGAACGTTAATGTCCAGCGCCTGCTGACGCTGAGTGGGCGTGGCATCATGATTCTTCCTACAAACAGTGAAGTGAGCATGTACACATTGATTCATAACAGGACTGAGATGTTGCAGATGTTGAGATGTGATGCTGGAGAAGATGGTATTTTAGGGAGCATCCATTTATTATTCTGGGGAGGATGACAATACAATATTTTTCAGTGTAATTTCTTGTTTTGAGTCAAGAGGCAAAGCTGAAATTATTAAATGTTCCAAATGCTGCTTGTGGGTTTATTTAACAAAAATAAAACGAGAAATTGAGAAAACATTTTTTCACTAGAACCCAGAAATTTTATTTATCTAGTTTTAAAATATATGGGTAATCCCATCTCTAATATACGAAAATCTATTTTTTGAGCCTAAAAAAATATTTTTCTGATTATTTTCCAAAAGTTTTTCTATGTTAAAGTCAATCAGAAATATTCATTTTCATAGCTGTTTTATACATCAAGGGATTATAAGAAAAGTCTTTCCAACCGGTTTGTGCACTGGAACACAAGCTCCACAGCATTTATAACACCATCACCAGTAACACAGATATGTTATTTTGCGTGACAATGTTCCCATTATTATGATCGTATCAGTCAGTGTTACATTGTTCCACCCACACAGCCAATAATGCCGACGGTGAAGCCATCTGTCATCTCCCCGACATCTCCCATCAGCCCGACAGGGATGTCCCGGGTGCAGCGTGTCAACAGCATCATCAGCACCACCAGCACCAGCAGCTCCGCATCAGCTGACACCACCTTCAAGTTCGAGACCGCCACCCTTGATGACAATCTCAATGAGAAAATCAAGAAGAAGCTGGACAAACTCTTCAGGGCCATCATTGATGGAGATACACAACTAGTAAGATGGAGTTACCATGGTTACTCATCTTGGGCCGGCCTTATATCCCCGTGTTATTGGTTTTTGGACGCTTAAGAAACATTCGAGGTTTTCTCTCTCATCACTTTGTAAGGGAGTGGGTTAGAGGCATAGGACATTTTGTTTTAGAGAGGTGCTGCATTGGCCATATGGTTTCCCAAGCCTGATGTGATGTTTTTTAAGCTTTAACTTGTTGAGCTTTGTCAACTGTGACCTGATTTGATAAAGTCCAAATGGTACATGATTCTGAGCCCCGGGTTCTATTCCCGACCTGGGTAGGTACAATGTGTGAAGCCTATTTGTGGTGTCCCCCGCTGTAATATTGCTAAAGCCGCGTAAAACCTCCCTCCCTCCCTCCCTCCCTCCCTCTCTCTCTCTCTCTCTCTCTCTCTCTCTCTCTCTCTCTCTCTCTCTCTCTCTCTCTCTCTCTCTCTCTCTCTCTCTCTCTCTCTCTCTCTCTCTCTCTCTCTCTCTCTCTCTCTCTCTTATCATAAATACCCGAGGGTAAGTGTGTTATCTAACTTATAAACCAAAAAAAGGAGCTTAAAACAACATTTATCAACATTTTTATGTTTTAAACATACTTTCCATGAACCTTAGGAAAGGGCGTAAAATATCTGTTGCTGGCGTATGGTACTTGAAAAAGACATCCTTAAAAGCGTTGTGATTTATCAGCGCCTCTGTAGCCTAGTGGTACACTCACTAGGCTACAGATACGAAGGTTGTATGTTTGATCCTCAGGAATATAAAGAAAACATTTGTCATTTGATTTTACATTTCATTACATTGTGTTTAAATGCAAAATAGATTTCTAGTTAGAAACATTCATATGTTACAATCTAAACGGAACTCGTATTAATAGGTTCCCCAGTATATTATGACAAATTATATGAGATTTAAACAGACTGGAGAACAATAGCATAACAACAATAAGTTTAGCTAAATCTCATCTTCCTGAGGCAAGAGAGTTAACTGACTTTAAAAGTCCAGTTTCCACCCTTGCCGAACTAGGCTGGTATTATGGAGTTACATTTTGGCTGGACCAACGAGTCCATGCATAGTCCAATCAAAATTGCGCAAGAAATCGAAATCCGGTAAGTAAACTGCCGTGAAGATTTCGGTCGATTGCAAGATTTGTAAAGCATGTGCATCGCAACTCGTTGTCAATAGAAATTTTCCAAGTCTTTTCATGTTTTTGATCAAGGTGCTCATGTGATTTGATGCACTTCGCGATGGAAGACCCGTTTTATCACAATATAGATCTTGATTATCGATCAGATTGTCTTGACTGGGCGCCGCTATTTTGTTTGAAACAAATGTAAGTGATATGAGAGGTTGAATCTGATGGGTCCATAGGAGAGGCCTAGAAGTGACATAACTCGTAATATCCACTGGTGACGCTACGATTGAGCCAAGGAATTCCAGCCTAGTTCGGCAAGGGTGGAAACTGGACATTTAAAGTCAGTTAACTCCCTTGCCTCAGGAAGATGGCTAAACCTCTGATACAAGCAGCTCTTGAAATGAAATGTTTTTACTGACCGTTGTCTTTGATAGGAAATTCTATGTCACTGACTTTGTCATTTTGTTGTTATGTATTGGAGAAAACACGCTCACGAGGTTTTTTGTAGACAGAGCATGCCCTGGGGAGAGGGAAAAACCAAGGGGGCGAAGTCCCCGCGGTTTTTCCCGACCCCCAGGGCATGCTCTGTCTACCAAAACCGAGGGAAAGTGTTTTTCCATGCTTATAAACCGAAAAAAGAAACTTAAAACAACATTTATCAAAAATTTTATGTTTCGAACATACTTTCCATGAACCTTAGGAAACGTGTGTAAAATATCTGTTGCTGGCGTACGGATCTTGAAAAGGACATTCTAAAAACCAGTGTGGCTTATCAACACCTCTGTAGCCTCGTGGTACACTCACTGGGCTACAGATACGAAGGTTGCAAGTTCGATCCTCGGAAATATAAAGAAAACATTTGTCATTTGATTTTTCATTTCATTACATGTTACAATCTGAACGGAAGTCGTATTAATAAAATACCCAAGACATTATATAAAATCCCTGGGATATTTTATAATATCCCAGGGACATTACAACGTCCCTGTTTATGAGATTTAACCCGACTGGAAAGTAAAACCTCACAGTAGGTTTTAATGCCTATAGAAAGAAGTCTCTTACTTAATGGCGATCCCAATGAATAGGTTTATAACTTCGGACATTCATCCCACCTTGTGTTGTGTAAAGATCATGATAATATAGACATGGAGTCCTCTATGATCTTACTAGGCATTCACCTGATGACACGTCGTACAAGGAATAGATAGAAGTTGTTACCCATAAGAAAGTGTCATGTATTCATGCTGATTGTTGTTTATGATATTTCAGGTGAAGTTCTACCTTGGTTTTGACTCCCCGACGGATGACTTTGATGACTTTGAAGACAACAGTGATGTAGTGGACAGTGCTGACCAGGCCGGTGACCTCTGCCACCCTCTCTGTCAGTGCTCCAAGTGTCGCAACAACTTCAAAGTAAGATGCATCTCTGGTTTGGTTGTGGTTGATGTGAATATATCACATATATCCAACATTTGTATCCCACACTTGTATCCCTCACTTGTATCCCACATGTGTGTCCCACATGTGTGTCCCTCACTTGTGTCCCTCACTTGTGTCCCTCACTTGTGTCCCTCACTTGTATCCCACATTTGTGTCCCTCACTTGTGTCC
Source organism: Haliotis rufescens (assembly GCF_023055435.1). NCBI lineage: Eukaryota > Metazoa > Mollusca > Gastropoda > Lepetellida > Haliotidae > Haliotis > Haliotis rufescens. The sequence goes on from NW_025963879.1 coordinate 22,749,388, forward strand.
CTCCTTTGAAATCCCACATTTGTGTCCCTCACTTGTGTCCCTCACTTGTGTCCCTCACTTGTATCCCACATTTGTGTCCCTCACTTGTGTCCCTCATTTGTGTCCCTCCGTTGAAATCCCACATTTGTGTCCCTCACTTGTGTCCCTCACTTGTGTTCCTCACTTGTATCCCAAACTTGTATCCCTCACTTGTGTCCCACATATGTATCCCGCTCTTGTATTCCACCCTTTTTCCCACCCTTGTACTCCACCCTTGTACTCCACCCTTGTATTCCACTCTTGTACTCCACCCTTGTACTCCACCCTTACACTCCACCCTTGTACTCCACCCTTGTACTCCACCCTTACACTCCACCCTTATACTCCACCCTTGTATTCCACCCTTACACTCCACCCTTGTACTCCACTCTTGTACTCCAACCTTATACTCCACCCTTGTACTCCACACTTGTACTCCACACTTGTACTCCACCCTTGTACACCACCCTTATACTCCACCCTTGTGCTCCACCCTTACACTCCACCCTTGTACTCCACTCTTGTACTCCAACCTTATACTCCACCCTTGTACTCCACCCTTGTACTCCACACTTATACTCCACCCTTGTACTCCACACTTATACTCCACCCTTGTACTCCACCCTTGTACTCCACACTTGTACTCAGCTTGTACCAATGCTCATGCTAACAGCCACCTGTTTGTCCAACCCAGACTTTTGTACGGGCCACCAGGATATAGGTTTAATAAGGCTGTCTTTAGGGTACAACTTTCAGTCACACAGGGTGTATAATCTCAGAGGTGATTAAGATTTGGATTGGCTCATCACAGTTACTGGTGACAGTAAATTGTGCTTGAATGTTGCAGACCCCTGCTCTTACCATGATTGCTGTGTGTACTGATCATCACTAGTTATCCCCCCCTCATATAATGCATCATCGTCTTTGTCCATCCTTCCATCCATCGGTCCCATCATATTTTGTTTCCAACGCATAACTTGCAAACCCTGAAGTATTTTCTCATCCAGACTTGGTACATGTATTAACCAGGGATGAAGTTGTGCCTTTTGCTATTGGGGGAACAGATTCACTCACATGGCCAAATTGATAGATGTTTTAAACAAATATTGAAGGGTTTGTTGAAGTTTAGTCGACACCAAGAGCAAGGGACCTCATGTGTGCAAGGAAACTATTGTGCTGTGACATCATTGAGATGTTTGACGTCATCTTCAGTAAAAATCACCATGAGTGCGGACTATACAAAAATATCTTTTTTTCTCTCATTAGTTTGTAATGTTTTAAAAACATTATTTCAAAACCTTCCTGCATTTGTCATGTTTTTATATCAATTAATCAGATATTATATCTAAAAACTGTAATTTGTTCATAGACAGGTATAAGTCGGAAAATAAGTCCAACTGTTTGATGCCATATATCTCTGTAATAAGTATGAATTGAAGCTTGTGGTTTTATTTTTGTGTATTTAAGATACTGTAGTTTTAAAATATAATGACAAGTAACACCAATACGGTCCCTTATCTCACGGTTGGTCACATTTAATAATATTGAAGCTCTTTTCTTAGTAAAATAGATTGAAAAAGATGTGCATTAATATAGCAATTTATTTGCTTCAACCAGTACAGAAAACATGTTTTCTATCCAACTTGACCTCTGTAAACTTTGGTTCCAGAGTAGCCCCCGGTCATCCAGCGAGTTGTCTGTGAACACGCAGTCCAGCAATGGCTATTCTCCCCTCCACATGGCCGTGCTGCACCAACAAACTGACCTGATCAGCCTCTTCCTGCTGCGGGGGGCGGTGGTCAACGTGCACAACCAGAAGCTCACCACCTCCGTCCACATGGCCATCTGTGTGCAGAGTGAGAAGGTGATGACAGGTCTTTGATAGGCATTAACAAGTTGTTAGAAAACATGAGTGAGTGAGTGAGTGAGTTGGGTTTAACACCGCTTTTAACAGTATTTCAGTTATTTCGCAGCGTGTCAGCTTAATGTGGGAGGAAAGCCCGAAGTGATGCAGGTCTCAGACGTTTACCACTTCGGTGAAACCTACGAGCACGGGTATGGTGCTGACAAACCTAGAAACATAATCGGGGGTGAACCGGGATTCGAACCCACAATCATAGGTTTCTGGCATGCCCAAGGGACGCAACTCTGCACAGCGAATCGCGGTGCCTTAGACGACTGGGCCACCCGTGCCCCCTTAGAAAACATGAAGCTTTAATCTTTTGTGGATGACCTCTACTTTATTGTTTCATTCGATGAGGGGGCACGGGTGGCCCAGTCGTCTAAGGCACCGCGATTCGCTGTGCAGAGTTGCGTCCCTTGGGCACGCCAGAAACCTATGATTGTGGGTTCGAATCCTGGTTAGCCCCGATTATGTTTCTAGGTTTGTCAGCACCATACCCGTGCTCGTGGGTTTCACCGAAGTGGTAAACGTCTGAGACCTGCATCACTTCGGGCTTTCCTCCCACATTAAGCTGACACGCCATGATGTAACTTGAATACTGTTAAAAGCTGCGTTAAATCCAACTCACTCACTCATTCATTCGATGAAGTGACAAGAAGTAGCCCTGCAACATGACAAACACAAAAGAGGGGGTGATCCATGACAGATTCTAGTCTTCAAATTCATATGTGATATGTCCCTATTAAACAAATTGTATAGGTATAATATACAGGGCCCCGTTCCACAAAGCCATCTTAGTGCTAAGGTCATCATAACTCCCATACATTAACACTGGCTTATGATAGTCGGAGTGCTAAGATCAATTTGGGGAACAGTGCCCTAATTTATATTTCTTAAATCGCTTATTATCTTATCACTCTTATATACATCTTTTATTCCAAATAATATCTCCCTTTTAAATAAATCTTAATGTTATCATATACATGTACTTATATACATACAGGTTTTTGTTTGAAGTGCCCCATGCTTCTTAAATCATTCATATTTTCTTTTATTTAAATATAACTCTTAAATATAAGTTTTCTATTTTCATGTTCCTATCTTACATCTTAGCATCTATGATGTGTACTTTATGCGTTTAATTAATTTAAGTATCCATCTCGAGTTCATGTCGAGTGTATGTACCTTAACTGTATACTTGTCACGTGTTGTTTGTCTTGATATTATATTGTCATGATCTTTGATGTATATCAATTTCCTGAAAAGGTAATAAAGTATTATTCGCTGATTTAGTTGATGCATGTCATCATATTTCAATTGTGTTGATCGATGCTCATGATGTCAATCACTGGCTTGTCTGGTCCAGACTCAATTATTTACAGACCGCCATCATATAGCTGGAATATGGCTGAAAGTCTTGTTGACATTTCACATTTGTACATATGTACATTTGTGAAAGAAACATTTTGCTTGATCTTTACACTGTCAATGTAAATGAATTTGTTCCTTTGATGAAATCAGTCAATACAAATATTAATAGAAAATATCAATGTATATTTATCATGCCATGTCAATAAGAAAGTAATTTGTTTGTTGTTGTTTGTTTGTTTGTTTGTTTGTTTGTTTGTTGTTTAAGGCTGCACTCAGCAATATTAAAGCTATATGACGGCGTTCTGTAAATAATCAAGTCTTGACCAGACAATCAAGTGATTGATAACATGAGCATCGGTCCACGCAATTGGGATACAATGACATGCATCAACCAAGTCAGCGAGCCTGACCAAACAATCGTGTTAGTCGCCTCTTACAACAAGCATAGTCACCTAGTTACCCCGGATCTTCACGGTTATAATTTGTATGTACAGCCTCTCAATCCGCTTATACATTGTGATACATGTACTATTGGCCTGTGGCCTTTCTGTGTCGAGAATAAAACATTGATTGACTGATTGCATTATTAATATTCACATTATCATATATTGTTATAGTTTCTAGTTTTAGTGCATGGAAGGATTATCTCCCCTTCTGTTTTCAGATCCTGAAGACCTTGCTGGACGCAGGTGGGGCAGTGGGTGTACAAGACATCAACGGGGACACCCCACTTCACATCAGCTGTGCAAAGGGCTTTGCTGCAGGTGTTAACTTGCTTCTCCAGGTACAGTTCACAGTTTTGTCTAGGTTTACATTTAGTGTCCTTGGGCCCACAACTCATGCTCATGATGTCAATCACAGGTTTGTCTGGCCAGTCTCGATTATTTACAGACTGCCATCATGTAGCGGAGAACAGTGTTAATTAGTAAACTAACAAATGTCAAAGTCAAGGTCCCTAGATAAAAGCTGGTGAATAAAGTTTGTGGTCACGTTTTTAGCTCACCTTAACTGAAAGGCCTGCCATCTGTATAGCCAGCATGTATCACTGTGTAATTTAGTATATGCTGTCAGGTTACCTGTTGAGTGGAATTTTGTTTTTTTATGTTCATATGACCTTGTATTTGACCTTTCTGGGCTAATATAATATTTGGTTTGTTTGGTGTTTAATGCCGTACTCAGCAATATTCCATCTGTATGATGGCAGTCGAATCTAGACCAGTCAATCAAGTGATTGACATCATGAACATCGATCCACACAAATCGGGATACGATGATATGCATCAACTAAATCAGCAAGCCTGACCACCCGATCCCGTAAGTCGAATCTTACAGCAAGCATAGTCGCCTTTTACTGCAAGCATGGGTTGCTGAAGACCTATTCTACCCCAGATCTTCATGGGACACTAATATAAAAAGGCAAGGGACCGAAAGCCCTTCAAAGAAGGGTCTCTTTCTTGCAACCGACACACTTTAAAAGACTCCCAGAAACCTTTGCACTTTTTCCGTGATATTTATTATCTTCTCTGAAACTGCTTGGGGGCTGTTGGGTAGCCTTGTGGTTAAAGCGTTCGCTCATCACGCCGAAGACCCAGGTTCGATTCCCGACATGGGTACAATGTGTGAAGCCCATAACTGGTGTCCCCTGCGGTGATATTGCTGGAATATTGCCATAAGCGGCGTAAAACTATACTCACTCACTCACTGATACTGCTTCACTGATGAAATTGAAATTTGACATTCCTGTTACTTCTTATTCTATTCAAATCTTTGGTCAAAATATCTTTAAACAAATTTAAACCTTATTCTAAAATATCACAAGGCACAGAAACTTTAACTTTGTGGGACTAATAATGGCTGTCAGAAAAGTCATAGTAGCTCAAGGATGGCTGTCAACTTCAGATCCGTAGAAGATGTTGCAAGAAAGAAGAGTCCCTTTATCCAGTTATCACAATTGATCTTTGTCACCATTATAAGTTTGAAGCATCATAAAATTATTCCTCCATTTCAGGTCAGCAGTGTCTTGTGGCTCTGTGTTTGAAGGGATTCTGTGGAAGTAATAGTTGTTTGTGACATTCCTATGAATGTTTTCATTCCAGCATCGGGCCAGTGTTATGACCCAGAACAGGAGAGGTAACACCCCACTACATTTAGCAACGGAACGAAACCATCCAGGTATTGTACAGATTCTTATCAACCATGGTGCTGACGTGAGAGTGAAAAATATACACGGGATGATACCTACAGATCTCACACAGGTAGGCTGGCTGGGTTTATGTAGGTTCATATTTCCAGAAGGTCTTGAAGTCTTTAACCAGGAATTGGACTTCCATCTTCCCAAGGCAAGAACGTTGACTGAAGTCCAGTTTCAACCCTTGCCGAACTATGCTGGAATTTCTGCACTTGATCGTAGTGCCACCAGTGGCTATTACAGGTTATGTCCCTTCTATGTCCCTCTTATTGACCAATCAGATTCCACCTCTCATATCACTTGCATTTGCTGCAAACAACATTGCGGCGCCCGGTCAAGACGATCTTTTCGATAATCAAGATCTATGTTGTAATTAAAGGGTCCTACCCTGCAAAGTGCATCAAATCATTTGAGCACCTTCATTAAAACATGGAAAGAATTGGACAAAAATCTGTAGATGCCCAGTTGACGGTACACATGCTTTGCAAATGCTGCAGTCGACCAAATCTGCACATTGAAATGCATGCTGTTTACAAACCAGATGTCTAGTTCGTTACATGATTTTGATTGGACTATGCATAGACTCTTTAGTCCAGCCAGAATTCCAGCCTAATTTGGCAAGAGTGGAAACTGCACTTTTATAGTCACTTAACTCCTTTGCCTTGGGAAGATGTCGGACATCAGGTTAAAATGGTCCAACTGTCAATGTTGATTGAAGGTAGCCTGTGTTATGCTTTAATATGTCCAATCACTGTTAGCATATATACTCTAGTTTATGTATATTGACAAATCATCTCATGGTTGTCTTATGTTGTGACTCTGAATGGAGTACAAGAGGAGCTGGATGACCAGTCCCAGAACCTGGCTGATTCAATTCAGCTGTCTGTAGTATTGGCATTGGTTTACCAGTGTGTGGAATTAACTGTGTGAAGACCACGTTTGTGATGACACATGTCCCAGTAGTTGCAAACATTGACTTGTCGTTTAATCTCCAACCAGTAATAATAGACCATTTTTATTGCTTATATTTCCACACCACAACCGGGCATGCACAAAGTGCAGTTATTACCCCGGTCACTGGATCAGTGTGCACTCAATCATTCTCATCTCCCTGAGGAGTATACAACCCAAACTGCCTGTTAGGCACTAGGTTAACAACCACATTGCCATCTCATCCTATTGGGTACCCGGTCACTGCTGGTTGAACAGGCACATTTCGAACAAAGTCACTTGCCCAAGGAGACACCACGTGTGTTACATGTGCTTCAGTTTGGGGACCAAGAAACTGTCATGAGCCAAACTGCTGAATGCAGTCACCCATCCAACTACTCTCTGTGACCAATGTTGCTTAATCTCACCTGATTTGTGACCTGTGCGACCCGTGAAGATTCCGGGGTAGAATAGGTCTTCAACAACCGGGTCGGTCGGGTAGCCTAGTGGTTAAAGCGTTCGCTCGTCACGCCGAAGACCCGGGTTCGATTCCCGACATGGGTACAATGTGTGAAGCCCATTTCTGGTGACCCCCGCCGTGATATTGCTGGAATATTGCTAAAAGCGGCGTAAAACCATACTCACTCACTCTTCAACAACCCATGCTTGCCGTAAAAGGTGACTATGCTTGTCGTAAGAGGCGACTAAAGGGATCGGATGGTCAGGCTCGCTGACTTGGTTGATACATGTCATCGATCCCAATTGCGTGGATCGATGCTCATGATATTAATCACTGGATGGTCTGGTCCAGACTCGATTATTTACAGACCGCCGTCATGTAGCTGGAATATTGCTGAGTGCGGCGTTAAACAACCAACCAACCCTGTGCACTGTGCAGAGGACCAGGTGCAACCGATACTCAAACTACATTCATTGCATGAAGGCTGATGTGGCATTAAGAAATAATCACATCCATTACTATTGTATTTTATTGACATCCTTGATTACCCTGGGCAGTATGTCTCCTTTCTATTGGGATAAATATCCTGGACCCACCTTCCACCACAGCTTTATTTCGACTTTGTTTGAATGACACAACTCTGAAAATAGCCACCAAATCATATGACTCTGTGCTTCAACATTTAACCTGGGCCCTGTTCCACAAAGCCATCTTTGCGCTTAGGTGATCGTAACTTCCATCTTTTAACACTGGCTTTTAATAGTCGTAGCGCTAAGATCGCTTTTTGGAACCGTGCCCAGGTCATCAATACCATAGTACTCGACTCTTCCTGTTGCATACCATCTCCAATACAACTGGGAATGCCTGATAGCATGAGGACTTCCTCCTTTAACTTAAAAATCCGGAAATCGTGGATTCTAGGGTAGAATGGTCCCCAAAAACCTATGCTTTTCAGGAGAGGCGACTAAATGGGACGGGTGGTCCGACCCGGTGACTTGGTTGATGCATGTCATTGTATCCCTTTACGTGGATTGATGCTCATGATATCAATCACTGGATTGTCCTATCCAGACTTATTTACACACTTCTTACATATGGCTGGAATATTGATGGGTGCTGTGTTAAACAGCAAACAAACATATAATACTCAGGAAAACAGGATTATTAAGGGCTAACTTTTACAAGGCCACAATTTTGAAATTTGATCACTGACAAAATATCATATCAAGAGTCATTTGGACTGGTTGTTGGTTTCAAGCTCATAATCATGACAAGTTTTAGTTCTATGTTGGGTCACGTCAGTCTGGAAACATTCTTTTAGAGGCTTTAGAGTCAAGGCTATTTTTCGTAATGGAATCGAGATATATTACTCTGGAAAGTCAAGGATGATCTAATGATGACAATCGATGTTACTCACAATATCTGTGGTCGGGCAGCCTAGTGGTGAAAGAGTTCGCTCGTCACTCCGAAGACCTGGGTTCGATTCCCGACATGGGTACAATGTGTGAAGCCCATTTCTGGTGTCCCCCGCCGCTGAATACTCACTCACTCACTCTTACAAATTTAATTTCCATTTCATGTTTTCACAGATATATGTCACAAAGAATACCAGGGCAAAGCTAGATGGCTACAGGCTGAATGTAGACATTTTGTTACAGTGTTGATAATAGTATCCTAACAACTGTTATGTATCATTATTTTTAAGAACTCTGCAATGAAGCGTCTCCTGGAGAGTCAGAGGCCTAAGTCACAGTCAGAACCCAGCAGTTCTGGTAATGGTGGGGCTGCTGCATGCAAGGGTCCAGGTAAGTCACACATTCCTAAGGATCCAACACATCGGCTCTCCACAAGTTTCTCTGGTTTACATGAGTGTGAGTGTTTAACTGCTTGAAACTTGTATTGTTCGACACATGTTGTGTAACAACTACAGGCATCTATGCATCATTGTACATCCAACTCCTATAGTGCAGCCTGATTTATTGACAAATAAGTCCAAAACTTCCAAGTTTGACAAAACTAGAGTGATGATGCAATTCATTTTCTTTATCTTTCATAATGTTTATAGAATGTTAGTTTTGTTTGCCTTAGAGGAACATCTTGTTATTAGTGTGTTAAGACTTTCCTCCCTTGTCAAATAAATGTAAATGATAATATAGGGAAAAAGATTATACTATATTCTACATTAGTACCTGCCAAGGTGAATACATTTTAACTGGTACATGTGCATGCAATATATTTTTTTAACAAATCACTGCTCTATGGCAGAAATATTGCTAATGATACATAAGGCTTGCGAAAAAAAATTAAAAAATTCTCAGACAATGGCTTTTGAATTCTTGTGCGGGGAGGTGGTGTTTTGGGTTTTTTTTCTTTGTTTTGTTTGGTTGTTCAAACTAATATGTAACCAAATAAACAGTTGTGTAACCAAATAAACAGTTGTGTAAAATCAACCTGGGAAAGGACCTCCCAGCATAAATGTATTCCTTGATACAGTATTTGACTACAGTTGAACTTGGAATATTTAAGGATTTGGGTTGAGTTTTTTTAAAATGGAAATAAAAACGAAACATGCGGCAAACTTTGTGAAGATGCAGGCGGTGCCTGAGAACCAAGACCATTATTTAGCCTTATTTAGTTGCAGCTCACTTTTTAAAACAAAGGCCTCACAGTAATACACTCTTGCTACATGTTCAGACTTGTTCATCAGTATTTCTTTATGAATTTATCATGAAAATGTTCAACAATAAAAACAATCATCAGTTGTCTACACTACCACTAGCATCAACAGTAATTCCATCCGGCCATTCGCCACCATTCGCTTCTTTTCAAGTGGCCTCACCAGCTCAATCTCTTAGATCACTAACTTAGCACAGAATTTCTCTCATTAAAAATCAACAACCAGTCACATCACCTCTTCTGAACGTGAGTTTGGCACAGATGTATGTTCAAAATCCCAGCTTTGTCCGAGCAACCCAATTGATATATTTAAATGAATCAGTAAGAAATGCGGGGACACGGGTGGCCCAGTCATCTAAGGCCCCGCGATTCGCTGTGCAGAGTTGCTTCCCTTGGGCACGCCAGAAACCTATGATTGTGAGTTCGAATCCCAGTTCACCCTGATTATGTTTCTAGGTTTGTTAGCACCATACCCGTGCTCGTGGGCTTCACCAAAGTGGTAAACGTCTTGAGACCTGCATCACTTCGGCTTTCCTCCCACATTAAGCTGACACGCTGTGATATAACTGTAACACTGTTAAAAGCGGCGTTAGAAATGCTGTTATAAATGAAAGTTTCTGTTGTATTTTAGATGTTCAGGCAGGATATGAGACAGCGTGCAAAAGTAAGGCAGGGACTATTGATATCATGTCTAGTTTCAGTTGTGTAATTTGATTGGATGTATGATGTTGGCATCTCGTTATTCATACTGGGACCGCCTCCGTGGTCTAATGTAGAGTGTTCGCCTGTAGAGGAGACTGTCCAGGGTTCCTAAAGACGTCAAAAGATGGAACTTGTTGTTTCTCTGCCTTATGCTCAGCATGATGGGGTAAAAACAAGGACTGGTTGCCTCGGAGTCACTAGACTGTGTCGGAATGGGGTATTCATGTTAAAGTGCTGTATGGTATCTCATAATCAGCATCAGTCCAGACTAGTACAAGCAGCCACACAAAAACACACACTGTGTGGACTGTTGTACATCCTGCAGTTGATATAATGTTTCTTAAGTTAAAGGGTCGGTCAGGTAGCCTAGTGGTTAAAGCATTAGCTCATCACGCCGAAGACCCGGTTTCGATTCCCGACATGGGTACAATGTGCCCATTTCTGGTGTCCCCTGCCGTGATATTGCTGGAATATTGCTAAAAGCAGCGTAAAACCATACTCACTCACTCACTAACTCTTAAGTTAAACAGGCCCCTTTGCACTAGATTTGAACTTAATACTAGCTGTTGAACTCAAATTTACAGAACTGTACGTGTTTGTATGTGGAATAGATGTTTACATGTAATTCCATTTCCATACCAGGCAACCCAAAGCGTCAAGTTGGCATCCAAGACCTGTTTGCAGCATTTGAGGAGTCAGACCTTCACACCTTGAAAAATCTTACATCAGCCATCCAGTCCTTTGACGGGCGTCACAGCTTGAGGAGGACAAGCACTCGGGACCTCAGTGCACCCCGTCTAGATGCAGCTCTAGCCAGGAATCTATCCATCCGAAGCTTTGATCACAATCGACTCCGACACACAGACTCGGTGGACAAGTGTGAGCCCCTGTACATCTATAAGCTGGCCATGCAGGGGCAGCAGGTCAGCGGCGTGTCGGCAGAGGACGTTGTGCATGGGCAAGTGATACCCTCGGACAGTGATTCGGATGACGATTTGTTCAGAAAGACCAAACCTGTAGAGGCTCCACAGAAAGTGTTGTCGGAATCAGAAATGACGGATCTCATTGATGTTGAACTGTGATAACATTCCATGATCAAATAGGGGTGTTATGTTCGATAATTCGAAATCATCAAAGTCAGATCTTTCACTCTGATGTGATCTCTCTATGTGTAAAGGCCTGACAACCCATCCGTAGAAAGTCGTGCCAGTGAAACTTAAGCAAACTCTGATCACCCCATCTAAATGAAGGATGCTTTGGTTCTTGAGCCAATCAGTCGTCTGCACTATGAGATGATTTGACTTTATTTTGTTATCTCGATTTGGAAAATTCGATTTTAACAAAAGCAAATCTCCTTACACTACAAATATACCTTCAATGGTGCTACCTTTCTTGTGTGGAGTCATGGTGCTCAGAAACAACAGGGTGTATAAAATATCAACAACCATTACGATGGTGATGCCTTTATTATTAACATTCGAGACTGGTCATGTAAGTTTGTTTTCAGGATACAGAAAAACAGATATGTTGCTGTGAATGCTTTGATCACTGGTACCAAAAATTGTGAAACCTCTATGCTGAGTGCCTGATTAGAAAGTCGACCTGACGCGACCTTCAATGATCTGAATGAGAGCCGATGTAATTGAGTATATAAAAAATCACACCGCTTTGAACTGTGTGGATTCCAGAACCTAGAAAGCCTGGTGGTCCTGAGACTTGAGTGAAATGTGGATGTGATGATCACAATGACTGGTGGCAGAAGTTGAACTTAGTTGGTGACCATCAGGGGAGAGAACTCTGTCACTTGGTGAATGGAACCTGGTCCAGAATCGATTATTTACAGACCGCCGTCATATTGCTGAGTGCGGCATTAAACAAACAAAAAAAACATTTATTTATTGATCAAACATATTCAAGCATCAGTAAGAACAGTAAGGCATATATGTTTGCAGAATCTTCAACATGAGACATATTATGAAGTAGATATTGCAATCTCATTAAAATCAGATCTTAGTTCTTGCTACTGCTAAACAAAGATCCGAGGACATCCCATTACGGGTCACGTCAGACACACCTTGCGGGAACTTTGACCGACCAATGGAATGACCAATCAGAAGGCAGCTTTCTCGTGCTTTACGGCACAAATTTCAAATTGGCGACTACACTTCGAAACATATTTTGACAAATTCTCAATTACAAATTTGAAACCTGAACGAAAAACATTCTGAAATGGCTAATAGATGGTCTAGATTGTAAGGATTCAGCCATTAAACCTGTAACTATCGTTCGGAATACCTCATGTTAAAGTTTTCGAGATTGTACGATTAGAAAATCACATTCCGACTGTCACTTTCATAATCTGGTAAGCAAGGCACTGATTGGACGGATGAAAGGTCGTTCTGACGTGACCCCGAATGGGATGTCTTCAGATCTTTGTTTAGTCATAGCGAGAACTAAGGTCTGATTTTTATGAGATTGTAGATATTGTGTATTGAGGGTAGCAATGTTCAATTGTTACGCACCCAACAAACCACAGTGTAATCATGATGATCGGGGGGCGGTCGGGTAGTGGTTAAAGCGTTTGCTCGTCAATCCGAAGACCCGGGTTCGATTCCCGACATGGGTACAATGTGTGAAGCCCATTTCTGGTGTCCCCCGCCGTGATATTGCTGGAATATTGCTAAAAGCGGTGTAAAACCATACTCACTCACTCACTTACTCATGATGATCGGGAAATGTCATATTGCACGATTGAAGTAATTTATTCCTCATTCCATTCACAGCACAGAATGAAAGATGAAATTTATCATGACTAATAATGAACATATTGCTTATAAACTACATTATAAAATATTTAGTTGATATGAATGTGTATTGATTGTACATATAAATGCCACATACAAGGAAAGAATGGGAATTAGTTGTATAATGAAAAGGTTCATATGATGAAAGATTGTGATGAGACTACATTAAAATGGTAAAAGGCGACTATGCTTGTTGTAAGAGGCGACAAACGGGATTGAGTGGTCAGGCTCCTTATGTGGCAATCCTTGTAAGAACTGAGATTTAACATCAGTTGGGCTTGAATAATTGAGGGACACCTCATTTGCAATTACTTGTCAAGTGACCAGTAAGTATAAGTGCCTTCACATTCCCCAGTATTGTTTGTCACATATTCACAGATATGACAGTGATATACTTATTATTATGTTATATTATTATATATAATGTTTATATTGTGAAACATCTGGTGTGTGATCTGTTCAGAGAAGCTGTAGGTGATGCTATACCAAACATTAAAATCAGACTTTTTACTCCCATATACCTCTCTGCATGAATATGGGACAACCCCCTCCATAGAAGGTCGTGCATGGTGGACCCTGAGATAACTGACCACCTATTCTAAATGAAGCATGTGTGCGTTCTTAAGCTAATCATATGTCAGCTTTTTATTATAATTCACCAACTGGATTCAAGAATTTTGATTGTATTATTTGCATTCGGAACTGGCTGTTTAATTTCATTTTCAAGATACATAAGTCAGAAATGCTTATCTTAATGCTTTGCTCACTTGTAATGAGAACTTAGAAGTCTTGAGGTTGAATAGATGATAAGAAAGTTAACCTGACGCGATGACGTCCTGCGGAGGTGTCCTCGGATCTCTATGTAGAGGTGCATAACAGAGTAAAAGATCTGAATTTAAATACATTGTTTATGCTGAAAATATGTGATTGTTTTGATTCCTGGTTTGAAAGGTTTTGAATAAGTTTCAAATTAGTTTGCGGTGAATGATCATGGGAGAAGACTATTTGCCTGGAGTAAATTGAATCTTTAAAGAGTGCATTTCCAAGAGGGTTATTTAACTTGAACTTGTATATATCTTCAAAATAATAAAAGTTCATTGCATTAAAGACTCATTCGTATTACTATTTCTTAAAGGCTCGTCACGCTGAAGACCCGGTTCCATTTCCGACATGGGTACAATGTGTGAAGCCCATTTCTGGTGTCCCCAGACGTGATATTACTGGGATATTGCCAAAAGCGGCGTAAAATCGTACTCACTCAACAAATTGGAGGATAATCCAGTTAGAGTTGGGCCCCAGCAACCCATGCAGGTTGTAAGATGTGAAATGGATGAGTGGTCAGATAAGGTGACTTGGTTGATAATGTCACCGTACCCAGATGGCCTGGATCTTCCTCCAAATAGACATCTCTGGATATTCTGGTTCAGACACAATTAACTGCAGGCTGCCCCCATTACGGGTCGCGTCAGACCGACCTTGCGCGAACTTTGACCGACCAATGGAATGACTGATAAGAAGTCGACATTAGCCAATCAGAAGGCAGCTTTCTCGTGCTTTACGGCACTAATTTCAAATTGGCGACTATGCTTCGAAACACATTTTGACAATTCTCGATTTAAAATTTGAAACCTGAACAAAATAACATTCTGGAATGGCTAATAGATGGACTAGAGTGTATGGATTCAGTAGTTAAGCCCGCAACAATCGCTCGGAATACCCCGTGTTAAAGTTTTTGAGGTTGCATGACTAGAAATCACATCCCGAAAGAGTCACTTTCTGGTAAGCTACGCTCTGATTGGTCGGATGAAAGGTCGTTGTGACGTGACCCCTAATGGGATTTTCTCAAATCTTTGTTCTAAAAATGTCTTATGAAAACATTCAAGTAACAATGTGGGATCGTTGCTCCCAATATATCCATCACATGATTCTCTCATACAGACCCCATTTTTCTGAAGACTGCTGTGATATAGCCCGCATATTGCTGAGTGCAGTGTTAGAACACACACACACACACACACACACACACACACACACACACACACACACACACCTTTAATGACATTCTAAAAGTGTCCTATGAACACATTAAATGTGGGCAGACGCTTTATCCACTAGACCACGGAGGCGGTCACTGCCGATGAGGATGCTGAGGAAGAGGTATACACTATCCCATCCTCCTACATTGTAACCTACTGTACCAACAAAATACTTTCAATGTCAGTTCAGGATATTGGCCGACCTGTAGTTACAAGTGGACCAACATCATTCTTCAGTTGAACTCTTGTTGTCTCGTCTTAATCTATGGTTGCATGGGTGGCACAGTCGTCAAAGGCGCCGCAATTCCTTGGAAGAGTCGCGTCTCTTGAGCGTGCAAGAAACCTATGGTCGTGGGTTCGAACCATATTTTAGGAATGTCTGCACCGGTGCTCGTGGGTACACGTGTAAGACCTGCATCACTTCTGGTTTTCCTCCTACATCATGTTGGAATATTGCTGAGTGCGGCGTAAATCAACAAACAAACCAACCAACCAACATCATGTTCATACTGATATCTGTTCAAAGCGGCTTTAAACTTACTCGCTCACTCCCTGACACTGAATCTGCTTTCGCAGTTGTATATGTAAAGATGAAGTGTGGCATGTACGTTTTTCTTTGAAAGTGTGATTGAATTGTAGACATGGATCTCTATGGATCGATGCTCCCTTATTGTTTCTGACACCGTTAAAACAATAGTAGTAAAGAAACACTCGGAAACCTCGTCAGAAACGATGATTTTTTTTAAATGTTTCACGTTCTAGCAAATCCTAAAGGCCTGTGAAGACTTTGTTAGGATTGTGTTTTTGAACTTTGTTTGTTTCTTGTTTAACGCCGCATTCAGGAATAGCCCAGCTGTCTGACGGCAGTCTGTAAATAACCTGGTCAGAACAGAACAGAATGTATTATCTTTATGCTGACCATAAGGCCAAACCCGTGAAGGTCCGGGGTAGAATAGGTCTTCAACAACCCATGCTTGTCTTTAAAGGCGACTATGCTTGTCGTAAGAGGCGACTAACGGGATCGGGTTGTCAGGCTCGCTGACTTGGTTGATGCATGTCATCGATCCCAATTGCGTGGATCGATGCTCATGGTAACAATCACTGGATTGTCTGGTTCAGACTCGATTATTACAGACTGTCGTCATATAGCTGGAATATTGTTGAGTGCGGCGTAAAACAACCAGCCAGCCAACCAACCATAAGGCCATATTACAGAGGATGGGACAGTTTGAGAACAGGTTGTGAACAGAGCGCCTTCATGTTACCTTTGATTGGCTTTGACCATCACAAAAAAGGGCTAATCTTTATAGATAAGCGCCATTATTAGTTGAGACCAGAGATAAACACTTAAACACGGTAAGATATTCATCATAATAATAAACCGTTATAAATCGTGAAGGTAAATTGCTATAAGCTGGACATATTAAAAGCACATGGCATTCATCAACAAACCCTTCACCACAAAAATTGCATAAAGTGTCTGTCAAATCAAGCTCGCCAGACGCTAATCACCCTTAAATCCATTGGGCACATCTAAATTTGCTAAGAGCTCTTTTAAAATTTAAAGCTCGTGTTTAGGGAGGGGGGGGGGGGGGGGGGGGTGTAATGGGTGTGTGCACGTGATGGAGGTTGTAATGGGTGTGTGAGTGACGGAAGTTGTAATAGGTGTGTGGATGAGGGAGATAGTAAATATATGAACATAATATATATGTGTGTCAATCAATATTGTAGATCAGAACCACACCCTATGAAAACTGATCCGGGTGGTAAGCTAACCTTCCCTTGATTATAGTGACACGCTCTTGAGACGAGGACGAAACGGACATATAATGAGTGGTCGTTGTCTAATTAAAGAGGCCGATCAATTTCTGCACGATGTCCAGTGTCGTTGTATTGACTGAGATAAAAGGAATCTGGTGAGATAATTGTGGATGTTATCAGTTGAGATATATAGATGGGCAACATGTTAATTGGTACACATGCACTAATACGGATTACCATAACCTTTGCTGACAGGATCCTCCTCCTCCTTCTCGCTCTTTCCTCTCTCTTTGCCCCTCTCTCTTTGTCCCTCTCTCTTTGCCTCTCTCTTTGCCTCTCTCTCTTTGCCCCTCTCTCCCTCGTCCGCATCAATTGTTCTGGATGTCAGTACTAGGGCTACTTCTTCAAACGAAAACGAAAGGAGTGGTTTCGTCGGACTGCCATCTTGTTTTACAATACAGGTACCAATTTTGGTTTCCGATCTGGAATCCTCATTGGCTATAAATAAAGGAGACACTCTCGTGTGTGTGTATGTGTGTGTGTGCGTGTGCGTGCGTACGTGCGTGCATGCGTGTGTGTTTGTGCTAGTCCACACTAATGCCCCCTGTATAGTGCTATCCCACTATATCCGCAATATGTTTTCTCCTCCAACCGGGAAATGGCTTCTAACATTAAAACGTACTTTAATAACAAGGAACATTAAATAACAGTGTCCACTTCGTGAAGATATCCTGTTCAATGCTGTGCATATAATACCACACTTTGCACACTCGCTACACGGAGAAGGTCAGTATAATTATATCTTCCATGTGTATCTCATCACTTAAGTTCATCGTTAGAAATTGGCACTAGTCCTCTAGTCCTTGCAAAACTGTCCAGTAGTTAAGGTATCCTAAGGACTGTTAGAAATTTGCCATTTTTAATGGTTTTGTTATTATGTTGTTATTTTTATAAGGACTAGTGGATTAAACTGTTAGTTTCTATCGCTGAAATAAGTTGATATAGGTTGTGAGTGGATACTCCATAGACATATCCGCTCTCTCTCTCTCTCACTCGTCCCTTGTGGATTGTGCATTGAAGCTTCTCCAACGATGGTCTAAAGTCTGCTGCAAGTCGGAATACTATTTCCTTGTGGCTCCGGGCGGTCATCCTCCAAGCTTATATAGCCGCTGGATTCCAACTTCACGTGTGTCTACGCTATTCGTTCTCATTTTGACAACTACGGGTCGGCTCCTCTGTTGGTTTGTTGGTTTGTTCGTTGTTTTACGCCGCACTCAGCACTATTCAAGCAATGTGACGGCGGTTACTCCTCTGTAGGTAAGCTTTACTCCAGTGTACGTGGTGTAATCCTAGGTTAAGAACCGTGACAAACGGAAATAAATGAAGGGTATTCATCAAAATAGAATAGAGATATGATACATTGGATCGTCCAGGCTGCATGAAAAGCAATGTGAGGTGAGGTGAGGTGAAATGGGGTTTAACGTCGCGTCCAAGATTATTGCACTTATATAGCGACGTGCATGTACGTGTGTGTGTTTGTGTGGCTGCTTGTACTAGTCCGGACTGATGCCGATTTATAGTGCTAGCACACTGAGATACCATGCCGCAGTTTAACATGAATACCCCCCTAAGACACAGTATACCTTGTTTTAGCCCCTTAATGCCGAGAGCCAGACATGGTAACAACAAGTACCATCTTTTAACGTCTTTTGGTATGACGCGGCCGGGGATCGAACCTCGGACCTTCCGCTCTCCGGGCGGACGCTCTACCACTAGACCACGGAGGCGGTGGTTGAAAAGTAATGTATTAGAATGATAGGACTGCATGTAGTTTATGTTTATCTTCAAAGCTTTCACCCAGCTTTAAAACTGTGGCGTAGAAAAAAGCTCGGGTATACAACACAAGTTTCCTTGTAGTTTCAAATTAACTTCCTGACTGACAGGCAATCAATACATCCAAGCTTAGAAACAGGATATACTATCCCGAATTGGGTTGAAAATACATGTCACGGAAACTAAAATAATATTTGATCTCATAAAGACAGGTTAAGTGTCAGAATGGTAATATTTGTTTAACGATAACCTCTTATTATGTTTTTAGAATGTTTTCTTTATCAATATTTTTCCTTTTTCTCAGGAAAACAGGGTTGTGGAACTGTCCATGTTATATAGTTTCCATTGTAATCGGGTGACGATTATAGACAGACAGTTTATTTCGTGATTTAGGCATCAAGGCCCATAGAACAATGCAGATTGGTTATCAACATTTGTCACGTGATGTACATGATTAGATTTTAGATCAAATTACACATTCCTCATTATAAAGACATGTTTCAAGAATACAGAAACAGCATGGATCATATCAGGATTTTCAGAGTTTAGCAGATTTATCATTAACGGACGGTCTTTAAAAATACCTTGCAACATGGGGAGAAATTTATACCTTAAAAAAGACTGTACTCCATTCGAATACATGGGCACAATGTGTGAAACGATTTGTGTGTGTGAACCGCCTTATATGTAACGAGAACATTGCTAAAGACAACAATCAACTCACTTATAATTTAGTAATTACATTATAGCGAGGGAGTATGACTTTACGACGCGTTTAGCAGGATTCCATTCATACCATGGCTTGGGGGCATCAGGAATGGGCCCATGTGAGGAATTGAACCCGGGTCTTCTCTGGTACCCTACCACTCTAAATGCCATTATCATAGAGGGATGGTTTCTTGCATTTAACATAAGATTCTCGTGCATTTTAAAAATTCCATTTTCACAGAACCCTGCGACGTCATATGACCATCACTCTTTCCAGGATGTTGATGGTCCTTCCGTTTATGAAGAAGGTCGGCGTTGTGTTTGTTCTTCTTTCACTTGGAGCATAATTACCCTTATCTTCAAAAATCATGTTCCGGTGTTCTATAATAGGTCTGAAGGAATTTAATCGATCATAAATCTCCCAAGATCAAGCGACGCATTGTGAACAGTGCTTTCGTAAATATAAAATCAGCGGTCGGTAATGCAAGAGAGCCAAAAAACATGAGCGGTCTCATAACAAAGAAACCCCGATTGCATTCTTACGATAGGATAGCGTGAGAAACGAAGATTGCAGAAAAAGGCTTACACAGAAGAGACCCATGCTGAAGACTTCACTTCTAAGTCGCTTTTTGCCCGAGCAGTGTTTTACGACTAACTAACACACGACGATCTCGTACAAATAAGGCCAATTTTCCAAACCTTTGACGTAATGGTGAATGAAATGACGTTCTGTTAAACATATGTATCCTGCAGTGAGGTCTGTCGAGATTGAAGATTTAACAAAGAAGACGCAAACAATATAAGTCTTTGAAGAAGGCCATCAATCGATGAGATGGAGCGCCCTGTCCGCTTATGGGATATTTAGGTTCAGTTACGTTTAGGTTTTGAGTCCATCCATTTCCTTGTAAATTAACTATTTCCTACGGTGGCCCATAAGGGACATGGAGTCTGTTTTTCAATATTTTGATAATTCACTTACTGTTATCGTAACCTTTTGCAAATCAACACGATTTGTCATACAAATATGTGATAAATCATGTATAAAGAAGATATTGAATCGCTGAAAAGTGAAGCGAAAATGTAAAAAACTGAAATGGAAATGTCAAAAACAAAAACGAAAAGGTCAAAAACTAAAATGAAAATACTGAAAACTATTTCCACTTGAAAGTACATTTTCCATGTTTTCGCTTGTTTTTATACATGATTTATCACATATTTGTATGACAAATTGTGTTCATTTGCAAAAGGTTACGATAAAAGTAAGTGAAATATCAAAATATTGAAAAACAGACTCCATGTCCCTTATGTGCCACCGTAATTTCCTCTTGCGTTTCCTAAGATTTTAGAAGTAACGTCGTACGTTTGTCTTCTATGTGGACTGCATGGGAAATTAAATACTAACATGTGTCGTTTATAATATATTGCAAATATACAAAAAGGGATTCCAAACGTGACGGATTAATGGATTCATCAGAATGTATTGCGCAAGAATAATTTGCATCTCACAAATGTCATACAGCTCAAAGATTATCGAGAACCTGTCTGAACGAGATGGTCTTCATTGCAAGGCGGGGCGCGGCCGTTTTGCTCTCTAAGGGGCACAAACTATCCCTGCAGACAGTTTGAGTAATGATCTGCCTACTCAGGAACAGTGACGTCACGAGATGATTTATATAAAGGAGGATAGAATATGTTTGCTCTCACTTGATCATAAATATGCAGAAAGACCACCTCGGCCACAGAAAATATGTCTGATACTGCGCCTGATAAACTTCAAAACTCGTTACTTCAATAACGCTTCTTTCCTAAACAAACACTTACTTTGAGGAGTGAGTGAGTATGATTTTACGGCACTTTTAGCAATATTCCAGCAATATCACGGCGGGGGACACCAGAAATGGGCTTCACACATTGTACCCATACTTTGAGGACATAGAATGGATGTCACGTGATATCCTAAAGCAATAACGACTTCCTTTGGCGGAGTCTCCTTTTTCCGTTGTAGATCCACGAACTTGTGTTTTTCGATCGTCATTGTCATACTGCTAGGATGTCAGATCGAGTGTTTGTTATCCGTGTCTGAGATAATTCCATATCTAAGTTGATATCCATATCTAAGTGAATATCCATATCGAAGTGAATATCCATATCTAAGTGAATATCCATATCTAAGTGAATATCCGTATCTAAGCGAAAATCCATATCTCAGTGAATATCCGTATCTAAGTGAATATCCGTATCTAAGCGAAAATCCATATCGAAGTGAATATCCATATCTAAGTGAATATCCATATCTAAGTGAATATCCGTATCTAAGCGAAAATCCATATCTCAGTGAATATGCACAACTAAGTGAATATCCGTATCTAAGTGAATATCCATATCTAAGTGAATATCAATATCTAAGTGAATATCCGTATCTAAGTGAATATCCGTATCTAAGCGAAAATCCATATCTCAGTGAATATGCACAACTAAGTGAATATCCGTATCTAAGTGAATATCCATATCTAAGTGAATATCCATATCTAAGTGAATATCCGTATCTAAGCGAAAATCCATATCTCAGTGAATATGCACAACTAAGTGAATATCCGTATCTAAGTGAATATCCATATCTAAGTGAATATCCATATCTTAGTGAATATCCGTATCTAAGTGAATATCCATATCTCAGTGAATATGCACAACTAAGTGAATATCCGTATCTAAGTGAATATCAATATCTAAGTGAATATCCATATCTAAGTGAATATCCGTATCTAAGCGAAAATCCATATCTCAGTGAATATGCACAACTAAGTGAATATCCGTATCTAAGTGAATATCCATATCTAAGTGAATATCCGTATCTAAGCGAAAATCCATATCTCAGTGAATATCCATATCTAAGTGAATATCCGTATCTAAGTGAATATCTTTTTTTTTCAATATCGATTATCATATTCGTGTCTTTGTGAATATCCATATCATTACGAATGTCCTTATCTCTGTGAATATATCCACCTTGTGAAGTTTTCTACTTCACATGATATAATTTTACAGAGACAATAATCTAACGTTTCAGTATATAGGTCTATGTATATTTCAAACCCTGGAACGTGGTCACCCCGAGTGGTCAGTGGTAGAATTGACTCCCAGGAAGCAATAGCTGCCATAAGAGGCGACATAATGGATCGAATGGTCAAGCTCGGTGGCTTGCTTGATCACGTGACAACGTCACCTGACGGCGTAAATCCTTGTTCATAATATCAACCTCTGGTTTGTCTCGTCCAGACTTGATTATTTACAGACCGCCGTCATATAGCTGGGAATGTCAACATCATGTATGTGAATCAATATCAAAGAACAGGTCGATGGAATTAATCTGAAAAAAAACCGAATCACCCTTGCTACCTGTAAATCTACCTCTGTGTGTTTTGGTGGGTTCACGACGCCTCCGTGGTCTTGTGGTAGAACGTCCGCCCGGAGAGCGGAAGGTCCGGGGTTCGATCCCCGGCCGCGTGTTACCAAAAGACGATAAAAGATGGTACTTGTTGTTACCCTGTCTGGCGTTCGGCATTAAGGGGCCAAAACAAGGACTGGTCGGCATGGTGTCAGTATACTGTGTCTGAGTGGGGTATTCATGTAAAAACTGCGGCATGGTATCTCAGTGAGCTAGCACTATAAATCGGCATCAGTCAATCGGCACTAGTACAAGCAGCCACACACACACACACATACGTACATGCACGTCGCTATATAAGTGCAATAATCTTGGACGCGACGTCAAACCCCATTTCATCTCACCTCACCTTTGGTGGGTTCATGGCAACAGCGGTCCCAGAATTTGGTTGGTTGGTTGTTTAACGCCGCACTCAGCAATGTTCCAGCTATATGACGGCGGTCTGTCAATAATCGAGTCAGGACCAGACAATCCAGTGATTAATATCATGAGCATCCACGCAACTCGGATCGATGACATGCATCAGCCAAATCAGCGAGCCTGACCACCCGATCCAGTTAGTCTCCTCTTACGACAAGCATAGTCGCCTTTTACAGCAAGCATGGGTTGCTGAAGACCCATTCTACCCCGGATCTTCACGGGTCCAGTCACAGAAGCCGCTCATCTGTTTATCGTTCAATATAAGTTGTTTTCAAATTGTCACCACTATCGCCCTGTTAGATGTGTCTTGCAACGTGCGCTGTGAGATTCACACGGCACTTCTCCATCGCCAATTGGCTACAAACAATAAAATATTGTTTAAAATCTATATACCAATCTCTTTAACTTCCCTTCAAATACCTAAACACTTTGTGTTGTTTGGTTGTTGTTTTACGCCGCACTCAGCAGTATTCAAGCTACATGACGGTGGACTAGACAATCCAGTGATTGGTCGCATGAGCATCGATCTACGCAACTGGGATACGATGACATGCATCAAACAAGTCAGCAAGCCTGACCACCCGATCCCGTTAATCGCCTCATACGACAAGCAAGGGATGCTGGAGACCTATTCTTACACGGATCTTCACGGGTCTATCGAAAAGTGACACCATCAGGTGTTCGCGAACGAATATTGACATACAGCACAGTTTAGACAGGCATGATTTATCTGAGATTAACCCCATGTTCTCAATCCTTTCATGTGAATTTGTTTGGTAAACCTGTCGATCGTGATGTAAATATTAAGCCTCACAGTGCACTAAAAGAACTCATCGGATATTGCACTATAGCAGGACACAACCAGTTAATCAATCGGTTTCAGGTGGGTATGTTTGTCCGTGGCGTCTGATTAAAACCATCACTTCTCTCAGGGATGATTTCAAGTCGTTACCTGAGACAACTACCATCACTGTCCACATGGTATTTATCTCCTAGACTGCACTCCTTCTGGCTAGAAGAACATGGGTATACAAGTCATTCTCAATGCTGTACGACCTGCGGGCATTAAGCTGCATCTAGATTGGTATGTACTTATGTGTGATTTTTTTTATTGCCTCTCAATGCGTGTTGTTTCGACCAAGGTTCATTCAGCAATGTTATGACACTTTTATTGGTATAGAGTATCATGTGTCATGATTGTCTTTGTTTATGTAGGCTTTTGGTGATAAAAGAGAGTGAATCGTTAAGGTACGACTGGTCTTCAGCAACCCATGCTGGCCGTAAAAGGCGACTATGCTTGTCGTAAGAGGCGATTAACGGGATCGGGGGGTCAAGCTCGCTGACTTTTTTCATGCATGTCATCGTATCCCAATTCCGTGGATCGATGCTCATGATGTCCATCACTGGATTGTCTGGTCCAGACTCGCTGATTCACAGCCCGCCGTCATATAGCTGGAATATTGCTGAGTGCAGCGTTAAACAACAAACCAACAAACAAACACTGTGTACGTAGTAATAGATACTATACGATAGCTACGCGATAAATCACAAAGAACAATGAAGAGCGAAGCGTGGTTTATTTCACGATTGTTCTATCATGACGTCGTTTCTGGAGATTCAAACATGCGCTTGTAACTTGATGACGTCGTAAATGGGACGACGTCATTTTTTAGAGCGAAGTGTCTATTGAGTTGTTCCCATAGATGTAGTAGGGCAGCGCAGATGAACGGTCGCACCCAAAAGTGGGAGAGATATGACAATCAGTGTTGGGTGAAAAGGTCAGACAATCGACGTGAAAATTGTGAGACTACCAAACTTAGCCCGTCTGTCCATAAAAATGAAGTTATCATACATTGCCGTGGTCGGATTGTATTCGGGGAGTCATCATTATTTAAATAAATAATAAATTGTTGTAAATGTTTATAAAGCTTGTACAATTTATTGACATCCTTAAAAACGGTGTACAAAATGTTGATATCTCATATAAGAAATATACAACTCCCACTCGTCGTTTATTTCTTAATTAATGCAATGGTAGTGCAGTTTTTAATGAGTATATATCCTAATTTTGTCGTTCAGAATATTTTGTATCTGGTGTTACTGATGCTACTCTATCCGTTCTTCTTTGACTGATTTCGGCGCACGGGCGGTCCAGTCGTCTAAGGGGCCGCGATTCGCTGTGCAGAGTTGCGTCCCATTGCCTTAGATTCCTGAAGCGCTTAGGTCTTACCCGCCTTGGAGAAATATAGCCTTGAGGACATTAATAGTCCTAAATACTTATAATAACTAGCAATTTTTAAATGCTTATCACCATATATCCAATTTTGATGCTCCGATACAATTCCACCATTTCTAAAAACAATTGGGGGCACAGGTGGCCCAGTCGTCTAAGGCGCCGCGATTCGCTGTGCAGAGTTGCGTCCGTTGGGCACGCCCGAAACCTATGATTGTGGGTTCGAATCCAGGTTCGCCCCGATTATGTTTCTAGGTTTGACAGCACCGTGCTCGTGGGTTTCACCGAAGTGGTAAACGTCTGAGACCTGCATCACTTCGGGCTTTCCTCCCACATTAAGCTGTCACGCCGCGATATAACTGTAATACTGTACAGAGCGGCGTTAAAAACCTAACTCACTCACTTTGACTGATTACGGAATTAACGTGCTGTTCTATATCATGAAATTAAGAAGCATGACTCTTTCCTTAAGAGTTATAACAGACACAACTAAACATGTCAATATTGATATCCACAGTGTCTACACGGATGTTGTATGCGCACAATTAAAGGCATCCATCTTATCACTGCGGATTTGTGAAATACGCTTAACAAGTCTTATAAAGTAAACGGCAAATGAAAATTGATTGTCCAAAGTACATTTTTGCATAAACTATCAATAAAATATGTTTACCTAAAACAATACATGCATTTAAGTGGTTGAACCCTACTCCGGGACGCCGATAGTTTCGTCTCGACATGAGTTGGTCTTATTGGGCAGGTGACAGTTAATCAAGGGTTGTGTACATGAAAACACGTTGTAGGGTGTTGCCGTGGAATAAGTCGTAATGCAGGTAATTATAACCTACTCCTGGCAGGAAACAAATTTTTCGGGGTCGTAAATGTGCCTAACTTTCAGAAAGGTTTGGAAATCAGTTTAACCCCAAAGAAATTATCATCGTAGGGAGACGGACACAGTGTTTCGAAATCAGTTTTGACTGTATCACGTTTTTACTGTTAAAGTGGGAAAATGTTGACCCAAAATAAATCATCATCATTGGGAGACGGAGACAGCGAAGCACTAAGGAATTGTTCACATCCAATCAGTTATTCTGTAGAGAGTAGAGAGTCAGCGAGCCTGACCACCCGATCCCGTTAGACGACTCTTACGACAAGCATGGTCGCATTTTTAAGACAAGCATAGGTTGCTGAAGACCTATTCTACCCAGGGTCTTCACGGGTCGATTAGATTGTAAAATCTGGTGGTTTTCTAGGAAAGGAATGTGGTAATGCTTTCAATAAACGTGTAACCGATACAGGCAGACACGTTTCCATGAATAATTTTCACTTAATGTGTCGGTGTAAAAAATCGTTTTTCGTAATAAGTATTAATGTCATTACGACGTTTTGGAAAAAAAACCCATTGTATTCAAAAGACAACTTCTTGTCAAACATTGTAAATATAATGAAATGACACATCAATATTTTATTAATGTTTAATCGTTTTTTATACTCATTACTGACAATTCTTCAAACCGATGTATTCAAATTACGGCTTTTTGTACTACATATGAAAATGGGACATCAATATTCAATTTATTCAGTTTTTGCCAACCCAATCAAAGTGATTAGTCTTTGTTATCCAAACAATGCAGTGATAGTTATACCCAAAATCTTAGCTTGATGCCATGAGGTCAACTCCAGTTCATCGGAAGGGGCAGAGCCTTTTCACCTGTCTCCCGGATGAGAATTTATTGACAACCCCTTGTCCAGGAAACTGATAGTTAAACGACCATCATAGTTGAGGATTTCTGGTCAGTGACCATGGTCAGCGTTTTCGTTATTCACGCTCACAGCTAATTGAAACTGTTAGGGCTGGGACGGGTAACTCGAGTACTCGGGTCGGGTGGGTACTGAGTAGGACCCGGGTACCCACAGGACTACCCGGACCCGTGGTTAGTCATGTGATATTTTGTTTAATGACTAAAAATATCTAGAACTCGATGGTTACAGTACAAGTCACTAATGTTCGCATTTCTTTCTGACTAAGTACCATTGCTTCTGACCTTTATAGGTTTAAATAAAAATAACACTTCAGTCAACTTCAGTGTATGAGATCGTTTTATACGTGTATCTAAATACATTTTACCAGGGCTACGCTCAAACTATTTCCAATCGGACATTTTGTACCATACTCTTGCGACCTGTAGCGGGTACCTGGGTAGGATCGGGTAATAGCGGGGTGGGTACCCGGGTAGTAAATTTGGACTCGTCCCAGCCCTAGAAACCGTTCACCTTATTAACTATTATTATGGTTTCCAAATATGTTGAAAAGATACTCGATTAAAGAGAGAGTTGCGTATTTAAAGTAAACTACTTGTGTTTGTTATTTGGAAAACATCCCTAGAGTGGTATATTTCGGTAAATGCGTGTAGTTTCCGACTTACAGGATTTGAGCGTGCCCTTGGAAGGTATAACGTGTTACTTTACAGAATGAGTGAGTAAAGCTTTACGCCGCTGTTGACAAAATTCCAGCAATACCGCGGCGAGGTCACCAGAACCCGGGTCTTCGGCGTGACGAGCGAACGCTTTAACCACTAGTCTAGCCCACCGCCCCGTTTCCACAAAGTTTGTTTTGTTTGTTTTTTGTGTGTTGTTTAACGCCGGACCAGACAATCCAGTGATTGACAACATGAGCATCGATCCACGCAATTGGGATCGATGACATGCATCAACTAAGTCAGCGAGCCTGACCACCCGATCCCGTTAGTCGCCTCTTACGACAAGCATAGTCGCCTATTACGGCAAGCGTGGGTTGCTGAAGACCTATTCTACCCCGGATCTTCACGGTCCGTTTGCTAAAAGAAACACCTGGAACAATATTTGGCGTGTAGCACTGTCTCCAGAGCAGATAATGGCTGAAGCCAGTTTCTGTTTCTTCGACCTTATTTACTTCCGATAACAACAGCAGCTGCATGGGAGTTTATCAGCTGCGTTAACTTGATTGGAGTTGTGTCATTTATAAGAGCAGCTACGGTAACTGGTTGGACCATTGCCTCTTCATATCACACCTGTCTCGAATTCGAAAGTACAGGTATCCCACCGCCGTGGGAACTCCTGGTTTGAACAGGTCCTCTACTGGTAAGAAGCGACTCAGTGGACCGGGTGGTCAGACTCGGTGACTTGGTTGATTGCGTGTCATCGTACCCCGACAGCGTGGATCGTTGCTCACAATATCGATCACTGAATTTGTCTGGTTCAGATTCTATTGTTTACAGGCCGCCGTCAAATCGGTCGAATACTGCTGTTTGTTTGGTTTGTTTGTTTGTTTGTTGTTTAACGCCGCACTCAGCAATTCTCCAGCTATATGACGGTGGTCTGTAAATAATCGTGTCTGGACCGAACAATATTTTGAAGCCGCGTTTATCCATGGCCTGGTTTCCATTGAACCCTCTCTACCTGATCGGGTTATGTATCGCCGCACTCAGCAATATTCCAGCTTTATGACGGCGGTTTGTAAATAATCGAGTCTGGGCCATACATGAGCATCATGAAAATCGATCCACACAATTGGGATACGATGACATGCATCAACCAAGTCAGCGAGTCTGACCACCCGATCCCGTTAGTCGCCTCTTACGACAAGCACAGTCGCCTCTTACGGCAAGCATGGGTTACTGAAGACCTAGTCTCTACCCGGATCTTTAAGGGTGCAGATTTAGTTGAGCGTTACTCTGTCTAGATGTGTAAATGACTAAATTCTTAGATTTATCAACCAAGTCAGAGAGCCCGATCCTGTAAGTCGCCTTTTACGACAAGCATAGCCGCCTCTTACGACAAACATAGTCGCATTAGTGTTTTTTCCATTAACGGGGTTTATTGTTTTAAACACCTAATGGTGTCATCTTTCCAAGGCAAGGGAGTTAACTGACTTTAAAAGTCCAGTTTCCACCCTTGCCGAACTAGGCTGGAATTACTTGGCTCGATCGTAGCGCCACCAGTGGCTATTACCAATCATGTCCATTCTAAACCTCTCCTATGGACCAATCAGATTCCACCTCTGGTATCACTTGCGTTTGCTTCACACAAAAAGGTGGCGCCCAGTCAGGACGATCTGATCGATAATCAAGATGTATATTGTGATAAAACGGGTCTTACATCGCGAAATGCATCAAATCACGTGAGCACCTTGATTAAAAACATGAAAGGATTTGGAAAATATCTGCTGACAACCAGTTGGCGGTGCACATGCTTTGCAAATCCTGCAATCGATCGAAATCTGCACGACAGTTTACGAACCGGATTTTGATTTCGGTGCGCGATTTTGATTGGACTATGCATTGACTCCTTAGTCCAGCCAAAATGTAACTCCATAATACCAGCCTAGTTCGGCAAGGGTGGAAACTGGACTTTTAAAGTCAGTTAACTCTCTTGCCTCGGGAAGATGAAGGATGTCGGTTGGTATACTTTCGTATAACGGGAGTTCTATTGCGGTGTGTTTGAAGTCAGTATATGTCCAAAATACAGCCCCGCAAATCATAGATTAAAAGTCAAACATAGAGCTTTAATGACAAGCAAAATGTGATTTTATTCAAATTTAACGATAGGTCGCGTTTTGCTTACGGCAAACTTGAATAAAGGTATCGCCTCAACATTCTTTAAACTATGACGTCGCTGCATTGAAACATCGTTGCCTGACGTCATAATGTGAACGTATTTAGCCATTTACTGAAACAATTCCACACTAACGTACAGAAAAAATGTTTTTCATTTGACCTACCTTTATCCACACGTGGTTAAAATATTCCGAAAAGGGACATGCTAATAATTATACTTTTTTTGAGAACGATATCGATTTCCCCTTGTGGCTCTGCAGTAAAGTGTGCGTTTGACGTGGTATATAATTAGCGCTTTTAGCAAAATAACTTGCACACTAACTCCTATCTTTTTGTGATTAATTTAATTTAAATTTAAATTAAACAAAATCCTATCTTAGAAAATAAGTAGATCAGCGGACATCCTAACCAATGTCTTCAGATCGAAGGCTACCATACGTCAATGACTACCAGGAATTATAATCTGTTTACCATTTGTATTATATATATTTCGTCTGTTTTGTAAACCATAAATCCAATTATCATTTTTTATCTGAAGCCATGACAGATTATTATGAGAACAATGCACCTACGCCAAGAAGTAAATTTGCTGTCTTGTCCACTTCACCGACACTCAACGCCCCTGTTGCTGTCCGCATATGAGTACCTTGTGCATGAAATCAACATGATCTTCCACTTACATCGATGCTAGCGTACGCACCAATCTCTGCTACCTTGGTGCCTTGTAATTAACTCTAAATAACCGGCTGTTGGCGTACGTCGTGAGCTGCGCATTGCTGGATAATGATGGGTAGTGTCGTGACATAATGACAGTTATTTGACCGATGGCGTCTGAACGCTGCACTTTGTAGGATGATTTCGCCAGCGATGGGATGCACGACCTTCTATTTGGAGCAGAGATGAGTGGCTACAGTTTATTAGCTCTTTAGTATAATAATTTGTATATGGTCGTCGATAAAGAAAAGAGTGCGCACTTCTGTTTTGGTTGACTGATCGTTTTGTACCGGACTAGTTTGTCCACGTGCTAGAAACAGGTTCATATTGAAAGCAGCCATGTACCTACCCATGTCAGTGATGAGGTGGGGTGAAATGGGGTTTAACGTCGCGTCCAAGTTTATTGCACTTATATAGGGACGTGCATGCACGTGTATGTGTGTGTGTGTGGCTGCTTGTACTAGTCCGGACTGATGCCGATTTATAGTGCTAGCAAACTGAGACATACCATGTTTTTAGATCACCTCACTGAAAGAAGGGTGCCAGCTCCCCTGAATCACGAATACCATCTACTGGTACTTTTCACTCAGAATCCCAATGTTCACTCCCGAATCTCGAATACTAACTCAAATCTCAAAAGTATTGAGAAAAAGTTACGGTTCGAAGTTGAATTACTGAAATACAAAGGATTGTTCCGTTCCGCATACAACACTGCTAAGTCCCGAATGCCCTGTCATATTTATAAACTCGTTTAAGATTACTATTTTTTTCAAATGTATTGAAATATTTTCAGTTTGCAGTGGGGCCTAACGTGTGTGTTCCAAGTGTTGCGATATTACGAATTTTGAACTTAATTCAACCTTCACAGCATAATAGTTAGTGTCTCAAATTTGAAAATACTGTCATGGGCAATAATTACAAAAATAGGTGCCCTTTGACACACATACTAAACACCTCTCCGAAAACTAGCCTAGCACTGGGATTCCTCACCGTTCCTGCTTTCATTTAGGAAAGATGACATAACGCCGGTTCTTACAGGTTACCATTGAAACCAAACCTGACTTCGAAAAGAAATGTTTCGAGTAACAATGAGAGAGGCTAATGGTTGGCAAAGTTTCACCAACTTACACCTTTTGATATAGGAGTCAATTGAGAAACAAGTTCAAACAGGCCCAAACTGTCCCCGGACGGCAGGCCAGTGTTTTGCCACTTTGAATTGTGTGTCCCTTAAAACCACTGTCATTGCTTCGGCCATCAGACAAGGGCAAAGTACACAACAACAACGAGGGTTCTCTTTCTTATGACGGACTGATTATCACGTACATAACTCAGTGAGTGAGTTGGGTTTCACGCCGCTTTTAACAGTATTCCAGTTATATCGCGGCATGTCAGCTTAATGTGGGAGGAAAGCCCGACGTGATGCAGGTCTCAGACATTTACCCCCTTCGGGGAAACCCACGAGCACGGGTATGGTGCTTCCAAACCTAAAAACATAATCGGGGCGAACCGGGATTTGAACCCACAATCATAGGTTTCTGGCGTGCCTAAGGGACGCAACTCTGCACAGCGAATTGCGGCGCCTTAGACGACTGGGCCACCCGTGCCCCCGAAATAACTCAGTGACCCACATGGGCCAGTCACCCCGACACTGACCTTTGCTGCTGAAAGACCTTTAGACTTTCACCATGCTGTTAAATATCTTCTACTGTGAAACTGCTTGATAGAGCTGACATTTGGCTTGCATGTTCCTTCTTATGAGACATCTCACCTTGTTCAAATCAGTACTATTTTATTGTATGTTTTATTGTTTAACAATATTTAAAAATTCAAAGTGAAGAATCCTTAGTATTGTGAGCCCTTGGATACAGCGCCTAAACGTCATCTGAATGTAAGGACTAGAAGGAGAATGTCCTATACGATACTGCAAACATACTGTTATCTTTTTACTTTTAAATGTTTATTTGTTTGTTTGTTGTTTAACGCCGCACTCAACAATATTCCAGCTATATGGCGCCGGTCTGTAAATAATCGAGTCTGGACCAGACAATCCAGTAATTGGTGTCATGAGCATCGATACACGTAATTGGGATACGATGACATGCATCAACCAAGTCAGCGAGCCTGACCACCCGATCCTGTTAGTCGCCTCTTACGACAAGCATAGTCGCCTCTTTAATTGTTTAACTAAGGTTGAAGTATTGTCACTTCAGAAGTCAGTTGGGGTCGGGGTAGAGTTGGGGTGGGGGGATGGGGGGGTGGGGGGTGGGGGGATGGGGGGGGGGGTAGTTATGAATGTCTGTTATTTAAGATGAGAAAAGAGTTGTTTTATCAAAAGTAAAAAAGTCTTTTCAGTTCTGCCACGGCAAAGACAAAATATCTCCCTGTTCAATCAATGACCTTTGATGTTGATATGAAACAAATTGATTGAAAACATATTTTCAATATTCCATATGTATGTTGACAGAAACTCTTTATCTTCCTTTCATCTGATAGTATTATTACACTCTGCGTGTATCCTGTTCGTATTGTTCAAAAAGTTATTATTTCGTTCAATGTTTATCAAACGGAATATCCCATTACCTTGCTATGTATTGTGTACAGCCGTACAACGTCCTGTAGCATTTCTCTTCTTTGTGTGAACCACCTTGTTGTGCAAGTTCAGGGATAATATTAAATATCCATCTTATTTCCTTATCACAGAACTTCAAAGATAAGACTGAATTACCAGCCTTACACAACATAATGAAATACCCATTAATGACAGGTGACAATGGCCTCAGTCTGCCAGGTCTCTCGTTACCCTTGCATGAACATAATCTACCTTTGTTACTAGCGAAGCCACAATCATGTGGCCGAATGATATATAGTGTGTGACGTCTCGGGGCCTTTATGTTTTTACTACTAGTTAATTAACAGGTGATATGAATACACTCGTGGCTTCTATAGGGAATACAGAGGTTAGACTGACGATAGTGACAATTTCTTATTATATTGTTCTGTTTGTCAATAGCAATGTGATTGAGCTGATATCTGAACCTTGGTTGCCGAGGATGGATGTTGGTTGTATGTTGTTTAACGCCGCACTCTGTAATATGTCAGAAAGATGACGGAAGTCCTTGAATAACCGTGTTGACACCATCCATGAGCATTGACCTACGCAGTTAGGTTCCGGTGACATGCATCATTGACTGTTTGTTGTTTTACGCCGCACTCAGCAATATTCCAGTTAATGTGACAGCGGTCTGTAAATAATCGAGTCTGGACCAGAAAATTCAGTGATTGACATCATGAGCATCAATTTACGGGATACGATTACATACATCAACCAAGTCAGCGAGCCTGACCACCCGATCCCCTTAGTCGCCTCTTACGACAAGCATGGGTTGCTGAAGGCCAATCGTACCTGGATCTTCACGGGTAGAGATGCATAAACCAAGTTAGCGAGGCTGACCACCTGGTATATGCTATTTTCTTTTAAACTATGGCTTCTTTGTCCTTGGTCGTGTGTAACCTACCTAATTAGCAATAAGGAAGAAACTTTATTTTTGATCTATCAGTTACCTTGATGGTAGAACAATTTCACAGAAAACGTGTGACGACAGCAGGTTTCGAAGTCTGCGCCAATGGCTAATGGATGTACTCTTATGACATTGATTTTTTGGTAAAAAGTATTTACATAAATCAAGACTAATATTTTGTTTCCTCTTATGAAACTTGAAATATGCTTGTTATGCAGTACATTTTATATTATTCTATGCCTTGTACGTAAGTGTAATTAGGCTGCTTTTTGTTAAAAGAAACGAACAGATAAAAGAAATCTATCATATTGATCAGAACAATATTGGCTCATTATAGGCCCGTGGTCATGTGCAAGTAATATTTAGGTGATTGATACACAGTAAATGTGGTTCATTTGGTCCATTATGAATTGTTTACTCACCCGGGACTTGCATTCATAAAGAAATGGTCCAGGCAATACGTGCATCACGTAATGGTCACGTGCATCACGCAAACCGACTCACACAGTGCACTCACAGTTAAGCACAGCATTTTCATAAATATTTGTACGCAAACAACTTAAAATTAATTCCGTTATTGTTACTTTTTGTGTGGGTTTTACGCAAAGTTTATTTCGAGCTCTACTCAGAAACCGTCAAAGTTCAAACGGCCTTATAAAGGTTGCCTTCTGGTTGCTTTTGAACTGGCATTACTCAGAAACTGTCATGTTTTTGATAGCTTCTGTATTTATGTCTGTTTGATGAGGTGGGTACTGCTTATTTACTTCAACAAATGACGTTAAAACTTAACATCAGCTTTCTTCTAAAGCATTCTCCGTTTGAAGAGCAAGCAATGCTCATCGTAGCAGGTGTGGCTCCCGTGGCAGAGCAATCAACGGAATCAGGCACGTTAATGCATGTTCACCAACACACGTCAACGTAAACCTGACATTCACCGGAACAAACGCTTTGAATGATGAGTAATTTCCTTAGAGTCAAACCAGTTCCAAGACATTGGTCGTGAAGGGTAGTCATATATACCAATATGGCAGATACTCACAATTAGAACTTCAGTGTGGAACACTTTGATTGCAGTACAGTTGTACGTAAGTTGTATTAATTCAGAAATCGATAAAGGCTGTCCCACACACAAGCAGCGCTGCACAGTGCGTCGGCCTAAACAATTCGCGTAAGTATATTTTGCACATAGCAACCCAGATTGTGTGTCAGCAGGGCGTTGACATTAATTCCTTTTGATCGCTTAACACCTGATTTTAGCTGCTAGCTGCCCTGTCGCATCATGGACCATTTTATGGACCGAGGATACTCGTTTTACTTTCATTTTCTTTCCGTGAGCACGGGTGGCCCAGTCGTCTAAGGCGCCTCGATTCGCTGTGCAGAGTTACGTCCCTTGGGCACACAAGAAATCTATGATTGTGGGTTCGAATCCCGGTTCGCCCCGATTATGTTTCAAGGTTTGTCAGCCGTGCTCGTGGGTTTCACAGAAGTGGTAAACGTCTGACACCTGCATCAATTCGAACTTTCCTCCCACATTAAGCTGATACGCTGAAGGGGCGACTATGCCTGTCATTAGGGGCGACCATGCAGGAGCGACCATGCTTGTCATTAGGGGCGACTATGCCTGTCATTAGGGGCGACTATGCCTGTCATTAGGGGCGACTATGCTTGTCATAAGGGGCGACTATGCCTGTCATTAGGGGCGACCATGCCTGTCATAAGGAGCGACCATGCCTGTCATTAGGGGCGACTATGCCTGTCATTAGGGGCGACTATGCCTGTCATAAGGAGCAACCATGCCTGTCATAAGGAGCGACCATGCCTGTCATTAGGGGCGACTATGCCTGTGATAAGGGGCGACCATGCCTGTCATAAGGAGCGACCATGCCTGTCATAAGGGGCGACCATGCCTGTCATAAGGAGCGACCATGCCTGTCATTAGGGGCGACTATGCCTGTCATTAGGGGCGACTATGCCTGTCATAAGGAGCAACCATGCCTGTCATAAGGAGCGACCATGCCTGTCATAAGGGGCGACCATGCCTGTCATAAGGAGCGACCATGCCTGTCATTAGGGGCGACTATGCCTGTCATTAGGGGCGACTATGCTTGTCATAAGGGGCGACCATGCCTGTCATAAGGGGCGACCATGCCTGTCATAAGGGGCGACCATGCAGGGGCGACTATGCCTGTCATAAGGAGCGACTATGCCTGTCATAAGGGGCGACCATGCAGGGGCGACTATGCCTGTCATAAGGGGCGACCATGCAGGGGCGACTATGCCTGTCATAAGGGGCGACTATGCCTGTCATAAGGGGCGACCATGCAGGGGCAACTATGCCTGTCATAAGGAGCGACTATGCCTGTCATAAGGGGCGACCATGCAGGGGCGACTATACCTGTCATAAGGGGCGACTATGCCTGTCATAAGGGGCGACCATGCAGGAGTGACTATACCTGTCATAAGGGGCGACTATGCTTGTCATAAGGGTATCGGGTGGTCAGGCTCGCTGACTGGTTTAGCATGTCATCGTTTCCCAATTGCGTGGATCGATGCTCATTATATCAATCAGTGGATTGTCTGGCCCAAGCTCCATTATTACAGACCGCCGTCATATAACTGGAATATAGCTGAGTGCGGCGTTAAACAAACAAAAAAACAAACAAACAAACAAACAAACACTCGTCCGCCGAGAATGGGTAACAGGAAGAGCTTCTACATGCACGGCTTTCCATAATAAAATCGGAGTGCATTATCAAAATACAAATTTTGGCGTGTTCGTTATCTTTTCGTAAAGGGGCTGTCGATGAAACCTAAATTTACATATTAACAATGTACATATTGTATTCCATCAAAACCTTATTTGTCAGACCAAAGTATTATTCAACGTTGGCCATCCGTACTTAACGTGCAGTCAAATTCTATTTATCATATAAATGTTGCATTTCTCCTTTGAATCAATGTAATGCTGATCTTATGTAGACGCCCCCATGCAAACATTGCTTTGATGGTATGGAAAGGATTGTGACTTATCTTGAACTATGTTATTGCACATGAATATATTTTATCATTACAATCATACCAGGAAGTTTACTGTTGCGTTAAGTCAGGTGACTGTCAGCAACATCAACCAGGAACGTGTTTTGGAAGGAAACATGTTTGTGCCCACAATATTAATTGCTAAAGATATTGTTTTGAGTTATATTTATATTGTGTGAAGGTTTAAAGGTTATATATTTACAACTCGACGTATTACTGGTGTTATTCCGCTTAATATAAACAGCTAGCGTTGCAGCGGCAGAGTGGATGTGACGACAGACTAGTGGGGACGTGTGGTGAGTGATTTATTACTTTTATTTTTAATACCGGTAAAGGAATGAGAATTTGTTTTTTTCGGGGCGTTGATTTGACAGATTCAAAGCGATAGCTGTCACGTGCATTTCATCACCGCGAAGGAGATGAGTGTGTGAATGTTGTTTTACACCGCATACGGTAATATCACAGCTCACTTTGGCAGCCTGTAAATCCTCGAGTCTGGAGGAGATCAACTCGCGGATGATTGCAACACAATCAGCTTCATATGACGTACCACCGACTCCAGTTTGTGACCTACTGGGAGGGTGTGGTGTGTGGTGGGTGGTGGGTGGGGGGTAGCTATCCATGTACAGGCTTGAGAACATGGGATGTATTGGGATATGGACTATATTGTAAGACCGGTGGCGTTTTCAAAACTATGTTGTTGGTGCTTAGGTGTACATGTAAGTATGGTATCCTATTCAGGATATGTAATTATGATGAAAACAACAACAACAACAACAACAACAATAATAATAATAATAATAATAATAATAATAATAATAATAATAATAATAATATTTTTAAGCTGTACATTATAATATTTATAGTAATAATGAAGTTGTAATATGTAATAATTACAGCTAAGGCCAACACTAACACTACTTACTATTACCACCGCCACCATCACTACTACTACTACTACTACTACTACTACTACTACTACTATTGCTGCTACTACTACCACCACTACTACTACCAATTATGTTAATAATTATTACTATAACACACCATCAATGTCAATAATATTTTAAGATATAATAATAAGTATCATTACCATTACCAGTGTGACGTATTTGTCTTCCCACCCTCACTCTACCTCACCCTCACCCTCACTCTCACTCTACCTCACTCTCACCCTCACTCTCACCCTCACTCTACCTCACCCTCACCCTCACCCTCACTCTACCTCACCCTCACCCTCACCCTCACTCTACCTCACCCTCACCCTCACTCTACCTCACCCTCACCCTCACCCTCACTCTACCTCACTCTCACCCTCACTCTACCTCACCCTCACCCTCACCCTCACTCTACCTCACTCTCACCCTCACTCTCACCCTCACTCTACCTCACCCTCACTCTCACCCTCACTCTACCTCACCCTCACCCTCACCCTCACTCTACCTCAACCTCAACCTCACTCTACCTCAACCTCACCCTCACCCTCACTCTACCTCAACCTCACTCTACCTCACCCTCACCCTCACCCTAACCTCACTCTACCTCACCCTCACCCTAACCTCACTCTACCTCAACCTCACCCTCACTCTACCTCACCCTCAGTCTCCTCCCCCACCTCCATCCCCGCAGCCAACATAGTATCAAAACCATCCGTATCAACAGAACCGACGATGAAGCAACTCTAAACTGCTAGGGGCGGTCGGGTAGCCTAGTGGTTAAAGCGTTAGCTCGTCACGCCGAAGACCCGGGTTCGATTCCCGACATGGGTACAATGTGTGAAGCCCATTTCTGGTGTCCCCCGCCGTGATATTGCTGGAATATTGCAAAAGGCGGCGTAAAAGCATACTCACTCACTCACGCCCATTTCTGGTGTCCCCCGCCGTGATATTGCTGGAATATTGCTAAAAGCGGTGTAAAACCATACCCACTCACTCACTTAACTGCTAATCCTATGCGGATATTCGTGTCTGTCCCTACTCTCCCATATCCATCAGGCTATGTACATTTCACTTGACCTGAATCACTGGATGGAGACGCATGTACATTTCACTTGACACATTGAATTGTGCGGCAGTTGACGACAGCTACTGCGGTCAAGAGTACCTTGTGCCTAAAGATGATGACCAGGAAACTGTAAGCGTTATCATTTACTGGGAATATGTACACACAGACGTTCCGTTTTCAGGTGATAAGAGGCTTAGAGTATTTGAGAACTGTGATTCCCTAATCAAAGCATTAACGTGACAACATCGCATTTCCGAGTAATTTCCGTTTTCGGATAGTGGTCATTTTACTTGAAGTACAAAATAGCGAATTCGGCAACAAATCATGTCCACACTTTTCCCGATAAAGTGTTCTTAAAACGGACGTGTTATTGATTTGCTATCTGTCAATTTCAAGACACGAGCTGTTTAAGCTCTCTATCGGGCTTTTTTGTTTGACCAGATATTGTTAAGAATGAGAACATTTTAGATTATAGATTTATTAAATCATAGACCAAGAGATAGGTTTGTCCAACAAACATTACTTACCTAAAGATACAAAACAGCTAACCGTTCAATATTTTGTCAGACCACCTCTTTTCCTAATACATGCTTCAATGCGGAGAGGCATAATGCCAAGTTAGAAAATCGTGAGTCATATCGTCCCAACATCCTACCACGTAGTGTAAGGTGTTTTTTTATTGATATTGTCCGTCATGACTCCCCAAACAGTTTCAATTGGGTTCAGGTCCGGTTTGTAGCTGGGCCTAGCAGGAGTCTAACATTTTTCTCGTTGACCATTCCTGAGCATGCTTCGCTCTATAGTTTGGATCATTCTCTTGCTGGAATACCCACCCGTCACCGCACAAAACCTGTGCTGATGGACGAAGATGTGTCTGTAGAATATCAGTGTGCACGGCACTGGTCATGTTACCTTCAATTAAACATAATGGTATGGCACCCAGTACAGCCACCGCACCCCAAACATGAAATTTAGGACTGTACTTTGGAAGCTGGTAAATTGTCTTTTTCTGTACCTTTGGTCCACATTTTTAAGCACTTTGGATACAGCCACACTGAACGTTCATCGGAGAACATAACATTGTCCCAATTGAAATTTCTATGCTCCAAACCCCTAGTTCAAACGTCATTCTTGTTGTTCAGGCTTATTAGTGGTGAAGGAATTCCTGGTGGTTTCTGCCAATCCACTGCATGCAAATGCGTCTCTTTAGAAACATGCGTGTGTGTGTGTGTGTGTGTGCGTGCGTGCGTGCGTGCGTGTGTGTGTGCAACTCAGAGCCGACCTGTCCTTGTTTTATCTCCTTAATGCCGAGCGCCAGGCACGGCAACAACAAATACCACTTTCCAAGGTCATTTGCTATGACGCGGCCGGAATCGAACCGCCGAGCAGACGCTCTACCACAAGACCACGGAGACCGTCAGAGAAGGTCGGTAATTTTATAACATCACTATCTGTGATATTCGAGGATACACTGAAAAGGAACTTATAATTAGTACATTATGACGGGCAAACATCATAATTAAATATGGAACGCGTTATTGAACGTAATTTGAAGAAAAAGACGTAAAACAAAGTCAACATTGGTTGAACGATGTTTTTTTCCAAAAAAAACATAAACCAAATGAGATAAATCACATTAAAACAATATCATCAAAGATGTACATTAAAACCTCTACCGACGCCAACAGCTGCACTTACTCCAAAACGGTACAGTGTATAATAATTTATTATGAATTCATTGACCCAACATAAATCCAGCATCTCACATCGCTGTTATAACCAGGCCAATCCTATATATTGTTGGAGGTGATTGTGATTTATAGTTACTCGGATCTACCTTCAGTTTCACGGACCAGAAAAAATACAATCATCTCTGCATCTTTTGAAAATCAATCTTAATGAGGCTCCCTGTCGCGTCCCTACCCTAAGCAGCACAGTAGAGCTAGTTTGCTAGGTTAGATAGCAGTCCGATCAATGACATTAGCGAACTTTCATAGGATTAGTGATGTGTGAAATATATCATTATTTGACATGTAATTGATCGATGTAGAGTTTTTTTTTGTATCATTGACATTTTGACAACGTATGAATCTGATAATTTGTTAATCCTAATTAACAATACGTGTAAAATGAATATCAATCGGAATTATAAAAGGGTTGAAATCAATGTCATATGATTCAGTTTATCACACTGCGGTTATGGTGATGTTATTTGGTATGAGTGAGTGAGTGAGTTGGGTTTAACGCCGCTTTTAACAGTATTCCAGTTATATCACGGCGTGTCAGCTTAATGTGGGAGGAAACCTGAAGTGATGCAGGTCTCAGACGTTTACCACTTCGGTGTAACCCACGAGCACGGGTATGGTGCTGACAAACCTAGAAACATAAACCTAGAACCCACAATCATAGGTTACTGGCGTGTCCAAGGGACGCAACTCTGCACAGCTAAAACGCGGCGCTTTAGACGACTGGGCCACCCGTGCCCCCTTATTTGGTGTGAAGGGCCTGCACCTAGAAATGCATGTGTCGAGTGGCATATAGTCAGTGCAACATGCGAGGACTGTTTCGTTCGTTATTATCGCAACATCGATCTCTGAACCTTGAAATGTATGACCAAGGTATGTACCTACCCATTGGACCCGTGAAGATCCGGGGTAAAATAGGTCTTCAGCAACCCATGCTTGCCGTAAAAGACGACTATTCTTGTTTGAAGAGGCGACTAACGTGATCGGGTGGTCTGGTTCGCTGACTTGGTGTATGCATGTCATCGTATCCCAATTGCGTGGATCGATGCTCATGATGTCAATCACTGGATTTTGGTCCAGACTCGATTATTTACAGACCGCCGTCATATGAGTGGAATATTGCTGAGTGCGGCGTTAAACAACAAACAAGCAAACAAACCTACCCAGTGTGTTCTCACTGTGCTATAATCACATCATCAACCACTATGGTCATCTTGATTGCCTTATTCGTGTGTCACAATAGCAAGCACCTCGTCATCACTACACCTCCACTACACTTAATAGAAATCTCCCCAGTTAATCCAATTGGCTTAGTCATTATATTGTTATTTCTGTACATTAATCCTATCCATCCTATTCCGAAGGAAGCAAAAGAAGGAAGGAGGGAATGAAAAGGTGTGGAAGAAAGGATGAAAAGCCCATTCTAAAATAGATTTATCTGCACATAAATTTATATCTTCAGCTGTGACGCCACAGCGCGGGGCATCCCCTGATCTATGTCCCCGGTTCATGCACTGCTTGATGTCGTGAAGCGTCAGTCGACGTAATCAATGTAGAAGTCAATCTTGTCCCAAGGCGCGCTTATGATTGGTCACATGGACGCCCTCTGGACCAATGAAATCGAAGAATATAACACGTCTTCAATATAAAACCCACTATCAGTCCCAAGGGTATTTTATTCCACGGAGACAAGTTTCAGTCATGGTTCATCTGCCAGGACAAACAATCAGCCAGAATATCAAGTGCAGGTACGACTGCGTGGTGTCCATTTTGTTGTGACGTTGGGAAAGGGTATTTAGAATTTGTAGACCGATTATGTCTTCAGTTTTAAGTTAATTTTAGATTTGTTTGTTTGTTTGTTGTTTAACGCCGCACTCAGCAATATTCCAGCTATATGATGACAGTCTGTAAATAATCGAGTCTGGACCAGACAATCCAGTGATTGACATCATGAGCATCGATCCATGCAATTTGGATACGATGACATGCATCA
The DNA here is from genome assembly GCF_023055435.1 of Haliotis rufescens. Taxonomy (NCBI): domain Eukaryota; kingdom Metazoa; phylum Mollusca; class Gastropoda; order Lepetellida; family Haliotidae; genus Haliotis; species Haliotis rufescens. The sequence continues at coordinate 22,792,481 of NW_025963879.1, forward strand.
ACCAAGTGTGACCACCTGATCCCGTTAGTCGCCTCTTACCACAAGCATAGTCGCCTTTGACGGCAAGCATGGGTTGCCGAAGACCTATTCAACCCCGGATCTTCACGGGTCAGTTAATGTTAGAGGGAACAGACTCTGTGTATGTAAGAATGTCGATAGAAGCAGAGTCCCACTTCGACCAGATCATTAGCATGTGCTTATGAATCAGTATCAAACAGTGATGATACAAAGTGGAATCGAACTCGGGCCTTCGAGCGAGCACCTTGACCACCAGACTACTGCTCCGTCCATCAACGACATAGCCTTGTTGACATGTGTTTACCGTAAAGCTGATATTATTAACAATGACACTATGTTTATTATCAGGTGAAGTCAGAAAACTGATTTTCGATTTTGTCATAATAATCCATTAACAACCAATTTCATTCACCATATCGTACTGCAGACAATATTCTTCATTATTCATTTGTTTATTTAGTATACGATTACGGTAGATTTAAGAACAAACAACTTCTTAAATGGCTGAAATAATCTAATTTCAGGTGCCGAGTATTCAGAGGAACAATGGATTGTCGGCGGAGAGCTTGAAGGCGAATAGTGGAACGGATGTACTTTCTCGGAATGTTACCGAATGGTTACATCAACAGCGTCACATCAGTGACTGGACAAGAAAGGAAGCCTCATTGACAGACCCATAAATCTCAGCAAACAATGTGCGTCATATTCTGATAAGACAGAGCTTGAGAGTGCACCGACTGCATCACGTGGCCAGTGTTACGGCTTGTAATATGATGTAAAGTACTTCTGGAACATATACAGACAGTTCATGCTCTGTATTCATAAGGAACTGTCATTGTCTGTCAGACCCTTCGCATAACCTCCTATGGTGTCATCTGCCAGTGTTGCAGCGTTACGAGGTCGACTCCGTGTGATTTGAAAACAATTTCACTGAATGGGGACATGGGGATAGTTGACAGACTTAGTTGCGATGTATTGGTGTATCTATATCTGCACTGACTTACGTTGACTTGTGTAGCTCTTGTCTTCGGAAGACGAACAGAAGCAGGAGGGAGCTAAGGAATAAGGAAAAGGATAAGGATTTGTGAATAGTTACGCTTGGCGAGAACATAATAGACATAATCCTTGTGTTGGAAGTGGTGTGATTGAATAGGGAATTCTGACAAAAACACAATATAACTATCGTGTCGATTCCGTTTGACTTATCAAGTAAGGTGCCGCCCTGTTTGGAGTGATCACTCGGACATTATTCGTCTATACTTAATCAAATAACCAAAATGACCTCTCCGGAGCCCGAAAGCGAGTATTCCTCTACTCCGGAACCGGAATCTGAAACAACGTCGGAACCGGAATCAGTGTCAGAATACATAAGTTCTTCACCAGAACCCGAGTCTGAATATCTCAGTCCGGAACCAGAGTACAATTCCACATCTGAACCTTTGTCGGAATATCTGACCCCGGAACCAGAATACAATTCCACATCTGAACCTTTGTCGGAATATCTCAGTCCGGAACCAGAGTACAGTTCCACATCTGAACCTTTGTCGGAATATCTGAGCCCGGAACCAGAATACAATTCCACATCTGAACCTTTGTCGGAATATCTGACCCCGGAACCAGAATACAATTCCACATCTGAACCTTTGTCGGAATATCTGAGCCCTGAACCAGAATACAATGTCTCATCGGAACCATTCTCGGAGCTTTTCCGTCCTGAACCAGAATTTAACTCGACGTCAGAACCGTTTTCTGAATTCTATTCACCAGAATCAGAGTTCACCATTCCAGAATCAGAACTGACCAGTCCCGAACCTTACACCGAACCAGTAGCTGAGGCAGAAGGATGGCCCGAACCGGGCCCGAACTGGCAACAGTCATACCAGGATTGGGGCGAGGCATGGCCTCTGCATGTATACATCTTCGGACTCATGTACATTCTTCTGATGTTATTCGGGATTCTCCTAATCTCCGCGATGTTCGCGGGTAACAAGGGTCAGCGTAGAAGCAAGACAACCATAGCTCTGAATGCGATGATCAGTTTCTTTGGAGGAACTCGAGCACTGACTCTATTCATGGACCCTTATTCTTCTACGAAATCAGTCCCTTTCCTCCTTTCACACATGCTTTGGTCAGTGGGATTTCCTGGACTGACCGCGTCGTTTAGTATAGTGCTCCTCATCCTGTTAGACACTACAAAGATGGACATCGCTCCCCCGAAATTTCAGAAGCTCAGCAACATCATCCTCATCACCACCCTCCACCTCATGATCGTATCCGTCGTTGACGTCCTCGTCATGTTTTTCGGCGCCCAGGTCAAGGCTCTTCTTGTTTTCTGTCAGATTCTGTTCGTCATCTATGGCCTGGTCCTGGCTATAGGATTCACCTATGCAGGTTACATGATCAAGAGGAATCTCAGCGCGTCTGATGGAGTTAAAGGTAGGTCTTTGGTAGTCTGATAGGTCACATTGGGGGCACTGGTGGCCCAGTCGTCTTAGGCGTCGCTATTCGTTGTGCAGAGTTGCATCCCTTGGGGTCACCAGAAACCTATGATCGTGGGTTCGAATCCCGTTTCGCTCTGATTGTGTTTCTAGGTTTGTCAGCACCATACCCGTGCTCGTGGGTTCCACCAGTGGTAAACGTCCTGCATCACTTGGGCTTAAGCTGACACGCAATGCTATGAATGAAATACTGTTCAAAACGGTCTTAAACCAAATTGATTAACTCAATCACTGATAGGTCACAACAATCTGATCACAATGTCAGGCATTGTCTGGAAAAGGTGAGCGCACAGAGCACGTTACTCAAGTGTCCGGCCAACCTAATGTTCCCCATCCAACGCTTCACTTGTTACCCGTGAAGATCCGGGGTAGAATAGGTCTTCAATAACCCATGCTTGCCGTTAAAGGCGACTATGCTTGTCGTAAGAGACGACTAACGGGATCGGGTGGTCAGGTTCGCTGACTTGGTTGATGCATGTCATCGTATCCCAATTGCGTGGATCGATGCGCATGATGTCAATCCCTGGATTGTCTGGTCCAGACTCGATTATTTACAGACCGCCGTCACATAGCTGGAAAATTGCTGAGTGCGGCGTAAAACAACAAACAAACAAACAAACAAAGCTTCACTTGTTGGTCACACGAGAGTGTCATTGGGCAGATATAAGAAGGCACCCAGAAATGCCCATCTCTGGTCTACTTGCCAATTACTTATTATCCATGTTCCCAGTCGAAATGATAACGCGTGTTCGAATCCCGACATGGGTACAATGTGTGAAGCCCATTTCTGGTGTCCCCCGCCGTGATATTGCTGGAATATTGCTAAAAGCGGCGTAAAACCATACTCACTCACTCACTCTAGCTATGTAACGGCGGGTGACGAACGAATACGAAGGTCACTAGTTTACCCCACGTCAATTGCGGTAATAATAATAGTCATACGTGTAGTTTGTTTTTCGTACAACGCCACACTCAGCATATCGGTGATGATAATAGTCATAGTTAGAGTACCAGTAAAAGTAATAAACTTTTCAGTGAAGAAGTAAGAAAACGTACAACTTTATAGGTAAGACCTTCTGGTGTATTGCATATAGTGACGTTTCGATGTAGTTTCTTACACCGTTATCAAGCTGGAGTGAAGAAACAGTTTTCAGTGAGGTTTTGTACACCGTTTGTGGTATATATTTTGTGAGCAATGCCAAGTAAAATACATTTATTTATGTTATCTCCGTATCTTATTAACAGACAATAACTCTCTACCGCCATGTCTCAAAACATGAGAGGGTTGATCAGTATTTAATTACGAAAGCAATGAATCGTGGACCACTTGACCAGCGTCTTTATGTTACGTCCAGCTGTTACGTCAACATTTTATCGCCAAGCAGCCAAGCAACTACATTGCTCTTCACTTTTTAGAGCGGTACTTTAAGACGACTGTTGATTGGAAGCACTGTTTTACAGCACTAGCGTGTGTATCGTGTAGGGAACAACTCATTGTGATATCGACAGCCAGCTGATTCAAACTACAACATAAATTCGCAAAGTCATATGGTGTTATCAAACAATAATTTTCTGTTACGTGTCTACATGGCAATAATAATATTTAACGGCAGTAATTTTATGAATATACACAATGGTCAAGGTCTACAGATCAGGAAAATGAACGTGTAACATATATAAGGTGTTACTTGACAGTTCCAATGATGACCACCTGTGTCCATCGCCGTATAGAACCTGTGTAGATCCGGGAGGGAATTGGTCTTCAGCAACCCATGCTTGTCGTAAGAGGCGACTATGCTTGTCGTAAGAGGCAACTAACGGGATCGGGTGGTCAGGCTCGCTGACTTGGTTGATGCATGTCATCATATACAAATCGCGTGGATCGATGTTCATTATATCAATCCCTGGATTGTCTGTCCAGACTCGATTATTTACAGACCGCCGTCATATAGCTGGAATATTGCCGAGTGCGGCATTAAACAACAAACAAACATCGCCGTGTCATGTGGGCGTACATGTGCTATTGTAGATCTCTCGTTGTAGAACTAAATATTAAACATTCACGTCAATCACGGAAGAGAAAACATGGTGAAACAGTAAGCAAAACATTGCTGAGAAGTCCCAGCTGACAACATTGTGCCGCATATTCCCAAGATACAATAATCATAATGGGGTAGCTATCTCGTTCCTGACAAGACATACCTTGTTTATGCAAACATGACGAGAGAAACCTGTGTGGGTATCACTGATGATTATTCGGTTTTTAATTCTATAATTCATAACTTTATGTCCTGTAGTGCTGACTGCACATCCATCATCAAGACCCCCAAGTTACAATTTGAACTAGTGAAGTTGAATATTTCGTTGTCTTACATTTCCGAGACTTACAGTCAAGTCCCGTATTTACTTTAAGATTATGTAATGAAATTCTTAATTTACAGACGACTCTTATTACCCAAATTCTATACCAATATCTAAATTAATAATGTACATTTCAGGTTCAAGAGAAATACTTTGACACAACTATAATGAGATAAACTACTACATACTTTGATTGTGTAAGATGTATTCAGATGATTGAAATTTTCATTTAATCATTCATCTATAAAAAATGAAAATTTCAGTTTAAATCTTCAGTCATCTGAATAAACAGGTATTAAGCCTCACGCATTTCTTTTACTATCGCAGTTCACTAGTCTTGGGTCTCCCAAACCCTAGATAATAAACTACAAAACGAGTCCATCTCGTCTAGAATGATTTGGCAAGTCTAGATCTAACTCAGCTCCAGACTTTGTTTTGGTCTCCTTTTGGATTTTATTTATATTTTTGTTAAAAAAATTATGTTTCGAAATGAGGTAACTTTATTTCTGGGACACATTTGCATCGATGAATCATTCATCATAAACGCTTCGTCATTGATATATAACTACATGTATGTGTTTAAGCGTATGCCGGTTCTCGACAAATGAGACAATGCGGTAAGAATCAGGGTGGAAGTTGAGGTATTATGTATATCAACAGATAACTATATCCACGTATTACGTCATGGTCACGTGCCTAATCCATCATGGCTGACACCTACCCACTGGTTTTGCAATAAATCGGATCAAGTTCCTGTCAGACATACAACAACTACGACTGCAACGAGGATGTTTATGCTGTTTAACACTCTATAAACCCAACGTATGTCCCTAATCTTACCAGTCGTAGACCCCTGCGGCAAAATAAGACGCAACCGCGGTCAGATATTACGACAATCGCTAACATTATGTGACCCAACCGCCGAAACATTCAAAGTGGGCAATGAAGATTATTGTTCCTTCCCACCAGGTGGCGCGTTGTAACATTTTTACTCACTAGGTGGCGTGTTGCTACATCCGTGACCTCGAGGGAGTGGGGATTGTGAAACGTTAGCATGGAGTGATTCTATTCTCGAGAAGTTACAGTGAGCGAAAGTTGATTATCCATCAGGCGATCCGCATGTCGTGTGAATAAATGCATGCATGACAACGTAGGACGTTTTAAATAATCAATGCGTTATCCGGAGATTTATCCCGTAAGGCGGTGAGATAATATAGATATGATTATCTCCGCTTTATATAAGACGCATTGTGAAGACAAAAATCTAGCCTATATGTAAGCCACGATGTACTGATTTGTGCCCTGGTTCTGGTTGTTGGTTGGTTTGTTGTTTAACGACGCACTCAGCAATATGCCAGCTATATGACGGCGGTCTGTTAATAATCAAGTCTGGACCAGACAATCCAGTGATTGATATCATGAGCATCGATCCACGCAATTGGGATCGATGACATGCATCAACCAAGTCAGCGAGCCTGACCACCCGATCCCGTTAGTCGCCTTTTACGACAAGCTTAGTCACCTTTTACGGCAAGCATGGTCTGGTTTTGGAGAAGAGACATTTTGTAATTTCGAAAAGGTATTTTTAGTTAACGGGTAATTTTGATCCAAATGTATCACCAAATGAGTGATGAATGATGCTGGATGATAAAAAGAATCTTACCCTCGTGTCTTTTGATATCAAATGTATCACCACTCGTCAATCAATTAGGTTTAAAACTTCCTCGGAAGCTTCGGAGTGTTATTTATTTTAACAGCTCTTTTTCATATATCAAAGGAGACTCGGGTGTGATTCTCTATATAACAGCTTGATGTGTGTGGGTGGGTAGGTGGGGTAGAGACAAACTGACACAGACATTCTCTTCAGTGTAACATACGAACCTAGTACTATATAGCACGAGAATGTTGCGTCCAAACCAAGGGTAAGAATCGGTGCGAATCTTGATTTGAACCATGAATCAGGTACGCCTGTGCTGAGAGATTTGCGACGCCTAAGACAACTTGGCCAAACGTGTCGTAATTTCGGGGCAAAAAAGATTGTGATAGGGCTGATATCTGAACCTTGGCCGCAGAGGATGACCGTAAGCAGACAGGACATTTTCCAACTCGTGGTTGGATTCTAACCACAGACCTTAGATTTGTTTATTTGTTGTTCAACTCAGCAATATGACGGCGGTCTGTAAATAATCGAGTCTAGAACAGACAATCCAGTGATTGACATCATGAGCATCTATCAACGCAATTTGGATACGAGGACATGCATCAACCAAGTCAGTGAGGCTGACCACCCGATCCCGTTAGTCGCCTCTTACGACAAGCATAGTAGCCTTTTACGGCAAGCATGGGTTGCTGAACACCTATCTTCACGGTCCACAGACCTTAAACTCGGTTACTAGGAATAGCTCTGAACGGACTTTCACGCCCGCTAGTGTCTGGAATGATATTATGTCAGATAGGTTCTGACCGTCGCTCTGTAGCAGTTGTGTCGAAAGAGATAGTTCGCTTAAACCAGAGACCACATACCAAAAAGCACAGCAACTGTACCACTCGCAACACTCATTCTCCAGTAGGGCACTTTATTCAGCTCTGGCACGACACGGCCTCAGTAAATGAGGCCAGGAAGTTCGTCAGTTCTTCGTTGCTCTTTACATGAGAACAAAGGATTAGTGACAGTATACACACCTTGATGTATACTTTCGGCGGGGTATCGTGTATCTGTAAAGATTGATCAGGAACGACGTGAGATCACTGGATTACCTCACCTACCCGGAACTCAGCACGGATTAAAAGGGATTATCTGTCTTGCGTTTTAGTCTGTATGTGTGTAGAGGGCCCGTATAGAGTGAACGAAAGTTCTCTGATACAGCTCTATACTGCCAAGATGAACACACATACAGACTATAACGCCGTGTTCATCCTTGCAGTACAGATTAGTTTGAGAGAACTTTCGTTCACTCTATACGGGGCCCTCCACACACATACAGACTAGAACAATTATCTTCCACTAATGATGGTGAGGTAACAATTATCTTCCAGTGTTGATGGCGTAGTAATAATTATCTACCACTAGTGATGGTGTGGTAACAATTATCTTCCACTGTTGATGGTGAGGTAACAATTATCTTCCACTGTTGATGCCGTTGTAACAATTATCTTCCACTGCTGATGGTGTAGTATCAATTATCTTCCACTGTTGATGGTGTAGTAACAATTATCTTCCACTGTTGATGGTGTAGTAACAATTATCTTCCACTGTTGATGGTGTAGTAACAATTATATTCCACTGCTGATGGCGTAATAACAATTATCTTCCACTGTTGATGGGACTGTAACACATACACCTTTTTGCCGACATTCGGATCACATCGTCCACTACTAAGAACTTTATTTCTGATATTCATGCCATTTTCCATGAGTTGATCCGTAATGAGCGGCTCCAATGGGTTCTGCCACTAAAATACATACAGATAATATTTATCGAAAATCCGTATAAAATGTTCATGGATATGTTATATTTGCGTTTCAGACGAACAGACCCTGCGACTTCTGCGACTGACCAAGACAATCTACATCTCCGCCTTCATCTCTTTCTCCATCTGTGTCACTAACCTCTACTCCGCCGTCTCCGACTTTGGCGTCTTCAGCACCAAGAACTTCGTCGAGTCATGGCCGTGGTGGGGGTTGCAAACAGTCCTCAGGTTGGAGGAGATAGCGGCATCCCTGGTGGTGCTGACCATCTTCATAAAGACTTCGCCGACGAAGACACTCATTGGCTACTTCTCCCATCTGTGTCCCAGGAAGTCCAACAGCATCAACACTTCTCCACATGGGAAGGAGATCTCCGATCCCCAGTGGACGGAGACGACCACACATGCACCGAAAAACGTGGCCTGGGTATCGACAACAGATACTCATCGACTTCGCGACGAGAATTGTTGAGTCCACATCTGAGTTGGTATCTTATGTTGGTCATCTTCCCGAGACAAATGCGTTAACTTACTGTAAAAGTCCAGTTTCCACCATTGCCGAACAAGGTTGAAATTCCGGAGTTACATTTTGGCTAGACTAACAAGTCCATGCATCGTCCAATCAAAATCGCGTGACGCACAAGACATCCGGTTCGTAAACAACATGGATCTCAACGTGCAGATCTCGGTCGACTGAAAGATGTGCAGAGCATGTATACCGCCAAATGGGCGTTGACAGATGTTTTGCAAATCTTTTCATGTTTTTAATCAAGGTGCTTAAGTGATTTGATGGACTTCGTTAGATAAGGCCCGTTTCATTAAAATATAGATCTCCATAATAATATCAGATCGTCTTGACTGGGCGCCGCCATTTTGTTTGAAGCATTTGCAAGCGATATGAGAATCGGTATCTGATTGGTCAGTAGGAGGGACATAGGAGGGACATAAGTCTGGTAATAGCCACTGGTGGCGCTACGATCGAGCCTGGAAATTCCAGCCTAGTTCGGCAAGGGTAGAAACTGGACTTTTATAGTTAACGCCTTTGCCACGGCAAGATGTATGTTGGTATGTTTGGAGATTAGATTTATATCCACGAACACACTCATATTCCTTCCTACGTCAGCCACAATCTAGTTAAGTTATAATTTTCCTATTCTGATGCGCCACCCCTCTGTGTAATGATCTGACGAACCATATGAGGTCGTGTTCGGTGAACTTTCTGATCAACCATACTACGCCGAGCATTCTACATTCTCGACACGAACGAGCAGACCACACAGAGCAGCACGTCATATATCTGTTTCTCAAGAACGAACATGAAAGGTCAGAACCGAATGGACATAATTAAGGCCGCGCTATGATATATTGTTAATATTACATACACCCTGTCGTATCTGAGCGCTATGACAACTACAACCAAAGTTGTATACTATCAAAGGAATATTTTAGATTTTGTGTTGTGTGGGGGTTTTCATAAACGGAAATTCTGATAGGAAGTGGTACAGAAATGAAACTGAAATAAAAAAGCTGACATATGCTTGGCTCAAGAACCCACTTATCTTCCACGTAGATTGAGCGGTCAAATTCGCGCAGTGTTAAAGAGCAGGGCCTTTGGTGGATGATTTCTCAGATATCTCAGTTTTGATATCGGAGCAAAATATTTCATGTTAATGAGAATGCGACAACCGTAGCGCCACGATTGGTTTATGACTATCAGAACTATAAGCAGTGTCAAGCCTACCTTCGAGAAGAGTAATGCTAAGTGGGTGATTTTTGCCGATGAGATGTATATTTTGTAGGACCGGTGTGCTACAGGGACGTACCAGAAAGCTACTCTAATTCTGTCCCAAAACCACCAACAGCATTATGTGCTCACACGGGCAGGGTGTGCCTAGATAGATTCATGTTTAGGTGATTAATATCTGTTGCACATGCATGTTATCAGCACACCCCAGTACGGGTTTGTGACGAATCTTGATCATGAATGTAAATATGTTTCCGTCAGTTAATTCACACAAATTACACCTGGGTTGACAGCTATGTCTATTGGTCGGGCGTTGGTGACAAATGTTATTCCATCATAAATAAACTGCCGGGCAAAAGAAAGTAGGCCTATACACCCATGTTTGATAGTGGCTAAAGATTACGCAAATACGAAATGGTTATTTGGTGGTTTTGTATTTGACCTCATGTTTGCCCTGTATCGTCGACTGTTTTCAGCCTAGTTTTTTGTTTGTTTTTTTAACGCCGGACTCAGCAATATTTCAGCTATATGACGGCGGTGTGTAAATAATGGAGTCTGGACCAGACAATCCACTGATTGACACCATGATTTGTTTTTGTTTGTTTGTTTGTTGTTTAACGCCGCACTCAGCAATATTACAGCTATATGACGGCGGTCTGCAAATGATCGAGTCTGGACCAGACAATCCAGTGATTGCATCATGAGCATCGATCCCATTCGTGACCAACTCGTGTTATTCCGGGAAAAGCCGAATGGCGACTCATGCCCCTTTCATGGCCAATTTTGCGACCGGGTTCTGATTTAAAGCACATCGGGACATGCGGAATTATACAGTATGATTGAACACATTTAACTGTGTCTTGGTAATATTTTTAGATGCAAGACAAAATTATTTGTTAGGGATTCTTGAAAGGAATTCTTGAGGAAGAACTTGAAATCATACGCGCATTCTGATTGGTTTGTCGTATTTTCGAACATAACATTCATCGATAGGGGGACGAGTCTTCTTGCAGGTTACGATGTTACGGAAAGGGGCGAGTGATGACGAATGCATCGATCCACGCAATTGGGATACGATGACATACATCAACCAAGTCAGCGAGCCTGACCACCCGATCCCGTTAGTCGCCTCTTACGACAAGCAGAGTCGCCTTTTACGGCAAGCATGGGTTGCTGAAGACCGATTCTAACCTGGATCTTCACAGGTCTTTTCAGCCTAGTAACGTTTTGATAACGTTTGTAAGGTTTGGTCAACTCCAATTTTTAAGTGTGTACTTTCTTTTGTCCAGTAGGTTACATGTCTCTACCAGCATACTGAAAAACCTTTAAACCACAAACAAGAAGTAGATTGAAACCTAACGTAACACAGAGGCGGTTCGAAACTACTATCAATGCTTCCACTATTAATTATAGTGAAGACATTTTGTTTTATTACCATACCAATATTTACACAAACTAATACCAATGATGGTCAAGGGCGTCTTGGGCAATTATAGTGAAGCCTGATGCATGCACACATGCCTGGTACGGTGACATGGAAGGGATCCCTTTGATTTGTATGGAGTGGGTGGGAAATGAGAACAATCTATTGTTTCCCCATGCGGCATCCAACAAACTACATACCTACTGAGCACCATTAAACGATTTATTCATTTTGACTATTAACATAACGTTTACTTTGGGGTATTCTCCACAATACCAATCATTCATTTTTTTCCACCACTGCCAACTAACTTTTTACTTTGGGCTTATTTCTGAACAAATTACAGTAAACTTATAACCAACTGACGGATATTACGAACTTAATTTTTGGTCACGGCTATTTGCCGTATAGATGTTGTATATATGCCTATAACGAACTACGGTTATAACGAACTGACGGATATTACGAACTTAATTTTTGGTCACGGCTATTTGCTGTACAGATGTTGTATATATGCCTATAACGAACTACGGTTATAACGAACTAAGTGGTCCATTTGAGTTCGTTATAACCGTAGTATACTGTATTCATTACACAAATCTCCCTCCCCATAGAAATTAAATGGATACTCCCTCGTGGAGGCAAAGCACCTCAGTGAGAACTTTTCCGCCGACCCTTGTCAGCCACGAACACAAATGGACTTGTATGAGATTGTACGAGAGCTTCCGGCCATTCCTGATTTTGCAGTTGTTTTAGGCTCCTTGAATACAAGCATGCGTATTCAGTTTTAACCCCGATAGTTTGAGAATTTAGACCATGCCTAGAAAACATACACCATTTCAAAAGCTTATACCTTTGATCCCGCAGGCGGTAGATATTACAAAAATACCATAAACGATTTGTTCGTGAAATGTGATAAATAGCTACCATATAAGTAAAATAAAATATATACTTTCACAAACCTTTCACGAATGTAAAACTGGTAACAATTATACATAGATATGATGCTTATGTTGCCATTAAGTTTGAGAAGAGATATAATATTCTATGAACTATATTTTGTTAAAAACGTCCGGGAAATTTCAAAGTATACACCCATGTTCGATGGTGGCTAAACATGAAACAGATAAGAAATGTTATGTGATGTGATATATTTGATACGGGTATCATAGATGTGTTTTGACCCTTACGTTTGCAGTGTTTTTTCCGTCTTGTAACGATTTGATAACGTTTGTAATGTTTTGGTCAAATCCAATGTTCAAGTGGATACTTTATTTTGCCCGGCGGTTTAGTTCAACGTTGAACACTGACGGTGACAGAGACGCTACAGACAGAAATAGCGAATAATGTGATTGAAAGTTGACAATACTATGAAAACCTATCAATGCTATATGTAATTGATGGTTGTTGTTGATATGTATATTTTGTCAGTATTTATTTATTTATTTATTTATTTATTTATTTATTTATTTATTTATTTATTTATTTATTTATTTTATTTGTATTTTTTTTTTTATTTATTTTATTTATTTTTTTATTTTTTTATTTATTTATTTATTTATTTATTTATTTATTTATTTGTTCTAATATGTTATATGTTTCACATGTATGTACATTTTTATTCGTGTATATATACTTATATGTTGTTCACTATACCACTGATGTCATTTGATATGATACAAATCCTCGATCAGGGTTTGTATTTAAAACATAAATGCCCGACCGTGAAACCGGTTGTGATCCCATCAGGTTTGCAATCTTAATTAGACTAGCTAAGTTAGATATTTCAAGTTTTGATCAACAACGAATTATTGAATTATTATATAGTGCGACTTCCATATTCCACAATTTTGCCAAAATATTAGCCTTCGGGGAAGACAGCAATTTCCAATCTACCGTTGTGACTATGGAGTATTATAATTTCAGTTTTAGTTTCCAAAATATGTTTTTTATTTTTCTCATGTGATCATGAGAATATATACGCCAAGACTGTTATATTTGTGAGATTTACACAAGACCTCAATTAAAGAAATAAAAGACGAGTGGTTTAATCTCCCTACAATGTTATATTGTACGATAAACAACGACCACGAGTCGTATTTCTTATGTGAGATATAAACATTATGTACAGTCTTTTTAAGGATTTTGATAAATTGTACAAGTTTAACAAATATTTACCCACATGTTAATAATGATGACCCCCTGAATAGAATCCGACCTCGGAAATGTCGGACAAGTCCATTTTACGAACAGGTGGGTTAAGCTTGGTACTTCCCGCATATTCTCACAGTTCTCACATCGATTGTCTGTACCTTTTCTCCTAACACCGATTGTCATATTTCTCCCGCTTTTGGATGCGATCGTTCGGCCACTGCGTTTATCTGCGTGGCCCAGCTAAATCTATGAGTAACAACTTAATATACACTTCCCTCTAAAAAATAACGTCGTCCAATATATGACGTCATCAAGTTGCATTTTCGAATCTCCAGAAATGACGTCATTATAGAACAATGGTGTATCGTGAATATAAACAGCGCTTCGTTCTATATTACTTATATAAGCTACGCGATAAATCGCAAAGAATAATGAAGAATGAACAATGGTTACATGTAATCGACGTGAGGATTGTGAGAATATGCGGGAAATACCCACTTGTGCATAAAAATGAACTTGTCCGACATTGCCGAGGTCGGATTCTATTGTTCAGGGAGTCATCATTATTAAATTTTGGGTAAATATTTTTGAAGCTTGCACTTTTTATCACCATCCTCTAAGACAGACAGACAGGTTTATTTGCATCAAAGGTCACATGACCTGAAGAACATAAGTTTTTACATCATAGTTTTAGTTGCCAAACAGACTTAAATTAACAAAATTACTTATTAAGAGGAATAGTTCTTAAAAAGACAAGTGCTAAGGACTTGGTAAATGGCAATAATACATTAATATCTGACGAAGTACAAAGGCTTTCAAGTAAATAATACTACTTATTTGACAATTTAGGTAATACCAGTTTAAGCTCATCTTCATAATGTTTACCAACAGATACAACATGATTTTCATCTTCAATTGCGTTACAATGTTTACACAGAACATTATCATCAGTCATTGTTGATACAACCCTACGTAGTTGCTGTGTACCCAAAGAATTACAGCCAATTCTAACCTTTGTCCCTAGACGTTTGTACTCCCAGGGCATTTGAAGAGACAAATAATTATCACAATCTAACAATGATTTCTGAGTCTTATAAAAAGTCTAAGGATGCGTGCCATTCTTGAAAAGAACAGTTGTATACTCTTTCTTTCAACTGGGTAATAAATAGCTTTGGATCACCAACATCCTGTGAAATCCAAGCGATTCCACAACTGTAGTTAAATAATAATATTGTGTGGCCCAATTGAGTCGTTTCCTGTCAACATTACCTAATAAAAAGAGATAACAATTATGTGTAACACATTTTATATTTGGGTTAACACTTTCTTTGTAAAGTACAGGTTCTCGCACTTTTTTGGGTTGAGTCCCGTCCGGGATCTGAACCCACGCTGCCAGAGTGAGGTACCTAATCGCCAATACACAAAGTTAGCGACCTAACCCACTCAGCCACCGAGGCTTCCACAAAAACTAAAATCCGACAACTTGTAGTCTAGATCACGTACTTTGTGTACCCCTCTGACAATAAGTATTGTAAATTGGTACTGTTCCCATGCCCGAAAGCTATGAACACACAATGCCATTTAGAAAGTACGAGAATCAGTACTTTACACTTTCTAAATGGCATTGTGTGTTCATAACAATTATGTGGATAGCTGTTAAAGTCCATATGAAGCAATCTTGACCAATATTTGTAGTTCTTACAAAATAGGCATTCGCCATAGACAGCAGCATTAGATGATCTATATCCAATATGTAACAACAATTTACAAAACTTGCGTTGGACACTTTCTATGCTTTCCCTTCTTTGGTAGCCCCAGATTTCGCAACCATAAGAGGCTGTAAATAATGTTTATATCTCATCTAAAACATAAACGACTCGCGGTCGTTGTTTATCGTACAATAAAATAACGCAGGGAGAATAAACCACTCGGGTCTGCGACCCTCATGGTTTATTCTCCCTGCAGTGTTTTATTGTACGATAAACAACGACCACGAAACGTATATTTCTTAAATACAAACTAAAGACCCGTGAAGGTCCGGGTACAGAATAGGTCTTCAACAACTTCAGCATGCTTGCCGTAAGAGGCGACTAACGGGATCGGGTGGCCAGGCTCGCAAACTTGGATGATGCATGTCATCGTGTCCCGATTGCATGGATCGATACTCATGATATCAATCACTGGATTGTCTTGTCCAATCTCGATTATTTGCAGACCGCCGTCATATCGTTGGATTATAGCTGAGTGCGGCGTTAAACACACAAACACAAACAAACAACCGCACAACCGAACACTCATCCGCCGAGAGGGGTAACAGGAAGAGTTTCTGCATGAACGTATTAAAAGGCTCGTTTGCTGTCGATCAAGAAGGCCTCGTTTGTATTATTTGTAGTAATATTGTACATGTGATGTTATGCGGTGAATCTTCTTTTTGCTATTTGACCATTTATGTCACAAACCATTCCTTTAGAACATGAGGCACGGGTGACCCAGTCGCCTCAGGTGCCGCAGAGTTGAATCCCTTAGGTACGCAAGATCTTACGATTGTGGGTTCGAATTCCGGTTTGCCCCGATGATGTTTCGAGGTTTGTCAGCACCATATCCGTGCTTGTTGGTTTCACTAAATGGTAAACATCTGAGACCTGCATCACTTCGGGCTTTCATCCCACTTTAAGCTGACAAGGCGTTATATAAGCGGAATGCTGATGGAAGCGGCGTTGGGGCAAACGTACTCACTGTCCGACTCCTTTCGGACAGGGGAAACGATTGCCAAGTAGTTTAATGTAGCGCAGTTTCTGTGCAGAATTATGTCTCTTTGTGGAGCAGGATCCGCTGGTCAAGTGTCTTCGGTATGTCTACACATCTACAACCTGGGTCTCACTAGGCTGTCATCCCACCATGAGCTTACACACCGTGCTCGCTAATCCCACCTCCCTCATCTCCGAGCCTTCCCTGTTCAGACCAGTAGGATGTGACACTTCATTGATAATACGTGGATTGATATTGGCGTGAATTATTTATATAAATTATAATTTTGATTGTCTCTCTGTATGGTAAATAAACTGCCGCGCAAAAGAAAGTATACACTTGAAAATTGGATTTGACCAAAACAATACAAACGTTATCAAAACTTACTCGGCTGAAAACAGTGGCCGAAACGCTGTAAACCTAAGATCCAAAACTCAACTATGACACCGGTATCAAATAGATCACCATCGCATAACCATTTCTTGTTTGTTTCATCTTACCACCATCATACATGGGTGTGTACTTTCTTTGGCCCAGCAGTTTAGGTATAACATGAAAGCAAATTGACAGTGATGCTAATTTAATCATACATGTGACCTCCTTGACTTCTCTGTACACTTGCTAAGCAAATTACTTATGGTTTTATTTTATCTTAAAAACCTTAAGCTTATATGTTTGGTAGCCTGGTGGTTAAAGCGTTCGCTCGTCACGCTGAAGACCCGGGTTCGATTCCCGACATGGTACAATGTGTGAAGCCCATTTAAGGTGTCCCCCGCCGTGATATTCCTGGAATATTGCTAAAAGCGGCGTAAAACCATACTCACTCACTCACTCACTTAAATGCTTGGAATCTTCAAACAGTGACTTCTTATTTTCAGTGTCATTATGTTCATGCATCATTAGTTACGATATAGTCGAAGTATTACTGATGTTTCTTAGTATTTTAACCCATTCTATCCTCAGTCATTAAAAGACACATATTTAAAACGGAAACCTTAATCGCCCCCAAAAGAATTTCAGTGCGTTGATCCGCTTGTTGTTTCCAAAAATACCTTTGACTTATATTAATATAACTAAGGCCTCCTCGTTGTATTCTCATCAGGTGAGGTGAGGTTGGGTTTGACGTCGCTTTCAAGGTTATTGCATTTATTTAGCGACTTGCATGCACGTGTGTGACCGCTTGTACTAATCGGGATAATGCCGGTTTAATAGTACCAGCCCTTTGATATTCCGCCGTCTACCATGGATACCCCACACATAAACAGTATCCTGACTCCGAGCCGAGTCCTTGTTTTATCCACTTAATGCCAAGCGGTAGGCGGGGTGACAACAAGTACCATCTTTAATTGTCTTTTGTTATGGAGGGGCGGTCGGGTAGCCTAGTGGTTAAGGCGTCCGCTCGTCACGCCGAAGACCCGGGTTCGATTCCCGACATGGGTACATTGTGTGAAGCCCATTTCTGGTGTCCCCCGCCGTGATATTACTGGATTATTGCTAAAAGCGGCGTAAAACCATACTCACTCACTATTGTTATGGCACAGACAGGGGATCGAAACATCGGCCTTCTTTTCTCCGGGCGGACGCTCTTCCACTACACCACGGAGTAATCTTGTAACCTGATCAGGACAATAACACATGTATACTGTCATAGACCACGGAGTACTCTAGTAACCTGATCAGGACAATAACACATGTATACTGTCATAGACCACGGAGTACTTTAGTATCCCGATCAGGACAATAACATATATATACTGTCATAGACCACGGAGTACTATAGTAACCTGATCAGGACAATAACACATGTATACTGTCATAGACCACGGAGTACTCTAGTAACCTGATCAGACCATAACACATGTATACTGTCATAGACCACGGAGTACTCTAGTAACATGATCAGGACAATAACACATGTATACTGTCATAGACCACGGAGTACTCTAGTAACCTGATCAGACCATAACACATGTATACTGTCATAGACCACGGAGTACTCTAGTAACCTGATCAGGACAATAACATATGTATACTGTCATAGACCACATAGTACTCTAGTAACTTGATCAGGACAATCACATATGTAAACTGTCATAGACCACATAGTACTCTAGTAATCTGATCAGGACAATCACATATGTAAACTGTCATAGACCACGCAGTACTCTAGCACCCTGATCAGGACAATAACACATGTATACTGTCATAGACCACGGAGTACCCTAGTAACTTGATCAGGCCAATAACACATGTATACTGTCATAGACCACGGAGTACTCTAGTAACCTGATCAGGCCAATAACACATGTATACTGTCATAGACCACGGAGTACTCTAGTAACCTGATCAGGACAATAACACATGTAAACTGTCATAGACCACGGAGTACTCTAGTAACCTGATCAGGACAATAACACATGTATTCTGACATAGACCACGGAGTACTCTAGTAACCTGATCCGGACAATAACACATGTATTCTGACATAGACCACAGAGTACTCTAGTACCCTGATCCGGACAATAACACATGTATACTGTCATAGACCACGGAGTACTCTAGTAACCTGATCAGGACAATAACATATGTATTCTGACATAGACCACAGAGTACTCTAGTACCCTGATCCGGACAATAACACATGTATACTGTCATAGACCACGGAGTACTCTAGTAACCTGATCAGGACAATAACACATGTATACTGTCATAGACCACATAGTACTCTAGTAACCTGATCAGGACAATAACACATGTATACTGTCATAGACCACGGAGTACTCTAGTAACCTGATCAGGACAATAACACATGTATACTGTCATAGGCAAGGGAGTACTCTAGTAACCTGATCAGGACAATAACACATGTATACTGACATAGACCACGGAGTACTCTAGTAACCTGATCAGGACAATAACACATGTATACTGTCATAGACAAGGGAGTACTCTAGTAACCTGATCAGGACAATAACACATGTATACTGACATAGACCACGGAGTACTCTAGTAACCTGATCAGGACAATAACACATGTATACTGTCATAGACCACGGAGTACTCTAGTAACCTGATCAGGACAATAACACATGTATACTGTCATAGACCACGGAGTACTCTAGTAACCTGATCAGGACAATAACATATGTAAACTGTCATAGACCACGGAGTACTCTAGTAACCTGATCAGGACAATAACACATGTATACTGTCATAGACCACGGAGTACTCTAGTACCCTGATCAGGACAATAACACATGTATACTGTCATAGACCACGGAGTACTCTAGTAGCCTGATCAGGACAATAACACATGTATACTGTCATAGACCACGGAGTACTCTAGTAGCCTGATCAGGACAATAACACATGTATACTGTCATAGACCACGGAGTACTCTAGTAGCCTGATCAGGACAATAACACATGTAAACTGTCATAGACCACGGAGTACTCTAGTAGCCTGATCAGGACAATAACATATGTAAACTGTCATAGACCACGCAGTACTCTAGAAACCTGATCAGGACAATAACATATGTAAACTGTCATAGACCACGCAGTACTCTAGAAACCTGATCAGGACAATAACACATGTATACTGTCATAGACAAGGGAGTACTCTAGTAACCTGATCAGGACAATAACACATGTATTCTGACATAGACCACAGAGTACTCTAGTACCCTGATCCGGACAATAACACATGTATACTGTCATAGACCACGGAGTACTCTAGTAACCTGATCAGGACAATAACACATGTATTCTGACATAGACCACAGAGTACTCTAGTACCCTGATCCGGACAATAACACATGTATACTGTCATAGACCACGGAGTACTCTAGTAGCCTGATCAGGACAATAACACATGTATACTGACATAGACCACGCAGTACTCTAGAAACCTGATCAGGACAATAACATATGTATACTGTCATAGACCACGGAGTACTCTAGTAGCCTGATCAGGACAATAACACATGTATACTGACATAGACCACGGAGTACCCTAGTAACCTGATCAGGACAATAACACATGTATACTGTCATAGACCACGGAGTACTCTAGTAGCCTGATCAGGACAATAACACATGTATACTGTCATAGACCACGGAGTACTCTAGTAGCCTGATCAGGACAATAACATATGTATACTGTCATAGACCACGGAGTACTCTAGTAGCCTGATCAGGACAATAACACATGTATACTGTCATAGACCACGGAGTACTCTAGTAGCCTGATCAGGACAATAACATATGTATACTGTCATAGACCACGGAGTACTCTAGTAACCTGATCAGGACAATAACACATGTATACTGTCATAGACCACGCAGTACTCTAGTAGCCTGATCAGGACAATAACACATGTATTCTGACATAGACCACAGAGTACTCTAGTAACATGATCAGGACAATCACATATGTATACTGTCATAGACCACGGAGTACTCTAGTAACATGATCAGGACAATAACACATGTATACTGTCATAGACCACGGAGTACTCTAGTAACCTGATCAGACCATAACACATGTATACTGTCATAGACCACGGAGTACCCTAGTAACCTGATCAGACCATAACACATGTATACTGTCATAGACCACGGAGTACTCTAGTAACATGATCAGGACAATAACACATGTATACTGTCATAGACCACATAGTACTCTAGTAACCTGATCAGGACAATAACACATGTAAACTGTCATAGACCACATAGTACTCTAGTAACCCGATCAGGACAATCACATATGTAAACTGTCATAGACCACATAGTACTCTAGTAACCCGATCAGGACAATCACATATGTAAACTGTCATAGACCACGCAGTACTCTAGTGCCCTGATCAGGACAATAACACATGTATACTGTCATAGACCACGGAGTACTCTAGTAACCTGATCAGGACAATAACATATGTATACTGTCATAGACCACGGAGTACTCTAGTAACATGATCAGGACAATAACACATGTATACTGTCATAGACCACGGAGTACTCTAGTAACCTGATCAGGACAATCACATATGTAAACTGTCATAGACCACGCAGTACTTTAGTATCCCGATCAGGACAATAACATATATATACTGTCATAGACCACGGAGTACTTTAGTAACCTGATCAGGACAATAACACATGTATACTGTCATAGACCACGGAGTACTCTTGTAACCTGATCAGACCATAACACATGTATACTGTCATAGACCACGGAGTACTCTAGTAACCTGATCAGGACAATAACACATGTATACTGTCATAGACCACGGAGTACTTTAGTAACCTGATCAGGACAATAACACATGTATACTGTCATAGACCACGGAGTACTCTAGTAACCTGATCAGACCATAACACATGTATACTGTCATAGACCACGGAGTACTCTAGTAACCTGATCAGGACAATAACACATGTAAACTGTCATAGACCACAGAGTACTCTAGTAACATGATCAGGACAATAACACATGTATACTGTCATAGACCACATAGTACTCTAGTACCCTGATCAGGACAATAACACATGTAAACTGTCATAGACCACATAGTACTCTAGTAACCCGATCAGGACAATCACATATGTAAACTGTCATAGACCACATAGTACTCTAGTAACCCGATCAGGACAATCACATATGTAAACTGTCATAGACCACGCAGTACTCTAGTGCCCTGATCAGGACAATAACACATGTATACTGTCATAGACCACGGAGTACTCTAGTAACCTGATCAGGACAATAACATATGTATACTGTCATAGACCACGGAGTACTCTAGTAACATGATCAGGACAATAACACATGTATACTGTCATAGACCACGGAGTACTCTAGTAACCTGATCAGGACAATCACATATGTAAACTGTCATAGACCACGCAGTACTCTAGTAACCTGATCAGGGCCCACTTGCACAAAGCAATCTTAGTGCTACGATTATTGTAAGTCTATGTTAAAGTATGGGCGTTACGATCATCTTAGCGCTAAGATCGCTTTGTGCAAGTGGGCCCAGGACAATAACACATGTAAACTGTCATAGACCACGGAGTACTCTAGTAACCTGATCAGGACAATAACACATGTAAACTGTCATAGACCACGGAGTACTCTAGTAGCCTGATCAGGACAATAACATATGTATACTGTCATAGACCACATAGTACTCTAGTAACCCGATCAGGACAATCACATATGTAAACTGTCATAGACCACATAGTACTCTAGTAACCCGATCAGGACAATCACATATGTAAACTGTCATAGACCACGCAGTACTCTAGTGCCCTGATCAGGACAATAACACATGTATACAATCATAGACCACGGAGTACTCTAGTAACCTGATCAGGACAATAACATATGTATACTGTCATAGACCACGGAGTACTCTAGTAACATGATCAGGACAATAACACATGTATACTGTCATAGACCACGGAGTACTCTAGTAACCTGATCAGGACAATCACATATGTAAACTGTCATAGACCACGCAGTACTCTAGTAACCTGATCAGGGCCCACTTGCACAAAGCAATCTTAGTGCTACGATTATTGTAAGTCTATGTTAAAGTATGGGCGTTACGATCATCTTAGCGCTAAGATCGCTTTGTGCAAGTGGGCCCAGGACAATAACACATGTAAACTGTCATAGACCACGGAGTACTCTAGTAACCTGATCAGGACAATAACACATGTAAACTGTCATAGACCACGGAGTACTCTAGTAGCCTGATCAGGACAATAACATATGTATACTGTCATAGACCACATAGTACTCTAGTAACTTGATCAGGACAATCACATATGTAAACTGTCATAGACCACATAGTACTCTAGTAACCTGATCAGGACAATAACATATGTAAACTGTCATAGACCACATAGTACTCTAGTAACCTGATCAGGACAATAACACATGTATACTGTCATAGACCACGGAGTACTCTAGTAACCTGATCAGGACAATAACACATGTAAACTGTCATAGACCACGGAGTACTCTAGTAACCTGATCAGGACAATAACATATGTATACTGCCATAGACCACGGAGTACTCTAGTAACTTGATCAGGACGATAACATATGTATACTGTCATAGACCACGGAGTACCCTAGTAACCTGATCAGGACGATAACATATGTATACTGACATAGACCACGGAGTACCCTAGTAACCTGATCAGGACGATAACATATGTATACTGTCATAGACCACGGAGTACTCTAGTAACTTGATCAGGACGATAACATATGTATACTGTCATAGACCACGGAGTACCCTAGTAACCTGATCAGGACGATAACATATGTATACTGACATAGACCACGGAGTACCCTAGTAACCTGATCAGGACGATAACATATGTATACTGTCATAGACCACGGAGTACTCTAGTAACTTGATCAGGACGATAACATATGTATACTGTCATAGACCACGGAGTACCCTAGTAACCTGATCAGGACGATAACATATGTATACTGACATAGACCACGGAGTACCCTAGTAACCTGATCAGGACGATAACATATGTATACTGACATAGACCACGGAGTACTCTAGTAACCTGATCAGGACGATAACATATGTATACTGACATAGACCACGGAGTACTCTAGTAACCTGATCAGGACGATAACATATGTATACTGACATAGACCACGGAGTACCCTAGTAACCTGATCAGGACAATAACACATGTATACTGACATAGACCACGGAGTACTTTAGTAACCTGATCAGGACAATAACACATGTATACTGTCATAGACCACGGAGTACCCTAGTAACCTGATCAGGACAATAACACATGTATACTGACATAGACCACGGAGTACCCTAGTAACCTGATCAGGACAATAACACATGTATACTGACATAGACCACGGAGTACTTTAGTAACCTGATCAGGACAATAACACATGTATACTGTCATAGACCACGGAGTACCCTAGTAACCTGATCAGGACAATAACACATGTATACTGTCATACACCACGGAGTACTCTAGTAACCTGATCAGGACAATAACACATGTATACTGTCATAGACCACGGAGTACTCTAGTAACCTGATCAGGACAATAACACATGTATACTGTCATAGACCACGGAGTACTCTAGTAACCTGATCAGGACAATAACACATGTATACTGTCATAGACCACGGAGTACCCTAGTAACCTGATCAGGACAATAACACATGTATACTGACATAGACCACGGAGTACCCTAGTAACCTGATCAGGACAATAACACATGTATACTGTCATAGACCACGGAGTACTCTAGTAACCTGATCAGGACAATAACACATGTATACTGTCATAGACCACGGAGTACTTTAGTATCCCGATCAGGACAATAACACATGTATACTGTCATAGACCACGGAGTACCCTAGTAACCTGATCAGGACGATAACACATGTATACTGTCATAGACCACGGAGTACTCTAGTAACCTGACCAGGACAATAACACATGTATACTGTCATAGACCACGGAGTACTCTAGTAACCTGACCAGGACAATAACACATGTATACTGTCATAGACCACGGAGTACTCTAGTAACCTGATCAGGACGATAACATATGTATACTGTCATAGACCACGGAGTACTCTAGTAACCTGACCAGGACAATAACACATGTATACTGTCATAGACCACGGAGTACTCTAGTAACCTGATCAGGACAATAACACATGTATACTGTCATAGACCACGGAGTACTTTAGTATCCCGATCAGGACAATAACACATGTATACTGTCATAGACCACGGAGTACCCTAGTAACCTGATCAGGACGATAACATATGTATACTGTCATAGACAAGGGAGTACTCTAGTACCCTGATCAGGACGATAACACATGTATACTGTCATAGACCACGGAGTACTCTAGTACCCTGATCAGGACAATAACACATGTATACTGTCATAGACCACGGAGTACTCTAGTAACCTGATCAGGCCAATAACACATGTATACTGTCATAGACCACGGAGTACTTTAGTATCCCGATCAGGACAATAACACATGTATACTGTCATAGACCACGGAGTACCCTAGTAACCTGATCAGGACGATAACATATGTATACTGTCATAGACAAGGGAGTACTCTAGTACCCTGATCAGGACGATAACACATGTATACTGTCATAGACCACGGAGTACTCTAGTACCCTGATCAGGACGATAACACATGTATACTGTCATAGACCACGCAGTCTATATATATTACAGTATACATGTGATATTATATATATACGTCATATTGTAACCGTGATTATTTCTTCGAGCTTTCTCACCCTTCACAGATGTTCTTTGGCGACCTAATTGGTTTAATGATGAAGCAGTGGCATGTGTATTGACCATGCGCCTGCGATGAGAGTTTCTATCCAACATGATTGATGCTGGTTCTATATTAGAATCGCGTGTCTTCGACAGTTTCTGTGAATAATATTGGGAGTGGTGTCGTATCGCTTACCAAATATGATATGCTTTTTACCGAAGCCTTCATTAACAAAGCTTTTTTACCCGAGACAAATAATAGGTTTGCGTTCCCTTGTCAATACAACAGGCAGTGATATAGTAATACGTCGCTGTTTATACTTTAAAAAATTTATGAGCAAAGAGCTTCTATCAGACTTTTTATAATTAATATTTTAATTAATTAATTTCCTTCAAGAAGATTTAAGATATTGTGTTTGAACAAATATTACATTGATATTTCCGTGAATTATGACAGGTGTGGCTATCATAATTAATATATATATATCATCAGGTGATTACATAACATTGTTTTTATGTGTACGTACGGCAGTGTAATACTGTACTTGTACCATACGTGTATAGTTGTATAGGTTATTGTATTGAATTATCGGTGTATGACGTCTCAAGAAACATAGTTAAAATGTGAAATGCAAGATTGAAATAATTTTCAATGAGAATATTTGCCAGTGTGCCTATAAGATATATTTTAAAAACAAATAATTCATATATTGTTAATTGGACTAGAAAGAGAACTACGGTTATAACGAACTCAAAGGGACCACTAGTTTTAGTTCATTATAAACGTAGTTCGTTATAAACATATACAGCATATATTCCACATTAATAACAATGCTGAGTGTCGCGTTAATTAGAATCCACTCACTAACTCACTATTTGAAGTCGGATACGGAAAAGTATATATGTGGTGAAGCTGATTCTATCCCCGGTCGGAGGTTCACACATTTATTAAAACTGAAATATGGCCTAAAATGTAACTAAACGGTCCCTTGGAATTTGTAACATTAGAGGTTGACTGACAATAATTCAAATTGTTCTTAAAAAGACAACATATCAGAAAAGAACTTTTGATTCTTTAATCTCGAGCACAACGTACATAATGAAACTGAAGGTAACTAATGTTTATGTTTTCTGCATGACCCTGAATGGTTGTGCTTGCAATGTTATTAAAGTGCTCATTGTCACGCTGTGTTTCCATAATGGTAGATATATTCTATAACGCTGAGTAGGTCCATAACAGTGGATGACATACTTGTTTTTGCAGTTATATTTACCCTCATCCTATCCTGCAAGGACGTCATTATTATTGCAACGAATTCACTCTTTCTTGGGCTTTACGACCTGTTTCTTTCTGAAGAAACCAGGAAGACTCAATCTCACTAACAACATTACACCTTTCAAAAGCAACACAATAATTAAGGACACAAAGATGAAGACGTCTAAACACAGAAACTTGTACCACGGAAGCTTCATGCCTTCAGAACGGAAGTGAGCGTCGCCATATTTGATCACGTGATCAATCCAGTAGGCAGCTTCCTGACCGGGGGTCCACGGTCGGTCGTTCAGGATATTGGCTGCTCTGCTGACGTTGCCTTTGTAGGAAGGCGTTTCAATCACATATTTTATTTTGTCAGCTATCTCCTCGGGTGTGATTTCCAGGAAGTCAACGAATATTCCATATCCTTTTCGCTGAAGACGATTAGCGTTATAGTACTGATCAGTGTGTATCTGTATTCCAACCATAGGGACACCGTTAGCAACAGCCTCATTCTGATCACTTGCATCAATGTTTGTAATGAATAGTTTGGTTTGAGGGTTGGCTAACAGATCGTTCTGAGGAATCCAAGAGGATGTTAAAAATTTATGTTTGTCAGGTGAAGTAACGTTTAATCGTATCACATATGAATAAGGAGTTTTCAAAAGACCGGTAAAGAGCTTTTGAACAAGCGGCTGCTCTAGATTCACAAAGCTTCCAAACGAAACAACAACAACACCATTAGTTGATCTATTATAAAACTGTTTAAACTGCCTTGCTAAAGGTTGTGCCTTTCGGAGAGAGAGATCGCCAATGTACTTGACATTTGGCATGCTAGGTCGAGGATAGTCCAACAAAACATCATGTTGAATTAGCCATAGCTTTGCTTCACTCATGACGCTGCCCGGAGTAACGGCGTTACCGTCGGGGCCTTTAAAGTTGTCTCTGTCGTCGCCAAAGAAAAGGTCCTTGTCGAAAATCAGACTCATATACATCAATGTGTTCTGCACACGCTGAAAGAAATCCATCCTGTCTGTGAATTCGGATCCAGTTATTGGTGTATGTGATGGGTTGACAGGGAGGCCGGATCTCCAAGGGTCGATGTCTGTGCTGAGGAAACAGAAAGGGATGCCAAGATGGTATGGAATCAGATGCAGTTCCATTCCTCTCATGGTTCCCCCGACCAGCACCAGGTCAAAATGTTGCCTTTTCACGACCTGAAGGAACTCGTCATCCTTCATAATTTTGAAATTTATTTCTCGCAACTGTTCATGAACCGGCTGAATAATACTCTCAACAGTGTGCAAGAATTTCTCAAGTATAGTTTTGTTAGTAAGACTTTTTTCATTGACTTTACGTAGTGTCTCTCCTACATCTTCATCACCAAGTTTTTCTAATTGAATTAGGTTGTACTTTTTGTCCTGGAGTACACCAAGTGACTTGAGATATTTGGGGTAGGCTGTCCATAGTTCATGGCCATATTTGTGGAGATCGTCAGTCAACCATTGCCCAAGCTTAACATGGCTGTATAACGGGAAAGGGAGATAGAGGATCTTTGCCCCATTACACGTCGATAATGAGCACAGCTGCACTGCCAGGAGTAAGCATAACAAGGTGATGTCCATTGTTATCCCTGACAATATAAAGAAAATGTTATATAAATGTATATAATATCTTTTTAAAAATAATTGTGTATTTTAAACGCATTAAATAATTTCGGAACTTAACTGCAGAGCCAAGAGAAAGGATAACAGGTGTAGATTAAAAGAAACTGTTTGAATGTGTTCTACAACTATTGAGAAAACATTTCAGCTAATATACAGAAGTCAAACAATAGTAAGCATACATAGAGAACAGGCAAAGGAAACAAGAAAATCGCTACGCCACGGCATGTATTTCACCTTAACCATCATTTGAAGATCTTTGAACAGCATTATGATAAATTCACAGACGGTATGTTGTGCATTACACGGTAACGATCACAGTACATGTTCATTGCCAAAGATGGTAAACACATACATGTTTGCTCGATTTTGGAAGAAAAGAGTGGAAATATAGTCCATGTATCCGGGTTTGGACCACACACACACACACACACACACACACACACACACACACACATCGCTACAGCAGTCTGCCTCACACGAACGACACACCCTCACCCCACGCTACAACAAAACACTGCCTCCCAACACAACTTACCTTTGAAGCAAGGACGATACTTTTGAAGCACTGTCACTGACAGCTTTCACTGACTGTAGTCAATATGAGATACCGCAGTCCGCTTCTATTTAACAATAGGCGTCTTATTGTCATTTGAATATGTCATGGTGAAACAGGCGCATGTAGCACTTTCAATATTGTCTGTAGCCAGATACATGCGGTCATCACAGTAAAAAAAAGCATCGTTTATTAACTGTGTGCTAATGAAACATGTTTCAAATAAAGTGAATGGTTGCCGTTGATATCAATAAGTACATCTTGGTTACAATTTTAATGACACTCTCACTACTCTCAGTAGGTTATAATGAACATTGTGAACTAGCTAGTTAATTAAGGGACGTATTATGACGATGGGAAAATTGCAAACCTGATAATTGTAATAAATGTGTTGCCTTTCAAAATAGACCTTACTGTTATTTGCATCCAGTTAACAAAGGACGTTACGTTTGGTGTTGCCATCGTATTGAGCATCATGGAAGTCGAAAATGGTCTTTATTAACAATTGTAATTATGAAAATAATAAATGTCTTTCAATGTCACATATAATTATTTATTACCCGCACAAGAGAAAAGTAAATATTCAAATCCCCATTCTCAACTACCCGGAGAGTGTGTAGGGATAAGACTTGTATTCTTAGCTCCTGGGATAATGCGTAGGGATATAATTTGCATTTTCAGTAACCTGGAGGTTATGTAGAGACAATATCTCAGCACCGTGCCCTGGACAGTGTGTGGGGATTAGATTTGTATTCTCAGTGCCCTGGAGATTGTGTAGGGATAAGATTTGCAATTTCAGCTCCCTGGAGATTGTGTTGGGGTCAGATTTGCATTTTCAGTGCCCTGGAGTGTGTGTAGTGATAAGATTTGCAATTTCAGCTCCCTGGAGATTGTGTTGGGGTCAGATTTGTATTTTCAGTGCCCTGGAGTGTGTGTAGTGATAAGATTTGCAATTTCAGCTCCCTGGAGATTGTGTTGGGGTCAGATTTGCATTTTCAGTGCCCTGGAGTGTGTGTAGTGATAAGATTTGCAATTTCAGCTCCCTGGAGATTGTGTTGGGGTCAGATTTGCATTTTCAGTGCCCTGGAGTGTGTGTAGTGATACGATTTGCAATTTCAGCTCCCTGGAGATTGTGTTGGGGTCAGATTTGCAATTTCAGCTCCCTGGACAGTGTGCAGGAATTTGTCTGTTGTGAAAATGTTTCTCACTATTCCACCCATAGGCCATCAAACAAATTATATCAAATACACTCGCACACGGCAATGTCAACATTTTGAGAAAGTTCACCTCTTTACAAGTGAGTGGTTCCTCAACCAGAACGAAGTTGGTTTTAAAGGCGTGAAGCTTAAACTCTAGCAACATCAAAGATCACCTGAAGTGAAAGTTACAATTGGTTTCTCTTGTCCGTCAGTGTAATGTATCAACTGTTTGCCTATTACTGTGTGTATGGTTATTGGAAATGATATAATGTGTTTTGGGAGTGTGAATATGTTTTACCCTCCTTCGTAATTATACTCATGGATTCATGGTGTCATTTTGTGTACACGAGACAAGGAACAATGCTTCTTAAACAGGCTCAGAGAATTCAAACTTCATAATCTTTCCAACCTTGGTAAAATATGCAGAGGCGAGGTACAAAATCTTGAACCTTTGTTTCCACAGTCAAGTATTGATAGCTATAACTGTATTAACAACCGGTTCATTCTGAACGTCCCGGATGCCTATAAGGATATTCCTACAACGCGGAAGTTCGGAAGTGTAGTTATCTCATTGCTTGAAAACATATATATATGGTCTTTTATTCCCGAAAACCTTTATAAATCATATATATTATTTTAGATATAAAACATATGTTTAGCTTTGTTGCAATATAGTACATAGTAAATATACCGCAAAGGTAATTTTAGATGTATATCTTACATATTATATAAATCTACAGATGGTACTCGAGTGTTCAAAATTGGCACACATTATTGTCATTAACCCAGGTTCCATATGGCTCATATGGAACAGTAGACTTTCAAGGTGAAGGTCATCTGTTCTCAATATCCTGTATAGCCACCATCAGAATCCAAAACTTGGAAGCAATCAGATCCCGAATTGTGGCCTGGTGACTGTTCACCCACTCTGCCTGCAGTGTTTGTGCCAACAGTCGGAGCTTCTGTGGTAGTAAACGTTGCTGACGTGCTCGTAGTCGTTGATCCAGTGCATCCCATAAATGTTGATTGGGTTTAAATCTGAAGACCTGGAAGGCCATGGCTGGACATGGATGTTCTGATTCCTGAGAAATCCTCTTGTCATTCTTGTCGTGTGATGTCGTTCGCTCGTTGCATAATGGGGAGGACGTACGACCGAAGAATCTCATCCGTGTAACGTTGTGCCGTTAAATTCCCCAGAGCTTGCACCAAGTCTGTTCTACCAGTGTAGGAGATGGCTGCCCACATCATCGCACTACCACTACCAAATCGGTTCACTTCCTGAATGCAGTTCCGTGCATAGCGTTCCACACGTTGCCTGTAAGCACGTCTACTGTCCGCAAGGCGACGCATAAAACGACACTGAATAAACTTGTAACCATCGCAGTTGTGGCCATACTCTGTGACCTTGACACCACTGACGTCGCAGCCCACGATGCAGGTTCGTCAAAGGACACCTCGAAATGGTCGTCGAGTGCGAATACCTTCAGCGCTTAAACGTTTCCTCACTGTCTGGGCTGACATCCTACGCAATCCTGGTATTGCCGTAGTTGTGGAGGTGGCCGCGGTGGTAACGAAAGTGACGTAGCCGTATGAATCTATCCTGAGCGGTTGTATATTTTCGATGTTTCCATCTTTTCACCAAATGTCTTATATACCTCATTTTTACAAAAATCAATCCTAATCCATGCAAAAATGACCAGTTCATATTTGGTATTAATTTTGCATGGATGTCGGCATCACTGTCTGACATTTACGAATTTACTACTTTTATTTTTTAGAGAGTATAGTAAGTAACATATACCATATACATAGATGATATAATAATGTTGTTGGATGTTTTTTTCAAAGCAATGATATGACATCAAATATAAAACCAGAATATGGGGTTCACTATTTACAATCGTTTTTGAGATTTTCACCGCTTAGTAAAGTCCAACTCCGCAAGTGATGTATGATTATTACTCCTGATCAATAGATCAGTGTTGCTCGAGTTTCATTCTCAGCTCCCTGGGGAGTATTCGGTCGAAGTTGCCTGTGGGGCGTCAGTTATCAGTCACATTTTCATTTCATACTTCGAATAAAGTCACTTTCCTAAGGACAAACATGAGCTTCGGTGTGGGGCGGAGCCCAAGAATCTCTCAGGAGTCAAGCTGCCGAACACGGCCACCCATCCACCTACTCTCCGCGACCGACGTGCTTAACTTCGCCTGACGTGTGACCTGTGCGTTGTACACGTGTGCCACCAAAGTGATTCCTTGATAGAAGACGTCATCTTCAGCCTTGAAATGTACAAGTACATCAGGTACAGATTTGAGATGCAGAGCTGAGTTTACTTGCGCCTGTGTGGTTGAATGGCTGTTTCGTAACTTGTCAGTTAGTAGCGACTGAACATGGTTTCAAATCCCGGATTTGATCCCTTATATTCAAATAGTAATTATTGATCTGCTCCATACATGCCACTCGCTCACTCACTCGCTCCTGTAAAATAAGCGAGGGCAGATAAGAAAATAAGGAATATTTTACACTGCGACAGAAATAATGGACGAAGCGCACGTAAAATAAGAAGTCGGTACTAATCAGTGTCCAATGCAGACACGAATAAGCTGAAACGTCGTCTTTGAATTATTAAAATTAAACCAAAGATTTTTTAACAAAACAAAGACCAAGCCGAACATGTAAAAATTATCTATTGGTACTTGCACCTTACTACAGACAAGTGAGCGAGAAAACATTGACAGAAATCATATTACCATCGCTGCTTTTAACAATATGCTTTTTTCACGACGTATCAGCTTTATGTGGGAGGAAATCCTGAAGTGATTAATTTGATAGTCGTTTACTACCACGAAGAAACCCACAAACACGGTCTGATGCTGACAAACCCAGAAACAACTGGGATTCGAACCTATTATCGTGGACGTTTGGCACGCCTTCGAAGCTCAGATCTGTGCAACGTATTAGACAGCTTGGCAACTCGTGGTCCGATATAACTACATACGCCTGAGCGTAATGTTACCACTACACATTAGCTATAAATACAGGCAGTACTGATATCACTACAGACACATTAGCTATAAATACAGGCAGTACTTATATCACTACAGACACATTAGCTATAAATACAGGCAGTACTTATATCACTACAGACACATTAGCTATAAATACAGGCAGTACTGATATCACTACAGTAAGTTGGGTTGAGTTCAACGCCGTTTCTTATAGTATTCCAGTTATATAAAGACATGCAAGACTGATATCACTGAAGACACATGAGCTATAAAGACATGCAGTGCTGATATCACTGCAGACACATGAGTTGTAAAAACATGCAGTATTGATATCACTACAGGCACATGAGCTATAAATACATACAATACTGATATCACTGAAGAAACATGAGCTATAAAGACATGCAGTACTGATATCACTGCAGACACATGAGCTATAAAGACATACAGCATTGATATCATTGCAGACACATGAGTTATAAAGACATACAGTACTGATATCACTGCAGACACGAGCTATAAATATATACAGTATTGATATCACTGCAGACACCTGAGTTATAAAAAAACATGCAGTATTGACATCACTACAGGCAAATGAGCTATAAATACATACAGTACTGATATCACTACAGGCACATGGGCAATACATACAAGCAGTAGTGATATTGTCAAACAAATTAGTGAAAAAAGACATCACTATCAAAAAGACTATTTGCGTGCCGAAAGAGATATTGTAAAAGTTAATTTTAGAAATTGAATTGACTGGTAATTCTTTTCGCATGGCTATCTGCGCATGCAAACAGCGTAACCAGATTAAAACTGGAAGGAAGTCTAGTACTAAACTGCGGCTTGTTTACGGAAGTCCCGCTTTACATGACGGTCCTTTTACGTCGGGAAGATGGCGGCGACCAGCTGTCCATGTGGTTGTTTATAAACATGAAATGACACTTGGACATTTTCTCAACCCTGTCATGCAAATTTCTGATCATATTGAAAATGGGCAAGTCGAAGAAGAAGAAATTCAGAGCTGCTAAGGCTGAACCAACGGGATTAACAAGTGTGAAGGAGATTGAAACGGAAATTGAGAATTTTGTTCCGAATGCACATGGCACTGTTTCTGATGTCATCGAGCAGGTGAGTAGCTAAGTAAAAGAATTCTGCCGTTACGTGTAGACATTGTTTTGGTTTTCAGCAATCAACCATGACACAGTCGGTAAATAGGATGCAATGCCAAGGTCGGAGGAAAACACTAGGGTTAATTGACCACCAAAGTCTAAATAGGATTAATGAAGGCTGTTGTGCTGCAGGTTGGCCGTAATGTAGGGTCATGTCTTGACTGTTGAACCCCATCGCGCCTCTCGGCTCAGGTCAGGGAATCTCATGGGGATTCCTGTTTAGAGGTGAGGTGAAATGGGGTTTAACGTCACGTCCAAGATTATTGCACTTATATAGCGACGTGCATGTATACGTGTGTGTGTGTTTGTGTGGCTGCTTGTACTAGTCTGGACTGATGCCGATTTATAGTGCTAGCACACTGAGATACCATGCCGCAGTTTAACATGAATACCCCACTCAGACACAGTACACTGACTCCGAGCCGACAAGTTCTTGTTTCAGCCCCTTAATGCCGAGCGCCAGACAGGGTAACAACAACTGAACAAGTACCATCTTTTAATGTCTTTTGGTATAACACAGCCAGGCTCTCCAGGCAAACACTCTACCACTAGACCATGGCTGGGGATCGAACCCGGGACCTTCCGCTCTCCAGGCGGACGCTCAACCACTGGACCATGGAGGTGGTCTCCTGATTAGAACAGAGTCCAGAAATCTGTGCTGGGTGTTAGAACAGACTCTATCGATCGGTTAAAAATTGGTCAGACTGGCTGACTTGTTTGATTGCATGTCGTCTCACCCCAATGGCATAGTTCATTATCCATAATATCATTCACTGGATTGTCTGATCTAGACACGATTGTTTACAGTCCTTCTTTTTAGCATATGAGCTAGAAAGGTCAATCCCTGAAACCCCTTAGGCTAGCATCTATCTAAAAAGCTATAACTGAAACTACTGATATTTTATATAAGCATTTTACCTGATGATAAGTATTACTTGCTAAACTATAATTATATGAAATGATTTATAAATATTACACCATGATAACTCATAAAAGCACTTGGTGTGGATCTAATTATTATGGGAAAACTTAGTATAAATGTTATATCATGATAGTTTTAAAGACATTTTGTAAATAATATCATAATACTATTTTCCTTCCGAATCCTTACAAGGTATATGAAGGGGCAGACAGGAAATGGGTACTGTCTTTCCACCCCTGAAAAAAAACCACAAGGAATTTCATGTCATGATATGATATCAGTACTGGTTACTAAAATAAATAACAAGTTGCCATTTCTTGTTCAGTCAAGACTTATTAATTTGCATAAATCTGTATGGGTTGGAGGGATTAGTTGAATTGTTGAGAATAAGTTGAGAATTGAAAGCAAACCCTTCTGCCAGTGTGTAGACTATGTAGTAGAAGGGGCACGGGTGGCCCAGTCGTCTAAGGCGCCACGATTCGCTGTGCAGAGTTGCGTCCCTTGGGCACGCCAGAAACCTATGATTGTGGGTTCGAATCCCGGTTCGCCCCGATTATGTTTCTAGGTTTGTCAGCACCATACCCGTGCTCGTGGGTTTCACCGAAGTGGTAAACGTCCGAGACCTGCATCACTTGGGGCTTTCCTCCCACATTAAGCTGACACGCCACGATATAACTGGAATACTGTTAAAAGCGGCGTTAAACCCCACTCACTCACTTACTCACTCACTATGTAGTAGATGCTTGTGTCGTTCATACTGAAGGGT
The DNA here is from genome assembly GCF_023055435.1 of Haliotis rufescens. Lineage (NCBI taxonomy): Eukaryota > Metazoa > Mollusca > Gastropoda > Lepetellida > Haliotidae > Haliotis > Haliotis rufescens. The sequence goes on from NW_025963879.1 coordinate 22,828,772, forward strand.
TATCTGTCCACATTGCTTGCTGTTCACCCGACTGCTTGTACATGATTTCCAGGGCAGTAGACCCGTGAAGATCCTTGTTGGACTAGGTCTTCAGAGGCCCATGCTTGCTCAAGTTGCTGTGAAAGGTGATGATGCTTGTCATAAGAGGCAACTAACAGGATCGGTTGGTCAGGCTTGCTGACTTTAATGATGCATGTCATGGTATCCCAAATGCGTGGATCGATGCTTGTGATGTCAATCACTGGATTGTCTGGTCCAGACTTGATTATTTACAGGCCACCGTCATATAGCTGGAATATTCCTGAGTGCGGCATTAAACAACAAACAAACAAACAATTAAAGTAAAAACAAACAAGCAAACAAATCCAAGGCAGTACTGGCACTATGGATGGAAGCTGGTCAGGTTTGATGTGGTCATGTTCACATTCTTAGGTCACTCATGCAGTTAGAATTTCTGACCATATAAAGTATTTGAATAGCATTTAGAAGTGATACACAAAAGAGAGAGAATTTATGGATGTCAACTTCTTTATAATGCGGAACACAATGTTTCGGAGTATACCTACTCCATCATCTCCTTCACCTGATGAAAGAGTAAGCAAGTACTCCACAATGTTGTGTTCCTAATTATAGGGAAGGTGATATCCGTAAATTCTCATTTTTCCGAACATATTGTTGAAAATTGAAAATTTTCACAGTATCATGTAAATATCAACTGATTATGATCAGTATCATCCTTGTTTTTAACTAAATTGTAGCAGGGCATCCCAGTGGTTAGTCATTGTCGCATCGCAGCAAAGAGCAGGGTTTAATTCTCCACATGGGTAAAATGTGTAAAGTGTCCACCATCATGACACGGCAAGAATATTGCGAAAGGCAGCAAAAACTCACTCATGTTCTCTGCCGAATTAAAGCGGTATGCATCTGTCTATAGAGTTATCTCCCCTCTGTGACATTCCTGACCTGAGCACTTTATCTGAGCACTTTTTTACTTAGCTAGACTCTCAGTGAACATTTGTTGGTCTGAATGTTTGCCTGTTTATTCATACAATATTGGTTGTTGCAGCTTCAGAGTGTGAACGTGGAGACCCGGGAGTGTGGCTGTTCCACCCTAGCCAACCTGGTCAGCCAGCCGGAAGTTATACCTCTACTACTACAACACAACATTGTCAAGATTGTCGCTCCTTTGATTGTAGATCCTAGTCCCCATATCAGACATGTGTCACTAGGAGCTTTGAGGTAAGACATGAGTCACTAGGAGCTTTGAGGTAAGATGTGTGTCGCTAGGATCTTTGAGGTAAGGTGTGTGTCGCTAGAAGTTTTGAGGTAACACCTGTGACGCCAGGAGCTTTGAGGTAAGACGTGTGTCACTAGGAGCTTTGAGGTAAGACGTGTGTCGCTAGGAGCTTTGAGGTAAGATGTGTGTCGCTAGAAGTTTTGAGGTAAGACCTGTGGCGCCAGGAGCTTTGAGGTAAGACATGTGGCGCTAAGAGATTTGAGGTAAGACGTGTCACTAGAAGTTTTATACACAGCCAAGGGTCCATTAGTCTGAGACAAGTGAAAAGTAATTACTAAACATTTATGTTGCCATGGTTACAGTCAAATCATTGATTATTACATTTTATTATCGTTTGAAGATTCAAACTTAAAACTCCTCAATGCAGCTTGGTAGTACACTTTTACATGCACAGAAGTGATGAGGCCACTGTTTTGATCTTTCATGTGTCTGCAGAAACCTGAGTGTAAGTGGCGGCCATGAGGTCTGCGAGGAGATGGTGCAGAAGGACGTCCTTACACCACTTGTCCTTCTATTCCAGAAGGTGAGCCAGACTTCAGTCATTATGTACTCCCCAACGTTTCGTCCAAGGCCCCTCCACCCGTGAAGATTCCGGGGTAGAATAGGTCTTAGCAACCCATGCTTGCCATAAAAAGTGACTATGCTTGTCGTAAGAGGAGACTAACAGGATCGGGGGTCAGACTCATTGACCTTGTTGATGCATGCCATCGTATTCCAATTGTGTCAATCACTGGATTATCTGGTCAGACTTATTAATTTACAGACCACCATCATATAGCTGGAATATTGCAGAGTGCGGCAGTAAACAACAAACAAGCAAACAAATCCAAGGCAGTACTGGCACTATGGATGGAAGCTGGTCAGGTTCACATTCTTAGGTCACTCATACAGTTAGAATTTCTGACCATATTAAGTCTTTGGCCCAATGCCCCTAAACATCAGTTTTTGTGTTAAGTCGATCACACATGTTTACATACCGTACTATAGATATATAAGCAACATTACTAGCACCTTTCTGAAATACGACTACCATCATCACAATGGTAATACAGGTTAGAATTGATCTTCAGCAACCCATGGTTGTTGTAAGAGACTGATGTGGCTCAGGTGGTCAGACTCTCTGGCAGATGCTCGTGATGTCAGTCACTGGATTGTCTGGTCTAAACTCGATTATTTATAGACCAGAGTCATGTTGTAGGAATATTGCTGAGTGTGGCATAAACAACACACGAAGCATGATCCCGTGATCTGATCCTTGCATCCATGCTTATGACATGTATGAGAATGTGTTTGAATGTATTCCACTAGTACACACAGATGTCTGTCTTCAGTATGGTGTAGGCTGGCTTCCGGACAAGAAGGAGAAGATTGTGAAACATGATGACACTTCTGAGAACATCTTTGCAGAGGCAGTGCACCTGCTGTGGAATATTTGGTAAGATGCCTGTCTGTGGGAGTCTAGTGTAAAAGTAAGGCCAAAAAGGATGCGTGTTTCCAATAGTTCAGTGAACCCATGATGCTACCTGTGACCCTTAAACGTTTATTATGTCTGTACGTAGTTGTCAGGACATCAGTTATATTTAGAATGGTATATATATGCCCTACCTACCTCCCCATATTTGTTTGCTCCAGGGGGGCGGTCGGGTAGCCTAGTGGTTAAAGCGTTCGCACGCCAGGCCAAAGACCCGGGTTCGAATCCCAACATGGGTACAATGTGTGAAGCCCATTTCTGGTGTCCCCTGCCGTGATAATGCTGGAATATTGCTAAAAGCGGTGTAAAACCATTCTCATTCACTCACTCACTGTTTGCTCCAGGTGTAGTATGACATCAGGGCCTGGTTCATGCGGTCACATTTTATGCTATTTAGCAAACAATGAGATCATTTAAACCAAATATATACATCATGTATCATTCTAAATGTTCTGTAAACATTGTCCCTCGACTAACTATTATGACTTCTGATGTCCCAGCCTGGATTGAATCAATCACAGAGATGCCAGCCATTATGATTTTTGTGTAATTGTTATGATTTTGACACTAAATTTACACTATTAACACATGTTTCACTATGTGTAGGTCTAACATAAATATCGAATATGCAAGTACTTTTTAAACCTCCTATTACTCCAGAGCTTCATTTAGGGTCTTCTTCCCGAGGCAAGAGAGTTAACTGACTGACGAACTAGGCTGGAATTCCTGGGCTCGATCGTAGCGCCGCCACTGGCTATTACAAGTTATGTCCCTTCTATGCCTCTCCTATGGACCAATCAGTTTCCCCGCCTCGTATCACTTGCATTTGCTTCAAACAAAATGGCGCCCCCGTCAAGATGATCTGATTGATAATCAAGATCTATATTGTGATAAAACGGATCTTACATACCGAAGTCACATCACGTGAGCACCTTGATTAAAAAATTGAAAAGATTTGGAAAATATCTGTTGACACCGAGTTAGCAGTGCACATGTTTTGCAAATTCTTCAATCAACCGAAATCTACATGACAGTTAACGAACCAGATTTCAATTTAATTGCGCGATTTTGATTGAACTATGCATAGACTCATTAGTCCAGACAAAATCTAACTCCACAATACCAGCCTTGTTCGGCAAGAGTGGCAAATGGACTTTTTTAGTCAGTTAACTCCCTTGCCTCGGGAAGATGTTTAGAGTTGGCATCTCTGGAATCTTTTGTTCTTGATCCTGACTGTATTGTCCCTGCTTGGTGTTGTGAGGAGGATGGCTTGTGTTGCAGTGAGAGCAGTGACCTGGCAGTGAGTGTGTTCAACAGGGAGACCTTAGTGCAGTACCTGTTGCCTTGCCTGCAGCATCAGCTGTATGGCTTCTCTACAGCCATAGCAGTAGGTAGGTACAGGTTTCTGGTCTATGTCAGCCATAGCAGTAGGTAGGTACATGGTCTATGTCAGCCATAGCAGTAGGTAGGTACATGGTCTATGTTAGCCATAGCAGTAGGGAGGTACATGGTCTATGTCAGCCATAGCAGTAGGTAGGTACATGGTGTATGTCAGCCATAGCAGTAGGGAGGTACATGGTCTATGTCAGCCATAGCAGTAGGTAGGTACATGGTCTATGTCAGCCATAGCAGTAGGTAGGTACATGGTCTATGTCAGCCATAGCAGTAGGTAGGTACATGGTCTATGTCAGCCATAGCAGTAGGTAGGTACATGGTGTATGTCAGCCATAGCAGTAGGGAGGTACATGGTCTATGTCAGCCATAGCAGTAGGTAGGTACATGGTCTATGTCAGCCATAGCAGTAGGTAGGTTCATGGTCTATGTCAGCCATAGCAGTAGGTAGGTACATGGTCTGTCAGCCATAGCAGTAGGTAGGTACATGGTCTATGTCAGCCATAGCAGTAGGTAGGTACATGGTCTATGTCAGCCATAGCAGTAGGTAGGTACATGGTCTATGTCAGCCATAGTAGCCAGGTACATGGTCTATGTCAGCCATAGTAGCCAGGTACATGGTCTATGTCAGCCATAGTAGCCAGGTACAGGACCAATGTCAGACATAGTAGCCAGGTACAGGACCGATGTCAGCCATAGTAGCCAGGTACAGGACCGATGTCAGCCATAGTAGCCAGATACAGGACCGATGTCAGCCATAGTAGCCAGGTACAGGACCGATGTCAGGAAGATTATTAGTTATCAGTGTATGCATTAAGTACAAACACACACACACATGCACACACTCATACACATCCATGACATACCAGAACCTACCCATGCTCATATGATGATGATGATGATGATGATATGGTTGGGTTTTCAGCTCAATGTCTCCATGCAGTGACAGAAAACAACAAGATGGCTGCCGAGTATTGTCAGACGGGCGGCACATTAGCACTGCTCAGCCAGTTGATGACACCGGTCGAATCAGCAGATAGTATCCAGCTAAGCACACTTGTGACAGGTGGGTGGATATCAAGGCAGCCCTATTGAAAAGCTAATTATGCCCACTACTCAGCATTTTTGTTGAAAATGTGATGAAAAAGATAATTAAAACTGTGACTTTCACCTGCTGCATTTTTCTGCCCTGGGCCAATACGTCCTCCTTTGACAACCTGGACCTGGAAAATTCTTTCTACATACATTTCCCTGCACAGTAAACTTCCTCCCTGAAACCACTAGACCAGTCAAGCTGAAACTTCACATGCTTGTTCCCACCAGTAATGACACCTGAATGTGTTCAGACAATACATAAAAACTAGACTTTTGGAGACAAGTAACAGTAATGGCTGTGTCTCACCCTGTTGTAATTAGTTCTGTATGAAACCTTGCAGGGATCCTGATCAATGTCAGCAACCCACTGCAGCCCCAGACTCCGATGGCGACCCTCGTCCACACACTAGCCACTGTCCTGGCAGTGGACGTCACCAACCTAATCGGGGAGGCAACACAGAATGGCTGTCTGGTAGGAGATGGTGTTTCTGTGTGTGGTTCTGCACCCTTGATTGTCTACTCATTAATATGGAGATATACCCTGAACCCATTGGTCACCAATGTTCATATGTTCCAGGGGGCACGGGTGGCCCAGTCGTCTAAGGCGCCGCAATTCGCTGTGCGGAGTTGCATCCCTTGGGCACGCCAGAAACCTATGATTGTGGGTTCCAATCCCGGTTCGCCCCGATTATGTATGTTTCTAGGTTTGTCAGCACCATACCCGTGCTCGTGGGTTTCACCGAAGTGGTAAACGTCCAAGACCTGCATCACTTCGAGCTTTCCTCCCACATTAAGCTAACACACCGTGATATAACTGGAATAGTGTTAATAGCGGCGTTAAACCCAACTCACTCGCTCGTATGTTCCAGTTTGAATGACAGTCAGTTTCAGGGTTCTTTCAAGAAGCGTCAAAATATGTCCCGTGTTTTGTACGTGACTTGTCTTGTTCCATACTGTTTCAAATACAACTTTGAATGCCTGGTAGCATAAGGACACTCAGACAGGGCTTCACCAGATGCAAAATATTATGTCCAGTATGCATAAAGAGTTAAAGTGGACATAAATACATTTGCACTGCGAGTCCCAAGGGATGTGAAAAGGTATGTCTGTGTGACTATTTCAAACTAAGTTGTAACCATGGTAACATGCATTTAATATTTATCGTGTGTTGCATGTCCTCATATTGCAGAATGGTGCTGGGAGTAGTGATGAGGCCAGTATTGCACACCAAAGGGTAACTAGCAATAAGTTATTTGTGGTTATAAGGAATGATTGAAACACACTATTTGTCTGTCTGTATCTGTGTCTCTCTGTCTGTCTGTCTGTCTGTATCTGTGTGTCTGTCTGTCTGTATCTGTGTGTCTGTCTGTCTGTGTGTCTGTATTTGTATGTCTGTCTGTCTGTCTGTCTCTATCCAGCATGGATTGCTAGGGCCCATTTCTAACTCAGAATTCCCAGGAGGGAGGCTATGTTAGTAAATTTGATACCTAATATTAACATTCAGTATTATGATACAGAAATCAACATGAATCAGTCATCTCAGCCTGAACTAGTGTTTGCAATTCAAAACTATAATTTGGCAGGTAGTATATTGTGAATGTAGCGAAGTGATAATCTGGCACTTTGTGTCTGTTGTCAGGGCGCTGAGCCTCGAGGTAAACTGAAGGAGGTCGACCAGATCCTTTCAGCTCAGCAGACCAGCCTCGAGATCATCGCCAACCTGTGCTGTGCTGGGGGTAAGTCTTGTCTGGACAGGAAGGGTTGTTCCAGGTTAGCAGCGTCAGCAGGGATAGGTTGGTTTCAGTTTCCAGATAAATCTTTGAATGCATCAGAAAGCTATTTTAATATTAGATCATTTCTGTTGGATAATAAATTGTGTTGCTCATCATTGTGTTCCAAGCATTGTCTTCTCAACATCATGTTCTCAGGGTTGTGTTGCAGCTTTCTGATCAAGTATTGTGTTGCCAGTATTGGCTTGCCAGCAATGTGTTGCCGGCATTGTCTTCCCAGGGTCGAGTTCCCAGGGTGGTGTTCCCAGGGTTGTCTTCCCAGGGTCGAGTTCCCAGATTTGAGTTCCCAGGGTCGAGTTCCCAGGGTCGAGTTCCCAGGGTGGTGTTCCCAGGGTTGTGTTCCCTGGGTCGTGTTCCAAGGTTTGTGTTCCCTGGGTCGTGTTTCCAGATTTGTGTTCCCAGGGTCGAGTTCCCAGGTTTGTGTTCCCTGGGTCGTGTTTCCAGATTTGTGTTCCCAGGGTCGAGTTCCCAGGGTGGTGTTCCCAGGTTTGTGTTCCCTGGGTCGTTTTTCCAAATTTTTGTTCCCAGGCTTGAGTTCCCAGGTTTGTGTTCCCAGGGTCGTGTTTCCAGATTTGTGTTCCCAGGGTCGAGTTCCCAGGTTTGTGTTCCCAGGGTTGTGTTCCCAGGGTTGTGTTCCCAGGGTCGTGTTGCAAAGGTCGTGTTCCCAGGGTCTTATTCCCAGGATCGTTCTCCCAGTGTCTTTTCCCAGCAAAGTAGTCCCAGCATCATGTTCCAAGGATTACATTGCTCAAGGTTGTGTCTGTCACAGATGATGACTGGGAGGACGTCAGCATCGACTCTGGCTCCTCTGATGAGATGGCTGTTGACATCAGCATGGGGGAAGACGCCAGTGAGGAATGTGTAAGTACAGAAGATATTCACCTTTATTTACTAATTCTACTTTATCTCATGTTTATCAATAATATGTATATCAACGATTAAATAAGCTGTTATTAAACACATGTTACAGCCATTGTTAAGTGCCATTGTTAGGCTTGGAAGGCTATTATGAAGCCATCACTGACATAATCAACTATTACTTGCAACAAATACAATCGTTTTATCTACTTTGGCAAAATTCTTGCTGCAGTCAGTGTTTTTGAAACTGGTTGACTCCCGAGACAAAGCTGATGGATTGATATGACAGGTTTGCTGCAGGAGGTTTACTGTGAATCCAAGCTCTTATTTGATTGGTTACAGTCAATCCAATGAAATTGCATAACAGAAAGGATGTTTTTTTAGGTTACATATGCAATTTAGTAGTATTTACAAAGATCTCACATGTCTAAATATCCAGCTCAAATACTACTTTTAAATATTGGTTAAAGTATTTTTTAATTCTTAAGTTAATATGCCACAGTTTAACATGGATACCTGACTCAGATACAGTATACTGACTGTGAGCCAACCAATAATTCTTTCATTCCCTAATGCCAAGCACCAGGCAGGGAGTTCTGTTTTTACATCTTAAATGAAGTGGCCATGGGATCAAACCACCAACCATTCACTCTCCAGGGATATACATTACACTGAGGTGGTCCAATACAATATGAAGAGAGACAAGATAAAAATAACAAACACCACACATGTATAGCATATATCTTTTACATGTTCTTAAACATAAATATGCAGTTAGAGTGATCTCCCCTTGACTAGGACTTGAGCAAGCTCCTTCCCAGTGCGTGACACCTTCGTTACACTCTCGGTAACATCGCTGTCACCAGTGTGGGCGCGGCCATTACAAGAATCTTGAAATTTGCCCTCTAACCACGTATTAGTAACGTTATACTTTTATTTATGTCTTTGAGAATGCCATCATATTTCATTTTGAAAAGGTTTACGACTGACCATGTTTTCCAGATGAATTTACTTTGGTTTTTTTAATATTCAGATTGGTTTGAGATTGCAGACTAATGAAAATCAACCAACTTCTACCTTACATTCTTACTATATCAGTTAAAGATGATACTTTTAATGAAATAGAAATTCACGTTGACAAACAAAGAAAGTAATTTATCAGCGGTAAGTGTATTCAGCGTCACGACTGTCGTCACTTGTTTGTGAACATAACGGTCTCAAGTTCAACTCCAAGCATGGTTGGGGCCACCTATCACAGTGGGGAGTTTAGACTGGTGGCAGCGATAGTATAGAGAGCACCCCCGAACGGACTATCGCTGTGAGGAGCTTGGGACTTGAGTCTTGAAACTAACACTTCTTCAAATACTCAGTTGAAGCCCTGCTTGTAATATACCCATATCATTATGTACTGTTGTGTGTTAATATCAAAAACATTACAATTAAACTCAGATCAGCAAAGACAATAAATTTCCCACAGGATAGAAAGATTATATGTGCATGTATTGTTTGTGCCAGAGCCCTCTGTGCGTGCCAACTGAGATTCAGGGCGCCCTGCTGAACAACGATATCCTCACAAAGGTAAGCATTCCCTGGGAGTGTCACCCTCCATTGGTACCTTGCAATAACATAACATCTAAGTGATTTGAATGTCAAGGATGGTACTGATCCTATTTTGTAGGGTGGGGGGTGGCAGGTTGTATAAAAATGGACACTGTCCATGCAAGATGTCGTTTCCAGTGCAGATCTTGAAAACCATACAATATTTCTTCACCACACATGGCACATAAATAGGTCTTGTGCTGAACTGGTGCTTTTTGATAGGTTGTGGTTTTTAAAAATATATTTTTCGAGTTTCCATGGCAACAACTCTGTCTTAGACTGAATATGGGTTGATGTATTCACAAGTATTTACCATTGTGCGGAATAGCAGTAACCTTGTCCTTAGAATAACAACATGGTTGTCTTTAGTGTTGGTGATTATGATTATGACAATGGAATAGATCTTTTGATGATAATTATGATTGTATTAGTATTTTAATGTTATTACTAATTGAATAAATGTGTTGATGTTAATCTCTCAGGTTTTGAACAAGGCCCAACCTGTAGAGGAGAGCAAACAGCTTGTGCTCAACAACTGTGTCGGGGGCAAGAAAATAGCTAACAGGTAGATAAACAAATAATACTGCAACATTCTTTATATTCTGACACGTGAAGATCTGGGATAGAATAGGTCTTTAGCAACCCATGCTTGCTGTAAAAGGCGACAATGCTTGTCGTAAGAGGTGACAAACGGGATCGGGTGGTCACGCTCGCTGACTTGGTTGATGCATGTCATCGATCCCAATTGTGTGGATCGATGCTCATGATATCAATCACTGGATTGTCTGGTCCAGACCACCGTCATATGTGCACAACAAAAAACAAACCAACCAACTGAAGAAAAATAACAGGATTTTTCTGGTCTATGAATAGCTGATTTTTAATGACTGAAAAAAGGCTAAGACATTTATAACTTATAATCTCCCATTTCATCTGATCATTTTTTGTCAGATATCCCGTTTCAGCCAAGTTCATTATTTTCAGTCAGCAATTGTGAATGATATCATTATCCATCTCAATTAAAGATGTGTAATATAAGTGAGTGTGGTGTTTGTGTAGTCTGCTGCGAGTCCAGACCCATGCGCTGCTGTGTGTCAACAACATCCTTAACACCATGTCCGCCGATGCTATGGGTGGGCTGCTGCCACTGCACAAGATGTGGGACGGGCTGGTGCAGCTCTCCAACTCAACACAAGGTGGGTAGCACAACCAGGTGGTTCTTGGTGGGGGGTACGAGGTGGTGCAGCTCTCCAACTCAGCTCAAGGTGGGTAGCACAACCAGGTGGTTCTTGGTGGGGGGTACATGGTTGAGGAGCTCTACAACTCAACACAAGGTGGGTAGCACAACCAGGTGGTTCTTGGTGGGGGGTACATGGTTGAGGAGCTCTACAACTCAACACAAGGCGGGTAGCACAACCAGGTGGCTCTTGGTGGAGGGTAGGAGGTGGTGCAGCTCTTCAACTCAATGCAAGGTGGTTATTGCTACATGGAGGGGTCGCCTAGTGGTTAACGTGTAAGCTTGTGCCAGTCCATCATTTTTTTAATTCTGCTGGAAGAGATGTAGAACCTACCTTCCTCAGATTCTCCCTGAATCACTCACTTGGATGCTAAGAAGTATTTATTTCCCTCACTTCTGGTTAAATGGGGACGACATGGATCAACTGTCAGTCTCAGTGACTTTGTTGATTGCGTGTCATCGTTCCTCTACCGTATGGGACAGTGCTCATTATATCAGTCCCAGGTTGGTCTGTTCCAAAGTACAAAACAACAAAACTGAGAAACAAGTAATTAAGACAGTGATAATGAACATCCAACTGCCAAATGAGATAACATACAATGTTATGGATTACAACTTCTGGTTAATTGCATTAGCAACGTTTCGATGTAGATTCTACATTTCAACATAGCTAATGCTATAAGCCAGTAGTTGATGTCCATAAAGTTGTATGTTTTCTTTCTTGAGTATTATGCTGCCTATATTGAATGAAAAATGCACACACACACATGTGCATGTGCACTCGCACGCACGCACGCACACACACATACATACACACATTGCTATATAAGTGCAGTAATCTTGAATGCCAGTGATAAATCCCCTTTGACATCACCTGTATTGAATGATGTGATAGATTACACGCTCTGTTTCAGCCAAGTCTCACCTTGACCTACTGGAAGCAGTGACCAGCGCCATGAGAGCAGTCATGCAGAAACTGGCCCAGCTTCAGTCTCCCAAGGTGAGGGAGGGATAGTCTTCACTTTCAGTGTTAATGGCTGCTTGTGTCATGTACAGTGTTCAAAATAGACATCGGCCCGTAGGTTTAAGGCCAACAGATTTGTTCTCGGGCTGATAGTTTTAAATTTCAGCAGGCCCATGTTTATTTTAGTATTTATCTATTAAGCATTATTTAAGTAATGTGATAAACATAACTTTCATATTTATAAACAGTAGGATTAGACCTTTCAAATGTTGTATGACATGTAGTCATAAAGATGTTTTACAAGCTAATAATTTCCTGATAAATGAAGGTTTCATCACCACCCCATCTCTGGGAACTCAGTATGATAGCAGTAAAAGCTTCTGGTGGACTTTTGTAATTTATATTGCAAGGGTATGTCTCCCTGCTTCAGCTAAAATGTTTGGGCCTACAGTTATTTCTAAATGTGCTGGCCCTTAAGGCTCTCAGTTTTATCTGCTGAGTTTCAGACACTGGTCATGTATGCAGTATGAAATGTATGGCAAAGACTCATTTATTGAACAGTTACATTGATGAGGATGATGATGATGGAATATTGCTGACTGTGGCTTTGAAGAAGCTCCACTAACTCACTCACTTACTCATTCTTGTTTCAGTTCTCTGAGATAACAATCGCTGACCTGCAGTTCCTGTTCGCCCTGAGCCACCAGGACGGTAACGCCAATGTCCGGGTGAACGCTGTTCGCTGCGTGGCCACTATTGGCGGACTTCTAGCCAAACTGTCATCACCACACCCACTGCTGAAGGTAGGAGGACATGCGAACTCACTTGCACTGAGATGATTTCAACTCCCGTACCTTAACATTCAAGTGGGTCCAGGGCCCCTTACACAGAGCAATCATGGCGCTAAAGTACTCACGGAAATGAAAAAAACTGTTTTTTCGATCTCAGATTTTAAATAAATGCAGTTAATATACAAAATATATACATTTTCAAACAACTCAATTAGCACAAATACAGCGTATCAAAGGTTTTTATGTCTTTTTACACGTAAAAGTGTGTAAAAATATGAACAAAACAGACTGTTGTGAAACTGAGCATAACCAGGTGTTGGTAGATCAAGGTGAATGTCCATGACCTATGACACCTTGACGACAGGTGAAAACAGGTGCTTGAAACCCACCCACGTGCATGTGATTTGTCAGTGGTTAGTGATTTGTGAGTGGCATTGTGGGATGGTGAATCATCGTCAAAATATCAGAACGTAAAAGTAACATATTCCCTTCTCAAACAACAACTTATATGTCATTATTATTATGTACATAAACATAGCTGTTATTTTTATTGTTGTTTTGATAACTTTTTTCCAGACTAATTTGCATAATGCCTATGTCAATTTGGACTTAGTTTTATTTTTGAATGTTGAAAGTGCCTACAAATTACCTCCTGTAAAGTACATTTTGTATTAAGCACTGAGATAAAACTAGCAAATCCAGACTAGTACTTTTCCATTTGTTTTGTTATTTCGTATTTACATCTATGTAATGCTTTGTGTCGGTTATTAAATCCAGCAAAACAGTTGTTTTTTCATTTCCATGAGTACTTTAAGACGATCATCACAATCCATACTTTAAGACCGACTTTAAGTCGCTACAATCAGTTTGTGGACCATGGTCTTTGCCTCTTTTCTGAACTGGGAGACAAAGTGGAGTTTAAGGCTCTTGAATCAGAATTTGCTGAGACTCTCAAACAGTTAGAGCCCAGACACCCTTTAAATAACAGATATCCAACTTTTCAGACCAATGGGGATGCATTAGTGGACATAGTGCTGACACCGTATTCTTCTGTCAAGGAAAAGGGGTACTCAGATGTTTGTTTATCTGGTAAGGGAGGGTTTGGGGAGTTATTATGCATATTACAGGGCAGAATAGGCCTTCATGGCCATTTGCTTTCTTGTGGCTTCAAATGTTGCTCATGCTTTCAACCACTGGTTTATCTGGTCAGTGATGGAATATCTTATTTGGGTTAGAAATTGATATATTTAGTTTCACTAGTCTTCATCAGTGATCTCGACAGAGTTGCCATCTACCTATTGATTAGAGTGGTAGTCCACAAGAAAAGTCCCAAGTCCTTCCTCGTCGCGGACTAGTGGATTTATGTTAATTTCAAACCAGACCTTGAAATGGCTGGCGCATTGCTGAATTTGATGTTAAACAATATCCACTCATTGCCTCACTTACCCACCTCAGACAAAACACATTTGACTGTATGTCTGAACATTGCGATTGCCAGGACATAGGACATTTCCTGTTGGAGGTGATCGGACGTGACCCGGAACTCTGGGTAGTGGCAGAGGCCTTGGACTCGGTATTTGACGTCTTCGCAGAGGATCATATTGACCCTATCGTCCGGGAGATAGCCCTGGTTGAAAAGCTGAGGAACTTCAGACCTATGCTGACATCACGGGTGAATATACAATGAATACTAAATCAAACCCGACTTGATTATTAACAGGCCACCATCATATAGCTGGAATATTGCTGAGTGCAACATTAAAAAAAACACACACAAAACACTTGGAACCCCTGGTTAGCTATGGATGTTGCTCTGGTTGATCTTGTGAATAATCTGATTCCCAGTTCACATCAAACTGGTTCAGCTCTGCTGTGGATGTTTCATTTGTTAAAGTACTTTCCAGGTCTGTCATCTATGACATTTCAATTGACTGTGCAGAGTTACGTCCCTTATGCACGCCAGAATCCTATGATCATTCCCAGATTCAGCCTGACTATGTTTCTAGGTTGGTCAGCACAATGGTGATAAATACCCAAGACCTGCATTGCTTAAGGCTTTCCTCCAACATCTAGCTGATATGCTCAAAGTGGGGTTAAATCTCTCACTAACTCACTCGCTTGTTAACGTACCCCTCATCATTAATGATTCATAATATGCACCCCTTGGAGGAATCCTGGTTAGATATGATCCCCGTATGATGGTCGTGAAAAGTGACCAAATGGATTGGGTGGTCAGGCTGGGCGACTTGGATGATGGCATGTCATTGTACCCCGACAGTGTGGATCGTTGTTCACAATATAATCACTGGATTGTCTGGTCCAGACTCGATTATTTACAGGCCATCTTCATTTCGTTGGAATGTTGCCGAGTGTGGTGTTAAACAAAAAACAAAGATGATATGCAAATGTGGAGCTATGTGTGTTGAGAGCTGTTATGTAGTTGTGTTCTTGGTCATCCATTTCTTTTTCTGCTGCAGATCAACAGCGAACGAGGGAGACTTGGAGAACACCAGGCTCTCATCAGCATGGTCCGTACCAATCTGAAACGATTCATCGACTACAAGGCCTCACGCTGAAACATCACCACAGTCAAATCTATTGATGCATGACAAAACTTATTGCAGAATCTTACTAATCTCATTTAAAAAGTATGCTAAGATTCTCTGTGGAGAGAGTCCTTCACAGACACAGGATCGTCTTATTAACTATACCATCTTGTACCTGGAATATTGCTCAGTACTGTGCTAAACAAACAAACTTATAAACTATACATTCATGAATACCTCACTGAGGGTACTGTATGATCAGCAGATAGACACCAGATATATTGTTTTTTCTTCTGTATTCTTAAGGTATAAGTGTGCCAGGAAATTACGATCGTGGATTCGAATCCAAGTCTTCCCTGATAATGTTGCTGGGTGTGTCATCACCATACCCATGCTCATGGGTTTCACCAAAGTGGTAAACGTCTGAGACCTGCATCACTTCGGGCGTTATTCCCGCACCAAGGGGACATGCCGTGATATAACTGAAATACTGTTCACACTTGCTCACTTTCTACACAATATTTCAGTTATACTTCTTGTCCATCTATCTTAATGAGGTTGCCTTGAAATGTTGAGGAAAAACAATACAGGAGTTGAAATGCCTATAACTTGTGTCTCCATGACAAATTGTAAATGTCAATGAAAGACCTGATCCAGGAACAGGTTGTGATGACTCCAAAAAAGTAGTCTTCACACAAACAAGTACTTGTGTGTCCGGTAAACATGACCCATTATTTCATTTGTGATGCCGACATTTTCATCACTTCTGTAATTATTCTTTGTGAAAACTTACTGTAAAAACATCCCATTAGGCTATGGCTTTTTTATAGTAAGTGCTGAAAGTAACGATTTGCTCGCTCTGCACATAATGGAAAATGATTAATCACTTCAGTGGCTGCATATTTGCATTGAAATATTTATTTTTAAGGGAAAGTGTGAACCTGAATATCTGCTAATCTATGTTTCATATGGTTGTTTTCTATAAAAGGACGAAAGTCATGAAGTCATGAAATGATCTCAGTCATGTCAGTCATGTTAGGGTCTGTGCATAAATAGTGTTTTCATTTAGTATAAGAAATAGTGATTTACTTAAGATCCAACCAAGTATTGACATAGGACCATGTGTATTTAGAGGTGTAGTGTATTTTCTGATCGTCCAACTGACAGGTATGCATAATACTTCAGAAACCTGTTCCACAAACTGTCTGGTATGTTACCGTGGACAGTCCTTGCTTTGTGGAACGAGAGCTAGACCTTCAAGATTTGGGGGATTGTGGTAAATGTTTCTAGACCTATCTGAATGACAAGTCCTTCATGGTTGTTGAGTTGAATGGGGGTTAATACCGCATTCAAGATTAAATAACTTCTAGAACAACATGCATGGATGTGTCTGTATGGCTGCTTGTACTAGCCCAGCCTAATGCTGGTTTCATAGTGCTAGCATTTTTGAGATACCATGGTGCAGTTTAACATGCAAACCCTTCTCAGACACAGTATACCAACTACAACCTGACCAATCATTACCGTATTCAACGTAATAAGCGGCCCGCTCTAATAAGCGCCCACTGCGATATTTGCTAACATATTGGCTAGTGAACAATCCCAATTAGCACCCCTTACCAATTGATCAATATACACAAGACTTTTGTATTCGTGTATAATACGTGTGTTATATGCATCCTTAATTGTGGGCAATTAGATTCTGGAAAAATACATCTGTCGTATATAAACATTTCAGGCTGTCAGCATAAACCACGAAATTTACGATCTTTTAACCCTGTTGTTTTTCACCAAAATAATATTCTAATAAGAGCCCCCTATTTCTAATTGTGAGAGTGCCCTGGGTGCTTATTATGTCGAATACGGTATTTAATCACCTAAATGCCAATCAAAATTCAGGGTAACAAATATATCTATTACCATCATTTGGTATGATGCGGACAGGCGATTGAACCAGCAACCTTTTCCCTGGGCAGACACTATCCACTGGAACACCGAGGCGGTCCATTCAGAGTGAATCAACCCTATGCCACTCTGTGTACAGAATCGTCATAATTGTCCACTGTTGCCTTACATTCTGGTCAGGGAAACGGAGCTGGACAATTCAGGCCACCAATTTTATTTGTCCCTGTTTCGTGTTTTGTCAGGGACCGTTGGCACCGCATGTCTCCATACTTCTAAAGGAAGGGCATTAATCGTTAGCATTATTCTGAAAATAATCTCTTTTATGAAATGGCCTTGCAGTTGATAATCTTCAAAGAATGTATTATTACAGTATGGATTGATGGTTTTACAATTTTATCTTGTTAGCATTGTTTTTACACATACACTCGTTATGTGATTTGAGGTACTGGTAATGCCTTAGGGTCTATCAGCTAAGTCAAAACCGATCAAGCTCTGAAACCTAATTAGGCGCGTTGTTTTTTGTAAATTTACTTGTGTCATGAACAAGAGGTTAAACAGCAAGACCGACGAGACAAGCTTAACCAACAGTGTTTTTTAATTCTATTTTTCATCCTACCAACCAGGACTATATTTTTTTAACTGTAAACCAAGAAATTAAAGATCACGACTCGCATGTTCTCCATAATTTCAGTGGTATTTACAGACTGGGGGCATGCTTAGAGTGTCTCATGCAGCATGTACGAGCCAGTGGTATTTACAGACTGGGGGCATGCTACGAGTGTCTCATGCAGCATGTACGAGCCAGTGGTATTTACAGACTGCGTGCCTGCTTTAAGGATGCAGTTTAAGGTTGACAGTTCAGTTAACTCGAGGGGTAAGGATGTTGCCATTCCCTTGTGAAGCATTACACTGGATCCTTTGTACATGAACCATGTATAGGAATTGTTTTGTGAATGCAATAAAACCTTTCCCAATGTGTTTTGTATTGTCTCATGGACATATTGATGACCTTTCCCAATGTGTTTTGTATTGTCTCATTGACAATGGGATGGGAGGATTTCAAATTGACCTCAGTTAGTGAACACACCATTACATACCAAAACATGACGATGGGTCATTTCAACATGTTGGCCCATTGCTAGGGAACAATCTGCCACAAGAAATCCGAGAAACAGAAATCTGACACACTTTAAAAGACACTCAAAACCTGAGTCTTCAAGAGAGCCTTTGACAAGATCAATCAAGACCTGAGCGCATTTGAGCAGCTGTTAATTAGGAAATGCGCTATATAAATTCTTAATTTACTATCTGCCAGCACCTGTGGGGATTCTGGGTTAGACTAGCTCCCAGCAACCTATGCTGGTCATAAGAGGCGACTTAATGAGTAGTGTGGTCAGGCTCGGTGATTTGGTTGATTATCATTGTACCTTACAGCTTGGATTGTTGCCCATAATATCAATCACTGTAAAGTCTGGTCCAGACTTGATTATTTACAGGCAGCCATCATAGCTGGGATGTTGCTAAGTGAATAATGCAGTGATATGGTCATATCTTGCTTCATCCTTCACTGATCAGCAACAAGTCTTCAGCAACCTGTGCTTGCAGTTACAGGCGACTTAGATCGGGTGGTCGGGCTTGTCGACTTGGTTGATGCATGTCATCGTATCCCCATTGCGTTGATTGATGCTCATGATATCAATCACTAGATTCTCTGGGCCATTATTTACAGCTGGAATATTACTGAGTGTGGCCTTAAACAACAAAGAAACAAATCTTATTAACAATAAAACAATAAGATACCTCATGGCAAGTAGGCCTCAGAGGGAACACTGAAAACAAAATATGTGTATGAATGTTTTATTTATGATGTTGATATTGCACATATCCACACTGACATGATATATTTACATTTTTTATCCAATTCAATAAGTTACGGCAGCGTGAAGTACGAGATGACATTCAGTTATGACCAGCATCACAACAGTTGTCCTCGGAGACGAATTTATCCTGGGAAGCAGTGTACATGACATTGGAATGTGAATCTCACAGTTTCAGACCACTGACACAAGCATCCCTTCCAGCACATTATCATCATGCCACACTTTTATTTTTATTTATTTTCAGATTCAACCATATGGTCAAATAATTTAGGATTTATTTTGTTTGCCATCTGTAATTGGTCAAATGCACTGCATATGGGAAGAAGGCCTTTGTGGACATCCATACAACTTACTCTATTGAATACCTTGTGACCAAGCAACAAACTTGAAACATTTGTTGGACACGAAGGGAGGGGGTGGAGAGGGCACTGATAGGAGCAGGGCACGTAATATGGCGAATAAGCCACCCATGTTAATTGAAAGGCAAAGAATCTGTAAACCATAAAATATAAACAGTGCGGCTTAGGGAACAAGGAATTAATGTAACAGTAAATAAACCACTTGTACTGCATGCCATCAATAAAATGATCACACAAGGCTTTAAAAAAATAAAGTCTTGGTTCTCAGGCACTCATCATAAAGTTTGCTACATGTTTCTTTTTTATTTCTGTTTCAAAAAAATCAAAAAAATAATCCTAAAGTCCAACGGTAGTCAAATACTGCATTCCACTATTTATTCATCAAGGAATACATTTATGTAGGGAGGCCCTTTCTATTGTTGATGCTACACTACTGTTTATTTAGTTAAATACTAGTTTGAACAACAACAAAACACCGCCCACCTGCACTATATATTCAAAAGCCATTGCCTGAGAACCAATCTTTTTATTTTTTTAAGCCCAAGGGTTGTATTTGTTGTATCACCACATTGGCACATTCAGGATAGACACACAATGTGTAAGAAACAAGTTCTTCCCATTCTATTTTGTCCCCTTATAGGTTGCCACCAGTATGTCTTAGTTCTGTGTGGATTGTGTCTTGTGAATGGCTCATCAAATTATTCTCTTGTCTCTTGAAAGTTCCACTTTGTCCCAGCTCACTTCAATCATTGATCACAGTGGACCCCACTGTACTTTCATTTTGAAAACACATCAACTGGAACTTCATGTGGGATTTGAATTTGTTCAGAAGTCCTTCCATGAATCTGAAACAGAAATACATCTTGGAGAAGGACAATCATATGAGGATCAAGGGTTTCTAAGAGAGATCAAAATTTTGAATTCTTAACTTCAGTATGTAGGGCCTCTGGCATTTGTCGTAAAGTTTGAGTTGGAAGACAAAGTGCTGGTTGTGTGAAATGAATTAAACTTGTACCAAGTCTGACCGCTCATCAACGCCCCTATAGATCCAGGTTAAAATTCGTCTTCAGCTTGTCGTAAGAGGTGGTCAGGCTGGCTGACTTGTCAACATATCCCAATTGCATAGATTGACGCTCATGATGTCAATCACTAGAATGTCTGGTCCAGACTCTATTATTTACATACTGCATCATACAGCCGGAATATTTCTGAGTGTGACATTAAACAACAAACAAACGGTCATTAACACCATAATGTGACACATCACTCACTTCTTGTCTTGTCCAGACAGTTGGGGAACACAGGCAAGGGCCTCCTTGAAACTCTTGCTGTTGGGAGTTAGAAAAGGCCAATGTTCAGACTGACATATATTCCACAAAAATAAAGTTACGTATAAAGTTGAATAAAAACAACTATAAGGAGCCCTTAAGTCCCTGAAAAGGAGCTGAATATAGGATGCTACAGCTGAGATGGGGGTGACTGTTTTCATACACGATGATGGGTTTGGCAGTGTTACACATCCTGTACTTCTGATATGGATCATAACACTTGAGTATTCCTGCTTAACATAGTAATTTCTATATCATCAGAAATAACTTTCATACAGATACCAAACCTAGTGACACAAGGTCCATGGAATACTCAGATGTTTGAAAAATTCTGCAAGTGGTCAAATACTATTTCAAAGAAATCCTAATGACTGTTGAGAACTACACAATTTCTTCTGAAGAGAGAGTATTGTTTTACACCACTTTTTAGCAGTATTCCAAGAATATCACACTGGGGGACAGCAGAAATGAGGTTCCGAGATTGTAAAATGTTGGGATTCAAACCTGGTCCTTTGGTGTGAGCAGGGAGTGCACTAACAACTATTGTTTTCCTGAACACATTGTCAGTTGAAGGGTTTGGACACTTGTACATAACACTGTTTGCATGACGGTATTAGCTCAGTCGAAGCCAACCAAAGTTTATGATCCAAAATGGCTTCCACAGGAGATATCACAACAATGAAATTGCATCACAATGCTTTGCAGACCATAGTGACTTCGTTAGTTACCATGATGTTACCATCAAATGACATCACTAATAGGGCTGAGACAGTAACTTGGGTACTTGGGTCGGGTGGGTACTGAGTTGGACCCGGGTACCCACAGGACTACCCGGACCCATGGTTAGTCACATGACATATATTGTTTAATGACAAAAATGATCTGGAACTCTATGATTACACTACAAGTCACTAATGTTCACATTTCTTTCTGACTTTGCACCCACTCCTTCTGTTTGAATAAAGATAAAACTTCAGTCAACTTCAGTGTGTGCATGACCAGATAGTTTTATATGTGTATCTAAACACATTTTGTCTTGGGCTACGGTCAAACTATTCCCAATTGGACATTTTGTACCTATCTCTTGAGACCTACAGCGGGTACCTGGGTAGGGTCGGTAATAGGGGGTTGGTAACCGGGTAGTAAATCTGGGCTCGTCCCAGCCCTAATCACTAATCTTTAAACACTTTTAAACACTTACTGACTCATGTTGATATTTTTATTTTGAAAAGTCACTTGCGTGAGATTCTCTGTACATCATTGCTATAATGATGGATATGTTCTTTTCCTGCTTGCTGTGTGAACACACAGGCTGAGTGCTAAATCTGTTGACAGATTGATGTCAGCATATCTGTAATCTGTGGCAACATGGGATGATCACCTACCTGATTTTTTCCGTCTTGTAAACATCCACTGTGTCTTGAAGTGCATATAACTCCAGTCTTGCCTGAAACAGGTTCGTATTATCTTGATGGACTGCAGACACCTCTAAATGATATATACATGTCACGGCTAATAGACAGAAATAGCTGCCATATACAAAAACTGAGAAAAGAAAAAAGTGAAAGCTTGAATAATACCATCAATAAAGTAAAAATCTAAAGCTAAAAAAATTATAATCTTGGTTCTCACTCACCGTCCCCATCATCATAAAGTCAATGCACATTTCATTTTTATTTCATTTTTCTTTTTTTTAAATAAAAAAATCTTTAATTATTCCCCGTCTCGAACACACAACCCTGGCAGTGACATGCTACAATACTTAATAACAACATGATTTCACCAAAATTATTGTAAGCAAAACTTGGTTACATTCTAGTTTGAACAACAACAACAACACAAAAACCACCTGTCTACACAATATTTTCAAATCACAAATCCCGATCTGGAGTCTAATTATAATCATATAACCAAATTTCTACAATGCAGTCGGATTTGTTTGTTGCTAACACAGCACTCAGCACTATTCCAGCTCTATGATGGTGGCCTGTAAGTAATGGTGTCTGGACCAGTGGTTGACATTGTGAGCATCCTCCCATACTGCCGTACAATGGCCACCTGACCCAAACAGTAGCCTCTGAGTTGGAACTATGCTAACCCACATCCCCACAGGGTTGAGGCAATATCAGATAAATAAGGCCGGATATTATTTTTTGTTGGTTAATAAGACCAACCAACTAAAAAGAACATGATCAGAAAAAAGAAAATCTGTCAACAGTTTTACAATTAGGTCAAATGAATAACCCACAAGATTTCCTCCCGCTTCTCGTAAAAATGGTGAATAATACATAAACAAAAACATTCTAACAAAAAAAAAAAATGAGTCATCTTTCGGTATCTTTTCATGTTACAACTGCTTGTTTATTTACATTCTGTAGCGGCAGGAATCAGGAAGTTGAAGTGTTGTTTTTTTAGATTCTGACCACCTACATTGAATTTTAGAAGAAAAAATATTGTACCAATAATAACAAAAGAGTCATCAGAAGATGAGAAATCCCCCCAGCTCCCACAAATTGTAAAGAACAAATCATCTGACTTGATGAGAGAATTTCTAACTTATGTGTCTGTCCCTATACAAGAGTAGTTACTGAACTATCAAAACAATACGATGGAATTGGGATTCCTAACTTTGTATTTCTATGTCAGGTACACACCACTATGAACAGAGTCAAAATCAAAGTTGTTGCCATGGACACAGAAAAAATAAAAATTCTAAAAAAACCTATATAGCAAAAGGAACCAGTTGACAGCATGGTATTTGTGTGTGCACAGTTTCAAGAAAGAGTACCTATTAGTTTTAGAGATATGGTCTGGACAAACACACCACTACAATAGAGTCAAAGTCAAACTTGTTGCCTTGATAACAGGAAAAACTTCTTCTTTTTTTAACTTCCTAAATAGCAAAAGGCATCACTTCAGCCATTGATAAATACATGTACCAAGTTTGATGAAAAATGTTGAATACCTAGTGTTTTAGTTGTGGGCTGGAAACAACACCTGCCTCTGTTACAGGTTGAAACAAAATGAGAGTTTTTTCAAGTTGCGCTCCGGAAACAAAATCCACCCCCTTTATAAAACTAAGTCCAAACTGTTTCCATAGAAATCAAGAAAAATAAAAATGCCCAAAATCCGCAAATAGGAAAAGGCACCACTTCAGGATCTGTTTGAGATATCTGCAGCGTATTTCGCACACGGCCTCGACTGTATCCCCCAACATTATATACCGGGGGATAACAATAATAGGCCTCTAGCAGCTGATGCCATTTAGCTGATTTGCCTGCTCCAGATTGCAGTCCTCAGTGATACAGAGAGGAAGTTACTGACTGACAGCTTGATTAATCCATCCTTCGCCCCTTCCTTCTTTCACAAGCACAGTAACTATGGTTACCTGTATAGCGCCGTTGTTGTTGAAGCCCGGGCTGCAGTGGATGAGACGGGACATCTCCTCGCACACAGACTCTGCGATCTTTGTCATCACACGCAACACAAATATCGGAGATATGCTGAACACCTGCCCAACAAGACAATGTCTGGGGTTACTTATCTTAATCATTTCAGACAAAATTCCTGTATAGATATTGACAGCATTATCACAGTCGCTGTAAGAACATAAGTTATGTTCGAGGCAGTATCAGGTATCTCAATGGTTACTTACCTCTGCATGCACTTCAATCATACTCATTAGGATTTCCTTCAGGTAATGCCTCACACCTGTAACACAATCACAGACACCTGAACAGCGGACAGAACCTCTATGACAATCTCTATATATCATTGCCACATGTTGACCTGGCAGAAACAATATAAGCATTCCACTTGTCGGAACTTGGAACATGTTACACTGTAGTGAGTGAGTGAGTATGGTTTTACGCTGCTTTTAGCAATATTCCAGCAATATCACGGCGGGGGACACCAGAAATGGGCTTCACACATTGTACCCATGTCGGGAATCGAACCCGGGTCTTCGGCGTGACGAGCGAACGCTTTACCACTAGACTACCCGACCGCCCCTGTTACACTGTAAATCATGAAATTAATGCAAAAACAAGTCTCACCTGCTCACATTCAGTGAGTGAGTGAGTGAGTGAGTTTGGTTTTATGCCTCTTTTAGCAATATTCCAGCAATATCACGGCGTGGGGACACCAGAAATGGGCTTCACACATTGTACCCGGGTCTTCGGCGTGACGAGCGAAGGCTTTAACCACTAGGCTACCCGACCGCCCCCTTGCTCACATTAATACAGTGACTTATTCTTATCTGGACACATTGGAGTATATTGTGGGGTTCACTGCAAATGGGCGGAAATAATGACATACATAACAAAACTCCCAATAATCAAGAGTCATCAGCACATGGCATATCCCTCCGGTCTGAGGCAATTCGGAAATGGAGTTTGGTTACCCCACTTTGGGTTCATTGCCATTGGATACAGTAAAGAAAAAAATAATGCTGTTCAGTATTTTAAAAATTCCAAATTATCAAAAGGCACCAGTTTGACATTAGATTGATCTGTAGTGCAAGTTTCAACAAGAAATATTCAATGGTTTTGCAGTTCTGCTCCGTAAACAAGCACTCCCCTCATTATCAGTATAATTCCAACTTGTCAGGGGAAAAAAACAACAATTTTTAAAAATCCCATATCATCAAAATGCACCAGCCTCCCACTAGACTGATCTGTATAGATTCTTTCAACAAAATATGTTTAACAGTTTTGGTTTTGGTGTGGTTTGTTGTTTAACGCCGCACCCAGCAATATTCCAGCTGTATGATGGAGGTCTGTAAATAATCTGGCAAACCAGTGATTGACATCATGAGCATCGATCCATGCAATTGGGATACGATGACATGCATCATCCAAGTCAGCGATCCTGACCACCCAATCCCGTTAGTCGCCTCTTGCAACAAGCATGGGTTGCTGAAGACCTATTTTACCCTGAATCCTCACTCAGACATAGCATACTGACTCCAAGGCAACCAGTCCTTCAAGGTTTTCAAAGTGCAGAGTAACTCATGCACATGTAATGTATGTCAACCAGTTCAATTCAAAAACACATGTATAACATATCCTTTACATATCACTGACAAACCTGTTGGTTTTTTCCAATGCTTCCACTCAAAGCCCCCGCGGTACATGTTTGGTTCCATAGCTCCAACTATAGGGTCTGACTTCTGCTCGATGTACGCCTCGAACAGCTTCCTGTCCAGGTCGCGATACGTCTCCTGAGCAGCCTGCAACATCACACACACAGCATCAGATCATATATTTTTACAAACCTGTAGAGGTTATGAATTCTCTGATGAAATCCTCCTTGGGGCACTTATTGCATTTTCCTGGCTCAAGAAAATCTACATGACATAGTTGTAACCATTTTCCTTAATAAAAATTGTTACCACACAAAAAACTTTGTTTTTGTATGATATACGTCCACCCTTATGGTGCCTCACCCTCCACGGCGCGTCACGCCAAGGGAAGCAACTCTCACCCAAATCACTTTCCATATGTCTAATGCTGACGGAATGTGGGGAGGCGGGTGGCCGTGCCCCAAGGAGGATTTCATCAGAGAATTCATAACCTCTACAGGTTTGTAAAATTCTCTTTCAGATTAAATCCTCCTTGGGGCACTTATTGCATCAAGATAGACTCCTAAAGATAATCTAGGAAGTGGCATCCGTCAGCAACAAGCGTGCATAAAATACATCGTATTTTGATTATTTCAATGAATAAACAAGAGTTCAATAAATGGAACCAACCTTATCGTGAGGCACCACCGTCGAAAGGCGGGGGCTGGAGACAGGGCGTTATCGACCATACACAATGAAAAGAGCCATTCTTTGTGGCTCATCATATCGAGAACTCGAGACACACACACCCCCCACCCCACCCACTTTTTTTTGAGTTTTTGAACAAGTGATATTGGGGGCACAGATCCCGAGAGACTATAAACCCGCACAGAGCTAGGCCAGAGGGTCCCCGTAATCGAAGGAGCGCATGTGCAATTACGATGATTATCGACTAGTAATGGCTGGTATTGTATCGACCGTAGAAGATAAAATCCGGACCGTTACTGAGCAGTGTTATAACCGGTCCGGGCGGTCTAAAATCTCGAAGGCTCAATCGGCTAGAGATGTAGTACTTTGCCCAGTTCGGAGAACTGACTGACCAAACCGAGCACGCTCGCTTGAGTGTTTGACGAGTTGGTAATGTTTGATGAACGTGCTCGGCTGGCTCCAAATAGCCGCGGAGCAGATCTCCTCAATGGGCAGAGCCGCAGCATACGCTTGTGTCGTAGCCACTGCTCTAACCGAATGAGCCTTCAACTTGGTAGGGGGGTCCCTGCCTTGAAGCGTGTACGCCGTACATATAGTAGAGACTATCCACCGCGAGATAGTTTGTTTGCTCGCAGGTGAGCCAGCCTTCCTACCGCCATAACAGCAAAATAGTTGATTATCCTTACGGATACCCTTAGTTCTGCTGATATAGGACTTAACGGTCCTGCGGACATCCAAGACATGAGCATGTCTTGTAGTGGTCCCCGACGAGGAAGGCTGTGAAAGAGCAGGTAGCTCAATAGGAGCCGTCACGTGGAAGGCGTGTGCGACCTTAGGACGGTAAGAGTCCGGCAGGCGAATACTGACCCTGTCCCGGTGAAAGACAGTTAGTTCGGGATCGGCTGACATTGCGTGAATGTCGCCTACCTGTCTGCCGGACGTTACCGCCACAAGGAACGCCGTCTTCCAGCTCAACAGCTGAAGAGAGAGAGACGACAGATCCCGAAAAGAAGGACCGGACAGCCAATCAAGAACGATTGACAATTCCCAAGGGGGACTGATCCGCCGGACAGGCGGTCGGATCCTGTCCACACCTGCTAAAAAACGCTGCACTAATGGGTGCGCACCCAAAAGTGCCCCGTCGACGGGGACGTGAAAGGCAGCGATAGCTGTAGAGTACCCCCGGACTGTCGATGCGGCCAGGCCGACATCTAGTCGCGACTGGAGGAACTCAAGTACGGCTACGAGATCTGCAGAAAAGGGATCTGCAATCCTTCTATCGACACACCAGCGCGCATAGCAGGCCCATCTATCCTCGTACTGAACGTTTGTCGAATCCCTCCGTGAAGCCAGTATTGTGTCTGCAACTCGTGCAGGAATACCGCTCTCCTGGAGGCGATTCCGGACAGTGGCCAAGCCACCCACTGAATCCTGGGATTCGGGTGGAGGGCCTCGTTCTGGGATAGGAGGTCCGGTCGTAAAGGTAATAGAACAGGAGGCTGAGCCAGAAACCTGAGTATGACTGGAAACCAACTCTGCGCCGACCAAAGGGGTGCCAGGAGCACAAGTAGTCGCGCAGGCTGAGTGGCTAGCTGAGACAGGACCTTGGAAATCAGAGGTACTTGGGGGCATGCCCACAGTATTCTGTCCGTCCAATCTAGCTGGAAGGCGTCCGGTGCCACCGACCTCGGGTCGGGGACTCGGGAGCAGAACGTTGGTGTCTGGTGATTCACCCCAGACGCAAACAGATCCACCTGGAACGACCCGTATAACTGGGAGATAATCCCGAATATCCCCGGGTCGAGCCTCCACTCGTGAGGAGCGAGGATCCGGCGAGACAGAGCGTCCGCACGGACGTTGTCTACCCCCGGGAGATAAACAGGTAGCACCCTGATAACGTGTGAGTCGCACCATAGGAGGAACTGCCACGTCTCTTGGAGAAGCGACGGAGACACCGTTCCCCCCTGCTTCCGGATGTAAGTCATCGCCGTTTGGTTGTCCATCTCTAGACGCACCACTTGGCCACGAAGCAGATCCAGGAAGCGTTGGAACACCAACCTGACCGCTCTCAGTTCTAGCACATTGATATGCAGTTTGATCTCCTGCTGGGACCATAGTCCCGAGGCAGTGTGATCGTTCAGAACGCCTCCCCAGCCGGAGAGTGACGCGTCTGTTTGAACTGTGAGAGATGGCACGGGAGTGTCGAGGGGGAGCCCCCGGGACAGATTCCCGACCTCGGTCCACCACTGAAGGTGTGCATTGAGCCACTGCGGAGTCTCGAGAACAGTCTCGAGATCTTCCGAGTTCACCCAAAGTCGACGGAGCGCTTGTTGAATGGGTCTCATTCTCAAGCGCGCCCGCCAAACCACATCCACTGTCGCCGCCATGTTGCCCAGTAACTGGAGCCATGTACGAGCAGTGTGACTGGCGGACAGAAGGAACTGGGAAGTAACACTTCTGACCTTGGTAATGCGATCTTGTGACAGAGATACAAGTCCGCTCACCGTGTTGAAATTCGCCCCTAGGAAGACTAGATTCTGAGTAGGGCTCAGATCTGACTTCTTGAGATTGACTATCCACCCTAGAGTGATCAGAATATCTATCACTTGTTGTGTAGCTATCTGACTCAGGGATTGCGATAGAGCTCTTAGTAACCAGTCGTCGAGGTACGGATGGCAGAACCGACCTTTTGACCTGGCCACTTGGGCGGGAATCAACATCAGCTTGGTGAACACCCTCGGGGCTGTAGCGATCCCGAATGGTAGAACCCTGAACTGATAACACCTCCCGTCGAAAGAAAACCTGAGGTATTTCTTGAACTCGGGGTGTATGGGTACGTGGAGATAGGCGTCTTTTAGGTCTATTGACGTTAGCCATTCTCCGGTCTCGACAGCTGAGATCACCGAGCGCAGTGTCTCCATCCTGAAGGACGGTACCTCTATAAGTTTGTTCAGCCTTCTCAAATTGAGAATAGGCCTGAACCCTCCGTCTTTTTTGGTGACTAGGAAATATGTCGAGTAGAAGCCCTCGCTTTCCTGTCCCACGGGAACCGGTTCGATCGCAGCCTTCATAAGAAGTGCGTCGACCTCGGCACGGAGGAATTCCGCCCTCTCCAGGGTAGCAGGCACCGGAGTGTGCTTTATCCCGGAGAAGGGGGGCGGATGATGTTTCCACCGAGGCAAATGGCCATCCCTTAGAGTGGACAGGGTCCAGGGATTGGATGTGACTGTCTCCCATTCCTGCAGGAATAGAGCCAGTCGGCCGCCTACGGGGACATCCGGCTTGAGGCAGCAGACCCCGGCTGTCGGCAGTTCGAAAACATGCGACCGTGGGTCCTCCCGGGGCGCTTCGGGCGCTAATGGGAACCCGATGGGTTCCCGGCCCCGCGAAAAGGCTGCTGGCCTCGACCAGCTGCCCTGCCCCGGCCCCTGCCTCTCTTGCTCCTCCCGGCGCCCTTACCTGAAGGAAGCGGCTGCTTCCAAGCAGGTGCAGACTTCTGACCCGGCGCGTCAGCGTAGGAGGAAGCAAGTGGAGAGGTCCGCTTACGCGGTTTAACGCATGGTACCTCCAACAAGGCCTTAGAATCCTTGATGGAGGCATACAACTGTGCGGCCTCTCGGACCACCTGCTGAGCCCCAGGGAAGAGGGTGGCACCCATCTTATAAGGCAAAGCAAGTAGATCCTGGCGTGTGGAAGCCGAGTATTTGGATACCGACATCCACAGCCTGCGCATGCCCATGACTGCGCACATCATCTGCGAGGCACAGCTACGAATAGCGTCCCTCGCAAGATGACTATGTACCTCCGTAAGTTGCGCGGCCAACTCCGAAGAGTCGGCCGGCCCCTCTCCCGCTAACTCCCTCTGTACGGCCGACAGATAAGCGGAGTGTACGGACACCCGGAGCTGCTGACATGCGTTACGATATTGCTCCTCGAAGCAAACGTAAGCAGCCTTCAGCTCCGTACCGCACGCGGGAAAGGGTGGCAACCGCCGGCCCTGCTTGACCTTAGCCAAGTTGGGGGTCGAAGACCCCCCCAGGGTAACGGAGGTCCAGACGCATTCGTCCACCACCGGTACCTCAAAATCACCATCCTCTGCTAACGGGTACCGCTTAATAAGTTCGGGCAGGTCGAACTTCCTGCGGGCACCCGACAACAGAGGGTTGATGACTTCATGCACCAATGAAGACAGAATACGGAGCCGCACCTGGGGCGCCTTGCTCGGAGCAAAAGCGTCCCCCGGAAGGCGGAACTCAGTCGGATCCGACTGGGGCATGGGCGCAGCCACCTGAGGCAGTACCTGGACAATCTTGTCCCGTACATGCCTCAACGAGGAAACGAAGGAAAATATTCCCGAGGTCTCCGAGTCGTCTCCCCCCTCCTCCATCCACTCCTCCTCTCTCGATTCCGAGCCGAAATTAATCGACTCTTCCCCGAGAGAAGAGGCAGACGAAGTCGGAAGGGGACGCCCG
This sequence comes from Haliotis rufescens, assembly GCF_023055435.1. Taxonomy (NCBI): domain Eukaryota; kingdom Metazoa; phylum Mollusca; class Gastropoda; order Lepetellida; family Haliotidae; genus Haliotis; species Haliotis rufescens. The sequence continues at coordinate 22,859,526 of NW_025963879.1, forward strand.
AAGGCCTGGGCCTTCGCATCCCCGGGCTGCACCCGGCCCGAAGCCGAGTCCCGGTCCCGAGGTGCCGGGGGTTCAAGGGAACCCACCTGGCTCTGGGCTAGAAATCCGCTAGAGGAAGCCTCGGCCTCGGAAGAGGCGTCTGGCTCCGCTAGGGAGAACTGTGCGTCAGTAGTGAACGGGCCAGTGCCCGCCACCCCTCCGCTGGGGAGCGACCTCGAGCCGGCGCTGAAGCCCGGTCTGAGTTCGTCCCCGAGACCAAGTGGCCTGCCTCGGCCGACGCCGGGCATATCACAAGGTCTCGAAGCCGCGTCCGGCGCCGACAACGGGGAAGGCTCGGTCCGCAACTCCTCTCGGAGCTGAGACTTTACCTCCTCCATCATCGACGCCATCTGCGACCTCAACAAGGCAGAGATGTCTGCCAAAGACGGTGCAGGAGAGGGTGCAGTGATTGTGACGGGGACCCTAGAGCCTTCTCCCCCGGCCCCCGGGGAGGGAGCGGAGGAGACAGTCTCAGCTGCCTTTTTACCCTTTCTTACTTTTTTTGAGGGGGGCGGGGCGGTCTTTGCCGATCTAATGTCCACCCCCGCCTTCAATAGACCCTTAAAGTGTAAGAGGTCCACATTTCTCTTTTTCTGCGCCCGTGGTGTGAATGCAACACAGATCGGGCATGACCCATCGTCATGCCCGTCTTCGGCCAAACACTTTATGCAGGTATCATGCCTGTCTTGGGGGGGAATCGAAGCCGAGCACCCCGTACACAATTTGAAGGTCTGTAAAAAAGACCGTAATTTTTGAGTTTGGCGGGAAGGGTAATAAAGTGTATCAGTGCGATTGAAAGATCGGAAAGATACGTGCATAAATTGTGTAACTAGAAGCAAAGGCGTAATTTAGAATGAGATTGGTAACGCGATACTAATAGCCAATGTCGTAGTATAATTATAACACCAAAGTGGGCGTGTTACGCGCGAAGGTGTAGAAAACCCGTAAAAAAGGTAAGTGTAATTTAAATTAATTAACACACCACCTTGGGTTTATTTAAAGGAAAAGATTGTAGGCTAAAGCCCGATGATATAGATTAAAAAACCGAAGCCGTTTTTGATGGCCCTGGTGTTACATATATCATACGTGGCACTACAAAATGGACGCTACGACGGCCTTATTTCAAAGGTATCGTACACGTGTCACATAATTACAACTTTATAACTTTACAATGCGAGGTATTACGCCTTTGCATGAAAGAAATGTACCATACATACAGTTTGGTCTGCCATGGTTCTTGTACGAACGATTATCTTGTCTTTATATTGTCTTGAAAAAAACAGCACGTCTGTCTTTGTCAGATGACATAAGGAAAGTGATTTGGGTGAGAGTTGCTTCCCTTGGCGTGACGCGCCGTGGAGGGTGAGGCACCATAAGGGTGGACGTATATCATACAAAAACAAAGTTTTTTGTTTGGTAACAATTTTTATTAAGGAAGATGGTTACAACTATGTCATGTAGATTTTCTTGAGCCAGGAAAATGCAATAAGTGCCCCAAGGAGGATTTAATCTGAAAGAGAATCCTTGTTATTATAACACAAGTACCAACAACTGTGCTCAGGTCTGCAACAGATAAACAAGTAGTCAACAAAACACAGAATCAATGACAAAACCTGCGATGAATCTTTGCAGGGAGGTGAGATTAGGTGAAACGGGGTTTAACATTGCATTCAATATTATTGCACTTAAATAGTGAAGTGCATGAACGTGTGTGTGTGGCTGCTTGTATTAGTCCGGAGTACATTAATAGTGCTAGCTCACTGAAACACCATGCTGCAGTTTAACATGAATATCCAACTGAGACACAGTATACTGACTCCAAGGCAACCAGTCCTTGTGTTGGCCCCTTAATGCCAAGCATCAGGCATGGTAACAACAAATACTATCTTTTGACATCCTTTGGTATGACGCGGCCAGGGATCGAACCCCAGCCTTAGGGCAGATGCTTCATCACTCGACCAGCGGTCATCTTTGAGGGAAGAGAGTGCACTGCAACAGTATCGCATATATGTACAGTATGCTGCTCACATTTTCGTTGGATACTTTTGTCTGCATATCTGATTAACCCTATCATAAGTACATATACCCTGCCTGCACATACATCCCGATCTAGGTGTTGACACTGATGCATCATTGCATGTATGTTCACCAGGAGTGTATCAAGCCAGCCATCCTACCTTCGAGGCCTTCTCCATTTCCACATAGCCATGCTTGTTGAGGTTCTCGGTGATCCGGGGAATGACCCGCTCACAGGTGTGGATGCAGTTGCTCAGCATGATCACCAGGCGCTTGTCCTGCAACACGATTCCATAACAGACTCTCGCACTGCCACCAACAGCTGGTATTTCACTTAAACACCATCTCACTGTTGATAACACCCTGTGTTAAACTAAAACACTAAACAAATCAGGTTGCATTGGGCTTGAAGTTAACCTTTTTTTAAAGAAGCAATGGTTTACAACCAGTTGTAGGAACCTTTAACATTTCTAGGATACAAAACACAAACATTTAAAGAGTGTTGAAATACGATAAATTGCTTACTCATACCATATACACATTATGGAACACTGATAACTGAATACGATATTCAGCAGAAAGGTGAGCACAAACATTCCTAGCTGGAGACCATAGACAGTCTCGCTGGTGTAGTATTAAATGTAGTATGTAGTATTAAATGTAGTACCGGTACACAGACAGTATGGCCAAATTGTGTCAGGTAAGATACTTTGCCTTCATTATGTTTTTTGTTTCTTTAATGCCGGTCTCAGCAATATTCCAGCTCTGTGACAGCAGTCTGTAAATAATCAAGTCTGGACCAGACTATACCTTGATTGATCCATGAGCATCAATCTACACAATTGATATGATGACCACCCAATCTCATTAGTCACCTCTTAGGACAAGCATGGGTTGCTGAAGACCAATTTCTACCCGGATCTTCACAGGTCACCTCCACTATGACTTTGATAGCAAACACTTTCTTGGGTTTCATTTTGGCTACTTATAACCACTGGGATGTGACTAACAAATATAAGCTGACTTTCACATTGCTTGCTTGTCTTCAGGTGATCTTGTTAGAAACATTTGAATATTTTTCTACTTAGCAGTATGATCAGTATGAGTCTAAATAAGTAATTTTTAATTTGGAAATGTTATTATCATCTGGGATATATATTGGAAAGGATTACATCAATTTGACACTGTCAGAAGGAATCCACTCACTAATGATGGGATTGGATCTTCAAACTGGTCCATCATCAAGTCCAGGCCAGTCGCATTCCTCATCGATGTAACACTGTTGGATAAGAACACACTGTCATTGTCAAACATGACTGCAGCAAAGTTGTGTATGTTTGTGTGTTTGTTTGTTTGTTGTGAAATGCCTCACTCAGCAAAACTCCAGCTATATGACAGCAGCCTTAAATATTTGAGTCTGGACCAGACAATCCAGTGACTGACACCATGAGTAATGATCTACTCGGTTGGGATATAATGACATCCATCATCCAAATCAGCGAGTCTCTCCACCTGATCCCTTTAATCTGTTATGAGAAGCATGAAGACCAATGCTAACCAGGAGCGTTATGAGGGAATGTGACAACGACTCACATGTTTTCGTTGACTCCTTAAATCTCTCCACCATCACTAGGACACACGTGCGTGTCCACGATGTTGAGACACTGACTCACATTGAAGCTCTCCACCATCACTAGGACTTGTGTGTGTATTCACGATGTTGAGATGCTGACTAACGTTTGCACTCTCCACCATCATTGTGACTCACACTCACACGATGTTGAGACAATGACTTACATTTGACCCCTCCACCATCACTAGGTCTAACGTGTGAGTCCACAATGATGAGACACTGACTGACATTTGCACTCTCCACTAAGACCCACCTGTGAGTCTCCATCTTGTGCAGTGGGGGGCTGAATGCGAGCTGCTCCATACACTGGGAGAAGGCCTGCAGCAGCTGAGTGCACAGGGAGGTTGCTTCCTTCTGGATTGGCCGCTGACTGAATATCTACAACACCAACACCAGGCATTACCCCACCAAGTGAGGGAGAAAGTGTAACCTTCACCTTAAGACCCGGTTCATATACAAAATGGACTGCATCCCTACTTTCCAACATCTCACCCACCATCTTCTTGGTACTCCCAGGAAGTATTAGGTCACACTTTATGGTTTACAAATCTTTTGCTAATGAAAAAGATCAGGGCCCCGTTCCACAAAGTGATCTTAGTGGTACGTTGATCGTAAGCCTATGATGAAGTATGGGAGTTACGATCACCTTAGCTGTAAGATCACTTTGTGGAATGGGGCCAAGGCAAATAAATCTTAATCATTTCTGTTTTGAGTTGCTCGGCTCAACTTGTCTAAAACCGTAACAGAAAGGCTGTATGTGATGTACTTATCCCCTGCATGGCTAGACATGCCTACCTCTGGCTCCCCCGGCTTGTTGAGAACGACCACCTCGTGTAGATGCTGCACCGCCTCATTCACAATGTTCTCAAACAACGCAGGCTGAAACAAACATTGCACACCTGGTACTAATCTGTGTCCCTTTGAAAAATAGACCGATTCATTTCAACTCATAAAATATTTCATGTTAACTGATACAGATATGGACAATATTTGTGTTGAAATAGTTACACACAGTATAACAGAATAGTCAAAGCATCAGGCTCCTGTTATGAGATTTACATATAGTGTATGAACAACAGTCCAAGTACAGTAGAACACAGATAGAGCGAACAAACGGATACAATGAACTGTTAAAACATCCCCGATTTATCTCCTATATATTATCATATAAAATTTACGTACAATATGAACTCTCTACAGCGAACTGGCAGATATAGCGAACTTATATCTGATCCCCAACAAGCCCATCTACCACTAATTCGTGACGTGTATAGCGAACTGAGAAATCTCACTCAGTGTCAAGTGTCACTGACAATTGGCTGTACGCAATCAGACGCGAATCAACACAATCGCGGTGAATCAACACAATCACTGGTGACGATTCAACCTTGTTAAACTTGCATTATGTTAATTTAATTGTCCATGTAATTGGACTAATAAGTTCTGTAAAACAAACAAACTTCATTCAATAATGTGTACATTAATTTCATTGATACTGGAATATATTATTCTGATAAAATAATAACTTCAGATACAATTTCTTCCTACCATTGCATTTAAATTTTGGTACTATTTAACTGAATCACCGGTAGATGCGGGAGAAAACGTGTATAAATGTGTATGTGTATTTATTTCGTTTTAGCCAAGATGGCGGATGTTTCCGAGCGAAAACGTATATAACGAACAACGTATATAACAAACTGATTTCTGCGGTCCCTTGTAGTTTGTTATATCCATGTTCTACTGTACTGTATTTATGTGCTTCAACACTGTGACAATCACACATCTGTCAATCCACCAATCCCCTCAGTGCTACTGATGTTAGAGTTGTCCTTCCTTAACATAGGCTTAAACACATCACTAAGTGACAGAGTTTGGACTTAGGCCGCTTTTAACAATATTCCAGCAGTATCACAGCTGGGTTCACCAGACATGTACCATTAGTGTACCATTGTGGGGAATCAAACCCAGGCCTTCAGTGTGACAAGAGAAACACTTTAACCACTAGGCTACCCCACCTCCCCACCTATCACTAAGAGCCATGGAACAAGGCTGCTCCGGGTTACAATCAGATGCAGGATAATGACTAATGCAGGGCTGACATATTGCCCCCTGAAGCCATGGGGTTAGTACCGGTAATGTGTAATAAACTTGATACACTCTCCTGACAAAATGTTTTTCTCCTTACCAATTGGGTTGTGCCGCCGTACTCATCGTCTGTGTCCACTGCCCACACCTCCTTCGTGTGTAGCAACTTTACATCTGTAACATGTGGGTGGAGAGGTCTTTCAGTGGCATTCTAGAAGTTCATGAACATAATCACGCGCATCGTCGTGATCTTGATAAAATACTATGTATTCCGCCATGGAGGGGAATAAATTTCTCAGCGGGAGAATAAATCCCTTATACCCCACCACAAACAAGTCAGGCTGCATTAGGATTTCTGAGAGGCAGAATAAATCCCTTATACCCCGTTTCAAAGCTAAAAGCTGCACGCTTTTTCCAAGTCAAAGGAAGTCACGTGACATAGCACAAATGACCTCAGCTCAATCAAACAGCTGTTGTCTCTCAAATTTGAATTTGTGTTCATTTTTTTAAAATGTCCTATTAAAACATATCGGTAAGATAAATTCGTTGTAGAAGGATCACTCGGGGTACATGGGGTTTTATGCTTCCCTCGTTATGTTTTATACCATGAGCCTCCGGCGCGCCTTTTCCAAGTCAATGGAAGTCACGTGACATAGCACAACTTAACCTCAGCTTAATCGAACAGCTGTTTTCTATCAATTTTGAATTTGCTTAATTCTTTAATAATGTCATATTAAATATGTTGGTAAGATAAATTCCTTGTAGAGTGGTGGTATAAAACCTAACAAGGGATGCATAAAAAACCCATCTACCCCGGTACATGTTTGGTTGTTTGGTAGTTGTCTAACTCTGCACTCAGCAATATTCCAGCCCTATCACGGTGGCCAGTAAATAATCAAGTCTGGACCAAAACATCCAGTGATATATATTGTGAACAACAATCCACGCTGTTGGAATAAGCCATCAGCCAAGACACCGAGTCTTTCCACCCAATACATTTGGTCGCCTCTTACAACCAGCATAGGTTGCTGGGGGCCAATTCTAACCAGGAATCCCCATGGGGGATCAAACAATATGCCACATTTAGCAATATTCCCACAACATCACAGTGGGAAACACTTCACAGGTCATGTAATAATAACTTGTACCATACAGTATTTAGCCTATATGAAGAAGAATGTAACAGAAGCAGACACAGGTATAAATTAGGGACTTCAAGAATGGGCTCAACGCTCAGTTCCCAGACATTGCTTCTACCTGATCCACATTAGTCAGGCTTTGTCCACAACTAGTAAACACCATCAGAAAATGTGGATGATAAACGAGTCCCTTCCTTCCGGGTTAATCCTGACACACTTAACACAGAGACACAGACACAGACACAGACCCACACACAAACATACACACACACCTGATATCGCCTGTTTAAGGAGGGTGAACATGCAGTTGGTGCGGAGGTCAAAGGCCAGTTCCTGTAGTGAGTTCATCGAGTTGCCGAGTGTGTCCAGGTTTGAGAGAGATGATGCACAGGATCTGAAACAGACAGTGAAACAGTCAGATACCATGTGACACAGTCAGATACAGTGTGACACAGTCAGATACAGTGTGTCACAGTCAGATACAGTGGGACACAGTTAGACACCGTGTGACAGTCAGATACAGTGGGACACAGTGAGTGAGTTTATGCTTTACGTCAGATAGGCAATATTTCAGCCATATCATAATCATGACGATAGTGTGACACAGACACAGTCAGACACAGTGTGACACAGTCAGATACAGTGTGACACAGTCAGATACAGTGTGTCACAGTCAGATACAGTGGGACACAGTTAGACATCGTGTGACAGTCAGATACAGTGGGACACAGTGAGTGAGTGAGTTTATGCTTTACGTCACATCGGCAATATTTCAGCCATATCATGACGATAGTGTGACACAGACACAGTTGGACACAGTGTGACAGTCAGATACAGTGTGACACAGTCGGACACAGAATGACACAGGTACAGTGTGACACAGTCAGACACAGTGTGACAGTCAGATACAGAGTGACACAGGTACAGTGTGACACAGTCGGACACAGTGTGACAGTCAGGTACAGTGTGTAAACAGTCAGACACAGTCGGACTCAGAGTGACACAGGTACAGTCGGACACAGTTGGACACAGTGTGACACAGTCGGACACAGTGTGACACAGTCAAACACACTCGGACACAGTGTGAAACAGGTACAGTGAAACCATCTACCAACACCAAAATCCAGAATGTCAATACTGAAGTATGTCTTTAAACTGATATTGTTCCATTGGTACTGCATTTATTACAAATATACTTTCCTTGGCATTGATTAATACATAAAATGTCTTGGCTACCTGATTTGCCTGACACTGTGGGGCAGCCATGCCCCTGGGACACCGAGAGGCGTGACTGACCACACCCCTAATGTCTCCCTCTCTGTCTTGCCAATATTCTCCAGCGACCCAGGCAGGAAGGCAGCTCGGACGAGGTTGGCAAACAAGCCAATAATTTCTGCAATCATTTGCTGCAAAAACAGTAAGTCATCACCTGTAATCTGTTTCTTCAATAGATGACTGGGCCACCTGTGCCCCATTACACAACAGACTGACAGGTTGAATGGATTTCAGGTAATTAGCCTTTTTCGTATCTGTAAAATGTCAAAGGAAAATCCTTTCCACAAGCTTAACTGGTGAATTATGTATGAAACCTACATGTCTAAATTCATCAATACTTGTCAAAGTCATCAACTTAAAACAAGAATCACAGCACATTAAAAGCCTTAAAGCTAAAAAAAATAATAGTCTTTTTCTCAAGCACCGTCCGATCATCATAAAGTTTGCCACATGTTTCATATTTATTTCCAATTTTTTGGGTTTTTTTAAAAAGAAAAAAATTCCAACTGTTGTCAAATACTGTATTCCAGTATTTTACTCATCAAGGAATACATTTATGTAGGGAGGCCCTCTCCCAGGTCGACTGTACACACCTGTTTATTTGGTTACACATCTGTTTATCTGGGTACACACTAGTTAGAACAAACAAAAACAACACTGCCTCCCGCACTATATATTCAAAAGCCATTGCCTGAGAACCAATTCTTTCTTTTATTTTTAAGCCCAAATGACATCTGACCTTAACACTGGCTCATTTGCTTGGCTATAATAATTAACATGTGCTTATAGATAACATACTTATTGTAAACTTACCTTTAATTTTGAATGTTTACTTGTATCTATCTTAAACCCCTTCTCAGAGCTCTGAAATAGATTCATAATGCATGATAAGAATTGTATTTTGTTTGTTTACTGCTGCAGTCGACAATATTCCAACAATATGATGGCGGCATGTTAAGTCCCTCCCTGCTGGGTAACGATGACATACAATCTACCACCTCTCAGATCCTAAGTACCTTAACAATTTTGTTGTCTCTTGTGATAAGGGTTTGGGGATGGTTTGTTGTTTAACACTGCACTCAGCAATATCTCAGCTGTATGATGGAGGTCTGCAAATATCAAGTCTGACTAGACAATCCAGTGATTGACATAGTGAGCATCAATCTATACAATTAGGATACGATGACATGCATCAACCAAGTCAGCGAGCCTGACCATCCGATCCTGTTAGTCGCCTCTTACAATAAACATGGGTTGCTGAAGAACAATTCTAATCCAGATTTTCAGGGGTCTCTATGATAAGCATGACAATGAGCTGAGCACTGGGACCTATTCTAACTGGGTCTGCAGCGGGTAATGAGAAGTTCAACTTGTACAAGAACAATTGCAAAGTCCTACTAACATTGAACAATTTCAAGACATGGTTGAAACCCTGGGCAATATTCGATCAAACAGAAAAATCATCAAAGAATAACCATCAATTTGTTATATTATCTCTAGTGTCTACCACGGACGAGTGAGTTTCATTAATGCCTCTTTGAACAGTATTTTAGTCAGATCACAGCATGTCAACAAAATGTGGGAAGAAAACCTGAAGTGATGTAGATCTTAGACGCTTACCACTTTGATGAAACCCCATTGTAATGGTGCTGACAAACTTAGAAATCTACCGGTAATCTAAGAGGAATCTCAGATTTGAAACCTCAATCATAGGATCCTGGAGCGCTTAAGGGCAACAACTCTGCACAACAACTTGTGGCTCCTATGATGATTAGGCCACCTGGGGCCCTCTACCACAGAGTACCATTTAATAAAACATATGGTGTTATACACAGTGACTACCCGGGTACATTGCAATATTGCAGTGATATGTAACTAACCTACTTAGAACAGGGCAGAACATACACAAAACTAACAAGCAGCACTTTCGTACACTGTATAAGAGACCATATGCCGATTGAATACATGTATATGGTCCCTGACTGTATGTAGAACATGGGGAACAATGAAAGCAATGGACTTCTATAACTGCATCTGTTGGTTGTATTCCTACCTCAAGTTTCAGCATAAAGTCCCCTGTGAAGTATGCCTGTCCCAGTTTCCAGAAGTCGGGGAAGTTGTCCATCATGATGTCCGTGAGGTCCTCGATGTACAACACTTTCTGGGGGGTCCGGTACTTGACCCCTGACAAAAGGCAAGGGCAGCATGGTCAGTGAGGTCGACACTGGACAAAACGTTGTATAACTACGTGGGATAGGTCATGACACTATCAACATACTGTTGCAACAATTGTACTATCACCATACTGTTGCAACAATTGTACTATCACCATATTGTTGCAACAATTGCACTATCACCATACTGTTGCAACAATTGTACTATCACCATACTGTTGCAACAATTGTACTATCACCATACTGTTGCAACAATTGTACCATCACCATACTGTTGCAACAATTGTACCATCACCATACTGTTGCAACAATTGTACTATCACCATACTGTTGCAACAATTGCACTATCACCATATTGTTGCAACAATTGTATTATCACCATACTGTTGCAACAATTGTACCATCACCATACTGTTGCAACAATTGTACTATCACCATACTGTTGCAACAATTGCACTATCACCATACTGTTGCAACAATTGTACTATCACCATACTGTTGCAACAATTGTACCATCACCATATTGTTGCAACACTTGTACTATCACCATACTGTTGCAACAATTGCACTATCACCATACTGTTGCAACAATTGTACCATCACCATACTGTTGCAACAATTGTACCATCACCATACTGTTGCAACAATTGTACTATCACCATACTGTTGCAACAATTGCACCATCACCATATTGTTGCAACAATTGTATTATCACCATACTGTTGCAACAATTGTACCATCACCATACTGTTGCAACAATTGTACCATCACCATACTGTTGCAACAATTGCACTATCACCATACTGTTGCAACAATTGTACTATCACCATACTGTTGCAACAATTGTACTATCACCATACTGTTGCAACAATTGTACTATCACCATACTGTTGCAACAATTGCACAATCACCATACTGTTGCAACAATTGTACCATCACCATACTGTTGCAACACTTGTACTATCACCATATTGTTGCAACACTTGTACTATCACCATACTGTTGCAACAATTGTACTATCACCATACTGTTGCAACAATTGTACTATCACCATACTGTTGCAACAATTGTACTATCACCATACTGTTGCAACAATTGCACCATCACCATATTGTTGCAACAATTGTATTATCACCATACTGTTGCAACAATTGTACCATCACCATACTGTTGCAACAATTGCACTATCACCATACTGTTGCAACAATTGTATTATCACCATACTGTTGCAACAATTGTACCATCACCATACTGTTGCAACAATTGTACTATCACCATACTGTTGCAACAATTGTACCATCACCATATTGTTGCAACACTTGTACTATCACCATACTGTTGCAACAATTGTACCATCACCATATTGTTGCAACACTTGTACTATCACCATACTGTTGCAACAATTGTACCATCACCATATTGTTGCAACACTTGTACTATCACCATATTGTTGCAACAATTGTACTATCACCATACTGTTGCAACAATTGTACCATCACCATATTGTTGCAACAATTGTACTATCACCATATTGTTGCAACACTTGTACTATCACCATACTGTTGCAACAATTGTAGATTTATTCACACTTGTACTGATTGTATTGGTAATATACTGATGTATATTAGTATTTGACCACAAACAGCTACAAAGCATCAGTGGTTTGTTCAGTGTTACACCCCTAGACGTAATACATCAGGACTTTATCAACCATAACACACATCAGGCTTGTGCTCACTGTAACAGCCATGCATCAGTTTCATCATGTAACTTAGCCTATCAAAATCTATGTGGCTTATCCTGCCTCAAGTCTGAGATGGATGGATGGATGGATGGATGGATGGATGGATAGCACGATAATGCTATGATTCTATATGAAAAGTTTGAAATATTTGTGTGTTCAAAATTAAAACTAAATCAATTTTACCTAATTTAACTTTTGACACAAGCCTTACCTGGTTGATCAGACGAGGAAGTGAAACTCGATTCCCTGGACACGCCTGCAACACATCATCACAGATCATCACATCAACATAGCATCCTCGGCAATCTTATCTCCAAATTCTATGTTCTTATACTTTTGACCCATTCATACCAATTTTGAGCCCGATTCGATGGACACTTTGCCAAATAGCCATTCAATCATATTAGTGTTTGTTCATTTTGGAAACAAGAAGTTTTATATCCAGTAGTGGACCTGGTATGCAATCTCATTTGTTTGTTTGTTGTTTTGTTGTTTAACGCTGCACTGAACAATATTCCAGCTAAATGATGGCGGTCTGTAAATAATTGAATCCGGAAACCACAATCCGGTGATTGATTATTTTGAGTATCAATATACGCAACTGGGATATGATGACATGCATCAACCAAAAAGGGAGTCTGACCACCCAAGACCAATTCTAATCAGATCTTCACTGGGGGCATACCATCTCAAATACAACTGGCAACATCTTACAGCATAAAAACTTTCCTAAACTTTATTGTTACTTTAAAATTATCTCTTCCAGCTAACAGTCTTCTGATTCGATTAAAAATACGAGACCTCAATTATGAATGCAGATAAACTGCTTTCAGAGGTGGGTGAGGTGAAATGGGGTCTAACAACGTGTTCAAGATAATTGCACTGATATAGCGACTTGCATGCACGTGTGTCTGTAGCTGCTTGTACTAGTCCGGACTAATGCTGATTTTGTAGTGCTAGTCCACTGAGATCAGATACTAAGCCGAGTAGACCAGTTCCTGTTTTATCCCCTTAATCCGAGCACCAGACAGGGTAACAACACCTCCGGGGATTGATTCCCAGACTGTCTGCTCTACCACTAGACCATGGTGGCAGTCTGCTTTCAGAAGAGTCCATTTGTTTGGCTGTTGATTTCAAACTTAAGAGCAAAAGAAATTCTGTGATAAGAGAGATGGGTCCAGGTCATGTATCATCAAAGAATGGAGATATGCTACCGTGGACAATGGAGGATGCATCTGCACATCGGACAGCATAGATTTTAGCGTGAAATGAAGGGACGTGTGTGCTGCAACCTGATTGGTTGAAACTGTCATTAAATGGGATTCAAAGCCTGGACATCTTTCGCACTTTCCTCTGTTTATGAATACATTTCTGGACAAATAACCTATTTCTCAATCCCATATCAGAAAACATGCCATTCAGCTTGGCAAAATGAATATCACATTACTGGTAATCAAATAATAAGTTGGATCAGTATTTATCAGAACTACTTCAATTTAGTTGGGTTTTTCTCATATTCTGCTAGTCAGCAGAGTTCAGTTGTCACGGAAGCATGTATTCTCATCCACTGTATCATGATGTCATAGCATTCCATGGTGATGTCATAGCATTCCATGGTGATGTCATCACATTCCATGGTGATGTCATAGCATTCCATGGTGATGTCATAGCATTCCATGGTGATGTCATCACATTCCATGGTGATGTCATAGCATTCCATGGTGATGTCATCACATTCCATGGTGATGTCATAGCATTCCAGAGTGATGTTATGTCCGTCTCACAACGTTACAGTTTCCATTGAAAGAGTGTGCTTCAGAATATGACTGATAACTTCTTAAATTTACAGTGATGATAAATATTTCAGATTTATAGGTTTTATTGAGAATTTGATGTCCAGAAAGTTTAACCTTTGAAACCTCTAACTAACGCTATCAGTTCCAAAACAAATTACCGGTACTGGGCATCAAAACTGAAAAAAACACAAATCTGAGTACACACGATTCTTATCTCCTTGTGAGTCCATCACTTTATTATTCAAACACTTCTGGGAAAATGACTTGTATTACAAAGCATTCAAACAAATGGTGACAGTTAACTCACCCTGTTTCAAACAGGAAAATAGCTACTTGCCATACATCGTTAACGTTGGGCAGAATGTTTGGGTGAGTGGTCGAGTGCCTAACATTTCCCTGATACCCAGTGAATATGCTGCATCGTACCGTCATTAACTGAGTAGCAATAGCTGGGTAGTAGGCATCTCATAACTTACTGGACTTGAAGTTGGATGTACCGAGAGGAACTCGCAGTCTGCCAGATGCCATGTCCATGTCCCAGTCAGAGGCCTTGTCTGAAGGATACAAATACAGATATCTCCACACCACTTTGCTTGCCATAGCCAATGTTTAGCATTCATCTTGGTCTGGATGTTCAGGTTAACTTCTAACTAACTGTCAACACCTTCACTATACGTCAGTTAATCAGATGATAAAAATCTGTTGCAGGATGGGTGGCTATTAGGTAAAAAAAACTCATTACATTCAAGGTTAAAATAATTGAAATGTGATATCAAAAATCAATCCCACAATTTCACGTTTTTAGTGCTTCCTGTAATGAGTATGTGATATCCTATGAACAAAAAAGAATAATTTCTGTAGACAAGGTGAACATTATTCTGCCAATGATTTCAGATTCTTATTGAAAATCACAGCAAAACAATTCAGCAAATTTATTTAAATATCTTGCTTTGGTTTATTTTTGGTTAATGCCCACAATATTCCGACAATACAAAATCAAGCTTGGACCAGACAATCCATTGAACGATGTTGTGAGCAACGTCGTCGGGATACGATGACACACAATCATCCAAATCACTGTGTCTGACCACCCGATCTATCCGGTTGCCTCTTATGTCCAGCATAAGTTGTTGGGGACATATTCTAACTCAGAAGCACCCGAGTCAAATTCAATGAAACAGTCACTGAAGCTGAAAAATAACAGGCTTATGTCAGGCCCCAGTATTTAGATACAAGGACAGGCTTATACCAGTGTGGCCCCAGTATTTAGATACATTTATACCAGTGTGGCCCCAGTTTACAGATACAAGGACAGGCTAATACCAGTGTGGCCCCAGTATTTAGATACAAGGACAGGCTTATACCAGTGTGGCCCCAGTATTTAGATACAAGGACAGGCTTATACCAGTGTGGCCCCAGTTTACAGATACAAGGACAGGCTTATACCAGTGTGGCCCCAGTATTCAGATACAAGGACAGGCTTATACCAGTGTGGCCCCAGTATTTAGATACAAGGACAGGCTTATACCAGTATGGCCCCAGTATTTAGATACAAGGACAGGCTTATACCAGTGTGGCCCCAGTATTCAGATACAAGGACAGGCTAATACCAGTGTGGCCCCAGTATTCAGATATAAGGACAGGCTAATACCAGTGTGGCCCCAGTTTACAGATACAAGGACAGGCTAATACCAGTATGGCCCCAGTATTTAGATACAAGGACAGGCTAATACCAGTATGGCCCCAGTATACAGATACAAGGACAGGCTTATACCAGTGTGGCCCCAGTATTTAGATACAAGGACAGGCTTATAGCAGTATGGCCCCAGTATTTAGATACAAGGACAGGCTTATAGCAGTATGGCCCCAGTATTTAGATACAAAGACAGGCTTATACCAGTGTGGCCCCAGTATACAGATACAAGGACAGGCTTATACCAGTGTGGCCCCAGTATTTAGATACAAGGACAGGCTTATACCAGTGTGGCCCCAGTATTCAGATATAAGGACAGGCTTATACCAGTGTGGCCCCAGTTTACAGATACAAGGACAGGCTAATACCAGTGTGGCCCCAGTATTCAGATACAAGGACAGGCTTATACCAGTGTGGCCCCAGTATTTAGATACAAGGACAGGCTAATACCAGTATGGCCCCAGTATTTAGATACAAGGACAGGCTAATACCAGTATGGCCCCAGTATACAGATACAAGGACAGGCTTATACCAGTGTGGCCCCAGTATTTAGATACAAGGACAGGCTAATACCAGTGTGGCCCCAGTATTTAGATACAAGGACAGGCTTATACCAGTGTGGCCCCAGTATTCAGATATAAGGACAGGCTTATACCAGTGTGGCCCCAGTTTACAGATACAAGGACAGGCTAATACCAGTGTGGCCCCAGTATTCAGATACAAGGACAGGCTTATACCAGTGTGGCCCCAGTATTTAGATACAAGGACAGGCTAATACCAGTGTGGCCCCAGTATTTAGATACAAGGACAGGCTAATACCAGTATGGCCCCAGTATACAGATACAAGGACAGGCTTATACCAGTGTGGCCCCAGTATTTAGATACAAGGACAGGCTTATAGCAGTATGGCCCCAGTATTTAGATACAAGGACAGGCTTATAGCAGTATGGCCCCAGTATTTAGATACAAGGACAGGCTTATACCAGTGTGGCCCCAGTATTTAGATACAAGGACAGGCTTATACCAGTGTGGCCCCAGTATTCAGATATAAGGACAGGCTAATACCAGTGTGGCCCCAGTTTACAGATACAAGGACAGGCTAATACCAGTATGGCCCCAGTATTTAGATACAAGGACAGGCTAATACCAGTATGGCCCCAGTATACAGATACAAGGACAGGCTTATACCAGTGTGGCCCCAGTATTTAGATACAAGGACAGGCTAATACCAGTGTGGCCCCAGTATTTAGATACAAGGACAGGCTTATACCAGTGTGGCCCCAGTATTTAGATACAAGGACAGGCTAATACCAGTATGGCCCCAGTATTTAGATACAAGGACAGGCTAATACCAGTATGGCCCCAGTATACAGATACAAGGACAGGCTTATACCAGTGTGGCCCCAGTATTTAGATACAAGGACAGGCTTATAGCAGTATGGCCCCAGTATTTAGATACAAGGACAGGCTTATAGCAGTATGGCCCCAGTATTCAGATACAAGGACAGGCTTATACCAGTGTGGCCCCAGTATACAGATACAAGGACAGGCTTATAGCAGTATGGCCCCAGTATTTAGATACAAGGACAGGCTTATAGCAGTATGGCCCCAGTATTTAGATACAAGGACAGGCTTATATCAGTGTGGCCCCAGTATACAGATACAAGGACAGGCTTATACCATCGGGTCCCAGTATACAGACACAAGGACAGGCTTATACCAGTGTGGCCCCAGTATTTAGATACAAGGTGAGGTGAGGTGAAATTGGGTTTAACGTCGCGTCCAAGATTATTGCACTTATATAGCGACGTGCATGCACGTGTGTGTGTGTTGCTGCTTGTACTATTCCGGACTGATGCCGATTTATAGTGCTAGCTCACTGAGATACCATGCCGCAGTTTAACATGAATACCCCACTCAGACACAGTATACTGACTCCGAGCCGACCAGTCCTTGTTTTAGCCCCTTAATGCCGAGCGCCAGACAGGGTACCAACAAGTACCATATTATAACGTCTTTTGGTATGGCCCGGCCGGGAATCGAACCCCGGACCCCAGACCTTCCGCTCTACCACAAGACCACGGAGGCGGTCCTTAGATACAAGGACAGGCTTATAGTAGTGTGGTACCTACCTGCCTCTAGGTGGTCCTCCTTACACTCATGCAGCAGTCCGATCAACCATTTCTGCTGCTTCATCAGACACTCCCAGGCCGGGTCTCCATTATACTCTAGGCTGATCAGGTATCTGTGGTAGTATAGGTTCTGCATAAGTAGCTATCCACCACATTACAACACCCTTCTCTCCAACAATCTTAGTCCACACAAACAAGCTCTCGCAAGTAATACACACACCAGGCAGTCCTTGCACTATAGGGTACTTGTCACTGGCACACATGCTCAAGCATGGATACATCTTTTTGGAAAAGTTGGGGTACATCTTGTAATTTGGCAATTTGTATTCAGTAAATAGTTTTGTCAAACTGTTGTAATATGTTCTCATTTAGTATGCCCAATCACCTTTCCAAATGTATGAAGATTCAGTATGCTTAACATAAAGGCACTGGGACAGGCTTGAGGTAAGGGGACAGACTATTCCCCTACATACCCACAGAGAGACAAGCATCATGTAGGGGGACCTACTATACCTGAATCCCCACAGAGAGATAAGCATGATTTTAGGAAACAGACTATTACCCTAAATACCCACAGAGCAACAAGCATCACATAAGGGGATCTACTATACCTGAATCCCCAGAGAGACAAGCATCACTTAAGGGGATCTACTATACCTGAATCCCCACAGAGAGACAAGCATCACTTAAGGGGATCTACTATACCTGAATCCCCACGGAGAGACAAGCATGAGGTTAGGGGACAAACTATTCCCCTAAATACCCACAGAGACAATCATCTGGTGAGAGGACAGACTATTCCACCCCCTCCCCCACCTCTCAAACATCCATCTCCAACACCCATCCCAACCATGAGCTACTCCAGGTGTGGGAGGATGTATGGGCTGACCTGATGAGTTTCTTCTGCTCCTCCAGGCTGATGGTCGGCTCCAGCAGCTTGTTGTGCAGCATCATTCGGAAATCACTGATCCTCTTCTCCACCTGCTGGTACACTGCAGAACATAGAACAGACTCGGTGTACACTGCAGAACATAGAACAGACTCAGTGTACACTGTAGAACATAGAACAGACTCGGTGTACACTGTAGAACATAGAACAGACTTGGTGTACACTGCAGAACATAAAACAGACTTGGTGTACACTGCAGAACATAGAACAGACTCAGTGTACACTGCAGAACATAGAACAGACTCGGTGTACACTGCAGAACATAGAACAGACTCAGTGTACACTGCAGAACATAGAACAGACTCGGTGTACACTGCAGAACATAGAACAGACTAGGTATACACTGTAGAACATAGAACAGACTCGGTGTACACTGCAGAACATAGAACAGACTCGGTGTACACTGCACAACATAGAACAGACTCGGTGTACTCTGCAGAACATAGAACAGACTCGGTGTACACTGCAGAACATAGAACAGACTCAGTGTTCACTGCAGAACATAGAACAGACTCGGTGTACACTGCAGAACAGACTTGGTGTACACTGCAGAACATAGCACAGACTCGGTGTACACTGCAGAACAGACTCGGTGTACACTGCAGAACATAGAACAGACTCGGTGTACACTGCAGAACATAGCACAGACTAGGTGTACACTGCAGAACATAGAACAGACTCGGTGTACACTGCAGAACATAGAACAGACTCGGTGTACACTGCAGAACATAGAACAGACTAGGTGTACACTGCAGAACATAGAACAGACTCGGTGTACACTGCAGAACATTGAACAGACTCGGTGTACACTGCAGAACAGACTCGATGTACACTGCAGAACATAGAACAGACTAGGTGTACACTGCAGAACAGACTTGGTGTACACTGCAGAACATAGAACAGACTCGGTGTACACTGCAGAACAGACTCGGTGTACACTGCAGAACATAGCACAGACTAGGTGTACACTGCAGAACATAGAACAGACTCGGTGTACACTGAAGAACATAGAACAGACTCGGTGTACACTGCAGAACATAGAACAGACTCGGTGTACACTGTAGAACATAGAACAGACTCGGTGTACACTGCAGAACAGACTCGGTGTACACTGCAGAACATAGAACAGACTCGGTGTACACTGCAGAACATAGAACAGACTCGGTGTACACTGTAGAACATAGAACAGCTCTCAGTATGACCAAGTTGACTGTATAAGTAACAAGGAACTCTCAATGCTCCAAATCTGGTCATATGTCTTTTTCAGAAATCAAACATCTTACCAAAAATGTTTTTTGCACTTTTACCAAAATCTTAAGGTGGAAAGTTTTACAACTGTCAGGGTTTTGTATAACAGCACATCTATTTACAGAACCAATTCTAGCCCAAATGTGACACACAATTGATACAGAATAGGAACCTTACCTTTCTTAAACACACCAACTTCAGTGTCTGCAAACAGAGATTTAGCCTTCTCGTAGTCGTTGATCACAATGTTGTAGTCGCCCTGAAACCAAAAACATTAACTGTTGATCTTATCACTGCCTGTGTCGCCCTTGGAGAAATCCTACTAGTCATCTTATCACTGCCTGTGTCGCCCTGGGAGAAATCCCACTAGTCATCTTATCACTGCCTGCGTCGCCCTGGGAGAAATCCTACTAGTCATCTTATCACTGCCTGTGTCGCCCTGGGAGAAATCCTACTAGTCATCTTGTCACTGCCTGTGTAAGCCTTGGAGAAATCCTACTAGTCATCTTATCACTGCCTGTGTCGCCCTGGGAGAAATCCTACTAGTCATCTTATCACTGCCTGTGTCGCCTTGGGAGAAATCCTACTAGTCATCTTGTCACTGCCTGTGTAAGCCTGGGAGAAATCCTACTAGTCATCTTATCACTGCCTGTGTTGCCCTGGGAGAAATCCTACTAGTCATCTTATCACTGCCTGCATCGCCCTGGGAGAAATCCTACTAGTCATCTTATCACTGCCTGTGTCGCCCTGGGAGAAATCCTACTAGTCATCTTATCACTCCCTGTGTCACCCTGGGAGAAATCCCACTAGTCATCTTATCACTGCCTGTGTCGCCCTGGGAGAAATCCCACTAGTCATCTTATCACTGCCTGCGTTGCCCTAGGAGAAATCCCACTAGTCATCTTATCACTGCCTGTGTCGCCCTGGGAGAAATCATGCCTGTGTTTTCATGGTAACCATCCATAAAATGATCAAGACAATACAAAACGTTTTTTGACATATAAAGAAAAAAGAAGAGCATGTTTTGTTTTCATAAATCATGGTTTCTGGTAGGTGCACTAGTGTATGTTACATCGTGAACACCCACCCTCTGTATGTTTCTCTCCATGTTGAGAGGCAGGTAGAAGAGGAACTTGAACTTCTGCAGGACGCTGAGGGCGCTCCTGGTGGAGTCGGCCTTGTCCTTCCTCCCCAGCACCTCCTGGAACAGCCCGTCCGCACACGACTTGGCCTCTGGTGTCAAACATCAACAGTCATAGTAGTGAGTATTGTTTTAGTTGTCTGTTAATTTGTTGTTTAAAGGGGAAGTGTACACGCAAAAATCACTTTCTTTCTTTTTCTAAACAAAACGCAATTTTAGAATTAATTAGTATCTGTGTTTGAAAATATACACTAATTTTTTTTCACAGTGAAAGTAGGAAGCTCACAATAGTGTTAAAATGATATGCCGTTATGAGGCCTTCGTTTTACGAGCGAAATAGGCCTGAGTTATCCCCCTTAGATTATGACGTAATTGGTGCCAATTCAACTGGGTCCCTGTATTTTCTCAACGCAAAAGATATCAAGGACCAGTTTGCGGTAAAACAACATGGTCTACGACACACTCCGGCGCAGTAGTGACTCAGCATAACGCAATTCTGGCTGGCATCTGAGACGCTAGAATCACAAAACTGTACCTACACCACGGCTCTAACAAAGCATGATGACGTCATAATGTTTATCAATTGGCACCAATGATGTCATATTGCAAGGGGCATAAGCCATGGTGTTTTTGTTATGGAAATAGAACACTTGGTAAATGTGAAAAATATAAATCGTTTTAATGCAAAAATATGTTAATTAAATATGATGTTTTTATATTTTTGTCTATGACACTTCTATGTTAACACTTTTAATGTGGAAAAAGTACAAGAAAAATTGGTTCATTTCCGTGTGAACTTGCCCTTTAACGCTGCACTAAGCAATATTCCAGCTATATGACGGCGGTCTGAAAAGTAATCGAGTCTGGACAATACAATCCAGTGATTGACATCATGAGCATCGATCCACGAAACTGCGATACGATGACATGCATCAACCAAGTCAGCGAGCCTGACCACACGAACCTGTTAGTCACCTCTTACAACAAGCATAGTCTCCTTATGAAGACCTATTCTACCTCGAGTCTTCACGGGTTGAGTATTGTTTTAGGTTGATGTCTGCAACATTACAGAATCCAAACAGAGGTCAACTGTTACAGAACGTCTTTGATCTGTCTAGAATTTTCAAACCTGTGGGTAATCTCAGTTTGAATAGGTCCCCAGAAATCTATGCTTGTCAGAAGAGGATCAAGTGGTTCAGAGGACTTGGCTGATTGCATGTAATATCAATCATTGGTTTCTCTAGTCAGACTTGATTATTTAAATGTTGCACGCTATGGCAGGCACTTTGATGTATTGAAACTGAGCCTTTCTTTGTGAACAATGAATGGATAGCTTGAGGCGGAATTAACTAATTGCCCAAATAATACCATCAAAATATGATGACAAGCAGGCATAAATTTATTTCTATATTTCTTAAGACGAGTAAATCTACACCAAGTAACAAGTGTTTGTTTTGGAGAAGGAAATTTGAAAACTGTCACAATATTTAAACCATTACATAAGTCCTGAGGATAATTGAAAAAAAACACTTCTGTTGATAATCAAGTATGGACCAGACAATCCAGTGATTTGTACGTCACACACTGCAACATTCCAGCAAGATGACAGCAGCCAGTTAATAAACAAGATTGGGGACCTATTTACCCGGGAATCCACACAGGGAGACAAGCCGAGGTTGCTGGGGACCTATTTAGTCTGGAATCCTCACAGGGAGACAAGCCAAGGTTGCTGGGGACCTATTTACCTTGGAATCCTCACAGGCAGACAAGCCGAGGTTGCTAGGGACCTATTTAGTCTGGAATCCACACAGGGAGACAAGCCAAGGTT
This sequence comes from Haliotis rufescens, assembly GCF_023055435.1. Classification (NCBI taxonomy): domain Eukaryota; kingdom Metazoa; phylum Mollusca; class Gastropoda; order Lepetellida; family Haliotidae; genus Haliotis; species Haliotis rufescens. The sequence goes on from NW_025963879.1 coordinate 22,882,421, forward strand.
GCTGGGGACCTATTTACCTTGGAATCCTCACAGGCAGACAAGCCGAGGTTGCTGGGGACCTATTTAGGCTGGAATCCTCACAGGGAGACAAGCCGAGGTTGCTGGGGACCTATTTAGTCAGGAATCCTCACAGGGAGACAAGCCTAGGTTGCTGGGACCTATTTAGCCTGGAATCCACACAGAGAGACAAGCCTAGGTTGCTGGGGACCAAGTCTAGCCTGAATCCACACAGGGAGACAAGCCTAGGTTGCTGGGGACCTATTTAGCCTGGAATCAACACAGGGAGACAAGCCTAGGTTGCTGGGGACCTATTTAGCCTGGAATCCACACAGGGAGACAAGCCTTGGTTGCTGGGGACCTATTTAGCCTGGAATCAACACAGGGAGACAAGCCGAGGTTGCTGGGGACCTATTTAGTCAGGAATCCTCACAGGGAGACAAGCCGAGGTTGCTGGGGACCTATTTAGCCTGGAATCCCCAGAGGGAGACAAGGCTAGGTTGCTGGGGTCCTTTTTAGCCTGGAATCCACACAGGGAGACAAGCCTAGGTTGCTGGGGACCTATTTAGCCTGGAATCAACACAGGGAGACAAGCCGAGGTTGCTGGGGACCTATTTAGTCAGGAATCCTCACAGGGAGACAAGCCGAGGTTGCTGGGGACCTATTTAGTCAGGAATCCTCACAGGGAGACAAGCCTAGGTTGCTAGGGACCTATTTAGTCTGGAATCCACACAGGCAGACAAGCCAAGGTTGCTGGGGACCTATTTACCTTGGAATCCTCACAGGCAGACAAGCCGAGGTTGCTAGGGACCTATTTAGGCTGGAATCCTCACAGGGAGACAAGCCGAGGTTGCTGGGGACCTATTTAGCCTGGAATCCACACAGAGAGACAAGCCTAGGTTGCTGGGGACCAAGTCTAGCCTGAATCCACACAGGGAGACAAGCCAAGGTTGCTGGGGACCTATTTAGCCTGGAATCAACACAGGGAGACAAGCCTAGGTTGCTGGGGACCTATTTAGCCTGGAATCCACACAGGGAGACAAGCCTTGGTTGCTGGGGACCTATTTAGCCTGGAATCCCCACAGGGAGACAAGCCGAGGTTGCCTGGGACCTATTTAGCCTGGAATCAACACAGGGTGACGAGCCTAGGTTGCTGGGGACCTATTTAGCCTGGAATCCCCAGAGGGAGACAAGGCTAGGTTGCTGGGGTCCTTTTTAGCCTGGAATCCACACAGGGAGACAAGCCTAGGTTGCTCAGGACCTATTTAGCGTTGAATCCACACAGGGAGACAAGCCTAGGTTGCTGGGGGCCTATTTAGGCTGGAATCCACACAGGGAGACAAGCCTAGGTTGCTGGGGACCTATTTAGCCTGGAATCCCCACAGGGAGACAAGGCTAGGTTGCTGGGGACCTTTTTAGCCTGGAATCCACACAGGGAGACAAGCCTTGGTTGCTCAGGACCTATTTAGCCTTGAATCCCTACAGGGAGACAAGCCTAGGTTGCTGGGGACCTATTTAGCCTGGAATCCCCACAGGGAGACAAGCCTAGGTTGCTGGGGACCTATTTATTCTGAAATCCCTACAGGGAGAAAAGTCTAGGATGCTTGGGACCTATTTAGGCTGGAATCCCCACAGGGAGACAAGCCTAGGTTGTTGGGGACCTATTTATTCTGAAATCCCTACAGGGAGAAAAGTCTAGGATGCTGGGGACCTATTTAGGCTGGAATCCCCACAAGGAGACACGCATAGGTTGCTGGGGACCTATTGACCTGGAATCCCTGCAGGGAGACAAGCCTAGGTTGCTGGGGACTAGTCTAGCCTGGAATCCACACAAGACTTATCTGAATGAAGTACTCACGCATCAGCAGCACAGCATAGGAGTTCATGCAGTCGCCACGAATATCATCTGCGGAGAATTTCTCATACATAGCTGAAACATAATGTGGCCCAAATCAGTCTCATACTTAGGTTCTTACAGTCTTCTAATTTTTCAGCATTTTTCTCAACAAACATTAACCAATTAATACATAATTAAATCACTCATAAGTGCATCATAAAAAATTACTGAGTGCAGCAGAGGCATTTGCCCAGTCTGCAATATACCACTCAGACATCACCTCACACTAACATGTACCCACATTTCCCCACTCAGACATCACCTCACACTAACATGTACCCACATTTCCCCACTCAGACATCACCTCACACTAACATGTACCCACATTTCCCCACTCAGACATCACCTCACACTAACATGTACCCACATTTCCCCACTCAGACATCACCTCACACTAACATGTACCCACATTTCCCCACTCAGACATCACCTCACACTAACATGGACCCACATTTCCCCACTCAGACATCACCTCACACTAACATGGACCCACATTTCCCCACTCAGACATCACCTCACACTAACATGTACCCACATTTCCCCACTCAAACATCACCTCACACTAACATGTACCCACATTTCCCCACTCAAACATCACCTCACACTAACATGTACCCACATTGACATTTCCCCATTCAGACATCACCTCACACTAACATGTACCCACATTTCCCCACTCAGACATCACCTCACACTAACATGTACCCACATTTCCCCACTCAGACATCACCTCACACTAACATGTACCCACATTTCCCCACTCAGACATCACCTCACACTAACATGTACCCACATTTCCCCACTCAGACATCACCTCACACTAACATGGACCCACATTTCCCCACTCAGACATCACCTCACACTAACATGTACCCATATTTCCCCACTCAAACATCACCTCACACTAACATGTACCCACATTTCCCCACTCAAACATCACCTCACACTAACATGTACCCACATTGACATTTCCCCATTCAGACATCACCTCACACTAACATGTACCCACATTTCCCCACTCAGACATCACCTCACACTAACATGTACCCACATTTCCCCACTCAGACATCACCTCACACTAACATGTACCCACATTTCCCCACTCAGACATCACCTCACACTAACATGTACCCACATTTCCCCACTCAGACATCACCTCACACTAACATGGACCCACATTTCCCCACTCAGACATCACCTCACACTAACATGTACCCACATTTCCCCACTCAGACATCACCTCACACTAACATGTACCCACATTTCCCCACTCAGACATCACCTCACACTAACATGTACCCACATTTCCCCACTCAGACATCACCTCACACTAACATGTACCCACATTTCCCCACTCAGACATCACCTCACACTAACATGTACCCACATTTCCCCACTCAGACATCACCTCACACTAACATGTACCCACATTTCCCCACTCAGACATCACCTCACACTAACATGTACCCACATTTCCCCACTCAGACATCACCTCACACTAACATGTACCCACATTTCCCCACTCAGATATCACCTCACACTAACATGTACCCACATTTCCCCACTCAGACATCACCTCACACTAACATGTGCCCATATTTCCCCAGTCAGACATCACCTTACACTAACATGGACCCACATTGACATTTCCCCATTCAGACTTCACCTTACACTAACATGTACCCAAATTGACATTTCCCCATTCAGACATCACCTTACACTAACATGGACCCACATTTCCCCATTCAGACATCACCTTACACTAACATGTACCCACATTGACATTTCCCCATTCAGACATCACCTTACACTAACATGGACCCACATTTCCCCATTCAGACATCGCCTTACACTAACATGGACCCACATTTCCCCACACAGACATCACCTCACACTAACATGTACCCACATTTCCCCACACAGACATCACCTTAGACTAACATGTACCCACATTGACATTTCCCCATTCAGACATCACCTTACACAAACATGTACCCACATTTCCCCAGACAGACATCACCTCACACTAACATGTACCCACATTTCCCCACTCAGACATCACCTCACACTAACATGTACCCACATTTCCCCACACAGACATCACCTTACACTAACATGTACCCACATTGACATTTCCCCATTCAGACATCACCTTACACTAACATGGACCCACATTGACATTTCCCCATTCAGACATCACCTTACACTAACATGTACCCACATTTCCCCACACAGACATCACCTTACACTAACATGTACCCACATTGACATTTCCCCATTCAGACATCACCTTACACTAACATGGACCCACATTTCCCCATTCAGACATCACCTTACACTAACATGTACCCACATTTCCCCACACAGACATCACCTTACACTAACATGTACCCACATTGACATTTCCCCATTCAGACATCACCTTACACTAACATGGACCCACATTTCCCCATTCAGACATCACCTTACACTAACATGTACCCACATTTCCCCACTCAGACATCACCTCACACTAACATGTACCCATATTTCCCCACTCAGACATCACCTCACACTAACATGTACCCACATTTCCCCACACAGACATCACCTTACACTAACATGTACCCACATTGACATTTCCCCATTCAGACATCACCTTACACTAACATGGACCCACATTTCCCCATTCAGACATCACCTTACACTAACATGGACCCACATTTCCCCATTCAGACATCACCTCACACTAACATGGACCCACATTTCCCCACTCAGACATCACCTCACACTAACATGTACCCACATTGACATTTCCCCATTCAGACATCACCTTACACTAACATGGACCCACATTTCCCCATTCAGACATCACCTTACACTAACATGTACCCACATTTCCCCATTCAGACATCACCTTACACTAACATGTACCCACATTTACCCATTCAGACATCACCTTTCACTAACATGTACCCATATTTCCCCACTCAGACATCACCTCACACTAACATGTACCCACATTTCCCCATTCAGACATCACCTTACACTAACATGGACCCACATTTCCCCACTCAGACATCACCTCACACTAACATGTACCCACATTGACATTTCCCCATTCAGACATCACCTTACACTAACATGGACCCACATTTCCCCATTCAGACATCACCTTACACTAACATGGACCCACATTTCCCCATTCAGACATCACCTTACACTAACATGTACCCACATTTCCCCATTCAGACATCACCTTACACTAACATGTACCCACATTTACCCATTCAGACATCACCTTTCACTAACATGTACCCATATTTCCCCACTCAGACATCACCTCACACTAACATGTACCCACATTTCCCCACTCAGACATCACCTTACACTAACATGTACCCACATTGACATTTCCCCATCATTGGTTTTTCCATTACATCAACACTTCCCCTCACGGACATAACCCCACGCAGTCAAGATCAATATTTGCCCACATCAACAAGAAACAGACAACTCTGTGAAAAACAGTAAACCATGGGAGTTGTGGGGTATTTCTCACTTTTCGCAGGGAAAGGTCATGTTGGGATTTGACAGTGTGGGAAGTTGACAGTGAGGGATTTTACCTGGACACAGAATAACCAAAACAAAACATGTATGAACTACATAATTTCCCCATCTCATTACCAGCTTTATTTGGAACTGCATTTCATAACCAGGTGTGAGGCAGGTAGATCAATGGCTGATTGCATTTGCATTGTACATTATACAGGTGTAACAAAGACAACACAGTCGACTGGCCACACCTGACAGATGGTCTCACCAGGTGGCCACTGCTCCAGGTGATATCAATATTCAGCTGGTCAGCCACCTAACTCCCATCCTAATCGCCTACCACAGCAAGCATGGGGCCTATTCAACAAAAGGCCTCCCAGAGGGCATTGTGATACTGAGTTGTACAGGGACACCAGGTATTACGTCCTTCATGCATTCAAATTGACTGGAGGCAAATGATTAACATTGAGAGTCCTGTGAAACAGCAAAAATGATGGCTGTTTGAATCATCAAATGTATCCAAATTGTAGACTAAAGCTGTATTAGATTTAAGGCAGTTATATGACAGTAGTGACATTCTTGGAAATTAAATCAAGTAAAGCATGCTACCTGAGATGCCATGGTAAACTCTGCTTATATGAAAGCATAGGACCTCACAAAAGGTTCAGTTATATTCTTACCAACTTACATGACAAACTTTCAAGGCAATCTAAGATGGCTGTAAGGTTGGATCGGACAATTGCAATTGGCCCCTCAGATCGCTGGCTAGCTTTACGCTGCATATGAGCTAGCCCTGCCTTCAGGTCTTCAAAACTAACAAGGAAAGATACACACATACTCTTTAGTGTACATACTAGGGCTGGGACGAGTCCGAATTTACTACCCGGGTACCCACACCCCTATTACCCGATACCCACTGTAGGTCTCAAGAGATAGGTACAAAATGTCCGATTGGGTATTTTTTAACAGAGCACTGGCAAAACATATTTAGATACATGTATTAAACATTCTGGTTATGCATACACTGAAGTTGACTCAAGTTATATCTTTATTAAAAGATATGAAAAGTCAGAAAAATGGGTGCATAGTCAGAAAGAAATGCAAACATTTGTGACTTGTAGTGTAACCATAGAGTTCTAGATATTTTCTGTCATTAAACAATAGATCACGTGACTAATCACGGGTTCGGGTGGTCCTGTGGGTACCCGGGTCCTACTCAGTACCCATCCGACCCGGGTACCTGAGTTACCCGTCCCAGCCCTAGTACATACACATTTAGTATACAGACTAGTGGTGGGACAATACACCAATGCATCAGTGGATCGCAATTTTTCACTTCTCGATACAAGTATCGATCACAGTTGCACACTAAGTAAAACATATCAATTCTGACCTTATATGTTTGCTTTAATAACTGTTCCACTAAACACTAATAGTGAAAACATACATATTTTCATTTGTTGTGCCATACTTCACACTGCTAACTGTAAATCATCAGTGTGCCAGGTATTTGGCCATCCTGTCTATGAAAAAGATGGCTTGCGCAACAAAAATATGGGGCACATGCTAGTATCGCCTTTGGCGAGGCAAATACCGATTAACGGGACAAGGTTGATATTTCCCATATTAAAAAACATGAGTGATGAATTCTATTTATCATTTTCACATTTTTGCTTCCAAATTAAGGAATAATTGCATTAAACATTAACATCAGCAACTTGTCGAAATCTTACGTATAGATCGTGCGTAGTGATACATGTTTTCCATAGCCATGTAAACCAAAATAAACAATTCGCTGAGAAAAAAAGTTCCTCGGATTATTTTTAACAAAATACTTGAACAGACTTTTGCAGAATAATTGAAACTTTAATAACGGTAACAACAACGATTCTGTGTAATCTGATTATATCTCTGGTGTAACTTCACTTATAATATATAGTTTCAAATCAAACCGCTCGCTCTTCCGGTTATCTAATTTGCATATCTAATTTGCATACTTATGTCATTGGGGTATGACATACATGTTTTTATGTCATAAGCTTATGTCATGGATAAATGCTTAAGTTAAATGATAAATCATGATACGTATCAGATCGCACAGTTGGAGTATGGTCCCAGCCCTAATACTGACATATTCCAGGATGAAGACATCTAAACAACATCATTTTTAATTGCAGCTTATCAGTTTCATACATACCATGAAACACATTCAATGATCATTTATATTTCCAGATGGCATAAAAAATACAGATTGAGCGAGTATGGTTTTATGCCACTTTAAGCAATATTCCAGCAATATCACGGCGGGGGACACCGGAAATGGGCTTCACACATTGTACCCATGTTGGGAATCGAACCCGGGTCTTCGGCGTGACGAGCTACCTAGGCTACCCAAACACCCCTAAAAAATAGAGAATTTATGTAATTTTGTGATGTGGCAAACAATTTTCATATGAACATTTCTACAGGGTTTAAACTGCCAGTGTAGTGGGCATGAGATTTGTTTCAACTTATGCAATGGTCAGAAATATTTTGAACTTATAAAGTGTTTCACCTCCATTCAAAGTTTCATAAAATTTTATTTTGTAATTTATGAAAATTCATTTTTGTGCCACTAAAACATATATAGAACATAAGACAAGAGAAAGCATAATATTGAAATCGTAATGATCCCAAATATACATTCCATCAAATGAAATTAATCATTGGAAACAAATTATTTTTTAAACCATGTATCTTGTCTACATGTAAATATTAATCATAGTTATCACAAAGAATGTTATATTTTTAATTGAAGTAAAGATACTACATAGCTGTAACAATACCTTGCATTTTGGTGGTTTTCCAGCAAGTACCACTCCGGCGTAAAGTTTTCTAATGAAATATTCCCTGATGCTGAATTGAAAAGAAGAACTCTATAGAATCGTCAAAAAAAACTTATATGGATATGCAAATGCATCATACATCATATTAACCAGGTGTGGGTAATGTGGATTATACGCAAGTAGAAAGCAATTCTGTCTAAAAAGACCTGACAAAGATTAAAGGCAAAGAAACTATAAAACATGTATGCAATATTGCTAACATTACAGTAATATAGCCTTGGATGCAAGAAATAGTGCCTAGGCTAGTTAACCTGTGGTTGATAATGACCATTGTCAGTGTACACACATACAGCCAAGCCATATTCCAAGTTTGACTACACTACAAGCTCATTCAAACAAATTGTTTCCCCTGGTGAACCCTGAGTGGACCCAGACCACCTAATCAAAATGAAGGATGCTTTCTAAAACAATTCAGTTTCATTTCTTTACCACCTTGATTCGGAGATTTTGATTTTAGCAAAAAGAAACTGTCACAGAAATCAAACATACACTTGCTAGTACAACCTTTTGGGTGCAGATGCCATCGCACTCAGAAACAACATGATGTACACAGTATCCACAACAATATACGGTAATAGTGAATCTTTACTTTTTGCATTTGGAACTGTCTGATTATGTTCATTTTTTAAATCAGAAATGAGATCTGCTGGTCTGAATGCTTCACTCACTCATACCAAAAAATGCAGAAGACTTGACGCTGAGTGCAGGAGTCCTAAGATCTGAGACTGAATTTAATGCTAAGATGGGCACTAGGCATGACCTGCAAGATCTTGACAAACAATTCTGAACACGGTTAAAATAGGCTACTCACCCTCAGGAAACATCTCCAACAGTTCTTCCTCATTAATCTTGTTTCTGAAATGGATGCAAGTGTGAGTGGGTGGGGAAGTCTCAGAGTTTGTTCCAGCTGATGAAAAGGTATGGCCCTTCATACGTTCATTCCAGTGAACAAATTGGGACATTTCAGAATAGGGGGAGGGTTGGGTCAAAAATATGTAAAGGAAACAAAAGGCATGAACTTTTCTCATAACAGAAGGGTTTTACGTGATGCACAAATGTGATTCCAGTATGCACAAATGTTGAGAATGGATACAGAAAAAAAAGTATTTACTGCGTCCCTAGGGATGCACAATAATATTCACTGTACCTACAGTGTCAAGAGCAGTTGTGGTTGTATGTTAATTCATCCATGAATCATGACCACTGTCCACATTATGACCGATTCATTCCAGCCTCCAGTTGTTTTGCTGATGCTTAAAAAAATAAATTTAAAAAATTGTTACTTACCTTTCCCCCTCATCTGAGATGCCAAGGGGATCATCTTCCTCTCGGTCTGTGAGAGGAGACGATGCACGACCATGACGGAGATTGGAGGGAACTGTCTGAGATTCATCAGTCCAAAGTGCCGTTTCTTGAAGAGGGCCTTCAAACAAACAAAATATTATGGTAGCCAGAAACCCCTGTTCATATGGTCATCGATACCAGGAATTTAACTGGGAAATTCCATTTCTGAGCCTTGAGAACTCTCCATCATATTTTTTTCTTTTGGTTGGGAACCAATATTTCATATTTTTTTCAAACAGAATCACTTTAATAAACAAAAATGCTGTGTTATTCACCTGTCTGCAAAAAATATCCTCGAAATCCCACAGTACAGCTACCAATTCCACCACTGCGAGTGACGACAATCACATCTCCCTTGCCTTTTCCCGGACCAGTGCGAGCAATGATCTTGCTGGAGGTCTTCCACTCAGCAGACAGAATGCAATCCATCCCACAAATCCTCAGAGCTAGGAAAACAGGCATAGCTCACGTAATAATAAGTCGCATTTGGAACAATATCAACAGCTTGTTCAGTGAGTGAGTGAGTGAGTGAGTGAGTGAGTGAGTGAGTGAGTGAGTGAGTGAGTGAGTGAGTGAGTGAGTGAGTGAGTGAGTGAGTGAGTGAGTGAGTGAGTGAGTGAGTGAGTGAGTGAGTGAGTGAGTGAGTGAGTGAGTGAGTGAGTGAGTGAGTGAGTGAGTGAGTGAGTGAGTGAGTGAGTGAGTGAGTGAGTGAGTGAGTGAGTGAGTGAGTGAGTGAGTGAGTGAGTGAGTGAGTGAGTGAGTGAGTGAGTGAGTGAGTGAGTGAGTGAGTGAGTGAGTGAGTGAGTGAGTGAGTGAGTGAGTGAGTGAGTGAGTGAGTGAGTGAGTGAGTGAGTGAGTGAGTGAGTGAGTGAGTGAGTGAGTGAGTGAGTGAGTGAGTGAGTGAGTGAGTGAGTGAGTGAGTGAGTATGGTTTTAGCAATATTCCATCAATATCATGGCGGGGAACACCAGAAATGGGCTTCACACATTGTACCCATGTCAGGAATCAAACCCGGGTCTTCAGCGTGACGAGCGAATGCTTTAACCACTTGGCTACCCGACTGCCCCATATGTTCTACTGGGGAAAAGAGGCTAGTCTGGAGAGGTCACATCATGAGCTATGATCCATGCATCCAGAAAACATCATACAATCAGCCAGACATTTTAACCACCACTCATATTAGATGTTACAGCAAGCATGGTATATTGGGGACCTTCTCCTTCTGAAGGATATGTCTTAAATTCAGTGTGATTGTGTGAATTTTAGTCATGGGTGTTGGCCTGACTTAATGACTCATGTACTGCTATATGTACCAAAATATATTGCGAGCGCTCATCAGCCATTTTGTTAAATGTTGCTATGGTTACAATGCATGCTTAAAAGACACATTATATACAGGAAGCTGGATGCGAAAAGTTTCACTTTTTGATCACATGAATTAGTTGCTAATTTCTGAATCATATAATTTTTCATTTTAATTGTCACTTATGTAAACTTGACTAACAAGATGAAAACTGTGATTTTGAAAAAAGCAATATACCAGTATTTTCCAAGCATACTGTGATACGCATTCATTAGTATTTCAAATCGAGATATACCAGTCAAACAGCACACCTCTATGGGATAATGAGGACCATCTCGGCCCAGAGATCCCTAGTGACTTTGTATGTCTCAAATGTAGTGTGATTGTGTTTGCTGCAACAGCAATCAACAGCAATCTATAAAGTGAAATCTGACTTCATGCAGACAAACCAGCAGTCAAAGATGTAAACACTGATCCATAAAAAACATAACTGGAGTATGAAGACACACACACACAATCATGATATGTGGTCCCTTATTAAAGTTTTCAGCAATATTCCAGCAATATCGAGGCAAGAAACAAAACAATTTGCTGGAAATTGAAGTCAGGTCAGAAGCGTGGTGAGCCAATGCTTCCACCACTAGTCTACCCAAACACTGCCTCATTCAATATTCAGTTATTTTGTTCTTATGTTTTACAGATAATGGAAAATTTAAGAAAACTTACCAATGAAATCTTTAGGATCAATTCCTAGGTTCTCTCCCCTGATGGTTATCCGAGTTCCTGGGGGACCCTCCTTTGGGGAAACCCCCGTAACAAGCGGAGCAGAGTCTCCCGGCATGCTTGATGACAATGATTATCTCCCTTGCTGTCTCATCACTTGAAGAAGAATGAAAGCATAGCAACAAACAGTTTTAAAAACTCTTATGAAAATGTAGGTCCTGACATGTGTGAGTGAGTTGGATTTAAATTTAAAACAGTACTCCAGTTTTATCACGGCCTGTCAGAAGAATATGGGAGGAAAGCTGACAAACCTAGAAACATTATCAAGGTGAACCATGATTCGAACCCTCAATAATAGGTTTCCGGCGTGCCCAAGGGACACAAGTCTGCAAAGCGAATTGCGGCGCCTTAGAGAACAGACTACCCCTGTCCCAAGGTCCTGACATGACCTCTGCTAAAATAATAATTATGTCATATCATTATGAAATATAATATCATAAACATAATGTAACATTATGAAAATGTGACTATCTAAGGGATATCAATCTCAGACAGATTGGATAAACAGGGTGCCGTTTCACAAAAGCCTCTTAGCGCTACGACCTCCTAAACCACGTCGTAAACCATGTCATAACTTTTAAGGCCGTTTCACAAAGACCTCTTAGTTTACACTACATCGTAAAATCACCCTAAATCTACGACAGCCCTAGGGCTCTCCTAATGTAGTTACGACCTCGCAAATTCAAACCATCATGGCGACACATGCATTCCTTATTGAAATTATTTACAGAAATGGTATCAGGAGAGAACATGTTTTCAGGGACAGAAGCCGGGCATTAGATGTTTTAGATGATATTGATTTGATTTCGCGATATCAATTCCCGAGACATGTCATCATTGAACTGGTGAATCAAGTTGTTTTAAATTAAGGAGAGTCTTTGGTCCCCATGGTTTGCTCCAATAGTAGTGGAACCTGGGGACCCCTTAAATGTTACCTTTCAACATTACGTTTATGACAAGGACCCTTTGATTTCATGCTTAATTTCAAACACTGTTAAGCCAATTATTAAAAAGGTGAAGTATTTCAAGGTACCCATGGACTCCTGAACAAAACATTCAACCCTGCATAACATAACACCTTCCTTGTTATCGTTTCATTATTATGTAACAACAGAAGTCATTAAATAGTCACCACCTTATTGGCCAAGATCAATTAGATCTTAGGGGGACTAGGCTAGGGAAAATTGGCAGTCTTAGCAAGTTTGATTAAAGTTATCAAGACAGACACTTCTTAGTTTGTGTGCAAAATAAAACTGTATAAAGTATATCAACCTGTATCTGTTGATATTTTTCCAATCATACTCTATTTCGTCGGTAGTATATCTAGTAAATAGTACAATCTATTTGCGAGGTTTCTATTGATTATCTATAAATGCAGATAATGACATATGTTCCAGAATATCCTCAATCCAGTATGATGACCCTTGTCTCACAATTCTTATAACATTTCTCGATCTATATCGGAAAACAGTACAGTCAGTGACAACTATCTTCCAAATTCTGCATGTTGGCCTGTAAAGGTCTTTTTCTGTTATCCATCAATCAGATTTTAATACTCTTTAAATTTGGTTTGAGTGACATATCCATCAGAAAGTCAAGCCACTTGGCAAAAATCTTTTTGTGGAATTCATCAACATCTCGAAACTGGTATCATTATCAACTGCCTCTTGATGTTTCTTGAACGGCACATAAGTAATTGTTATGCTGTGCAGTAATTTGATTCTAACATTTCTTCTTTAATTTTGGAACTTTTCTATATCACTATACACCATGTCCTGTTAAATAGAATCAAAACAGTCAATAACCAGTTTGACTTGGCCCAGTTTTGAGTTTGAATATCAGTGTTGATTCTATCACATCCCTGTGTTGCAGTTCTGTGTAAACTAAGATGAGGGTGTACATATGGTTATTAAAGTAGAAGAAACTGTTATCATTTTAATGGCTGTATGAGTAGTGACCAAATATCAGAATACTGCAACAAAAATGAGTTTCCTCCCTTAATGTTACCAGACAGGGTAGTCATCTTCATGGTCGGTATACTAGGGCTGGGACGAGTCCAAATTTACTACCCGGGTATCCACCCCGCTATCACCCGACCCTACCCGGGTAACGGCTATAGGTCGCAAGAGTTTGGTACAAAATGTCCGATTGGAAAGAGTTTGAGTGTAGCCCTGGTAAAATGTATTTAAATATATGTATAAAACGATCTGATCATGCATACACTGAAGTTGACTGAAGTGTTATTTTCATTTAAACATATAAAGGTCAGAAGCAATGGGTGCTTAGTCAGAAAGAAATGCGAACATTAGTGACTTGAACTGTAACCATAGAGTTCTAGATATTTTTATCATTAAACAAAATATCACATGACTAACCACGGGTCCGGGTAGTCTTGTGGGTACCCAGGTCCTACTCAGTACCCACCCGACCCGAGTACCCGAGTACCCGAGTTACCCGTCCCAGCCCTAGGGTTTACCCAGCATTTTGCTCCAGTTATCATCACTTTTTAACATGAACATACTAATTAGACCCTGTTAAGTTTGCGTAAGTTTGCGTGAGTTTGCGAGTAGCATCGAGATAGACATCCAAAACAACTACAGCGGAAATACAGAGTCTGGTGCTACACAGAGACAATGTCTCAGTTTCAGACATGGCACTTCTGAGAACATCCAGTCTAAAAGTCTGGGCACAGGACATGTATCTAATATTCTATACCAAAGAACTCACAGACATAGCTATATAATATTAGTTAAATGGTTCTGTGTTCTGGGAATGAGCAACAGACTGTGTAGCATAGAACATTCCTCTTAGTCTATTCTTTAAATAATGTCAATTTGGACGTGCATCAGAAAAATGTTATTTTAGACTTGTATTAATGTATGACTGACTGAAAATGTAACAAGAATAAATACAATCAACATTTCTTTACTAGATTGTATCGGGGATTGTTTTGATTCTATCTTCAGTATACAAATGAGGGGGCACGGGTGGCCCAGTCGCCTGAGGTGCCGCGATTCGCTGTGCAGAGCTGTATCCCTTGGGCATGCCAGAAACCTATGATTGTGGGTTCCAATCCCGGTTCGCCCTGATTATGTTTCTAGGTTTGTCAGCACCATACCCGTGCTCGTGGGTTTCCCCGGAAGTGGTATACGTCTGAGACCTGCATCACTTCAGGCTTTCCTCCAACATTAAGCTGACACGCCGTGATATAAATGGAATACCGTTAAAAGCGGTGTTAAACAAAACTCACTCACTCCCTCAGTATACAAATGGAGGCTGACATCACTATATTTGTATTTCATCCAGTGAAGATAAACAATGTGATAATGTAAAAAAGTGATATTTAATATAAAGAAGAAAATATAATCGTACACATGAATGAATCAAAATCTGTCTGTCTGAGAAAGCTATTTACATTCTAATGTCAACTGAGAATGCGATACTGTACTATAGATCTAAGTCTCTGTGCCTATAGTATACATATGATTTATCCAAGTGAGTGATAATAAATCGCATTGCAAATTTTAGGCATTTTGTCGAGGACGAAAGTCTTCCCATTTTGGCATAGCTTACAGCGATATAATATCCATGCGTTCACATTAAAAAGCATACCATAACACCTTGTGTCTTCTGTCAGAGAAACATCAACACCTTCGATGTCCGGAGTAGGCGGCGCTCATGATAAGGGGAGTAACTCTAAATCGACAAGTGCGTGGAGACAAACTGAATGAAACGTCGTAAAGGCATCAGCGTTCAGAGGAGATTCGACATATTTGCCAGTGAAAAATATACAAAACAATTATATCGTTCGTTCCACTCACAGCAAGAAGCGAAGATTGCATTAGTTTCAATGCTAAAACGTAACCGTTGAGTTCTAAACCGGACATATTTCTCACATCTTCATGTTATATATCGTCTAATAAGCGCCCACTGCGATATCTGCTAATACATTGGCTCGTGAACAATCCCAATTAGCACCCTTTCCGATTGATCAATGTACAAAATACTTATTTATTCGCTGATAATACGCACTCGTGTGTTAAATGCACCCTTAAGTATGGGCAATTAAATTCTGGAAAAATATATCTCTCCTATATAAACATTTCAGGCTGTCAGCATAAACCACGACATTTATCTTTCAACTCTGTTTTTTTCGACAAAATTATATTCTAATAAGAGCCCCCTATTTCTAATTTTGAGAGCGCCCTGGGCGCTTATTACGTCGAATACGGTATATATGTTTTTGGACATTATATGTTTTCGGGAGGGTATATGTTTATCGCGACCACTCGCGCTAAAACGTAAGGTGTGGCGTCACACAGACGTTGTAAATACTCAGATGATGTCTTCTTTTTTAAGATAAAGTTGTCGTTTATAAGTGAGTAAAATGTTTTACGGTTGTTCGTATGATTAGCCCGAAAAACCCATAACACGCGGCGGTGGGGTGCTGAAGGAGATTTGGTCAAAACGGCCCCACGTCAGGGCGGCCTCAAGACGGGCACAAAAACTCCAAACGGCTACAAACCCATTGCCAAAACGGCAAAAATAAGTCTTAACGCTCACAGGTAAAAAGTCAAAATGGCCATGATAATAATAAATGCACATCCAATGACACTACAAAATAAGGCCTTCAACCTCAAGCTGCAGTCCATGAGTCATTATTTTGAACACCAGTGGCTTTACAGCAGCATCTTTTCAGTCTCAAGCTGGTCCGTTTTAATCAGTACTTGCAGAATCTTAAGCGTTGGCGCGTCACCAAAAACCTGAGTTCGATTCCGCATATGGTTGGAATGTGTGATGCCGATTTCAGGTGATCCCCGCCGTGATATGGCTGCATGGGATATTGCTAAACGCAGTGTAAACCACCACTCGCTCTACTTATATGCATAAAACGTACAACGACTTTGTAACAAAGATAAAGTGAATAGCAGTCATCGTTATGTGATGTGAGGTGAAATGGGGTTTAACGTCGCGTCCAAGATTATTGCACTTATATAGCGACGTGCATGTACGTGTGTGTGTTTGTGTGGCTGCTTGTACTAGTCCGGACTGATGCCGATTTATAGTGCTAGCACACTGAGATACCATGCCGCAGTTTAACATGAATACCCCACTCAGACACAGTATACTGACTCCGAGCCGACCAGTCCTTGTTTGAGCCCCATTCATGCGAGCGCCAGACAGGGTAACAACAAGTACCAGTTTTTAACGTCTTTTGGTATGACGCGGTCGGGGATCGAACCCCGGACCTTTCGCTCTCCGGGCGGACGCTCTACGACTAGACCACGGAGGCGGTCGTCATCGTTATGAACATAATAATGATGCTGATGTATAAAAAGACATATACAACTAAATCATTTGGTGTCATGTAACAACAAATTTACTAATTAATGGCTAACAGACACAATTTGTTTCCGGAATTAAGTCCATTCCTTCTACTATCTTCTGTGCACCCACTTCAAAAATACCTCGCCCACGCTCACCCCCAACCGTATCCTCTTGCTATAGATGTAGCATACACCTTGCAACGGTTCTTTTCACAACCAAATACTTTCCACGACAATGCTTCACTTTGAGGATATAAGTTGAAATGGGTTTTTTCTACCTTTGGGTTTTCATGGGTACTGTCTTAAGCGACAGTGAAAAAACAACCCTTAATTTGGGCGCTGAGACACGGCTGATTGGTCTTTGTATCTGGTTGCTCATAATATCAATCACTGGTTTGTCTGGTCCAGACTCGAGTATTTACAAACGGCCCTCGTATAGCGGAAACATTGCTGAGCGTTAATACATTGATGTAGATAAAATTATGGCCATGACTTTAACCTGTCTGGGAATGTTTTACTATTGCAAAAACGTTTTGTAAATTCCAATCCATAATTGTGGTTCAACAGTGTGAATTATCACTCACTGTTGCCATGGTGCTGCTTTTGTCAACCCGCCTGATTGTAAAGGAAAACTCTTAGATCAAATTTCATGTATGTCCTTTCATTAATAATATGTAGAAAAATCAATCGTTCACCTACACAGTCGGAGTGTGGAGCGAGATTAAATCGTTTTCAAATTAACCGGTTAAAATTGAGCAAGAATTCAATATTCCCATACATATATAAACATATCATTGCGGATGGGATATAAGTGACGCTGTTCGCACAATTAACCTAAATACTTACTTAACACAATGAACTTTAACTTTCAGTTTGTTCTACATATTGAAATAATGCAACTTAATGCCCTACTAAAGTTGTTTGAAGATGTATAGAATTATGTCGATAATTTTGTTACATCCATTTTGGTGGAATAGAGTTAAATGGTCACCTGTTTTATAATAGAAACTATCATTGAATACAGTGGATATTGTAATTATATATACATCGGTATGTAAATCAAGTTTTTTTTGTACCAATTGAAGTTGTTGGTACACTCGCCTCGATCGACGCTTATGGCGCATTTCACAGGTTGCAAAAGTAATAAAATGTTATATTGTATCCATTGCTCCAATCTTTCGAAGGTATTTATTAATGCCAACTGCGCGTGTCACGTGATGATGTTACTTCCGGTGGATTTGGTGACGTCACGTGGCGTTGACATCATCAACACATTCACTACATTTCGCCCAAGATGTCGTACGCATATTTATTCAAGTATATCATTATAGGGGACACAGGTAAGACTCTTGTTCAATCGTTGGTTTCACAGCAATATGTCAGCTAATATGCGTTATAATTTTCCTGATTGTAGCTTCTGTTCGCGTTGTACTGCGTCGATTATATTCTCTACCAGAGCATCCATGATCCAAAATGGCGATGTGTAATGTTTTGGTTCACAGTTTCGACATGTGTACAAACTTCCGCATTACGTTTCAACTTAACGTCATGTCGCCATGCAAACGTTTGTTTATTACTTGAGAAACAGTGCTTTAATAAGTGAGTGAAATGTTTTTTTAGTTTGGCGTCGTGAAGTCTTTTTCCAAGCAATGCAAATTAGCCGATCATAATGAGATATGGACCAATCTACAGACCACAGTTCAGAAAGTGTCATATCGCTACATGTGAAAACGAGTCATATGTTAAAAATGGACTGCGCCACTGAACATGGTTAATATGTATGCAACTATTCCACTAGGTTGTTTTAGGTGTTGGGTTAATAATGTGATTTACTTGGGTAGTGTATCTATGTCTAGGCCTATGTATCCATGATAAACCAGAATATGTAGATCCTTTGTGGTCAGTGGTTGACTTGTGGTCAGTCAACTGTTACAAAAACGACTGGGTAACTGTAAACAAGTTATCGTACAACCAGTTAGAAAAGGGTGAATGTGAGGCAAGATCTGTTTTATAGGACAGTAAATCCTTTCACATATCTAGAACATTATGTGTTTGTTCCCAGTTCTGAATGTCTGTAAACTGTATTCCTCTTTACAGATATCTTGTCAAATATCATTGACACTATACATCAGAAAATTCTATTACAGCAGGAAAGACCTTCCTTTTCTGATCTCAGTTTCAACAAAGTTGCTTTGCTTTTATACACCATAAAGTGTGTCGTGACTGTTCCGAGTGTAAGGGAACAAATCACTTTTTTGGCTTGCATTAAAGTTCTAATATATATATGCTCACTGTGAAAGGTTAGAAAAATCTTGGAAAAGACAAACCTCAGATATTTCTTCTTATCTCCTTGTACATTTTTGTACATGTTGTAATGTCTAAAGAAAATGGTGTGTGGTATTTTGGTTTTAATAGTTTGGGTCAAGGTGGTGAAGTTATAAAACACATCTATAATCATGTAATCGTGGTTATGTGCTACTGCATTATATGTTTTCCAGCTGTATTTGAGACAAAAAATGATAACCAGAAGAATACTGGTAACACTCCTTATTTTATCAAGTTATTAACACCATATACATATGATGTTTTACAGACAGCTGATTTTATGGTTATTAACTGTTGTTACATGCTCTATAGTCTACAGATGTGACATTGCCCACCAGGCATCATGCTCAAACAAGCACATGCATAGTCATACTTTCCTTCTCTAATGTTTGTTGATATACAAATGCCAAGCAGTAGTTACAATGTCCACTGCAAATAACTTGTTTTCATCTTTTACAGTTTTACATTGATTTGCTTATGGTCAGATTTTGAGGCTTGTTTAGTGATTAATTTATTCAGTAAGTTAAAAAAAACAACAGTTGTTACTGTAAGAGTCAGGCCTGATGGTTCTTGGTTTAAAATTATTATTATATCAAGTCGATATTTGCTATTGCTTCAATCATGAAGATTGCTTTATTTACATAGTTGGTCACAAATTGGTGTGAAATTGAATTGTAAGCTTAATGTGTTATTCAGGATTATCAAAATCTTGTTTGAGAGTCTTTATAGTCTTTTTGAAGTTGGATTAATCATGACAAGGAATATTATTGTGGATTAAAAATGTTTGAGTGCCCCTTCTTGTGCCTACATTTAGCGAAGGGGCAAAATGTAGTCCTGAAATATTTCTGTATAATAAAGAAGTTGTCATCTATTATAATGCTCATTGTCAACGTCATGTTTGATACTTATTAGGATAGAGAAAACCAGGTATGTTTCATGGTTGCTTAGTAATGGCTAAGATCTATTTGTCCTTTATTCATGATGAAGCAAATCCGTGGTATAAAGAGGAATCATTGAACTTGAATGGAAATGTACTTTTGTAGTATTAAACATCAACCATATGTGTTATTGTTAGAAATTAAGGGTTTCTGGGGTCCTTGAGGTTTGCATGCTATAGTATTTCAGGTTCACTCTAAGAATTTTCTGACATGGGCCTTTGTGTGAAAATTTCATATGTTCCAGAGTTACAGCAGAATGTTAAAATGTGGGCCTTTTTTTAAATTTAGGGACGAAAAGCACAAGGCCCCACTCTAGAATTATCACTGGTATTTTCATCTATTTTCATTTTTAACATCAGAGTTATGACATTGAGAATTATCCCTTGACTATCATTCTTAATTTCTTACACTGTCAAACTGATACTGTAAATATAAACAGCCATGTGGGGCGGTCGGGTAGCCTAGTGGTTAAAGCGTTCGCTCGTCACGCCGAAGACCCGGGTTCGATTCCCGACATGGGTACAATGTGTGAAGCCCATTTCTGGTGTCCCCCGCCGTGATATTGCTGGAATATTGCTAAAAGCGGGGTAAAACCATACTCACTCACTCACTCACTCACTAAACAGCCATGTGAATAGATATTAAGAGTCATGATCAGTGTTTTTGAAATCATTTCAAAACCCAACAAAAGAGCATGGCAGGTGAACCATAAATGTTGCCTGCCCATCTTCAAAGCTACCAAAGTTATTCAGTCATTATAAATATGAAAAAATCATGTCTTGATTCCGTTTTAGTAATCCTAACAGTTACTTGACACTCCACGAGGAGTTATAATGAAACTGAATACATAAGTTGGCTTAAAATTATCTGTCAGACATTTGAGGCAGGTAGAGGAAAATTTCATGCAGCCCGACAGAACAGTTATCAGCCATGGGCAGGCAATTATTTCGGGCACTGGTCATGATAAATGTAAATAGATCGTAAATGAAATGAAAACACTTTGTCAGCTTACATTAGGTGCATGGAAAAGAAGAACAATGTGGATATTGTAATATATAAGTGAGAATATTGTATGGAAGATTTGGATGTGATCCGTAATGTGAGTGAACATGTTTTCATTATAAGGACAGCTGTTTAAAGTTGGGCTTGCTGACCATGTGCTGGCTGTGATAGTACAGCTATAGCTTATCTGTTTGTATGGGCATGTTCTGATGAACATGATAAATATCTGTATGATGTCATTCCAATTTGATAATGTTGAATCAAATTTATTGTCATACATGGATGTTTATCCTGTTCCGGTGAATTCCTCATACGATTTCCCTGTTGTATTATAAAATTATTCCTATTATTGTATACATTCATGCTGTTATAACTGATCAAATGTAGATCATTATACACCAAGTTATAATGCTAATAGCATGAATAGTTTGCTTGTTTAACGTTTTGGTTATTCATGTTCTGTTAATTTCTTTGAAAGATGTAAAAGAGATTCACATAGGAAAAACTAATGTGTCAAATCAAGTTTTTGATATTTCTTTTCAGGTGTTGGAAAATCCTGCCTGTTACTGCAGTTCACAGACAAGAGGTTCCAGCCTGTGCATGACTTGACCATAGGTAAATAGATCCCACTGCGGATACTTTTCTAGAACTCACTATTAAGTGTCATGGAGCATGTTCATGCAAACATTTCTTTGATAAATTCTGTTTTATCGCATAAGTGAGTGCAGTCTGAATGGCCTGTTTTGAAATACAAGCAAACACATACCTTATTGTCTGTGTACCATGAATCCATACTGTTTGTTATTAAATGAAGATTATTTTGCTATACTTTGGCAAATTGTCATGACTAAACCATTGTATTTTCAACGAATGAAAACTTACACCTCAAGACAGTTTCTGGACAATAATGAGCTGTTAATTAGTTCTGAGATGTTAAATGTTACCTCACTCAGTGGTGATTCTGGGAAGAATTGGTCCCCAGCAACCTGTTTGTCATACAACACGACCTGTGAAGATCCGGGGTAGAATAGGTCTTCAGCAACCCATACTTGCCGTAAAAGGCAACTATGCTTGTTGTAAGAGGCGACTAACAGGAGCGGGTGGTCAGGCTCGCTGACTTGCTTGATGCATGTCATCATATCCGAATGGCATGGATTGATGTTCATGATGTCAATCACTGGATTGTCTGGTCCAGACTTGATTGTTTACAGACCACCGTCATAAAGCTGGAATATAGCTGAGTGTGGCGTGAAACAACAATTAAAAGAACAACAACATCATACAACACAACTTAATGGATCAGTTGGTCAGACTTGGTAACTTTGTTGTCATACCTTGATGACATGGATGATTGTTCATGATATCAGTCACTGGTTTAATTGGCCTTGCCACAGTTATTTACACATGATCACCTTTGACTGGAATATTGTTTTGTGACCTCAAACATCATCAAAAGTGACTAATTTACGTACATATTCCTTTTTTTAAACATAAAAATAATGGGCCTAGGTGTAACACTGGTCTTATGTGTTGTCATTTGGATCCAGGTAGGTGGTAGTGTGGCACTGCTACATTTTACATTGTGATGAAATGATGAATACGTGTTTGTCTATTTTCTATGTCTCCACGTTAATGATAATCTGTTGTTTTCTCATGCATTTGAATTTGAATCCTGTATTTTCAAGAGTCTTTTTCTTTCATAGGTGTTGAGTTTGGTGCACGTATGATTACCATCGATGGGAAACAAATCAAATTGCAAATATGGGATACAGTAAGTATGATGCTTAACATGTGTAGTGTCAATCAGTATTCTGTAGTCTCATCATTACCATAACAGTAACATGGTGACAGCAAACATGACACTATTAACTGGTTTGTGTTATATGTATGCTTGTGTAAACATGGTAAAGAAAGACATGGTCAGGAACACCTCAATATACCTAAGCACTCCACTGAATAAAAGTAAGATTTAATTAGGTTAAGCCATGTTTGCCAATTTTAAAAAGAGATCAATGACCAGTATTTAGTGCAAGTTACTAACCTTAACTTCCTAGTACAGAAATCAGCTGGCCATGAGTCAAGTAAATTTGTGTCTGTAGGTTAGTGAGATCATCTAAATTAGTCCAATTACACCACAATCTACTGAAAATGATTCCATGAGACAAGTTTGGAAGTTTAGTCTTAAAGATTTTTATACAAGATGTAGTAGATTATCATCACAAATGATTAGGCATCCACATGTCAGTCGATTTATGTTGTCAAGTTTCAGTTTATAATTCTGAGCTCAAGATGAGCTGTGTTTCCGTTTAAAATATGCAAAAAACAATCACCATCACCTAATCAATTTTGAGCTGCTTGCGTTCAAGTACACATGAACAATTTAATAAAGCCCAGTACTGTAGTATAACAACACTGCATAATTACCCAATGTAGCTTTTCAGCTTGCGTATCAGTATTTCTTTACAGATCTTATATACATATTGATCGAATGCAAGCAACACATGTGAACTCAACTCAGTGAATAAGACAAAATAGCGTAACATTAAATGGTATGTATTGGTGTTGTAAGCTTATACAGCACATTATGGCTTCCTGTGAACAGGTGCAAATTACAAGTCAGCATTTTAAGCAGAATTATCTGAAGAATATAGTTAACTCATTGGTTAAAAAACACTCAATAAGCTCGACTCAAGGGAGTAAAGATATATTTATTACCCAAAGAAAATGCAAATACTAAATGAGAAGGATTTCATGTGAGTAAATACGCAATAGCTCAAGCAAGAGTACTGATCGTGGATATCATGGGACTGAAAGTTGCCATAATATTCCATCTGCATAAAGTAAAGGTGGATACAACATTGCCTACAAATATTACCATGATGACTTTATGCTGTAAAACTCCCTAAGTATGTGGCAATGCAGTTAACGGTATTGAGTTTAGGTTGTCATTTGGCCATGACTTGCCACTCTCAGGAACCATGGTGTTTGCTGCTAATCTGATATTTCAACCCAAGATTGTTCCTTAGTTTGAACTGTGTCGTGTGTATGTGTATCCATTGATCAATAGTCACACGTCCTCATTGTCAACTTCACGCTCAACCTGTCACATCAGCCCAGCTGTTGATGCTGGGATGGCAGACATCTTTCCTGATCTCATAATTCTTATCTTCTCTTTTCGGGCATGCTTTGGAATTTCTGTGGTCAAATATTGCTTGTTTAATTATAATATGGCTGGCTATCGATACAGATTATAGCGATTGATAATCGTTAACTAAATAGCAATCAATTATTGATAAATATCGGATTGGTAACTTTGAGCAAAAATTCTGAAAAAACATCTGAAAGAAATCAATATATTTCACCCAACTGATGAGTGGTGCCACATTTATGCATGGATTACTTTGGGGACATTTGAGATACAACAAAAACATTATTGACAATAGCAAGTCTGTTTTGGTAAATCTAAAATATAATTGACAATAGCAAGTCTGTTTTGGTAAATCTAAAACATTATTGACAATAACAAGTCTGTTTTGGTAAATCTAAACTTTATTTCATCACAATAGTTTTCTTAAGATATTATCAAAGACACAATTTTGCTATTGATAATCGTTAATATTTCTTCTCATCAACGATAATTCTGAGTTTCAATCTTTTTTTGCCAGACCTAATTTATAATTTATGGCATATTTAGTATGATAAACATGTTGATAATGACATTGTGAAATAATGTTTTTGAGCTGTGGCAGCAATTGTTCTGGCATTTCGCTGGGAGGAAGTAAATTGTAGCAGTTTCTTTTGTCAGTTTGGCACACATGTTTCAGATTCACACCATAACTGTTATGATATTGAACGTCCTGTAATCGAGCCAGGATGAAATTTATATCAGGATGTCTGACACATGATACATACTTGGACCCTGACCAATAATTAACTGTGTACCCCCTGATGCAGTTGTTAAGACAAACTCTAGACATGGTTGAAAATATTAGTTACTGTTGGATTCAATATGAGAAGTTTGGAAACATCAGTGAAAGTCATGACACTATGGCATCTTTTTAACACTAAAAGGAAATAAGTACTAGTATTTATTTCAAACGCAACAAACACAAATTGCCCCTCTTGAATGGCTTTCTATTTTAAGGTTATCATTATTTGGACGACTTGAGTGAAAAGTGTTTGTTTTCTCCGACATGTAGAGGTTGTACAGGAACATATAGACAGATTTATTATGAGCATGATGAGAGGCATTAAAAGATTTGAACCAAGTTTATATATTTTTTCTGATTTCAAACTGTATTTTTATTTGTTAGAAGCAACTTTTTCAACCACATTTATGTTAAATATTTGCTGGTGAATTTCACCAGTATAGCACTTGTTACACTTATGACTCACAGAAAGGTCAGTGACTCATTTGGAGACAAATCAACATGTGCAGCTAGTTTATTCATGGAACATGATGGCTAAGGAGTGTCAAATGATATTAATAGGCTGGGTAATGTCAGTGGTACATTGGCATATGTATATTAGGCACAGGTGTGTTTTCTTGAAGCGTCAAAGATGGCAGTAAACATGAAACTACAGCTAATATTTCCATGTGAATATGATGAAACTGCCTGGAACATGAGAAATATCATTTTTAACATGAATCATTATTTTGTTCCTAAGAATTCTATGTAGTTTATTGATTTGAATCATATAAGAATTTGTAATGGGGAAGAGTCAATGTAGTAAGACACTTTTGGTCCCAATGACCATGCACTGACAGATGTAGTAGGTTTCATAAAGTGGACGAGTCACTCAGAATTCCCCAAGCTTGTCTGATGCTGGTCCTATTGGGTATTGATCTACCTATTCCTGACCAGATCACTTACGATGTATTTTGATATTGGTAGGGCTATAGGGATTACTGGCTCTGCTGAAGAGCTGATATGATATGATGTATTGCACGGTCTGTGTAAGCCATGAAATGTGACTGTTTTATTTTTATTTTTGTGGGTCTGACAATCCTGTTAATTTTAAATAAGATATGTGGATATTATGCGTATACTAAAGTTGTATTGATCTGCAGACATAAATAGGCCCTCTATTACTGACTGACAAATATTAGAATATTTCATCAATTTTACATCATTTTATTTTCAACAGAAGTAAAAAACCCTTTGCAGTCTTAGATCAGTCTATTACTTTTGCAACGTTTAAGAATGTGCATGGGTATATATTAGAAATCATTTCCTGTGTGAAAAAAATAATTGTGTCCAATAACCACTCTAGTAAATTGTAACATTTTTCAACTTATCCTGCATCAATACTTCATGCATCTAATGCTTGTTCTTGACAGAAGAGCTGTGTTAGGTCTGGCTGAAGAAGTTGTTGGTGGCTAATCCCATCACACAGCTCCCACGTGACTACGGAAGTGATGATGTCACCTATCATCACATTACTGCTGTCAAGCCCAGAGACAAGACCTGTTTTTGAGTCTCTGCATATGCTATTGAATCCTTTGAGTGTTTCAACACCAATTGTAATTCTTGTGTATTGTTATTGTGCCTATGGTTTGTGACTTCATATCTTTCATATGATTTATGCTTTAGCATTAATATCTATTGCCTGGTGTGGTGTTTACCACGGTAAATATCAGACGTATTGTTGTTTCAATCAGCCATTTTGAATTCACCTTGTTGTCACTTATTGTCGTGTCATACATTCTCTATTCATTATATGGCTTGGTATTGCAATTTATTTACTCTAGAGATATCTTTAATAAACTGGTGTTTTTTGTGTTGCTTCCGTAAATTTGTTATTCATAAACCCACATGGTTTTGGATAATGATTATAGCATACATAATCGGGTGGGAACTGATTACACTCTGCTATCAGGGTGGGACCCACATCCTTCGTCTGATTTGCGCCACCATCTGTGCCCAGACACTTAGGTGTAAAGTTTGTCTGCTCCTATTCCCTACAGCTTTTTCCAAACACCTGCAGGTATCACGCAAACAGCAGACACAGCAGGCACAGGGTCTCACCTCCACACCCATATCTTCTTCAGGGATGATCCCCACCTCCTCCCCACCGATACAGTCTCGTCCTGTCGTCGTTGATACGTCACTGGTGCCATCATCCACTTTCGCTGATATTCACTTAATCTTCCACAGCGATGCCTAGCGTGGCGCTGTTTGCACTGAGCTTCCCTCTACCTGCGTCTTACCAGCTCTCCACGACACCACTGGCGCCAGCATCTCCCGGCGTCTCACCCCCTCCGTTGATCCAACATGATTTCACGACATTCAGTCCATGTTCCAACGAACCATGCCTCGGTTCTCAGCTCCTTTGGTGCCTCCAGTCGTGCTTATCAGTGCCTATAGCCTTATCTGTGCTTATCGGCATCTCCAGCCTCAGTGACACAGTGGACCTCAGTGGTGCCTCCATGACACACACTTAATCCTACACACAGCTACACGATATCACCAGCGCTCATGGCGTCTCCAGGATGCGGAACCCATCCTTCCAGCTGGCACCTAAACAGCTTATCCAGGCTCCAGTGTGGGATCTGAATTTGATGCTTAACCTACTGAGAGGCATCTTACTACAACCTCACCAAGATGACAGTCTTCCTCTCGGCTCTGGCAACAGCAGAACATGTGAGTGAACTACATCACCCTGGTTAGATTTGAGCTGTTTCATCTTGGGCTGTGCTGGGACTCCATTGCCAAGAATTAATTCCCAGGACTTACAGGATAGATTCTTTCACTGTCCCGCCTCTATCTTTGATAGTTGGGATTGAAGACAAACAAGAGCTCCTACTATGTCCGGTACAGGCAGTGTGATGCTTCGTCCGACACTCGAAAAATTGCCAGGGGAAACATTGTATCTCCAAAATCGCAGGCAGGTGTCAGCCACAACACGATCGCCCTGTGGCATCGCACCCTCATCCTTCAAACCTACAAGCCCGCAGGACTGGATCCTCTAAAGCCAACAACCCTCATATGATCCGGTCGGTCACCTCCACCATAGCAGCTGCTCCATACCCGCCATCATGGAAGGCTGCTTCTGGCACTCAGCCACTCACTGCGAAAAGTTGTACTTGATGATGTGGAAGGCATCCACAGGTTTTGCCCTTTGGTGGTTACCCATCAGGTCACCGCAACACGACGCTACTGACGCTTCCACATGTCCGGACCTTTCGACCTCTCCAGTGCTTGTCACCCAAGCCTAGAAGGTTACATGCTGCACGCATTGGCTCGGTACATCAGTATTAGATTATACTGAGATGATACCTGGCCATCACTCATACCTGACTCTCTCCTTCCTGGACAACAGGAATGGTCGATCGATGCTGGACATCGCTGTTGCTGATTGGTGCAGTCTATAGAGAGTCTGAAGATGCAGACCATGCAGATATATTAAGGAGTAATGCAGGATAAGTTAAAAAATCTAGTAAAATCCTTGGTATTTTTTATATTTGTATACTTATCCTGCATTTATTTGCCTAAGTGGCCAACCCATTGCAGAGCTGCCTCCCCACGATGTCTTCAGATGTTACTATCTAGCAGTAATGTGATGATACTTGACGTTATTTACTTCTGTGGGCACTTGGGAGCTGTGTGATGGGATTAGCCACACAACCAGTTGGAACAACTTCTTCAGCAAGCTTTCACACAGCTCTAGGATTTTACTAGCATTGCGATTCAAGATGACGATACCTATATACCATGATTTGCAAGATCCTGATGGTTATCATAGCCACTAGGTAGTAGAAAAAGGACAGCAGTTGTCTATTATCTTCCCTGCTCGCTACCCGTTAAAATCGGGGTTATGATTGGTCTTCAGCAACCTATGCTTGTCGTAAGAGGCAACTAACAGACTAACAGGTTGATGTATATCTTTGTATCCCAATTTGGTAGATCGATGCTCATGATGTCAATCACTGAATTATCTGGTCCAGGCTCGATTATTTGCAGACAACCATCATTTAGCTGCAATATTGCTGAGTGCAGCGTTAAACAACACACAAACAAACCTGCTTGTATATTTTAAGTGTATGAGCACAGCATTATTAATATTATTTGTATTTTACCAGGCTGGTCAAGAGTCCTTCCGGTCCATTACAAGATCTTACTACAGAGGTGCAGCTGGTGCATTGCTAGTCTACGACATCACCAGGTATACCTGTTTTACGCAATGCGGAAATGTGTGTCCAGTACGCACAAACATGATATTTGTTGCGTCAAGAGGGACTCACAATGATATCCATTGTACCAAATTCTCTGCAAGAAATATAAAGTACCTGTAATTAAAGTAATTATTTATTCTTACCGTACACTACACCATTTCTTAAGTTAACAGGATTCTTATTTCCTGTAAGGACCCTTGAAATTATTAATTGTAGGTCAAGGTAAAACCTTGGTACACTACTTCCTTGTGGGCTATCCTTGTTGGGGTAGATCTAGATGAGGGTACCATGGTAGATAGCCTTTTATAAAGGCCTATCATTGTTGGGGTAGATCTATGTTTGGTACCCTACTGCCTCCATGGTCTAGTGGTAGAGGGTTTGCCTGGAGAGCGGAAGGTCGGGGGTTGGATCATTGGCCACGTCTCATCAAAAGGCATTTAAAGATGGTACTTCTTGTTACCCTGTCTTGACGTTTGGCACTAAAACAAGGACTGGACGGCTCGGAGTCAGTATACTGTCTGAGGGGGTATTCATGCTAAACTGAGGCATGGTATCCCAGTAGACTAAAAAATCGGCATTAGTCCGGACAAGTACAAGCAGCCACACACACACACACACACACCACAATACATATATGCGCAATGCTATAAAAGTGCAATAATGTTTGCATTTCACCTCACCTGTGTTGGGGACCAGAGTATTAAACATCCTTACAAAGCCTTGAAAGGGATACAGTAACTGGTAGATATCTTTGTGGTTTACTTGGGTATATGATATGCTTATTTAAGGCTTCAGTCATGGGGTTCCATGTGTGGTACCATGGTAGACAACATACCTACAAAGGGCTACAGTCATTGGGATATATCTCTATGAGGGCTGCTCTTGTGAACAAGGTACTTGGGAAGGGCATCAATAGGTCACTTGGTCTGATATATGACAGTATTATATAGTGTTTCACCATCTCTGTTACAGACGTGATACATTTAACCACTTGACAACATGGTTGGAAGATGCCAGACAGCACTCCAACTCCAATATGGTCATCATGTTGATAGGAAACAAAAGGTAATGCATCTTTCCTCAAGACATTTTTTTGCAGGGGCTCCGTGTAAGATGTAGTTTCCGGAGCAGATCTTGAAAACTGTACAACATTTCTTCACCAATCTTGGTACATAGATGGGTCTGGTGGTGAACTGATGCCTTTTGATAGTTGGGGATTTTCAAAAATATTTTTTCGAGTTTCCCTTGCAACAACTTACACTGATAATGATGGTAGTGCTCATTTAAGAGCAGATCTTGAAAACTGTTCAATTTTTCTTCAGTAATCTTGGTACATTGATAGGTCTTGTGGTGCCTTTTGATAGTTTGGGCTGTTTGAAAAAAAGTTTTCGAGTTTCATTGGCAACAACTTTGACTTAGACTGAAAATGGTGATAGTGCTTGTTTCTGGAGCAGATTTTGAAAACCGTGCTTAGTTTTCAAGTTTGTATTTAAGTACAGCCAGACTTCAGATTATTTAACACTAAGAGAACATTGTGAATATTCAAAATCTGACAGCTGGATAAAATCTTTTGATTAATCCTAACATAAGTCATTTTCATACAATGTTTGGTTCACAGTTACTGTAGGCTATGATAAGTAATGTCTGCCCATTTCAGTGACCTTGAAGCAAGGCGAGAGGTTAAGAAGGAAGAAGGTGAAGCATTTGCCCGGGAACATGGCCTCATCTTCATGGAAACATCTGCCAAGACAGCTGCCAATGTAGAAGAGGTGGGTGCATTTCACATTACCATTCTTTATAAGTTTGATTGTAATGTTTATTTTGTATCCATTTCAGAGATGAAGAATGGAGCATTGATAAATAATCTTGAAGCTTTGCTTATTCAGCTCATAAAATTTGAGTAATCCAATTACGGTATTCTTTTTACAGGCTTTCATCAACACAGCGAAGGAAATCTATCAGAAAATCCAAGATGGTGTCTTTGATATTAATAATGAGGTAATTGTCTTGTGAAGATATGCCAATCATGCTATTTCTCTTTTAAAAAAAAGGCCTAAACAAATTCATCCAAGTATATTTTTGTTCCATGAATAATTTTTATGTGTAATTATTTATATATCATAATTTCTAGTACATGGGGATGTGACGGCTTGGTCTCAATGCTAAATGTTTATGGATGTGATGGCATATGTACCTGTGTGCTGCGTACAGGTCACAGATATAGCTAAATAAGGTAACGTTGGTCGTGGAGAGTAGGTTGATGGGTGACCATGTTCAGCAAAAAGACTCCTGGTAGTATCCAGGGCTTTGGTTGGTTGGTTTGTTGTTTAACACCGCACTCAGCAATATACCAGCTATTTGACGGTAGCAATTGGGATCGATGACATGCATCAACCAAGTCAGCGAGCCTGACCACCGAATCCCGTTAGTCGCCTTTTACGGCAAGCTTGGGTTGCTGAAGACCTATTCTACCCCGGATCGTCACAGGTCTCCAGGGCTTTGGGTACTTGTAATATGTGGTGTCTCCTTAAGAAAGTGACTTTGTTCCAAAGATGTTCTGTTCACCCAGCAGTGAATGGGTACGGGGAAGGAAGAGATGGTATTTACTCACCAGGGATCTGAGAATAAAATTTGAGTGCACACTGATCCATTGACTGGGATAATAATAACGTAGCGCCATAATCATTCACTTGGCGAATAGAATTTGATGCATTTTAAGTGAAATTATTAATATTCACTTTCAGGCAAATGGTATCAAGATTGGCCCCCAGCACTCACCGACCAACCAAAGTATGCCCTCCAGTGGCGGAGGCGGGGGACAGGGAGGCGGATGCTGCTGAGGAAAAACACAACATGGACAAAGCTGATTGCCGAACGAGTATATTTAAGAAAGGGAGACAACACCCTATCATTGAGTCACCATGGGATGGTTGAATCTTCGATAATTGTAAAATATTTCTGTATGTCTGAGCCTGTAAAATATATATAGACAACTTTTGTGTTATGCATTTCTTTTAAAGTATAACTTGTTTCATATTTCATTCTGTCATGAATATAGACCCAGATGTTGTTAGTGACACCTGGCATGTTACTGTCATTTTTATTTGTGTTTTGAAGAACACTGCTTGGTGTTTTCACGAGTTTTTGTAACTCATTTGTAAGTCTTTCATTGCTAACATTGTTTTCTGTACCTCTTTTTAGTTATATGGTTTTATCATCTCCGATCTCTTGAACCTATTAGCAAACATCTTCATGACGGGACTAACATGTACTCATCATTGTCTGAACATTTCAAATATTTATTAGAACTGAGTTGAGAATTTCAAGTTACAGTAATTTTAACACTTTTTTGAAATCTTGTGTTTTTCATTGACAAATGGTAAATTCTTGAGATGGCACTGGCAGAGTTTCAATACATTTCTGCAACCTAACAAGATAACGTTATGGTGTTTGTGGTATATGCACAAAGTGTAATCATTATGTCGTTGTAGGACATTCTCCTAAAACAATTGTCTGCTGAACTAATACAGGTTGAATAATATGGAGCAAATCATTCAACAAGAAACACTCTTTCAACGTCATGTTGGACAGTTGATACCTTTGTGCTGTCAATGTATTTGTCTTACTTAAATATCTTTAAAGGGGAAAACAGTTTAAAAGAGAACTATTACTATTTTATCATGTCAGGTATGTCTGTTCTCGTGTGCATGCCCTCCACATTAAAGACTATTTTTCTTTCTGCAATGTGATTGATACACTCCCCATGTTGTGACGTCACAGCAATGGAAGTATGTCACAAGCCTATGTGACTGTAACACTGTTTATGTATATGCTTTGTCTATTTGCTGTACAGAATGCCTGAAGCATGTAGTATACAATGCATTCCAATATCAGCTGAGCGATCATGGAAGATTTACCTAGAACATGTATACCACAATTTATCAAGTCACTTTAAAACAACTTTGTCAACTGCTAAAAAGGGAAACAAAAGTATGCTTCATCATACAAATGCAACTGTTTGCTTGGGTGTAAGTGAAAGTTCTGGCCTTTAATTAGTTTCCATATTTACCTCAAGCTTTGAACATGCTTGATATAAGATGTTATTAGCAAAGACTCTAACTAAAAGCAGCAAACTTTGCAAAGTTATTAATCATCATTTGTGTTGGTGATAGTAAGAGGCAAATTAATTTGATTATTTATTTCATGAAATCCAGAACAGTGCTAATTTTGATGTACCAGTGGATACCTTAATCTTCCTTCCTGTTCGCCCTCGGCAAGCTTTAAGCATATGTAAACAAACACTTTGCTCTCAATATGGTCCTATCCTCTTCAGGCCTTTACTCTTGTCTCATCGAAGGAAGAAATGTAGTCCTTTGTAGAAATTATTCTGAATCTTTGGTCATTTAACATTTTGGGTTATTAGCATGCCTCTAAGAATTTCATGCAAGTCCAAAAATTTTCTTATGGTTATTCCCTGTTAAATTATGAATAACAAGGTCTTTGGTTGTGAGAATGGTTTATGGAAAGATTGGAAGGCCTGAGGAGAAAAAAACCAGTTCCAGCACAACATATATTCTTTTAGATCTGTAGGAAGTAGGGGAGATCACTCTGCAATATTTATTGTCCCGTATTCCTGTAATTTACTGATTATT
Source organism: Haliotis rufescens (assembly GCF_023055435.1). Lineage (NCBI taxonomy): Eukaryota > Metazoa > Mollusca > Gastropoda > Lepetellida > Haliotidae > Haliotis > Haliotis rufescens. The sequence continues at coordinate 22,916,584 of NW_025963879.1, forward strand.
ATTGTATGTTGACGTTAACTGTGTGATTGCACCGAGACTGACAACATCTGTGAGTAGGCAGGTAAGGGAGACAACTCTGTCCTCCAAACCTGATAGGTGGTGCACTATGTTGTGAAGGCAATAAAGGGTGTCCTTGGTGAATTCATTGTTTGTGTCTTCTTTCTTGTACCGCAGTATGGATAGAATCATCACCTAGATGCAGTGATACAATGATATAGTGAGGGAATGTGTAGTTTGAGCATTGAAGAACTTACACTTTGAGTGTATGGTTGTACTCAATGTTCAGTCAAAGTCAATTAATTAATGAACATGATGTTTAAAGTCATGGAACTGGATGTTACTGATATTATTGTTGCCTTGAAGGTAGACAGTGCCACCTTCACTAAACAATGTGTGTGTTTGCCTTGGACTCTGATGCATGTCAAGGCAATATACCATGCCTGTGTGTTTCACTAAAGTGGTATTCCTCTATGACCTGCATCACTTCAGGCTTTCCTCTCACATCAAGCTGACACAACACAGCTAACTGAAATTAATATAACTGATATGAGCTCGTGAAATGGTAGTTCAATGGTAGATTCTGCTGACAATGGACACCTGAGTTCCCTTAGAATGCCCTATTTGGTTCATGTGAAGTGATCTTAATTGCCTGTTGGTTCATAATGGGCATGAGCCTGGCTGAAAAAGCATTGGTCAGCGCTGTGTAAGTAAGGGTTTGGGCTGCAGAATGTTGTGGACAATTGGGCAATCAGGTTACCCTGGACGACAATAAGCTGAAGGGATCCGAGTTAAAAAAAGGTCTTCAGCTACCCATGCTTGTCATAAAAGGTGATAATGCTTGTCATAAGAGGTGACTAACAGGATCGGGTGGTCAGGCTCGCTGACCAGGTTGATGAATGTCATCTTATACCAAATGTGTGGATCGATGCTCATTATATCTATCATTGGATTGTCTGGTCCAGACTCAATTATTTACAGACTGCAGTTATATAGGTTGAATATTGCTGAATGTGGTGTTAAACAACAAACAAAGAAACAATAAGCTGAAGATTTTTTGTTGTCGTTTTAACTTCACCACCTCAAACAAAATGGGTCCCACTGGCACTTTGATTGCGGGTTCGAATCCAGGTTGACCTGATTATATTTCTATGTCTGTTAGCACCATATCTGTGCTTGTGGGTTTCACCAAAGTGGTAAACATTTGCAACCAGCATCACTTCAGGCTTCTTCAGGAAATTCTTCTCAACTCACTCACTTGTAAGAGGTCGACTAAAGGGATTGGGTAGTCAGGCTCGCTGACTTGGTTGATGCATGTCATTGCATCTCAATTGTGTGGATCGATGCTCATGATGTCGATTACTGGATTGTCTGGTCCAGACTCTTATTATTTACGGACCGCCTTCATATAGCTGGAATATTGCTGTGTGCAGCAAAAAAACATCAAACAAACAAACACTGACTCACTGAACCCAAATGGTCACTCATCCCAGTGATTGTATGTTTAGCATCTATCCTAATTAAAACTATGGTTGAATCATGACTCATCTGAGAGATATAGCTAATAGCCCCATGATTTATCCAGATTTACTGCCTACAGCTCAATACCCGTGAAGATCTGGGGTAGAATAGGTCTTCAGTAACCCATGCTTGCCATTAAAGGCGACTATGCTTGTCGTAAAAGGCGACTAACAGGATCGGTTGGTTAGGCTCACTGACTTGGTTGATACATGTCATCGATCCCGATTGATTGGATCGATGTTCATGAAGTCAATCACTGGATTGTCTGGTCCAGACTCGATTATTTACTGACCACCGTCATATAGTTGGAATATTGCTGAGTGCGGTGTAAAACACAAAACCAAACATACAACTCAAGGTCCTTTAGTTAGGATCTGAGCTTGGTATGTGGTATGTCGCCATAAGACATGCAGCCAGGTGTAATCCATGCTTGTTGTATATGGGCAATCACAAACCTTTCCTTGGGTGGTGTGCATGGTAGATCATTAATACAAAGTCCGCCACCACTTCATTATGTTGAGGCATTTTCCTGGTAAGTGACCAACAATGTTTTGCATTTTCTACATTTAGAGGGCCTTGGTTGATGAAGACTCATGCAAAATATGTACTGTTAGATTTTTTAGATATCCTTGACGTTGGATTTTTAACAGTTACCCAGTTCAGAAAATCAGTGGATGTAAACACAAACCAGTCATGACTGCTGTGATTTATCTCGTTAAGGGACAAGAACTTAACATCCTCTACCTTTTGCAACTTTGTCACTTCAATACAAGAAAACCTTTATGCCAGGCATCAACATGGTGGCAAACTTTTGTTTTGTCAAATTACATTTACAAAAGAAACACCCTTCACATCAACCTTTTGACATACTGCTTTCAAAATATGCATAAAAACAGCTTATAATGTAACGTGTATGTTAGACACACCTTGGAAACCCATTCCAGCTTTTGAAGAACCTTTCAGCAGGGTCATCATTGATTGTGTTGCCATTTGCCTAACTAAGTCAGGAAATCAGTACATGCTTACTATCATGTGTGCTCAAAAAGGTTTCCAGAGGCTATTCCTTTACAGAAAATTACAGCTCAGGTTATTACCAAGGCTTCGGTAAAGTTCTTCAACATGGTTGATTTGCCTAGGACTATCCAGTCAGATCAGGGCCCACTTGCACAAAGCTATCTAAGCGTTACGACTATTGTAAGCCTATGTTAAAGTATGTGAGTTACGATCATCTTAGCGCTAAGATCGCTTTGTGTAAGTGGGTCCAGGGCTCTAATATCATGTCAGGTATTTTCCCAAAACAGGCTTGGATTAGTCTAGTACTTATCACCTGAATCTCAAGGAGCTTTAGAGAGATTTCATCAGACTCTACAGAATATTATAAGAACTTGGGATGAAGGCATTCTACATTCATCATTTGTTGTTTGCTGTGAGGGAGTCAGTTCAGGAGTTCTAGGTGTTAATGGTTTTGACCTTGTCTTTGGGCATACTGTTCATGGACCTTTAAAGCACTTAGAGGAACATTGGCTTAATGATAGGTCTGAAATGAGTTTGTTGGGAGTATGCCTCATCATTTCGGGCTAGGCTGTCAAGACCTTGTGAAGTAGCTGAGGATAACTGTAAGGAATCCCAGGACAACATGAAAGAACTTTATGACAAAAAGTCGCAAAATAGAAATTTCAGTCCTGGTGATAAAGTCTAAGTGTTTTTGCCAATCCCTGGTCAACCATTACGTGCTAGGTGCCATGGTCCGTATGTTATTGACAGAAAAGTCAGTGATACTGACTATGTTGTACAAACACCAGGCCATCATAAAGGACACAGCTTTGTCATGTCAATATGATTGGAAAGTATCATGAAAAATTGACAATGTACCTACTGAGTGTGTTGCCCCTGTTTAGCCTGTGGATATTGTATGAGGGTGTGATACTGATGAGAACTGAGACTTTGTCACGTGTGATGGCATTGCTGATTATGCAGGCTCTAAGCTAAACAATTCTGAAGTTTCAGCTAACATGGATGCTAAGTAAGGTCGTTAGTCATCTGAGCAAAAGGCTCAAGTGTCGACTTATTCAGGAGTTAGCTCACTTGTTCACGGACGTACCTGGCCGTACAGATTTAGTGTGTCATGATGTAGATGTAGGTGACGCTGTGCCTGTGAAACAACATCCCTACTGGATGAATCCAATCAAGCTTGAAGCCCTGAAGAAGGAAATTATTGATTTTTTTCTAACAATACACACATTCCGTTTGACTTGTATATATCTGAGTAAAGATAAAGCTTCAGTCAACTTCAGTGTACTGATCGTTTGATGCATGTATCTAAATAGTTTTGGCCAGGGCTGCGATAAAACAATTACCAATCAGACATTTTGTTCCAAACTCTTGAGACCTGCAGTGGGTACCCGGGAAGGGCCAGGTAATAGGGGATCAGGTACTCGTCCCAGCCCTAATGCGGGACAATGATATTATTGAACCAAATCATAGTGACAAGTTCATCTGGCATTCTTGTGTTGAAGCTGGGTGGTAGTTACAGATGTTGTACTTATACGTGAACTCTGTTTCTAAAACTGACTCTTACCCAATACCAAGAATCGATGACTGCATTGACAGAATTGGGCATACCAAGTACAACAGCATGTTTGAGTTACTGAAGGGGTATTGGCACTGACTGAGTGTGCCAAGCGGGTATCAGCTTTAGTGACTTTAGATGGGCTTTGTCAATACAAAGTGATGCCGTTTGGTCTCATGCCTTTCCAGCCACCTTCCAGAGTCTCATCAATGAGATTACAGCCAATCTTGAGGGTGTCGAAGCCTACGCTGACGATGTCATCAGTCATTCCATGGAGTAGGATGAATACCTGAAGAGGACCCGTGCCTTCTTCGATGGACTCACTGAAGCCAAGTTGACTGTAAAATTAGTGACATGAGAATTTGCACTGGCACATGTATACTTTAAAGGTCATGTCACAGGCCAGGGTCAGGTTCAGCCTGTACAAGCAAAGGTGGAAGCCATTTCAACAATCCAAGTTCCACAAAACAAAAAGGAACTTATACGTTTCTGGGTATGGCTGGTTACTACCGTAAATTTGGTAAAAACTTTCTCACATGTGGTAACCCCTCTCACTAATTTGCTGGGTTAAAAGATGAAATTTGCTCGGGAGTGCAATTGTCAGGCAGCTTTTGAGGAAAATTATGGCCATTCTCCTGAATTCTCCTGTTCTCCAAGCACCAAACTGAAAATTCTTTTAAATTCGTAGTAGATGCTATTGGCATTGGTGCTGGAGCTATCCTGTTATAGGAAGATGCATCAGTCTTGGATCATCCTGTTTGTTATTATGCACGAAAATTTGACAAAACATCAGAGAAAGTATTCCACCATTGAAAAAGAAGCTCTTGCTCTTTTGTTAGCTTTGCAACAATTTGAAGTGGACTTGGGTATAACATTGTTTCCCATTCAAGTGTCCTGACCACAATCCACTGACTATTCTTCATAAAATGAAGAACAATAACCGACGCCTAATGGGCTGGAACCTGTCTTTGCAAGAATTCGATTTGGACATCAAGTATATCAAAGACAATGTTATTGCTGCGTTTGTTGAATGTGATCAGTTCTGACTGCAAACATGATTTGCATTTTTGTAAACATTTTTCATAATTATCATGTATGATGTTTACTATTATTTACTGTACATAGCAGTTTTTGTAATTTTATCAGCAAAAACAAGTTCTCACCATGTTCAGACTTTCTTACTCCGAAGGGTGAGAGTGTTATATTGCTGTGTAATGTGTTGTTAAACAATGATTGCAATGATTCTGTTGAGATTCAGTAGAAGTTCATTGCATTATATTTGTACAATGATTAGTTGTCAGAATGTAGTATTATGTAATGTTTTTTTTGTTTTATACATTTTATTTCACCTTTTCCCTGTTACATGAGGAGGATGGCCATCCAGGGCAATGGTCACCCTCACATTCTGAAGACAATGTATGTATACATTTGGGGAAAATTAAATACAAGTATTGGAAATGGTGCCAAGGTGATTTTTAAGAAATATAACAAAACATACACACAGTCAAGCATTCAAAATATTATTCAAACACTGATCCTGGCAAGAAACAAATATGAGAAAGAGATACATATGTTATTGCTGTTCTGCTTCTTCAAACAATATGTGATAAAAGATCCATGATTTATAAAATGTAGCTACATTACCATTTGTAAAGGCTATATTCTTCTCAATTTTGTATCTCAGACTAACATCTTTTTGAAATATTGCGAAGCAAAGATTTGTTTTTTTTAATCTGCAAAAATATATAAAAGATTTAGCTATTAAAATAAGAAGATCAAAAACTTTGTCAGTAACAATATTTTCTTTAACACCAAATAAAACAAGTTCAGCACTTAATTTCATATGATGTATATGGCTACATTTATTTATGTATTATGTAATGTTAATCAGTGGTGAGGAAGTTATTATATTTAGATGCTTGAATTTAAACTTCTGGAGTAGCATGGATGGATGTCAAGCGCTATAGAAACATTTTGAATATTTTGTGATGTTCTAGTGACACTGGACAGGTCTAGCACTGTGTAGAATGTGCTGGAAGCTAGTTAGATTATATAAGTGGAGCAGGTGCGTGCCTGTCTCATCTCACATTTCATCTGACATTACATCAAGACCAGCTTTCGTGTGAAGATCACTTTTTACCCTTGTGTTCAGCCAAGGCCTATCTCGCAAGCTTGACCACTGTGAGGTGATTATTTTTCTTGTCATTGTCATTTCCACTGCACTCACATTTTATACTGCCACTGAATATTGTACCAACACTTTCTTGTGTACTGCCATTGTAATTGCTGTGCAGTAATTTCTATTGATTTGTAAACCTAGTTAATTTTGTAATACAATTGTTGATTGTATACCATTTGTTTGTTGTTTGTTGGTTTGACACTAACTTCTTTTACATACAGATTCTGGGTTTACATATTGTTTCAAATTAGGGAATCAACATGTAACAATAATATACCTGTTAATATAAGATACACACCTTGCTAGGAATTTCTTAATCTTATTAACAAAGTCTACATAAATAGATTTGGGTTGACATTCGAGAAATATTGAAATGGGCAAAATAAAATAAACAATCAAAAATAGAAATGTTTCCAAAATGATCAACATTTCCAATGTTTTGAACTAAAATATAGGAACATTTTTGTGTATTTTGTTGTTTATGAAAGCTACATTTAAAAAATAGCTTAATAAGAACTTGACTAAATCCTCACTGCAGTGTTAAGAGCCTGGGACAGTTAGAAATAGGGGGCTCTTATTAGAATATTATTTTAGTGACAAAACAGAGTTGAAAGATAAATTTCGTGGGTTATGCTGACAGCCTGAAATGTTTATGTACGACAGATATATTTTTCTAGAATTTAATTGCCAATAATTAAAGGTGCATATAAAACGTGTGCATATTGTACGCGAATAAATAAGTCTTGTGAACATTGATCAATCGGATCGATCGTATCGATCGGGGTGCTAATTGGGATTATTCACTTGCCAATATATTAGCAAATACTGCCTTGGGCGCTTATTAGAGCGGGGCGCTTATTAAGTCGAATACAGTAAATCACTTGACACATTTCCATCAGTGTTTCCTAGAGATTCCTGACTAGGCTCTGTGTGTGTGTTGATAGAATTAATCATATATGTTCAAGACATGCAACTCTTTTCTATGAAACCTTTTTTTTGACTAAAAATACCAACTATTTTTCAGAAAATATAGAATGAATACTACAATTAAAGTTTACTGATGTGTTTAAGTGGATGTGGCTCTTGCCAGTTGGCAGTCCCAGCCAGTTTGATTAAAGTTCTTAAAACACCACTCTGTGTGCTAACTCAGATGTTGTGATACTGAATCAAATGTTATGATGCTAAATCAAATGTTATGATATGTTTTAACTGAGAGGCTGATAAAGAGACTGTCAAGAAATGTCATCCATATTAAAGAAAGCTACACACCCCTAATGGGACTAGCACCTCGCCTTGAGATCCGTGTTCAAGTAAGCTTCACATATAGTGACCCCTAATGGGACTAGCAACTCATGTAGAGGTCAGTGTTGGAGTACCCAGTAAGCTACACATATAGTGACCCCTATTGGGACTGGCAACTCATGTAGAGGTCAGTGTTGGAGTACCCAGTAAGCTACACATATAGTGACCCCTATTGGGACTGGCAACTCATGTAGAGGTCAGTGTTGGAGTAAGCTACATATATAGTGACCCCTAATGGGACTGGCAACTCATGTAGAGATCTGTGTTGGAGTAAGCTACACATATAGTGACCCCTAATGGGACTAGCAACTCATGTAGAGGTCAGTGTTGAAGTACCCAGTAAGCTACACATATAGTGACCCCTATTGGGACTGGCAACTCATGTAGAGATCTGTGTTGGAGTCACCGGTAAGCTACACATATAGTGACCCTTAATGGGACTGGCAACTCATGTAGAGGTCAGTGTTGGAGTAAGCTACACATATAGTGACCCCTATTGGGACTATCAACTCATGTAGAGGTCAGTGTTGGAGTAAGCTTCACATATAGTGACCCCTATTGGGACTGGCAACTCATGTAGAGGTCAGTGTTGGAGTAAGCTTCACATATAGTGACCCCTATTGGGACTGGCAACTCATGTAGAGGTCAGTGTTGGAGTAAGCTACACATATAGTGACCCCTATTGGGACTGGCAACTCATGTAGAGGTCAGTGTTGGACTAAGCTACACATATAGTGACCCCTAATGGGACTTGCACCTCGCCTTGAGATCCGTGTTGGAATAAGCTACACATATAGTGACCCCTAATGTGGGACTGGCAACTCATGTAGAGGTCAGTGTTGGAGTAAGCTACACATATAGTGACCCCTAATGGGACTAGCAACTCATGTAGAGGTCAGTGTTGGAGTACCCAGTAAGCTACACATATAGTGACCCCTATTGGGACTGGCAACTCATGTAGAGGTCAGTGTTGGAGTAAGCTACACATATAGTGACCCCTATTGGGACTGGCAACTCATGTAGAGGTCAGTGTTGGAGTAAGCTACACATATAGTGACCCCTAATGGGACTGGCACCTGGCCTTGAGATCCGTGCTGGAATAAGCTACACATATGGTGACCCCTAATGGGACTAGCAACTCATGTAGAGATCTGTGTTGGAGTACCCAGGAAGCTACACATATAGTGACCCCTAATGGGACTAGCAACTCATGTAGAGGTCAGTGTTGGAGTAAGCTACACATATTGTGACCCCTAATGGGACTGGCACCTCGCCTTGAGATCCGTGCTGGAATAAGCTACACATATAGTGACCCCTAATGGGACTAGCAACTCATGTAGAGGTCAGTGTTGGAGTAAGCTACACATATAGTGACCCCTAATGGGACTGGCACCTGGCCTTGAGATCCGTGCTGGAATAAGCTACACATATAGTGACCCCTAATGGGACTAGCAACTCATAAAGAGATCTGTGTTGGAGTAAGCTACACATATTGTGACCCCTAATGGGACTGGCACCTCGCCTTGAGATCCGTGCTGGAATAAGCTACACATATGGCGACCCCTAATGGGACTGGCAACTCATGTAGTGGTCAGTGTTTGCGTAAGCTACACGTATAGTGACCCCTAATGTGGGACTAGCAACTCATGTAGAGGTCAGTGTTGGAGTAAGCTACACATATGGTGACCCCTAATGGGACTGGCAACTCATGTAGAAATCCCTATTGGATCAGTATCACGCTTCTGATATGGTTTAGACTAGGAACACGTGTGTGAATCTTTTTTATCAGGATGAGCAAAGAATTTTGTTTGTTTGTTGTTTAACGTCGCGCTAAGCAATGTTACAGCTATATGACGGTGGTATGTGAATAACCGAGTCTGGACAAGACAATCCAGTGATTGACATCATTAGCATCGATCTAGGCAATTTGGATACGATGACATGCATCAACCAAGTCAGCGACCACCCGACCCCGTTAGTCGTCTCTTACGACAAGCATGGTCACCTCTTACGACAAGCATAGTCACCTCTTACGACAAGCATAGTCACCTCTTACGACAAGCATGGGTTACTGAAGACCTATTCCCTAGCCGGATCTTCGCGGGTCGATGAGCAAAGAAGTTAAGGTCATACTTGGACGCAGCATTTGTCACCGTTTGTGTAATCAGAGTAGTAAGTGTTGGAGTACTATAATTCATAAAATGAGCACATATGTGGACTATGTATAGCGTATCCACAGAAGCAAGGAATAACAGTTGTAGGATTTGTGCTGAGAAAAGATACGGCTAACTAGCCTCTGGGATCTGCCACATGAATGAATGATTGATGTCCACGCGCGTGTTAATCCCCACGTAAATAAGTAAAAAGTGTATAAAGAAACGGCCTATTGATTAACAATGGAAGTATAGATTGTTTGCGATTTGTAATCTATATTTGCTGTTAAATAAAATAAATTGTATAAAACACATTTGAACAGCTTATGGAAATAATCGTGATAAAGTGCCAAACATACCAATAAAAGAGTAGTTTTCTATTTAGGGGCTGTTGAAGCAGCTTCATTGCCATTCACCAATTTCCTGCCTCTGCCCAGCCAATCCTCTCCCCAGGGATCCCTTGTATCAACCCATCAGCCGTACGTTCCCTGGACCACTGCAGAGACGTGGCATTGGGGTCGGGACATAGGATGGTGAGGGGTAGTGGTGTGAATGGAACTTGAGTAAAAAGTTAGTTTTTATTTGGTTTATCACAATCCTTAAATCAAAACAGTAAAGTGTATTGCGTTATTGTGGCATTACAACGTGTTTCAAAGAAAATAGTTCGCTTGTATACATATCCCTCAGTCTAAGAACATATCTAACTAAAGCATTTATCTTTTTGATCGGTAATAAGTAATGAAATTCTGTGTCGTTCAGATGTGGATCAAGAATTTGTTGGGGGTTGGGGTGGGAGTGAGAGTGAGGTGAGGATGAGGGTGAGGGTGAGGGTGAGGGTGAGGGTGAGGGTGAGGCTGGTAATTACAACCACTGATACTGATGCCCTCATCTGTTTCGTCAATAATACAAAGATAAAATGTGTTTCTCGCCATTGAGGCCCATTTGTGTATTATAAAAGGGGACCGTCGCTCCCCACCCCCAAAACACACACTGAAACAGTGTTATTTGAAGCGGTTGTAAAATCCTGGGTTACACAACGCCTCAGGCAGAGATATGTGCGCAGAGCCCGAGCAGTCAGAAAACGCCTCGCACTGTAGAATGGGGTCAAACAATTGCTGTCAAGATCGTACGCGAACATAACCTCTACACAAAGTGTGTTAATCTGTATCGCTGACAAAGACATATTTTCGACGGGATATTAGACAACAGTGGGTGGCAATACTTATGCACCTAGCTGACACCATTATTAAAATCATAAGATTTCAGTATTCAAATTCCAGTTTCTAAATAAACCCACAGCAAATAAATCCAAGTGTATGTGTGTCAACAGTTTTTACACAGCCTATAGGAAATGTGTCAGTAATATTTCATGACGTGTCAGCTTAATATAGTAGGTAATCCCAGTCGCAGCAAGGCGTGGTATTTAGGACGTTTATGAAGTCCATGTACTGGTAGGGTGCTGACTTACCATGGATCATAACCGGTGAGAAATTCGGATTAGAACCAACGATTAGCGTATCCTGAAAGCTAAGGGACACAACTCGGCACATCATAGTCCTCTGTGCCTACCATTCCCCGCAATAGAGCAGACGACTCTCACAAAGGTATACATTAGGTCGAATCTGGAGCAGGTAACCCAACACCCTATGCTCAAGTATTCGACCAGGACAGCCAAGTAAATACTATTCATCCTCAGCTAGATTAACTTATCCACGACTAAAGTCGTCATTTTGGGATATAACCACTAGTGTACGCCTCTTGTTGATAGAGCGTCTCCCCGGGGAGCGGAAGGTCGGTGCTTCGACGAAAAGACGTTAAAAGAGGTCAAAAGATGGTATTTGTTGTTACCCTCAGTCCTGGTTGTCGGTTGGGATAAAACAAGGTCTTGTCCCCACGGAGTCAATATACTGTGTCTGTGTGGGGTATCTGTGTTAACCTGCGGCATGGTATCTCAGTGGATTGGCACTATAAAATTGGCATTAGTCCGGCCTAACACACACACACACACACACACACACACACACACACACACACACACACACACACACACACACACACACCCCATACCCATCTACCCATCAAAGTGGGAGCTAGACTTTGATAAATAGGTGAGGTGATTTGAAATACGGTTCAACATCGCGTCCAAGATTATTGCACTTATATAGCGACGTGCATGCACGTGTATGTGTCTGCTTGTACTAGTCCAGACTGATGCCGATTTATAGTGCCAGCTCACTGAGATACCATGCCCAGTTTACCATGAATACTCAACTCAGACACAGTATTCTGACTCCGAGCCGACCAGTCTTTGTTTTAGCCCCTTAATGCCGAGCGCCAGACAGAGTAACAACAAGTACCATATTTTAACGTCTTTTGGTATGACGCGACCAGGGATCGAACCCCTGACCTTCCGCTGTCCGGACGGACGTTCTACCACTAGACCACGGAGGCGGTCTTCATAAAAAGGATATAGTGGGCAGCTCGTGCCTTGGGAAGATACCCCTGAAGTAGACCAGTTCCCGTCATATAGCTGTAAAATTGCGACTGCGACGTAAAACAACATGCCATCATTAACCTAATGGGTACTGATTTCAATATATGCAATGTGCTTAACTAGTATATCCGTCTGAATATAATACTATTGACAGTTTTATGTTAATAAATCAAAATGTGTGTCCTAGTTTACAGTTTCAGTTTTAAATATGGAATTGAATATTGGGACACAAGTGTGGTTGACAAATTACAATGTCCTGCCGTCCTCAACAACTCTAACCACGCATAACGTCATCACTTACGTTAATATAGACAAATGGACTATAAGCTATATCAGATTTTGTTAAACATAGACCATGCTACAAGTGGGTCTATTACTATACATGTTATGCGATACACGTGTAATAATTTCATTTTTCGATAATTACTTCGTTGGCAATATAAAACACTTATAAATGTATTCACATACAATTCACCCTTGGGTGAGCCGATAATTTTGGGGAGTTTCAATATTAATGATCTTGTTATTTAATCAGCCATTGAGATTTTACGAAGAAAACATAAATGTTATAATTTTATATAGAGTTGGTCATAGGTTAATTTAAATTCTTAAAAAATCTATCTTTAAATAAAGCAAATATAAAGTGTTACAAAATATATTAGATATGAAACGGTTGTTTTTGTTCTCTTCGCAAGGCGAGGATTTGTGTGGCGAGGATCACACTGCTTGGGGACTTGGCACTGGATGTGTGATGACACGCTCTGAGGCCTTTATGGGTTGGAATTTTCTGGGCATGGGTTTACAAAATGTGAAAACAACTGAAATGGACAACGGTTATCTTTAACCACGATGTAACAGTTTCTTGTAATTTTAAAAGCAATTGTATAAAATATAATATAGAGAGATGTAACGTAAGTATGTCTCATATTCGCACAATTCAACAAAGACAGTGTGATTATTTTTATGGACAGATGACGCCTAGAAAAACAAATTTAGCACATCATCCGGGCACCTTTTCTACAGCTTCGCGCTGATTGGCTGACTCTTAACCAGCGCAGATATTTTCAATAGCAAGCATGCATTTGTAAGACGACACGCGATTGGACAAAATTGAAGCCACTTTAGAGTAAATAAATGGACAAATTTAAGTGTTTTTTGTCATGACACAATATATTGGTCTGCAAATGAAATAGTTCTGGCACAATACACATACTGCAGTGATATGTTATTGCTTCTATGCATATTTTACTCTATAAAAATGCAAACAAGCAATGATTTCTGTTTCTCAGATTGACCAATAGGAAAGCAGGTCACTGGAGTACCTTCGGTGTATACACGATGCAAGATGTTGAGGGTTTAGCGGCCTAAAGTCTACAAATTCATCCACAGAGTATTAGTGAAATTTTTCGACCAAAGGACAGGTGAGATTGTAATGTACCATATTAAATGATGTTTAAATGTACCGTTTTAAGTTAATTTGGTCCAGTTAAGTTCCAGTGACCACCCTATCCCCGGATATGGTCCGGGTTTCGTGAGCTTCTGTCGAGATAATTTCTTCAAAAACTACAAGCGAAATGGCGTTCAAAGGAAACTTTTCCCATTGTTCTAATTTTTATAACTTCTTTTAATAAAATAGCGATGGGAATGTGTTATGGGACTGTCAAATATTGTTCTGGACGTAAGTTGGCATCATTGTTGTCACTCTCGTGCCATACACGTGCTGTTGTAAATACACTGAAACACCGGGGATACGGGCACCTTATTGAGCGAGGGACACTGACATACTTGAGTGCTTTTGTTCAGCCGCGACTTGGTATTAAGTCGGACATGATGATTCTTTGTCTACGTGCCCTACAAATTTGATATTTATGCTTGTTGGGGATCTCGTACAACCAACTAGCTACCTTTCTACTATTTTTGTCTCCACAACAACTGTCAATTTCTCTGGACCACAAGTACTCCATGGGCATGGCCATGTTCATATTTGCATGCATGCAGAGCATGGGAGTATTGACACTGAGGCCTTTGGGCAAGTCTAATCTAATCGAAAACAAATTTAACTTTGCAAAGTGGTATTGGAGAGATGGTTACCATGTGATAGACTTATATTTTAATGAAGATTTTATTTCTTTTGTTTCTTTTTTTGGAAAAGAAATGTTCTCTTCAGATAATCTTGCATAATTATTATGTGTAATTAAGTTACCACTTGAAATTGAATAAAGATTTTTTTATGTAAGATTTCATTACATATAATTACAGATTAATCTTGCATTTATTTAATTTTCTACAGTATTCTTTGTTATATATCATAGAAATGGCAACATATGATATGTTTCTATTTTAAGACATTCTACCTACATGGGGATTTCCCATGTTGTTACATTTGCAGTTTCTTTGTAATCATGGTAATAATATTTGTATTTTTTAATGCCCATATGCCTACATTCAATGTCCCATACACTGTTCGTTCTAGTTAGGTGAAAAAAATATTGTTTTTATGTTCGTTAAAAATGATATTTTTTTTATGGTGGAACTGTGAAAAATGTTTTTGCAAGTGATTTTGTTGTTTTGGGATTAAATAATCACTATAAAAGTTTTAAGACACATAGAATTTTGATATTCTTTAACATTTTGTACCAACAAAGTTCATCTGCAGCAATTATGATGAATGGTTTCCATCATGTTATGTTTTGTAAATGCCATGGTATCTATTGTTATTTATCAATCATAAGCATATTATTAACAAGTTAACTTATTTGGGGTGCTTGTGTTGTTCAGATTTGCTTTTTCCATAGCTCAGTCTTTGTGGTCAACAACATATCGAATGCTCATCAATTGCCATTTGCTTCAGTGCAGGTCATGCCAACTTCATATTTGACGGATGACCATGCATGTACTAATTAGTCCATGATAATAATAGATTTTAGTGGTAAAATATGTTCCGGTACGTAATTTGTGAATGAGGTGTTTCTTGGATTCATTGGAATCCCCCGGGATATAATGCAAGGGATATATTCATGATGTGGTCAGTCTGTCCAACCATATTTCATTTCTGGAGCATAACTTGAAAACCATGGAAGATTTTTCATCCAAACTCAGTACATGTGGGAGATGGGGGACTTGTCATCTTCTGATGACTCTTGTTATCTGAAAAGAAAAGGTTTCACTGCTTTCCACAGTTACAAGGATTAATTACTAGATATTTTGAAAAGAAACACTGCAACTGCTGAGATGTTTAGCAAGTTGGTCAACAAATAATGTTGATTTCATGTTCTTTATTTGGTAAGCCAAGGAAATAGATGAAAGCAAACAGGAGTAGAGATATCATGGATTAAATCTAAGTAGTCCATAGCTTATCTCAGACGAGCAGTTTATGTAGAATAACTAGATTTAAGGACAAACGGTTAGTTATTCCAGATTTCAGCTAGTTCAGGATCATTGACAATATATATATATCCCAGGAATTGTGTTAGTCAAATGTAAGCCATTGCAGTTCAGAAATTAGAAAAAAAACTTTGTAATGAATGTTTCATTTAAGTGGCACACCCAAGTCAATACTGGTGTGTAAAGTTTTGGATAGTATTAACCAAACTGTACTTGATTGGGTTGTGGAAAGACAAAACAATTAATGTGATTTTATAGAGTTAATTGATTTTAAAAGTAAAGAGATATTGTTATAATTGTTGCACTTTGTAGTCTATAATGCATACAATGTGCAAGTACATTTGAGTTTAATGGAGTTTTTCATCTTGTTGCAGGTACTAGTGGATACTGATCTGCTGGTTCCTGTCTCGCATGCATCAAACAATGGCAAGTATATGAGCAAGACACAGTGCATGGTTTGACACAGGCTAGTAACACCATAAAGGGTGCTTGCAAAAATGGCCGAAGAGCCAATGTTGAGCCTGTTTGATTCAGATTCGGCCTTCTTGGATGATCTCACCAACCCTGGGACGACAGAAATGGTTCCTTCTCAGGGTATTGGTGGTGTGATGCCAGGGGCAGAGAGCCTGATGGCATCTGGCATGCCTGGGATGCAGCAGTCACACATGGGCCAGCAACAGGAGGCCATGATACTGTCACAACAGACCCAGCAAGGGTATAACCAGATAAGAGGTTTGCCGCAAGAAAATTTTGGGAACATGGCACCTCAAAATTCTGTGATGAATCAACAATATGGCCGTGAAGGATATAACCAGTATGGATCTGTACCCAAGCTTCACCACATGAGCGACCAAATGATGATGGGTGGACAGAGCCAGAACTTGATGGCACAAGCAATGCCAAGACAGCAGCAGCAACAGTACAATAGTCCACCTTCAGGAGGGACAATGATGCAACATCCATCTAGTGGGTATCAGAACTTTGGCATGTCCCCGAGGCCTCGATTACCAAATCCTCAGCAACAGCAATTGGGAATGGTTCAGAACTCAGTATGGAATCACAACCAGACAAGTCCGACACACCCTCAGTACATGTCTCAGCAGACACAGCAGCAGCAGCAGCCGCCCCAGCAGCAGCAACCTATGAGCAATACCACATCACAGATGTCCCCTTACATGCCCCAGCATGACTATGCTATGCCCAATGCATGCCAACAAGGTTCACGTCTTGGACACTACCAAGATGGAGCTCCTCAGAGTGTACAAGGCAATGCTTTTATGCAGGGTATGGCTTCCCCTCCTCAAGGAAGTAGAGTGTCCATGGCCCAAGGAGTAAGCCCTGCTCAACCTTTTCAGCAGAGCAATCCAGTTTCTAGCCAGCAACCTGGTATGGGAATGTCCAATTTCAATGTTGCCCAACAGTCATCGGGAATGCAGCCAAGGTATCCCGCTGATTATATGACACAAGGACCACAAGTTAACTCAGGGACCACACCTCAAAATAAACTTCAACACTATTCCTATACAGCTGGTCAACAGCAGACCCAACAACAGTTATCTCAGGGCATGGGAGAGTCATCGTCATTAGCACATTATCCTAATCAGAGTCCCACAAGTAACATGACTTATAGACCCCCCTTTCCAGGAATGGCTCCACAGAGAGCAACAACCCCTTCACCAAGACCCACCCCAACACCGCCATCTCATACTCCAACTCATTCCTCCACATCTCAGGGAAATTTTGGTCAGTCAAGCCTTCAGCAATTAGAACAGCTAGTTCCACAGATGGGCAGTTTGTCAAACACAAACCCTTTTCAAAGAGTGATGCAAAGTGCTCCAGCGTCAACCATGGGAATGAGCATTGCACAGAAGCCACCTGTTTATAGTAGTAGTAACTTTCAAACAACAACAGCACCATCCACAACTGGAATCATGTCAGGAAACACAATGCACCCGACCATGGGTATGGCGGTGAACACCGGACACCCAAATGCTGCTGGCCCGCTTAGTCCTAGTCATGGTATGATACCAAATCAGCAGAATGTAAATATAGAGATTCAAAGACTGCAGCAGCAGATTCAGCAGTTGTACAGCATGCCTCAGACTCAACAGATCCAACAGCAGATGCTGGACCTTCAAGAAAGAGTGCGGATGTTGAAGGCACAACAACAACAGCAGATTTTGCAGATGCAGCAGAGACAACAGATGCACACAGGAGCTGGAGGCCCTGGTCCAATGCGAGGTCCCCAAGGCCAAGCTGTGCATGGGATGCCAGGGCCCCGCCCTAGAATGCCACAGCCTCAGCTGCAACAACAGCAGCAACAGCAGCAGCAACTGTCACCATCACCACAGGCGGTGCCCATCCAGGGCCCACAGACCATGACCCAGCCAACACAGATGCCACTAACTATGCCCCAGTTGTCGCCTACACCACCCAAAACACCTCAAGGGTCTTTATCAGTGTCATCACCACAGAGGGTACAACAGCAGTTTGTCCAGGTAGGGGCATTGCCATGTCTTAGCTGGTTACATTAGTTATCCCTGTACAGGGTTTAATCTGTGAAATTAGGGAATTCTGTAGTCGGACATATCAACATCTTCGAATGATATGTGGGCGTTTGTTCTAAATGAACCCACGACTTAGCAAAATGTTTGATATTTCCTTTTGGGGGGGAAATGATGATTCAGTTAAGTCAGTGAATGAAATGTATGCTCATATGTTAAAGGTCATCATCATCATCATAAGCAAGGTTGACATAATATGTATATATGAATACTTAGATAGGGTTTGACATTTTGACCACATATTGTTTGATTTCCTTCAGTTTCTAAAACAAAAATGATTGTGAAAGAATGATGTTTAATAATCTTCTAACCCAGAAAACTATCCTGTTTTAAAGTCGCTTTTGCCACATGTTGAAACCAACCAACATTTGAAGTGTATTTACGGACCAGTAATTTATTACAGGGGTGGGGTGGGTAGCGGTGAGGTGACCCTCCCCGAAAAGACATAAGTGCAAAAGCACTATATAGTCATCATAAAATTTCTAAAAAATACTTATGACCCAACCTCCCATCCCCCATAATAATGATCAGTCCCTTATGGTATTTTACCATGTTGACATCATAATCTAAACATTATTTTTTACATGTTTGGTGAAATCTATGATTTAATGGTTTAGAATGGGATGAATACAGACTTGGATGTCCTTGAAGTGTCCTATCTTGTTTAGACTGCCTCCTTTTCTAGTGATAGAGCATCTGCCCTGAGAGCGGAAGGTTCGGGGTTCGATCCTCGGTCGCGTCATACCAAAGGCGTTAAAAGATGGTACTTGTTGTTACCCTGTCTGGCGCTCGGCATTAAGGGGCTAAAACCAGTACTGGTCGGCTTAAGTCGGTATACTGTGTCTGAGTGGGGTATGTTAAACTGGGGCATGGTACCTCAGTGGGCTAGCACTATAAAGCGGCATCAGTCTGGACTAGTACAAGCAGCCACACACGTGCATGTGTGTCGCTTTATAACTGCAATAATCTTGGAAGCGACATTAAACCCCATTTCACCTCACCTCGCCTATCTTGTTTAAGAATTGGTGCAAACATGAGATACATTATGCACAGTATGTAAATCTTCTTGTGTATTAAAAACTTTGTCTCATCATCTGTTTTTATTTAAGGAAATGTAATTATTATTTTTTCTCAACTCATGGTGAAACTGAATATTATTCAGCAGTTGAGTTAACTAATTCATTTTTGTGCCACGTTTTTACCTGCAGATATTAAGTTTGCAAGTTAAAGTTGGCACATTAAGAATGGCATGGTACATGTTGGGTTTTTGATCCACTGGTAGATCTTTGTAATCCCCATGATACATTAGGTCAGGAAGCCGTTCAATAGTGCGTGAAGACATCCTTTTCTCTTGTAATGACAAAACTTGCAAATTCTCCCATTATTTGTGGTTTGAAAATCATGTCCACAACAAAGTTTCTTTGTCATGGCTGAAAAAACCAACCAGATTAGACCCTGTTGTGTTTTAGTCTGATGATGTGACATGTGAAAATGTTTAATATCCATGCAAATAATGAATGAAGACGTTTGTGATGTTTGGGATAAGAAATAGTTACATCATCATTTGGTCATGTGATGGGGATCAGGATGACCAGTTGTTTTCAGCAGTTTTGCCAGTAAGTAGATGAATCCAACATGAAAGTTGGCATTTTGTCACTACATGAGTAGTATGGTCTCTGCTTGAATGTAATGTAGGGTTTTGTGAATCATCATTACTCACATGATGATGTGTTTTCATGCATGATCTCCAATATATTGTATGTAGTTTTTCAAAAGGTGATAGTAAACTAGTGTACTCTTTTGAAAAAAAGTCAACTGTTAAATAAAATGCTCTCCTAACCACTACACAAATGAGGCCGTACTGTGTTTTTTTTTGTCTGGTTTGTCTTCACAGATCCACTGACCCTATAAAATGATATGTGAAAAAACACTTAAACAAGAGTGTGCTCACAAACTTTACTGATCATAAATTATCACATCCATACAGACTGTCTCGATTACTGAATACCTAAGATGACCTTCAGTTTCGGTAGCACAACAAATCTCAAGTAAGGCATAAAGGTGTCAGTTTAATATTATTTAATTATCAATTAGTGTTTTAAAATCAGGACTGGTAAAAAGAAGCTGGGAACCAAGGACCAGTATTTTTCATTAATGATGAATAATGGTACTGGTTGGCTTAAGAAAGTTTGTCGACATGTAGGATCATTAGTCAGCGTTGTTGCTGTGAGTTGCAGAGAGGATGTACCAGGACCATTACTACTGGTTGATTTGTTTGGTCTCTATTTTAGTATCTGATGGGAAAGAGTACTGGTAGAAAGGTCCTTTGTCTTCAGTGTAATAGGTAATATTTGGAAAGGGTTATGTAAAACCAAATTGTCAGGGAGGATTCACATTTCTCTGTTTAGGATAGGTGTTGGGCCTATCAAGAAATGTTTATCATTTATTTGCACCATTGTTGTGCTGTCATTAGTGTCAACAAATGGCATAAAGTATTTTAATGTATAAATGATGAAATACACATTTTCTATTTTGACGTATTTTTATATTTTATGAAGTTCAAATAGAAAGAGATTTTTCCACTTGGTATTTTCCTCACTGATGGCTAGAATGCTGTTTGAGTTTTATCATAGTAAGATAGCTGCATCAGCAAGTATTGAGATTACGTAATAAAAACTCACTTCCTTGATAATTCTGTCAATAGTTAAAAACAGGTTATTAAATAAATATTTATGAAAGTATGTTTCAGTTTCTGTGGAAACCTGATTAAAGGATGAATATTGATGATGTAGACATGAGTAGGTCCTTGACTCCTTCTATATAACTGTATATTACTGTGTTTATGTTTTGGTGTGGTTATTGAACAGTCTAATCTGAATAATTTTAGAATTGTGTAATGAGATGCCTAAAGTATTCACTTAGTAATCATTATAAAAAATTTGTCACTAAATTGGATGGGTGTATGTTTACTGTCTGTCAGGCATATAACAACTATAAACAGCAATACTGCAAAGATAACAGGGCTAGTGGGGGAGTCTAAAGCTTAACTTGTCCTGTCTAAAACTAGGGTTAAATTCTCTTTTTGGGTACATATGAAGCCATTTCTTGGTTGACCTCTGCAATGATATAGCTGGAATTTTGCTAAAGCATGGTAAAAGCCATGCCCCATGTACAGTGGTTGACAACTAACACAAGGTACAATGACGATGAGCTTTCCTAAAGCAGAGTGTATGCATGCTCTTTTTACTTGTACACTATAAGCATGGAAAAGTCGCATCTCTGCTACAATCTGTTATTAAGGTTGAAAAGGTACATTGAAACTGTGATGAACTGTGATACAGGGCCTTCGATACAATACATGGGTGCATGGACCATACAGACCTGTATTGCGATACATGACATTGACAATTCAAATAAATATTTAAATGTGGAAAATGTGTGCATGAAAAGTTCTCTTTGAGCTACAAATCACTGTTATGGATCATTTTGGCTTCCCTGTTACTTCTTGGGATGGACAGGAAGACAGCAAGGAAGAAACATTTTTTCACTGTTCTAAATTATACAAGTCGCAGTTCATTGCTTTTGTGTTTTATCGCTGGTGTATCAAGATCGCGACAAGTATTTTAGATTGTTGTAGGTATCTTAATGTAGCCTTCTGTATCGTTACACCATATCTGTTATTGTGGCAAAACTACTTGGAATCCATTCTGCCGTAGAATCATTCACACTAGAACCTCTGTATGGGGACTGATGCCTTTACTCCATACATTCTGATGATGCAGGTGACTGTATGCTATGCAGGTTAATTATACAAACTAAACATGTTGAAGTATCAATGACAAATAGGGGATATACGTGTTTGAGTGTCTTGTATAAATACTTTTGATATTATATCAGGGTGTGCTTCCATGATTTGAAGGATGTTCACATACCCCCAAGAATTTCACTACCATTCTTTGGGATATGTGGACATGTGTGTTAATGTTAAGACAAGATGAGTTTCATAAAAAAACACCAATATATTGAAATTCTGTTAACCAGATTTTTACTACATTTGTATGTGACTGTCAGTTGTTGATTTTTACTATTACAACCACTGCTATACCAGCTGATGCCGGAACAGGATTAACCCTGCTTGAAAAAACATGTCCTTTCAAATGTATATTGGTATATAGATATACTCCATTCATATGGCATCCTGGCTAAAGCCGCAGACTGCAGTAGCATTGTGTTTAGTGCTGGTTTTCTACCTGAATATTTTTACATTTTTATCTGAGCTGAGATAAAACGGTATTAACATAAATAGATTGTAATTGTTCTAATTGTCACTAAATATTTACATAATGTAATGTGACTGAATGAGGGTTCATATCTAGTTGTACAAGTCAGTTTCCTGAGTAATAAAAGCAAGTTCTCTACAACTGTTTCAATCGCCTTATGGTCATATGACCTTTACTGAATTAATTTTACAAAAGAATATGTCCTTGATTGTCAAATTACTAAACATTTTGTTCTACATCAATTAGACCTGGTTGTTGTAGCATCTCTATCAACTCATATTTATTTGTTACATTTTGACAGCAGTATGTGTCAAATGATTTTTAGTCTAAATGTTCAAACATATCATTTGATATTATTTCAAGTATAATTTAGTGTTGATATGTGTTCTTTGATGAGCTAAGATTACAAGATGAAAGAAAATTCGAAAACACCCATGCTTCGAACTTTGCTAAAGTCGCTTACAGTGGCAGTCATGTTTGACTCAACACCAGTTACTTCAATCTTATTTTTCAATTTATTAAGAAATTCATGATTTATTGGTTTACTGCAAATTTGATTTTAATTTTAAAACAATGCATAATGCAATTGTATTTGGCATACCATATATTTGGTATTATGTTTTGTTTTTCCTCTGTTTGTAACATGCCAGCACACAAAAGCTGCAAGTTGAGACACAAACAAAAACGTTACGACAGCTGTCACTTGGAACAAAAATGTGCTGCTAAGGAAGTGAAATTTCACTTTTTCCACTTTATTTATAAAGACATGCAGCCTTTAGAGTTCACACCAGTCCGCTAGCCCGAATCTACTAAATTGTGGTGAGGACAAGCATAATTCAAATGATGGTAGTCCTCATTGACTTAGCATTTGAGGGATATAATTCAGAACCTGTTCTCAGTGCTTCAGTTGTGCTACAAATTGGAACTGAATAAAACTGACAGTTGTAAATATATTTGTCTAATTAAAACAGGACTAGTTACAAAATCTAAGGACTACTGAAAAGAATGAATTTCTAAGGCAGCAATGTTTTATCAGTGACTTGGCAGTAGTATATTGTGGTACACAGTTTAAAACATGCATCTGCAATCTGGTCTTCAGCCACTAGTATGAAGCCAGTCTAGTGAAACTTCTCTTTGGATTCAGCTACTGAATTTGATGCAAAGAGACAAGTTCGGGCAAGTAGACTCAAACCCTCTTTGTATTTATTGCTATACAAAAGTTTTGCCAATACCCATCTATAGTTTTATTCTCCATGATGTTCCATCTCAAGAACAATTGCCAAGTTGTTGCAAGCTTACAGGTTCTTGACTTATAAGGATAACAAATTGAGAACTGCACTTAAAATAAATGTTTCAATGCAGGTACCATATTTGCTGTAATAGGCAGTCTAGCATTTACAAAAATTGACAAAAGGGTGTGCTTATTAAAACCGTTCACAAGTTAAATTGTATGAGACAGAGCTCTAATCATGGTAATGAACAAACTTTGTTCAAACCTCAATGAAACAGAATGTTTTTGATAATAGTTTCCCGGCAATTATATTCCCTTTTTACATTGCTGTTTTCTGTTAATGATATGCAATGTTAGAAATTACAGATTGACATGTGAAGTTTTGTCCTTAGTTTGGCATGCTTATAAAGATAGGTTAGTCTAGAATTTGGCCAGGGTGTGCGTGTGTATTGGAACAGGGCGCTTCCTATGGCAAATATGGTATTTGAATTTCAATTTATTGCAATACATAAACATTGCCTTTACCAGTATCTATTTTTTTTAATTAATTATATTCCATGATGTCCAAAATCAAGAACATTTGCTGTACTGAATGTTTGGCAAATTCTTAAAATGTTGACATTAACCAAAAATGTCTACTACCCCGAATAGTGATAACATATAGCAATACCTCTCTTAACCCCCCACCCCAGCATGTTCAGAATACAGAAGTCTCTTTTCCTAGGAAGTTAGGCATGTTTACTTTGAATATTTGCAATGATAAGAGATGTGTTGCACATGTTATCAGTCATTTCAGCAGTTTTATGATGTGTAGATTTATCGTGGATGATTCTTATCATTCAGTTCAAAATTAACATTTGTTATTCTGGGACTAGTACATTTCAGGAAGGACTAGAGACATTTTCATGTGCTCTACAACTTTCACCTTTAGGTAGATGGCAACTCTCTTTAGCAGATTAGTATTGTGGATTAGTGAAAATAGATTAATTTCTAACCCTGAGACATAATAAAAGACCTGTGAAGATCCGGGGAAGAATAGGTCTTCAGCAACCTATGCTTGCTGTAAAAGGCGACTATGCTTGTCATAAGAGGCGACTAACTGGATCCGGTGGTCAGGTTTGCTGACTTTGGTTGATGTATGTCCTCGTATCCCAATTACGTGGATCGATGCTCATGATGTCAATCATTGGATTGTCTGGTCCAGACTCAATTATTTACAGACCGCCGTCATATAGCTGGAAATTGCTGAGTGCTGCGTTAAACAACGAAAAAAAAGATAATTAAAATTTACCCACTGAATGACATTAATGAATTTGAAAAAAACAAACTATGTTTTTAATGCCTAGTTCATTTTAATTTTGTTTATTTCTACTGATTTCAAAAGAAATGAATGGAAATCAATCAAGACTGTATAAGTGTTAATACTATTCATGTGTGTAAAATGTGACTTTTTCAGAAGTTCTGACATATTGCAATTTGATCTTACTTGACAAGTACCACTCGCTCACTGAGTAGCATGTCTTTGGTATTGTGGTACTTTATAAATGATAAAACGTATGACGCCAGCAATAAGTAGGTTATGGCGCTGTATAGATTTTACCTCTCATGTTCACTGTCTCTTGTTGGTATTTTTGCAGAGGCTTATTTACGTATTGATTCCCAGCAAGCTATTCGTAGTTCACCTCCAATTATGACTGTTACCATAACAAATACAGTGCAGTGCTGTTAAAATATGATGAAATTGATTTCTGTTGATTCAGAGCTTGACTCCTGTATGTAAAGATCTGTCATGTTAGTCATAATTAGGTGTGTTGCATGCACGTTATCAGTGGCCTACCCTTGATGAGCTCATGTGGTCTGAAATTTCATGGATGTACCTTTCCTGTGTTTGGAACGAGCAAGTGAGGAGAGCGATTCTGTCTATGGTAAATACTGGCTGGTTTTGTGATGATGATGAGGATGGTTGTATTGGTTTTTGTTCATGGTGTTGAGAGCTGGGCAATCAGGACTGGTGGGATATGTCACATTATGGATCAATACATGGAGAGAGAAATTTTAATTGATTCATGGTTCGCCATGGTAACTGCATATTGTTCAGTGTTTTCTTCAAGGAACTAACTACCTACAACCCATTTCCATAGTGTTAAGTCTGACATGAAATACAACTTCATCTTTTCTGGTTGTATGGTATTCATTTGTTCAGAGGAAATTTGTCATGGCTAAAACACCACACTATCCAAACCATCTGTTGTGTGAATACATTATGCATGTATATAAATGCACAATACTGGACATTAGAAATTCTCATTTTCATAACTGCCTGTGCAACTATGCTTGTCGTAAGGCAACCAATGTGATCAGGGGGTTAGGCTCGCCGACTTGGTTGATACATGTTATCATATCCCAATTGTGTAGATTGATGCTCATGATGTCATTCACTGGATAGTCTGGTCCAGACTTACTTATTTACGGGCTGCTATCATATACCGGTAGCTGGACTATTGCCAACAAACAAACATAATTGTGTGTCTGTCTGAGTCATTCAACATGTTCAATCTTAGAAGAACTCTTGAATTCCTCAGTTTTCTATGTTTCATTTTGCTCGTAATGTAGGCATCTTTCACATGTATTCATCATTCATTCTTTGTGAGTTACACTTCTTTCAGTCTGAAAATGTTTCTCTTAACATCAATCATTACATTGCAAGTTTATGCTTGATGGTGGTAATCCGTTTGATTTGTTTAATCCTTACATCATTCATTAGAGAAGCACCACAGTTGCAAGCAGATGTTGCTGTATGTAATAAGTCATTATAGGATGATGTTATTATGAACAATTCTCTTTCAGAATAATATTTGTTGTGTTGACAGAATATGAACTTACCTTATAGTCAGATTTTGGATCCATTGCCTCCATTTTTTTTTGGTCAGTTTGTAAATATGACTATTTGTAGCTTGTCTTGTCACATATAACATACAGTGTACAGAAATATGAAGAAATAATTGTGTCAAGTGTTAAGTATTAATAGAAGATGTGTAACTAATGTGTTTAATAGATAGTGATTATTATAGGAGCATGAGTGTCATATTGAATTTACGAAATGAGTGTCAGATTTTATTGCATTTACCGAGCAAGAGCGAGGATAAAACATGCATTCTTACACAAGTTTCATAAAAGCAATATGACACACATGTGTGTGTAATAACTTTTGTATTACCCATTCTGACTTGATCCACCAATGTCCTAGAAAACCACTGTTTTTTTTAATGTGGTCAGCAATCTTTAGCTATGATGTCATTTCTAACATTGTGTCTAGTGTGACTTAATTCTGACCTTAGGTCACAATAAGATTGTGATGATGTCAACAACGCTGCCCTGATGACGGAAACAATACACTGGTCCAGAAGAAGTGATATTTGCACTTGTGCACATACAACTTTTATAAAACTCAGTTATTTTAACCCCTATGGGGAATAAGACTAAAAGATTAACCAATATGTTTTTGACCTCAGAAATATGTAATATAGGTTTGTATACTATGTTGGTGATTATTTTTATGTGTTGTTAATGGTTCAAATTAATCATGAGGTCAAGGGATTCTTGTCATATGTTAAAAGGAAAGATTTAGGGGTCCCTAGATTCAAGTACTATATGAACAAAGCTTCAAGGTCAACCTGGCCCCCCCTTGTCATGACAATGCTTCAACTCTGTCGGGAGTATTTTGTTTATAAATGACACATCTCCCAAAATAGAAAATAATCTTGAGGTCTGGCATTAACATGTGCATGATCTGGGAAGGAACTGTTCATTAACAAAGACTGATCAATAATGAACACCATTTTTAAAAAGCATACCAGTCAGAGCTAAAGTTCTAATGGCTACACCATGAGGCTAGCGATGTGTTGTGTGTGTGTGTAGTCTTGAAAGTGTGGTGGTGGGCCTCTGTCTTCACTCTCAACCTGTAGCTATTGATCTAGGAAAAGCCTGTGATGATTGTATTGATTGTGTTGCTCTCTCGGCTTCTTTAGCGAAGGTGAGCAGTAGTCGTTGACCAGTTGTAACGACACACGCTCTCTGCTGGCGTCTGTCCGCTGCTCTTGGCTTGGCCGTGCCGGTCGTGATTAGCTTGGTAGGCAGGCACCAGACTCCATCTGTGACAGTTGCTGTGTTAAACTGTCATCCTCTCCATCTTGCTCTAACTGAAATCATTAAATATGTATTAGGATCATACCTACGCCACCGATTGACCGTCTCTCATCTCTCAACCACTGGTCTTCACAAAGCTGTCATTTTTCTGCCATGTTTATTCAAATCCATAAGGGATGTTTACCAGTATTTAGGATTTAGTAATCATGTGTATAGAAATTGCTCAGAACATGTATTGACAGGAAGTTTACCCCTTTTGTGACCAATTGGGAAACAACAGAGGGATTTCCTTGTACTTGTGTAATGATGGAAATGAAACGTACGATGTAGTACTACAATTTCTGGCTTATTGGTAAATGTTCTTATACTTCCATGTCAGAATGATGAGATCTGATTGATTCATGCGATCTTTATAAAATACTATGTACCCTGCCTGGGAGGGAAATAAATTTCTCAGCATGAGAATAGATTCCCTTATACCCCGCCACGAAGAAGACTGTCTGCACATGGATTTCTGAGCAGAATTATAAATCCCCTATACCCTGCTTCAAAGCAAAAAGCTGCACATTTTTTCCCCGAGTCTATGAAAGTCACGTGACATAGCACCATATAACCTCAGCTCAATAGAACCGCTGTTTTGTATCAATATTGAAGTTCTTTTAATTCATATACAATGGCAGATTGTAACATGTCAGTAACATAAGTTCATGGTAGCATAACCGTTTTTTGTAAAACCGAACGTGGGACTCGTAAGACCACATGTACTCCTTGTGATACTGCTACAACTTATGTAGGTGATTACACATGGTTAAACAGGGATCTATTTATTTCATCTAAGTTACTTTGGCAGATAAAACCACTGTTGTTTTGTATACATATTTTCGTAATATTAGATTATTTTCACATGTTTGACACAGCATTCAATGTGATTCTGTATACAGACCTGTTGTCAATGAAATACAACTCATCTTTGCAAAGCTTAAACATTAGTTGTGAACATAGTCTCAATTTGGAAATTTTAGTTCCAATTTTGGAATTTTTGCTGCAGACCTGGAAGCATTTTTCAACCTGACAGTGGATTGATAGATCTCTGTAATCAACAAATAATACAGACTCGACTCAGAGAGGGATTTGTGAATATTATATTCTTCTTTATAGCTTAACAGAAGATAAAGATCTTTTACATAAGACAACAAGCTTGATTGTTGACTTGCTCTGGTGTTGGCGGCACAGGTGGCCAAATCATCTAAGTTGCTGCAGTTGTGTCCCTTTGTCATGACAGGATCCATTGATTTTGGGTACAATCCCAGATTGGTGTTTTTATGCTCATTGATTTCCTTTCACTGCTGTGAAGATCGGTGTAAGAATTGGTCGTTGCCAACCAATGCGTGTCGTTGGAGGCGACTAACAGGATTAGGTGGCTGAAACATGTCGTAGATGACAATTGGTACAAATTTTAATTGTTGACATGACTCCTAGCTGTAAATATGTGAATATTTTTTAATATAAACACTTTTGAAACCTGTATACCTATGCAAGATTGATATGCATGCAATGTTTCGGACACTAGATATTGAAGTAAACTGTATTATAACATTGTTACATCCTTATGGTTGTCATATCTTTTATGTGAAATGACCCGTGAAGATTACGGGAAAGAACAGGTCTTCAGCAACCCATACTTGCCGTAAAAAGGCGACTATGCTTGTCGTAAAAGGCGACTAACGGGATCAGGGGTGGTCAGGCTCGCTGACTTGGTTGATACATGTCATTGATCCCAATTGCGTGGATCAATGCTCATGATATCAATCACTGGAATGTCTGGTCCAGACTCGATTATTCTACAGACCGCCGTCATATAGCTGGAATATTGTTGAGAGCGGCGTTAAACAACAAACAAACAAAACAAATCTTTTATATGAAATACTCTTCTTTACATTCATCAGACTATTTTGGAATGTTGACGTGTGTCAGACTTAATGTATAGCTTTTAATAGATGCTTTTACATTTTATTTGGAATTGAAATGTGAAATTAAGAGGTAGAATTATTAATGATAACCTACAGGGCTCAATTTTGCTACATAAAACATGCAACAATGCAACCTATTATTGAAAAATGCAACGTAATATTTGTCTACATGCACCAAGTGAATGTCCAAGAAATTCAATTTTGTGTCCGACTAACCCTAACTTGTCCACACATGATTCTTTGAACACACTCAGTACCTCTAAGCTTTACTAACATACTATTTCACTTGTTTACGTGTTTTTGAACTCATGACAATCAGAGATCTGAGATTTTACTTAATTAGACTAGTTTATGCAGCTTTTGTTTCAACTTTGATAAATTTATGGGACCAGGGTGCAACCTGCTTTACTCAGGTGCAACTGGCTTTTGCACTTGGTGTAGGTTAAATGAAGTTCCTTAAATCGAGCCTTGACAGACCAGATCGTTCTTGGCTTGAACTTCATTGGCACATGAACTGAACTGTATCAATGTATCGATAGATAGGTCAAATATTGTGACAGGTTATTTTGTCAAGTAAGACAAGCTGAGATGTTTCATCACTTGGTACTACTGTGTGTGTTCCATCAAACACTATCGTGGTGTCATGGGGAAGATTTATTACCAACTTCATATTTATGGGACAGATATGTCAAGGCTGCAGTGTTATTCCTTCATGACTTGTCAGGGAAGGCGCATAAAATTTAAACGAAGACTTTAATCATTGCCTCCATTCAAACTTATACCTATTTACCTCTTGATGAAATTATGAAGTAAGACTGAATTACTCATTATGTCATCTTTATTAAAATGGACATTTTGAAATTATTAAACCAGAAAAGTCTGCGACTTCAGGGTTAGAAACTAACAGTTTTTGTCCACTAGTCCTTATAAGGATAACATATAGCAACACCCTTAAAATGGGCCAATTTCTACTAGTCCTTAGGATACCTTTACTATTGGGCAGTTTGGTAAGGACTACAGGACTAGTGCCAATTTCTAACGCTGGTCACTTCAGTCACAAGTCTAAAGCCTGAGTTACATCAGAGTGGTCAAATTAATTTTGGTCTTGTAAGCTCAACTCATAGTCGTCTGTATTTTAACATTAATATCTACTGAAAAGGGTGCAAGAACCAAGTTAGAAGCCTCATTAGCTTTTGACACAGACCAGTTGATATTTAGATTTGTATCATTCCCTGTCTTGTCACACTTTGCATTAGAATGAACAAATTTTTTTATTTCATCCAGATTTATATCTGAAGGTTGTATTACATTATCTCTGATATTTCTCAGAGCAAATGCATGATGCTACTATTTACATAAATGGGTGCATTATTAACACAAGACATATAAACATATTCATCATCAGTTATGTACACAAGTGAGAGCCATTGCGATACAACAGATGTAAAGAAGAGCTAATCCAATACATTTGTCAAATTTAAGATATTTTCACAGAATATTAATAATATGGTTTCCCAAGTTTGCTGGCACATAACTCCAGATTTTATTTGAACTGAGCCCAAGAATAGTGCAAGCATATCATTTTCTTCCAGAAGTTCAATTTGAACATCCACTTTCCAATGAGGGTGGAGAAGAATTCATTTCGATCATTGATACAATACTGTGTCAAAGTACATGTCTGTCATAATCAAAGGCATGTCGGCCAAGGCATGTTGGCCACATTTAAACATTCTCTAGATCTAATGAGCGAGTTGGGTTTAACGCTGCTTTTAACAGTATAACAGTTATATCGCGGCCTGTCAGCTGAATGTGGGAGGAAAGCCCGAAGTGATGCAGGTCTCAGACATTCCCCACTTCGGTGAACCCCACGAGCATGGGTATGGTGCTGACGAGTCTGGAAGTCACCGTAAGAGACTAGTGGATGCAATATCGAAGATGAACATGTTCGTGCTAATTTCCATAATACATGGTGTTTAAGTTTTGAGTGAATTGACCTGTATCTGACCAGATCCTCTTCATTGAAAATCTGAGATTGATACTCACAAATCAGTAAGTGTGATTATCAGAGTCCATTCTAGTTTGTATTTATACTCTGAGGACAAGGAGTGATTTTTATTTACGAGAACAACTTACTTTCAAATTTCAATCCAAACAAATCCCATTACAAAATTAGATTGTAAAAACACTCTAGACGCATTCCTTTACCTCTTTGTTACCATAGCTTGCACAATGTCAGAAAAAATCTATTATCCCACCAGAATAAGGAAAAGATTACCCCTTGAATGGAGGTGGTGAAGGAACCATGGCCTAATTAGTCCGTCTTACATCACATAGCTTAGACAATGGGAAGGCTAGAGAGCCCAAGCTAGAGAACAAAGCCTGTACTTCAGACAATTGTAGTCAGTGAAGCTTGGTGGAAAACAAGGTGTCACATCCTCTCAACTGATCTAATATGTATGCATACTATAGTTTTATAACCACTTGACCCAGATGTGTGGGTGAAGGTACTCTTGCTAAATAGTTACAGGTAAATATACAAACAAGTTTGATTTGTCCTGGTAAATTTACTTGAAACTGAAATGATAAAGACAAGGATGTGTTGCAAGTATACTAAAAAAAGTGAGTTCCCCTGCTCTGCCAGATTTTCAGCAGTTTAAAATTTTAGGCAGGTTCATGGGAAGTTCAACTCCTTTGACTCCCCTTCCTATATTAGATGATTTGCAGCATGGCATACTGTCTGTTGTTGGATGGGTAGGAGGAAAGGAGCCTTTGTCATTTGACTTTCATTTCATTGTCTGTTCTAAGACTGGTTCTGAAACTATTTTCAACATGTGGCTTTACCTGGATCAATGATGTAGATGTTGATGTAACAGTGGCTGACAAGTTATTGCATAGATGCATTTCATTATCAGATGTACCATAAGCTATATGGATTTTTGTTGTAAGCTGTGATATTTATCCCTGTGTCATGTTATCAATCTTTTGTCAGTCACACCCATATCTGTAAGGTAATTCAGGCCTGAAAATTGTGACCAACTTTTGTCTAAGTCAGGTAATTGAATGTGCAGTTGCAGCCTGCCGTGGTGAAATGCTTCAGATTTGTAACACATTTGAGAATTGTCTGCACATAATGATACACACATTCATTTTTGTGGCTCTTGAGTATGACAATGGCTTCCCCTCAACCAGTCAACTTGATTTTGTAGTCCATTCTTGATACTTAAGCCTAATTTGTGTGTAGTATAGTTTGTTTGATTATCTGGCAGGCTTGAATGAAAGATGTTATCTATCTTTTCATGATCCCAATGTTACTTTTACTTCAGGTGATACCTATCTCTAATAGAAGAGAGCCTTTTGAATTTTATCCAGCTTTACATTATTCATGCAGAAGGTCAGTCATATTGATTGTTAGTTGTGGGTTGTTGACAATGAACTCACTTACCATCCAAATCCCTAAATTTTGCAGTAGTTTCTCTAAGTTTGTATAGTATTTTGACTGATTTGCATTTTTCATTCCATTTCAAGAGTCTGCTTCAGTCAATTGCCTCTGTCAATTGACTTTGTAGGCATATTGAACAAATTTGAATTTGAATTCTTCGGAACCACAAGGAAATATTGATATTTAATTGCTTTTGACAAGTTTGCTTTTACAAGTGATAGACTCCCTACTACTGAAGAGCCAGTGAAGCAATGAGAGTGTGTTGTGTATCGAACATGCAGCATTGAGTGATGTGATCATGTGGCTGTGACGTTTACTAGACAGGTGTGTAGGAGCTAGGGGACAAAGGAGGGGTCGGTCGGGTGGAATATGACAGTTAGAGGTGGCCTTTGTTCACTCTCACGGGGCTTAGCCATGGGCACACCATCAGCAACTTCTAGTGTTAGGCACATGGCATCTTACTTCCTATTTTAAAATGTTCCGTCAATATTTTACCTGACGGTATTTGGAGATTTATGGCTTGGAAAATTATCATTAGGATGTTCGTTTGGCTGCTAAGGTTTCACCATTGAAAAGCGACTTCAAGCTTGAAGGGTCCGAGCAGTGTTATGTTGTACTAGCAAACAAAGATCTTCCTCCTGCTCGCCTAAGCGTGGTGTGGGTCGTGTAGCTCTGACAGTCAGGTAGGGATAGTTTTCAGTTCAGTCTAGCATGTGGTTTAGGAGGTCTGGGTCACGGTGGTAAGCCATTACCAGATGTGCTCCAGTGCAAGTGAACACAGCCAACCTGCTGCTACTGGTGCCTGATAACAAAAACCTGCATGTTAATTTGATGATGCAAGTTAATTTTACCCTTGCCGGATAATATGGCTTTCGGTTCAAATAGTGCTCGGTTCAACTTAACCTGCATAATTAGACAATTACGTCACACACATGTTCTTGTTCGACTCTAAATTATTATGCAGCAGTTGGCAATTGTATTTTTTTATCCAGTGTTTTGAACAGGTTTTTTTATGTGCGTATTTGTATGAATTGTGCATGTTACTGTATGGAATTTAATACATTTTAGACAAAGAACATGTTTTGGAGTTTTGATGTTATCTCTGTTAAGAATGTTTCAAGTTACTTTTGTAACATTTGATAGTGTGAATTCTGAAACTATTTAAACTCTAAAAAGGATATTGGGATAACTGTGAAAAGGAAAAAGTCTAGATACATTAATACATGTAATATGTACATGGTCTTAAGCCCAAGTCTAGTAAAAGTGTGTTGGGTCTAGTAAGCTTGCTAATAATTGTCCATAATTGTTGGGCTAGTGGTCTCAAACGTTTTGGCACACACACACTGAGATTCAGTGTTTTATTTGATGAAAATATTCTCCTGTGTTTTTGAGTGGTACTTTTATCCCCTTGAATCTCCCAACTCTACCTAAATTCCAAGAATTGGGTGTAATCTATTCGACCCAGCAAAACACATAGAGTGAACTGTGCTGCAAGAGTGAGGAGGAGTGCATAGCCCCATCTCTGGTTAATGAGTACAGCTGATAAGACCATCATCATACACAGCAAGCTGATAGCTGATGTAAGCCTTCAAATATGTCCGACCAGAGACCTCGCTAACATCAACCACAGACTACTGCCAGCCCCTCTCACTGGGTTTTTATGGCTGCATCACTCTGATTGCTTCAGGAAATATAGGTGTGTACCCTTCCAGCTGGACTGACAAGGAGGCCAGCTCCTTCCTGGCTCATGCTGTGGAAAGCTGCTCTCGGCACCCCCAGTACTCTTTGCCAACCTTTGTAACACTTTTTCACCAGATACAACACATCTTAGCTGTAGACACCAAGCCTTAGGCTACATGTGGGCCGTGAGATGAAAATGATAAACTGTAGTGTTAGCAGCATGGGTAACCATATGATCTGTGAACTGGTTTCTCATTGGCTAGCAGTGCTGTGGGCATCATAAGGTGAAAGGTTGAGGTCATCTACTTTGTCAATGGAGCCAGGCTGGCTTACCACTGATGCTTGATAGGCCTGGTGTCATGGTAACGAGAGCCTGACACACAGTCAATTATCATAGGTCCTCAATGTAAGGCAGTGTAGGTAAGGCATTGGCATATCAGATCATGATCAACTGGCACAGCCAGCAGCACATGTGGGTATTAAGGCAATAAAACCTTTGGAGGATGATGTCATTAGTGACTCCTTTTAAGGCTGGCTGACCACTACCACTGTCCTTATAGTGAGGTAGTTGTATACAAGACTAGTGCTTTCTACTCACTGCACACCAAAGACCAGATGGCTGATTTGACTTAATGTAGTCATGTGAAATTATCCATCATTTCTTTGTGCTGTTTTTATAAGGTGGATAAAGCTAGTGAAAAACTTTATGGAGGTTTTACATGGTAGGCCAGAAAGTGCTCTTTGTTTGCAGGGGTTGGGGTAATTTAGATGTTGAGATGTTGGGGGCCTAGCATGTTCCTTTGTATAAATCTTGGCTTGGCTAATTCCTCTTGATAATCTCCTTTGTTGTTGATGTATATATGTTGGACATTGGTTGCACATGATTTGATTTCCATACATCCTATATCTCAGTAGTTACATAATCTCGAGGATGTAAGTTAGTGTATGAGAATTTCACTGCACTGTTATAGCTGTGATAAAAAAAATTCATAAAGTTCTCCACTATTTGTCCATATCCTGTTCAAATTGAGCAAGAGGCAAATGCATCTACAGATAGTGGTATCAAGGAAAAATATTTTGTGGTAACTGAGGTGAGCGAGATGTTTTTGATAATCTGTTAGAAAAATAACACTGCAGTTCACATTTGTTTTCATGGAATATTGACATTGTTATACTCTTATAACCAAAAAACATGAGTTTGTATTTACCACACTACTTTTTGTTTTCAAGCAGACAGACCAGACTCAACTTCTACCTACCTCAAAGCCTCTGTTTGCTGCTGAGCCTGACCCCCTGTCACAGGCCCCACCCCTGCTGCAGGCTGTGCCTCAGCCCCAGGTTGATGGCCTAGGAATAGAGACCCCCTCCCTGGAAGATCATATTGCCCTTAGTCCACCTAGTCTTGACAGTCTCACCACCCCAGTCATGCTTGATATTGACCTCAATGATGAAAATGATGATCTAGTCAAAAATAAGAAGA
This sequence comes from Haliotis rufescens, assembly GCF_023055435.1. Taxonomy (NCBI): domain Eukaryota; kingdom Metazoa; phylum Mollusca; class Gastropoda; order Lepetellida; family Haliotidae; genus Haliotis; species Haliotis rufescens. The sequence goes on from NW_025963879.1 coordinate 22,952,973, forward strand.
AAAATGTGCACCAGGAAAAAGCGGACAAAATAATTGCTGAGGCAATAGCCAAAGCACAAGCGCAAGGACAAGCTGTTCCAAATGTGCTCTCACCTGCAACGATTCCAGCAACTGTCACAGACGTAGTGGCTGAAATTGAAAGTGATGAAAAGACACCGAAGAAGAAGAAACGTGTGAGGAAACCTAAACCTGACACTGGAGAAAAACCAGTGAAAAAGAGGAAGAAAAAGAAAGATGTGGATGTGGTGGCGGCTGCGGCTGTGGCTGCGGCTGAAGTTGTTGTTGATGGTGAAGTGTCAGTGTTGCCTACAGTGGTTACTGGGGATGGTAGTGAAGAAACAGGTGGCGAGGACAAGAAGGATAACAAGGAAAAGAAAGATAAGAAAGAAAAGAGAATCAGGACACCAAAAGTGAAAACGCCGAAGAAGAAAAAGTAAGATCTTGTTCAAATAACATTCTCTTGGATGTGTTAGATAGTAAAACCTTCAATTTGTCCTGTTTTTGTGAAAGAACGAAGCTGCTTACTCTAAGCTTAATGTTAACATCTATTCACTTAACCACTTATATGAATAGACATCCTGACGTACCTTATTTTTGAACAGTTTAGATGTCATTGCTGATATTTTGATTGAAGAGTCAATCAAAACTCACATTCTACTAGATACCAAAAGGTCTTCAACAATAGAATTCAGCTACATTCCAAAAGACGAAAAATATCCTTGATAAAAGTCGTGACCTCCGATGCCTTGTCTGTAAATTTCTTCTGCACTCGAGTGATGTCACCTATTTTCTATCCCCAAATGGTGGTTTGGTACTTTAGTCGGGTTTCCATGAGTGAACAGACATGTTTCGGCACACCATTCTCAATTTTTGCAGGTCGACATTAACACTTTATTGGAAGTTTGAAACCGATTCACTAAATACAAATATTTGTCAAATAAGAGTGTTCACACTATTTTCCTCTCCCTTTTCATCGTGAGAGGACACCAAAAATATAGACTGACTGTTCTGACAGGTATACAGCGCTTCACAAGAACCCAATGTTGACAAGTCAGACGTGTGGACTGTTAGTTGGCAGCTTGATGACATCGCAACACATTTTAACTTGATAAATCGCTATCAATATGGCTGTTTGAAAATATGCATCGTTAAATTTTTTTGCGTACTTGAAGAAATTACATCTCTGAATTCATCATGACCCAACATGTTGAAGACACCGCCTCCATGGTCTAGTGGTAGAGCGTCCACCTAGAGAGCGGAAGGTCCTGGGTTCGATCCCTGGCTTCCTCATACCAAAAGACGGTAAAAGATGCTACTTGTTGTTACCATGCCTGGTGCTCGGCAAGGACTGGTCTGTTCGGAGTCAGTATACAGTGTCTGAGTAGGGTATTCATTTTCAATTGTGGCATGGAATCTCAGTGGGCTTGCATTAGTCTGGACTTGTACAAGCAGCCACACACACATGTGTGCAATAATCTTGGATGCGATGTTAAACCCCATTTTGTGTAATATGTTGTAGATGATTATGTTACCCGTAATACTGATTATACCAACTGATTTCATGTGTTCTCAGGCCTCCTGCCACGTTGCTGAAAAGCAAGAAGAAGCGGAAACGTCAATCTTCAGATGTATCTGATCTGGACTTGTCTCCTCCCGGTTCACCAAAGGAAGAAGACGAGTCACTTGTAAGTTGGCTAAACAGTCTTGAGGCATGTTTCAGTACTCATTTGTGATGCTTCTATCTAGTCTCAGGTCAGAATGTAACAAGAGCTATGGTTGTCAAGTTTGTAATGTCTTTTTATCCGTATCACTGTAAACGTCGGCAATGAGGTAGCCTTGTGGTTCTAGCATGTGCTCGTCTCACTCAAGACATCGGTTGGATTCCCCTAATGGGTACAATGTGTGAAGCTCATTTCTGGTGTCACCTGCTATGATATTGCTGGAATAAAACCATACTCGCTCAATCACTCTCTCACTAACTATGAAGGTGTGATATACTACTAGATGCAGGGTATGTTAGCCAAAGGTTTGTTTACCAGATTGTCATCACGATATGGTTCTATTATGTTTCTTTGTTAATATGCAAGACTGTTACACAATACTTACAAATTTGAATGATTTTCTCTCAAGTTATTACATAAAAAGCCTTTCACTTAAATAGTTCTACAGGCTTGTATTGTTGACAGTTTTTCCCTGATAAAGATAAAAGAACATGTAGTTTTATTTTGAAGTTATGAATCATTATAGTTTGTTTTCTTGCATTGATTTGACAGAAACGAAGATCAGCTCGTAACACCAAAAGGAAAAAATACTTGGATGACATAGAACTCAACTTGTCGGATGACAATAATGCAGATATTGACATTGAGGCTGTTGATGGTCCACTTCAAATGAAAACGGTACAATCTGTTTCTTTTATGCATGCTGCATGTTCATTTTGTAGAATTTATTTTGGTAATTGGTCTTATATGCCTGTTTAACATTTTGTGAACTTGCGTGTCAAATATTTCTAGAAGTTATCCATTTCACAACTAAGGAAACAATTGAAGGTAGTTTTGTTCATGAAATACTGATGTACATACTGGATTAACAAATGAAAATAAAATCAAGTTGTCCTCACTATTGACATCAAACATATATATTGTGAAGAAATTTTTTGCCATTGTTGTCTATGTACAGGAGAATACTGCAGACGAAGATGCCATTGTTGTAGAGAAGATTCTTGGCCACAGAATGAGGAAGTTTGACAAAGAGGTTTGTGTTTTCACTTGTTACATTATGCAAGATTAATGCAGCTGTTGGAACAATAATAACCTAGTCAGATAATTTTGTGTTAATTTATACACACCTTGTGTGAGCTTATTGCCATTAAAAGCTGATATGCAATTCTAATTGTGGTTCATTTTGAAATTTAAGACAAAGAGACCTGCATACATTCGTTACAGTGTTATCCCAATTATTTGTTGTGACATTTCAGGCACACACATTTAGCAGATGCCTTCCAACATTTGTCTGCTATGTTTTTTTCTAACCATGTCTTGATCATTCAACCAGTTTCAGAATACAAATTCATGTTTGTGCTTGCTTAGGTGTTTTGACTTAATAAGCCTGTGTATCATGTTGTTAATATCCAAGTCTACCAAGAGGTCTTAAAGCTTTATAAGTTAGTTTTTGTTTTGCAGTTGAATTTCAGTTCAAAATAATGGATTGTGGTATTACAGGGAAAAATGATTTGATAACAATCAATCACCATCAGTGATATCATGCATTTTTAAAAACATTAGCATGTATATGTCATGATGTACAATACTTCATTACTTTCAAATTCACCAGATGGTACACATTTTCCTCTGCTTTCTTTTTCAATAATACAGTACAGGGGGTCAAGTAATATTTTGTGTTGTGTGTGACTGTTTTGCTTAATGAGTTGGTGTTTATGAATGTATATTTGTAATTCAGGATGGTGATGAAGGTTCTGAAGAGCCAGAAGAAGAAGAGGAGTTCTTTGTCAAATACAAGAATTAGTGAGTGCACTTACATTTCAAGTTAATGATAAATTACCATTTCCTCACCACTGTATAGCCTGCATACATACTCTTCTTTACTATACATCAGAACACTTCGACTCATGACGTGTTGCAAACAGGCCATCAGTGAACATGTTTAAGAAATAGACATTACATGGCCATTACAAAGGTCAAGGTCATAAGAACACAGTATCTTGTGTGTCCTCAATTAGCATCAAGTATTGCTTACACCTTTTGCCTATGTACAAAATTAGAGTACAGATCACATGGGACCAAGTAGGTTTTCTATCCGGTTCTAATCTGGTGATTCAGAAGCCTGTGGGAAGACCTGTACATTGTGTTGCCATAGGAATGCTACTGTTACAAGTGCTGCTTGTGTTCTAGCATTATTGTATTGAAAGAGATAATGTTAGTATGGTTCATAATGGGATTTTATCATTATAACTTTGTACTGTTAAAGTTGCCTTGCAATTTCGCCTTTTGGTTCTTCAAGTTTTGGATATTTATGCACACATTATGGTGCTATCGCCAAATCTGTAAACATCATTGTGCTGTTGGGGTAAAAATGTTTATGGTGTCATCGGCACATCCCATCAGTTCGATACAGCATAAGTCTTGACTCACCACTGGATCAGAACAATTCCTTGCATAAAAATTGACACAAAGGATGTCACAGTTGCTGCGTCTAAACGAAAACTCCTGATAGTCTGTCTGGACCTGACACTTGCCCCACTGGCACTGGCATCTTTGGCAACCCTTGAATTACTGGTGTAGAGGATGCAGTTAGACTCCTTTGCTGCAAACAAAATAACTGTTTGAAGTGGTTCTAACACATGGAGTTACCATGCTGTTGGTTTAATACAAAGTCTAGAGATGTTTCTCATGACCACATTGAACACCCTGGCTACTGAACAGAACATTTATATTGGATGCTGTTTATTCAGATGTAGTGTAAATTATATTTGGTATGAAAGTATTTTCCTGTTATTGTCTAACCTTTCATTGTTTGGTTTCAGCTCATACTTGCATTGTGAATGGAGAACAGTTCCAGAACTGGAAAAGGATAAGAGGATTCAGTCAAAGATAAAGCGCTATAAGTTGAAAAAACTACAACTCAATAGCATATTTGACCAGGTGAGAACATCATATATTGTTCTGTGTATATCCATTCACTTGAAATCCTGATGAAATGGTATTGATTTTATGGAAGATGATTGGTGACAATACATTTGCTGCTGTACATCCAACAACCAAGGGGACGCAGTTCAAACATTTGTAATTTTGGGTTTGCTATGTAACATTTGTGGACTTTGAAAACTGTAATATATTGGCTTTGATCACTGATACAGAATGAAGACGATGAATACTTCAACCCAGACTACGTAGAAGTTGACCGTGTGCTGGACATGTCAGTGACCACTGATCCTAACACAGAGGTTCAGTTGACACACTACCTGGTCAAGTGGCGTGGTCTCTCATACGAGGAGAGCACATGGGAACTGCAGCAAGATGTTGACCCAAAGAAAGTGGAACTCTTTAAGAAGTGGAGGGAAATTCCTGCAGAAGAAGATAGAGTTGTGAGTGGGAACTTTGACATATTTTAGTGTTGTGGAATTTCTTCGTATACTCTCTACTAACTGTTAGGAATCATTTTTGGGTTTCAAAGCACTTATAATCATGACGGTTTCCATACAGGTGTCATATGAATGAAACGTAAGATAGCATGTCAGTGATCCATTACACAAACTTGAACCACCTTGCTTATGTTAAAATGATAATTTTCCTTCAGGAAATAGCTCGACCTAAACCTGGCCAGTGGGAGAAGCTGGATGAAACAAGGTCATACAAGGGCGGTAACACACTGCGAGAGTACCAGCTGGAGGGTGTCAACTGGCTCACATTCTGTTGGTACAATGGGTAAGTTAGTTTGTCATCTTTGTAAGACCAATTTTGTTTTGTATCTACTGATTTTCATCTCCAAAATACCAAGTTGTAGGAGTGGCAAAATAATGGACCATAACAGGTCAGTTATTATGAATTTATGTTTCTATGATTCATGTATGTCAGCCACCCTCAGACCAAGAATCATCTTGATGACAGATGTTTTTACCATCTAACAGAAATTAATGGTTATTCTTATATTCAGGGATGTATTAAATTCCTCAGATTTGATACATCACATGTCACTTTTGTGATCCATGCCATTGCAATATAAGCATAAATCATAAAGACCCTCAGACTTCCAGCCAACTTTCAGGGTTTTTAAAAAAAATATTCCCATTCTTGTATATTGGCTTTAGGAAATTCTGTCAATTAGGTGTTATAGAAATGTCACAGATATGCTCTACTTTCTTTCAGACAAAACTGTATCCTTGCTGATGAAATGGGTCTAGGAAAGACAATTCAGAGCATTACATTCTTGTATGAAATGTATCATTATGGAGTAAAGGGACCCTACCTGGTGATTGTACCTCTGTCAACTTTAGGAAACTGGCAACGGGAATTTGAAACGTGGACAGACATGAATGTCATTGTGTACCATGGAACGTAAGTACTGACAGATTCAAACATAGTCTTGTTGAAAGTTTTATCCTTAACTTGTAAGGGGAAATATGTCATAAAGCTTTAAAATGCTTCCTTTCAATAATATTTGCACCAATAAAACTAGGTTAGTTTACAATTTTGTATCTTTGATTTCTTGTGTATCGTGTGCATATAAGTACAACTATGAAATAGTAATGCTCCCATTTTGGGGTACAATATTTGTGGAAATTGCTTTTTTGTGTACTGTGCACAGTCAAAAACTTTCTGGTGAATGAACAAGAGATAACAGAGTTTGTCGATGTAAATGTGAAATTTGTGATAAAAATGACATGATAGTCTACCATTTCAATTGTATTTCTGTTATGCTAGGTGCTTTATGTGCAGAGATTAAGCTGACTGTATGTTATGAACAGGAAAATATGTACTGTGTATCACTATGGATGTATGCTGTTTAACGTTCAGTGTTTGTTCTTTTAAGCTCCCCCAGCAGAAACATGTTGCAAGAATATGAAATGTACTTCAAGGATGATCAGGTGGGTAACTTTTCCCCAAGCTGCAATTTGTATATCAACCGCATCATCAATAAGTTGTCAGTATATACATATGTTTATGAATACTTGTTGACAAATATTTTTACAACTTTCAGGGCATCAAAATCCCCAACATTTACCGATTCAATGCTCTGATCACAACATACGAGGTGATTCTGTCTGATCTAGAACTCCTCACTACTATTGAGTGGAGAGCGACTGTGATAGATGAGGCACACAGACTGAAGAACAAGAATTGCCGATTGATGGAAGGACTACGCCAGATTGATATTGTACGTCTACATTGTAATCAGTTGTAATGATCAAGTCTGCAATTTAAGACACAAGACTAAATCCAAAATCTAGAAACATTTCTTTGGATCTCAGCAAATAATAATTCATTGTACACTAAAATCTATGGACGATGATGGCAACAGATCAGTTCATTTGGAAGACTTTTTGCACAAAATGGATAATAATCAAATTGGCACTTAAAATAAATTGCGTACTACATGTTTGCCTTACATGTATATCATATGATGATATAAGTATGATCTACTTTACACTTCAGAAGGATTTGATTTAACAATGATAATATTTGTTAAACGTCTTTGTGACCTATTGCTATGATTGCATTAATTTTGTTATTATTCTACTTGCTCACATGAAAACTATTGTGATAATGGATGGCCGTTGCGTCATTACTAGACTAGATGACAGTGATTTTTAATGTGAAACATTGGTTGTTGTAGGAGCATCGTGTGTTGTTGACGGGAACCCCTCTACAGAACAACACAGAGGAACTTTTCTCTCTCCTCAACTTCCTCAACCCAACTAAGTTCAACTCATCTCAGTCATTTGTGCATGACTTTGGTGAGCTCAAGACGGAGAGCCAAGTTGACGAACTGAAAAAGGTACAGGATATATAAGAATTAAGTCATAATAGCTGTCATAATTTGTTTGTGGGTTAAATAAACAAGCACTTTAATGCTGCTGTAAATAATATTTGTTTTAGAAGTTGGTATTGATCTTGTTTATTATAAGATGTGATTGTATTTCAGATACTGAAACCAATGATGTTGAGAAGGTTGAAAGAGGATGTAGAGAAAAATTTGGCACCAAAAGAAGAAACCATTGTAGAGGTAAATACATATGTTACATCGGAGCACTAATTAGCACTTCATCTACAATATATGGTGGAAGCTAATCAGTGTGTGCCTCGCTGGCCAGTGCTCTCGCTCCAGTGCTCGCATGACTGATTCAGTGCAGGACGGTGAGAAATTGGAATATTTCCGTTTACTGGTTCCCTCAGTCACTCGGAAATACAAAAAAAATAAATCAAGATAGCACCAGGAACCAGCGAAAACAGTCGAAATTTAATCTGATAGTGTTACATTCCTTTGTCAATGTTTACTTCCTGCTCATGATGTCTCTGCAGGTTCCATCCACATCTTTTAGAACAAAACTTTTCAAGACTGATATCAACATGTAATTTATTTCAATTTATAATGCTATAGGCTGAGAAAGCCACAATGCTATGTTGAAAACAGGATATAAGAGGAAGTTTTGTGGGGGGGGCTCAGGATATCTGCTCAAAAGGTGCGTTTCTAACATGTGCCACTAATTATAAGAGGATATGATGCTATGTTATCTGATTATAGATAGGTTTTTTTACCTTAACAATCACTGGGCATAACCATGCAGGCAGGATCTCATTAGGGATTGTGATTTTGACATTTGCCCAGTGAGGATGCTGAGTATTGGTGCCAGAGGTAACTGTTTTAGTTAGAGGAACTTGGTAGCGAATGCTTAATACATTCTTTTTAATCCTTTCATCATCTCTATGATCTCTTAGCTATCTACTAGTATTAAAGTATAGAAGAAACAATGGCATCGGATTGGGAAATATGTCAAAGAAAATCTGTTGCATAATCTAGCTGGTGAAATATGAAATTTTGATATTTATATCATTGTGGTTTGTCAAATTGTAAATAAAACTGTGATATTAATTATATAATTTATATTGTCAAATCGAGGAAAAGTTCTTGTGGGGAAATGTCCTACACTTCTAAAAAAGTATGTAATCATTTTGCAACAATGAGCACAAAAAACCTGCATCATTCAGTCTTTACTCCCACATGAAGCTGACATGCCGTGATTTATCTGGAACACTGTTCAAATCGGAGTTAAAACCCAACTTACTCCTTGGAATATTGCTCACCACTGTAAAATAAAAATTGCTTGCTGTATGGCGATACTGTTTTGTATGGGTGACTTCATTGGAGAAGAGCGATAAAATCTTAAGCAATGTTTTAAAGGAGAGTTCCTTAATTCAATTTTGATGTTTAAGGTGGAGCTGACAAACATCCAGAAGAAATACTACAGAGCCATATTGGAGAGGAACTTCACCTTCTTGTCTAAGGCTGGCAGTTATGCCAATGTCCCCAACCTCATGAACACCATGATGGAGCTGAGAAAATGCTGCAATCATCCGTACCTTGTCCAAGGTGAGCAGCCATCACTGAACTTTCTCATAACATTGACTGATAACAGAATGTCCAGATATGGGTGTGATTTAGTCATCACAGGTTCAGATTGAATATTGGATTGAATGAATAGATATTGTGGAAGTGTAAAACTTGATCAAAGTGAATTATGAATAAGGACCATTGCAGGAATTCCATATGATTGAAAGGGTTTGAATAAGAAGATGATGTTTCAGGTGCGGAGGATAAGATCCTGGAGGAGGCAAGGGAGAAGTATGGTAATGACACGGAACAGCTGTGCAGTGCCCTCGTCCACTCTTGTGGCAAGATGGTGCTCATGGACAAGTTGCTCCCCAAACTAAAGCAGGGTGGACACAAAGTCCTTATCTTCTCCCAGATGATCAGGGTGTTGGACATTCTGGAAGACTACCTCATTCAAAGAAAGTGAGTGGCTGTTGGAATTGGAAGTACTTGGGAAATGTTTCTATGTTAAATTGTGACTGTATTGTCTACAGATTTGGTGTGAACCTAGTTAGTAACACCTTTGAAATGTCAGTAAATTGCGCTATAGTTTAATGGCAAACTAATTGATCATGGTTTTTGAACGAGATTTGTGATTGAAATAATCTCCAAAATATAATCATTAAACAAATAAAATTTCCTTCAGATACTTGTATGAGAGACTGGATGGTAGGATTAGAGGCAACTTGAGACAAGAAGCTATTGACAGATTCTCGAAGCCCGAATCTGATCGATTTGTGTTCCTGCTATGTACGAGGGCTGGTGGTCTGGGTATCAACCTGACTGCTGCTGATACTGTGATAATATACGACTCTGATTGGAACCCACAGAATGATCTGCAGGTAAGCTTTCAAGTTACAAGATCAGTTCTTTTTGTGAGTATTATGATAAAAGCATTGTTATATCTGGAATGTGTTTGATCAAAGATTTTATTTGCACTGAAGAACACTCGAAAAGACACAATGCAATACAAGATGAAATTCCATCCTTGGGACATTGTGTTCCATATATCTCCTTTTGAGATCTTATTTGGTTTTAATGCTTATTTCCTCTCAGGAAATGAAACCTCCTAAATTTGATTGAATCAATCTTTCACATGTTAAGGACTACCAGTTTGCAACCTGTAAAGATCTGGGTAAGAATGGGTCTTCTTTGTTGATGCATGTCACCGTATTCAAATTAAATTGATTGATGCTCATGATGTCAATCACTGTATAGTCTGGTCCAGACTCAATTATTTACAGTCTGCCATGATATAGCTGGAACTTTTCTGAGTTCAATGGTACAACAAACAATCAAATAGTACCTTTTTGATTATATGTTCATTCACAGTTGCATTTACTTGAAGTATGATTGATACATTTTCTTGTCTACCAGTGGCGTGTCTCTATGGGTAGCAGATTTCATAGTTTGGTTATTATTACATATTTTAATCATGTGCAAGAAGTTTAAAAAACGAGATAGCTCTATATTCCTTGAGGCTTTCTGACATTCTGTTTACGGCCCTGTTAACCCTTGTCAAAGGTCAAGGCCTCATGCAAGATTATTTGCTTGTTTGAATAAGGACATTGGGAGTCGTAGCCTGGTAGTAAGGCATTGTCTCATCACACTGAAGGCCTGGGTTAGGTACGAAGTGTGAAGCCCTTTTCTGGTCTCCTCTGCTGTGATATTGCTGGATATTAGATTGAATTTTACATTTTGTTACATTTAAGAAGAAACAGGTGACTGCTGCTTCAATAATTTTGATAAAAAGCTCAATGTAGAAATTGAAGTATTTTGCTTTTGATTTCCTTAGGCCCAGGCCAGATGCCATCGTATTGGACAACAGAAGTCAGTCAAGGTATACAGATTGATCACACGCAACTCATATGAGAGAGAGATGTTTGATCGTGCATCTCTCAAACTTGGTTTGGACAAGGCTGTGCTTCAGTCCATGGCTGGAGACAAAGGTGCCAACCCTGTAAGTTCATAGTTTAGTCATTAAACATTAAATTTGTGATAGTTAGTTGTCATTGACAGCTTATCAATTTTTCTTGTAATTATGATATTGTTATCGTAGAAAAGAGCCCAAGACAACTCTTATTTCTCTTGTTGAACCCTTTGGAGAACAGGTTCCCATCAACCCATGCTTGTCATAAACTCTAGTTGAGCCCAGGCATGTGGTTTGGCTGATTGTGTGTCATCCTACCTCAGCAGTTTGTTACTCATGCTATAAGCCTTTGGTTTGCCTGCTCGTGTCTTTTACAGGCTGGCTTGATATTGATTGGATATTGCTGACTGGCTTACAACAACATTCATTCCCACCTCACATACTCAATCGCTGCTCTCTGTAATGTAGTCTGCAAACTGATGCTATTTTGGGGCAGAATATGTTCTCATGAGAGTCACCTTTATTTCTGCTGAGTATGAATTGTTCACCACCAAGATGCTTTGTGTTATTGCTTACTCTCATCCTAACACTCACTCCTGTTGTGCAGCAATCCCAGATGTCAAAGAAGGAGATCGAAGAGCTGTTGAAGAAGGGTGCTTATGGAGCTCTGATGGAGGACGACAAGGCTGGGGATGAGTTCTGTGAGGAGGACATTGACCAGATCCTGCAGAGAAGAACACAGATCATTCAGATAGAATCTGAGGGCAAGGGATCCACCTTTGCTAAGGTATGTCCACACTTGTATTGCAATGGGAGGCGGTCGGGTAGCTATTGGTTAAAGCGTTCACTCGTCACGCCGTAGAGCCGGGTTCGATTCCTGACATGGGTACAATGTGTGAAGCCCATTTCTGGTGTCCCCCGCCGTGATATTGCTGGAATATTGCTAAAAGCGGCTTAAAGCCATACTCACTCACTCATTGTATTGATATGGCGACACATGTACTTCATCACTATGGGGTGTCGGGTTAGAATTACCTATGCTTGTCTTAGTGATTATGAAGGATCAGGTGGACAGGCTTGGTGACTGGGTTGTGTTTCCATCAACTCCAAGAGCATTAGATGTTGCTCATAATCTGAACCTGCCTTTTTCGGCCCATAGTGAATTATTTACAGGATGACATGATTTTCCTGGAATATTGCTGATATTATATACAACAACTAATGCAACAGAATGTGTATAAAGATGGTAACACTGTCCATACATAGTAGTCATAATTTAGACATCTTCACTGGAATATCTAATCCACTAAGTGTTTGCTCATGTTTTAGTGAACCCCTGTTCTTGTGTCGCTAGGTCAGTTGCAGCACTGCCTTTTTTGTTATTCCCGGCAGCTTGAATTGCAAATACAGCTGATAAAATTTAACACTTGGCTTATATGACTGATGCTATTGTGTTGCAGGCCAGTTTCAGCATGACCTCAAACAGAAGTGATATTGATATCAATGATCCCAACTTCTGGCAGAAGTGGGCAAAGAAGGCTGACATTGATGTTGATGAACTCAAGTCCAGAGTAAGTATCTTTTACACTACTTGCATTTCTTTGTATGCAAAATTTGTAAGACAATATGTGCATTTAAGGGACTGAACTGAAATGCTGTGTATACCTGTCAAGTCTTGGTACACTAAATCAAAATTAACATGTCAAATGCCCTTTCTACATTGTCTTGCCTTCCCTCAATCAACATGAATTAAACCATGTCATCTTCTCTCCAGAATACTCTGATTATCCAAGAGCCCCGTCAGAGGAAACAGACAGCCCGCTATGGTAATGAGGATGCCATGATGGAAATCAGTGACCTTGAATCTTCATCAGACAGTGGTGGAGAGGAAGAGGTCTCTGGTCTTCGAAGTGGAAGAAAGGGCAAGCGAGGTCGCCGTCGGAACCGTAATGATGACGACTTTGATCCTCTTGACGATCAAGCTGGTGATGGCTTCCATCGATCCGAGTGCTTCAAGGTTGAGAAGAACCTCCTTGTTTATGGGTAAGATTGGATTTATTTTGAAGTAACCGACATACTGATATGGGAGCAATGTACACAGTGTATTTGTTTTCATAATAACCTTACATTAATGTCTATAATATATGTTAGGCTGTAGGGTAAGGAATGCAATGAATTCTATATGATTGTATATGAAGAACTTCTAATTTATACTTGTTCACAATTACAGCTGGGGCAGATGGTCAGAAATACTTGCTCATGCCAGATTCAAGAGAAGACTTGAAGAAAAGGATGTTGAAGTTATTGCAAAGGCTATTGTAAGTACTAGTAATACATATCAGTCAATAGATATGCACATTTAAACCTGATGAAGGAAAAAGGACAGTCTTCATTCTTTTACCTTATTGATAAAGATTTGATTGGAGATTGATGAGACTTTGGACATAAGAAGAGTATTATATGTACCATCCTTTTTTTTACAGTTGGTGCATTCCCTCCAGTTTTACAAGGGAGATGAGAGAATCAAAACCTTCATCTGGGATCTTGTTTCTCAGAATGATGAAGATCAGCTCAAAAATCACTCAGGTTTGTCAAGTTTGTTGCCATTTTTCATGATATGGAAGCTAAATTATGATACAAGTAATGACTTCAATATGTTTGCTATTTGTATGCACACTTTGGTTGAATAAATGACTTTGATCACCTGAATTTTTTATGTAAAGGTTTATCCGCCCCTGTTCCAAGAGGCCGGAAGGGCAAGAAGCAGAAACAGACTTCTAAAGGACCCGAATTTGAAACGTCCACTCTCGACTTTGACCCTGATGCCATCCTGGATCATGGGTACAAGAGACATCTGTTCCGACACTCAAACAAGTGAGTAGTGGTCAACTGAAGATTTTTTAATAATATAATTTAGATCCTTGTCGATCAGCTGAAGACTTTTATATACAAGATTTAAATCGTTGTCGATCAAGTGAAGATTTTAGAATGCTAGATTTTGATTGTTGTCGATTGCTGAAGATTTTAGAATACTAGATTTTGATTGTTGATCAAACTGAACTCAACATTTATGATATTGTGCACCATTACAGCTGTTGAAAATTATTTCAGTCACTAGATCATATGATTATATTTTGGAAAGCCTTCAAACTTTTTGTAATTTCTGCTGGTTCTTAAGCATTATGAAGTTTAATAGGACACATGACTGGAGCCAGTAGGTTGATTGAATGCAAGTAAGTGAATAGTAAGGATGGTGTATGCCTGGTGTTATCAAGTTGGTGTTACTCCTCCAGGGTGCTTCTGCGGGTGCGCCTACTGTACTACCTCAAACAAGAAGTAATCGGGGATGAAGTAGAGCGAGTCTTCCAAGGTGTGCCTGCCAGGTAAGCTGCAATCCAGGATCCATTCCTGTATAAATGGAGATTTGTATATGGTCTCTACTACCTGCATAATAAGGAAATTGTGAACATTCATTACAGGTATAAAAACCCTTTATTTGATTCCCCACACGCATACAGTATGCTAAACCCATATCTGGTGGCTCTTACTGTGATGGTGTGTGAAAAAAGTGTCCTAAAACTCAACTTAGACAGGGAGAAAATCAAATTTTATTTAAATGTATTTTTTATTGAGTTAGGCAAGTTACTGTCTAATTTCATTAGGGTTGTCAATGTTGTGTATATGTTTTCAGTGAAATCGATATCCCTGCCCCATGTGCTGACGGTGAACTGCCTGCTTTGTGGTGGGATGAAGAATCGGACAGATCACTCCTTATTGGTGTTTTCAAGCATGGTGAGCATCTCGTTTGTTTTGAGAATCACATCTAAAGATGTAATGATGACCTTGCCAATCTTCATACAACATTGATGAATAGGAACATGAAATTATGATATAAATAAATGAACACTGGGTGATCTTCACTTGCAGGTTATGAGAAATTCAACTTGATGAGATCTGACCCTGCTCTCCTGTTCCTTCATCGTTGTGGTCCACCTGACAGTGAGGCGCTGGCCAGAGAACAGAATGATGATTATGATGGAGAAAAGTGAGTTCAATCTTGTCCTGTAGCTAGGGGTGATGCTGGGCGAGTTTGAGTGATCACTGATGATGGTCTGATTGGAAGTGTTCCACTTATTTTGCTAGGATATGTATGTCACTCAGACATGTGTACCAGTTTTGTTTCATTGATAGTCAGTTGAATTTATCGATAGTCTACTGTGGCATTGATGTCAACTATTAGACCATGAGCAATTAAGCATAAACTATTGCACAGTAGCCTAGTTTGCTTTTGAAAGAATAATGATTTTAGCTTTCAATTCCGCATTCTGATGATGACTTGCCATGCTAATACAGATACCTGGACACCCAGATGTGCTGGGAAGAAAGGATAAACCATGAGTTGAAGTTTCGCATAACTGAAGAGTGCATTGTTGTGAATAATGATAACTGGATATTTATAATGCCCAGTAGTGACCAGTCCATCTGTTGAAGCATGCTCGAAGCGCTAACACAGAGATAGAAATTTACCAAGAATGGATACTTGCCCCAATAGTGATAACATATAACAATGTCCCGCCCCCATCCTCCAAAATAAAAAATGTTTGAAATTCTACTCGCCCTAAAGATACCTTCAACATAAGGAACCTGGATTGTGCTAATTTCTGTCCCTGCCTAACACCATTATTACCCCAGTCATAGGATCAGTGTGCACTCAATATAGTGGATCGGGGTTGTCTTTTCCCCTGTTTACAGTGTAGTAAGAGTTTGGGTTTTTACAGGGACGAAGAGAATGATCTCGAGGACAAGTCCATGAATCTCAAGGATGAAGAAGATGATGAAGACCTGTCTCAGTGCTCAGCACCCGAACCTGTGAAGAAAACAACCAAGCCCATCATGCCTACAGATGGTAAGTACTTTACTGGTGCTTGGCAAGCTGTTTCATATTTTAGCTTTGTGTATGTAGTTCAGTACAATTTGACATGTTCTGGATTTTAGAAGTTATAGAAAACTTGAAGGACCCAAGAACCCTTGGTTTAGTTCACAATTCTTTATGGATTTTACAGATGGTGACAAATTACCGTTCCCAAACCCATCTGAGTTGAACACACGACTGAGACGTGTAATCACTGGATATCAGCGGAACCACAAGAAAGAACAACTCCGACTCCAGCAGAGGGCCAAGGTTTGTTTTAAATAAATATGTATGTTAACATAAATGGAGAGGGTACAGGTAACCAGTCGCAATTGACTGTGCAGAGTTGTGTCCCTTGGACATGCCAGAAACCTGTGCTTGTCAGTTTGAATCCTGGTTCGACCCAAATATTTTTTGGGATTTGTCAGCATGATTTTGTGGTTTCACCAAAGTGGTAGTCGCACATCACTTCGGGCTTTCCTCCCATGACCCATGAAGAGCCTACTTAGAAAAGGTCTTCAGCACCCTATGCTTGTCGTAAGAGACGACTAACTGGATCAGGTGGTCAGGCTCACTGACATGGTTGGTGCATGTCATCGTATACCAATTGCATGGATCAATGCTCATGATGTCAATCACTATATTGTCAGGCCCAGACTTGATTGTTTACAGACTGTCGTCATACAGCTGGAATATTGCTGAGTGTGGCGTTAAACAACAAACAAACATGAA
The DNA here is from genome assembly GCF_023055435.1 of Haliotis rufescens. Lineage (NCBI taxonomy): Eukaryota > Metazoa > Mollusca > Gastropoda > Lepetellida > Haliotidae > Haliotis > Haliotis rufescens. The sequence continues at coordinate 22,969,595 of NW_025963879.1, forward strand.
GCCAACAAGCCATGATATAAGTATATATATATATTTGCTGCATTAAACCCAACTCACTGAAATGAGGGACATATGACTATCACTGTAGTCGCAAGTTGTTGTTACCTACTTATGCTCTTCTTTTTCTTCAGAAAATGGAGAGACGATCTAAAGCTGAGGAAGTTACCAAAATCAGGGAAACCAAAAAGAAAGAGTACTTACAAAAGTGAGTGTTTCTTGTTTTTGTTTTTAGTATTTGTTAGAAGATTAACTGCAAACACCTCCTGTGTTACCTGTTTTGAATGACCAGGTAATGGTAATGTAAATATTTATCTTTCAGTCGGTGGTCACGGCGTGAAGAAGCAGACTTTTACAGAACTGTGTCAACATTTGGAGTGGAATACCACAAACCTACCGGAAGGTACAGGTGGGACCGTTTCCGATGCTTTGCCAGACTAGACAAGAAGTATGACGACACATTGGCAGAATACTTCCATGCTTTCTACCACATGTGTCAGCGTGTTTGTGGCAAGTTCAAGACCCCCGAGGAAGGTAAGACAGGTAAATGAAATCCGGCCACGTCCATCATGTCTACTACTGAAAAGATAAAGGTTGTTTGAAAAAGAAGCAGCAATTATGCTACCCAAATTTTCATAGGGGTTTTCTGCTTGAATATACAATTGACATGAGAATCAGTTTTGTTTCCATGGAAAAAAAAAAGATATGCCTATGAAGAGTGGAGATGTGGATGTCATGAATCATCTGATTTATGGGTTTTTACAAACATGCATTCAAATATATTCGAGTGCTTGATATACTATAACGATATCATTTCCTCTTCAGCCAAGCCTCCAAATACTGTGTATGTTGATCCCATCACGGAAGAACGTGCCAGTCGCTGTCTCGCCCGTATTGATCTCCTCAACAAAATCCGGGAAGAGATCCTAGTCAACCCCAAGTTAGATGAACATATCAAACTATGTCAGCCGTCTTTCGACATGCCATCATGGTGGCAGTGTGGCAAACATGACAAGGAACTGCTTATCGGGGCAGCAAGGTAGGATACATTGCAACATTTATTGGGGTTAAGGGGTTCCATTTCCAGTGTTGAATCTATTTGTGGTGTGCTCTTCCAAGATATCCCTGGAATGTTGCTATAAGGGGGATGTAACCTCACTAAGTCACTAGAACATTTGACCTTAGTGTGATACAAAAGGTGTTTCCTTGGATCATAGCAGTCTAGGAATGTTGAAATCTTATTTGCAACGTTGACTCTGATTGTCTGTGGAGGTCATAATGGAATGATGTTATAAACTATAAGTTATAAGTTATAAGTTATAAACTAGTAACTTGAATAGAAATGGTTTGTTTTTCACCAGACATGGCGTAGCTCGCACAGACTATCACATCCTACGTGACCCCACACTCTCCTTCCATGAGATGCTCCAGGCAAAGAACCTGCGCCACCAACACAACCCCTACCAGATGATGTCCCCATTTAGTGGAATGCCTGTACCAGGGATGCCAGGTGAGTGCTTATATTGCTTGCTTCTGAAGTAAGAGAATAAAAGCATTCTAATTATGTCATTTGCCCCTCTAATACAGAGAAACCTTGTACTTTGACACATTTGTACACATTAACTTATCCTTCTAATATTTTATAAGAGATAAGTTTACTTAAACCAGAGCCCATTTTTCTTATTTGTGAATTTTGTGTAGGGTACATTTAATACATAGGATACATTTGATGTCATTCGTTACCAATAATTATGGGATAGGTTTCCTTGTGTCATGAAATGGTGAGACATAGTCCCTACCTCATATATTTTTTGTATCCAGAAACTCCTACAAAAGAAGAGAAACCTGAGATGGATGATGACAAGAAGCCAGTGAAGTCTGAGAATGGTGAAGTGCAAGATGAAGCCTCTAAAGATGCTAAGAGTGAAAAGGAAGAGTGTAGTGAGGAAGAAAAAAGTGCTGATATGAAGGATAAGTTAGAGGAGGATGCAGAGGATATTGAAAAGGTTGTGAAAGATGAGAATGGAGAAGTTTCAAGTGATGAAGACACTGAGAAAGTGAAAATTAATGGTGATGATCAGTTGAGTGGTGAAAGTGATGTGGAGGAAAAGACAGTGAAAAAGGAGGAAATCAAAGAGGAAATGTCTCCTGAGAAAAGTGAAGAAAATGATGAGGAGAAAGATACTTTGGAAGACAGTAAAGCATTTGTGAAATTAAAAGAGAAAGTAAAAAATGATGACGATGATGATGATGATGATGAGGGGGCGACTGACAAGGAAGTGGAAGAGATTGTGAAGGAAGAGAAAAGTGTGAAAGAGGAATCTGAGAGTGAAGTGAAAGAAGAGATGAGTCCTGTGAAGGAAGAGAAAAGTGCTGTGAAAGATGAAGATGTGAAGGAAGAAGAAAAGTCAAAGGATGAACGTGACCTTGTGAAAGAGAAAGTACAGGAAATCATCAATGATGTAAAGAAAGAGAGGAAGATGGAAGAGGAACTCATGAAGGACAACTTGCCGGTATGAACTGTCAGGCTGTGATCTCTCCTTAAATGCATCTCGTCTTTTTGAAGAAGTTATTCCTGATAATGATCGACATTATTACTTGATTTGCTATTAAAGAACATTCCATATACGAAGTGTATAGATAAGTGAATATATTGAACTGAAATTTTGTTTGTGTGTTTCAGCCATATTATGGCCATGATGAGTCTGGTTACCTTGACATGGATGGCCCTGAACCTGGAGAGATATACTCGGGTAGAAGTGTTCTCGGAACTGTTGTTGACTGGCCGAAGGTAAGGGGTTTTCGATCTTTAGAAAGTTTAGTACTGAAAGTAAGCTTAGTATTTTGTGATGAATCCAGAGTGTCCTAAAGCTTTTACTGTGAGTCTTATTGAGAACAGCACTTTATATTTAAGGATCGAGTTATTTTCCACCGGTTGGAACACATCTGCTACACTGTGGAGAATGGGGAATGGCCGTTCGCTCGTAGGTCTGCCGGAGGACCCCCTTTCTTTGGATCAGCAGGATTTGACTCGAGAAGTGCCACACCTGTGGGATCATCTACTCCGAAGGGTGATGGATCGTTCATGGACTCAGATGCTGCTGACTCTTTACTGGAAGCTCCAACGCCGCAGGTGATGAGGATAAGTGGTGACAATGATAAGGACTTTGAGGTACATGTGTCTGAGGTAGGCTCAAATAATCTGCTGCCGGGATAGCTGGCTCGCTGATGGCTGCTGCTGTCACTGCTGAGGGAGATCAAACACCCACCTGCCACTTGTTGCACGTTCACCAGTGTCTTTCCCAGGATAATCCTGAGAAAAAATCCCATATGTATTAAAATTTTGATTGAAGGAGTTGCTGGATTAGACACTGTTGCTTGTGACAGCTTGTAACTGCTGATTATTCTTTGTTTTGGGCTATGTTTTTTTCATTTCGTGAATTCATTTGGGCTGTTTTGGTTTAGCTTCCATGCATATTTTGTCCTTCCTATGGTAGAAGGTAAATTGTGGTGTTAATGGGCCTCGGTTTTATGACATTTAGTTATGGGTTAAGTTGGCAGCACTTTGGAAAACCATGTAATCAGCAGTGTTAGAAACTGGCACTAGTCCTATAGTCCTGGCCAAACTGCCGACTGGTAAAGGTATCATGAGGACTAGTATAAATTTGCTATTTTAAAGGGTTTTGCTATATGTTATTATTATAAGGACTTGTGGACTAAACCTGTTAGTTTCTAACGTTGATCAGTCATCAGGTTATCATGTAACCTTCATGCAACTTTTGTCATTTAAAAAAAGAGATAGAAACTGTAAGATTACTTTAAAAAACAAATGTTGTGTCATAGATTCTGCATTGGCAATGGGACAGGAAACACCAAACACCAAACACTTACTTACTCCCTGAACAACTTAGTCAACAACAATAAATAAAATAACATTTGTTCAATGTTTTAAAGTACTTATAAGAATACAAATAATCAATGCAAAAAATTGCATTCAACAGATGTTTTTTTTGTTAAAATCATTTTGCAAAATTAGTCATAGTGTTGTATTGTATTTGTTTATAAACCTCTTTACCTGTATAGAACTTGCAAATGTATTAATATTCAGTATGCTTAAAAAAGGGGTGCACAGCCCAGCACTCCCTTTGGATCCGTGAATGCATTGAACACTGAATGAATGGCTTTCTGTGCTTCCATTGACTGGCATCATGCAGCATGCGCTGTGCTTTAACACCCAATTTCATACTTCATTGTGCATCATCTGGTCATTCACACACATGCCAAATGATAATATACAGTAATTACAAAAGTGCAACTTCATATATCCAGTACAAGACAGGTTGACTATTTGTGTGTAGAATGATGGAGCAATCTTGACACATTGTCACTGAAGTCACCTCACATTGCTTTTGCTGCTTCTTTGTCCTCTTTCAGATTTTAATTGTTTGTGATGTGATAATTTTCAAATGAATTTCAATGTAAATGTAATAAAATAAAATTGATTTTTGAAATATATTTCCATGCTTGACTAACGTAATGAAGTAATGGTAATAAATGGTAATGAAAGGTAATGTTATTCATTGGTTGATCTTGATAATTGTGAACTATTTATGCAGATGTTCATTCATGCTTTCATAATGTATACATTTGGTAAATATCAGAAGGTTTTTTAAACATTGTGTTCATGCTGTTTTTCTGGTCTTTCAGGGTGAAGGTCTGAAAATGACATTCCATAAACGTGGCCGTGGCCGGAAGAAGCGATATGAAATTGATTCTGACAGGGGGCATGAAAGCAAGCTATTGGGTAAATATTTTAATGCATCATCATGGAACTTATGTCATCTTAAAAAATAGCAAAGAAAGTATTTTCAAGCAATTTGGCGTCATATCATGAAAATGCAACTTGCAACATGAATAAATGATATGCAGATGGACTTATAGTCATGTTCAATAACAATACAATAGAATCAACATTCTACTTTATTGAAAGCTGCAAGTTGAAGTGGAATTTGACAATACTTGATGATGTCCTCATATATTGTACTCAGCCCAGTCCAGTATTTCCTTGCTACAGTTAACATGGCTGTGTGGGTTTCAGCTGCCAGAGTACAGCAGCTGTTGAGCCAGAGCACTCAGGGAGCTACCAGTGCAGCCTCCAGCGACAATGAGAGTCAGCCGGAGTCAGCAATGAACCTGTCGGGCGCAACACCAGGCTCCACTTCAGTGAGTGAACACCCATGCACTCGGATACCTCAAAGTAGAATAATGCTGGTCCTAGGTTATCACTCAATGGTTAAGGCAGACTTTACATTCTGCTGATTTCGAGGGTTTCAATGTGAAATGTTTTTTAGAGGTTGATTGCGAGAAAGTCATTGAAGTCCATGGACAGGCATTGTTAGATGTTTGAGTTTAAGCCAAAGAGTACATCCATGTGTAAATCCAGTAAAGAGCAACAGAAAGCATCACAACCAGCCAGGTTTTATTTAAAGGATGATCTTTGCCATTGTCATTCTGTCAATGTAGTAGGATGATCAGGAATAGTGAATGTTTTCTTTCAAATGATTTTTTTTAAAATGTTTGTGAACCCCACATTAACCACAAGGATTATGAGAGAGTATGCCGTACTTTCATGACTATGAAGCAGTAAAGGGGACACTAGTTCTGCAGTATTGTGTCCCTTGCACATGCTTTGATAATATGATCGTGGGTTTGAATCCTACATTTACCCTGGTTATGATCATCAGTTTGTCAGCACCATACCCATACTCATGGGTTTCACCAAAGTGGTAAATGTCAAAGACTAGCAACTTTGGGGGCTTTCCTTTGGCACTGAAGTTGTGATGGTGTGATATAATTAAAATGCTTTTCAAAATGGCATAAAACACACTTGCTTTTGAAATAGCACTGAAAGATAAGCTGGAACTGCTTGTTATCAGCTGTATAAAAGTACTCATCACGGTTTATGGTAAATGTTCTTCATTAGGACAGGTATTTCCAATTAAGGAGCAGAATGATCCAAGTATCGGGTTAGACAATGACTGTTTCTATTACAGGCACTCACAGAAAGCTTCCTTAACGGCAGTAATGCATCTGATCTTGACCCAAGTCAGCTCACTGCTAGTCTGGTGAGTGCCTAATTTTGTATATGAATGTTTGGTTATGTATTGATAGGGATATTTGTCTTTCCACGATATAGACAAAAATGATTCTCAGGTCAAGTGTATTTTTAATAGCGATAATCATTCTATCAAAATTTGAATAGTATATTAACTAATGTTGGTCAGATTCATTGAGTTGATCAACAATATTGTTGATAGGTTTGTCAAGTAGTCAGAAGTTTGACTCTTCAAGTTTTATTACAGAACTTCCTAATAATGTATGTCAAGTTTTTTATTATCCTATGTGATAGGATTGCAAGAAGACTGAAGATGACATTGTGATGATTGTTTATGACTTTGTGATTCCCAATACCAACTTTAACCTTCGTGTTGTGCCAAGTTTTTCAGAGCTTCAGTTTTGATGTTTTCTGTGTGCTAAGTGTACAATTCTTTCTTCTGTGAAATTGTAAGTGTATTTGTTTTTAGATTGAACAAGGCCTGCTGCCAGAGAAGAAACGCCGGGGTCGAAAACGTAAGGCCGAAAAGATGGCTGAGGTTGCCCTAGCTGAAGCTATTGCTAAACGTCATCAGGCCAGAATTCTTGCCAGTATAGACCCAGGTACATGTATATATTGTACCCATAGCTTTCTGTAATTAATTAATGGTGTAACCACTTTTCAGTATCAAAGTCTTAAAAACAAATGCGAGAGATTACTGGTCTGCATGTTCGAGAGGGATAATAAGAAATTTATAATAAGGTTTTTTTCTGATGCGTTAACAAACTCTTGTCCATTCATCCATATTTTACAACCATTTTTTATACAAATTGTTAAATGTACTGTCAACAGATCAACGTATTCCAGTCATCTGTCTTGAGGATGGAAGTCGTTTGTCTGGAGAAGAAGCCCCACGGAAAAAAGACCTTGAACAATGGCTCATGGCACACCCTAACTACATCATTGACCAGTCTGAGTTTGCCGTTGACGAGGAAGAGCCAGGGGAGATTACCCACCACATGTCACCAATGGTTTGTTTTGTGTGCCTATTTTGCTTTATTTGACATGGCTGTGATTCAGGCTTGAAATTCTGAAGCTTACTGTAGACAACTGACTTGTATTGTAATGCTTTATTTACCGCATGCTCGCCAGGGCTTTTATAACTGTGCTTCTTTATTTTTATTTGATAGTCTACAAGTACACATGCACCTAATTTGACAAACATTCGCGAAAGTCACACATATTAAACATGAAAAGTGTCAAATATTGTTTCGGTATGAATCAGTTCTAAAAGCCCTGCCACTAAGGATTAGATATTAACTGTCAAAATATCGTGTTTCATTGTGAGCTGAAACACAATAATGAAAACTATATAGACGTTAACAACTAATGTATAACAAGACAGTGTAAAGTGTTGATTTCCAGATGTCATATTTTGAGGTTTTGAATGAAAAGAACAAAAAAGAGAACAAACATGATGAAAGCAGTGTGTTGTTAAGCCAGTTTCAGCTTTGCTTTGACATTTAATAGTAGTGATTGTTTGATTGCTGAGCTTACTTATTCTTGTGCAGTGTTCTCCTATGTGTTTATTTGCCCCTTGTGCTCGCTGTGTAATTAAGTCCACACCACAATACCCATATCTTTTAAAATTTTCTGAACAATTTTTTTTCAATGCTTTGTCTGTGGTGTTAGATATTGTATGATCGATCCTTGGACGAGCCATGTGCCCCACTGCAGGGAGAACCCTGCACACTGCATGGAGGCACCAGCCTTACAGGCCTTTTTTTGCGGTTCTGTTGTTGCTATAGTATGCCATTTGCATTGTCCCGCATTTCAGGAGCACTTTGATAGGCCACGGGGAAGGGGGCGGCGCCCACGGGTAGATCCCCGAACTTTGGATGTAGAAAGTCTTACGGGGCAGGAAAATGTCTCGGTTGTAGATCGAGAAACAGGCAAAAAGGTGAGAGGAGGATCAAGGGGAACAACTCTGGGCTTGTTGGATCTTTGGAGGTCCAGGTTAATTTTATCAGTAATCATTAGGTCTTGATGTACGGATATGTCTAGCTTACTCTTTATTGGCTCATGTAACATTTCGCATGACTGCACATGGTTGTTGCACTGCTGTACTCTGCCAGCAAATATCTTTTGTGAATACCAACATCACGGAGGAATTGTGAACTGATGAAAATATTTGTCTGTTTATCATTGGAAAGTATTCAAGAGATTGTTATGCATTACTTAACAAATGAATATCCATTTAACCTCAGTTACTTGATGCATGAATAGTTAATTGCCAGAAATAGATACTTAACATTCAGTGGTAGATTTGCATCTAATACATTATAATTGCATGATATAGTGACATATATAGCTGCTGCATCACATGTACAATATGAAATATTCTCTAACCAATATATGCTAACATATACAAGGAGTATGAATGTTTGTCAGGATGCCCTCCTTTTAATTGCTTGATTCAGATGGTAAACATTGTTCTTACAAGTGCTCTAATGTTGAAAAATTATAGTGTGCTGTTATTGCCATTTGTTGCTTATCAATATTGATTTTCAATACTTATTGTCAATGTACCTTCAGATTACGGGAGCTAAGGCCCCGCCACTTAAACATCTTGCGGAGTGGCTGGAGCAGAACCCTGCCTATGATGTGGAGGCTAAGTGGAGTGAGTTGGTTCGGGCTAAGGTTAGTGCACAGATAATGAATATCTCCTCAAATTAAGTGTTGGAAACAACATTCAGCTATTTATGCAATATTCATGTGTATTGTGGAGCCAGTTTTTAAGTTGATTCTTAATCTTCAGTGTGTTGTAATATAACTAGAATACTGTTAAAAGCGGCAATAAAACCCTACTCACTCACTCGCTTAATGGAAGTCAAATGCTTGCTGAAATATTGATCATTGATCACTTTCCTCATCAATTTAATACGAGTTAATGAATTGAATGAAGAAAAGAAATACTCTCTTTTGTCTAAATATATTACATAATTTTGTCTTTGTTTGCTAAAGTTGCCTTTTGTTTCAGGGCTCACTCCCAAAGAGTATGGATTCTCGGATGCTGAAACCCTCAGGAAGAGGTCGTAAACCACGAGAAAGTATGCTTCATCCATCGTTCCTTGGTGGAGAAGTGGGCTATCCTGCGATGTCCATGGCGGCAATGTCCGCCTTCCCGGGAGCCGGGCTTTTGGGAAGCTATCCTAAACTACCTCTGAATTTGCCTTTTGGTGCAATACCTAACCTGGGAATGGTTAACCCAATGCTTGGACTTGCTGGCTTTGGCCTACCGGGAATGCCCATGGCTTCAGCTCTTGGAAAGTCAGAAACTGAAACTAAAGAGAAAGACTCCGAGAAGGGTGAGGGACGGGAAAGGCGTAAAAGTGATAAGTCCTCGTCCTCAACATCAACATCAGCAACGCCACACCCTTCATTCCCATCAGCATTCTACTACAACCCACTACTGTATAACCCTATGTTGGCTGCCCAGAGTCTACGTAACTTTCCCCTTCCGTCAAATATGTCCTCATCCTTTGCCTCCATGGCTCAACATGGTGCATTGAATGGGCGTCTGGAGTCTGAGTCCGAGGAGGAAGCAAGGCATGTTGATGATGAAACTGCTCAGGACAAAGCAGAGGACCTCTCGGTGAAAAAGAAGTCCTCTCGTGGTGAACCTAATGATTTGTCTGTGAAAAAGAGCAGTAGTCATCAAAAGAGTGATTCCAAGCAAAGGTCTCATGGATTACAAGATCATGCTACAGATCTCTCAGTTAAAACCAAACCAGATGTAAAATCAAGTATAGACCGGAAGTACAAAGAAGACAAAGTCAAAAGGATGATGAACAAACCCAAAATATTAGGATCATCAAAACTGAGTAAAATTGTGGATACTCTGAAAGATAAGGTTATGAAAATCGATAAGAAACCAAATGACAACCCATCTGAAAGTTCCCCCAGTAAAAGTGACAGTAAGCCCACAAAGAGTAAAGAGAAATCAGGGAAATCAGTAAAGAGTCCGCTTGAAGCTGTGCCAGATGAGCCTCTGGCTTTAGACAGCAAGTCCAGTTCTGAGGGAAAAGTGGAAACAGGTGGAGATGGGGTTGGTGAAGAGAAAGAGGAAGATTCTTGAACAAAGTGCTCACTGACTACATACACACTCTGTGCTACAATCAAAAGTGATGGCCACCCACCTGCCTCCATTCACCAATATGTTACTGTCACCTCAGAGTCCAAACATGTGCAAGCTTCATTCTGGGAAATGAGATGGCATTTGATACCTCAGCGTGAATGTTTGTGGTCACTTGTGCTACAGGGGCCATATACATGCCCTTGGACAAATTAGCGTTCACGCAACATCACCCTATTCTGACCACGGCCCATTGGACGGATTGACTCGTTGCATCATTCCAACTGTCTCTTCAGGGAGGCTGTCACTAACTGTGGCTCAGTGTCTTGTGGGCTGCTCTCAAAACCCAGTGAATTCATCAGAACCCATATGGTGTATTCCCCTCAACCATTGAAACTTCTGCCTTGGATACTTCACCAAATACCTCAGTATTAAAACTGCTGTGTTTCATATAAACCCTCTATGCATGTTTTCACCTGGCTTATCGTGGAAGCTAAGGATGCGCACACACACTGGGCTAACTACCGTGGGCTGCTCCAATTTGTTTAACCACTGTTGTAGATAGTATCCTCTTGCTGTCTGTCACGCCTGTTCATACAGTTGCTCCTCATCCATGGCTTTGTAAATTGCACCTGTTTCATAAGACAGAGATAAAAAAAAAACTGGTCTCAGGGCATTTTTTGTAGAATTGTATGAATATATTTTGACACGGAACTTGTAGTGGTATTTACCTTGGCCTGGGCGCGGAGAGAGCACCAGAGCCAGTATTTTGGTATTACAGCTAATTTGATTGAAGGCAATCATTAAGGGGAGACAACCCCTCTTCTCCCTCCCTCCCTCATTACCTCATAAGACATTACTGACCCAGTTGTACTGCAGTGGTCTGGGGACTACGTGTATATACTACTGTGTTGAGTTTGTCGGACTTGTCAATGAACAATTCCTTAGCTGGTAGTATTTTGTTGGGATTTTGTGTTTTACTCACGTTCATCCTCTGCCTGTGGCAAGATGGGCGTTTCCATGTGATGTGTCTTTGTTACCTTCTTCAGTTGTGTGGTGAGCCGTCAGTCAATATGTTTCTAGTATTTTCACTGTATCATATTCAATTTACATGAACCATTGCTGCCTCGGTTTATTTGAACTAAGTCAAGCATCTCATGAGATTTAATTAGAGAGTGTAGGTTTACTTAAGCTTGAATGTTTTTCTTATGTTTTGGACATAATCAGCAAGAAACCAAGGCTGGGAACTAAGGAGACATGTAGCTTGTTATGTTTGAGAGACCGAAGAAACCAGGAAATCAACTAAAACTATTTTGTGCACCATATTGAAGAATGAGATGGAAAGAGTTCTCAGACAGGAAAACCTTTCTCCCAGATCTCTCTTGGTCATGTTTTTTTGCTGATTTTGTCATCTTTTATTATGACTGTTTATTTTGTGTCAGAAGTCTTAACCATAATCATCTGGTCTGGTGCCCGCATGAAATGTTGCACATTTATGTTGCAGTTTATGTTATTGCGCAGATTCTTTTATCATGAAATTTGACTTAGGTGTTATTATTTATGATTGTATACCTTATAAGATCATGAAACTGATGTTGAACCTCGTAAGTTAGTATTGTTCTGAACAGTGATTTGCACGAACTATTGCTCAACTGTTAGGAGATGAAAAGAGCGGGTAAAGTTTGTACAGATTGAATGCATTAATTTATCTAGTTTGGAAACATGCGTGCCAGAATCTTGTACAAATGCAGGGTGCCTAACTTATCTGCATGAACGCTATCCATATTAAGTTGCTTATAAATCAAATAATTTGAAAATAGCTGATCAATTTTACATAGGACTGGGCTGATGATCTGTTCGTCAGTATTGTTGCATATTTTTGTGACTTTTTGTACATGTTTGGTTACTTTATGTAGATAGCTGTTACCTTTTTAGTTTGCATAGCCTTTCTTGTGTGGTCAACACCACAACAGCCATATTGTTTCTTTTTTTCATCATGGGCCAGAGGAGGCCTATTATTTGGTCTGAAGTTGAACTGCCATTTGTATTTAATTACTGCTAGGAAATTTTGTAAATGTCTGTACATTCCTATTGCCGTGTCACAACGATTGGCCACAGTCACTATAACTTCAGGTCATGTCACTAGCAACAGCATTTGTTTCCATCATGTCATAGATCATACCGTTGGTTAATTGGTACCTCTGTCACTGGCAGTCGTCATCATCACTGCTTGGGGGATGCCGACTCTTTTCAGTAACCCTCTCACCAGTAGTCATCATCACTGCGTGGGGTTAGGGGTACTGACTTGCAGTACCGTTGTCACCAGCAGTTATCACCACTGCTGGGTTTGGGTTTGGGTACTCATCTCACGGCAGTGATCATCAATGCTTGGGGTGGGTACTGACTCATTGCAGTACCCCTCTCACTGGCAGTCACCATCACTGGTCGTCGGGTGCTGACTGCTTTCAGTACCCTTCTCACCGGCAGTCATCATCACTACCTAGGGGTACTCCTTGTTTTTTGACGTTGAAAACCTGGCTTCAGGATTCATTGATTCTTAAAAACCATTCTTTCAGTCTGTGTTCTGTCAGATCCAATATTCAGAAATAATATTATCCTTGATTTTAGTAGTTTGTCATTTCAAACAGCTTGATGTTACAAACTTTCAATCTAATTTCAAATGTGTGATATATTTATTGAATAATGTAAATTTAATATCCGTTTTCCTCAGCAATATCAGACTCCAGAGATTGTTGTTAGTTATTTATTACCTGTTAAACATTTCCATACCTGAATGAATGAAAGCAGTGCATTGTAAAACTTATTTTCAGCAAGTGGCACCATCTGTGTCTCGAATAGGTGTCTTTTCCATAGATCATTTGACATGTGAATCACTCTACATATGTACAAAGTCACATGACACAACACTACACATGTTCTACTTAAATATATTTTTTCCTGTCTAGAGGGCAGATCAAGTGTATGTTAAGATGCTCTGAAATTTTCAGAAATAAACATTCAGATCTACAAATTTGTTTCATTTTTGATATTTTGACACTTTCCCTTTTCTTCCCCTGCACTTTCCTGAAGCCAGGTTCACCATTGTGTCATAAGTTATTGTGGTAAATTATTCACTGACCAATTCATTTATGGTGAGCCAATTTCTACATGAATGTTCTGGTTCAGTCACTATTTAATCAGCATGTAAGTATTTATTGGAGGAGATGAAATTTTGTATGTATAATTATTTTTATTAAGATATGGCTTTGGTGTTTAATTGTTGTTAATGTTGTATTTTACCAACGGAGGAGGAGAATTCACACTGGGATTAATAGAAGAGGTCATGATGTCGGATTAAGCCAACCCAAATTCTGACAACACACTTTTATACACATTCACAATCACAATGAATCACGAGATGAATGTATCATCAGAATAATGGCTTCAATTTGACAGGCTTATGTTTCCTTTTCCTCTTTGTGGATTCTGGTTAGGTCTACAGGAACCTATGCTTGTAAGAGGTGGCTTTATGGATTGGGTGGTCATGCTCAGTGATGTGGGCCCTATTCAAGAAAGCGATGGTTAGTGCTACGATGATCACAGTTACAATCACCTTCGGGCTAATATCACTTTGTGGAATGGCCCCCTGGTCTGTGGTGTGTAATCGTACCCTGACACAGGTCATGGCTCAAAATTTCAATCAGTGCATTGTCTGGTCTAGATTCACTTATTTACAGGCCTCCATCATATAGCTGGAATACTGCTGAGTGGCTTTTAGCAACAAACAAAAACGATTATCTTGTGAAACCATTGCAATAAGGTGAGAGCAGGAAAAGGATAATTATGGAATAATATATAAGTGCAATGTTAGACCGCTCTCACTAACAGACAAGCACTCCTGTCTTTTTTCCTTTGACATTTTATACTCGGAGTTTCGGGGAGGTCGGGTAGCCTATTGGTTAAAGCGTTCACTCATCAAGTCGAGGACCCGGGTTCAATCCCCAACATGGGTACAATGTGTGAAGCCAATTTTTGATGACCCCCACCATGATATTGCTGAAATATTGCTAAGAGTGGCGTAAAACCATGCTCACTCACTCACTATACTCGGAGTTTCACATTTGCTACATGATGCATTGATTTTGTGATTTACAGTATGTCTATCAGGCTGTTAGTATGTGTCTACTAACCACATAGAAAAAGTCCCCAATGCTTTATACTTTAATACCATCGCAGTATCAGAACCTTATCATAGAGCTCAATCACATTGACACTCCCAGCAAGGTTTATTTGAATCAATAAAATTTTCTTGTAAGGTAATTAAAAGTTTAAGAAGTATATCAATTTTCAGTTTAGTTGTGAGTGCCTTAAGTACACAAGATTTAAATCTCAGATTCACACATGCAACTATACCTAATGTCTTGTCCTAGACTGGAAATGACACTAACCTAACTCTCCTTTCTTCTATATTTTTATCTCTGAATTAACATGCCACTTTTTCTCTTGACTGATAGTCTTTGAAGGCTACAGAGTATCCAGAGGTTAGATACCTTATCCTGGCCCAGCTTAGGTGTTAAGCTTCATGGTCATGTGCCCATTTCTTTTCAAAGTCTTACATTTTTATTTGTTCCAAACATGAAATTGAAACATTCTCTCTATAATTAACATTACCATATAACTGCTAGATTGTACTAAATCATAAGGCTTTTGATAGCTGATGAGTTGTTGAAATAACCTGTTTCATATCTGCAGGGATTGTAGTTGTGCCTGAGCATGGCTCATTATAATTATTGTGAGAGTCCCTCCTTAATCTTGGCTAAAAATATTTTCTTACAACTAGCTATTGGCCAGTAGAGCAAGTTTGATTCAGGCAAAGACGTATATCTTTGTCTAATAACCCAAATATTATGATGTACGGATATATCAGTCTGGCAGATGATGAATACACTTGTTACACTGGACAATGTCTCACAATTTCCTATATGGCTCCAAGTCTAAACCCGGACTGGAAGTAGTCACTTCATTTAGGAGCATGGTCTCTCCTGTGATGGCCATAAATGCATGCACACATACATTACAATAGATGGGGTAATTATACTGGGTCTTGCTCACATAGCATTTTATTTGGGGTGTCCTGACCATTTTCAATCCAAGGAGAAAAGTATGTCTTCTAACTTACGTTATCACATTTAGCTATGGTAACCAGCTGGGTTGTAGTGAAAACAGTTGTCAACCTTGACCTTGGTACATGGTTCACAGTCATGACTGTGGAATATTTGAGAAAACAGTGTAAAACCTAGACTAACATAGTCCCCCAAATATGGTTATGTATGAGGTCTCATACAAGGGTCATGTCTTTTAATTTCAGGACCTCAAAGTTGGGCTTGGTATTGGCTGTTACAGCTGACAAAAATGATAAGAGTGGAATAGGGGTGAACGGATTATAGAATATACTACTCAACTTTTGGTAAGGATACCAAGACATCTACACTGTTACATTTGCTCTATGCTCATGATGTCAATCACTGGATTGTCTGGTCCAGACTCGATTATTTACAGACCCCAGTCATTTAGCTGGAATATACAACAAAACAATTGCTTTAGCAGCTGTTTTAAGTTTGTATACAGTATATATACTTGGCTAGCAAGACTGATCACACTGCACTTCCTTCCTGTACACTGTAGTGGCAGGCTGTGATGTAGCTGAACAACCTTTCATAGCAGTGTTAGACCCATAAATTAACACTCAACAATAGAACCATGGTTATGCCTGTACCATGATGTAGCTGTGGATTAACAGTGAACTCTGCACTTAACTAGTAGTCCGTTATTTGAGGGCAGTCTCAGTGAGCAGATACTATCAACAGACCACAGCTGGTACATATGGACCTCCATGGCTTATGTGGACTCAAGGGTTAATTTCTTTTAACTTTTGATGAAAAATTAATGACTTAATTGAACTGATCTATGTATAGTGTAAGTAACGACAGTTTGTTACACAATGGGGGGTGGTTTGCACTAGCTTCCTATGTTTTCAAGTGCAGTTACTTGTGCATGCATGATTGTGTAGGTCGTGTGACCCTGCACAGGGCGATTGGGTAGACATTTTCTGGCCACATGCCAGTCACAACAGGTCGGGGAGTGAGCTGAGAACGGGAAGGTGGTTGATCAAGTGGAAAGTGAGAGGATGTCACGACCACCACTGCACTATTAAGACATGTACACTCAAAGGAATTTGGCTTCAAGTGGGGCAATAATTTTTATCTTCCATTACTTCCCAACATTCGTTCTTGAAAATCTCCCTGTTCAAATATTGTTTACATAACTAAGTAGAATCTTGGAGAATATGTTTACCGGGTTATTTCCTATTTACCTTGATGGAAATATCTGCATTCAGAAGTGTGTTTATAAAACGTATGTGGTTGTATTGATGAAATATGAAATGAAAATTCACTTAGGCAAATACAAGGCATCAGTGTCAGAAAGCGAGGGGTATATCGCTGCTTTGAACAGCTTTTCAGTTATGTCACGGCGTGTCTGCCAAATATGGGGGGAAATTCGTCATAGATTTGTTTGTTGTTTAACGCCGCACCAACGCATCAACCAGGCCAGCGAGTCTGACCTCCCCATCCCGTGAGTCGCCTCTTCCTCGTCATAGAGACTGACCAATATTGGGTGATTGTCTTGATCAGACAAACCGGTGATTTATGTAACGAGCAACGTCCGACGCCTCGGTACAAGGTTGATGCTTGAGGACTTCTAACAGTATTCCCACGAAGGGTGAAATCCACGATGCCAACAGGCTAATAACCAACACCATTGCGAATCTGGTAGTTTGAAAAAGATGAGAATAATTAAATATACACCTTGGGGGAACAAAGGTTGAGCAACACTCACTGCCCCACCCCTTCTTTATTTCCAAATAACCCGGACTTAATGTATGCTTCCGACATTTCTGAATAGACCTGGACAGTTTTTACAAGGATAAGTATGTTCCAGAGATTGTTTCTTCAAATGGTCGCAAGACTTGGGTCATACACATGTATCTTAAAAAGAAACGGAGAAAACATTGAGAAGAGTAATCTGTCATGGCCTAAGCCCATTGGGTTGAGAAGTATAAAAGTTATGCAAATGCTATGCAAATTATTAATATGATATGAAATAACTGGTCATGGAGCAGTAACGAAACGTGCCATTAGAGAATAGATTTCGGTTACTGTAATTGTATGTCATTTTGTAAAAATAGGAAATGCGTTCTGTCATAAAAAGTAAAACAGGATAGATACCATTTGAAAACTCTTGTATGAAGAAATACAGTATGCGGTGTTACCGCATGTGTTTACATTGTACTTGTATAAAATATAACAAAGCAGACAGACGGGATAACCTTGCGCTCCTGCAAAGGCGAATTATCACTGCATATTTTAGAGAGAATTGGACACAATGGCTTCCCCTTGGACACAAAGGAACATTGGCTTGATCCGCTTACGTGATTTAACATTCAATGGATCAGGTCATTGTGTTCACAAACCCAGGGGGCCCGCGATGTGTTGTTGTTTAATCTCTGTTTGTTTGCCTTAATGTATATTTTAGGCAGTCAATTGTTCAAAGAAATTGGGGGCTTTTCAAGTAAATCTATACCAATAACCTAAACAACGGTCGAACTGACAAATCATGGCCAAGTGTCAATATATAGATGATATAGTTTTATCTAATGCTATCGCAGTGGTAGACTCTATTTCAGTCTGGAAAATATAATGAACGTACTTGAAACAAATTGAATCGTATATATGGGTCGTTTGATGTCGCTCCTGGATTATGAAAGATGTATACTTCTTTCACTGTATAATAATAATTGGTGCACTGGATTCTGATGTTCTCTTCGTAATGGGGCGGTGGAGTAGCCTTGTGGTTAAAGCGTTTGCTCGTCACACCGAAAACCGGGTTCGATTCCCCTCGTGTTTATAAAATGTAGTGTTAGTTTCAGAACTTGTGATTATATGTTCCAAACTTCTGTGGGACGTATTAGATGGTTATATTTTACACCGTAAGAGACCATTTAATTGTTTGTCGGGTCTCCGCCCGTCGTTCGTCCATCCACCCGCCACAAGTCTTGTTCCTTCCATTAGATACGGGTTTGCGGTGTCTTTAGTAATCATCATTTGGTGGTTGTCGTGGAACATGGTGATCGTGTACGAATACGAATACGCTTTGGAAACAAATCACACAAACACATCTCAACATTTGATTCAGACGTTTTGAATTTGTATGCACGCTCTTTCAAATGGACTGACGGTAAAGCTTATTTCCCTATATTGTTCATTGTTCCCTGTTTTGTTTCTATCAGTACATATTGTATTCGGTCTAACGCTTTGTATATAGAAGATAGCTGTGATTCCGGTTCATAGTGGTGGAGACGTCAAATACTAATTGGAAACAGCTACATTGAAGACGGGTTCTTCATTCCATTATGGATGACACTAATGTTCCATGCACGTGATCGTGGTTTTATTTTAACGAGGTGGTAAAAGTCTAATACCCCAATCAAACAGAGGCTTCCTCCCACATCAAACTCTTGTCGTGATAAAATTGAAATACTGTTCAAAAGAAAGATATATTCATACAATACTGGTTAAAAATATATAAATAGTCTTCGAAACGCCAAAGGCGTTCGACCCGTGAAGATTCCGGGGTAGAATTGGTCTTCAGCAACCCATGCTTGCCCTAAAAGGTGACTATGCTTGTCGTAAAAGGCGACTAACGGGATCGGGTGGTCAGGCTCGCTGACTTGGTTGATGCATGTCATCGATCCCAATTGCGTGGGTCGATGCTCATGATATTAATCACTGGATTGTCTGGTCCAGACTCGATTATTTTACAGACCGCCGTCATATAGCTGGAATATTGCTGAGTGCGGCGTTAAACAACAAACCAACCAACCAACCAACCAACCAACCAACCAAGCGCGTTCAGTCACTCAGTGAATGTGTAGGTTTAAAGCTGCAGAACAAGGGGAACGGGTTGGAAACAAAACGAATCCTTTAAAACTCGTATTTGCGAAATCTGTTTTGTTAGAGGTTCTTAGGTGTGAATGTTCGAGGTTCCATTTACACTGTATACGAATGGTGCAACACTATGAGAGCAGAACCACTTGGAACCAGCGCGGGTTTCTTCTCACAACCATGGCAACAGGGACCCAATTTGCCATAGATGGGTCTGGTCACGTGCCGGTCCTAGCAAGTTATATCATGTTAAAACACAACTTGCTGAAACTCCAGATCATGTTGTAGTATAACTTATGTCAATCTAGCAGGTAATGACTACACAGCGACAGTGAGTCAGTGGGTGAGTGATAGAGTGAGTGAGTGCCTGAGCGAGTGAGTGAGTGGCTGGACGGGAAAGTAATTTGAACTAGACTGCATGGAAATTGACACCAGGCAGGTTGCACTGTCCCATTCAGACGAAAGTCAGGTGTCACAGCGATGTTGAATTAACTGTGTAATGAATAAACATAAGTACTGTTAGAAAAATTAAAATGTTGCACTTCGTGTAACGTGATGTGCTATACCTATCATGAGCATCGATCCACGCAATTGGGATCGATGACATGCACCAACCAAGTCAGCGAGCCTAATCGTGTGGTCTGGCTCGCTGACTTGGTTGGTGCATGTCATCGATCCCAATTGCATGGATCAATGCTCATGATATCACTCACTGGATTGTCTGGTCCAGAATCGATTATTTACAGACCTGCGTCATATAGCTGGAATATTGCTGAGTGCGGCGTAAAACAACCAACCAACCAACCATGTGGACTTCCTCTCACCCGCATGGTCCGCCTCCGTGGTCAATTGGTAGAGCGCCCGCGTGGGGAGCGGAAGGTCCGGGGTTCGATTCCCGGCCGCGTCATACCAAAAGACGTTAAAAGATGGTACTTGTTGTTACCCTGTCTGGCGCTCGGCATTAAGGGGCTAAAACCAGGACTGGTCGGCTCGGAGTCAGTCTGAGTGGGGTATTCATGTTAAACTGCGGCATGGTATCTCAGTGAGCTAGCACTATAAATCGGGATCAGTCCGGACTAGTACAAGCACACACAAACACACAGACACACACACACACACACACACACACACACACACACACACACATATGACGTCGCTGTATAAGTGCAATAATCTAAATACCGCACCTCTCACGGGTGGCCCAGTCGTCTACGGCGCCGCGATTCACTGTGCAGAGTTTCGTCCTTAGGGCACGCCAGAAACCTATGATTGTGGGTTCGAATTCCGGTTCGCCCCGATTATGTTACTAGGTTTGTCAGCACCTTACCCGAGCTCGTGTGTTTCACCGAAGTGGTAAACGTCTGAGACCTGCATCACTTTGATGTGTTTGATGAAGGCCTCGTTGTCCCTCCTCGCCGTCATATTGGTGCAATATTGCTCAGAATGGAGTACAGCTACAGTTATCACACATTCATCTTGGTCACTGGTTGTTAGGGTCATGTATCGTGATTATTGCCTAGCGCAGCACCAGCACTCAGTCACTCGATATGTAAGACTTTCCCAAATTTTGAGATTTCTACTAATGTGACGACGCCTAAACCATTATGAATTTTCATCAGTACAAGTGCCAGTTTCCATAACGCTACGTATTCACTGACACGGACATCGAGTCCGCTGTACGGGCCATTGATATACTTCAGATATTCCAGCAACAAGCAGATCGACATGTCCTAACGTGTAACTTCCCTCGGCTGTTTCCGACTTTCGGCGCGAGGTCTTTCCTGTCTGTACATGCGCATCAGTGTGATTAGCGGTCACGCAAGGGGCCCCTGCTGCCCTATTAAACATTAATATGCACTCGCAGAGAACAAAGGAAAGTGGAAGATGAAAATGCCAGCTTTATGACGGCTGACTGTATGTAATCGAGTCAGGACCTGACAATCCAGTGATTGATATTATGAACAACGATCCAGGGATCAACCAAGTCACCGAGCCTGACCACCTTATCCATCAACTCGATACCCGTGAAGATCCGGGGTAGAATAGGTCTTCAGCAACCCACGCTTGCCGTAAAAGGCGCCTATGCTTGTCGTTAGAGGCGACTAAGGGGATCGGGTGGTCAGACTCGGTGACTTGGTTGATGCAATTGATCGTATCCAAATTGCGTGGATCTATGATCACGATGTCAATCACTGGATTGACTCGAATTTTTACAGACCCCCGTCATATGACTGGTATATTGCTGAGTGCGGCGTTAAACAACAAACAAACATAACTCGACTCTTACGATAAGCATCAGTAGCTGGGGACGAATTCTTACACGGGACCCCACGGGGTATTTATGTTCAAGACGGAGGGTCAGATGGATAAAGGCACCCCCAGAAGTACATCCACCGGACATAAGTACTCTCCACTTGTAGATTTCGTCCATTTTTATGTATTTGGGGCCACATTTTATGGGTGAATTCAAACGAACTGTAAGATTGAATTGTTTGAAGTACGTGTATGTAGATCCCTTAAAACAAGCATACATTTATATATATATATATAATAAACATATAGTTTAATTTTATCACGTGTGCATTTTCATCATCAAATATGACCGCGCTATATCAAATCAACGTTGTGTCATTCCCACCAGTGATACTAGTACATTTAGTGTCATTAATAGAAGGGGAGGCTATTGGTTTACGACACTTGTCGCATGATCAGTCTGATCGCCGGTGTTGATTAGACCGCTACCCTGCCTTTGATCTTTCACATATATACAAAGCGAGTGTTTGCTCTGCATCCAACACTGACAATAAGATCGAACTTCATCTCACCGCGCAGTTTTTTCGCAGAATGCGCAATGAGAACTCGATTTGGAATAGAGATGTCCTAGTTCCGAATCCTGACAACAACAACAACAACAACAACAACAACAACAATAAAACGCCTCAGACCTATCCAGGCCAACAAACCCGACCTTGTCCTGTTTGATAAATCCAATGAAATCATATATATGTTTGAATTTTCTGGGGGCGGTCGGGTAGCCTAGTGGTTAAAGCGTTCGCTCGTCACGCTGAAGACCCGGGTTCGATTCCCGACATGGGTACAATGTGTGAAGCCCATTTCTGGTGTCCCCCGCCGTGATATTGCTGGAATATTGCTAAAAGCGGCGTAAAACCATACTCACTCACTCATTGAATTTTCTGTCAATTTTGACACTAATGTGACTGACAAGATTCAGGAAAAAAACCATGGCAATATGCATACCTTGCGAAATTTCACGAATGCATCCCAAGTACCAAGATGTCTGACTATCCATTGTTCTCGGTACCTTAGGTTTGTTACCTCCCAATCTGTTGACTGACATTGGGAGAGTACAGCCCATCTGGCAATCTGGGTAATGCAGAATGCTACACTGTCACCCATACACACTCTGCGTCCAGCGCTGCTTAACTTCACCTGATTTGTGACGTGCGCTGTCTGGTGGACCGCGTGACACAATATACAGTCAAACCTCGTTTGTCCGGACCCTGTTATTCCGGAAACCCCGTCTTGCAGGCGGTAACTGCGAGAACGTCGATGCAGGTTGAATGAACGTTACTACCAATACTTTTATGACAAGGCAAGGCCTTATTCCGGACGTGTGTACTGGGAACATTTCACTGTATGTCGCTTGCAGTCATTCTTGAGTAATGTCTGAATACAAGTCGCCCTCGTGTAATGTCTGTACACACCTCACCCTCGTGTAATGTCTGTACACACCTCACCCTCGAGCAATCTTTGTACACACCCGTCTTCGAGCAATGTCTGTACACACCTCGCCCTCGTGTAATGTTTGTACACACCTCGCCCTCGAGTATGTTTGTACACACCACGTCCTCGTGTAATGTCTGTACACACCTCGCCCTCGAGTAATGTTTGTACACACCTCGCCCTCGAGTAATGTTTGTACACACCACGTCCTCGTGTAATGTTTGTACACACCACGTCCTCGTGTAATGTTTGTACACACCTCGCCCTCGAGTAATGTTTGTACACACCTCGCCCTCGAGTAATGTTTGTACACACCTCGCCCTTGAGTAATGTTTGTACACACCACGTCCTCGTGTAATGTTTGTACACACCACGTCCTCGTGTAATGTTTGTACACACCTCGCCCTCGAGTAATGTTTGTACACACCTCGCCCTCGAGTAATGTTTGTACACACCTCGCCCTTGAGTAATGTTTGTACACACCTGTCCTCGTGTAATGTCTGTCCACACCTCGCCCTCGTGTAATGTCTGTACACACCTCGCCCTCATGTAAATTCTGAACTCACCTCACCTTCGAGTAATGTCTGAACACAACTCACCCTCGTGTAATGTCTGTACTGACCTTGCCCTCGAGTAATGTCTGTACACACCTCACCCTCGAGTAATGTCTGTACACACCTCGCCCTCGAGTAATGTCTGTACACACCTCACCCTCGAGCAATCTTTGTACACACCCGTCTTCGAGCAATGTCTGTACACACTTCGCCCTCGTGTAATGTCTGTACACACCTCGCCTTCGAGCAATGTCTGTACACACCTCGCCCTCGTGTAATGTCTGTCCACACCTCGCCCTCGTGTAATGTCTGTACACACCTCACCCTCGTGTAATGTCTGTACACACCTCACCCTCGAGCAATGTCTGTACACACCTCACCCTCGTGTAATGTATGTACACACCTCACCCTCGTGTAATGTCTGTACACACCTCGCCCTCGAGTAATGTCTGTACACACCTCACCCTCGCGTAATGTCTGTACACACCTCACCCTCGAGCAATCTATGTACATACCCGTCTTCGAGCAATGTCTGTACACACCTCGCCCTCGTGTAATGTTTGTACACACCCGTCCTCGAGTAATGTTTGTACACACCCGTCCTCGTGTAATGTTTGTACACACCCGTCCTCGAGTAATGTTTGTACACAGCCGTCCTCGAGTAATGTTTGTACACACCCGTCCTCGAGTAATGTCTGTACACACCTCTCCCTCGAGTAATGTTTGTACACACCCGTCCTCGAGTAATGTTTGTACACACCCGTCCTCGTGTAATGTTTGTACACACCCGTCCTCGAGTAATGTTTGTACACACCTCGCCCTCGAGTAATGTTTGTACACACCCGTCCTCGAGTAATGTTTGTACACACCCGTCCTCGTGTAATGTTTGTACACACCCGTCCTCGAGTAATGTTTGTACACAGCCGTCCTCGAGTAATGTTTGTACACAGCCGTCCTCGAGTAATGTTTGTACACACCCGTCCTCGAGTAATGTCTGTACACACCTCGTCCTCGAGTTATGTTTGTACACAGCCGTCCTCGAGTAATGTCTGTACACAGACGTCCTCGAGTAATGTTTGTACACAGCCGTCCTCGAGTAATGTTTGTACACACCCGTCCTCGAGTAATGTCTGTACACACCTCGCCCTCGAGTAATGTCTGTACACACCCGTCATTGAGTAATGTTTCTACACACCCGTCCTCGAATAATGTCTGTACAAAATTCGTACTCGCACTCGAACATGATGTAGCTCAACTCGCCTCTACACAACTTGTACTCGAACATGACGTAGCTCAACTCCCCTGTACACAACTTGTACTCGAGCATGACGTAGCTCAACTCCCCTGTACACAACTCGTTTTCGAGCATGACGAAGCTCAACTGGCCTCTACACAATTTGTACTCGAGCATGACGTTGCTTAACTTGCCTGTACACAACTTGTACTCGAACATGATGTAGTTCAACTCGCCTCTACACAACTTGTACTCGAACATGACGTAGCTCAACTCGCCTCTACACAACTTGTACTCGAGCATGACGTAGCTCAACTCCCCTGTACACAACTCGTACTCGAGCATGACGTAGCTCAACTCCCCTGTACACAACTTGTACTCGAACATGATGTAGCTCAACTCCCCTGTACACATCTTGTACTCGAGCATGACGTAGCTCAACTCGCCTCTACACAACTTGTACTCGAACATGACGTAGCTCAACTCGCCTCTACACAACTTGTACTCGAGCATGACGTAGCTCAACTCCCCTGTACACAACTCGTACTCGAGCATGACGTAGCTCAACTCCCCTGTACACAACTTGTACTCGAACATGATGTAGCTCAACTCCCCTGTACACAACTTGTACTCGAGCATGACGTAGCTCAACTCGCCTCTACACAATTTGTACTCGAGCATGACATAGCTCAACTCGCCTGTACACAACTTGTACTCGAACATGATGTAGCTCAACTCGCCTCTACACAACTTGTACTCGAGCATGACGTATCTCAACTCGCCTCTACACAATTTGTACTCGAGCATGACATAGCTCAACTCGCCTGTACACAACTTGTACTCGAACATGATGTAGCTCAACTCGCCTCTACACAACTTGTACTCGAGGATGACGTAGCTCAACTCCCCTGTACACAACTTGTACTCGAACATGATGTAGCTCAACTCGCCTCTACACAACTTGTACTCGATCATGACGTAGCTCAACTCCCCTGTACACAACACGTACTCGAGCATGACGTAGCTCAACTGGCCTCTACACAATTTGTACTCGAGCATGACGTTGCTTAACTTGCCTGTACACAACTTGTACTCGAACATGATGTAGCTCAACTCGCCTCTACACAACTTGTACTCGAACATGACGTAGCTCAACTCCCCTGTACACAACTTGTACTCAAGCATGACGTAGCTCAACTCGACTGTACACAACCTGTACTCGAGCATAACGTAGCTCAACTCCCCTGTACACACCTCGCCCTCGAGTAATGTCTGTACACACCCGTCCTCGAGTAATGTCTGTACACACCTCGCCCTCGTGTAATGTCTGTACACACCCGTCCTCGAGTAATGTCTGTACAAAATTCGTACTCGCACTCGAACATGATGTAGCTCAACTCGCCTCTACACAACTTGTACTCGAACATGACGTAGCTCAACTCCCCTGTACACAACTTGTACTCGAGCATGACGTAGCTCAACTCCCCTGTACACAACTCGTACTCGAGCATGACGTAGCTCAACTGGCCTCTACACAACTTGTACTCGAACATGATGTAGCTCAACTCGCCTCTACACAACTTGTACTCGAACATGACGTAGCTCAACTGCCCTGTACACAACTTGTACTCGAACATGATGTAGCTCAACTCGCCTGTACACAACTTGTACTCGAACATGATGTAGCTCAACTCGCCTCTACACAACTTGTACTCGAGCATGACGTTGCTCAACTGGCCTGTTGACAACTTGTACTCGAACATGACGTAGCTCAACTCCCCTGTACACAACTTGTACTCGAGCATGACGTAGCTCAACTCCCCTGTACACAACTCGTACTCGAGCATGACGTAGGTCAACTGGCCTCTACACAACTTGTACTCGAACATGACGTAGCTCAACTCCCCTGTACACAACTTGTACTCGAGCATGACGTAGCTCAACTCCCCTGTACACAACTTGTACTCGAGCATGACGTAGCTCAACTGGCCTCTACACAACTCGTACTCGAGCATGACGTAGCTCAACTGGCCTCTACACAATTTGTACTCAAACATGATGTAGCTTAACTTGCCTGTACACAACTTGTACTCGAACATGATGTAGCTCAACTCGCCTCTACACAACTTGTACTCGAACATGACGTTGCCCAACTCGACTGTACACAACCTGTACTCGAGCATGACGTTGCTCAACTGGCCTGTACACAACTTGTACTCGAAGATGACGTAGCTCAACTGGCCTGTACACAACTTGTACTCGAGCATGACGTTGCTCAACTGGCCTGTACACAACTTGTACTCGAACATGACGTAGCTCAACTGGCCTGTACACAACTTGTACTCGAACATGACGTAGCTCAACTAGTAACTCGTATGTAATCCGATGAGTGAGAATGTGTGCCATGAAGGTTTAAATATTTGCTAACTTCTTATGACCTAACCTTTAAACATAATTCCGAGCGATACTGACTATTTAATAGCGCCTCAGCACGAAGACGAATTACATGTTTAACTTAATTGTTCATATTATACGAGCAGTAGAGAGCAAATCATACACTGTTGTTAAACGATGAGAACTCATTTCAGAATCAAACGACACAGAAGGCCTTGCAATATACTGTGAACTGGAATCACTGTTGTTAAATGTTTAATACAAACACTTCAAAGTTTTATTTAACCCGAGAACCCGAGGTACAGACGCTCACCTTCATCCAGTGGTATAAACCGACAGGCTGAAGATGTGTTTCAGCTTGAAATCAGTAAGCCCACATTGTTCGACATTTTTCAGAAAAAAACTATGGATAATATAAAAAATAAACCCGCTCTCAACAGCGAATTACCGATTATCTGATCCTTGCCAGTTAATATTGAATGTTCCTCCCCATTACTCGGAACTTATAACATTAATTCACCCAGGGCAGATAATCCCTAATTTCCGCTGCTCCTAGATTAATGTCGAAGAATTCATGTATTTTGGGGGAAAGAACACATTATTTTTAAAAAACTGATGTGTGCAAAGTGCCAGATTTATACCTCAAATTTCAGCTAACGGTGTTTGGTTTAGTGATAAAATGTAACATTTAGCAAACAGTTTTAGGGCCATGGCTGATTTTAATATGACCCTACTCATATTCTAACTTTATTTTAGCATACGTATATTTTAATTGGTATTTCAAACCATAAACTCCCCCTGGAAACCTTCTCCCACGGGGATTCCGGGTTAGAACATGTCCCCAGCAACCTGTATGCTTTGGGCGACTTAATGGATCGGGGGTCAGACTCGGTGACTTGTCTGACATCGTGCCATCGTGCTCCGACGGCGTGGAATGTTCGTCATTATATCAATCACTGGTTAGTTTGATGCAGACTCGAATATTTACAGGCCACTGCGATATTGCTGGAAATATATCAGTAGATCCTTATACAACAAACAAACAAACTCTGCAAACGTTGCAATATTGTCTATAGTTTTGTTGTATCCTCCTGTAACGACACGGAGGGGATTGGTTGGTTGGTTTGTTGTTTAACGCCGCACTCAGAATTATTCCAGCTATATGACGGCGGTCTGTAAATAATCGTGTCTGGACAAGACAATCCAGTGATTGATATCATGAGCATCAATCCACGCAATTGGGATCGATGACATGCATCAACCAAGTCAGCGAGCCTGACCACCCGATCCCGTTAGTCGCCTCTTACGACAAGCAAAGTCGCCTTTTACGGAAAGAATGTGTCGCTGAAGACCTATTCTACCCCGGGTCTTCACGGGTGTCACGGAGAGGATAATTCCAGACTACAGAAACAAAGAGCAGTGAACAGGAAGAGGATGACCCGACAGATCCAGTTTGTAAGCTCGGTGTGTTTATTATCATATGTATTTATACATGCAATCCCTGAATATTGTCAAAGGGATATCTGTAACAGATCTACAATTGTCCGGCTAACGAACGGACGAACAGTCAGCGTCCATCCTGTACATTCATATTAAAACAAAGGCTCTGTAAATGAGGGTTTTTTTTAAATTCCATTTTTCAAATGTGTAACGTCTGTATATTTTAGAATATAATTGTTTTTTTAAAAAAGGTTTGCACAAACTTAAGGCTATTTGGACACATTGCCAGTATTGCTGTTCTTCTGTGTCCTCGATTTACAGGTCTATTTCGTCTAGTGTTTTGATATATCGTCAGTCAAATGCATTAATCTGTGCTAGATGTGTGGTCAAGTGTGATGAAAACAAACTGACGCAAGCTTCCTTAAAAAGCTGATACGCCAGCACGATCCGACATTATGAACATGGTATAAGCACTAGTCAAGCTGATACCCGAGGTCCGACCTCTCGTGTGTGTGAACACCGTTTGTCTCACATACGTAGATAGGATAGCCTCGCATATCGATCTGGCTACAGAGACCGGATTGGTTTGAAAATACTTAATTGTGGGAGTCATTACTCGGATAGAATCGGCTTGTAAGCAATCGTCAGTGATTGTCGTACAAGTTGGCGCTTGATCGGGCAGGTGTAGGCCCGTAGGTAGAATTATATAGTGAGTGAGCGTGCGTGTGTGCGTGCGTGCGTGCGTTAGCGGTGTGTGTGTGTCTTTGGGGAGGGGGGTGTTATAATCACTAACTTAAGTTACTTCTTTCTCCTAATAAATTCAAATGATTTATTTCAAATTTATTGCAGTGTTATTTTACAGTGTTTGAGGATGGGGTAGGGGGTGCATAACAGCTTTGCTTTACTTTAAACGTTGGTTCACGATGTCGATCCATCCCATGCACATATATAAATGACAAAGTCAATTTCACACATCACCTATTGCACGTCCCGGGGCTACACTGAAAACTAGCTGCAGACCTGCAACCAAGCGCATCTTTAATGCGGGCGCTCAACTTGGTTTTGTTGGTTTGTTGTTGACGCCGCACTCAGCAATATTCCAGCTTTATGACAGCAGTCTGTAAATAATCGAGTCTGGATCAGACAAATCCAGTGATTAATACCATCAGCCTCGATCGGGTTACGATGACATGCGTCAACCAAGTCAGCGAGCCTGACCACTCGATCCTGTCAGTCGCCTCTTAGCATAGTTGCCAATCACGGGCTGCTGAAGACCTATTCTAACCCGGATCTCACGGGTGCAAACATGTATGATAAATATTCGTAAACAAAAAAACTTTGTGACTTTGTATATCAGCACAGTTGTAGGCTGTTGACAAGTCAATCTGACGGTATATAAGCTATCTTCCTATCCGACACTCTATATATAACAGTCTTGGTTTCCGGGAGTCAAAGGGGGTTGTATTCTCTGAACAATGCCAGGTTGTATCTAGTAAGTTTGATTCAAATAATTCAAACCCCTCTTGTCGTCTGCTTACTCGATGTGTGTGTGTGTGTGTGTGTGTGTGTGTGTGTGTGTGTGTGTGTGTGTGTGCCGAGCGCCAGACAGGGTAACAACAAGTACCATCTTTTAACGTCTTTTGGTATGACGCGGCCGGGCATCGAACCCCGGAGCTTCCGCTCTCCGGGCGGACGCTCTACCACTAGACCATGGAAGCGGTCGAGTGAGTGAGTGAGTTTGGTTTAACGCCATTTTTAACAGTATTCCAGTTATATCGCGGTGTGTCAGCTTAATGTGGGAGCTTAATGAAAGTCCGAAGTGATGCTTACCACTTCGGTGAAACCCACGAGCACAGGTATGGTGCTGACAAACCTAGAAACATAATCGGGGCGAACCTGGATTCGAACCCACAATCATAGGTTACTGGCGTGCCCAAGGAACGCAATTCTGCAAAGCGAATCGCGGCGCCTTAGACAACTGGGCCACCCGTGCCCCCTTCTAAGTTTTCAGACTCAGTTTGGAACATGGTGCTATTTACAATTGGAGGTGAGGTGAGGTGAGGTGAGGTGAAAAGGGGTTGAACGTTCCGTTCATGATTATTGCACTTACACAGTGACGCGCATGCACGTGTGTGTGTGCATGTCTACGTGCGTGTGGGTATGTTTGTACTAGTCCGGACTTTTATAGTGCTAGTCCACTGGGATACCACACGTAGACGCTGTATGAACCACGGGGGCGATCCCTCTTTTAAACTTCACACATAGTTTCAACACTTCAGCACCTGCCCGGAGTTCGATCCCCGACCGCGACATATATAAAAAAACGCGTTGAAAGGTTGTCCTTGTTGTTACCGTGCCTGACGCTCGGCATTAAGAGGATTAAACAAGGACTGGTCGCTCGGTAATAGTACAAACACACACACGCAATCACGCACGCACGCGCGCGTATGCACATCGCTATATATGAGCAATAATCTTGAACGCGACGTTAAACCCCATTTCACCTTTGCCTCATGCCAGAAAGATCTCGGGGGAAATATGTGTATATCTCAAGGATCAAGGAATGTAGAAATTCTAGTATATGTATTTTGGGTGGAAAATACACTTACGTGTTCCATGCATGTAGATGACAACACATTACATTCACACTATATATACACAGGATATACACATTATATACACAGTATACATGCAATATACACACTATTATATAAAGCCAAATCAACGAATGTGAATAACTGAGACATGTCGATTTTTAACCTCATTCAAAACAATATCCCGCGTTGTGGATCTACCACCTGTCGTCTGTTCGAATCGATTTGCATGACATTTTACACGAGAGGGGTGGTAACATGAGACACACGTTCTCACTTGATTGACATGAGATCATATTTCATCCCATGTGATAGGTGAGGTGAGGTGAAATGGGGTTTAACGCAGCATTCAAGAATATTGCATTTATATGGCGTGTGCATGTGTGGCTGTGTGTACTAGTCCGGACTAGTGGCGGTTTTATAGTACTAGCCCGGAGATACCGGTGCCGACAAGTGCCGGTTTTATAGTACTAGCACAGAGATACCATTCCACAGTTTTAACATGGACAGTATATACTGACCCCGAGCCGACCACTCCTCGTTTTAGCTCCTTAATGTCGAGCGCCAGGTAGGGTAACAACAAGTACCATCTTGCAACATATTTTGGTATGACGCGAACGGGGATCGAACCACCGACCTTCTGGTCTCATGGTAGACACTCTATCCACTAGACCACGAAGGGAGTCGCCATTGTGATAGATAAAAACGGCGCAAGGTGTATATATACTTCCTGACTTATATAACTAGTAACACACCACATGGAATATGTTATTAGAAATACTTAAAGCAAACAAAACATTAGTGAGTGAGCGAGTGAGTATAGCTTTACGCCGCTTTTAGCAATATTCCAGCAATATCACGGCGGGGGACACCAGAAATGGTCTTCACACATTGTACCCATGTCGGGAATCGAACCCGGATCTTCGTCCTCACGAGCGGACGCTTTAACCACTTGGCTACCCGACCGCCCCAGACAAAACATTAACCACAAAATGTCATCACCTTATATTCTTCAGAAAAAAGAACCCATAGAAACTATTCTATTTCCTGCTGCATATTTAATGAAAGTTATCGGCAACCAAATCACAATACGCTATGCCTATTCTTGCAAACCCGGTACCACAACGCGCTCGCCGGCTGTCGAGAACGTTCAACTGAACAGAGCATTAGTTTAAACCCAGCATGTACACAAACTGAGAACTTGCTGACCAAGCAAATCTTTCTCCCCGGAGACGCTCGTAATATTACGTCATGTGTGGTAACCCAGCCCCTTTTATTACCGGCCGACGTAACACCTCTCTGATAATTGATAAAAACAATTACCAACCTGTAGTTCACCTACCCAGACCCCCAAACCCAAGCCTTTACAAATTCATCGGCTGAAACGTCAAGTCACCGACTCTTTGTTTTGACGCGCAGCCGGTAGGTTGTCCAGATGGCGACCTCTCCCTCTCATCGTCCCCCGACCCCTCCTCCCCACTACCCCTAGTTTTCCCGGTGCCTCCAGGCGTTCGCGATGCTATCTGAGCACAATGTGGACTCTGCTGAGCAATACTTTAACGAAGATTCGCGGAAATAGGCGAGCTTATCCGATTGACAGTGAACGAGCGACAGCGGGTAATTACAGTGTACGGTGCTCTACCTAATCGATCAGATCTGCATGTCGGAGCTTTGTCCAAAGCCGTTAGTTAATACAACGTGTTGTTACATGATGAGTTTTGCTTTCATCGGATTTACAGCTATACCCACCTGCCGACTTGAATCACTGTCCGGGTTTAGAAGCTATATGCCCATGCCTGTCATTGTGACGAAGGATATTTTTGTGTGTAAGGATTTTGTGAATAAAATAAATAATAATAATGATAATAATTATCATGGCACGCAAAGGATGTAATTCACACCTCTAAAGGAGAACAGTGGACGTGTGGGCGACATACAAGCAACATTTAACATTTAACAAAGTAACAGATAAATAATAGGACCCGTGAAGATACGGGGTAGAATGGATCTTCAGCAACCCATGCTTGCCGTAAAATGCGGCTATGCTTGTCGTAAGAGGCTACTAACGGGATCTGGTGGTCAGACTCGCTGACTTGGTTGATGCATATCATCGTATCCCAATAGCGTGGATTGATTCTCATGATGCCAATCACTGGATTGTCTGGTCCAGACTCGATTATTTACAGACCGCCGTCATATAGCTTGAATATTACTGAGTGCGGCGTAAATCAACAAACAACAAACCAAAAGATAAATGATAGAGAAAAAGATAAGGTAGAAAGGTAGGGCACCGGAGTTGATGAAAATAATCCTCTTAGGAAATAATGTTTCGAATAAAGATCATGATAAAATACTAACAATTAATGTTCTGAAATCGTAAAGTAATAATACATACGGTATACGTCGTAATGATTATGTTGATAAGTACTTAACCGAATAAAAGTTAAGAAATGTGCAAAACTGATATTCCTTTATAAGAAAAGCTCCTGAAAATGTAATATTTCAATGAAATTACAATAACGATCTAAACGTAGATTTTCATTCAGAATTTCATTATTTCAGTTGAAATAGTTTCTTCAAAGGTAACAAATTATCAGAACTTTTAAATACACATCAAGGAGACACAATCTAACGCGAAGTCATTCGAAACACACAAGATTTTGTCACAAACAATGCAATGACGTCATAAATATTTAATGACGTCACTAAGAAAACAGTTATCAAAAGAATACTAACAAAAATGTGTTATTAAATTTTAGAAAGATTTATACTGATAAGAATAGTAGACTCTAGTTTACACCAATATTGGTATTTGGTGTAAGTAATGATATATTCTTGTTTGAAACGACAATCTATTTAGTTGGCAACAAATTGTCACTGATAATTGTTTTCTGTACTGTGTTTACATTTAGGTCACAATTGCAAGGTGCCCGATTCATCCGCCAGAAAATACCAAGTTTTAGTGTATCGATATGGTTACAACATCAGCAACATGTATATTATAACTCATAATAAGTAATACTGACGTAGTCACAATTGTGTTTGTAGAGTGTAACCTCCGTTAATATGCTTTAAACGGGGAACTATATCGTTACGCGGATATGACCTCAAAGGTGTGATGCGGTAGGTGACATGTCTCTCGTTTTTCCCGCCACACGAATGTGAGTAGCGGTATCATACGCTAGTGATCGGCTAGCCATTGTCAGCCGCGATCACTGAGAACGGCGCAGATTCCTCGTCCAAGATGGGCTTGTCCGACGAGGGAGAGGCCAATGTGCAACAACGATATGAAGAACTATGTTTGGACTTAAATATGGACAAAACTGCTGAGGGCGAGGCGTGGGAATCGTACCAAAGGATACAGCTAAATTATACTCTTGAAGTATGGGCTCTATCGTTCGGCCATGTTGAGTTTAAATGACCGGTATTCGTAGCTTCCGTCGTTCTCGGTTTGATCGGAGTACTGTTATAAATGATCTGATTGCGGTTATAATTAGTGCATAATTCCACTCCATTACAAATTTATGACTTACATTTTTTTTGCATCGTGTTGTGTCCTAGAAACTTGCACAGATCACCCATTGTTTTGGTCGTATCGATGTTTGTATACATACTATTTATGATCACGGGTGTCAGCCGCGAAAATAACCCGAATCTAATTAAGTCAGATTTGATTGTAGATAAAATGTTTGTTATTTAACAGGGTGACCAGCTCCATTGGTTGGCATGTGCTTTATACGAAGCATGTCGTCGTACAGTGGTTCCCACTGTAGGCCGGGGGCAAGTAGAAGGCAACTGCGTATCGCTGACAAGGTTGCTGCGATCAGCAAAATTCAGGTAATTAAAAAATTACAAATATTCTCATGACAGCAAGCAATATTATTTCGATCGCATGAAATGTCTATATTAATCGTCCGCCGGCAAGGCAACACGGAAGTGAAAGAAACATCTCGGGGAAAGACAAACATGAAATTGATGGTATTCTGATTCTTGTCAATAAGCTTGTCCATTTCTGTTCTTTTCAGCTTGATCCAGTTTTTTAACAAAATGAAAAAATGGTCGGATATGGCAAGTCTGCCCCAGGAGTTTAGGAATAAAGTTGACCGGCTTGAGAGAAATTTTGCAGTGTCAACGGTGATATTCAAGAAATTCGAGCCCATTTTCTTGGATATCTTTGAAGCACCGAGTGAAATATCACGACAACAGAGGAGCAGAAAACCGCGGTATGTAATTTTGGCACTAGATAATATATTAGTACGTATATACTTGTAGCTTGATCGTATATATAATATACTAGCTTCAATGCTCATCCCCATCATCAAAGGTCAAGGTCACATAAGAGAGAGTTTTGTTGCTGAGGGGAACTCGGATAACTGGGCTATATTTAGATTCCCTCAAGCCAAGAGACTCTGCATTTGCATATGCAAATGAAAATGAAAACTGTATGAAATTATATTGGGCTTGATGCAATGGTTTTACTGTTAACTTAATATTCATTTGTGATAAATAGTGTGAAGACAATTCTGAAAACAGAATTCAATCATATTTAAAAAATATATCCTTTTTCCTTTTAAATAACATCCTATTCATTCAGACGCTATTTTCAGTAATGACGTATTTAATCAGAAATTTGATAATTAATTATTATGTTAAGTTACGTTCTTAAGTGACCTGATGAAGGATGCCGTAGTATTCTATAGCAGTTCACTCGCATTTAGTTTTTGTTGTCATTCTTCCCTTTGCTCATTTGTTGATTGTGCCTTTTTTAATCATCACATTAATATATTATTACAGATGCTTTTCTAATTGTTGTGATAATTTCCAGAAAATCTAGTCATAGCAAGTCCCGTGTATCTTCATCTGAACGGAACAGGTACCCTCTCCATCCCAACCCCTCACCCCTTGTATGTTGGCGTTCTAGCACTGACACCAGTTGAGCTAACACATGATTTAATGAAATTTTGTAGATGTAGACGCTGCACTTGTTAACATTGAGGTATTTCTGTAGTTATGTAGTTTCTCTGCTGCAGTTTAACATAGATAACACTGCACCCTTTTTTCACACCTGATTTCAATCTAAATGTCTAACATGAAGCTTTTGTTCATCTTTGTCCAACTGTCACAGGAGATATTAATTGGGAAAGATAGGGCAGTTGGACAGCCTTGATGAGAAGTTTATGCCTTCACTTGTCATTAAGAGGACATGGGTTCGATTCCCCCACAGGGTACAGCTTGTGAAGGCTGTTATTGATGTCCCCACAGGAATATATATGCCTGGTATAGTGGCAACAGTAACAGCATACAGCGCATTGACTTCTTTGGGGCAGTCGAGTAGCCTAGTCGTTAAAGCGTTCACCCGTCACACCGAAGACCCGGGTTCGATTCCCAAAATAGGAACAATATGTGAAGCCCATTTCTGGTGACACCCACCATGATATTGCTGGAATATTGCTAAAAGCATCGTAAAACTACACTCACTCATTGACTTCTGCAAGGTGGATATATCTAGGCATGCTTGGGTGCCTTTATTTGGCAATAGGTCTGTCGTAAATGTCAGTAATAATTCCCAAATAGGAAATATAAATTTCCCAAATTTTGTTATGTAGTTACAACTTATGTTATGGCTTTGTAGAAGGGACTTGTAACTTGGTGACCAGTTGCTGGTCGAAATAATTCTTTTCCCAAATTGTCCGCCAATGGCATTTAATAGTTTCAATCCTGGTTGTTAGTAGCTAGACATTGCTGATGCAGCTATTGGCATATTTAACTCTCTCATCCGACGTGGAAGACCTACCTGGGGTTAATCTGATACCTAGACCAGGGCTCTCCACAAATATAGACTTATTACAGTTGTACAGCTACAACAGCTTTGTAGAACAGGGCCCATGTCTGTGTATCTGTCTATTACCCGATGTAAAGTAAATAGAAGAGACTGTTGATTGTGTGGTCACTCTTTAGTACTGAGCAGGGTTTTACCTTGACTTACAAAAGTGGGGGTCAATGGGACCCCCAATAATTAATTTTAAGGGTCCTTGCAGGCAATATGAGGGTCCAGTAGAGTAATGAAATGGTGTAGTGTACCGTACATTTAGATAAATACTTTGGAGTCTGGAATGAATCCGTGATCATGTAGACATGTTTGATGTTTGACATAACAGACACCCTTAACTGCTCTCGATGCGCTGCAGGTTCAATGAATATTATTGTGTCTCTCCTGGGACACATATTTATTTCTGCATCAATTCTCTACATTTTGTGCATACTTGACTGAGTACCCTGACTAAAAATGGATATATGTTTCATGGCTGGTAACCTATAAATACACCATAGTTCAATTATGCTATTTTATTTCTAAGCGTCAAATGATTTACTTCTTTTATGAAGGACATTTTGAAATAAATCTCTATTGTCTAACAGGATCTCTCCTTGCCCTATGGGTGTTATGGGTGAGAAGAGATCCCCAATTTTGTGCTTGCAAGAGGAGATAAATGTCAGGTGTCCCATTCTTTTGTTTGGCTGAAACTGGACCCTGGTGGTGTGGATCGTTACTCCTGCTTTCTGTCACTGGTTAGTCTGGTCTGGTGATTTATCTGGACGGTTGCTGACCTTGGCATTAAGCAGTGATCACTCACTTCTTGATCAAGTAATAGATCTGCATGATTTACCAACTAGACCCTGATGAATTGGGAACCCCACTTTAACAACTGTTGCCTCACTGAATGAATTTGTGTGTTGCCTGTCGATCGCTAGTTCAAACCTGGGCACATATTGCTGTCTTGATGCAGTGAGAATGACTACCAGCGACCCCCATTCCACTACAGGGTTTGAAATAGCCCCCCTGGTATCCATTTGTCAGTAATAATATCTAAGACAGTTTATTAATAATTCACCTGTCCTGACTCTCATGCTGTCTTTCCATCCCATTAAACTCAAGTAGACATAATTACTTTATCTTAGTTAAGACCCCTCGGGGATTCTGTTTCAGAATATGTCCCCACCGGCTTTAGAATATGTATTTTTAAGACTACTCGAGAGGACTAGTGTCTATATTTCACTCGTCCTCATAGTTTGTATCAAGCCCGGCCAGAACAAGACAAAAAAGTTGACTGTGTACACTTTTTTGTCCCACTTATTTAGTTTCAGTTTGTCTCAAAATTGGAACACCATTAACGTTAATGATTTTTACTTGTCCTCAGCACAATTTAGTAGTCACGGGCTAGCAGACTTTCATGAATTATGAATGCAGTTGTCATAGCTGGAATATTGCTGAGAACGACGTTAAATAACAATGAATCTATTTGTGTCAGAATAGGTCCCCAGTGCCAAATGCTTTAAGCCATACTTTTTTAATCTTATGTTTCATGGATTTATTCCAGCTTTGCCACACAAAGTCGGTCGAAATAAAAATGTCAATTATTTATTTATTTATGAAAATCATTCTGCTGTGGAGTTGCAGATGGCCTCTTGAATCATGGATAGTGATGTACACAAGGAATTTATATATGACATTTTATATTGTAAAAGAGGGACTATATTAGTAGAGGGAGACATGATAAAAGGAAATGTTTTTATGTTGAATTTATTTCTTAGACCGACTGCTTTTCATTGGGGCTACTGGCCAGTGAAACGAAAAATAATGTGTGGCCTCACAAGAAGCAGCTTAACTGAGAATCGGGTGGCCACAATGTGCAACTCTGTTTCATTGTATACTCTGTTGGGATTTTGTGCTTTCAACACTTGTCTGGCCAAGTGTCTGTGATATAGTTGTCATTATGATGATGTTGCTGGATTAACTCTTACTTAGCAAGGGGGGCACGGGTGGCCCAGTCGTCTAAGGTGCCGCGTTTCGCTGTGCAGAGTTGCGTCCCATGGACACGCCAGAAACCTGTGATTGTGGGTTCGAATCCCGGTTCGCCCAGATTATGTTTCTAGGTTTGTCAGCACCATACCCGTGCTCATGGGTTTCACTGAAGTGGTAAACGTCTGAGACCTACATCACTTCGGGCTTTCCTCCCACATCAAGCTGACACGCGGTGTTATAACTGGAATACTGTTAAAAGCGGCGTTAAACCCAACTCACTCACTTATTTAGCATTTAGTTGAATGAATGTAATTGTCATATTCTTAGATCACCACTTAAGTACTTGTTGTCAAAGCAACTGGTTATTAATCAGGTTTGAAGGGTAGTACTTTTGGCCAGTTAAGGGTTTTCTAGTTGCTTGCAATGTTGGGTATGTTTCCTAGTTACCTCCTGTGGTCTAGTGGATAGTGTCTGCCTTGAGTGCGGAAGGTTCAATCCCCTTCAGCATCATACCAAACGACGGTAGATGGTATTTGTTGTTACCCTGACTGGCACACAGCATTAAAGGGACAAAACAAGGACTCGAGTGGTTGGCTCAAAGTGAGGTGTGAACAACAAACAAACTTGAGTGTCTGGTAACCCGGGAATACAAACATGACAAACATGGTGTATAGTGTTTCTATATTATTACCAAGAGTGACATGAGTTATTGGGCAAGTTTAGAAAGACATTGAAATAAACCTCTTTTGTCAAATGAGATCTATCCCCAGCACTGAAGGGAATTGGAGTCCCAAGAGATCACCAGATTTACATTTTATATGTTCTGTACATTTTTATACATACAGTTCAGTGGAATCTGTCTAATTCAGACATGGTTGGTACAGGTTAAAAGTCTGATTTACAGCGAGGTAGGGTACAAAAAGACAGTTAAAAAGCAACTATCATTCATCTTTGTTTGCTGCTGCTGCTGGTAGTCTTTCCTACGTTTAATAATAGTCGGCTCACTGATGCAATACTTCTCGGCTAAATCTTTCTGCTTCCTTTTTTTGCAGTGACTTTATTTCCTTAATTAAAGTAACTTTCTCAGCAAGAAAAAGTTTGATACGCCAGTAGCTCAGCCATTGTGCTTGATAATGACAAGCTGAGTTTACCACTATTTATTGCCACGCTCATGGCTTTAAGTTAGTCTAATGGAGTTTCTCATTTACAGGTAGATTTCTAATTAACTAAGCAGACAGCAAAGTGTGAAGATCAATAGGACTACATGCAGGATTATACCTGTTTAGATTCTGGTTAGAAAGGGTCTTCAGCAACCCATACTTGCTGTAAAGGCGACTATGCTTGTCATAAGAGACAAATAACAGGATCAGGTGGTCAGACTCGCTGACTTGGTTCATACGTGTCATCGTATCCCAATTACGTGGATCGATGCTCATGATGTCAATCACTGGATTGTCTGGTCCAGACTCTATTTCTTTACAGACCCCTGTCATATGACTGGAATATTGCTGAGTGAGGCTTTAAACAAAAACAAAAAACAGGCAGGATCAGCATTGTTTGTTTTAGCTGACAATGACTGAGCCCACTTCCAAGTGAGAGAATATCGAGTCTGGTGTGGTCCAGTCTGCTTCTTTTCAATTTGTAAATTGGCTGGATCTTGATTTTAGGAGAGTTGTAGGTCAGTTTGAGTAATGATAACTTATTAAGGAACTGAGGGGACATGGGGGGAGGGGGGGGGAGTCTGGAGTGCACCGAATTCCTATTTTGTCAGATTCCACCGTATTGCAACAATTCACTGAATGTTTAATGTATGGATATACTGTTAGCCGTGATACGAGAATTGGTATCGAAATGACTTAATATAACTAGTGATCTAGTCCACAGCTCATTTAGAACAATGCTTTTGTGATTCTGGTTTTCTTGAGACGGCCGATTTGAATTGTGTGGTGACTTGATTGATTGCATGTCTTTGTATCTAATTTAGGTATCAATGCTCATTAAAATTGCACTAAATTGTGTAGTAGAGGCCGGATTATCAACATGTCACCATCATATTGCTAGACTATATTGAGTATTGCATTCAACAAAGAACTGCTTGCAGTTCAGGGGGAGCCTGCGGTATTTTAATCCTGGGACCCCCTAAATCTTGAGACCCGTGAAGATTCCGGGGTAGAATAGGTCTTCAGCAACCCATGCTTGCCGTAAAAGGTGAATATGCTTGTCGTAAAAGGTGACTAACGGGAACGAATGGTCAGGCTCGCTGACTTGGTTGATGCATGTCATCGTATCCCAATTACGTGGATCGATGCTCATGATGTCAATCACTGGATTGTCTGGTCCAGACTCGATTTCTTTACAGACCCCTGTCATATAGCTGGAATATTGCTGAGTGTGGCGTTAAACAACAAACCAACCAACGAAATCTTGAACTTTTAACAACAAAGCAAACACATCCTCCCTATTTGCAACAGTTTGTTTAGGAAAAGTTTCTTGTCCCCACATGCATGAAGAGTAATGGTGCTCAACTGAATACGCCAACACTGCCTCTAGCCCATTAGTCCAAGAGCAGTAAACATGTAGATGGGCATTTTGGTTTCTCCAAAAATGTTGTTATTTTACGTTAACTATTTCAGAGATAGAAGCATTGTTTTATCAAGTATGCCAGGGCACTGATAAGATGTTTGTGTGTTCCAACACGAAGAATACTTTTAAGCGAAAAAAAGAAATCCATTAATTGACACTCTGTTCATACATTTATTATATCCTATGTGTTTGTGCACTTCACTGTCGCAAAGTACATTTCTCACTGGCTTCATAACAAGAAAGTCACATGGTACTTTTGTTTAATCTCTAAGTGTGCCTTTAAGGCACCTGAACCTACTGTTAGCTGTGCCATTATGATCTAAACTCTGCCATTGACACTTTAAAACAAAGAATTTTGAAGTCCGGGCTTGTCTGAAAGACAAGTGGGGTATTACCAGTGGTGTCGACATCTGTAGTTCTAATTTCGCTTTGTGCAAGTGGGTCCAGGTCTGAAAGGGCTGGAAAAATGTACTAAACTCTCAGTTTCAACAACGTGAACTCTCCAAATTGATAGGGTTAGTCGGGGTTGAATAGGTCTTCAGCAACCCATGCTTGCCGTAAAAGGTGACTCTGCTTGTCGTAAAAGGCGACTAATGGGATCGGGTGGTCAGACTCGCTGACTTGGTTGATGCATGTCATCGATCCCAATTACGTGAATCGATGCTCATGATATTTATCACTGGATTGTCTGGTCCAGACTCGATTATTTACAGACTGCCATCATATAGCTGGAATGTTGCTGAGTGCGGCGTTAAACAACAAACGAACAAACAAAATGATAGGGTTAGTATTATCTTGTATATGGATGCTCCTCAGGTTAGATGTTTCACTGGAATATGTATGTACCAACTGATATAGAACTGTTGTTTTGTCTTCTTGCAGCCGCCTGCCCTGCACACCCGCAGATGTTTTCAACTTCGCATGGACAATGTTTGTTCAAGTGAAAGGTGAGTTGAATCATGTTGTTTATGGAAACAGTGTCAGTAATGACAAATGATGGGTTTTGTATTGCCTTTTTAAAAGTTAGCACCCGTGAAGATCCGGGTTAGAATTGGTCTTCAGCAACCCATGCTTGTCATAAGAGGCAACTGACAGGAATGGGTGGTCAGGCTCGCTGACTTGGTTGATGCATGTCATCATATCCCAATTGAGTGGATTGATGCTCATGATGTGAATCACGTGATTGTCAGGTTCAGACTTGATAATTTACAGACCTCCGCCAAATAGCTTGAATATTGCTGAGTGCTGTGTTAAACAACAAACAAAATTGTGCTATTTACTCTTGTCCTCGACCCAATTTACGGTTTTTGTCATTATCTCATGTATTGTTCACACATAAAATATCAGAGCAAATTGTTAACCCACCAGTGGCTTGAAGCATTCAACAACTATCCGGTAGTTTGCTGACGAGTGACAAATCCTGACATGGGTACAATGTGTGAAGCCCATTTCTGGTGTCACCCACCGTGATATTGCTGGAATATTGCTAAAAGAGGCATAAAACCAAACTCACTCACTCTGACTATGTAAAAACACTCTCAGGTCATTTTATCGATCTGCGAGTGAAGACTGAAGACAGGGAACTAATTGCTTGTACACTGATATTACCTTGGAAATCGAACATGGTACTGTTAACATTACTCTCTTTCACATGAAATTACTCTTCGTTTTTGTACCCCTTAAGTACTCTAAACTTTCATTTCAGGATGGCACTTCTGACCATGTGTAATATACAGACCATACACAAATGCATATCATAATTTTGATCCTCATCAGATTGTTTTTGGGATTCCCCAAGTGGGTTCCGCCAAATGTCAGAGTGTTTGGTAAACATCATAATTAAGTAATTTATATTGTAACATTAAGGAAACTTGTTTCAGGAAGTTTCTTAATTTAGCTTTTATCCTAAGAAAACAGCATTGTTGTGACAAAACTTGTGACGATTTTATGCTTGCACAATGTTAGGATTGTTGGGGTCATGCAGGTTTGTAGCTCATTTACCACCGTGGTCTTGTGGTAGAGCGTGCGCCCAGAGAGCTGAAGGCCCGGGGTTCGATCCCCGGCCGCGTCATACCAAAAGACGTTAAAAGATGGTACTTGTTGTTACCCTGTTTGGCGCTCAGCATTAAGGTGCTAAAACAAGGACTGGTCGGCTCGGAGTCAGTATACTATCACAGTGTGTCTGAGTGGGGTATTTATGTTAAACTGCGGCATGGTATCTCTGTGAGCTAGTACTATAAATCGGCATCAGTCCGGACTAGTACAAGCAGCAACACAAACACACACACGTACATGCACGTCGCTATATAAGTGCAATAATCTTGGATGCGACGTTAAACCCCATTTCACCTCACCTTATAGCTCATTTTGTAACAATATAACATCATGGTTAAGACACTATACCTTTTGACTCAATTTCGACCATTGCTCGTATGTGCCATGGACATTAGGTGAGGACTACTTGAGATTTTGGTATACTTTTTCTGAGGTTAGCTGGGGTTTATCAGAACCTGCTCAGA
Source organism: Haliotis rufescens (assembly GCF_023055435.1). Lineage (NCBI taxonomy): Eukaryota > Metazoa > Mollusca > Gastropoda > Lepetellida > Haliotidae > Haliotis > Haliotis rufescens. Next base: position 23,013,686 of record NW_025963879.1, read on the forward strand.
GCCCCGTATTGAGTCACAAGCTTTAGCAATATCATGAATTTGCTTGCCAAAGTACTTAACTTGGAAGAGAAGTCCACGGTAGGCGAGTATGGTTGGCTGATGAGTTGTTGCTTGTTTCTAGGTAACTTTCCAGCCATCAGTGACGACCTGGTCAACTCATACCATCTGCTGGTGTGTTGTGTCGACTGGATCTATGCCAACGCTCTTCTTGGAGGACGCAAAGATTTGCTCAGCCCTGAATTCTCAGGTAGGACGAGAGGAAAATGACCTATTCTTTTTCAGACTCAAGCCAATAAATCAAGTAATAGGTAAATCAGGATCTGTGTGTAATAAACAAATTATTTGTTTTTTGAACAACCTTTGATCTGTAAAACCAAAATTAAACAATGAAATTAGGGATGGGTGGGGGTGCTTTTAGCCTCTAAATTTGTAAAAAAGGCCCATATTAAATACAATGGGACATTTTAACACTTTGCTGTAGTGGCAATTGACGTTCTTAGTGTTTTTATTCTCTCTCTCTCCTCTCTTTCTTTTCTTTCCCCACAGCATATAATGCGCGGATATAGCGATATTCCGAATCCCAATTGTTTTGATAGCTCAATAACTACTTATGTATGTTGACAGACAGATCAGAGAGAAATTCTTCATTAGCAGGCTGATAATTTGTTTTTTCGAATTTGTAGGGGCCGGGGGGGATTTGTCATCTTCTGATGATGTTAGTCCTGACTTTTTTCACTGCCCTGCTGCCATTGCTGTGATGCTGGGTGGCACAGGCATCTAAACTATAGCAATTTGATGTGCAGAGTTGCCTCCCTTAGGAGTGCCAGAACCCTGTGATTGTGGGCTTGAATTGTCCTGATTATATTTCTAGGTTTGTCACTACCAAACATGTGCTAGCGGGTTTCACTTTAGGCTTTCCTCCCACATTAAGCTGACATGCCATGATAATACTGAACGACTGAACAAAGCAGCATTAAGCCAAACTGACTGACTTGATCAGGTTTACCGGACAACTACCACAGTCGAGACTGGAAGCCCCCAGTGGAGGCTCCGTGTATCATCCAGCTGCTGTGTGACAAGCACGATGGCCTCGTGGTGGAGGCCAAGACCATCAAGGAACACTGGTGGAAGCCCCACATCAAGAAGCTGTACGAGAAGCGGGTACGTACATGACCGTCAGCATCTTCCCGAGGCAAGAGCTTCCACTAGCCTTTTTATCAAAGTCTGGTTTCCACCCTTGCCACATCAAGGCCACTTTCCTGTGCTAAATATGATTGGACCATAGCACATATCATTAGTCCAATCAGAGAACATTTCACAAAAATCAAAATCCATACTGGTACACCTTCCTATGAAGGTGATTAACCACTGTCTTTGTTGACACGATTATGCCTTTTTTCATCTTTTAAACCCCACAATGCCTATGTTATTGTGTCGGGGATGAAATCGCGAATGTTTTCATTATGTGATCGACTTGGTCGTTGCCTATGGTAGTCGGGGCACGGGCCGTGATCTACGCGAAATGGCACCAGGGTCAAGCCAAGAAAATGATAAAGGCTAGTGGACACGCTTGCTTCCAGAAGATGGACTGTCAGGGGAGCATGTTTCCCTGACAACCACTTTTAGTAGAGACGATGATCGACTAGCCAAAAATTAGCACAGAACAGCATTTGAAGCAGAATTATTAAGAAAAATGATCACTCAGTAGTAAAATAATATCGACCCGACCGCACCCAAAGGAGTACATATTCAGTGAACTATGGTTATAACGGACACAAAGGTACCACTTATTTTAGTTTGTTATGACCGTAGTTCGTTTTGAGCATATATACAGCATATACAACAAATGGCTGGGACCATGAAGCCAGTTTGTTATATCCGTCAGTTCGTTATAAGCATGTTCGTTTTAAACTTAGTTCACTGTATATTGAATACCCAGAGAAAACTATCAATAACCAATGTGAATGATAACTTATGAATGAATAAATACTTAATGGCTCCCAAAATGATGTGGAGCCCTGATTGTTGTTATCATACACTGGTTTGGTTTTACAATCCAGGCTCCCACGACGGAGCTGGAGTATTTCTGACTCCATTCATTGACTCAATCCAGTATTTGACATAATTGAGGGATCTCCTAAATTTGATGCTTTCAACATTAAGGTATGACAAGGACCCCTTACACTCCTATACTGGATGTTAGCTGTAAACACACTAAGTCTCAAGCTGCTGGTATTTTAATCCTGTTTGTTGCATTTGTTGTAGATTCTGAAAGGGAAAGTGGAAACATTGTCGGCAATTTTGGAGACTGGGAACTTCGAAGTCAATAGGTGAGTTATGCCTGAAGTGGTATTTTTATGTGTGTTTGCTGAATGTGAACATAAACATTGACTTCAGATATTGTTTAATCATGTTATTGTTTTGCCTTGACATGCATCACTCTATTAGTCATGATAATATACTTCTGGAACTCTGGCGGTTGGTCGGGTAGCCTAGTGGTTAAAGGGTTTGCTTGTCATGCCAAAGACCAGGGTTGGATTCCCGACATGGGTACAATGTGTGACGCCTATTTCTGGTGTCCCTGCCGTGATATTGCTGGAATATTACTAAAAGTGGTGTAAAACCATACTCACTCACTCACTCACTCTGGAACTCTGGCTTCTTGTCCCCATTGTCTGTGTCTGTGGCGTGCTTGAAATAGATCCCCAGCACCCAATACTTGGCCACTGCTGACAGGAATACTGCTGACTAATGACATCTGCCGTATCTGTAGGCAGAATACATCCCCTGGACTCCAATGTTGGTGTAAGATAAAATTAGGATGGGGTAAATATGGTCACCAATAAATAATTATCTCGTGCATAGCTCAGTTCAGGGTTAGACACGGACAGTGCGTTAGTCTGAGACCAGTGAACATTCAGAAGGGCTAAATGTTTCTGACCTAAATCTTAAGTGTATTGCATGAACCACTAATCTGAAATGAGCTCCAAACTACCTCTAGAGCTAGTTATTTATTATCCCCCGCCCAACAAAGTTGGCGGGGGATATAGAAACGGGCTCCGTCCATCCGTCACGTTTCGTTTCCGGATAACTCAATATTTTTTCATCAAACTTGGCAGGTCTGTCAGGTACATGCTGAACTGGTGCCTTTTGCTATTGAGAAATTTTAGAAATATTTATTTTTTACAATTTCCATGACAAGTTCCATCTCGGTTAAAAAAGGTTAGGGTTTGTTTAGATTTAATTATGTCATAAATTCTGCAACAGGGGCGGGGGATATAGCCATGTTAGTGGCAAACTCTTGTTTGCTTTTGAAAGGATAATGATTTTAGCTTTCAATTCCGCATTCTGATGATGACTTGCCATGCTAATACAGATACCTGGACACCCAGATGTGCTGGGAAGAAAGGATAAACCATGAGTTGAAGTTTCGCATAACTGAAGAGTGCATTGTTGTGAATAATGATAACTGGATATTTAAAGTGGACTTAGGTTCTGTGAGGGTAGGGTTCGTTTCAGGAGCATAACTCATAAACCGTTCAATATTTTTTCATCAAACTTTGCAGGTCTGTCAGGTTCATGCTGAACTGGTGCCTTTGCTATTGAGAAATTTTAGAAATTTTTATTTATTACGTTTTAATGGCAACAAGGTGGACTTCGGTTCTGTGAGGGTAGGGTTCGTTTCCGGAGCATAACTCATAAACCGTTCAATATTTTTTCATCAAACTTGACAGGTCTGTCAGGTACATGCTGAACTGGTGCCTTTTGCTATTGAGAAATTTTAGAAGTTTTTATTTTTACAATTTTCATGACAAGTTCCACCTCGGTTAAAAAAGGTTAGGGTTTGTTTAGATTTAATTATGTCATAAATTCTGCAACAGGGGCGGGGGATATAGCCACGTTAGTGGCAAACTCTTGTTTAACTTAATTAGGTTTGGGAGAAAATAAGTAGTCCTTTGAGATGTTTACTAATCTCTGCCTAAGGGCGTGCCTTGTAGTGTGTGTTTTCACAATGGAGACTGACTAGGAATAAAACTTAGTTATGCCCGGCCCCAACGAAGTTGGCGGGGGATATAGAAATGTGTGTGTCCCAAAATCGTTTCCGGAGCATAACTCAGAAACCGTTAAATACATTCTTACAAAACTTTGCATGTCTACCAGGCACATACTGAACTGGTGCCTTTTGCTATTTAGGTTTTTTAGAAATTTTCATTTTTTCATTTCCATTGCAACAAGTTGGACTTGGGTTCTATTGGGTAGTGTTTGTTTCTGGAGCATAACTCAAAACCCATTCAATACTTTCTAACAAAACTATGCATGTTTACCAGACACATACTGAACTGCTTTTTGCTATTTCGGAATTTAAGAAATTTTTATTTTTCACATTTCCATTGCAACAAGTTGGACTTGTTAGTGCTGCAATTAGGCCATTTACATAGTTCACAAGAGCTAATGCATTGCACACAACCGGACATGTCATATTGGCGGGGGATATGAGTATTTCATGCTTGTTATCACAGGGAAAGGAAACACTCTGACATTGCCTTACTATTTGTGTGTACCGTGTGTACTGCACTGTACACCTCCTGTACAAATGGGGTTTACTGCTCACTTTAACAGTAAACCAGGTGTTTGTCTTACACCTGGGCATCAACTGCCCCAAGCCTGCAGTAAATGACTGTTACATTTCCGTTCCTCCTATTTATAAACAGTAAAAACATCCAATTTTTTAATATCTCAATTATGAAAAAAAGGCACTTTATGAGGAAACATAGATAAATCCCTGTAAACATGTGTTTCTGTGGTGTAGCTGTTATATTTCTGACAATGTAGAAAACAGGATGTTGGCCATTTAGTTTGTTTGAACACACTCCTTACATTGTAATTGTATATGGCAGGATCTGGGCCAGGTTTTACATTGTATTAACAGTGAGAGGTTCATCATATCTCTTCCAGCAAGTCGATCAATAATGCCTATGAAGAGTATGTGCTGAGTGTCGGGGATTTTGACGAGCGGATCTTTCTCGGGGAGGAGGCAGAGGAGGAGATTGGTACGCCGGGGAAACCTGGGACAGACTTTGCAGAACAGATGGCCAAGAAGAAGTCATTGAGGCAGCATGTGGACCAGGTAAGGACAACCCTGGCCATACATACCGTATTCGACGTAATAAGCGCCCAGGGGGAGCTCTCAAAATTAGAAAAAGGGGGCTCTTATTAGAATATTATTTTGGTGGGAAAAAACAGAGTTGAAAGATAAATTTCGTGGTTTATGCTGACAGCCTGAAATGTTTATCTACGACAGATATATTTTTCCAGAACTTTATTGCCCATAATTAAGGGTGCATATAACACACGAGTGCGTATTATACGCAAATAAATGTCCTGTGTACATTGATCAATCGGAAGGGGTGCTAATTGGGATTGTTCACTAGCCAATATCTTAGCAAACATCGCCGTGGGCATTTATTAGAGCGGGGCCCTTATTGCGTCGAATACGGTACATTCTCTTTACTATTCTCGTTTAATGTACTTACTGTGCTCTGATCTCACAAACGGCACTGTACTGACTCTACATTCCAACCATGATATACTAGACAATCTGCATAAGCTGGTGGTTGAACAGTTTCTGTTAATATTTTGTTAATAACATGTTTTTCCACCGATATAACTTGTTATAAATGTATTATATGTACAGTCGTGCCTCGTTTATACGGACACATGCGTCATTTCACAATTCGTCCGTATAAACGAATTTCCGTATAACTGAAACCAGCTTCTTACTGGAAGAGTTACTTCCCTTCAATTATGTGACTCATGACAGATGACCGAGCAAACAGATACATCCACTCAATCTTTATTCAAGACATACACGTTTAAAAAACTCTGTCTCTGCCCTCCACAGACTCCATATTTATCGAATGGGATTACATGTACAATAAACAAGCTCGTCTCAAACGTAACTTAATTGACTTCTCACGAATCAAAGGATTACCACCAGCGGAAGTGTATTGTCCGGGTAAGTGAGACAATTTTGTGTGCATTTCAGTGTTTTGTGTATGAAAATGACCATCCGGTTCCGGAAACTGAATTTCCGTATATACGGGTAAATTTATATACTAGTAATTATTTCGTTTTGAATTAAAATCGTCCGGGAACCCAGGTTTCCGGATATCTGAAGTCTGTATAAGCGGGGCATGACTGTATCGTGATGCAGGAGTTGTAAATTGATTTATCGTGGGCCTTGTATCACGATACAATGCTGTATCCCCGTATCATTTTACCACTAGTTATTAATCACCTTGGCAACCAGTGACTAGGTAGACAAGCCAAAGGATCCCTAAGTTTATGCACGGAACATTAAGTTTGTTCAGTGTTTCTCCCATGAGGATTTTGGGTTGTCATTGGTCCCCAGCAGCCTATGCTTGTTGAACAGATCGACTTAATGGATTGGCTTTTCAGGCATAGTGACTTGTTTATCGTGTGTCAATGTACACAGATTGCGTGGATCATTGCTCATAATATCAATCACTGTTTTTACTGGCCAAGACTTATTTGCATGCTTCTGTCATATAGCTGGAATATTTGCAGAGTAGCGCTAAACAAGAAACAAACTAATAATTCAGTATTGGCCATGTTTACAAGATGACAAAGGGCAGCCTGGTGGTTTAAGTGTTTCCCCATCACGTCGAAGACCCATGTTCAATTCCCCACATGGGTACAATGTGTGGAGCCATTTCTAGTGTCCCCTGCCGTGATATTGCTGGTGTAAAACCATACTCACACTTTCACTTATTCATTAATAGCACTGGTAGTGCTAATCTGCAAGTTGAATTTTCTTTTTTTTTAGACCACCTACATTAAGTTTTAAAACAGTTTTGTGTGATGTGACCGATGAAAACAAAAGTCCCTATGGTCCAGTCTCAGTAATGAACTAGCTTGAGGTTACCATACAATAGGCTGCCGTAGTTTCAACTCTGGTGCATTTAAGTTTCCATGACTGATTGTTAATCATTATCCAGTTGATGACAATTGTCCTGTTTTTCAATGTGTCAACGCCATTAACAACAAGTTTTTCTGAAAACAAACAACACAATACTGTTTTATTAGCAGTAGTGGTTGATTTGTGTTATGCAGGAATTAGGCTGTGCACAACTTAAAACAGGATCGGGTGGTCAGGCTCGCTGACTTGGTTGATGCATGTCATCTATCCCAATTGGGTGAATCGATGCTCATGGTGTCAATCACTGGATTGTCTGATCTAGACTTGATTACTTAGAGACTGCCGTCATATAGCTGGAATATTGCTGAGTGCGGTGTTAAACAACAAACAAACAAACAATTTAACAGTTTTCTTGTTTTGTGGTAGACACGAAGTTTGGCGCCGTCCACCCCACTGACTGGGAGATATTACCTGAAGGACAAGGACCCAAGTGTCACACCAGTTTCCACGGCAACACAGAGCGTTAGCCGCCTACAAGCTCTTCTGTCTGGGAGAAGGACCTCTCCCAGTGATACTCTCCTGGAAGTATTCGGGTAAGTAGTAACATGTCAACTTTAGAAACTTAGGCCACAAGCAGAATATTGTGTTTCTTGTTTCCCTGACAAACTTGATCAGGACCCCTCGCCCCCTTTCCCCCCTGAGTTGCAACACTTTCTTTCCAAATTTTATGCCACTATCACAAATTTGTTGCACTTCACCATCCAGAGATAAGCCAGGAATTTTGAATATGGCAACAAAAACTTTAAAAAACCCAACAAATTTCTACCTGCGTACCCTCTTTTACCATGGGCTGAATTGGAAACACATTTGTGGGGGCGTTGGAAACATAGAGCACATCATTAGCACAATTAGTCTTGTCAATTTGCACTCTCACGATAAGGAGCTGTTAAAGGGTTTGTTTCAACATAATTGCTGCCACCCGATTTTTCTCGTTCAAGGTTAGTGAGGTAAGAGAATATCCTTCCTTTGAAATGGGGGGATGTAGTTATCATCTGCTCCATCCATCCGTCTTTCGTTTCCCAAGTATAACCGCAAAAGATTTTTAAGCGATTTTGTGACATGTATTAACCAGGGGCTAAAGTGGTGTCTATTTCCATGGGAACAAGTTAAACTTAACAGAAACAGAGGTAGGTGTAGTTTCTGGAGCAGAACAGAGTTGGTACATGTATTAATCAGGGGCTGAAGTGGTGCCTTTTGCTATTTACATGTCAATATTTTTTCCTGTTTCCATGGCAACAAGTTTGACTTTGACTCTTTTCATAATGGTTTTTGTCCTGACCATATCTTTAGACACCCTTTTTGAAACTGCACACACAAAGACCAGGTTGTCAACTTGTGCCTTTTGCTATTCAGGGATTTTTAGAATTTATGTTTGTTCTTTTTCCTTGGCAACGAGTTTGATTTTGACTGTCCATAGTGGTGTGAACCTGACATAGCAATACAAAGTTCCAAATCCCAATTCCATTGTATAGTTTTGATAGCTCAATAACTACTCTTGTATACGTATAGACAGACAGAAATAGAAATAGATGTAGAAATTCTCGAATCAAGTTGGACTTGTTCCGATGATTTGTTCTTTCGAATTTATGGGGAGCAGGGGGAATTGTCCTTGTTTGAAAAAGAAATGTTTTAAGGACATTACAACTGACAAGAATGGGAACAAGAATTGCCACAAGTAGCCATCAAAATGCAATTGGTATTTTGGGGAAATTATTTAACGTATGTGTGAGACATTAATACTGTAACCATGGTAACCTTTTTGCTAATTCTTTCCAGAGAGTGCAACAAAGACCCGAAAGATGACATTGTTTCCAGAGTGCAGGATATGGGCGAGATCTTCTGCACACATTATGTACAAGTAAGTGTCCTCAAAGAGGGGAAGAAAGGATTGACATTGTTTGGCAATATGATAAAAATGTTCCGTCTCCCAAATCCATTTGTTTCAAAAGGATATATTAGCTCACCAGGACCGAGATCCAAGTGTGGTGGTGTTGCTAAATATATTCTACTGGTAGTGCATAAAAATACAAGGTTAGCACAAATTAAAAGAGGTTTGAATGTTGCAGGACTTATTAAGGCCTTAAATTTGAATCTGCCTTGAACTTATTGAACATGCTTAAAATTTGCTAAAATGTCTTGAAAAGGCCTTGAATTTGGTTAACTCTTCTGTTAAATACTTGAATACCTTTTTGTAATGTATTCTGATGTAGCAGTATGTCTTTAGACATTGTATTGATTATTAGTTGGTTTTCAAAATGTTCTGCCTAAAATTCAATTCAATGTATGAGAGAGAGAGAGAGAGGTAATTAACTTCAGATTAGTACTGCTTGTAAAAGAATCGCAAAAAAACACATGACACGATACTAAAAGGTAATTATTTAGGTTGGGGGGGGGGGGGGGGGGGAGAGGAGAGGGGGTATAATAAAGGTTTTTATACTTAATTCACCATTTCTTATTATCAGCAGTGATAAAAGCTTGTGTGGTTTTTTAAAAATTTAAACTAATTGTAGAAGAGTCAGGCAAAACAAGTCATTTTATTTTTGTTCTAATTTCAGATTTGTTTTACTGGTCAGTCTTAAAGCTTCTAAAATGATATGACGTTACGGTAATTTCGTGTAAATGAATTCTGTATCCACCAAGGATGGCCTTTATGCTTGTAAGGATAGTTCATGCTTGAATGCTCACATGGCTGTTAAGCTAGATGTAACTGATACTTCGTTGACACTCCTGGCTATCGATAAACAAGACAAGCTGACCTACTTTGCCCCTACAATACAGCTGTTTCATTGTCTGGTTGCCGGTGTAATGGACTTTTTCCTCTCCAGGCTTTGTCTGTTATGCATGATTTATTTCTGTTTATGCTTGCTGAGTAAGCTAATCCAACACTCTTTAACACTGTTTCAAATTATGCATGAGAGTCAAGGTGCCATAACTGTAATGTTAAGATTTTAATATTTAGGGAGTGTTAAGATTCAAGGGTCCAGAATCCCCATTAATTTTGAACACTGGTTTAAATAAAAGAAACCTTAAGTATATCACTAACATGCCATTGAGTAAGATGATTACAGGTAGCAAGTCTTTATTTGGGGAGCATAGCAATTTGAATTTAAAAAAAATAAAAATATGATAATTAAATAAATTTTGGATTAATTGTTTTGTGGATTTTGTGAAAACTTTCTTATTCCCAGGGATCCGATTCACTTGTCTAAACCTGTACAATGACAAAGCTGTCAACAACATGTGAAAAGTAGCATGTCTCTCAGTATATCTGGGACTTCTCATCTGTAACAGGTTGTGGGGTAGTCTAGTGGTTAAAGTGTTCGCTTGTCACACTGAAGACCCGGGTTCGATTCCCAAAGTGGGTACATTTTGTTAAGCCCAGTTCAGGTGTCCCCGCCATGATATTGCTGGAATATTGCTAAAAGAGGCGTAAAACCATACTCACTCACTCCCACATGAGTGCAGTGCTTGAAACCATTTCTCACGCGCTCAACTGTAACAAGCTTAATAAAAAACTTGGCTCTATAGTCCAGTGGTTCAAGGACCAGCTGGTAACATGGACAGTCGTGCCCCCCTAGAAGCTGACACGATGGTATATAACTAGGAAACAGTTCAAAGCGGTGTTGAACCCAACTCGCTCACTCATTGTGAATTTACACCTGACCTTATGATGCAAGAAAGATCTACCCATGTATTGATTCATGTTTTATTTATCTGTTTACAAAAATGCAGCTTTTATTATATACAGTAAACTACTGTTATAACGAACCCAAAGGGATCACTAATTTTAGTTGGTTATAGCCATAGTTCGTTATAAGCATATGTCCAGCATATATACTACAAATGGCCAGGAGCAAAAAATAAATTAGTTTTATCCATCAGTTCATTATAAGCGTGTTGGTTATAAACGTAGTTTAGTGTATAGGCTTGTGTTGGCAATGGAGTAAACCAATCTGATAAACTTTGTGTCAGGATAAAATAAATATGCAAATCAGGTCCCAAGCCGGAACTACTTTCAAGCTTCTTACATTAACGAGATGCCTTCTTACTCAATGAGCTATTGACTAAACATCTCTATCACCTGCATGTCATTAGGCAAAATTCATTATCTGATTGAAGTAGAATCGGCCTATATTAACAAATCATGCGAGTTGGACACAAGCTGGTCGACAGGAGGACCTTGTGTTAACCAAAGCAGATGGAACATGGGGAATTTCAGGCAAGCACCGAGAAAATATGTTACCACCATCTGAGTCATATCGTGACTTGAGTATCATGATATGTATCGATATGTGGTAGACATATCGTGACATATTTTGAACGGAGCTTGACTTTACCTTCTGTTGCAGCCTTCCGAGGGTCATCCTGGCGCCCACATTGACTTCGCCCGACGTCGCCTTCAGTTGGGGGAGAGCCTCTACTTCAAGATGTTGGAGAACATTGTGCAGGGGGAAAAGAAACGGATCGGCAAAGACCAGAAAACAAACCCAGCTGTGAGTTTATTATCCTTGTAGTCCATCACCCAATTGAAATTTCAGTTAAGGTAGTTCCCCAGGTCCCTGTTCTGTCATAAGGCCTTACTGAAGGGGACGGGGTGGTCAGGCTCTGTGACTTGACTTATTGCATGAAGGAATGCCCCCATGGCTTTGATTGTTGCACATGATCTCAGGTTTGCCTGATCCAAACTCACTTATTTAGAGTCTGCTGTGATATGCCTGGATTATTGCTGACTGTGGTGGTACACAGCATTCACTCGCTCAGTTCCCAACCACCCCATTCAAATTTACTTGTCGAAAGAGTGAGACGTGAGGTTTGGTGTCTGAAGTCTGAACTGGTTGATTGTGTTATTAGTGTGACCACTGATTATTTACAGGTCTCTGTGCTATGAATAATATGTCTGACAGTTTGCAACTTCAATCATTCTATCACTTCCTGAGTCCTTGATGTATTTGTGGCATGGGTGGTCCAGTCATACAGTGCTGCAAGTGGCGTTCCTTGGTCATGTCCGGATACTATGCTCAAAGTGTAGTTGCCTTGAGAGGTGCATCACTTCAGGAATCCCCTCCCACATGACGATGACACAACGTTATGTACTGATACAGATATTTCACGTACAGTTAGTTGAGGAAATTATGGTTGTCTAAACTTATCTTGGTACTGCAAGAAGCAGAGCTATAGACAGTGATAGCTAAGCTTTTGGTTATTTGGGTATTTTACCCAGGGGTTTGATTTTGATTGGGTATCCACAATTTTTAGAGGGTAGTCAAATACTTTTTACCCACCTGTTTCTTGGCATGTTTTGTAGCATTCCCTGAAAATCATTTCAAACTATGTGAATAGTAGTATACCGTCTACGTCTGCTTGCGGCTCCCAGTCTGGGAAGCCGTTTTTGTTTGCAAAACCTAACATTGTAAGAAAGGTGCTATTGTTTTAATCACTTTTGTGGAAGTCTATTGCAGAGCAGTGTGTAAACTGCAGACTGATACATGTACGTGAAGTTTAGAAAGCGACCTCGACTGTTGCAGACATCTGTGCAAGGTTTACTGGAGCACCCCATGTTCCACCGGTCGCTGCTGGCCTGCTGTCTGGAGATTGTCATCTTTTCCTACAACTCACAACGGTCAGTTTACAATATTCCTGACCCGTGAAGATTCCGGGGTAGAATAGGTCTTCAGCAACCCATGCTTGCCATAAAAGGTGACTATGCTTGTCGTAAAAGGCGACTAACGGGATCGGGTGGTCAGACTTGCTGACTTGGTTGATGCATGTCCTCGTATCCCAATTGTGTGGATTGATGCTCATGATATGAATCACTGGATTGTCTGGTCCAGACTTGATTATTTACAGGTCGCTGTCATATAGCTGGAATATTGCTGAGTGCGGCATTAAACAACAAACACACCAAAACCAAAAAGATATTTAATATTTAAAAATAGTCTGCATGTACAATGAGTGTCAAACACTTCAGCACCCAATATATTACAATACAGATACCTATATCACAATATATGGCAATACATTTTTTTTTACCAATGCACAGACCATGTATTCATCAATACATTTATTTCAATTCATAGCCAATAATTCATAATAATCAAGACAATGTATGTCCCAAATTGATCCAGTTTACCAGATTTTTCTGTGCTAAAATTTTCTGTCAAAAACTATGTTCGAGGGCAATGGGGAAGGACTTCCTGAAATTGTACAAGAGCAGTCTTTCGTAAACTCTCTGAGTCAGTTCAACTAATGCTATTGTCTATTCTATCTGCATAACAACTGTGCTAATTACTAGTTGAAAATCCAGCGTTGAGCAAACATTAGGCTGACGAGAAGAATATAAATAATGAATGTTTATTTGTTGATAATTTCTTTTTCATTTTGTTAATAGAACGTTTCCTTGGATTGTTGATGTGTTTGAGATGAGCTCCTATCACCTCTATAAAGTCATCGAGATTTGCATCCGGGCTGAGGAAGGACTTTCACGGGATGTCGTCAAGCATCTCAATCATGTATGTACAGCTCTTAATTATTAAAGCAATACTATTTTTTATGCCTTTTAATTTAATTTAAGGTTTAAGTTTAAGAAAAGTCAGTTAGTTGTGTCAAATAAAGTAGTTAAAATTTTGGCTGCCGGCACCTAATTAAAAAAGAAAAACCCTCTCTGGTACACAGGGGGCGGTTGGGTAGCTTAGTGGTTAGGTCGTTCTCTCATCTCTCATGCTGAAGACCCAGGTTCAATTCACGACTTGGGTACAATGTGCGAAGCTAATATAGGTGTCCCCTGCTGTGATATTGCTGAAATATTGCTAAAAGCGGGTAAAACCATACTCACTCTCACTCACTCACTCTGGTACACAGAAAGAAGTGGGGGTTTAAGCATGGACTGGTTTTTGAATTTTTCGCTATCCAAGTAAATATAACAGTCCCAGCCTTGTCAGAATTGCAGTCATAGCAGAATAAGCAAGAGTTGATGACAATGAGAAGTTTGTATGTACTATGTATCTGATTGTTGTGTTAAAATACTGAGGGCACTCACTGACCGTCGTACTACTTCAGATCGAGGAGACAATACTGGAGTCGCTGGCATGGAAGCGAGACTCCCCTCTGTGGGACGCCATCCAGGAGCACAGTGAGGACATCCCGATGTGTGAGGAGGTGAGGCTTTCAGTGGGTACCAGTCACATGACAAGCACACGCCACGCCACGCCACGCCACGACACTACACTACACTACACTACACGCCACGCCACGCCACGCCACGCCACGCCACGCCACCACAACACAACACAACACAACACAACACAACACAACACATGACACCACACCACACCACACCACACCACACCACACCACACCACACCACACCACACCACACCACACCACACCACACCACACCACACCACACCACACCACACCACACCACACCAAGAATTGTCCTGTTGTCACCGAGTACTGTGTATGCGGTAAAAACATATGGCTTTTGGCATATTTTGAGTTTGATCAAGCTATGACCTTTGACCTTCACATATCCCTATTTGTCTAGTGCTACTGTATTGTTGACATCTCTGTAACGAGGTCTGTAGAACCAACGCATTTGTATAAAGGATCCCAGCTATAGCATGGCCACCAATACTTTTTCCTAATTCTGGTGAGCTACAGAGACTTGTGACTTTATTTTTCTGGTAGCAGGGCAGATTTCTTTTGTTCAGCTATTATCAATTGAAACATGTTCTGTATGGTTCCTTGAATACTTAAATAACCCAATTGTATGTCGTAACAGTGCAGGAATGATGGATTGTTCTGTTGAATAATTCTTCAGTAAGTCTGTTTTCTGTTTGTGTGGTATTGAGTTGATTGTGCCGTGATGTATTTACAGGTAACTCCTGCCAATCAGATTGACAACAACTCCAACATAACGTCCTCCCCGCTCACACATCCCAGAGTGAAGTCTCTTGTGGGAGAAGGTAGAAACACACAGAGAACAATCAAAGGTAGGTGACTTGGATGGCTTGCCAGTGTAACATGAAACTCTGGAAGAGGTTGCATAATGAGGCCAGGCAAATTCAGATTCTAGACTTACAGACAAGCCTAGCCTAAGACCCGTGAAGATCCGGGGTAGAATAGGTCTTCAGCATCCAATACTTGCCGCAAAAGACGACTCTGCTTGTTGTAAGAGGCGACTAACAGGATCGGGTGGTCAGGCTCGCTGACTCGGTTGATGCTTGCAAAGTTAGAGCCATGACCAAAGATATGTATCTTTACCTGAATATTTTTCTCATCATGTTTGCCTAATTGCTTTACATATGAAAATTGTCATAGGTATCCTGCTTTAACACAAGATTGTGCAAATTTAAGGAGTATGCAAATATTTGAAAATGTTTAATAGTTCATTTCACACTGCACTGTCATGTGTCGCCATAGCTGAGGTTGACACTTGGACGTTCTCAAATCAAGCGATGCGGGTTCAAACCCCACCGAGCCCACCGAATCAAAAGTTAAAATCATTCTCTTGTATATATGTAAAAAAAAATAGTTCCGCCTATAACTAGTTTAAATTAATTGAAATTTTGGTTCAAGATAATGTATAATTGACAAACAACTGTCCATTCCTGAAAAATAATGGAGCATTTAAACTATAGAATGACGTCACAAATGCGTTTTAATACCCCCTCTTGCTTCTTGGCATTTGACCTAGAAAGTCTATACAACAAACAAGACAAGAAATTGGTGTTCTCGTATGATGCTTTGGAAACATTGTTTGTCTACATTTGCCAAAACATGCTTGTGTTTGTTCAGTTGTGGAACCCCTCCAGTCCCCCCCAGGGCCATCAGCTGTAGACCGCTTCTCGTCCCCCCAGCCTGGCAGCGTCAAGCGCCAGCTGTTCGGGCCAGCTGCCCAGCAGCTCTCCACACACGCAGCAACACACACGGAGTTGGTGAAGCAGCTCAACAGTGGCGTTACGGACACCGTGGTGACGCAGACCGACTCCAACACCCTCTCCACGGGGCAGACCCTCATAGCCGTCACCAGCGATGGGAGACAGGTTAGTGGTCACCACGGTAACAATAGGATGCAATATGTAGCACTACATTGTACAATAGTCTCAAAGGTTTGGTCAGACCTTGAATTTGACAGACTTTGTTTGAGATGAGATTCTAGCTCTCCGAATGCTTGTCATCTTACCTGGATGACAGGAATTGTTGGTTTATGTTTTCAGTCACCGGTTTCCCTGTTCCAGTGATAAAACTGGAACATTGCTGACTAAGTGTTAATGCTCTTGCTCATCACTGTTCTTCATGTCATACATATATGATACAGATTTGACATGCTGATGTTTTTAAGATCATAGTACATTTCAAGTTATTGTGGCGTGTCTATAAACTGTTTCATAAATCAATGCCATTCATTCAAGAGACTTTCAGTTTATAACTCAAAAGCTGTTTTTAATATCGATAAATGAACTAATTTTCTCCAGCTGCTACAGTTACCCTGTTCTGTGTTGCAGGTGCTCATCCCGGTACAGACCCTGGTGTCCACCAGTCCCAGCAAACAGATCCCACCCTCCCCCAGCAAGTCCAACAAACCCAAGAAAACTGGCTCTCTGCCGCTGTTCTTTAGAAAGGTGAGCTTTACCCCAGTTCCGTTATACCAAATGACGATAAATGATGGCACTTGTTGTTACCTGCCTGGTGCTTGGCATTAAGGGGATGAACAATGTCTGAGTGTGGTATTTATGTTAAAACTGCGACATGGTATCTCAATGTGCTAGCACTTTTAAGCTGGCATTGTCCCGAATATTATAAGCAGCGGGGCATGCAAAATTGAGATTCCGGGTCAGAACAGGTCCCTAGCAATAGGTCCCTAAGCTGGTCGTAAGAAGTGACAAATGGATCTGGTATTCAGGATCAGTGACTAGCTTGATTGCGTGTCATTGTACCCAGACATGGATCGTTGATCACAATATCGATCAGTCGATTGTCTGACTCATAATCAATTGTTTACAGACCGCCATCATGCAGCTGAAATATTGCTGATTGCGGTGTTAAACAACAAACTAACTAACACACGCGAGGGACTAATTACAATCAAGGTTTCAAAATTAACATGAAGTCTGCTTGTCATATACTAGTAAATTCAGGAAGGACTAGTGACATTTCCTTGTGGTCTACAATCGTAACTATGAGGTAGTCTGCTGTTCAAACTGACAGTGACATTTACTTGAGGTCTTCTATCTTAACCATGAGGTCTTCTGTTCAAACTGGTTAATTAGCAGCACTTTTTAACGACTAACATCTTGCCCACATTTTAGAATTTGAAGGGTTACATGACCCACACTGATCAAATCCAGATGCAGCAAGGTTTTTATCAAAGATTGAGGGTGCATCTTCTGTCCACAGGTGTATCATTTAGTGAGCGTGCGATTACGTGACCTGTGTGACAGGTTAGAAGTCACAGACGACGACCTGCGACGCAAGATGTGGACGTGTTTTGAACATGTCTTTGTACATAACCTGGACCTTATGAAGGATCGTCATATTGACCAACTGCTTATGTGTGCTATCTACGTTATGGCGAAAGTAAGTCTCCTCAACCTGTGTGACAGTTTCAGTTTCTTTATTCATTCTTGTGACTTTGTGGGGATTCTGGGGTGAATAGGTTCTGGAATCCCACTATCCAGTGCCAACGGTCAAGGATCCGGTGGTTATGATGTGTGACCAGGTTGATAATGTGCTTTATCAAATGGTCAGCTGGGTTGGATTGTTTGTTAGAGGGTTTTAATATTCCTGCCTGGGTCGTAAATTAACATTCACTCACTCTTGAACTGCACACCCTGTAAGGATTCCAGCTTAAAATTAGTCACTAGGAATCTTTGATGTTGTAAGAGGCGACCAAATGGATTGGGTGGTCAAGCTTGTTGAGTGTGTCCTTGCACCCTGACTGGGAGGATCATTCCTCACAATATCAATCACTGGATTGTCTGGTCCAGACATGATTATTAACAAGTTGCCGTCATACGCGAATAAAGGGATCGGGTGGTCAGCCTCGCAGACTTGGTTGATGCATGTGCTCGTATCCCAGTTGTGTGGATCGATGCTCATGATGTCATTCACTGGATTGTCTGGTCCAGACATGATTATTTACAGACCGCCGTCACATAGCTGGAATATTGCTGAGTGCGGCGTTAAACAACAACATGAACTCCTCATGAGATTGGATCGGTGGGGGTTCTAGGTAAGAATATGTCCCAGCAACCTGTGTTTGTTGTACAAGGTGTCCAAGGTGGTCAGGCTGTGTGACTTGATCACATGGATCATTGCTCATTAATATCAATCACTGGTTAGTTCGGTCCTGACTCGTTATTTTGCTGGAATGTTGCCAAGTGTGATGTTAAGCAGGAAACAGACATGTTCATAGTCTCAGGGATTCATCCAGGATTCTTAACTTTGAGTGCGGTAGTTCTTACTGCAAATGCCACCTCAAATTTTGAGATATTTTGAGATTGTATTTGATGATATATTATAAACATAGGATTAAAACCTGTTCCTATTGGTCTTGCTGAAAGTAAACACAGGTTACTGCTACAAAGCCCCAAATGTAGTTATTATATATTAATACAATATAACATGAAAAGGGAAATGTTAGGTTCCAATTGGGAATATTTTTTTTTACATTTGCTGCAGACTTTGGGTCAAATATCGGCCTCTGAGCAGGTCTAGATAAATCCCTGGCTCTACATATTTTCACCGATGTGATCTGTGTCTTCACACAGTTGTCCTGAATACAGGAATACACAGGTAGACATGTGCCAGAAACCTGCTTCTGTAGGTTTGAATCCCATATTTACCCTGAATATGTTTCTAGGTTTGATGGCACCATACCTGTGCCCATGGGATTCACCAAGTGGTAACACCTGCGTCATGTCCGGCTTTCCTTCTACATGCCATGATGTAACAAATAGCAATGCAGAGCCATTTTAATCCAGACTCATAAATAGAAAATATACAGATGTTAAAGAAATGTGTTTTCTTATATTCCATATTTTCCTACAGGTGTGCCAAAAACCGCTAACATTCCAGCAAATCATGAAGTGCTACCGAGTTCAACCACAGGCTCAAAGTCATGTGAGTAGGAGGATGGTTGACAATATTTCCGTGTCTTTAAATCTTAATTCTGAATGTGCCTCTCCTTTTATAGCACTTAACAACATGTCTTTTTATGTACAACCCCAGAGTTCTCATTTTCATTAATTCTGTGGTATTTCAAGATGGCATTCGATGCAGCATTAAGACCCCTTCCTCTTTATTGGTCCTGTAATCAGTGACATTTGCTGCCGACGTATTATTGCCTCTGAGCAGGCCGAGATGAATTTTTGTATGAGATTTGTAGATAACTTTGATGACATCTGGGGTTTGTTATCCATCATCCTTAGACATAACATTCCAGACTTGATTATTTACAGGCTGCCTTGATATTATTTCAATATTGCTGAGTGTGGCATTAAACAACAAACAAATAATCAAATGGACTCCATGTGCAGGTGTATCGCAGTGTGCTGCTGATCGGGCGTCATCGCAATGCGTCTGGGAGCAGCGAGAGCAGCAAGAGTGGTGCAAGCGGCTCGTCCTCCCCGGTCAACAAGGAGGACGAAAAGGACCGAGACAAAAGTAAGGCCATTGAAGCAGAAGAAATGATTCTGAAGTTCGCACCAAATCTCCAAGTGAACACCCCATCAGGAATAGACATGGCCATTAGTCTGTTAGTCTGACCAGTGAAATTCTATACTTACTACTTGATTTCTCCCAAAATGTAGCTATTTTACATAACCACTAGTCCAAAATGAGCTATTGATAGGACATTCTTCTATATCAATATCAGATTTGAAGGGAAAAAACTTGACATTTTGAACGACAATCAGTCAATGCCCTAGAAAAAATCAACAAATCTAAAACCCTATACTGTATCTTGGTTTTATGTTTTGCAGAGAAAACTGAAATGCTTGGATTCATTCGCTCTGACAGTACTCTTCCTGTCCCCCACCCCAACAGTCAGCCCCCCACCCCCACCAAGCTACTCGGGGGTGAGGCAACCTTTGACTTTGAGAGAGGGGACCTGATACAGTTCTACAATGCTGTAAGTGCTCATGTTGGAATAACTTAAATACATGTGAAGTAATTATTTACGAATAAACATACATTATCTTTTTTGTTGCTTAATACTGTATTTGACGTAATAAGCGCCCAGGGCACTCTCAAAATTAGAAATAGGGAGCTCTTATTAGAATATTATTTTGGTGGGGAAAAACAGTTGAAAGATTGTAAATTTCGTGGTTTATGCTTACAGCCTGAAATGTTTACATACGACAGACATATTTTTCCAGAATTCAATTGCCCATAATTAAGGGTGCATATAAGACACGAGTGTGTATTATACACGGATAAATAAGTCTTGTGTATATTGATCAATCGGAAGGGGTGCAAATATCGCCGTGGGCGCTTATTAGAGGGGGGCGCTTATTACATTGAATACGGTAGTTGTAGTATGATGTTAGCTATTGTAGAAAACTACATGATATATTTTTGTATTGTGAGTAAGATCTTGTTCATCTTTGGAAATACTGATAAATTAACCAAATGTGAAGGAAGTTTAGGATAGTTAGCATTCACAAATATCACAGTAAATCTGAACAATCCGACAGTGGATGTGCGTAGTAGGGATGCCCTGATTCCTGATTCATTGCTGGTCTCAGACAATGAGATATGCAAGACACACTTAACTGTATCCATTGATATTGTGAAGATTCCGGTATAGAATAGGTCTTCAACAACCCATGCTTGCCGTAAGAGGTGACTAACGGGATCGGGTGGTCAGGCTCGCTGACTTGGTTGATGCATGTCATCGATCCCAATTGCGTGGATCGATGCTCGTGAAATTAATCACTGGATTGTCTGATCCAGACTTGATAATTTACAGACCGCCATCATAAAGCTGGAATATTGCTGAGTGCGGCGTTAAACAACAAACCAACCAAACCAATAACCCAGTAGTGTTTCACAAATGACTTTGTTGCCCTACCTACATTTTGATAAACGATTTTATCATCATTAATTTAATAATTTAAGACTTAAATCTTTTCTGGTCTTTTTCTCACAGGCCTCGACACTCAAGATTTATCCGAAGTTTATAAGTATTGATTGAAATGAGACTTATCTTTTTTAAATTTGAGACCAGGAAGTTTGACATCTTCTTAATGCCCTATAAAATATAAAAATTCACAAATAATTGGCGTGATCGTGAACAAAGTAACGCGATATGTATCGTACTAGGGGATAGTCGTATCTTGACATCCCTAATGCATTGTGTGAAGAAGGATTAGCTGTTACCTTGTTGTGATGAGTGGTGGTTACAATGAGCTCACTGTCTGATTTGATTATATATTGTATTGTGCTTCATACTCATTTTCAGGTGTTTGTGAAGAGAATAAAGAGTTTTGCACTGAAATTTTCATCAGCAAACGCAACGTCTGTAAGTCACCATTTGCAATTGAGTGTTAGTTTAATATGATTTCAACATTTTCCCTGTTTTAACAAGTTTTTAAAATTAAAAATTATCAGTTCAATAAAATAAGTTGTATCTTTCTGTGGAAATCTTTGATATTACCATTCAAAAGAAGTTAAAGGACACCCAATTCTTTCATATTTCTACAGTTAATATGGCATGCCATTAAGATGTTCTGTCTCTAAATTGAAAAGTATAATAACTGATTTAGTGTCAATTTCATTGTGATCAGTTTTATTTGATGCTGCAGGATGTACCTCCCTTGTCCCCGCTGCCATTGGTACGAAGCCAGCAAGCATCTCCACGCCGCGTGTCCAGCAAATACTCCGTGTATATCTCCCCTCATGCAGGCAGCATGTCCCACCAAACTCAGCCTAAAGGCATCTCATTCTGCATAAACAGGAGCCCAGCAAAGGTTGGTAGTAGGATACAGCATCACTTGTTGGCGAATCTAGCTTACTGGTTGGCCGTTACCATATATGAACCTTCTAACATCGTGATTCCCCTTGTTAGACATATCACAGTTGACAGTTCGCACTTTGAGTTACCATACTAAGCGTCTGCTGTGTTAGTTGAACTCTCACAAAAAGATTACTCTAAAATTAACCTTTGAAACTTGAGAGCGTGTGAAGACATGTTTGGTACATGTGCCAATATACTTGTATGAAAATCGCAGAAAGTATGCAAAAATCTGGTCATCAAATTCTGGATACTGTCCTGCTGACAAGTTTCATGACAGAATAAAACACTTTGAGATAGGACATTTCCTGTGAAATTCCACTAGTGTAAATAGCAGGATTTTGTACAATATGCTTTGGCCTGATTGTAAGTGTGCATTGAACGTTTGTGTATTCTGTGGAAGAATAGTTCCCAGCCATCCCCGATCATCCAGGGTATCATGTCACAATAAGGTTGCTGTTTCTCTTGCTTGTTTTCCAGAGCAGACGTGTAGAAACAGTACTCATTTTGAAATGTGTTGGCGATGCTATTTGTTGCTAACCAATTTAGGGTTATTATAATCTATTTCTAATGAATCATGACAATCAAAGTTGCCTTTTGATATTCAACATTTCAAGACTTTTATGTTGTCGTAACTTCATGTTCCATTTATGGTATTAATCAGTGGGACCCGTGAAGATCTGGGGTAGAATAGGTCTTCAGCAACCAATGCTTGCCGTAAAAGACCCCTTTGCTTGTCGTAAGAGGCGACAAACGGGATCGGGTGGTCAGGCTCGCTGACTTGGTTGATGCATGTCATTGTTTACCAATTGCATGGATCGATGCTCATAATGTCAATATCTGGATTGTCTGGTTCAGATTTGATTATTTACAGACTGCTGTCATATAGCTGGAATATTGCTGAATGCAGCATTAAACAACAACAAAACAAAAATAAATAGTCAATGGTTTGTCCGACCCTGATTGGAATATAAGACATCCATCCTCTCCCTCCCTCACTCACTCAACTGATTTCACGATGTTTCATTTCAGGACCTGCGTGCAATCAATAACATGGTCCGCATGGGGGAGCGAAAGTTGACGGGGAAGAGGATCCTTGAGGTGGATCACGATGATGACGTTGATGACAGCCCATCAAAGAAAATGTGTTCCAGTCGGCTAATGCGCCGATTACAGGATGTAAATTCAGAGCGACAGGAGGCAAATGGAATCGTCAACTAGGACCAAGTCTGAGCCAGCACACGATATTTTCAAGCTCCTTATGACAATTTGTTGATATAGATTTATTACCTTTGTTAAGACCTGACCACATATCAGGTCAGTTATGCTCTTTCTTTGGAGCTTCGTCAGGATTGAGAAATCCTGTTGACTGCACCAGGAACGATTCAGGGATGAATTGGATCTCAGATATGATCATAGATGAAATAGCATCTGTTGGTTCTGACCAAGTTGTCTTTCTCCTTTGTCTGATGAGGGAATGACTGTCCTGGCAGTAGGACCTGTGCTTCTCTACAGCAGGGGACTGATTGTTTGAATGCATTGAGTTCAGATGCAGTGCTTGATACTCATCATTGGAATGGTGTAGGATATTTAATATGGGAGAATTGGTCAAATAATTTATCACAACTCTTGGTCAATTGCAAACTTTGAAAATTTGCAAACATTCAACGCTAAAGACTTCACTCGAACTCCATGCACAACATAATTAATATTTTTGTAATTTGACAGCTATTACATTTGTCATCCAAAAGGATTATTTTTATGCATTTTAGAAAGTTGGAGTCTGTTTATAACACCCCATATTTTAATATCGTTTATATGACTGTCACCAATCAAGCTCTGTGCATTTCAAACTGAAATCATGCTGATCATGATCACCCAAGATGTGGTATGAGTGCTTGGCTGTGCTTACAGAAGACTGATGGCTGATCTTTGGTGCGAAGGTCATTACCTCTGGTTTTGGCGATTGTTGAGTGACTGCTGTATCGGACTTATCGTGTTGTGAGTGCATGTGCAGCCTAATGAAGGCAACTGTTGTCTTTACACGAACAATTTTCACAGTACGACCGACAGCTAATCTTGGCAGTTTTGCGTGAATGCAAGACTCCGGTCATGATGAGGATCATGGTCAGATGAAACTGATAATCATCATTATTTATTTTTCAGACCTTTACAGAAGGTTCTTCTAAAGATTAAATCTTTGCCGTAATTATTAACACTACTCTCTATTATGTGATAAAATAATGTGATTTCCTCTCTTATTGTCCATAAGAGTCAAATGCTCTCATTCTCTGTTTCATCACCAGGTATTTTCAGGTTTTACATGAAAATGAGAAAGTTTTCAGTCTTGAGAGAGTTGTCAACAAGGGAGAGTTACCTCCCTTGTCAGTGTGATATGATGGGAGTGACCTCCCTTGTATGTGGGAGTACTATTATATGCAAATCAAGACTGGATCAAGTGATATATCCTTGAAAATAAGTGTCTTCAAGTTGGTTGATGAAACATAGAATCAAGGCCATATATAATACTGTATTTTGCTGTAAACAAAATAGAATTGTTTCCAGTGAAAACTGTCCATTATGTCTTATTGCTAAAAATAATTCTGATATTTCTCTTGCATGTAAATTATATATATTTGTAGTATGGTATCTGAGGTTGGATATTTCCAGGGTATGAATTGACTTCCTTTATGTTTAATCCTGAAAACTGTCCCTTTATGCCTGATGTACAGTTAATAGGGCATCAACTTCTTGTCTCACAAAGCAGTCTTAAGCCTAGAGCGATAGTTATGGAGTCTACAAGGTTTGTCGTTTGCCTCTTGACAAATTCATAAAACTTGAGATAAAACATCACCAACTTTAGCTATTAAACTGATTTGTTAGAAAAGTATTTTGGAAATATCTACTGGGGGAAAATTGTGCATTTGTGCCAATAGAGTGCCACTCACTGAATCTGCATCATATTCTCATTGACATTTGGTGTTCCATGCTGTCATTGGCATACAACCACTGATTAAGATGGGAGTTTTGTTCACACCTTAAAGTGACGGAAGGCAGTCACATTTGATTGTGTTGTAACTACATGCTGCACATACATATGCAGTAACAAGTCTAGAAGCCAGCTGTGAACTTTTGTAATCCTGGATCTCCGAGTTTCAAGACTGCTTTAAGACCAACTCCATTCACCTTCTGTTAGAGATACTGGAGTGAATGCGTGAATGACATTGTTTTTTTAATGGGGAGTATTTTATACCTTACTGTTTTAGCCGAAGTAGCATTTTGATACCCTTTAAAGTTTGTAGTCTTTTTAGCAGGAGAGCGGGATTCTCTGCTATTTCGATACTTTTAAAGAAAATATGCATGTATCTGTTGCCATTTGAATTTCCTTGATAAGTGCTATCCTAATAGTCTATGAAAAGCCCTTCTTGTACAGCGAGTTGATAGATATGGTCACAGGAGACTTTGGTCCGAGTGGACAGAGATCTCACACACTTGGACCAGGTTTTGTTGTTTGCAAGATCATAATCCTTTCTTAAAATGTTTCAGGAATTAATGAAGATCATTTCACTCACATTGTCACTTCAATTATATAGCATTGATAGGGGTCATTATCACTGACATTTTGATATTGAAGTTCTTTTCTTTTTTTTCACTTATGTCATTGAGGATAAATGGGGTATTGTTTACGATTCAGCTGTACTTGTAATGGTGTGTATTAGTATTGATCTGATGATAAATAGACTTATAAATGATAACAATAACAATAATATTAATAATAATTAAGTCAATTTATAATACACCTAGTATCCAATTACCAAGTGGTTGCACACGGTGCTCAATCGTGTTGATCATTGAGTGATGTAGGGTCTTAATAAAAAGATTGAAGAGAATCTTTGTGAGCTAAGGATGATTCTTTCTCTGAATTTTGATAGAACCTTTATCAGGAGATTAAAACTTATGAAATATTTGGTACAATTATCAATAGTGGTTACTAATTGTTTGTTACACGTAGAACTTAAAGAAAGATTACTCATGACTGAGACAGAAACACAAGGTCCTTTAGTTTCATTGAGGGGAATTGGATTTTGGCACAGGGGGAAGTAACTCGCCCAGATGTGTTATCTCCCTTTGTGAAGCTGTGGCTCAAACTCTATCCCAGTGCTTGAGACCTTCGTGCCACCAGTGTGTAACAGCCATTACAAGAAGTTTGTAAATTGTCCCTCCAACCACAAATGCAGTGAAATTTATAGTTTTGGGGAATGCCATTCTAGTGAATTAGGAGATGGTTTACGACTGACTTATTATTTCCCAGATGATTTGACTTGTGTGATTTAAATCAGACTGGTTCGAGATTGCAGAATTAACGGAAAATTACTTAACTTTGACCCTTACATTCTCACTCGACTACTTAATGAGAGTTGGAATGAAATAGAAATTAAAACTGACAAACAAACTTTTTTAGCTTGACGAATAGTATTCGGCATCAATAATATTCATCACATGTTTGCAAGCATGACGGTCAGGCAGTTGTGATTTAAACTCCATACATGGTTGTGAGCACAGTGGGGAGCTATGACTGGTGGCAGCGATAGTATAGAGAGCTGTGAAGAGCTTGAGCTATGGCTATTAGGCTGTCATGGAATGGGTAATCTTCACGAAATTGGTTTGACTGGAGTTGTTTCTTTATTACCCTCCCAGGATTTGGGGGGATCAAAAGAAATCAGTTTGAGGATAACAAGATCATTATAAATGTGTAAAGTAAATTAGAATCATTGAGATAAACAAGTACCAAGTTTTTAGGTAATTAGAAGTGACGAGTCAAGTAAAATCACATTTCTCAAAGTTCAGTCTTTCCTTTCTTTAACGTGAATGAACAAATTTATTCTGTACTTCCATAATGCACTCATTTATCAATCATTAGGTCTCACATTTATGGACTAAATGTTGTCAGGGTTACTTACAAACATGACCAGTTAGATATTACACGGGCCATGCATAACTCGATCTAAGTATGTATTATGACTGTATCATTCAGATATGGATGTTTATCAGATATAAGTTGTTTCTTCAATTGTCTGCTGATCTCACAGAAATTCTCTTGTCAACTACCTCACCTATATACCAGGGGAGACCAGAGCATGTGTTACAATAGTCTTGTTTAGCCTGCAACAGCTGTACCCTCAGTTAAGAGGGTCTGGGAATCGGGAGCAGCAGATTTGTGGAGGCAGTCGGGGAAGCTTCCTGGTCAATCAGGGTTAGAAACTAACAGTTTTTTCCACTAGTCCTTATAATGATAACATATAGCAAAACCCTCAAAATGGGCCAATTTCTATTAGTCCTTAGGATACCTTTACTATTGGGCAGTTTGGTAAGGACTACAGGACTAGTGCCAATTTCTAATGCTAGAAATGATTATCTCAACACTTGGGTTATCATCTTTATAGATAGGTCCAGTATGCCATAATGACTCATGATGAATAGTTTAATTTTTACTGCATCAACTGAAACCCCACTTACTCTCTCCCAATTTATTCAATAAAAAGAATTTCAAGTTGACCATTACTTCATCAATTTTCACTAGTTATATTGGTTACTCGTGTCAAAATAATTTCAACACAAACAGTTGCAAACTTTAGACAAAAAATCAAAAGTTTATCTTTCTTGAAGCAATTTAATCACTAAAGAAAATGATAAAGCACTTGCCTGTTGCAGCAACAACAACCCACCTGGATGCTCTGGTCTCCGATAGGTTCGTGTATAGCATACACATAGCAGGTGTACCCTTCATCCTTGCCTTAACATAGCCGATATACAGAGTTGATATTTTTGTCATGTAAGACCTGTATGTCTTGCTTGTATTATTCATGTCATACAAGGAAATTGTGCTTATGTTCAGATGTGGCCACAGAAAACTCAGTACCATACATTAGAGTATGTTCACCTGTGTGTATCACTTATATTCACCAACTCCTGTTGTATCATGGGGGGTGGGCAGGTGCCTAAGGCCTTTATTTGCTGTTTGATGTGCAGTGTTACGTTACTTAGGCATGCCAGACACTTACAATAGTGGGTCCGAATCCCCAATTCACCCTGTCCGGGTTCCTTGTTTGCTTGTGGGGTTTATCAATGTGGTAAACGTCTGAGACCTGCATCACTGCGGGCTTTCCTCCCACCTTAAGCTGGCATGCAGGGATATCACTGGAGTACTGTTCAAATCAGGGTTAAAACTAAGTCACTCCCTCATAATTGTCTTCATGCAGATAGATTTACAGTTCAACTTTTTACTGTCTTATACTTTAGAAATTAACACATGCTTTGTTTGAAGTACTAGGTGCCCGTATCAAGTTAGCAATTTATGTGGCAATCTCTGACACTTCATAGATCAGGTTTATTTAATCCTGTATAGTTAAAAACGTTTGTGGGGCATTTCGTTTCAGTATAAATACCACAGTATTACTGGTAGAGCTTCCTATAACTGCTTACCACACAAGACTACATGTCTGGAGCCTGTGTTCGAGTCGTGCTACCGGAATAATTGTCTGGTTCATCGTGTGTGTAGGAGTAGCCCCATCTTGTTTCATGCAGATGTTTGTTAGAAGATGTTAAAAAATGATAAAACTAGGCATCTTTGGTGACATATTATTTTCTTTTTGCTGTTGATATAAAAATTATTTAATTTTAAAAATATGTTCTGTTTCTCCAAGTAAATGTTTCATTATTCCTGTGTTTTTTTAGATTGACAAGTTCTAAGAGAAATTCATGATAAAGTTAATTTCTCCTATTGTTCCAAAATCATGATTGATATATAGAGAATCTCACCTGAGTGGGGGCACGGGTGGCCCAGTCTTCTCAGGCATTGTGATTCGCTGTGCAGAGTTGCGTCCCTTGGGCACGCCAGAAACCAGTGATTGTGGGTTCGAATTCCGGTTCGCCCCAATTATGTTTCAAGGTTTGTCAGCACCATACTCATGCTCGTGGGTTTCACTGAAGTGGTAAATGTCTGAGACCTGCATCACTCCGGGCTTTCCTCCCACATTAAGCTGACACGCCATGATATAACTGGAATACTGTTAAAAGCGGCGTTAAACCCAACTCACTCACTCACCTGAGTGGCCTTTGATATCAAATATATCTACATGAGTCAATAAAAGTTCAAAACTACAAGGCTTGCTGAGGAGTTTTAAACTTATAATTGACGAGTGTTAAAATGTTTTATATCAAAAGAAACAAGGGTGAGATTCTTTATCATCCAACATCATTCTTCAACTTCTTCAGTTTGTAAATGGTACTAAAACATACTGCTAGCCAGCTTCAGTAGCAGAGATTATGTCTTGTTAGCTGATGATGTACAATGGTCTGCTAAGAATTGCATTGCAAGGATATCTCTCCCCAGCGATATCTGCTGTGGAGGATAGTTTGGGATGCTAAAATGATATATTGCAAGTGGCCGTAATTGTGGAGAAAATCGATGTCAGAAATCTATGTTTACTCTATATACCATTCATTGGATCTATGCAAAATTATACATAAACAGGAAGCATGCGTCTGGTGACCCAGTCATCTGTGCTAATGGGTTTAAATCTGATATTCGCCCTGATTATGTTTCGAGGTGTTTTGGGGTTTTACCAAAGAGGTGAACGTCAAAGACCTGCTTCACTTTATGATTTGATCCCACATCAAATTGACAGGCGGGGATGTAACTGAAATAATGTTCCAACCAAACACTCTCACTCATGCACTAAAAATAAAAAATTGACAATCCATTGATGAGGCAGTTTCATATGAGGAACAGTTCGGACATATGAATAATTATGTCTACAACTTCTTGAACATTCTAATTTTTTGAAAATATTTATAACTGATCATAATCGATG
The DNA here is from genome assembly GCF_023055435.1 of Haliotis rufescens. Taxonomy (NCBI): domain Eukaryota; kingdom Metazoa; phylum Mollusca; class Gastropoda; order Lepetellida; family Haliotidae; genus Haliotis; species Haliotis rufescens. The sequence continues at coordinate 23,043,576 of NW_025963879.1, forward strand.
ATTAATTGCTTAGAAAGAACTCCTCATGACACTGATTGATGATGAAATCCAAACAGACACTAGAATTTTCTCAGCTGATCGATATCGATTGAGAATTCAACCAGTTTGATTTCACAGACCAAATTTAAGATTCTCATGGTTTGAAGTTGGATGATTTTTTCATCAGTTTTTCTGATTTTTTTTATACATGGCCTTAAACGATCAGATTTTCCGACACATTTTCTTGCCAAAAGTTTCTAATAATGGAATCTTTGACAGGCACTCTGATGTGTGGGATGCTGTCCAGGCCTTGTCTTGTAAGATGTTTAGTTTATTTATCTTAATGTATTTTCACAACTATTTAACATGTAGCTAGTGCTCACAATACTATTTGAATATTTAGAGTGCCAAAATTGAAGTAGAATTCATTATGATGGAGTTATTATGTGTAATGTCTGCAACAGCAAGACATGTTTCTATTTATTCTTTCTTCAATGCCTTGCTCATGAGACAAGGGGAGATAACTCAGATGCAAAATGTCCGCACAACATTGAACAAGTTAAGCTATGGCCAGTAGCCAATCTGACCAGTCCGTCCAATCTGAGGTGGACACTGATATAAAGATGTCAGAGTCACATTTTGATAGACTGAACCCATTTCTTCTCAAATGCATATTTTTGAGGGCTAAGCAGGTGACTTTGCCGGTGATAATGACACCAATTTAAATCCTGTCGGAACAAGGGGAATATTTAAAACGTTTAATCAAAGTATGATAGGCCAAATGGCTTATTTAGCACTTACCTCAATGTATATGTGTATTTTTTGTGGTAGGGACGTTTCATTAAGATTGCTAAGTATTTAATTTAAAAAAGCATTAATTGAAATGTATCCATGAATTCCAGAATTGAATTCGCCGTTCATGTTTTCAGACTTTATTGATACTTATGTGGAGCGTGCCCTAAGTCTCAAGTACATGTGTCCTGAAGAACTGGTCCCACAAACGATCAGTCTTATGTTAAAGTACTGTATGGGAGTTAATGATCGTCTTAGAGCTATGTGGAAATAGGCCCAGGACTAGTTTGAGAATGTGATCTTCGCTCTATGGGTTTTGTAACTCCAACAGCTTAGAGAGACGGTGGTAGGGCTAAGGTCCTTTGTAACATGATCAGTTTTAGCAAGTGGTCTTAGTGCTATGTATATCGTAACTCCAATTGCTGAGTTGGAAATTCAAAGGGCTAAGATCACTTCATAACAGGGCTCGTTTGAGCAAGTGGTGTTAAAGCTATGGATTTCATAACTCCCATGGCTGAGATAGAAATTCATAGGGCTAAGATCACTTCATAACAGGGCTCGTTTGAGCAAGTGGTGTTATTGCTATGGATTTTGTAACTCCCATGGCTGAGATGGAAATTCATAGGGCTAAGATCACTTCATAACGAGTCGTTTGAGCAAGTGATGATATTGCTATGGATATCGTAACTCCCATGGCTGAGATCACTTCTTAACACCACATCCTGGCTGTTGTCCATTGCATCAAAGGGCAGTTTGGGATCAGTTTGCAGTTCTGAAGGTTTTCTGGTTAAATGGGTTGATTCTCACTAATATTGTGTAGTAGAAGTTATTTGTGTCATAATGTAGTTTAATTTAATATTTCTGCCTTGTGTTCTTTCTGAATAATGAAATCAAGGACATTGTTATATCTTTGAAAAGATATACTGTATTCTAAGTATTTGGCAATGTTGACCTATTTCTTTAGTAGACTCTTGTTATGAACATGCAAAAAGTGCATTTAATTCTTTTTATGTTTTATGCGAGACAAGAATGAATTGAGAAGTGAATGTGTTGTTGCTTGAGCTGCTTCGGGCAGTATTTCCTGTTACTTGTATAAGCCTCTCTGTACAGAACGGGAAGTTATTTTGTTGTATGTCTGTCAATGTAACAATATTGTAGCAATATTTTTACCAGCAAAGGCAGTTTTAAAGACTGTTTGTTCAAAGTTGAACATGAATACAATAAATATAAAACTACATTTCAATAAGCAGAGTGATGTTATTTATTTAGCCTTTCGGGAGTTTTGTTTATTGTTTAATCCCGCACTCCCCAGTGTTCTAGCCATATGAAGGCGACCTGTAAGTCTTCGTGTCTAGACCAGACAATCCAGTGATCGATATTGTGATGAATGGATCCACGAGGTGGCCGTATGGTCACTATGGTGACAGCAATCCATCAAGTCTCCCAAGCCTGACAACCTGATCTATTTGTCGCCTCTTGTTATCAGCACTTGGTTGCTGGAGACCTGTTCTGACCAGGAATCCTTACTGGAAGAAGATATGCCTATTTTAGGATACCTTTCTGGATGAAGGTATGCATGTTTTCAGTATCTTTGTCAAAACGTGGTTCTGTGGGGGCCAAGTGATCTTGTGCACAAAACCTTACTGTGAATTGTCTCCCTTTTCTTTGCCATTATGAGATGGTCATGGTGTTTGAATCCCTGACTCTCCTGAATAAGATCTTTGGTCAGGAAGATACCTGGCTGGTTTCACAACAGGACCTGGCATAGTTGTGATTAAACATGTATTGTTCCAAATACTTGGTAAAGTGGTCTGACCAAAAGCCTGAAGACATACTGAATACTTGAACCAAGCAGTAGTCATTCAGCAAGATGTAGTAACAGACTCTGGCCTGGGTAGAATAGGTCTTCAACAACACATGATTGACGCAAAAGGCGACTATGCTTGTCGTAAGAGGCGACTGACGGGATCGGGTGGTCAGGCTCGCTGACTTGGTTGATGCATGTCATCGTATCCCAGTTGCGTAGATCGATGCTCATGATATCAATTGCTGGATTGTCTGGTCCAGACTCGATTATTTACAGACCGCAGTCATATAGCTGGAATATTGCTAATTCCGGCCTTAAACTACAAACCAAATCAAACCAACAGACTTTAATTTAGGTCTGTAAGTTTACTGCAGTGATAAGTGGGTTATTACGTTTACAGTATTTCCTCTAATTGACGTCTGGTCACCTGCAGGGTCCATCATTTGATGAAATTAATTATCCCGATCACATTAAGTTATGGCGTGTAATGCTTAACCCTTCTCGTAAATAATTATCGTTTCCCGCAACCGTTCGTACACTTTGTATGACTGTCAAATTTGGAATTCGATAATGTAGTTAGTAGCCTCTGTGCCAGCATTACAAAGATTGGACGCCGGTTGGTTTGATTCACTGCTGATAGCGACTGACACTGATTGAGTTCGTTAATGTTGTAAGTTTGTCGAGGGGTAGCACATATGGTGTGATGTACCCTGTGTGTGAGCCTATGTACTCCAGGCCACTAGGCCATCTAACCGACATTCATTCATATGTCCACAGTGTCACTGAGTTCGCAATACTCTACACAGTCGTTTCTTGAGTGAAACACAACGGGCAGACGACGCAAACGAACCGAGTTACATCCCTTTACCCAAAGCATTCCGATCAACATGGGTTCATTTCAGAAACTCGGCGATACTTATGCAAGATAAGCAAGTTACCTAAGATGTGTTCCGATTGATTTGTCATCGGGGTACACTTCAATCAGAAACTAGTATTTTGATGGAGGGTGAGATAAAATATATAGTAAAGCAGACGGGACTTGTGAAATAGTTCGTTATGACCTTTATAGTACTGTATATATCCATGTTCGTTAAAACCCATCTTCCCGAGGCAAGAGAATTAACTGACTATAAAAGTCCGGTTTCCACCCTTGCCGAACAAGGCTGGTGTTTATGGAGTTACATTTTGGCTGGACTAACGAGTCTATGCATAGTCCAATCAAAATCGCGCACCGAAATCGAAATCCGGTTTGTAAACTGTCGTGCAGATTTCGGTCGATTGCAGGATTTTCAAAGCATGAGCACCGCCAACTCATTTTCAGCAGATATTTTCGAAACCTTTTTATGTTTTTAATCAAGGTGCTCGCGTGATTTGATGCATTTCGCGATGTGACCCGTTTTTTCACAATATAGATCTCACAGGAGTCCGTATCTAAAAATAGACGCCCCCAAGCATATTCATCACCATCTCAACACGCGAGCCCGAGATGTGTGGAGATGGTCATGAATATGCATGAGGGCGTCTATTTTTAGATACGGACTCCTGTGATAGATCTTGATTACAAATCGTCTTGTCTGGGCGCTGCCATTTTGTTTGAAACAAATGCAAGTGATGGGATGGGATTGGTCCATAGGAGAAGCTCAGAAGGGACATAACTCATAATAACCACTGGTGGCGCTTCGATCGACCTCAGGAATTCCATCCCAGTTCGGCAAGGGTGGAAACATTACTGGACTCGGGGAAGATGATCTATGCTCAGCTTACTGCTTACTTTGTAAACGTATATAGTACATATGCCTCTCTTCATCACTGGCACGGGTGGCCCAGTCGTCTTAAGCGGCACAATTCACTGTGCAGTGTTGCTTCCCGTGTGTGAAATAGAAATCTGTGATCCCCAAATTCGCCATGATTATCTTATGTTTAAGGCCCCATATCCGTGCTCGTGGGTTTCACCAAAGTGCGTAGAAGACCCGGGTTCCCATCATGGGAACAATGTGTTTACTGTTATCGATAAACTACAAATTATGAATACTTTGAAAGTTGCTGTTGAGTGGACAAAAATATTTTATTTCATATTAATATCGAAATGACAGGACAATAAATGAGGCATGTATAAAAAAAAGAACAATGTCGATAATCGGAAAACAAATAATATCATTCACTAAATACAAATGTAATAACGTTACATATACTAAAAAGAAACTGTTTTCACATTAAGTTCAATAAAAATAATTTATTCTGAAATTAAATAATGCTTCATTCAATACATATTCTTGAATACATCTCGACTTTAAGGTCGTGATTCACAATTTGCACGTGCATGTTCATGCACGGCGCACAATTTGGATGTTTGCGTGTTTGTCGGGAGCATGATAGTCACACATTTGTTTATTTTTAATGTAAACTACACAATTATTGTTTAGTTATGAAGAGCTAAAATCCACACTTCTGACACTTGTTTAATCGTAAAAAACGCTTACGCAATGCACCAACTGTACGTCTGTATCAACGCAAATGGAGGTCACACCCGATATTGACAGACCCCACCTCTTCTAGGGCGTGTCTCTGTCTCCTGTTATCAGGTAGGGCCTTGTCAATGAATTTGTTAAGATAAACATTGATCAGGCGAATATATTATGTTGTTATTTTCAATAACATAACATTTACACCACTTTATATGAAGCACAGTTACTTTTTTCCGTTAGTATACATTCACAATCTCCCATGAAGAGGAATGTCTTTAACTGGACATGCACACTTTCATACAGATTTTGATATTAACGTCTGTTTTCGGCAACTATTGCCATGCTTTGTTGATTGGCTCTCTCAGATAAATGCCAGGTCTTGGGTGATCGAATTAGGAGATGTACACGTTGTAGGTAGACCTATGTTACATGTACAAACTTGTGGACTAGGCATGGTACAGCTAGAGGCAGCAAGGGTCAACACAGGTCTCCCACAATTTGTTTCTAAAGCTATTTTATATCAAGAAACAGGATGATCACCATAAAGAGTGAGTGAGTTAAAATGTAACGTCGCATCGGCATTATTTCAGCCATATAGCGACTCACCACAAAGACGCAGAATGAAAATAACTATGTACAGTCGTTGTTAACGTTGTTAAAATTGTTAACAACATTCAAATGAAACGTTTACCGATTATAACCTAAAAAAACTTATTGTGAAAGTTCATCAAAAGTATTAAACAGAAAATATGTCAGAAACAAACAAAAAAAGAAAGGAAAGTATACAAGACTCAGACATACAAGCATTAAGTCAAGGCCGACTTTGTCAAGGCTTACTCAGATGTGAGTGTCAATTACACGGACCTCTTATTTGTATAGGTGTACGTATTTACATTATGTCAATTGAATATTTAATCATGCTCTTGTCTCAAATTATTTTGCTGTAAATACTACTGTTGATTGCATGAACTATTATATTAATCATTCTGTCCTTTTGTAAAGGAAAGGGTTATGGCAGCTCATGAATTGCTTTGCAGTCCCATTGATTGTCAGTAAAATGTGTTTGAATGAAACCTGTACACTTAATGCTGAGGTTAATTTGGAACCGAACGCCCGAATGTGTACCCAAATGTATTTTATATGTTCTATGAATCACAAGTCACCATTTTGTTACCGACGTTTGGAATATTATTGTCATATTATTATACCGACCAGGATTGAGAAAGAATGACCTTTCTCACAGTGATACTGCCGTCCAATCAGCTGTTGTTAACTAGAGGCCAGTAGTTGTGATTTGAAAACATGGTTGAATTCTTCAACGCAACCAACACTGGTTTATGCTTTTTGACAAACTCTTATAATGGTTGATTGCAACTGATCCATATTATTTCCAACATTATCAAGTAAGTTTGATCATGATCTCATCAGATGAAAATGTTGCTGTAGATGGACATGTTGTAACACCGTACGTCATTGTACGCAAAACCCCACCTTGCGCCTACCAAACACGCTGTAGCTCAAATCAGTGAACCTTCACATGGTCTTGGCAGATTCAAAGCCCAGCAGATGTCGTTACATTCAGGATGGACGGTCTCCCAGAACACCTCAATCCCCGTCTCCCCCATGTCACAGCTGCTGAGTTTGCCCCCACCGCTAGAGTGGAACTGGGGGTCGGTGAGGTAGACCACGCCCTTGCCGTCGGCTGGCATCCAACCCTGGAGATCCACGAGCATCAACTTGCCCCGAGACTGGACGAAGGAGAAGTGGGTGAGAGCTGTTGCCAGTTCTCGACCTCGAGGGTTGCTGTAGGACAAGTTGTTGGTCAGCTTGATGAAGTCCCCCTCCAGGTACGGCTCCACGTTGATCCAGTCCTCCAACTCCCCCGACGACGACATGATCTGGAGGTGGGCGACTGGGACGTACTGGACCTGAATGTCCGACTTGTAGGTGTGAAGGGACGCGTTGAACAGTGTCACCAGGAAGCGGGCGGTCTTCTGGCAGATGATGTCCTCAAGGTACTGACTCGGACATCGCTGCTTCCTATAGCGCTTGCCCACATACCTGTGTTGGAGAACATGAGCCACGTGTGAGTAAGTGAGTTGGGTTTGACAGTATTTAAGTGACATCGCGTGTCAGTTTATTGAAGGAAAAAATAGAAAAATGACATAGGCCAAAGACAATAACAATTTTATAATACTCGCGAGCACCATGTGGTACTGACAGTCCAAGGTTCATAATCGGGATGGGTTTGAAATTCGAAAGCACGCTCAGCGGATGCTGTCTGGTGCGTTTTTGTTTATCAGAACCTTTCGAACACATCGAGGGGGCACGGGTGGCCCAGGCGTCTAAGACACCGCGATTCGCTGTGCAGAGTTGCATCCCTTGGGCACGCCAGAAACCTACGATTGTGGGTTCGAATCCCGGTTCGCCCCGATTATGTTTCTAGGTTTGTCAGCACCATAACCGTGCTCGTAGGTTTCACCGAAGTGCTAAACGTCTGATACCTGCATCACTTCGAGCTTTCCTCCAATATTAAAATGACACGCCGCGATATAACTGGAATACTGTTAAAAGCGGTGTTAAACCCAACTCACTCACTCACTCACTCGAACCCGTCGAGCTGATACTTTCTTCATTACCATAGTTTCCTGCCAAAGTTTCTGTTATAATGGAACGTACTCTCTCCTTGGAAATGCCTACAGAACTAGCAATAGGATGACTCCACGTTCCTAAAGTTTGTCAATTTTCCAAAGGTCGGACCCCTGCTTATTATACTCTTATATACTTATTTGCTCAACTGACTCAAGTTTTTGTGGAAATACCTCTATGGCATCATGTGATTTCCACAACCAAAGGACCCGTGAAGATTCCGGGGTAGAATAGGTCTTCAGCAACCCATGCTTGCCGTAAAAGGTGACTATGCTTGTCGTAAAAGGCGACTAACGGGATCGGGTGGTCAGGCTCGCTGACTTGGTTGATGCATGTCATCGATCCCAATTGCGTGGATCGATGCTCACGATATTAATCACTGGATTGTCTGGTCCAGACTCGATTATTTACAGACCGCCGTCATATAGCTGGAATATTGCTTAGTGCGGCGTTAAACAACAAACCAACTACAACCAAAGATTTCACTATTCCGTAATTTCTTCTATGTGAGGCACAGCCCCCATATATTCAACCAACGTATCAAGCTCCGACCCGTTTTTAGCGAGGGAAACCATTGAGAATTCAGGCCAGTGAGTGGTCAGATAATGTGGCGCACACACGGCATGGCCAAAGCTTTGCGGCCATCTGACCTACACATTACTTGAATATAAAGGGATGGTAGGGTTCGCACAAAGTTCATGCACGGAGTTGATATAAGCTTCATTCGATAACTAATATAGACACACGTCTCTACTCCCCAAAGCTGCCGTATGTATTTCCGGGCGATGGAGGATACAAAACTCGTGAAATATTGACGATGACACACATCAGGATTACGTGTATTTATGGAAGCCTGTCCAATGACAGAGACTGACCTGCCCATGATTTCGTCCTGATGAAGATATTGCACGTCAAAGGCTTCCCGGCACCTGCCCTTCTTGCTCTCTGGGAGATCCAGCACCGGCCCCAGCCATGTCAGCGTGTTCTGAGACGTCCATATCCCTGTCACTGGGTTGAACTTCAACAGACGGGCTCCTTGGGAAGAACAGGTTCAAATAAATGATCGGTAATTCTTATGACAACATTGATCCAATAGATATGATAATTAAAGTAAAAATGTTTTACAGTTGACGCGGGGTAATGTTTATTCCTAATATTAGTTACTCTGAAAAACACGGATTTGTCTGTACATTCACTCTATGTCAATGAACTTGAGAAATGGTCACTGCTCATAATAAACTGTACCCGTGAAGATCCGGGGTAGAATAGGTCTTCAGCAATCCATGCTTGCCATAAAAGGCGACTTTGCTTGTTGTAAAAGGCGACTAACGGGATCGGGTGATCAGGCTCGCTGACTTGGTTGATTCATGTCATCGATCCCTATTGGGTGGATCGATGCGCATGACGTCAATCACTGGATTGTCTGGTCCAGACTCGATTATTTACAGACCGCCGTCATAAAGCTGGAATAGTGCTGAGTGCGGCGTTAAACAACCAACCAACATAATACATTGATCATTAGTACTACCCATCTCTATGTGACAACTTTAATCAAAATCGTAAGTTTGAAAATGGATCTCAATCTGACAAGGGCGCAAGGGTGGACAAGCTGCGTATGGCGCCGCAAATGATTGTGCAGAGTTGCGTCCCGTTGACGCGCCAGAAACCTGACTGAGGGTTCGAACAACAGCGTCGAACAAAATTCACTCTCTTGCTTTAAAAATATCAAGGTTGTTCTGAAAAGCAGCGAGGCTATTGATGATACCTTTCTTTCTGAACAAGTCTTTGATAAATGTATTAAAGTTTAAAAATTACTTTTGACAGATCCGCTTCGTGTGTGTCTGAAGTCTCCAACAAATGAAGGTACGGCCGACAATAACGGGGAGAATTTGGCCCCGTCGCTGATGCTGTTCTCGTCACAGCTGTTGACGCCACTATCGCTGCCGTCAGAGCTGCACCTCTCGTGTGTGTCGACATATGTGGGAATGAATGTACTCACAAGGGGAGGCAATTCAGGATCTAACTTCCGGCCTCCTACTCTCATACTTCTGCTGTGGTTAATCTCGGGGTACTCTCCCCTTTTACTAAAGATACAGCCGCACAAATCCTGAAATGTCTCTATGGGTACATCAGAATCGGGGATGCCATATTCAACAGGATTGATAGGTAAACCGAGTTCTAATCTGTCTGCCATTCTTTCACCCCTCTTGGCATCAGAGCAGTACTCGTCACACCCCTTGCCCTGTGAGGAGCCGAACGTGACAAGATGGCGTCTGTTGGTGGATTTCTTCTCGACGTCTTTCCGAGTTATCTCAATACAACAGCTAGCAGTGGGGTCAATGACCCCTAGACCTAGATCAACCATCAGAGAGTTGGCCGTTGTCATGATATCTGGGGTCAAGGTCAACGTACAGACCATAAATCCACCGGAAACGAGCTGCTGACAATACTTGCCGTACAGAAACATGGCGGTCTCTTCAAGCTTTGTCGCGTATCGCTTGTCTTCCTCTCGGTCCGAGAAACAAAACGCGAGTTTCAGGAGGTATATTGCTCTGACAAACTCAAAGAACTCCTGGCGACATTCCAGATGCCATCTGGACTTGTGGACAGCCAGACCAGTGGTCAGTTCAGTGATGACCTGTTCTATGTTGTAGAGATGGTCAGCGCTGCCTGGGTGCTGGGCCGTGTACATCAACAACGATTCCGCAGCCTGGTTCTGTTGAACATGGGACAACAACAGAGTGTACTAAGATGGAAACATCAAAATAATGACAATTCAACTTGCAGCAATTTTGTAGAGAGACAAATGGCATGATTATATCATTTTCATAATTTAATCAACTTTTGAGAGGACACTCTTCCATATTATTACCAAATAAGAAATAATCGTTTGTACTTTTTTTTTATGACAATCAGTATTCTTGAAAATGAACAAATCTGTAATTCTTAATAATGATCATACATGTATATTATATTTGTGATGTTAGTAAGCACGAGGAATACAATTTGAAACAAACGTGGGATCACATTTTATATGTTAGTATCATACCATATAAAGGATATAATGCTAGCTCCTTTCAGAACTATAGATGTTCTTATATCTATGCGTGGATCATCATTATCTACTAGATAAGTATGTACATACAATTTGAGTTGTATTTTAACGCGCTGGGACTGCAAACTGATCCGTGCCTAGACCCTAAAGATCGTTATTTTTTAGATCGGAGAACGTCAATATCACCGAATGTGTTGATTTGCCGTAATGCTCGGTTGTATAGTCTGCCACATATCATCACTGACAAAATCTACCTGTGTTCTAGCAGCAAAGAGTGGACATCTGGCCAGATCTGCAGCCTCTTTGCTCGCAACATGAGCCTGGAAGTAGCGATCGTCGAACTGAAAGCCCAGAATATCCTTCAGGTCTTGGTAGTCCCCATTGGTTATCTTACACAGACATTTAGATATCAGCTCCAAGGAAACAATGATGCCGTCTGTGTCCTTCTCTTGTGTAGATCCAAACGCCGTGATCGACTCAACCAGTGGGGTCACAGCATCCTTCCAGCAACCTGCAGGGAAAGATAGGAATGGCATTTCAAACTATCGCCTCTGGATATGCCAAGCTTGAATGACACCCGTGAAGGCCCTGGTTACAATAGGTCTTCAGCAACCCATGCCTGCCGTAAGAGGCGACTGACAATACTTGTCGTAAGAGGCAACTAACGGGATGGGGTTGTTAGGCTTGCTGACTTGGTTAATGCATGTCATCGATCCCAATTGCGGTGATCGATGTTCATGATCTCAAACACTGGATTGTCTGGTCCAGATTTGATTATTTACAGACCGCAGTCATATAGCTGGAATATTGCTGAGTTCGGTGTTAAACAACAAATAAACAAGCTGTAATGGAGTAATGCAATTGATGTGATTGGAGTTGCGTCCCTTAGGCGTGCCAGAATCCTATGAAGAAGGAATCTTATCCCAGGTTCACCCCGAATATGTTTCTAGGTTTGTCAGCACCACACCTGTGCTGGTGGGTTTCACCAAAGTGATAAACTACTGAGACTTCTGGTTTTCCTCCCGCATCAAGATGACAGACCGTGATATTACTGGAAAACTTTCAAAGCGGCATAAAATCAAACTAGGCTACTCACACATCTTGTGCAGTATTTGTCCCGTCATCTGCGAACACTGTGCTCGTACCTTCAACTCCTGGTCCTCTGATCGATACTGCCATATACTCTCTGAAGCAGCAACACATATAATGCTACCAACTCGCACAGGGTCATCGCTTCCGTTTCAAAGAACGGCGTCAATGGTTCTGACATAGTCAGTCATCGAGTGGTACTAACAGACCGGAAGACGTGGCCTAAATACATTACAGTCTCTTTCTGCATACATCAGCAGTACAAGATCATGATTGAAAGTATCTAAAAAAACCAAACAATTAATTGAGTAAACATTGTTTGACATGTTTTTCCAAAGACTTCAAGATTATATAGTTCCCCTCTCCGCTAACCTCCATGTTTGTCTTTCTCCAAGAGCCCAGTCAGCTCCCTAATGGCTCCATGAAGGTCACCTCTGTAGGTCATAACCTCTGACCTCCTCAAGACGAGCTGTGGTGGGAGCAGAAGGCGTGGACACAGCACGTGTAGCAGTTCTATAACATCCACTAGTAGCTCTTTGTCCTTGCGCTGCTCTGTCGGCTGGTCTAGGAGCAAGGTCAAGGCCGACGCCATATCGAATTTGTTACAACGGAGAGCGTATCCTACGCATTTCTGCGTTAGCATAGAAAATAAATTAATATTTAGATGGCTACTGGTGACTATGTCATCGAACATACATGCCCTTACTCACTTTCTTAGACTGAGTGAGTACACAACTTAGTAATAGTTCAGTATTAATAGCGACACCTAGAACTGGCTTAACACGTTGTAACAAACTTGAAAATCGAACTGAGATTGTGGGAGGAGTGGTGTGGTGGGAGGAGTGGTGAACATTACACAAGGCCCCCATAACGACCCGAGATTCCCTCAGGGAGTGAATGAGCTTTTAGCACTGTTCCAGCTATATCACGACGAGGGACACCGGAAATTGACTTCACACATTATACCCGTGACGAGCGAACGCTTTGACGTCCTCAGAGAGTAGCATACATTGTGTGTTGTATACAAAGTATATAGCAGTATTACATTTACACTAGCTGTAAGTGTTCTGGGTGTTTCTTATGCATTGGAATACAAATGGAGAGGACATCCTTTGTTGTTAGTGTTTACAGATCAATAGGGAACTTGTCAGTCGTTAATTCCGTGTCTTTAAACTGACCTTGAGTATCTCGCCAACCTTGAGACCACCTGAACTTGGAGGAATGATCTCCAAGTAATCATAGGCGACCTCTGGCGGCAAGCAGGCCCAGTCTCGCTTGAGGGCGTGTCCTAGGTACTGCCGTGTGGTCTGGTCCAGCAGATGGAAGAAGGCGTCCAGGCAGATGGAGGCGTTGTCGGTGTAGGTGTCTGCCGGGACGTTGTAGATGGCGGACAGGAGATCTGAAGCAGACGACAGAATGCATGTTGTTATTCACGAGGGTCGGTTGAACAGAAGAGTATATCAGATTCTCCTAAAACATTCGTACGATCTGTCTCAACGCTATTGCTTAAACGTGGAGGATTGTATTTGTTTATGATTTCAACATGGTTTGGAGAACATCGGATGTGTGTCTTATATTGACAGAACTGGAAAAATACATTCCATGATGTTAATCTTTTATTCAGCTGGAACATTCGAAAATATATCAAGCTGGGTCACAAGGCGGTTAGCACGTTACTGATCTAGACATTAATATATCACCTGCATCGGCGTCGGAGATTCCTAGAGATGAGCAGACTGAGTCTAGATGGTTTGCTTCTTTCCTCTGTTGTGCTGGAGAGGGTTTTCTGAAACAAAAATAAGATGCATTTTGATGTCGGGTAGTGGTCTGACTCATACAGAAAGAAAGTCAGGAAATCATTAAAAAAATAAGTCAAGAATGCAGAAACAATGTGACGGGCATTGGCATTCGTCCAGAGAAATTGACAGAACACGATGATTCTACTTAGAACCAAAGCCACCAATGACAATGTTTATTAAGCGCAGCTAGTCGAGCTTACTTTAATTCCGGTTCCACCCGGTCATAGTGCCGCATCCGTTGCAGAATGACTCCACCTCGACTGGGAACATCATCGCCGATTTTCAGGAAGCGGAACTTGCCTTGCCTATCCACATCCGGTTTAGCCTTGGCGGCGTCTTTTAGTGTCGCCCGCACTACATCTAACTGTCTGCTATGTCCTCCACCCATGTTAAAACCCTGAAGCAAATTAGAATGAATTTATCGTCGGTGTCACACGATACCATATTATGTGAGGAGTCCGCAGATCTTCCTGCCGAGAAGTACCGTATCAGAGTTAAAGATCTGATGGGATATTGCAGTCACACTCGGGGATTGCACAACTGAAAGGCTTGTATCAGGCCTGTCTGTTCTGTTTTCAGAATAAGCGCGTTTGTTTACAAGCAAGAGAAAAGTCCGGTCACATGATATGCACATTAGCCTGTGGTAGTGGTGTTATGCGTAGTCACCACTGCCCCGGAGTGTACCCACAACCACATGACAGCCATATCACAGTCATATCAGTCACATCTATACCAGTCATGACATAACACAAATAGATATAAACGTATTATTTGACAAGAAAAGACAAATGTATTTTCTTACTTCACGATCTTAATCTGAAAATGATGTTGTCACAAAGGCAGACTGAAAGTAGTTCCGGCATAAATGTTATGTCATTCAAGTGAGATTTTCTTGTCCCGAAAAATACTGACAAGTGTATTTCATCTCTAAATACATAATAGACATCCATATTGCAGTCATATCACATCACAGGCATAACCCATTTATATAACATCCAAATCATAGATTAAGCCACATGAGCCATATTACAGTCGCATCCTAGCTATATGCTCTATCACAGACATTCAGCCATATCACAATCATATCAAAGTCATAATTTAGCCATATTACATACTTTGTAGCAATGCCAAATCACGGACATTCTAGACAAATCATAATCATAGCCTAGTCATATCACAGCCATATCACACATCTGATTTAGTCATGTAAGTCATAGAAAAGACTACAGAGATTACTCCGCAAGACACCGTGTCGTAGGGCTGTCAGATTAACCTTACAACGAGTCGAAAGATAAATGGAATATGACAGGCAGGAGTGCAGCAATCTGTTTCTTACATCCTAAACTGACACCGTTTTAGCATCAAATCGATGCATATTTTATCTATTCTCATGACCTCAGTGGCGCATTAATTCAGAACGCAACAGTCATGAGTGACGTCATCAGGTTCACTGTTACTACTCATACCAAGCGTGATCCTACACAAAAAAAGGTTTCTGCCATATCTGTGGATTATAAAGGCGATGGTGATAACGCAAACTAGATAAGATCAAAGTACGCTCGACACAGACGTTGACACAGACTTTGGTGAATTCGACAGAAGTAGGGGTAACTTATCAATGAATTACAACCAGGAAAGTAGACCCGGAACTCGATCTCACACATATGTTTGATACCAGTTATCTCAGAGGAGCTTAGTGTTATTCCAACCATATAATATCATTCACTTTCTAGACCTAATACAACTATGTCATATGATATCAAAGATATCTTTGTCTGTTGTTTAACGCAGCATTCATCAATATTCAATCTGACGGCGGTCTATAAATAATCGAGTCTGGACCAGACGATACAGCGATTGATCAAGGGCATTCATCCACGCATTTGGGATACGATGACATGCAAAGCTAGCCCGACAACCCGATCCCTTAGTTGCCTCAAACGACAAGCAATTCTAATACTATTGACATATTCGAGGCACATCACAGTCATAGCCTAGATTTATTCCGACCATATCATTGTCATATTCTAGTGATATCCAAGCAAAAGTCAAGCCACATTCTACAGTAATATAACGCGCCCTGACCATGGACATCATCGGTGTTGCAAAACCGGTGTTAATTTATCAAATATATCCCGACCTACAGGTTGACTTGAAGAGACTTTGATTGTATGGGATTATCAGTTCATGGTCGCGCCTTAATGAGGCTAAATCTACTTTTGATCTTTTAAACCAGGGCGCCGTCCCCCAAAACGATCCTAGTCTGTCTCCCCAGACCCTAGAGAATAAATTAAGAAGTGAATCAAATAGAATGATTTGGTAAGTCTAGATTCCTTGCAATTATCTTATTAGTTTGGGGCTCCATTTGGGTTATATTTGATTGTTTGTACATATTTCTAGGACTAAATTATAGGACATGTATAAAGCGAAACTACCCCTAGGGCCAAGGGCCCCTTTTCACATATAATTTGTAGCGCTACGACTGCCGTTAGTATATATACAGCGGGACACCCGACCCGTGTTCTCATCGTCAGACCCGATCTAGTACAGATGTACCAATAGAGGTTGCGTCTGTCCTGTTTTATACATAACAGAAATAGTTTTTTTTCGTTTCAGTCCCATTCCGGATTTTACAACAATGTCATGTTTGTTTCTACAAAACAAAGTACATTGTCGGAATGTATGACATTTTATTGCATTAAATGACGATGCATGAAAGAGTCAGCGACTAAAGCAGACATGGCATTTGCCACACACGTGAATTCGTGTACCCAACGTGCGGAGGCGTTAAAATCCCAAACAAATCAGATTTCATAAGAAACTTGAGAGGCTATCGTCGTTGTCTTTTTACGAAACGTACGTGATGGTTTTCCCTTTTATTTCCTCCCAAAGATATAACGCGGTTATTATAATCTCCAAATCCGTTTACAGGACTTGATTGATGTAAACACCAGGTCTGGGCGGAGAAGCACGTAAAGACTGTTTGTCGAGGATGTGAACAGATAGGTCACTCGGCTGGACATCGGGAAGGTCAGTCAAACAACGTCGGGAAGCATGTCTGACCACACGCGATCTCGTCAACATACCAGTTGATTTCCCTATCACATGTTTAGTAGGATTTTTTTTATTATATATTTTATTATATCATCACTATATGGCGTCACCAATGACTTAATCAATCCGTCGTCATCATCATCATCATCATCATCATCATCAATCATTATTTTATAGTTCACATCGTAGTTCATTATTCATGTATTATAAGTTGTAGCAGGAACACTCGGGGATTTTATGGGTCCGCGTTAGGTTTTATTCCACGAGCCGGAGATAAGGCTTTATACAACGAATTTATCTTACCGGTATGTTTTAATATGACATTGTTAAAAAAAATAAAATAATTAAAGCTTGATAGACAACAGCTGTTCGATTGAGCTGTGGTGAACTTGTGTGAAGTCACGTGACTTTAACTGACTCGGAAAAAGCATGTGCCTTTTTGCTTCCAAGCGGGGTATGTTTCATCTGACATCCACGTCAGACATCCTCTTGAAGTGATGTTCTGTGGCAAACTTCTTCTTCGATGGCGAGGGTTACCGAGATAAGACCGTGTCTGCACACTATGCAATTCATCTACTGTTGGAGACGAGTTTCACGATCTTTTTAGGTGTGCAGCACTTCTCCAAAAACGACTTTACATCCCAAAGAATTGTTATATCGGGCCAAATATGTGTAAACTGCGTAAAATGTTATCACCTAATAATAAATCCACTTTGAAACATCTGTCCAGATTTATTAGACATTTGAACACAATATTACGTTAAAGTGTCTAAATTATTTATTAAGACAAGTTACCGTCTTGATCTGCATTGAATATATATAGACTCTGAAAAACCACCAACGGTTGTACAAGAGTATATATATATATTATTATCAAATATTATTTATTAAGACACTAAGACATATTACCGTCTTGATCTGCTTTGAATATATATATATTCAATGATATATGATTTTAGGGTCATATATATATATTCAATGCAGATCAAGACGGTAACATGTCTTACTGTCTTAATATATATATATATATATATATATATATATATATATATACAGTAAACTACGGTATATAACGAACTCAAAGGGACTACTAATTTTAGTTCGTTATAACCGTAGTTCGTTATAAGCATATATACAGCATAACTACAGCAAATAGTCGGGACCAAAAAGTAAGTTCGTTATATCCGTCAGTTCGTTGTAAGGTGTTCGTTATAACCGTAGTTTACTGTATATATATACTCTTGTACCAGCGTTGGTGGTTTTTAAAGGACTAAACTGAACTCGAACTGGAACAGTCCGCAACGTTGTAACGAAGCTATCAAGTTACCTCCATGTGTAAGGCTGGTTATGTGAGGCCGGACACCTGGTAAATGTACCCGGGCCATAGGTTATACCAAGAAGTAGCTAATTTAGGCCTTGTAAACTTGGTTACTTATAGTTCTCGTTAGGTGACGCCTCCACTTCCTGGATCAAACCATACGTTGTTGGTGATAAGAGCTTTGTGGTCGAATTAAAGGGGGTCTACGCTCCTTTGTCCTGTGCCCTTATTAGTCTTGGTGGAGACCTCATAGTCATAGTGCCGTGCGTGACTTTGTATCATTGCTTCTATGTAAGTTGAGTAATCACTAACTTATATTGACCTTCATTATGAAATCTGAGTAAACGTGAGTGAATGAGTGAGTTGGGTTTAACACCGCTTTTAACAGTATTCCAGTTATATCACGGCATGTCAGCTTAATGTGTGAGTTGAGTGAGTGAGTATGGTTTTACGCCGCTTTTAGCAATATTCCAGCAATATCACGGCGGGGGGACACCAGAAATGGGCTTCACACATTGTGCCCATATCGGGAATCGAACCTGGGTCTTCGACGTGACGAGCGAACGCTTTAACCACTGGGCTACCCGACCGCCCTGCTTAACGTGTGAGGAAAGCCGGAATCGATGCAGGTCTCAGAAGTTTACCTGAGTAAAGGATACACAGGTATGTTTGACGGACCTGAATCAATCCTACCAGGCCTGCTGACTGTCCTCCCGGATCTAGTGTCCTATTCAACATGCTTCTGGCATATCAGACATGCTTCCAACGAACGTAATATATAGAGGAGGAGAAGAAGGGGTGGTGGGGTGGGGGTTGCGCCCAAACGTTTAATTAATGTCTGCAAATTTGATACAACCTTAAATAGGCCCCTAAAACTACAAGTACTCATATGGATATGAACCTCGTCACATGTGATCAAGACGAAATATCACATAGAAATGTCCCTTGTATCGTCGTCTGGCTATACTGAGTAATGGTTTTATTAATTACGATCTTAATGATAACATGCCTATATAGTACGACCTTAGTCTAAAAGCATTTTAACTTTAAACCATACGAAATACACGCATCATATATTTTATAAATATGACAGAAATGATATGCCATGATAATGTTGATGTAGAGGTGTCATTAATCTATATGTAATACGTGAAAACATGAAGAAGGATTAGTAAATACAATGGTTATGATATGGTAATTCGAACATGGTGATGATAATGTTATTACTGATAAGTACCATATGAGTATACAAACAACGCCATAATGTCAAGGCTGTATAGTACTTGGAACAATTTTCAAATGGTGAGTCATACAATGATTCATATAGTGTCTCAACCAGTATATCTGAAGCTCCTATGTTAGAACAATAATAGTATTAGGTCACAGTACCTATATCAACAGCGTAAATATCTCCCCATTCAGTGACTAGAGCGTCAATCCAGGTAAGGTGAATCCTTTGACGAGAGCGCGAATCTGATCAACAGGTAAGTCGTTTTGCTGTCGGTTGTATGCGGAAGAGTTGAGAATCTGCTCAGCAATAATCTCGAGTCCAGTCTTAACCGGAGTGTATTTTTAAGTACTCAAGTACGTGTAACGATGGGGTTGTGCTATGTGTATTTCGGAATGAATAAGCTTTGATCTTACGAGGAATGCTACTCCATGTCACCAGGTGTTTCACATGGCGTGTGAACAGTATAGGTAGGACTCACTGACATGTGCTGTGACTGTTTATTGTTGTGATTGATAGTAGCACTCACAGAACTGAAAGTTGAGTTGGTTGTGATAGTATCACAGACCTGGACCGTTGTGTTAGTTGTGACAGTAGCACTCACATAACTGGACCGTTGTGTTAGTTGTGACAGTAGCACTCACAGAACTGGACCGTTGTGTTGGTTGTGACAGTAGCACTCACAGAACTGGACCGTTGTGTTAGTTGTGATAGTAGCACTCACAGAACTGGACTGTTGTGTTAGTTGTGATAGTAGCACTCACAGACCTGGACAGTTGTGTTAGTTGTGATAGCAGCACTCACAGACCTGAAAGTTGTGTTAGTTGTGACAGTAGCACTCACAGAACTGGGCTGTTGTGTTAGTTGTGATAGCAGCACTCACAGACCTGAAAGTTGTGTTAGTTGTGATAGCAGCACTCACAGACCTGGACTGTTGTGTTAGTTGTGATAGTAGCACTTACAGAACTGAAAGTTGAGTTAGTTGTGATAGTAGCACTCACAGACCTGGACCGTTGTGTTAGTTGTGATAGTAGCACTCACAGAACTGGACTGTTGTGTTAGTTGTGATAGTAGCACTCACAGAACTGAAAGTTGAGTTACTTGTGATAGTAGCACTCACAGACCTGGACCGTTGTGTTAGTTGTGATAGCAGCACTCACAGACCTGGACCGTTGTGTTAGTTGTTATAGTAGCACTCACAGAACTGGACTGTTGTGTTAGTTGTGATAGTAGCACTCACAGAACTGAAAGTTGAGTTAGTTGTGATGGTTGCACTCACAGACCTGGACTGTTGTGTTAGTTGTGATAGCAGCACTCACAGAACTGGACCGTTGTGTTAGTTGTGATAGTAGCACTCACAGAACTGAAAGTTGAGTTAGTTGTGATAGTAGCACTCACAGAACTGGACCGTTGTGTTAGTTGTGATAGTAGCACTCACAGAACTGAACTGTTGTGTTAGTTGTGATAGTAGCACTCACAGAACTGAACTGTTGTGTTAGTTGTGATAGCAGCACTCACAGAACTGGACCGTTGTGTTAGTTGTGATAGTAGCACTCACAGAACTGAAAGTTGTGTTAGTTGTGATAGTAGCACTCACAGAACTGGACTGTTGTGTTAGTTGTGATAGTAGCACTCACAGAACTGAAAGTTGAGTTAGTTGTGATAGTAGCACTCACAGACCTGGACCATTGGGTTAGTTGTGATAGCAGCACTCACAGAACTGAAAGTTGAGTTAGTTGTGATAGTAGCACTCACAGACCTGGATTGTTGTGTTAGTTGTGACAGTAGCACTCACAGACCTGGACCGTTGTGTTAGTTGTGATAGTAGCACTCACAGAACTGGACCATTGAGTTAGTTGTGATAGCAGCACTCACAGACCTGGACTGTTGTGTTAGTTGTGATAGTAGCACTCACAGAACTGGACTGTTGTGTTAGTTGTGATAGTAGCACTCACAGACCTGGACCGTTGTGTTAGCTGTGATAGTAGCACTCACAGACCTGGACTGTTGTGTTAGTTGTGATAGTAGCACTCACAGACCTGGACCGTTGTGTTAGTTGTGATAGTAGCACTCACAAAACTGGACTGTTGTGTTAGTTGTGATAGTAGCACTCACAGAACTGAAAGTTGAGTTAGTTGTGATAGTAGCACTCACAAAACTGGACTGTTGTGTTAGTTGTGATAGTAGCACTCACAGAACTGAAAGTTGAGTTAGTTGTGATAGTAGCACTCACAGACCTGGACTGTTGTGTTAGTTGTGATAGTAGCACTCACAGACCTGGACTGTTGTGTTAGTTGTGATAGTAGCACTCACAGAACTGGACTGTTGTGTTAGTTGTGATAGTAGCACTCACAGACCTGGACCGTTGTGTTAGTTGTGATAGTAGCACTCACAGACCTGGACTGTTGTGTTAGTTGTGATAGCAGCACTCACAGACCTGGACCGTTGTGTTAGTTGTGACAGTAGCACTCACAGAACTGAAAGTTGAGTTAGTTGTGATAGCAGCACTCACAGAACTGGACCGTTGTGTTAGTTGTGATAGCAGCACTCACATAACTTGAGCGTTGTACAAAGCGATCTTAGCGCTTAAGTGATCGTAGCTCCCATATCTTAACATAGACAGTCGCAGCGCTAAGGTTGTTTTGTGAAACGGCACCCTGGACCGTTGTGTTAGTTGTTATAGTAAAAACCTTAACAATGACAGTTGGGGTAGCTGTGATAGTAACAGTATTAGCAATCACAGTTGGGGTAGCTGTGGTACTAACATTAGCAGTTGGGTAAGCTGTCATCATAACAATATTAGCGGCCAGGGTAGTTGTCATTGAAACAACATTAGCAGTTGGGGTGGCCGTGATAGTAACAATATTAGCAACTACAGTTGAGGTAGCTGTGGTAGTAACATTAGCAGTTGGGTAAGCTGTGGTAGTAACATAATTAGTGACAGCTTTGATAACGGAACATAAATAATCAAACCGTTTTAACTTTCCTTTAACCTTTATTTTGAACAAATATAACATCAACACATGTGTAATTAAACTTAATGACATCGTACATATATTCTAAATATTTAGAAAAACTGAATGCGCAAAGCAGACACGTTTCTCCGCGGTTATAATTCTCTTCTCAGTTGGCAGTACTCGGTTGGAAATTCGTGTATATTTTTAAAACTAAAACAATAATCTAATGTTGAATTCCTTTTCCTCCAATAAACAACCATGTACAATGCACCGGTCTATTCACATACCTTTACAGCAGTTCATTCGCATGTCATATCCCATTTATCATCCCATCCGGGTTTACTGACCTTTGAATTCCTTTTCAACAAATTCTGTGAAGAATATCATAAGCCACGCCCCGAATGCAAATATCTGCAACCATGGGGGTCGTGGGCCGGATGGATATGCTCGTCTGGGGCTGATACGGCAAACTGTTGATGTTGCGTGTTTACCTTCACACTAGGAAGTTGGCCAAGACTTCAGACAATTTAACCATGTTTGTTACATCAGTGGTGAGTTGCTTCAGGGAGACGTGTTCCCTTTTTCTATTCCCTATTTGTACATATACACATGAGACTACTGGGTAGTGTTTGGGGGTGATTTATTGTAGTGTTGTACAAACACTAGTATGTTTATCCTGTCCGGTATTCGGCGGATTAAGAAGTAAGTAGTTACCTGTTGATATTCATTGTTTGATTGGCTTTTATACGTTTTTTTAAACAATTCTTTTTGATCGGCATTTTCATTTATATATATATTACTTTCTTTGTATCAGTATTTCATGTCATGTACCAGTCCGTTCGGCATTCCCTATCGGAGTATGAATGGCTGAATGTTTGATATACTCGAGGTAGTATTGGTGGTTGAGTATATTCGAGGTAGTGTATGGTTGATTGTTGAGTATACTTCAGGCAGTGACTGGCTCAAGGTTGGGAATACTCAAGAGGATGAGTGGTTGATTGTTCATTATACTCGAAGTGGTGAATGGTTGATTGTCAGTATAGTCAATGAATGGTTGATTGTTGAGTATACTTCAGGCAGTGACTGGCTAAAGGTTGGGAATACTCAAGAGGATGAGTGGTTGATTGTTCATTATACTCGAAATGATGAATGGTTGATTGTCAGTATAGTCAATGAATGGTTGATGATTGAGTATACTCGCTGTGTAGTGAATGGCTGATAGTTCAGCGAACTCGAGGGATGAATGGTTGACTGGCTAAGAATACTCTAGGAGTGAATGGATTATGGTTCATAAACTCCAGGGGGTGAATGGTTGATTGGTTCAGTATACTCGGGTGTTGGTTGGGTAGGTTGAATGATTGATTGTTCAGTATACTCGTTGGGTGAATGCATGGTTGATTGGATTTGTAGATTTTGGGGTAAATAGTTAATGGTTCTGTATTCACTAGGGATGAATAGTTGGTGGTTCAACAAGAACTAGAAAAGAATGTATCCCTCCTACGAAAACCTAATCATACCACTTTTGTGCCATAATATTTTTTTTCAAATCGAAATTTCTAGTTATTTCAATTATTTTCTCGTTACTTCGACTTTTATCTCGTTACTTTCAATTATTTTCCTGTCACTTCGATTATTTTCTCGTTATTTCAATTATTTACTCGACATTTCGAGGTTTTTTTGCGTTACTTCGATTATTTTCACATTCATTTCAAGTTCACCTCTGTAAAACGAGAACACTTTCGAGAAAACAATTGAAATAACGAAAAAATACACTTGAAATAACGAGAAAATAATCGAAATAACAGGAAAAAATCAAAGCAACGAGAACAAAATCGACATTTTCAGAAAATAATTGAAATAACGAGAAATTTCGATTTAAATAAAATAAGATTGTGGTACTAAAGTGGCACCATTAGGCTTTCGTACCCTTCTGTCACATTTGTGGTGTTTCTGGGGTGAACACCACCACCCAGTAATGTAAGAAGTCAATGCAAGACTAGCACCCATTACTCATAGATAAATAGCGTTGGTAATAGATATATGCATCCTGTTTGTTCCAGAAATCCGGGTTCTGTGGTGTTTCCGGGAAAGGAGCTATACATAACTAGGGTGACCCTGACCTTCGCACTTCCTGGATCATGGATCGCCAAGCAGAACTCGTACGTCAACAATGTCCGTCTAGTGACTGCACGCAGTTATAGCATTCTTTTGAATTGTATAACCAGGAGGTATAGTGTGACCTAATAGTTCTTACCCCCGCACAGTACAGTTGCGGATCCAGAGGGTGTTGATGGGGTGTCTCCTGTATTGACCACCCACTTTATAGACTTCTACATTAATATATGGACCCCCATTAACCTCAAATCCACAAAATACCTTCGTTATAAGTGTAGGAGAAACCATGTCTTCGAGGGATTACTAGAGATTGTAAACCCTCACATGAGGGAACGTCCCGAGGGGGCCTACTTCGGACTTATAAACCGACTCATCGCACAGACAACGCTTTTAATTGAATAACTGTAATAAAAACTCTCAAATGTATAACCTGTATCGGAGATGAAATATCGCCTGCAGTCGTGAACCCGGTTCAATGAAACCGGTGACCTCAGCACGTGGGTTTCGCAACTGTGCGAAATCTACACGTGCCTCTCGCAATGGCACAAAATCTGCACGTGCGTCTCGTAGGCTGTTCGTAGTTTTTGTTCTATCAAGGGTTTACAATGATTGTAAGCCCCCCTGCGAGGTGTTACAATCGTAGTAATACCTCCTGCGAGGTGTTTCCACAATTTCAAAAACTGCATATCGAGTTACACAAACAGCCAGTAGGTTTATAATTGTCTGTTTGTTGAGGGCACATGTGAAGATCCGGGAAGAGAATAGGTCTTCAGCAACCCATGTTTGCCGTAAGGGGCGACTATGTTTGTCGTAAGAGGCGACTAACTGCATGGGGTGGTACGGCTCGCTGACTTGGTTGATGCATGTCCTTGTTTCCCAATTGCGTAGATCGATGCTCATGATGTCAATCACTCGATTATTTACAGGCCGCCGGCATATAGCTGGAATATTGCTTAGTGCAGGCTTTAACAACAAACAAACCAACCAACTGTTTCTTAGGTCGTTTTCTGTCAAAATCATTTTGTGTTAATGTCATTCCGTGTATGTAGCATATTACTTTGAGCCTTAACGGACGGTATTTGAATTGAAACTGGTTAATGACAAAGCTCTTATTTCGGGGTCTTTAAAATGCGATCGCGAAATCCACAGAATGTTTGGGAAAATTTTATTTATCTTACAGAGAAACCTAATAAAAGAGACTAATATATCAAAACAAGAGGTCTTGGGGGATCAAATTTGCATAATTTAAGAAATAAGCAAACTTTTTAGATGACATGAAAATCTTACCTGAACTGTTGTCATCACTGGATTTCTGTAGTCCAGTCATATAAAAAGAGCAAATCAGTGATGACACCAGGTGTTCGCGAAAGGGGAAAGCAGTTGTTTCGCCCCCGTTTCCTTGACACTCACCCGTACCTATGTTTACACTTGTTCGTAGTTATTTCCACACGTAGTCCATCCAAGATTGTTATTCCCTACCGGTAACACCCGCAAGTTATCCGTAATTTATACCAGGGTATGGTTAGTGCCCTTTTGGGACCACAGGATCTACATAAGTTTAAAAATTAGTTTCAAAGTTATCAGATAAGTCAATATGAATGATAATTAGGCCCGAATATGTATAGGTAAGATTAAAGTGTCGAAAAGGCTTTTATAGTCTTTCTTACAATTTGAAGAAGAACAGTTCTTTTAGCCAAGCTCAATCTCATTGAGCCAAGCTGATTGTCTTTGGAAAGACGATAATGACAATGGAGTAAAATATATCTTGGGTCAGGGATTTGCTCACAGTTAGATTCCCCCTGACGTATTTTTCTCTTTTTTTAACCATACTAATGTACTTTACATGTCAGAAGTTTAAAACGTAAAAGTGAAAGAGAGAGGCTAGTTGTCAGCCACTGGATCCCCGTTCGCTAACGTTAAACAAAAAATAAAACTTTTCCAGGCGTTTTATATTTTTCGAATTACGGACCCGCCGACTCTAATTTTTTAGAAAATGTAAAAACAAAATCAGATTTCCGTTTTTTCCCCCGCCGATAGCCACGTAGTCAGTTATTTTATTTGTTATCATCACCTTTTAATAAAAGAAACATGAATTTACCGTTGTAAACTAGTAAAGAGATACATAATCGATCTTTGTTGATCTCGAAGCCGAACATGAACAGCCTCCCTTGACAATTGTCCGTGTTGTAAGTGGTAGAGTTTTTATTGTTACAAGGGGCTTTATCGTCACAAATGGCAGTCTTTTGAACACAGAATATGTTCATAAAGTATGCCAGAGGCATTCTGCATAAAAAAAATGCATCTGGCTTTTTTCCCCTCCTCCAACCCTGGACTTAAGGCTGAAAAATCCGTAATCATAAAAATAAAAAAAAGCCTGGCCTTAAAGCCTGATATCTTGTCTATCCACAGAGTGCAACAATGAAAGACACGTGTGCAGCGACTATAGAAACACCCAGTCGTCTGCTTATCTTCTACCAACCAACCCTCAGCACCAGTATCTCCGCTTATCTCCCTTCTTACGTCATCAGACGACTTGTTGGAGAGAAGGTGACAATAGGTCGAAGCTCGAGTGCAGACGTTAGGTTGAATGACGAGCGTATGTCAAGAATGTACGCTGAGATATGGAACGATGGTAGAGATCCGTTTGTCTTCAAAATCCGCAATATCAGCGAGAGGAAGATGGTGATAGTCGACAGCAAAGTACTGAATAAAGATGACCAAGCCTCTTTCAAAGACAACTGCACCCTTAAACTTGATTTTGTAGAACTTCTTCTAAAAGTGTGCCCTGGTGACGCTATTGCGGCGACCTACGAAGTCAGCGTTATCAAGAACGCTGTCGTCGGCAGGGGCCCTCCTTGTGACCTCGGGTCTTCCCACGGAGACACCTTCCGATCAACCTCCCTCCTGCGTTGTCTCATGCCCCACACAGACACCGAGGGGTGTCCTGCGTCTGGGAAGGATTATACAAGTTCACGCCAATCCCTTCCCCCCGAACCTCTTAGTAAGTGTTCAAGAAATGACCTTGACTCTGGTTGTGTCTTTGATACAAGTGGAAAGTACCGCCCAAACATTCCAGCCAATCAACATCCAGCATCCACACCACGGTGCCACACCTGCCTAAGAGCGGGTCCTGATAGAAGGCGATCATCTCCTTGCGAAAATAGTGACGTCATCAACGATGGAACAACAGACGACAATAATGCGTTTTGATATCTGTGTGATGCTGTCAATGCGATGTAGGCTATATCATTATGTAAAGTCAAATGGTCATACTCAATAGGTAATCTCGGATTGTATCAAGCGTCCAAGAGTGAGTGAGTGAGTGAGTGAGTGAGTGAGAGGGGTTTTACGCCGCTTTTAGCAATATTCCAGCAATATAACGGCGGGGGACACCAGAAATGGGCTTCACACATTGTACCAATGTCGGGAATCGAACCCGGGTCTTCGGCGTGACGAGCGAACGCTTTAACCACTTGGCTACCCGACCGCCCACTAAGCGTCCAAGAGACGACATCCTGGATGACTTCTAATGTGAACAGGATTGTTTCCCTCCCCGCTGGTATTAATACCGTAGCCAGATCATACCATGATGGACCTCAGCTTGTGATCTCACAGAACACTGGATAAAGTCTCAACGATTTCATAATTTTAGTAAATTGTTATTTGTGAAACATGTATGCATTATCGAGTAATTGACAAATAAATTGGCTCAATTTCCAAACACAAATTGTTCCGATTTATTTACGTTTATTAAACTTGCATTAGTGCACCCTTCGGGGACACGACTGGCCCAGTCGTCTAAGGCACCGCATATCGCTGTGCAGAGCTGCGTCACTTGGGTACGCCAGTAACGTCTGAGACCTGCATCACTTCGGTCTTTCCTCCCACATTAAGCTGACACGCCGTGATATAGTCTGTTCAAAGACTAGATGAAGCCATGTAAGGCAGCCCAAGATTCGTCACCAAGTCGGCTTTTCTTTTCTTTTCTTATACTGGAATACTTCATTAGCACTTCATTAGCAGCGAGCTTTTGATGTCTTAAGCCAAAAGATGTAAATGTCTGGTCCGCGAACCAAAGAAAACACAATTCGAGCTGTCACAACTAAGAACAACGACGTCAAACAGAACTTTCTAATCTTCCATACTGGTTGTCAAGCCTCACACTAAACTCAGAGAAGACACCAATGCCGATCAGGGGCGGTCGGGTAGCCTAGTGTTTTAAGCGTTCGGTCGTCACGCCGAAAACCCGGATTCGATTACCGACATGGGTACAATGTGTAAAGCCCATTTCTGGTGTCCCCCACCGTGATATTGCTGGAATATTGCTAAAAGCGGCGTAAAACCAAACTCACTCACTCACTCACTCAAAGCCGACCATCGTCTTTAGAGATTGCGTTGCTTGACAAGGGTTTGTCAGATGCTCTCCTGCCCATATACAAATGTATAAGTATACACAGTTACTAGGTATAATATGGTAGTCGCAAGAAAACCGTTTGTTCTCCAAGGCTGGGTTTGTGAATACATTAAACTGGCTTTTTTCCGCTGTGGACAAACATGTGTTTACCTTTGGTGAGTTTTGACGACGTTTTTGAGGACTGTCACAATGAAATACATTGTACCGAAAACTCGATATTTCTTATTAGTGAAGCCTAACTTGCATGTCCTCTATTTAACCACCGCATAACTAAATCAAATTTCTAACATGAAATATTGTATTATGAATAAAAAATATGTAGTAAAATACATGTAATAACAAACTGTCTGTCATCATTGTCATTATCATGTCCTAGGATTAGCCTAAGGTTTGTTACGATTGGTATGTTGGAGAAGTCCCAAACACAAGAGACGCCTTACTGTCCAGCGTGTTACTTCAGCCTATATGGAGATATCTTGGACGATGATCATGATACCAAGCACCTGATTGTATGATTCAGTTATATACAGGTCGCCGTGACATACCTGGCATATAGCTGACTATGGCGTAAAACAACACACAAACAAATAAACACTAAGTTACCCGAACACATTGACATGCTGCATAGTATTGCTCCATTGACTGGTGGTTCGTTGAACATGATGGATGTCCTAAACATAATCAGATTTGACAAAATTAATTTTGGCTTTTCCTTTCAGAGAAATAATGATGTTTGACATTGAAAAACATGCTGAACAGTAGCCGATAAAAAATTCTCCCTCAACCAAAAATCCCAAACTACTGCTACTAATTCTGTACAATACATGCATGTCAACGTGACCTTCCAACTGAAAGTGTCAATCAATTGTTCGAAACAGAAAGTAGCTTTGAGGACGTAACAACAGACCACCATTCCCCGGCTGAGTTAGTTTGGGCGGGGAATTTACCCTATAACCACATAAAATTTCAGGTAGGACCTTAATACAATATGAATATTTATATATATATATTGATTATATGTTGTATATACGTTAGTATTAAGTCGGTATTGCACTCGTCATAAAGAAACCAATAACTGACATGAGGTAAATCGATGCTGTAATTCTATTACTGAAAAGGGCAAGCAGTGTCGCTTTGTATGACAACTGTAAGCCACTTATATAAAACATAATAACCAACATTCACACTTCGTTTCTAAATGAAATGCTATTTTCCATCAATTACAGTGATGCGTTCCAGGAAATCACGTTAGATTTCCAAGAAAACGCTCGCTGTCACAAGCCGAGGTAAGCTATCATGAGATGCGTCTTATTCTCAGACAAGTCAATACATCTGAAGACTTTAAGTCGGGAGAATACAATGTATTGGTCTTATGATGTAAGGTTACATTCCTACTTCTCGCGATGATAGATATTTGTGTGCAGGTGGTTATGTGTGTAGCGTAAACAAGGGAAGTCAGGAGAATGGATGAAAACCACATGATCCAGTACATAATGCCACGTCACGACAACCTTGCAGGCAATACCACCTCGCTTCGTTGAAGATTGGGTTGAGGTAAAAACATCAGTCAACTTGGAACCACCCGATGGAAACCGCACAAACTACAGCCTGGGGATGACACGGGAGATCGAAGACGATGATTGGCAAGATTCATCTTCAAAATGATCCAATCCCTGCCTGATGAACAGTAGATAATTCAACACAGGCAAGCTGATCCCACAGGACCTACAGAAGAACCTCAGCGGGATCTCAAAGGGAGATTGACCAATGTTTCTGTACTGTGTTCAAAAACAAAAGTTTGGGTAGAATTTCGAATGCGAATAAGGATTAATATCTTTAGGTATTGTACATTTATGTTTAGCACTATTACCAGCTGTTGGTTTTCTTGTTGTATCGCCAATCCCGGTAACATGACAGAACATTATGGTTAAATCGTCATTTACATATTTCATTTTTCTACCACTTCGCTTTTAACATGACCCTAGTGTTTGTAATCACACTGGCTTCCTATTGTCTGAGATCACCAGACCTTGAACACACGCCCCGTGCACTTTGTGTAAACACCCCGCAGAACCGTGCTTACTCATAGCCAAAAAAGTCTAGTCGAGGCTTTGAAAAGTTAACAAAAGCTAAGTTCGTGCATGGCTGCTTGCTATTACAGGGTTATCAATGTTGGGGTTGTTGCCGGGGTGTGCCGTGATGCAGAATGACGTAACCATGTCGTTGTTAATGCACGCATATGCTATACACAATACCAGTCCAAAACCTTTTTAATACTTTGAAACATTAACATGTTCAAACTTATGAAGATACATTTAAACGTTATAACACAAACACATAAATTAGTCTTGTCAATATATGTATAAACTTTGAAGGTTCGAACATATCACTGTGAACAGCACCGAGTTCCCTTTGTTCATAACTAGCAGAGTGACACCATGCCGCTTGAAGTGGATTTATGGGGTCACTTATGCATGTTGCATAAGCACGGTCACCTCAGAAGAAAATACATGCACATGTATATAACTGGAAAAATACAAAACATCCTACACTTAAAACAGTAATAGGTTATTTTACTAAACCGACCGACCAAAAAAACTCTATGCCAAAATAACTTAATTTATATAAAATCAAACCTATTTGGGGTACATAAAGCCGTAAATCACGAGATAGTAAAAGCGTAGCCGATGGTCAAAAGTATTCAAATAAGAGTATATTTCTCAATCAGCATGTTGTTAGTCTTTGAAAATCCAACATGAATTTAAAAAGCTTTTAAGACTGGCACAAGTGAAAATATCACGTTAGAGCGATCAAAAGTGCGCTGTTCATGTTGAAAAGAAAAATATTTATCGCATGCATTTTCACTAGGCTATCGCGTGGGGATTCCCATGCAGACAAGAAGGCCAGGAACGTCATGCTTACCGTACGAGGCGACTACAATACGAATATCGGGTGGATCGTTGGTCTTGCCATCAGCTATTGGTGTGCCTTGCCCAGACTCGATAACTCACCGGCCACCATCAATAAGCTTGAATAGAGCTTCAAAACGCCATCGCCAGAGAATAATCAGTTTCTCGTATCTGCGAAAACAGACTTCAATGGCGTAATACGCAAAATAGTGATGGACATTTTATGAACTCATCAATGCAAAGCAGTGTTGACACCAGGTGTTCCCGAAAAGGGTAACCATGTCCCGCTCGACTGGTAGTACCCGCCACCCAAACAACTTTTAAAAAATGTAAATACCCGTGGGAAAGCAGGTGTGAAAACGTCCTGCAAAGGTCATAGTAAAGGTGTCTTCCAAATATGCCTACAGTCCCATTCTGCCGAAGTAAAATCATGAAATGATACGGCCTGATGCTCAGAAAGTGATGCATGAGTGATCATGACTGTTTCACCTTGAATAGTGTGAGTGAGTTGGGTTTAACGCCGCTTTTAACAGTATTCCAGTTAAATCACGGCGTGTCAGCTTAATGTGGGAGGAACGTCCGAAGTGATGCAGGTCTCAGACGTTTACCACTTCGGTGAAACCCACGAGCACGGGTATGGTGCTGACAAATCTAGAAACATAATCGGGGTTTCTGGGGTGCCCAAGGGACGCAACTCTGCACAGCGAATCGCGGCGCATTAGACGACTGGGCCACCCGTGCCCATCTGTTGACCCTCAGGCAGACTTGTGTTGTAGATTTCACACCTTATTCCCAGAGCGCTAACATCTGCTTGCGACATTTTGTAAATTACTCTCGATGTCTACCATACAATTCCTGCAATCAACAAGGCCATGGTAGTCAAAAACTAGATTTCAAAACTTTGTTGTAAGCAAAATGTGTCTTTCCTTGAAATTTGAAATGTACACGCTCTAAAGTATCCAAGTCATGGAGAAATGTATAGACGCCATAAGAGGTGATGATGTCTTGCTTGATTGGAAAATGGAAATCATTTCTTGTCGCACAGCTTGGCACAGGCCTCGTCCTGTTTGCATTTCTAGTCATATCAAGGTTGCGTCAGTTGGTGGTGTACCCATGGGGATACCTTCTACTTGTCTAAATATTCTCTGTCCAAAGTTAGACATAATATTGCCAATCGGTAAGTACAGCAACTCACATATTTGGTTATCTGTCTATTTCTGAGTAGAGTTACTTTCAGTCTTGTAATTTAATGTCCAAAACCCTTTCGCGAAATCAAAATCCCTCTTGAACAATTTATCAGTTTACTTTATTGCTGTCAGAATTATTGTTATTACCTTTGACAAGGATTCGTTGGTACATTTGCTGGACCCTGCAATATCTCTCCCTTTATATGGATTCTGAGGAAGCTTATTAATCCCGCGTAAAGTTGGAATGAATTTATGTTGCAGAAATTCCACGAGTACTTAGAAATTAATTATTCATGATTGTTATATATTTCCCCTTTTTTCAGATTTGTCTTGCCTTTTCATGTGTTTGTGACGAGTGTCACCAGTGAAGCAGGATACGCTCACTTACGAGAACATTTGTTATCACTATGCTTATGGTATAGTCGGAGTCGTTCGTACAATGATATCTGGGGGCGGTCGGGTAGCCTAGTAGTTAAAGCGTTCGCTCGTCACGCCGAAGACCCGGGTTCGAATCCCTACATGGGTACAATGTGTGAAGCCCATTTCTGGTGTCCCCCGCCGTGATGTTGCTGGAATATTGCGAAAAGCGGCGTAAAACCATACTCACTCACTCACTCACTTACAACATACTGAGATTATTTCAAATTGTCAAACTATCAGCGCTAAACTAAAAACACAAACTGCAGAGTTGTACCTTCAGTGCTATAGGATGATGACGAGTATTGGTTTGGTACGGTGGCCCATAAGAGACATGGAGTCTGTTTTTTCCATATTTAATAAATCATGTGTAAAGAAGATATTGAATCGCTGAAAAGTGAAACATTTGACATTTCCATTTTAGCTTTTGACATTTTCACTTCACATTTCAGCGACTCAATAGCTACTTGAAAGTACATGTTTTAGGTTGTTTTTATACATGATTTATCACATATTTGTATGACAAATTGTCTTAATTTGCAAAAGGTTACGATAAAAGTAAGTGAAACATCAAAATATTGAAAAACAGACTCCATGTCCCTTATGAGCCACCGTAGTTTGGTATAGTTTATTTAGTTTGAGTGATTCTCACCCCTTAATATTCACGTTTCACATCTTAAACTTAATTTTCGTAATGGAGAAATCTTAAGAAGCAACATATTCGAGAGATGTCTCCAGCTTTAACAATGTTATGGTTGATGTATAATTTCGCTAAAACTTTGAATAATGACCTGGGCCCCCTTGCACAAAGCGATCTTAGTGCTAAGATCATCTTAACTCCCATACTTTAACATAGGCTTACAATAGTCTTAGAACTAAGATCGTTTTGTGCAAGTGGGCCCTGGAGTTATTTATTTGTTTGTAGTTTGGAGAACATTTTGTGTACTCCTTTCTTTATTACGGTTGTAAGAGAGTGTGGCGCGTGTCATTCTCCAGTAATTTCGACACATTGAAATGAAGATTTACCTAATGCAATGTTTAAATAGTATATCAACAAAGACATGTCAAGATAGAAAGTCAAACAAACCGATCATTATTAATAAAGCCAGACTGACCCGGAAATAGTGTCGATTACTCGATAAAATATTATAACTTTAATCGATAATTTGATAGTAGATGATACATTCTGCAACGTAGATTATTATATCAGGTTCGTAGATGCAAGTATCTTCTACGTAGATGTGAGTGGTATCATCTACGTAGATAATAGTATCACCTATGTAAACGTAAGTATTATCTACTTAGACGAGACTCATTTTTAGACTTTCGCACTTATATGCTCCACAGAGCCCCTTTACTAGCGTTACATCACATTGCTGGTTTCAACAACCCTTTGTTACTAAATATCCTGAACAGCAAAAGAAACGTCACCATGGATAGATATATGAGAAACCTTATTTGTCCAAACACTGTAAACATACTTTGAGACATATTAAAAAGATGAAACTTGTTAAAACCTATCATCAAGGTTGAAATTAAAGTGTCAAATGTTCTGAAAGTGAAACACAGCACTAGTCTCTGAGAAAATGGCATCACATGTCAGTATCTCGTGTGTCCGCCATGTGCATTGATGACTGCCGTGCAACGTCGATACATGGAATGGATGAGGCGGTTGATGAAGGCCATAGGTACTTGAGCCCACACTCCGAGGAACGCCTGACGCAGTTCGGCTGCAGTTGTCGGCGTTGGTCGGACGTCATTCAGGCGTCTTTGAATCTCAGGTGCTAAATGGGATTTAAATCGGGACTGAGGGCAGGCCACAACTTGGTTCTGATGCCATTCTGCTGGAGGAAGTCTCTTGTTGCTCTCGCAGTGTGGGCACGGGCGTTATCATGCTGAAATTCGTGATTGCGGCGACGTTCCAAATGAGATATGGCGTGTGGTCTCAAGACTTGATCAATGTACCGAGCTGCTGTGACACCATTGCCTCTCCCAGGACCGATGATCTGGAAGATCACAGGGCCGACCCTCTGTGCAAGACCAATTCCACCCCACACCATGATGTTTGGACCACCCCACGAGTCTCTCTCAACAACACAAGCATCCGAAAAACGTTCCCCACGGCGTCGCCAGACTCTCTCTCTCTCTGCCATCTGCTGTTGAGATACAGGAACGGCTCTCGTCTGAGAAGAGGACACTTCTCCACTGTTGGAGGCGCCAATGCTGGTGCTGTCTTGCCCACTGAAGACGGTCCCCGCGATGACGTGGTGTCAGAATGGGTCCTCGGTGTGGCCTGTGACAGTGGAGGTGTCTGCTCGTCAATCGTCGACGCACGGTGTCCGCACTAATGTGTCGCTGGTGTGTCCCCATGGCCTGGTCGAGCAGTTTCCGCGGCAGTAACAAAGCGACAAAGTAACAAAGATGCTGTCGCACAATCTGACGATCCTGACGTCGAGTGGTGACCCTTGGTCTTCCACTACGTGGTCGGTCATTTGAAGTGTTGGTGGTCTGGTACTGTTGCTGGAGCCTGTATATGGTCCTTACGTGGACTTGAAATACATTGGCTACTTCCCGCGCGGTTTGTCCAGCTTGCAATCGTCCAAGGGCTTGGTGTCGCTAATTTCTCGTCAATCTTGACACGTGGTATCAATTCAATAACGATTGAATGTTATCCGATCTGGGTGGATTTTTATAGGGCAAGAAATGGGGGAACGCATGTGCATTTCAATTTGCACGGAACCCACGTGCATTCGGTTACCATGGCCGTTGCCGTGATGCGTTTGTGGGCGATCGGTTTTATTGTCACCTGCTTTGTTTTTTTTATCATCAAATTTCATTTTTCCGGTCAAGGTAATATTAAATTTTAGAAACTTTGACAAAAATTACCCAGATATTTGAATGACAACTTTTCATGCAATGTTACTTGGGGTGACGTTTCTTTTGCGGTTCAGTATAGTTCTACAAGGGCCTAATGACGTGGTAGCAATAAGACCGATTATCTTCCAATCTGAATTTTGTGTTAATATGTTTCTAGAATAAAAGAAAATGGGGAACTGCTTTTCATCTAACGGCAGGTCATCGGAGACTGATCCCGCACAAAGGAATGAGGAACAAGGGAGACAATCCACATCACAACACTTCTATGGTGAGATAACCATCTGTTCTGAAACAAGACCTGTTTTCAAGGCAATTCATTTACAAATCTCTGTCATTCCTCTTATAGTGAGGGATTCGTATAAAAAAATATGAAATCACTACTACTTCTAATACTACTTGTGTGTGCGCGCTCATGCGTGCGTGCGGTCACCGCCCCGCAAGGCAAAATATGGATAAGCAAAAGAAATAATAGAATCACATCCGAGCAGAAGACAGAATAACCCATATAGACAGTCAAATTACACAGATTGCTTTGTTGAATACGTGTTCAAACTGAAGTCGACTGACCGATAAAGATAAAGACAAAGACACCTTTCTGTTGTAGACGCTCCGGTGACACAGTACAATTTCGGAAAAGCTGACACTGTCGGCGTAACCACTGGGAACCCTGCTCGTAGTCTCTCAAAAGGCAAGTCTGGAGACACAGTCTGTATAATAGTATGTAGACTGTAGAGAGAATATAATTCCATTTGGTAACCGAATAATTGTATGGTATTTAACATATATATTATATATTTTATATTACTTTTCAGTCATAAAAAATTGATCTAGACCATGTTATTTGTGTGTTTCAGAAGGCCTTCGCCTCAAAATAGATCAAGTAGAAAGTACCTTTGTGGATATCCAAGTTTTGACAAAAGTAAAAGACATTTTGAAAAGATACCACCATGTCGCCATCATTGGGTCTGCTGGAGACGGCAAAACCAGCATTGCTGCGATGCTTTGTGGCATGTTTATGTCAAAGTATGAAGCATTGTTTGTGGAACATATTGACGATTTTGATGTTGAAATAATCACTACAAGATGTTCTCATATGCTGGTTGTATTTGATGATATATTTGACGGTTGTCACTGCCCTTCAAACCTAAAGAGAATACTCAATGTGTTGGCGAATAGTCTGACTCACGATGCCTCGTCAACAAAACAGAAAGTTACACAAAAACAGAAAGATTCAAAGAGAGACAGCACCTCAAGGGGAGAGCAACCCAAATCATCCTCCAAGCTACTGTTCATCTTTACATCGCGGACATACAACTGGAACAGAGGATGTTCCCGGCTACATCAGTACAAATCCAGTCTGTTCAGGCCAGAAGCAATCGTGGATATGACCAACGAATACTGGACTGCTGAAGAAAAGAAAGGCCTCTTACATTCGTTTATGGCAAGACATCAGAAGTGTGAACTCTCCAACAAGGAAATACAAAATATTGCCAATTCAAAAAATATCGGATTTGGGTTTCCTCTTATGTGTAGCCGGTTCTTCCCAAATCCTGTATTTCAGATGCACACTGTGGACTTCTTCCAGAACCCCGTGACCTGCCTGAGAGGTGATCTTGACGCCATCATCCGAGAAGACAACAGCAGATCAGCAGCCCTCATACTCCTCATCCTGTGTGAGGGGAAGCTCAACCTTGTCACATTTCAGACAAAAGCTGACTTCAAACATCTCTTTAATGTTGTCAAAGAGGTTGTGGAATCCTGTACTCGAACAGGCATTGGCGAGGAGATAAGCAATTTTAAAGGCACTTACTGTACAGTGGAGGACCACATCGCTTCCTTCTCTCACCCGTCGGTATATGATGCTGCAGCCTGTGCTCTAAGTCACCTGAATCTTGTGCTGTTGCTGCAGTACTGCACTCTAAAGTTCTTGCATCAGCGGGTGAGACTGAAGAAGAAGCTTCAGACATCAACTACTGATGATGTCACAAATATGATTTACATCACCCCTGCTCAACACCAACTTGTTGTGGATAGACTTTCGGAAGGCATCCGACAGAGATGTTTCCAATGGACAGTCACACATCCTGTACTCAGTAACGACACCATTGCCTCCTCACTTGTGACCCAGTTAGGTGATGAGTTGACAACGATAGCACAACAGAGAGACAAAACATCTGGGAAATGTTTTTTGCATTGGGTTTCAAAATCTAATAGTGATGCACTGTTTAGGGGGGCATTGAGCGCTGTTGATAGAAAACACATTAAAGAAACCCAATCTGACATTTATGAAAGTGCAGCGGTATGCGTGAAGAACTACAAACAAGAACGTGTTGTCGACATTGTAACCCTACTGAAGCAAAAGGAGAGATTCAATGTGGATTACAAACTAGACACTGACAATGACAAAACCTTACTTTTGATTGCTGCAGAGGTTTGTGCTGTTGACATATTCAACTTATTTATAAATGAAAGAGCTGATGTATCTTTGGCAGATCGCGATGGACATACCAGTCTTCATTATACGTGTAAAAGGGGGAACACAGTCATAACAAAGAATATCTGTGAACTGGTCCCCGATATCATCGATGTCCGTGATACTAGTGATCAAAGACTGACTCCAGCATTGATAGCTTCTGAAATGGGTGAGGACAAAGTCCTACAGCTTCTTGTATCCAAGGGAGCAGACGTGACTCTGTGTGACAGCCAAAACCGGAACTGTCTGCATGTAGCAAGCTGTGGGGGACACCTCTCCACAGTCACGTATCTACTTGGGCTGGAGCGTTTTAACATTAACTGCAAAGGTGGGGCATCACGCCAAACACCTGTCATGATGGCAGCTCTGAATGGACATGACAAGGTGTATGATCACCTCGTGAACGAGGAAGCTGATCTGTCACTTTGTGATACCAACAATAGAGACTGTCTGATGTTGGCGTGTGAAGGTGGAAACCCATCTATAGTTAAACATCTGCTGTCAAAGAACACGTTTGATATCAACAGGAAAGGTAGGTGGGACAGCCAAACTGCTGTTATGCTCGCAGCTAAAGGTGGTCACTATGACGTGTACAATCTTCTTGTGACAAAGGAAGCTGACCTGTTAAAGCTAGATCTCTACAACAGTGACTGTCTAACTTGGGCATGCAGTGGAGGGAACGTGCAGATCGTGCGTCACATGCTGTCTACGAATCATTATGACATCAATAAAAGAAATGATGTAGATCAAACAACTCCAGTCATGCAGACAATGTACCTTGGATACTACGATGTTTTTAATCTTCTTGTGGCAGAGGGAGCTGATCTGTCTCTAAAAGATGCTAACGACAGAGACTGCCTGATGTGGGCATGCGCAGGAGGTAACGCATCCATTGTGAAACGCCTCCTACATTTGAAAAGATTTGACATCAACAGAATAGACAGTGTGTTGCAGCAGACGCCACTAATGATGGCTAAAGCTGAAGGTTTTGATGCCGTGTTCGATGTTCTTGTGTCAGAAGGGGCAGATCTGTCACTTGCTGGTAACTGAAACACGCATGGTCTATTTCTGTAATTGTGAAGGGGTGCGTTGAACATTGTCACCAGGGCTTCTGGCAGATGACGTCCTCAAGGTAATGACTAGGACATCGCTGCTTCCTCTAGGGCTTACCAACATACCTGTGGCGAAGACAACGTGGAACCAGAACAGTACTTCAGTGATACCCACAGCGTGTCAGTTTTATGGTGAGGGTAACCGTTACAAGCACGGTGCAGGCAAAACAATGATCACCATGGGGGATTATGGTATTCGTACGCACAATCATGCCTGCAAGACACAGCGATTTTGGGCGACATTGGACCATCATGTTCGCCCCTAAACTGACTTTCTATTCTGTTATTGTATTACTTGAAGCTGTGCTTCTATAACTTTCTTAAGCCAGCCCTCTCTTACGTATTTGGTAATACAAATAGACGTATGCTGTACCATTGCACATGTTTAGTCCTTGAGGGCATGAAATGGCATATATTGATCCGAAGTTGAGGGAAATACATCATGATTGCATATATGACGAAACGGTGTAATCTTGATTCAAAGGCATGGTAAAGTGTTAACAGAGGATTCGGCATTAACCACGGCTTCACACATTGTACCCATATCGGGAATCGAACCCTTCTTTGGCGTGACGAGCGCACGCTTTACCCACTAGGCTACCCGACCGCCCCCAGTATATACAAAGAGGCGTCAACAGTGATCAACATTTGTTAACTCACCTCAAAGTCTAGTAGTTGTAGGTGGTTGAATCTTGTTACATGTACATGCACATTCTAATCACGGACAACAATACTGTTGTTAATAGTTTGCTCACATACTGTAATGTTGCTTTGTGATTGAGCATCTGATCTACTGGGTTCTATACACTATTTGTACCAGAAAATACTGAAAAAGTAGTTTCAGGTTTAACACACACACGAAATGTTCCCGTAACAAAATGTCCTAAAACATCTGTTGTAAATAGAAATACAATTGTTCGATTCACCCTTTCAGACAAAAAACAATTTTTGACATGAATAAGTGACAGAACAATAATTCTCTATCCAACTCAAAGCTGGTATCAACTAATTCATGCTATAAAGCTATCGTTGTATGTATATATCATAATGTTTGATAAATAGTGTACATGTTATGGCTCTTAGTGCTTGTTTAAATTGTAATATCTGATGCCAAATGATCAGAATTATGGCTCTCCATGCATGTACATATCGCTATGTTAGATACCTATACTAATGCGGATACCATAGCTCCCCGTATATCGTACATTTTAGGAGATGAACCTTCTGTGTTTTGAAATTTGATGTAGTCCCACTGTAGAGTAGATACCTCTTTATTTTAATTTAGAACCGAGCGCTTTAGCGCGAGGTTCCAAATTTTAATAAAGAGGTATCTACTTCACAGTGGGAGTACATCAAATTTTAAAACACAGTAGGTAATTCTCCATTCTACCATGACGGCAACAACGCTTTGAAAACGGTGCTCCCTTGCAACGCTTAACAACACAGGTGCACAGGTCCGCAATCTTAGAACATTCCAAATTTTAATAAAGAGGTATCTACTTCACAGTGGGACTACATCAAATTTTAAAACACAGTAGGTAATTCTCCATTCTACCATGACGGCAACAACGCTTTGAAAACGGTGCTCCCTTGCAACGCTTAACAACACAGGTGCACAGGTCCGCAATCTTAGAACATTCCAAATTTTAATAAAGAGGTATCTACTTCACAGTGGGACTACATCAAATTTCAAAACACAGTAGGTAATTCTCCATTCTACCATGACGGCAACAACCCTTTGAAAACGGTGCTCTCTTGCAACGCTTAACAACACAGGTGCACAGGTCCGCAATCTTAGAACATTCCAAATTTTAATAAAGAGGTATCTACTTCACAGTGGGACTACATCAAATTTCAAAACACAGTAGGTAATTCTCCATTCTACCATGACGGCAACAACGCTTTGAAAACGGTGCTCCCTTGCAACGCTTAACAACACAGGTGCACAGGTCCGCAATCTTAGAACATTCCAAATTTTAATAAAGAGGTATCTACTTCACAGTGGGACTACATCAAATTTTAAAACACAGTAGGTAATTCTCCATTCTACCATGACGGCAACAACGCTTTGAAAACGGTGCTCCCTTGCAACGCTTAACAACACAGGTGCACAGGTCCGCAATCTTAGAACATTCCAAATTTTAATAAAGAGGTATCTACTTCACAGTGGGACTACATCAAATTTCAAAACACAGTAGGTAATTCTCCATTCTACCATGACGGCAACAACCCTTTGAAAACGGTGCTCTCTTGCAACGCTTAACAACACAGGTGCACAGGTCCGCAATCTTAGAACATTCCAAATTTTAATAAAGAGGTATCTACTTCACAGTGGGACTACATCAAATTTCAAAACACAGTAGGTAATTCTCCATTCTACCATGACGGCAACAACGCTTTGAAAACGGTGCTCTCTTGCAACGCTTAACAACACAGGTGCACAGGTCCGCAATCTTAGAACATTCCAAATTTTAATAAAGAGGTATCTACTTCACAGTGGGACTACATCAAATTTCAAAACACAGTAGGTAATTCTCCATTCTACCATGACGGCAACAACGCTTTGAAAACGGTGCTCTCTTGCAACGCTTAACAACACAGGTGCACAGGTCCGCAATCTTAGAACATTCCAAATTTTAATAAAGAGGTATCTACTTCACAGTGGGAGTACATCAAATTTTAAAACACAGTAGGTAATTCTCCATTCTACCATGACGGCAACAACGCTTTGAAAACGGTGCTCCCTTGCAACGCTTAACAACACAGGTGCACAGGTCCGCAATCTTAGAACATTCCAAATTTTAATAAAGAGGTATCTACTTCACAGTGGGACTACATCAAATTTCAAAACACAGTAGGTAATTCTCCATTCTACCATGACGGCAACAACCCTTTGAAAACGGTGCTCTCTTGCAACGCTTAACAACACAGGTGCACAGGTCCGCAATCTTAGAACATTCCAAATTTTAATAAAGAGGTATCTACTTCACAGTGGGACTACATCAAATTTCAAAACACAGTAGGTAATTCTCCATTCTACCATGACGGCAACAACGCTTTGAAAACGGTGCTCTCTTGCAACGCTTATCAACACAGGTGCACAGGTC
Source organism: Haliotis rufescens (assembly GCF_023055435.1). Classification (NCBI taxonomy): domain Eukaryota; kingdom Metazoa; phylum Mollusca; class Gastropoda; order Lepetellida; family Haliotidae; genus Haliotis; species Haliotis rufescens. The sequence goes on from NW_025963879.1 coordinate 23,086,379, forward strand.
CGCAATCTTAGAACATTCCAAATTTTAATAAAGAGGTATCTACTTCACAGTGGGACTACATCAAATTTCAAAACACAGTAGGTAATTCTCCATTCTACCATGACGGCAACAACGCTTTGAAAACGGTGCTCTCTTGCAACGCTTAACAACACAGGTGCACAGGTCCGCAATCTTAGAACATTCCAAATTTTAATAAAGAGGTATCTACTTCACAGTGGGACTACATCAAATTTCAAAACACAGTAGGTAATTCTCCATTCTACCATGACGGCAACAACGCTTTGAAAACGGTGCTCTCTTGCAACGCTTAACAACACAGGTGCACAGGTCCGCAATCTTAGAACATTCCAAATTTTAATAAAGAGGTATCTACTTCACAGTGGGAGTACATCAAATTTCAAAACACAGTAGGTAATTCTCCATTCTACCATGACGGCAACAACGCTTTGAAAACAATGCTCTCTTGCAACGCTTAACAACACAGGTGCACAGGTCCGCAATCTTAGAACATTCCAAATTTTAATAAAGAGGTATCTACTTCACAGTGGGAGTACATCAAATTTCAAAACACAGTAGGTAATTCTCCATTCTACCATGATGGCAACAACGCTTTGAAAACGGTGCTCTCTTGCAACGCTTAACAACACAGGCGCACAGGTCCGCAATCTTAGAACATTCCAAATTTTAATAAAGAGGTATCTACTTCACAGTGGGAGTACATCAAATTTAAAAAAACACAGTAGGTAATTCTCCATTCTACCATGACGGCAACAACCCTTTGAAAACGGTGCTCTCTTGCAACGCTTAACAACACAGGTGCACAGGTCCGCAATCTTAGAACATTTCAAATTTTAATAAAGAGGTATCTACTTCACAGTGGGAGTACATCAAATTTTAAAACACAGTAGGTAATTCTCCATTCTACCATGACGGCAACAACGCTTTGAAAACGGTGCTCTCTTGCAACGCTTAACAACAGGTCCGCAATCTTAGAACATTCCAAATTTTAATAAAGAGGTATCTACTTCACAGTGGGACTACATCAAATTTCAAAACACAGTAGGTAATTCTCCATTCTACCATGACGGCAACAACGCTTTGAAAACAGTGCTCTCTTGCAACGCTTAACAACACAGGTGCACACGTCCGCAATCTTAGAACATTCCAAATTTTAATAAAGAGGTATCTACTTCACAGTGGGACTACATCAAATTTCAAAACACAGTAGGTAATTCTCCATTCTACCATGACGGCAACAACGCTTTGAAAACGGTGCTCTCTTGCAACGCTTAACAACACAGGTGCACAGGTTCGCAATCTTAGAACATTCCAAATTTTAATAAAGAGGTATCTACTTCACAGTGGGACTACATCAAATTTCAAAACACAGTAGGTAATTCTCCATTCTACCATGACGGCAACAACGCTTTGAAAACGGTGCTCTCTTGCAACGCTTAACAACACAGGTGCACAGGTCCGCAATCTTAGAACATTCCAAATTTTAATAAAGAGGTATCTACTTCACAGTGGGACTACATCAAATTTCAAAACACAGTAGGTAATTCTCCATTCTACCATGACGGCAACAACGCTTTGAAAACGGTGCTCTCTTGCAACGCTTAACAACACAGGTGCACAGGTCCGCAATCTTAGAACATTCCAAATTTTAATAAAGAGGTATCTACTTCACAGTGGGACTACATCAAATTTCAAAACACAGTAGGTAATTCTCCATTCTACCATGACGGCAACAACGCTTTGAAAACGGTGCTCTCTTGCAACGCTTAACAACACAGGTGCACAGGTCCGCAATCTTAGAACATTCCAAATTTTAATAAAGAGGTATCTACTTCACAGTGGGACTACATCAAATTTCAAAACACAGTAGGTAATTCTCCATTCTACCATGACGGCAACAACGCTTTGAAAACGGTGCTCTCTTGCAACGCTTAACAACACAGGTGCACAGGTCCGCAATCTTAGAACATTCCAAATTTTAATAAAGAGGTATCTACTTCACAGTGGGAGTACATCAAATTTCAAAACACAGTAGGTAATTCTCCATTCTACCATGACGGCAACAACCCTTTGAAAACGGTGCTCTCTTGCAACGCTTAACAACACAGGTGCACAGGTCTGCAATCTTAGAACATTCCAAATTTTAATAAAGAGGTATCTACTTCACAGTGGGAGTACATCAAATTTCAAAACACAGTAGGTAATTCTCCATTCTACCATGACAGCAACAACGCTTTGAAAACGGTGCTCTCTTGCAACGCTTAACAACACAGGCGCACAGGTCCGCAATCTTAGAACATTCCAAATTTTAATAAAGAGGTATCTACTTCACAGTGGGACTACATCAAATTTCAAAACACAGTAGGTAATTCTCCATTCTACCATGACGGCAACAACGCTTTGAAAACGGTGCTCTCTTGCAACGCTTAACAACACAGGTGCACAGGTCCGCAATCTTAGAACATTCCAAATTTTAATAAAGAGGTATCTACTTCACAGTGGGACTACATCAAATTTCAAAACACAGTAGGTAATTCTCCATTCTACCATGACGGCAACAACGCTTTGAAAACGGTGCTCTCTTGCAACGCTTAACAACTAAGGTGCACAGGTCCGCAATCTTAGAACATTTCAAATTTTAATAAAGAGGTATCTACTTCACAGTGGGAGTACATCAAATTTCAAAACACAGTAGGTAATTCTCCATTCTACCATGACGGCAACAACGCTTTGAAAACGGTGCTCTCTTGCAACGCTTAACAACACAGGTGCACAGGTCCGCAATCTTAGAACATTCCAAATTTTAATAAAGAGGTATCTACTTCACAGTGGGAGTACATCAAATTTAAAAAAACACAGTAGGTAATTCTCCATTCTACCATGACGGCAACAACGCTTTGAAAACGGTGCTCTCTTGCAACGCTTAACAACACAGGTGCACAGGTCCGCAATCTTAGAACATTCCAAATTTTAATACAGAGGTATCTACTTCACAGTGGGAGTACATCAAATTTCAAAACACAGTAGGTAATTCTCCATTCTACCATGACGGCAACAACGCTTTGAAAACGGTGCTCTCTTGCAACGCTTAACAACACAGGTGCACAGGTCCGCAATCTTAGAACATTCCAAATTTTAATAAAGAGGTATCTACTTCACAGTGGGACTACATCAAATTTCAAAACACAGTAGGTAATTCTCCATTCTACCATGACGGCAACAACGCTGTGAAAACGGTGCTCTCTTGCAACGCTTAACAACACAGGTGCACAGGTCCGCAATCTTAGAACATTCCGAAAAGTAGTCACAGGTAGTTATATATGTAACAATTATTACTAAAGTTCAAGATTAAAAACACCATAGTCGTGAGTAGTTCATAATAAAGTGTTCAAAACACATAGTTTTTCAAAAGAAGATGACAAATAACACTCCATACTTAGTCCAAAGAGAGATGTTTTAATTTCTACCAAACTGTTGTACACTGTGGACTGACTGTCATTCCTCGGAATTTTGCGAGAGAGGTCATTTCTTGGAAATCGAACATGCCATCATTTCTATTGTAGGGGTGACGGGTTATAGAAAAAGGGTTTTAAAATGCTAAACGAATATATTTCTACAACAAACTTTATGAATTAACATTCTATTATACATTTAACATGTGTAAGTGTTATTAGTTAGTTAGCAATTACCCCCAGTAAACAATAATAAAATCAAAATAAATACCTCTCCACCCCGAACTTGGATGTGGCAGGACTTGACCTACATCACGGTTACTCACACCTCACAGCTGTCAATGGTGTTTACATTCTCCGTAACGAGTTATAGAATGAAGCAAGATGACAACCCCGATCTATGATGTGGTAGATTATCTATGTAGATTATCTGGGATTGATCGAGGCTGCTGGTTCATCCATATAATTACCAATGGGACTGAGTATGACTGAACAGCCGCTTTTTAGGCTGCAGACGAGCCGGATATTTTGTAACGATGAATCTGCATGGTGGGACCTGTAAATTTCAAGATTTCACTGATCCAAAGCCAAATAGTGACAGAAAGTAGATATTTGTGTCCCAGAAATAGTGGATCGTGTATGATTTTCTTAATTGTGCGTGTTCTGAAATGAATTTCACTTCAGTTGGGACATTGTTTTCGTGGACTTTCGAAGGGGAGTGTTTTCTGATGGACTTTCAAATCCCCTCCTGCCAAATTCTAACGGTGGTGGTTGACGGAGATGGCAACGAATATCGATCAGAAAAAGGTTTGTTAACAACATGTTGTCATAGGAAATAGCTTAAATTGTTCCGATTTTGGTCACCATAGAACATTTCTCTAACAGTTTCTTAAACATTTCATTTGTATGCAAAAAATATGCCTTCGTTAATGTCATGATGGAAGCAGTCAGGGTTGCGGCCTAGAACGCCCCAAACATCCGATATCAAACTACCGTATTTCCTCTAGTTGACGCTACGCCGTCTATTCATTTCGCTAGAGCCCTTGACTCGACGTGTATTAGAGACCTGGCTGGTATTAGAGACCCAGCGTGTATTAGAGGAAATAAAGATTCGTGTTACAGTTTATATGGGGGTGATCGATCGGCAGCCATTTTTTATGAATCGATATGTAGGCTTTCTATGTATTCATGCGCACATTTTTTGTGAAAAGGCTTACCGTAATATATTTGAAAGGGGTTTCCGTAGCAAAAAGGAAACCTCTTTTTAACCAATCAGAATCAAGCATTCATCAATGTCATGGTAGAATGTTATATTAGATACCAAATGCGCATGCCATAGCTCTCCAAGCATGTATCGACATATATACATTGTGATATTGAAAGACTTAAGCATATGCTATATAGCTCACCATGCATGTACATATTGTGATATTGGATGACTAAGCATATGCTTTATAACATTCTGTGCATGTATATTTTGTGGTATTGGAAGACTAAAGCAAATGTAACTTTCTTTGCATGTAAAAATTATGATGTTGCATGACTAAAGCATATGCTATATAGCTCTACATGCATTCATATATTGTCATATAGGATGACTAAAACATATGCTATATAGCTCTCTATGCATGTATATATTGTCATATAGGGTGACTAAAGCATATGCTATATAGCTCTCTATGCATGTATATATTGTCATATAGGATGACTAAAGCATATGCTGTGTAACTCACGATGAATGAATATATTGTCATATAGGATAACTAAAGCATATGCTATATAGCTCTCCATGCATGTATATATTGTCATATAGGATAACTAAAGCATATGCTATACAGCTCTCCATGCATGTATATATTGTCATAGAGGATAACTAAAGCATATGCTGTATAGCTCACGATGCATGTATATATTGTCATATAGGATAATTAAAGCATATGCCATATAGCTCTCCATGCATGTATATATTGTCATATAGGATAACTAAAGCATATGCTGTATAGCACACGATGCATGTATATATTGTCATATAGGATAACTAAAACATATGCTATATAGCTCTCCATGCATGTATATATTGTCATATAGGATAACTAAAGCATATGCCATATAGCTCTCCATGCATGTTTTTATTGTCATATAGGATGACTAAAGCATATGCTATATAGCTCTCCATATACATGTGTATATTGTTGATGATATTACAAAACGACCCAAAAAGGGGAGATTTTTATCTCATAGACAAGATTGAGAGGTCACACTTTCAAATGTAGCTGCGGTAGGCTAACATCTAGTCCAGGAAATCCAAAAGTGTTAGTCAATGTCACAATATATGTGTGTCACTCGGGTAAGAAATGAATTTGGGACCACTTGACCTCTGCCATGATTGAAATGTCCCATAGGCGATTTCATCTGTCTATCTCTCTGTCATAGACCTAAAGTGAAAAATATTAATGTACCATACATTACGTTACATAACTTTACTCATTCACTCACTAAATCAGTTGATGCCTTGAATATATGACCAATATTCTTGTAAAGCTACATATGTAATTCAGGTAGAAATATTTCTATGAAATATAAATGTATAGAAGTACATAATATGTTATGAAGTCGTTAAAATCACATTGAGAAGCATAGCTTGTTTTCACAAACTTAATTGGTTGTTTTTATTTGTGCAAGCGTATAATGAATGAAGCCAGTTCTTGGTGTCACCTGTGTGATATGGCCGGGAAATAGTGGGAAAAGCTCCATTAAAGCAAACTCCACCCCTCCCTCACTCACTCACTCGGACGCTGCGCTAAAAATAATCAAAGTTTCGCTTTTATAACCATGCAAATATTAAGCTTTCTATTCTACAGTATCAGACAAAGAACATACACAACAATGTTGGATGGTGGCTAAAAATGAAACAAATAAGAAGCGTTGATGGTGATGTATTTGATACCGGGAGCAAGGGGCAAGTCATTTATCAACCTGGAAATTTACCCGAATAGACGGTAAAAGTCACATACATGCATAGATTTATTGTTGAAACGTCTAAATGTTATACATCAGACTATGGTTCCGATGATTTTTTTCTCTTTGCAGAGTTGCATCCCTTAGGCATGACAGAAACCTATGATAGTGGGTTTGAATATGTTTCTAGGTTTGTCAGCACCATACCTGTGCTTGTGGGTTTCACCAAAGTGGTAAATGTCTGAGACCTGCATCACTTCAGGCTTTCCTCACAAAGAAAGCTGTTTCGTCATGATATAACTGGAATACTGTTGTAGTGTTAAAACCAACTCACTCAGTATACACAAGGACTAGTTTAACTTCGTGCTTCAACAAGTCTTTATTGCCAATAAGGGCTCTAGTAAAACATGTCTATTTCAAATGGTTTGTTTTTTTGCCACACAATATTTCCATAAAGTCCAAACACTGACGCAGCTAATAAGTCTTCCGTCTCTTCTGCAGCCACAAGTGCAGTGGCAAGAGACTGTTTCTCTGCTGTAGTCTGCTGTCAAACACATTGAAGTCACAGTTCTGCAAGGCCTTCAGATACCACTCACACACGACCTGCAAATAAAGCAGGGATGTTTACTCAAGGAAACAGGAATATTGCATTTATTACATGGTTATATTGTCCTTGTGAAGGGGGGGGGGGGGGGGGGGGGGGGGGGAGGAGAGAGAAAGATATTGTCCTTTTTCCTTGTGAGGGGGGTTTATATTGTCCTTGTGAGGAGGGTATATATTGTCCTTGTTAGGGGGTATATATTGTCCTTGTGAGGAGGGTATATATTGTTCTTGTGAGGGGGTCTATATTGTCCTTGTAAGGGGGGGGGGGTATATATTGTCCTTGTGAGGGGGTATATATTATCCTTGTTAGGGGTATATATTGTCCTTGTGAGGAGGGTATATATTGTCCTTGTGAGGGGGGTGTATATTGTCCTTGTGAGGGGGGTATATTGTCCTTGTGAGGGGGGTATATATTGTCATTGTGAGGAGGGTATATATTGTTCTTGTGAGGGGGTCTATATTGTCCTTGGGGGGGGGTATATATTGTTCTTGTGAGGGGGTCTATATTGTCCTTGGGGGGGGGGGGGGTTGTATATTATTCTTGTGAGGAGGGTATATATTGTCCTTGTGAGGGTATATATTGTCCTTGTGAGGAGGGTATATATTGTCCTTGTGAGGGGGGTGTATATTGTCCTTGTGAGGGGGGTATATTGTCCTTGTGAGGGGGGTATATATTGTCCTTGTGAGGGGGGTGTATATTGTCCTTGTGATGGGGGTATATTGTCCTTGAGAGGGGGGTATATATTGTCCTTGTGATGGGGGTATATTGTCCTTGTGAGGGGGGTATATATTGTCATTGTGAGGAGGGTATATATTGTTCTTGTGAGGGGGTCTATATTGTCCCTGGGGGGGGGGGGGGGGGGGGGGTGTATATTATTCTTGTGAGGGGGTTTATATTGTCCTTGTGAGGGGGTATATATTGTCCTTGTGAGGGTATATATTGTCCTTGTGAGGAGGGTATATATTGTCCTTGTGAGGGGGGTGTATATTGTCCTTGTGAGGGGGGTATATTGTCCTTGTGAGGGGGTTTATATTGACCTTGTGAGGGGGGTATATATTGTCCTTGTGAGGGTATATATTGTCCTTGTGAGGGGGGTATATATTGTCATTGTGAGGAGGGTATATATTGTTCTTGTGAGGGGGTCTATATTGTTCTTGTGAGGGGGTCTATATTGTCCTTGTAAGGGGGGGGGGGGTTTATATTGTCCTTGTGAGGGGGTATATATTATCCTTGTTAGGGGTATATATTGTCCTTGTGAGGAGGGTATATATTGTCCTTGTGAGGGGGGTGTATATTGTCCTTGTGAGGGGGGTATATTGTCCTTGTGAGGGGGGTATATATTGTCATTGTGAGGAGGGTATATATTGTTCTTGTGAGGGGGTCTATATTGTCCTGGGGGGGGGGGGGGGGGGGTTGTATATTATTCTTGTGAGGGGGTTTATATTGACCTTGTGAGGGGGGTATATATTGTCCTTGTGAGGGTATATATTGTCCTTGTGAGGAGGGTATATATTGTCCTTGTGAGGGGGGTGTATATTGTCCTTGTGAGGGGGGTATATTGTCCTTGTGAGGGGGGTATATATTGTCCTTGTGAGGGGGGTGTATATTGTCCTTGTGATGGGGGTATATTGTCCTTGTGAGGGGGGTATATATTGTCCTTGTGATGGGGGTATATTGTCCTTGTGAGGGGGGTATATATTGTCATTGTGAGGAGGGTATATATTGTTCTTGTGAGGGGGTCTATATTGTCCCTGGGGGGGGGGGGGTGTATATTATTCTTGTGAGGGGGTTTATATTGTCCTTGTGAGGGGGTATATATTGTCCTTGTGAGGGTATATATTGTCCTTGTGAGGAGGGTATATATTGTCCTTGTGAGGGGGGTGTATATTGTCCTTGTGAGGGGGGTATATTGTCCTTGTGAGGGGGTTTATATTGACCTTGTGAGGGGGGTATATATTGTCCTTGTGAGGGTATATATTGTCCTTGTGAGGGGGGTGTATATTGTCCTTGTGAGGGGGGTATATTGTCCTTGTGAGGGGGGTATATATTGTCCTTGTGAGGGGGGTGTATATTGTCCTTGTGATGGGGGTATATTGTCCTTGTGAGGGGGGTATATATTGTCATTGTGAGGAGGGTATATATTGTTCTTGTGAGGGGGTCTATATTGTCCCTAGGGGGGGGGGGGGGGGGGGGGGTATATTATTCTTGTGAGGGGGTTTATATTGTCCTTGTGAGGGGGTATATATTGTCCTTGTGAGGGTATATATTGTCCTTGTGAGGAGGGTATATATTGTCCTTGTGAGGGGGGTGTATATTGTCCTTGTGAGGGGGGTATATTGTCCTTGTGAGGGGGTTTATATTGACCTTGTGAGGGGGGTATATATTGTCCTTGTGAGGGTATATATTGTCCTTGTGAGGAGGGTATATATTGTCCTTGTGAGGGGGGTGTATATTGTCCTTGTGAGGGGGGTATATTGTCCTTGTGAGGGGGGTATATATTGTCCTTGTGAGGGGGGTGTATATTGTCCTTGTGAGGGGGGTATATATTGTCATTGTGAGGAGGGTATATATTGTTCTTGTGAGGGGGTCTATATTGTCCTGGGGGGGGGGGGTGTGTATATTTTTCTTGTGAGGGGGTTTATATTGTCCTTGTGAGGGGGGTATATATTGTCCTTGTGAGGGTATATATTGTCCTTGTGAGGAGGGTATATATTGTCCTTGTGAGGGGGGTGTATATTGTCCTTGTGAGGGGGGTATATTGTCCTTGTGAGGGGGGTATATATTGTCCTTGTGAGGGGGGTATATATATATTGTTCTTGTGAGGGGGGTATTTATTGTTCTTGTGAGGGGGTATATATTGTCCTTGTGAGGGGGGTGTATATTATTCTTGTGAGGGGTATATATTGTCCTTGTGAGGGGGGTATATATTGTCCTTGTGAGGAGGGTATATATTGTCCTTGTGAGGAGGGTATATATTGTCCTTGTGAGGGGGGTATATATTGTCATTGTGAGGAGGGTATATATTGTCCTTGTTAGGGGGTATATATTGTCCTTGTGAGGAGGGTATATATTGTCCTTGTGAGGGGGGTATATATTGTCATTGTGAGGAGGGTATATATTTTCCTTGTTAGGGGGTATATATTGTCCTTGTGAGGAGGGCATATATTGTTCTTGTGAGGGGGTCTATATTGTCCTTGTGAGGGGGGTGGGGTATATATTGTCCTTGTGAGGGGGTATATATTATCCTTGTGAGGGGGGTATATATTGTCCTTGTGAGGGGGGTATATATTGTTCTTGTGAGGGGGTATATATTGTCCTTGTGAGGGGGGTGTATATTATTCTTGTGAGGGGGTATATATTGTCCTGGTGAGGGGGGTATATTTTGTTCTTGTGAGGGGGGTATATATTGTCCTTGTGAGGGGGGTATATATTGTCCTTGTGAGGGGGTTATATACTGTAAAACATGAAATTAATGCGTCTCCAAAAGAATGCGACCGCTGGCCCCTAGCCAAAAATGCGACTCAATATGAATGCGACACCCCCTCCTCTCAAGCATCAGTGGATTTATATCTAAACAAAACATCCTATGTCAGGTTTACAGGAGAATCCTCACCTTAATCCAACCTTACAATAGTCCAATCACACACCAAATAGCACCGCTTATTAGCGTTGAGTAGAGTACTTCAGCTAAAACAATATATGCACGCTGGCTCGTGACGGCCTTTGATGCAGTCGCAAAGAGCAAAGACACCGTGTTGGGTGGCGTCTGTCTGGACTTGCAGGTGTGATAAGTGATGACATGAGTGAGTAGAACGCTTGTCTTCACCCCAGCAGTGACAACTCACAGGATGTAATTAGTGTTTGAATGACATTGTTTATGTACTTGTTACAAGTGCTGCTCAATAAACATTGATGTGGAATACATAGTTGTTTGTTTTCAGCGTATGTCTAAGTTGGTATTTCTGCTATCAAAAATGTCTTATTGTTGATATAAATGCGATGTTTAATAATGCGAGCAAAGACCACTCGCATTTTTCGCATTTAATTCACGCTCGCGTTAATTTCACGTTTTACAATATTGACCTTGTGAGGGGATATATGTTGTCCTTGTGAGGGGTGTTGTGGATGGTGCGTATAGGATGAGCTTGGAGGTGGGTGAAAATAGTTGTGTGGATGTGGTACTACTCAAGGTAGCACAGACTCAATACTCACTGTGTTCAGGAAAACGAGACTGGCTTCCTTGGGAACATCCTCAGTTAGTGATCTTGCCTGGAATACAACACGCTTATTTTAACAGACATACCCAGCTGCATGAGACACAGTACCAGTCATACGGTCAAGAAGTTTTAGGACACACCCTGGCGCTGTAATTTGCTCTGTAGAGTTGCTTCCCTTATGTATGCCCTTATCCACTGACCTGGGTTCCAATCCCAGAGTACACTAAGACCTACACTACTTCAAGGTTGCCTTCCATATCTAACCAACATGCAGTGATATATTTGAACTAGTTTTCAAAGCAGCCTTCGGCCTTGCTCACACTATTGAGTGGTAGTTCCTCACCGTTGCTAGGTGCTTGTGTGCGGTACAGGCCACATCATACATCACATCTTTCACCGCCTGGTCGTCTCTGCCTCGGATGATCTTCTCCTGGGATATCTTGTGCTGGGAATAGAGGATTGGTGAGTCACACATTGCAACTGTATGCAGGTGGCCCGCCCTGGAGCAAGTAAACCATTCTCCAAAGTTTGTTGGAATCAAATTCTACCAGGTAAGAGTGTCACACTTAATCAGCCAGAGATTCATTTCATAAAGTACTAAGGCATGATATGGTGTCGAACATAACCTAACTTAACAATCAGATTTAAGGAAAGATACCCTGCCCCTGCTGGAATGGCCTACTTTAACAATCAGATCTAGAGGCAGATACACCCTGCCCCTGCTGGCATGGCCTACCTTAACTATCAGGTCTAGAGGCAGATACACTCCACTCCTGTTGGCATGGCCTACCTTAACAATCAGGTCTAGAGGCAGATACACTCGACTCCTGCTGGCATGGCCTACCTTAACAATCAGATCTAGAGGTAGATACACTCCACTCCTGCTGGCATGGCCTACCTTAACAATCAGGTCTAGAGGCAGATACACCCTGCCCCTGCTGGCATGGCCTACCTTAACAATCAGATCTAGAGGTAGATACACCCTGCCCCTGCTGGCATGGCCTACCTTAACAATCAGGTCTAGAGGCAGATACACCCTGCCCCTGCTGGCATGGCCTACCTTCACAATCAGATCTAGAGGCAGATACACCCTGCCCCTGCTGGCATGGCCTACCTTAACTATCAGGTCTAGAGGCAGATACACTCCACTCCTGTGTGCATGGCCTACCTTAACAATCAGGTCTAGAGGCAGATACACTCCACTCCTGCTGGCATGGCCTACCTTAACAATCAGATCTAGAGGTAGATACACTCCACTCCTGCTGGAATGGCCTACCTTAACAATCAGGTCTAGAGGCAGATACACTCAACTCCTGCTGGCATGGCCTACCTTAACAATCAGGTCTAGAGACAGATACACCCTGCCCCTGCTGGCATGGCCTACCTTCACAATCAGATCTAGAGGCAGATACACCCGACTCCTGCTGGCATGGCCTACCTTAACAATCAGATCTAGAGGCAGATACACTGACTTCTGCTGGCATGGCCTACCTTCACAATCAGATCTAGAGGCAGATACACCCGACTCCTGCTGGCATGGTATGGTGTTGAGCGTAGCAGTGTCACCAGGCCCTGAGTCTTGCCAATGTGGCTGGCAGCATGGTCAGCATGTACATTCTTTATTCCTTGAAGAAAAATCAAAATATAAATACAGGCAGTGTTTGATGGAACACCATTGTAATCCACTGGCCTTTATTTTAATCAGCTCATAGGACAAACAGGGAGTACTTGGGACCTACTTTGAGGTGAGGTGAACTGAGGTGAGGTTTATAGAGAGTGCGAGAGAGAGTGAGAGTGAGAGAGAGAGAGAAAGACAGAGATAGAGACAGAGAGAGAGAGGCAGAGAGACAGACAGACAGGCAGAGAGAGAGAGAGACAGTGAGAGAGAGAGAGAGAGACACAGAGAGACAGAGAGAGGCAGAGAGACAGAGACAGACAGGCAGAGAGAGACACAGAGAGAGACAGAGACAGACAGAGAGAGAGAGGCAGAGAGACAGAGACAGAGACAGACAGAGATACCAGAAAACATTTTAGTGGAAGCCCCACTCAGGTACAGTCTACTAACTCTCCTTGGATCTTCCTATGGTCATGACATCCAAACACATTTTAAGTCCTGCTCCCTGTGGCTCTTAATGTGAGTTTTAAATTTTTTGTAAGATTTGATTTTTTGACATATTTCAAAATACAAATCACATTGATTTGAACAAGATAAGATGTCTTCATAAGAAGGAGCTTCCACATCCAGCTTCTTCTTCTTGTTGTGCGTGCGTGCGTGTTTTAAATAACATTAAGTATAATCCCAGATATGTTTCTGTGTTCCCTTTATCATGATAATGTCTTTGAGTTTGTATTTTGTGGAAAATATGGTACCCTAATTACACAGGCAATATCTCACAAAATGGTTACCCTAGTTACCCATGTATCAGCTTCACATGAGGCATTGACTACAAGGTCTGGAACTAGACTGAGATCCACCCTGGATCAGAGCCCCCCTTTAATGTTTGTGTTTCTGAAAGTGAAGGTTAGCCTGCTGGTGTATGACCTGCCCTTCTCACCAAGACACTCCAGGAGCAGGTACGTGATGGATGACACAGAGTTCTCAGCATACGCCTCAACCTCCTCCATGTTCCTGTAGCCCTGGTCTGACAGGTTGTGAGCCTGCAACACACAAACACATGTCACACATGTTGCCTGCAACACACAAACACACGTCACACATGTTGCCTGCAACACACAAACACACGTCACACATGTTGCCTGCAACACACAAACACGTCACACATGTTGCCTGCAACACACAAACACATGTCACACATGTTGCCTGCAACACACAAACACACGTCACACATGTTGCCTGCAACACACAAACACACGTCACACATGTTGCCTGCAACACACAAACACACGTCACACATGTTGCCTGCAACACACAATTACACGTCACGCATGTTGCCTGCAACACACAAACACACGTCACACATGTTGCCTGCAACACACAAACACACGTCACACATGTTGCCTGCAACACACAAACACGTCACACATGTTGCCTGCAACACACAAACACACGTCACACATGTTGCCTGCAACACACAAACACACGTCACACATGTTGCCTGCAACACACAAACACACGTCACACATGTTGCCTGCAACACACAATTACACGTCACGCATGTTGCCTGCAACACACAAACACACGTCACACATGTTGCCTGCAACACACAAACACACGTCACACATGTTGCCTGCAACACACAAACACACATCACACATGTTGCCTGCAACACACAAACACGTCACACATGTTGCCTGCAACACACAAACACACGTCACACATGTTGCCTGCAACACACAAACACACGTCACACATGTTGCCTGCAACACACAAACACACGTCACACATGTTGCCTGCAACACACAATTACACGTCACGCATGTTGCCTGCAACACACAAACACACGTCACACATGTTGCCTGCAACACACAAACACACGTCACACATGTTGCCTGCAACACACAAACACGTCACACATGTTGCCTGCAACACACAAACACACGTCACACATGTTGCCTGCAACACACAAACACACGTCACACATGTTGCCTGCAACACACAAACACGTCACACATGTTGCCTGCAACACACAAACACACGTCACACATGTTGCCTGCAACACACAAACACACGTCACACATGTTGCCTGCAACACACAAACACACGTCACACATGTTGCCTGCAACACACAAACACACGTCACACATGTTGCCTGCAACACACAATTACACGTCACGCATGTTGCCTGCAACACACATCACACATGTTGCCTGCAACACACAAACACATGTCACACATGTTGCCTGCAACACACAAACACACATCACACATGTTGCCTGCAACACACAAACACATGTCACACATGTTGCCTGCAACACACAAACACACATCACACATGTTGCCTGCAACACACAAACACACGTCACGCATGTTGCCTGCAACACACAAACACACGTCACACATGTTGCCTGCAACACACAATCACACGTCACACATGTTTCCTGCAACACACAAACACATGTCATACACAAACACATGTCATACATGTTGCCTGCAACACACAAACACATGTATTACTTCTCATTTCTTAAGTCAAGATGTTTCAAATGGTTCTTCTCCGCCCTACCCTTGCTTCTATTATCCGTGTCAGCCATTTCCTCGTCAGTTTGAAGTGATGAATGGCCTGTAACACAGAACATACAAACTAGAATGCACTACCGGTTAAATGTGTTGTGTCATCTTCAGCTCACAGCACGTGCAGTGGGAAACCTGGATGACATGGGAACAAAGAAGCAGGAATGAATGAGTGCCCAAGTTTAGGTTCATGTCGCTTACAACTTTATACAGAGTCATGACAAGGGACAACGTTCAGCTTCACACACAGAACCATGAGGGGAATAGAACCCAGAAGCCAGGTCCAGCCCTCGTCTACCCACTGGAGTGCCCCGCCTCACCTTAGCAACATGAGTCTCACATACTCGAGCTGGTAATGGAACAGAATCTCCTCAAAAAGGTTAATAGCAAATGAGGTCAACCACCAACTCATAATTACATAAAAGTCTATGTTCAGTCCTAGCATAGATGAGTACTGCTATCTCTCGGAGGCTAATAAAGAAAGGGCTGGTTTGCCCTTACTTGCCCCGACTCTAAAATGACCCACTTCCAATACATATAGGACCTATTCTTTCCTGTCAAACTACTTTATCACTATATTCTGCACTTTTCCAAAAAGAATGTTATCCTCTGAGAAAAAAGAAAATGTGGCGTTTAAACATTTAAAAAAACAGTTTTCAAATGTACCTATCTATTACATGGCCGAGATAAATCTGAAACACAACTATGAGTGTGCGGTACTATCGGTATATCGGTAAATTGAGGTTAATTCTGTCCATGATGCGTATCACAATATAATTTTTTCATGCTTGATATATCGGATGAAGTCAAATAGCAATTTTGTAATGTTATTTTCTTGCCCCAAGATGGCTGTGTATTTATTGACTGAGTAAAC
Organism: Haliotis rufescens; assembly: GCF_023055435.1. NCBI lineage: Eukaryota > Metazoa > Mollusca > Gastropoda > Lepetellida > Haliotidae > Haliotis > Haliotis rufescens. Next base: position 23,102,694 of record NW_025963879.1, read on the forward strand.
ATCATGTTGTACCAGCATCTTGTTTTGTTCCATTTATGAACTTCAGTTCACACCATAATGTATCAGATTGCTGCTGAATTCAAAATTTAAAAGTCTAAAAGATATTGTGATATGTATTGCAATATGGCCACACATTTTACATTGTCACACATTTTAAACCTCCAATATCCATCCCTAGAAACAACATGCTGAATACAATCTCATTAAGACTGCCTAATCTGAATAAGAAATGTGTGGGTTCTTGAACCAATCAGATGTCAGCTTTCTACACTGATTTGGCTTCATGTCTTCACCACCTTAATTTATAAATTTCAATTTGTACAAATGAAACCCTCACCGAACACGAATTTCCCTAAAATGGTTCTCCCTTTGGCGTGTATAGATGCCATGTGTTAGTGACAAGCACTTATGATCGAAGGGAGATAACTCTAAATACCGGAGGTGAGAACAAATGTAAACACTGTCAGTGTGGGGAAATTCTATTATTGCTAAGTAACTGATAAGTGAAGGTAAGTGATCGAATGTTTGGTACATGTTGCTAGGTTGGGAGGATGTAACGGAGATGGTACAAACGAGAGTTTGCGTCTGGAGTGAGTGAGTGAGTGAGTGAGTGAGTGAGTTTGGTTTTACGCCGCTTTTAGCAATATTCCAGCAATATCATGGCAGGGTACACCAGAAATGGGCTTCACACATTGTACCCATGTCGTGAATCGAACCCGGGTCTTCGGCATGACGAGTGCACGCTTTAACCACTAGGCTACCCGACCGCCCCTGTTTGCGTCTGGATCTTATATAAACAAGTTGTGTTGTAACGAGCTGGGTTAAAACCTTTCACATGGCACACTGAAACATCAGGGTGTATAAACAATCCACAACAATATAGTGCCACAACCATGTTTATATATATATGAGATAGCTACGCCATAAATCGCAAAGAACAATGAAGTCCAAAGTGTCGTTTATTTCACGATAAAACAGTGTTCTATGATGAACTTCTATCATTATTCATCGCAACTTGATGACGTCAGGTATTGGACGACGTTATTTTTGAGAGGGAAGGGTCTAGTAATTTGTTTCCCAAAGGTGTAGCTGGGCAACGCAGATAAACGCGATGGCCCAACGATCACATCTTAAAGCGGCAGAGATATGACAATCGGTATTGAGAGAAAAGGTACACGTAATCAACGTGAGGATTGTGAGAATATGTGGGAAATACCCGCCTGTACATAAAATTGACTTGTCCGACATTGCCAAGGTTGATTTCTATTGAGTCGGGCATCCTTATTTAAATACGGGTTACTAAAGTGTGCACATTATATCAGAATCCTTTAAGAGACTGTACGCGCCCCTCATGGTTTATTCTCCCTGTAGTGTTTTATTGTACGACAAAGAGCTCCCACTCATCTTTCATTTCTCAAATATTCAGGCCTTGTTTTATACACAGAAATCTGATATTCTGGACCCATTTGCACAAAGCGATCTTAGCGCTAAGATGATCGAAACTCTCATACTTTAGCATAGGCTTACAATAGTCTTAGCTCTGAGATAGTTTTGTGCAAGTGGGCCCAGGTCCGAACACTTTGCTCACTCACAATGAGAATTTAGAAGCCTCGACTCACTGGAAAATTCACCTCAGTCCTTCACGCAGAGAAGTACTTTATATTGGAGCCAAAGATCTGATCATATTCATGTTAATGAGATAGATACTGAATATCACAAACAATCATTATTTCGGTGATCCCCAAGACAGTTATCTTAAAGACTGACAGCTGTCAGCATCATAGAGACTTGAGAAGAGACACACGAGTGACTTACCCCCGCTAACTCAGTTGCCACAGGCGTCTTTGGGGTGGAACCCTGGAACAGACAGAACATCTTCTTGAACTGTGTGTCAGTGATAGACTCTGACAAACCAGGGGTCGACCATGTGAGTACCACTGTAACCAGTGATGGAGCTAGGTGAGTTAGTGAGTTGGGCTCAACGCTGCTTTTAACAGTATTCAAGTTATATCACGGCGTGTCAGCTTAATGTGGAAAGCCCAAAGTGATGCAGGTCTCAGACGTTTACCACTTCGGTGAAACCCATGAGCAACAACTGGACCACCCGTGCCCCTTGATGGAGCTAGGAGCCAGGTACTACCTAGGAGCTGGTGTTTCCTGGTAGTCACGATCCCCGTATTAGTTTACATGGCCATTAATGTTGACTACCCTGGTCTGTCACTTTAGCCACAAGTCCGAAACCCAAATTTAGTAAAATTCTGTTTGGTCAGTAAATTCAGCTGATAATAGTTCACATATTAACACTAATATCTACTTAAATTGAGGCTAAGAGTCAATTTGGGGTAGTAGACTGAAAAGCTTTTTGGCAGGGACTGCTACCCATCTCTAGCCAGCACGACATGGCTTCACGACAGTCTATGAGGGATGTAACAACTCTGATGTTCAGCAGAGCAAGATACTCTGTGTCACTGTACAAGTATCAAATCAAGTCATGTATATATAAAGGTGACATGTAACATTCATGAAACATAATAATAGTAAAACAATCCTAAGTAAAAAAATGAAAAACAGCTGCATTTTATTCAGGAAATCCAAATATTGAAATCAAATTTCGCACTGCAAGTCTCCTATTTGTATAGAAAGTGTTCACCAAGTTTGAAAAGACTATGCTTTTGTTCTCAAGTTATAGGTTGCACCAAAACAATGTCCTCGGAAGGAAGGACAGATAGACAGACAGACAGAATTCCTTGGTATAACTATATACCCCTGCCCTTTTAGGTAATAATCGACTCTGGACCAGATAATCCAGTGATTGACTTCATGACCACAGATCAACCTTTGGACTGTATTATATTTTGCCATTCCATGAACCACCCCCACCCCTATAATAAATGACCAGTAACAATGGGTTACAATGACACTGTCAACATGGTCAAGGAGCCTGACCACCTGATCCCATTAGTCACCTCTTACAACAAGCATGGGTTGCTGAAGACAAATTATTATCTTCACGGTGTTATAGACTGTAACATTACAGCTCTAGGATCCATGGGACAAACACTCTCACTCCTGCTATGATATGGACATCTACTGATATCACAAAGAGGAGGATTGACGGTTCCTTGGGTTGTATACTCCCCAGGGAGCTGAGAAAGAAAATTGATCCTTTGACCGGAGCAATAACGGTGTTGACACTTGGAGCATGCTTCAACGGATGGATTATAGCACATTACAAATATCCTTTACATTATTATCTAAGGATTTCAACCTGATTTTTCATAACTCTTTAACAAAATTAAATACATGAAAAATCTTTACCTTATAAATGTGATCTATGCTGTCTTTCCAGAACTGCATTCTCAATATTCCCCTCTGCTTGTCCGACACAGTCTCCCGGACCTACACACAAAATCTCGTGTAATATTCAGTGATTCCATCTCCCCAAAATGGCCATACACTCCTTAAAAGAAGCTAAGGACAACCTGATTCTTTCCTATTACTGTAGTTAATCTGTCAGGTGGTCCTCATCTTCTTTTGAGATGTATTTTGTTTAAATGATATAGATGTTGTATCACTGTATGGATGGATATCTTATCACCATACTCCATAGAGACATACGCAGGAATGGTGTTTACGTTGGTTGTTAATACACTGCATGTAATCCACTCTATCGTAACTTTTAAATAAAAAATTATAGATCTATAAATAAACAGTATGAAGAGATAGACAAAAAGGTGAGGTGAGGTGAAATTGGGTTTAACGCCGCGTCCAAGATTATTGCACTTATATAGCGACGTCCCGAGCGCCAGACAGGGTAACAACAAGTACCATCTTTTAAGGTCTTTTGGTATGACGCGGCCGGGGATCGAACCCCGGACCTTCCGCTCTCAGGGCGGGCGCTCTACCACTAGACCACAGAGGCGGTCTCTTTATCATGAAGTCAACAACCCAACAATATAACTATGATATCCAATGCTGACAATGAACATGTAAAGGACTAAGTTTACCTGTGCAAGTTCCACATTGAACGCCCTGATGGCGAGGGCCGCTCTCTGTGTGGCACCGGGCAGCAGTAGACAGCACAAGTAGTTCTCATAGTCATTCTTTCTGTGGACACAGAGAAACCATCTATCAATATGCAGATACAGCAAGGTAAGGTAATATGGAGTTTAACATCGCGTTCAAGATTATTGCACTTATATCGTGAGTGTGTGTGTGTGTGTGTGTGTGTGGTTGCTTGTAATAGTCCGGACTAATGTTACTTTTATAGTGCTAGCCCCCTGAGATACCATGCTGCTGTTTTAACGTGAATACCCCTCTCAGGCACAGTATACAGACTCTGAGCCAACCAGTCCTTGTTTTATCCTGTTAATGCCAAGCACTAGGCACCTTTTAATGTCTTTTAGTGTGATGTGGCTTTGATTGACCTTCGGTTCCCTGGCTGACACTCTGTCCACTAGGCCATGGAAGCAGTTACAGTTCTGTAAAAGGAGTGGTGAGGTTTGTGATTTGGCAAATTACATTGCATAATCGTGTAATTGTGTAACAAGTCAGCTATAGTGATCATCTATAAGCATCGATAACAGTTTAGATGCTATGAATGTTCAGTACATTTCAAACATAAGTATCTTGAAAACATAAATATATATTTCTTGAAAACTATTTGAATAAAACAAACCTAAACAACCATCACATAAAAGCGCTCATATGCAGATGGAGTCTTACCAGCACAGCACATACTTTGCGGTCACCTGCTCACGTGTACCGGACCAATGGGCAAGGAGATACAACAGGCTTCATTCAAAACACATCAATGTAGGACTCAGATCTATGGTAGGACTCTGATCCAAGGCAGATTCTCAGATCAATGACAGATTCCACAAACAGGGTATATATTGGTGTATACTCAAAGCTGTGGCAGATACCACATGTGGGGCAGGTATTGGCGCACACTCAGATATTTTGCAGGTTATCAAGAAATATTTATAATTGGCAAGTTCTATAGTGCTAAACGTTGAATAGATTCATATAAAGCAGCAGTCTTTCGATCATCAATGTTGTGATTTCTCTTTATTATGTTTATTATTTCCCCTTTGGAACAGCAACTTCCCCGAAGTTTCATAGTAGAAATATTTTTCTAGGACCTTCAGCACTCATTTGCTGAGTGGATAAAATTCTTAACATTTTAACAATCCCTCTTCGGATTCAGAGCCTTTACACAAGGAACTTCTTGGATTTAAAAATGGCATTAGCTCATTCATCATCAAAGATGCTCTTTTTACCTATACACACACTGTCACAAATGTAACAATATACAAGTCACACACAGCACAAAGTTACATTCATACCGCCTAACATGTTGAAGTCGTGGACTCTCTAAATACTGGTGGAGATTTTACGAGTGTTTCTATGATTTACTTTCGACTAAGTCGACATCACGAAACGCACCGAACCAGTTCTTTGCAGAACGTCCTGTGATCTAAGGTATTTGTGCTCATCGCCACACGGGATTTTCCAGTGTCTTGTTTCCTCGCATCCCTTCCAGACACAGCAATCGTGGAAAGACTGCGACATTGTCTGTATGTGACCATCAGTCGACTCCATGTGAGTTTGACGGGCATCGCGAACTGCTCAAGTGTTCGCAAGGGCAGGTAACTCTAATTTGCATACCATAGGCAAATCTTTAGAGAATATTTACTTGTCGAGTTCAAATCCCAGAAACATCTTACGTTCGGTTATTTTACACGATTGTTAATTATTTCCTTTTGATATCGGCGATTGAGTGATTGCAATATGTAGTATTGTTTACTACTCGAAAGAATTTTTAAAAAACCCTGATTCTTTCATATTACTATATTTAATCTGTTATGCCATGATAAATAAAGAGCTGAGAATGAAAATTTGAATGGTTTTCACTACTATTTTGCCATTTTTGCCCAGAAGGGTTTGTTTCTGCAAATGGTTGGGGCTGGATGTTCTCTGACGTTGGCATTGGCGTTTTGTTTGTGTGTTTTTTAAGATCATTATCAATTTGTGTGTTAAAGATTCTCTAACAAAGTTTCAATTTTACTTCTTCCTTTCTATCAAGTCAACTGCTGGTGGTCCACCAATTTAATCATCCAAATGCAGTGTATAAGGAAATTGCTCACTTTATATTGTCTAATACATGAATAAAACCATCTCCAATAAATAAATAAGAATGTACATGCCGATGTGCTGTTATGATAAATGATAAATGATACAATTTCATACATCCATGTGTTTCCCTCAGTTTTCATCAGGCCACTTCATTCATTTTACACTTGTGTTGAACATGTAATTTTCAGGCACAGGAAACATTCACTTTTTCCATACATGCTGTACTAATTGTCATGGAAACAGATATCCCTGCCAGAGCTCCAGATAAGCTTTTGGTGTTGTGGGTATTTTACCCATGCATTTTAAAATCATTGGGTATCACTAATTCTACCATGGTATTCAAATTTTTGTTACCCACTAGTTTTTACATATGTGGGCATTTAAGTTAAATATTTAAAAACACTAATCACCTAGTCCCTGCAAACTGGTGTCGTGTGGGTTCAAGAGCTTTATAGGACTCAAAAATACCATGATACTTCCACAAGAAAGTGTGATGGCAAATGATCATGATGTAACTGTCATCGTTGAGTTTGGCAAGGTTGACGGAATGCCCGTTTATAATTTGAAAAGAAGTTGCTGATTTGCTAAACGAATATGTAGGGTTACTTCACAATATTTTGATGATACGCACAAGTTTTATTTTTGTAGCGTATCTGTAATGTTCGTTGCGTATTTGATACGCTTGAATTTTATTTTACTGCGTACTTCTGCATTTCTGATGTGTATTTTACGCAGATATGCAGCTTATCTGGAGCTCTGCCTGCATAAAGTGACTTTACTTGTTTTTCACAGTAGTATGTCTACATGTAGAGACAAGAGTGAGCAAGGGCAATGTTAAGTCAGTTTTAGCAATATTCCAGCAATATCTTGGGACGGGCGCCAGAAATGGTCTTAAAAAATAGTACCCATGTGGGGAATTGAACCCGGGCCTTTACAATGACATGTCAGCACTTCAACCTCAAGGCCACACCACTGAGAAACAAGATTTACCACAAGTTACCGGTAACGTTTTACAATGCCCAGACCTCCTTTGTTTGGAACATTAGTATCAATTCTAACATTTTAATGTCTCGCATCAGCTGGTCGATGCTCAATAAGAAATGCAATATGAACCTGGTGGACATCTCTGGAATTATTTCTTCATTTCAGTTGTAAACATCTGCCAACATGTGTGAACTGTTTACAAACCATGTAGACAGATAGGGTTGGGGTAGTGTATGGATATGTTTTTACATAATATTCCAGCAACATCACTGCACTCATGAAGATCTGGGTTAGAGTTGGTCTTCAGCATCCCATGCTTGGCAGCGAATGGTGTCGGGTGGTCAGACTCGCTGACTTGGTTGATGCATGTCATCGTATCCCAACTGCATAGATTATTGTTCGTGGAGGTGCAGACTTGATTATTTACATACTGCCATCATATAGCTGGAATATTGCTGAGTGCAGCTTTAAACAAACAATCAATTGATCAATCACAGCAAAAGACACCATGCCAGGACCCCATTCCACAAAGCGATCGTAGCCCTACGACTATCGTAAGTCTAAGTATGGGAGATACGATTGTCTTAACGCTACAATCGATTTGTGGAGCAGGGCCCTGGTCTTCACACATTGTACCCATGTTGGAGACTACAATGTGAAGAACAAATACTTTAACCATTAGGTTACCCCACTGTGGCATCAACCCTTACAGTAATGACAAGCATAATACAACGCGTTTTAATATATTTATTAATAAATTATATAACATAGAATATATATGTCATAACATGAAAACACTCAAGTACACGTCTAATAATGCCTCTTCGCTAAAAAAGGCATTATCTGGTACTTCAATATTTGTAATCAACAATCTCATAACAATGTCATAGCTTTATGTACAGAAGAAAAACAGCCTCTTTGCTTGGGCCAGTCAGTAAGCGAGATAGCTTTATGGATTTGCTTAGTGTGTTGCCTCGTGATATGAACACTTCTTATAGCCAGACTGTGTAATTACATGATTAATTTGCGTACTTCAGTATGGATTTGTTGACATGGTATTTCTGGTGTTACGTGCTCACGGTAATGTCTTTCCGCTGGGGGAAAAAAACATCAAAACTCATTATTGTGCGAATAATGTGTACCCCCTTCTACATAGCTGTGCTTTTTTGGAAAAAAAGTGCGCACCATACTCAAGAAAATACAGTAAGCAAATCAGATCTATTCACCATTGAAACGTACAATAATAACTACATTTGAACACTATGAGACTTGAAACAGGAAGCTTTGTACAGCATAAAGTAAACTTGTAGATATGATGACAGACAGTGAGAGAAAGAGAGAGCAGGATCACCAAGGAAATATCTGACATTTCTTTCAAGCGATATGTCACACTTTTTCAGTTTATTATCAACACTTACATGACTTAAGGATTAGCTGTTTAAAGTAATGTCTTCAAAACTGAAGACCTGCTTGAGAAGCTAAGTGTCGACATGATACAGATTATGAAGTGACCACCTACAGTGACATTACTAGACATATCAACAATGTCTGTATTACGGTACATCAACAATGATATAGGGTTAATGAAATTAATGAGAGTGAGTGAGTATGGTTTTACGCCGCTTTTTAGCAATATTGCAGCAATATCACGGTGGGGGACACCAGAAATGGGCTTCACACATTGTACCCATGTGGGGAATCGAATCTGGGCCTTCAGCATGACAAGCGAACGCTTTAACCACTGGGCTACCCCACCGCCATGAAATTAATGACTTTGTATGAAGGTATATGAACACTATGGATAAACCTTTTCTTCAGCCAACCTGAATGCCATATTTCTTGAAGCACATGAATTATCAACAGAGTATAGTAAACTAATCCTATTCTGTCACTCGAGTTCAGACAAGAGGGTACTTGGGACAGTTCACAAACCATCTGTAGTGTCAGCAGTTATAGCTATTTTCACTTGTCAACACATCCCCCCCACCTTGAGAAAAGCTCAAACTAGTTTGCATTTGTTAACTGATTGCAACATGTACCAAAAACTGTCGCACTTCAGAGATAACACTTCCCATCATAAAGCATATCAGAGTGACTGTTCTGTCCACAACTAATAGAAGTTCAAATTATCATAAATGTATGGACATATTTATTGAAGCACTCACAACAACAAAAAATACCCAGCAAATATACTATTTCTAGTATTAGAAATGTGGGATGGAAGGCATTGTCACAGTGTTGAATGAAGGGGCCATTTGAGCTTAACACTATCAACATCATACAGAGATAGACACCATTTTTCATATCCAACTACCGGTAGTCCACGGCTCATTCCAGACCAGTGGTCAATGTAAACTATCTAGATTTCTGGAGAAAAGTAGTCCCTCTAGATTTTCACTTGTCTCGGCCAAAGGGACTAGTGGCCTTGTTAAACCCTGTACAGTACGTGGGAAGCACTGCCATACAATCGAAACCATATATTAGACATTCCAGAATATTCGTTTGTTCAGTTTTCAAAATTTTAATCGAGAACTGTGTCAACATATTTTCAAGCGTAGTAAAGCTATAGAAAGCTGCTTTCTAATTGGCTGATGTCGACTTCTTGTTAGTCGTTTCAGTGGTCGGTCAAAGTTCGCAAAAGGTCGCTCTGACGTGACCCATAGTCGGATGTTCTCAGATCTTTGTTTAGCGTCAGCAGAAGACCTAAAAGATCTTGTTTTTAGTTTGAATGACTTGACATCACTTACACCAAACGGTGAACATCACCATTTTGTACCCACCATCAGCATTTCCTTGCATTCAAGGGACACAACTCTGCACAGCCAGTTGTGCTGCCTCTGATCACAAGACATGACATGACCGAAATAAAGCTTTTATTGGCCACATTGTTCAATTGAAATAAGTAATAAGACCGATACATCTTGGAATTATAGGAGTCAGTGAGTGAGTGAGTGAGACAGTATTTAGGTCATATATCGGTGTTGCAACTTAAATATGGTAGGAGAGTCCAAAATGATGGAAGTCTTAGATGTTTACAACCTTGGTGAAGCCCAGGTACAGAGCTGACACACCAAGAATCATAATCAGGGCAAATCTGGGATCTCAATCCATAATCATCAGATTCTGCCATGACAAAGGAACGCAACTCTGCACAGCGATACAGCGGCACCTTAGATGTTTGGGCAACATCCCTATCAAAAAGTGAGAGGCACATAATGAGGGATGTGTGTACCACACCAAGAAGTCTGGCCCCAGGTCTCCCGTACTGCATCAGTCATCTTGATCCCATCATTGCTGACTCAAGAATTTCTTCAAATCATCCTGTTGGTTGTACTGAGTTTGTCATGTGTTGAGTCCAAATCTATTTTTCAACATGTTCAATGTTCTTAGGCTTTGGGGGTTTCAGGATGCCAATTTTCCTCAGATATCTGACGAGGAAGGGTGTTACGGAGACGGTGATGCCAATTCGAGCAGGAGCAAACACCTTGTGAACTGCATATGCCACCACAAAGGTTCCTGCCCCGGCTACTACAGCCTCCGACCCTACCAAGGTCTTCCCAATCCCGATCTTGTCCATAAATGCCACCATGTCAATTCCACTGAAAAGACAAAGGGAAAAATTAATCATCAATTTCACCACAATATTGTCATAACAATGAGGACTTTATCTATAACGAGAGATAAAATGCAAGATCTTCACATCATATCAGCTCAAGGATCATGTGATTTACCACATCAAACCATCAATATCTCTGGTGTTCACCATCTCATATGATGGTGTCAGAAAGGTCTTCACACATTGTACCCATGTGGGGAGTTTAAAACCTGGGTCTTTAAGCATGATGTTCTAACGCTTGAATCACATGGCTACCACACCACCCTTTACTTAATAAATACACAAACATAAGATTCATTAAATCTTGAATTGTTATACTTATATACTGTTAATCATAGAAGTACTGTGAGCATGAAATAACAGTGAATGTCCCTTGCTAGCATTAATGTAGTGATACATTTTTATCTTTGTATACTGGAGTACATTGTCATGACAGGTTCACTGTACATGACCGTAAGCAATGACATATACAACAAGAGTCATCAGGAAATCATATCCCCCAGGTTTGGTGCAATTCAGAAATAGACCTTAGCTACTTACACCCCACTTTTGGTTCATTGCCATTGGATACCTTCAGTTCAGTGAAGAAACAAATATTACTGTTCAGTGTTTTTCAATACCCCAAATTATCAAAATGCACCAGTTCACCCCTTGACTGATCTGTATAGCAAGTTTCTGCACGAAATATCCAACGGATTAGGGGTCCAGCTCCGGAAACGGTAAACTGACGCTGGATGACATCGTCATCCAACAATAAACAACACAATTGAGTGCTAGCTTTAGAGTGCTTCTCACCAGTTCCGTGTCAAGTGTGGTCAGTTAATTTACACAAGTTGATCAAGTAGTTATGCAGTCGGCATCCCTGCATGATGGCATCTTTGGTAAAATGTCAGATAAAAACATTGCTCACTTACACAGTGAAAATGTCGGGTAAAGCAAAAGCAGTCGGGGTGAATACACAACACTCTCATTTACATTCAAAGAATGGTGCTAAATCATGTCACAGCACTTGGTACCTGTACAATATTAGTGACTCGACCTACCAGTATCTCATTTTAACAGGAGTTAGTGGAATATCCTGCCTTTTGAGTTCATGTCAAGCAGCCAACGTTTTTGAAGTCAACAAATGACATTTTTCAATCACACTGCCATTAAACAACATTGTGGAATTGTAAATCTAGAGTCTTGGTGGTTGCTGATGTATATTCATAGTTCAAGGTAGGGCTATTTGCAATAATTTCATGCCACATTTTAGGCCTGGGGTCGACACTCACATTATTAGGCGACCCATTAATTTCATGATTTTCAGTATGCCAATAACTTAAGACAATTCCTTCAAACACTGTGTAATAATCCAAACCATAAAACAATTTTCTTTGTACCACCTTCCAATTGAAAACCATAATAAGGCATATTACATATCAACCACAAATGAATGAGTGAGTTGGGTTTAACGCCACTTTGAACAGTTTTCCAGTTATAACATGGCATGTCACCTTAATGTGGGAGGAAAGCCTGTAGCAAAATCTGAATGCCTAGCACTGATTACACATGGCCAGCATGAAAAAGATGTGTTCCGATAAGCACAGGGCTATTTACAGACTACACATTTAATGTGGGGCTGAGTACAGTAGTGACAGTTGTAGTAGTATAAGGAGAAAGCTGTCCTTAGGTCTCACCCTGGAGTAGAGCTGAACACTTGGGTACGAAGCAGGGACAAGGCAACACTGTAAGGAAACTAAACTAAACCCCCTGCCACCCCCCATCCCCTAATCAATCCCCCCCCCCCACGAACATATTATGAAATAAATCAATGATTCTACACACAAGCATATCAAGCAATGAATCAATGACGACCCCCCCCAAGCAAAAAAAAAAAATAACATATAATTCTGTAAAGAATCAATGATTTCTCCTCATGAACATTTTCTGAAATGAATCAAAGAGCTCCTACATGAACACATTATGAAATGAATCAATGATCCCTGGATAAACGTATTATGCAATGAATCAATGATCTCCCACATTAATATATTATGCAATGAATCAATGATCCCCGGATGAACGTGTTATGCAATGAATCAATGAGCTTCCACATGAATATATTATGAAATGGCTCAATGATCCCCGGATGAACGTATTATGCAATGAATCAATGATCTCCCACATGAATATATTATGAAATGGATCAATGATCCCCGGATAAACGTGTTATGTAATGAATCAATGAGCTCCCACATGAATATATTACGCAAGGAATCAATGAGCTCCCATATGAATATATTAAGCAAGGAATCAATGGCCATCACAAGAACTGCACTACCTGGACACTGCAAGGTAAAAGCCACCAAGAGACATCAGGGACAGGCCAGTATGAAATACTATCACTGTCGCTCCATATTCTTTAAAGGTTTTCTTAAGCCGCTCTGCCTGAGTAAGTTTAGGGGTTTCAGTTTGACCAACCTGGGGGTCAGACTTGGGGTCAGAGGCTGAAGTGGAGTACCCCCGCCGCTGTTGGTGCTGCGTGACAACACTTCGAATCAACTGATCCTGCTCAGCAAACACCTGACCCAGCGACTTTCTCCCTTTGCTGAGACTCTCAAGTTGGTCCATGCACTCATTAAACCCAAAGCGGTGGCAGTTCTCCAGCCAGAGTTTGAACCTGACACAATCCTCCCCTTGCACCCCCTGTGGGCAAGGTGTGTCAACCGTTGGGAAGGTGCTCAAGTCCCCTTGCAGTCCTTGAACACTGCAGCTCTCCGCAGCCTCTTCCTGGTGTCGGGCAATAGCCTGCTGACGATACTTCTGAGAGATGCTGTGAATAAGTTCGTCCTGTTCTGCCAGGACCTGGCCCAGTGTTTTCCGCCCACTCTGGATCCCCTGCAGCTGTTGGTCACAGTTATCCAGGCCGTATCGCTGACAACTCTCCCTCCATAGCCTGAAGTGTACGCAGTCATCGCCCTGAACACCCTGTGGACTGGCCTCATTGTCCACGTGTACTGCACCAGTCTCTGTCTTTTGGACCAATGGACGCTGCTCACCAGTGTGAAATCTCCGGTATAATGCCTGACGAGGGTCTTTGCCATGACCTACAGAAGTAAAAATTACGAAACATGACTGCATGAGTAGTCTCAAGTAGTCATTTAAGGTGACTCTTGGTTTACGGATGCACTGTTCTTTCAAAGTCCAAATGTTAAAAAAATATAAAAATGAAAAATACCCTGTTTTTATATTATAGTATTCATTTATTAAATCTATCCCATTTCACAATGTCTGAAATATGTATTCCATTTGATTTTATAATTTTTTATCAATAGATTAAAAAATGATTCACTATTTCCTGCAATGTTATTGAAAATAAAATTCTTGGACACACTTCGACAACAGGTCCTCATTGAACATGTCAAACAGCAAAATAAAGATGTTTCAAGTCTAAATAGATTATACAAAGTAATAAAAATCAACAAAAATATATATAAAAGTTGCCAAACTGATATCTAAGTTATTATTTCCATCTTTCCGTGCGATCGCAGTAATCTTCTGGTAGCTGGTTTTAAAAGAGTTAAACGTCGCCCATGCTGCCTAAATAGCAGCGTCTTTCATGCATTTCCACCCATGACATGAATATTGTAATATGGCCATATGTGCACAAGCTGAGTGCTAGGGATATGATAAAATGTTCTTGAAAAATTGAGTTGTTTTAATTTTGTTACTCCAGAATATTTTTTTTATATCTACCTAACTTTTTAGGACAAAATTCAAGTAAAGAAAATCTCTGAGGCCTTTTTTTTTTAAATTGGCCTACCTCACTTTTGAAATGAGTTTGAAATCCGTAAACCAAGAAATAAAATTGTCACCTAAGGTGTAAAAGACAAAGATGATCAGATGGATACAATGATGTCCAGTGACTAAAGCATGTAAAGTGGGTATCTTGATTGGCGACTATGCATGGTGGACTAAGAAGTTTTGAGCATAAACAGTTCTTACAGATTAACTCAGCTCCAGGATGTATTCCTGAAGAATTTGTTAATTAGCACTCTCTCACCATATGTTTTTAATATATCAGAAACAAATCTGTTTTAGGTTCACCGTCAACCACTGCTGTAATCTAATCTAATTTTCTCAACAATTTCAATCTCACTATAACATTTAATCAAGTTTATTAAAAGAGCTATCATGGTAATATTATTCCATGTAATATACCAACAAATGGACTGACTCAAATGCTCAAAAGGTGTTTCCATCACTTTCAGGTTTGTACAACTGAAGCAGCAACATCTGTCCCATTGATGATAACAATCCTCAATTCATCCACAGAACATTAATTGCTGATACAGCATCTGAACATGCTACATACTAACTATTACTGTTCATACATAGATAGGCTATATATTAATTCTATACTCCAAAGGCAATTTGGTCTTCAGAAATTAAATCCTGGTCAGTTAACAGGGTGATAATGTTACTGCATCTCATCATAGTTATGTCTCATCATAATGGGACATTGCTCATTATATCAATCACTGGTTTGTCTGGCTTAGACATCGGATTTTTTCAGGTTGCTGTGAGTGGGGTTTTATACCACTTTTAGAAATATTCCAGTAATGTCATGACAGGGTACCCCAGAAATGGGCTTCACACATGCCCATGTAGGGAATTAAACCCAGGTCTTCTGTGTGTCGAGTGAACACTTTAACCACTAGGTTACCCCACTGGCTCCAGGCTTTTATGATACAGCTGTGATATTGCTGACTGTCTCATTTAACAACACTTGCTCACATACTCAATGATACACAGTACAATTACAATAATCACTGACAGTGACACTGATTATTTTCCTCTTAACTGCATGGATGTCGTATATGAACCCCATTTCTGGTGTCGCCAGCCGTGATATTGCTGGAATATTGCTAAAAGCGGCGTAAAACCGTACTCACTCACTCACTATATGAACAATACTTAGTATTACTTACCATAATTAAGCAACAACAGTAGATATATCGTTGAATAGTTCGAGAGCTAGTACTCAGACAACTAGTAAAATGTTACGTCTATTATTATTTAGTGTTGTGCACAAGCCAAGGTCGTAAACGAGAACTCGCCTAAATGTACCAACCTGGCACAGGGTCAGTGCATGATCACATACGAGTACGCACGTGATACTGAAAAAAATGAAGTAAGCATTTGCGGTTTACAAACGTACCTGGAATACCTTGTATCCCCGGACCTTCTTGTGAATGTGTCAATGCAGTGGATAGCAGCAACTTTGCTCTGTTTAGAGAAACCGATTTTGCGCTTCCCTGAAATCCCTCGATTAAAAAGTGAGACTTTTGCATTCTGTCATCGCTCGAGGCTGGCGCCCCCTCTGCATGCGTGCGAGTCTTGGCAGCGACTGTTGTCGAAAGAAAACGAAGTGACAGCGAGTTGGATTGTTTCAACACAACGGTACTTCTATTAGTAATCATGGCGACGTTCCGTTCTTCCGAAAACCACTTCCAGTTTGTCAGTCTTATACTGCTGTGTCATTAAAGCGGACGATAACGTGGTGTACTGCTACTGATGTGACCTGCTAACCTCTATAGACATGCGCATTGTGTATGGTTCGACTGAGCATGCGTAAGCGAACAATAACAAACACACGTGGCTCTGTGTGAGAGAATGTTCAGAAATCGAGGTGGCATGTTTTACAATTTATAAGATGGGTGTTTTATGTTACAAAAATAGCAGCACAGTACTAGCTGGGAGTCTTCGTTGTGTGTGTTTATTTGTTGTTAACACCGCACTCGCCAATATTCCTGTGAACTGTAAACGTAATAACCCACTTATCACTGCAGTACACTTACAGATCTCAATAAGAGTCTGTTGGTTTGGTTTGGTTTGTAGTTTAACGCCGGAAGTAGCAATATTCCAGCTATATGACTGCGGTCTGTAAATGATCGAGTCTGGACCAGACAATCCAGTGATTGACCACATGCGCATCGATTCACGCAATTGGGATCGATGACATGCATCAACCAAGTCAGCGAGCCTGACCACTGTATACAACTTGATGAGGTTAGCAGCATTTGCTGGGCCAAAGGTTTGCTCTGTGAAGGAGAAGTTGTAAACGTCCATAGTCCACTGAATGTTTCACAAACGGACACCATTTCTTGAAGATGTGCTGGAACTGGAGAGATCAAAGTGTCGTCAGCTTGGGTTGGAGCTGTCATGCTGACGTCGAGGACAACATATTCCTTCTTCTTACTACGTTTCGCAAGAGCTCATCTATATACAGTAGGTATAGGTTCGCAGATAAAATGCTCCCTTGTCGAACACCTCTGTGAAGCTGTAACCAGTGTGACTTCTCGTTGTTTGCTAGGACGCAATTTCTCATATCCGTCTAAATATGGTCAAATATTGCCCAGAGAGTGATTTGATACTTCTATATAGTAGAGTTTCGAGAGGAGGCCTGGCTGGTAGACAGAGCCGAAATCCTTAGAGTGAGTGAGTATGGTTTACGCCGCTTTTAGCAATATTCCAACAACATCACGGCGGGGGACACCAGAAATGGCCTTCACACATTGTATCCATGTCGGGAATCGAACCCGGGTCTTCGGCGTGACGAGCGAACGCTTTAACCACTAGGCTACCCGACCGCCCCCAAAAGCCTTAGAGCTATCAAGGAAGGCTACATGAACTACTTGAGAACGCTGTGAGTTACCGTAAGCTGTTTCTTGTACCAGAAATGACGTGTGCATTGATGACACTCCTTTTGGAAACCGAACTGTTGGTTGCATGGGAAGGTGCCAGAATCTGTGATCTGTGGAAGTCTTTTGGAGAGCACAAGTTCAAACAGTTTAAATATAACTGGAAGAAGTGTCACCCCTCTTCAAGCGTCTGGAAACATTTTAGATTTATCTCCGCCTTTCAATATGGTTACTATAAGCCCATACTCCAATGTGGCTTTATGTGCTTTTGAATTTGGATTGTGGAATAAATTGATCTGATGATGTGATGATACAGCAAACTATTGACATAAAATGTTTCAATAGTTTCTGAACTGTGTACAGCCCTGATCTGGAAGGGACACTGGTCACAGAAGGTTGGAAGAGATACTGTTGTCCTCCTGTAACTTGCCATCTCTTATAATCTTTTGCCACGACGGTTTGGGGACGTGGGGTTGTCTATCAGGAAAATTAATATTTCTTCATGGGTTAAAGAATTCATAGGCTTAAGAAAATTAAAAGCATGTATGTGACCGGACCAAAAGCACAGATCAGCATGTTCATCCTCGATTAACCAGCGTATAACGAAATTTGATACACTGGATAATCGAGATAGGATGGGCTTGGGTTGTGTGTTAAATCTTCCCCATAACATGATAGCGACATTGGTGTTGTGCCGAGTCATTCCTTATCTTTCTACGACGCCGCGCCTGTGGTATCTATCTATAGTAAACTGAGCTGACCATATGAAAATAAACCCCTTCGTGATACTTACCATGAATCGTGATAGGCAATTAAGGAGCGCTAGGTTATTTAAAAAAAGTTAAGATTTCTCTTTGTGTTGTGTAAAATGTCACAGAACAAGGCCCTAGCACACTATTTAATGTATATGTTGAAGATATGGTTCTCTTGATTAAACATACATCCTGGAAAAGGGCAACCGCCGCTTACTAGCTATTTTCATCTTAGTAATTTAGACTCGTATCCTGTCTTGGTGTTAAAGAAACACATTTGTTTTTGTTTACTGCAATACAGAAACCAAGATTTATTATACCCCCGACCTAAAAGGTCGGGGATATATAGTTATACCAATGTTCCGTCCGTCCGTCCGAAAACTTTGTCCACGCGATTTCCCTTAAAGTATTCAGTGGATTCATCTCAAACTTAGTAGATATAATCTTTGTCATATGGAGGGGTGCAGTCAAAAGAAAAAAAATGTTTTTATTAATGTTCCATTTTTTTGTGAATTTTTCAAACCCTAACCTATCCTAGCTATTTAATTTGTAACTACTGACACACTAGGCGGGTCGGGGGTATTAGTGAGCCACGCTCACTTTTGCTCTTGTTACCTAATGACACTGTAACTATTCCATGACAATAGCTATTAATTTTGACGACCCTTTCATTTGCGCCCTGTGCTTCTTCGCATCATGTGATGACCCAGTCCTTGTGACCGTAGAGGAACATAGTGTTCTTGTACCAACTATTGATTATGGAAGTAAGGATAATATATATGGATGAACAAGTTTTTTATTATAATTAGAGTGACGTTTCGGTGTAGGTTCTAACACCGTTATCAAGCAAGTATTTGATACGAGGTCTGATTGTGAAGTTCACATCAATGTTTGAACAAACAAGAAACAGTTATTCGATATTCGTTGGTGATGTATTTGATACCATCTTCCCGAGGCAAGAGAGTTAACTGACTTTAAAAGTCCAGTTTCCACCCTTGCCGAACTAGGCTGGTATTATGGAGTTACATTTTGGCTGGACTAACGAGTCTATGCATAGTTCAATCAAAATCGCGCACCGAAATCGAAATCCGGTTCGTAAACTGTCATGCAGAGTTCGGTCGATTGCAGGATTTGCACAGCATGTGCACTGCAAACTCATTGTCAACAGATATTTTCCAAATCTTTTTCAAGTTTTTAATCAAGGTGTTCACGTGATTTGATGCACTTCGCGATTCTTTATTACAATATAGATCTTGATTGTCGATCAGATCGTCTTGACTGGGCGCCGCCATTCTGTTTGAAGCAAATGCAAGTTTTACGAGAGGTGGAATCTGATTGGTCCATAGGAGAGGCTTAGAAGAGACACTGGACTTTTAAAGTCAGTTAACTCCCTTGCCTTGGGAAGATGAAGTGTGCAGTGTTTTGGAGACTGTTTTCAGCCTGAAGTATTGTCGGAAATGCTAGAAAAATGTTTTTCTGTCTTCATTTAATAAATACGAGTCATAGGGCTATGAAAATAGCATATATCAAAGCAACGCAAATTTACCTAATCTAACCTATCCTAGATTATCCTTAAAATGTACTTTTACAGGTTAACTGATGATAAACTTAGAAAGTATTCGACTGTTGTCATGCATGTATGAAACGGCCTATAACCTGTGGTAATTACCTCACACTGGCCTGTCCCGAGGTGATGACCTCACACCGGCCCGTGCATTTTCACAGGTGCAAATGTCACCGAGTTGGGGGTGGTCTCAAAATATTTCTGTTGTACTTAATTGACATGTGCGTTGATGAGATAACAATTAAAGATATGTACTGCATTACATTTGCTTGCAAAAATGATGGAATAGTTAAAAGCTATGAAACGGGATGAGTATTGGAAGGTTGCGTTTTTGGAATCAAGAAGTATTTGTTGTTCTACAGATGATTTCTAGAGGTAGCATCTATCTCCGCTGATGAAGAATATGAATCGATACTAACACCCAACTGATAACTGTTTCAACAAGGCTGATATCTAGCAAAGACTGCGTTGACCCCCCCTTTGACATGAGTGAATTTGAATGTTGTGCTATGTCTTGCCACGAACCTTTTACAGTTAGCCAAGATAGGCACAACAGGGTTGAGCTCACAATGTTTGACTGCCGTACGTAAGACAACGTGACTGTGTTGTACCGCCAGCACATATGTCTTGTACTTTACTGGTTTCTTATTCAGCCGAATTTTCACCATGAGTTGAACTTTCGTTTCTGATGGTCTGAAGTCCACAATGTCATATATTCCTGCATGACTACTCATGGTTGGCGCGACAGTATCTTATTCCCGGACGTTGTATTAACTGGCGTTATCCATGACAATGACACTGAGGTTGTTTAAAATGGGCTATAGCTGATGTTCCAACCAGTCTATGAACACATCACCTCCTATAATTTCCTCATGAAAATCAATCAATAGGCCCCAGATCACGGGTTGAAGCGTGCACAACAATGACACGATCACCTTAACCTGATGGTACCATGGGTGATTTTGATCCATCTGCCGATAGCCACATGTAGTCAGTGGAATGATTCATCAAAGTAAATGATCTGTAAGCCCTGACTGCGATGAATGGTGCTGAGATTATGTGACATCATCGACATGATGGAATATTTCCATCTGAAAACTGCTAGGTCATCGCCACGCACAGTGTTTCGAAATCGGCAATATTTAGTGCAGTCCGGGAAACATTAATTTGTATCTTTAATTTCCTCCCGGATTTTACAACAAGTCGGGGGTACATTCTGCTCATAAAGCTTGTACACTATATCATTTTACGTCCCAGTTTCGTTTTGAGACCACCCTTAAACTCTTTTGTTCTATTTATCAATCTGTAGACTTGATGGCATGAATTGAAAACCCAATAGTTTAGGCAGTTCGGTAATTCGTGCTATCTAAACTTATAAATGGTTTCCCTCTATCTCTCTAAAAAGTGTCAAGACCTTTCCTAATACAGATTCCATGTCGTGTACCATGGCTATGGCTATGCAAGTGTACAGTAACATGGATCATGGGAGCAGTGTTGACAAAACAAACGCAGCGTCATTTTGTTGTTTTAGAAGATGCACATCAAGAATTTTCTCCATATGATTTATTTTGTGTGGATTAGATGTTTTCATATTATGACGACTACATTATTATCATTAAAACGGAGTCAAGTGCGCATATTTCTATAGTCCCTTTTAGACTGCCATCATTGGATAAACGTGAACTTATTGTTTCGTTCGAATTCTTCTCCTGTAGACTTGTCGATAGGACTTCTTGCGACTGAAATACTTCCAACCATGCACAGGTAAGCCGATTGGTAGTTAAAAGCCGATCAGTCTGTGAAAAATGTTATCCTTTTTTAACGGGCAAAAATATTTTTTCTTGCATTTCCGACAGTACTTTAGGAACGTTTTGATAAGTTTGTAAATGTTTTGTTCAACTCCAATTTTCAAGTGTACACTTTCTTTTGCCCGGCAGATTATATGTGTTTGACTTGTTCTTGTTTGCTAAGTACCTTTGCAAACAAATTCTCATACTCCGTAGAATTGGTCTTACTTGTCGTAAGAGGTGACTAACGAGATCGGGTGGTCAGGCTCGCTGATTTGGTTGATGCAAGGCAAAATCCCATTTTCTTAGATCGATGGTCATGATGTACTGGATTGTCTGGTCCTGACTGATTATTTACAGACTGCAGTCATGTAGCTTGAATATTGCTCAGAGCGGCGTTAAACAAACAAGCATACAAAGTCTCACTTTATTTTAAAAAGATACTTAGCCTGGTGACGAAGACATGTATGTACCCGTGAAGAGCCGGGGTAGAATTAGTATTCAGCAACAAAAGATTGTCGTAAGAGGCGACTAACGGGTTCGGCTGGTCAGGCTTGCTGACTTGGTTGATGCATGTCATCGTATCCCAATTGTGTAGATCGATGCTCATGATCATTGATGTGTATCTGGCATACAGCGGAGTGTGCTGCTGGTCAAGAATTGAGAAACATGATCTGCGGATCCTGGTTACGACTAAGTGACGCGGCCCTTTGCACAAAGAATTACGCACCATTACATAACTTGGCCACAAGTAATATGTCAGCGATAGAAAATGGCACTAGTCCAAAAGTCCTTGTCAAACTGCCCGATAGTTAAGGTAGCATGATGACTAATACAGATTTGCCTTTTATAAGGGCCTTGCTCTGTTATTATTGTAATAGACTATAAGGTCTAGTGGATTATAAAACGTTAGGTTCATGTCAGGAAAACTTGAAAGTAATGCTAGTTGTGCATTTCCAGCACGAAGGCACGAACCAATCATAATCGGCTAGAACTCCGGAAATGAACTCACAACTAGAAGATCCTTTTAGCCAAGGGACCGTCAACTTGTATACTGTCGGCATGTTGCCATAATGTGGATACCACGACGTGGATTTCTGTCCCTTCCACTAAAATGCGTTATTATTGGAGCCTTTTGACACTATTCAAAATAAAACCTCTACTTTTTGTTGTATTAAAGAGATAGTTTTATTTTATGCTGATGATCCTTGGTTTGTCACCACTGGGTTAAACCAACATTTATAGGAGCTGCTGCATCACCCTCCCACAGATAGACGGGGTATACTTTTCAAAATGGGGTAAAATCTAACTCACAACCAGGTCACACGTTGTGAGTATTTGACACTCATTATTTTTGTCTGCTCTTTGGCCAAGAATTGCTGCTGGGAACGTGTTCTGCCCAAAACACAAGGTACATTAGTAGAGACAAGGACATGCTCGACTACTTCCGTGAAATTGCTGGAATATTGCCAAAAGCGGCGTAAAACCGTACTCACTCACTCGACTTCTTGTCAGAAGATTTACAGTTCTTACAGAAAGAATGAGAAGGATGTCTAGGAAAAGATTCCATCATTTGTCTTGATATGCCTGTTGACAGTTCTCCAAAATGTAAATACAATCCCAGCCACTTGAAACTGATCAATGATAACAAAACAGGATCTCTTTCGACATTTTTATTTAACATTTTTACATTTTTTTCTTCACATTTTATACATCATTTTTTCTCTTTTCTGCACATATTTCTCTTTTCATATTTTTTTCTCTGTACATTTTTTTTCAATCTTTTTGTTTTCAATATTTTCTTATTTTGAGTCAAATATTTTCACGTCAATCTGAAAGAAAATATGATTAGCATAATATCAACAAGATCTATGTTAAAATTGCAGACAAGAGAAAACACTGATAAATAGGATAATTCAGCTGAAAAAGAAAGCATCAATAAGCGAGAAGTGCACAATTTACTACCCACATTCAAAACTAGAGACCATTTTGAGAGCATTTAAAGGGGAATGTCTTGAGGCCTTTTAAAGTATGAAGAAAATAACCTTAAGGTGCTATTCTCCTGAGATAATGTGATGCAGTTATTTAGAAGCTAAAATATGAAATATTCTTCCTTCTCTACCAATATTAGGGTTATAACTCAGAGGGATTTCAAGTGTCATTCATAGAATCTGCAGTAGTCCAGATTACTATGACATAAAAGCGCACATTGACAACAGTGTACACATTAAAAGACAACACCAACAGTATTTTAACGTCCATAGTTAAGACCACCAAAATACACAATTATTCCACTATAATACAGGGAAGTCATATTCTGGCCTTGATAAAACAAAATACAAAAATATAGAACTGTAAATTTCTATTTCTTTTCTGCACCAGTTCATTGACAATCTGCCCTTCTCATAACATACACTCATTCACACTTTCAAACGACCAATCCTCTCACAAGCCATTGTAAGTATGTTAAAATGATGGAAATATCATGCAGCAGGGCACATTTTATCCATATGGGACATACAAATTACTGTAGATCATGGATTTTGATTCTGCTACGAGAATAAAAGGGTGGTCGACATGAGCAATTCAAAACTTCTGACATCGATGTTGATTAAAAATCAGGCTGTAACTCGATAGAATATTGGGAAGTATGAGTTATTTTACCACCATGGTTGCCACCATAGTATCCTTCATTCTTTCTTGTTATTTTAGTTTCAGTAAGGGGAATAGTAGGCTGCTCTTCGGTATCTCCTGAAACAAATAATTGTTTTCTATTTAACAAAGACAAACAAAATAACATAACCTCATGTATGTTATGTCTCCCCGAAGTTTCATTGTATCTGCCACTGAACTAACATTACATTCCTATTGATTTTGCACCAGGTACATGTGTTGATGTAAACACATTTCATGGACAAAAGTGAAAAGGGATGGGTACAGGTTATTACTTAGAATATCTGCCCCTAAACATACTTACAATTATTTGTTTGAAATAACACATCACAAGAAAAGTTTGACTGATAAAAGGAACACGTAAAAAGGAGCATGTTTTGCTCAAACAAATATAGTACGTTTATTAATGATTGAGACATATTGAAGTACACATACATCAGTTTTAAACATGTCAACAACAATATCTGATGAGGATATGGCATAACCTGTCTCTGTTCATGAATAGAACACATGAAGAATAAAGAGAACAGTTCTCGCAGGGTGAACCTCATTGACAGGATAGAGTTACTTTCACTTCAACCCTAAACAAATCACAATTCAATTGAATACATGAGTGGTGTAGTTTGGTATAAATAATATTTAATCTTCGCTTTCTCCCAACAAAATGCTCTGGGGTTGAAGGATGTTATTTATTTTTTCTTTGATTAAAAATTAGAGATAGTTTCATTAATGCATGTTTTAGTGCTATATCCTTCCAAAGCCTTAGTGATAATTGCAAAAATGACCAATGTGAATACTTGGCTCGGGTTTGAGGTACTGAAACAAAGTCTGAATTTCAATGATTGTATGGTAATACTGCACCAACAGTAGTTGGTAGAGTGTCTGTTAAGATATGAAGGTTTTCAATTATGGTAGATCTGACAGAACAAAAAATGTCCTTCTTTCAATAGGGAGAATAAGAAAAGTACATATGTTACAAGAATTGAGAGAAATAATTCCATGTCTCAGCTATTTATCATTGGAAAGGGACCTTATTTAGGTTAACAAAATACTCCAGCATGCCTTGACCTGATTTAAAACAACTCGGCAATACATAAAGAAGAAAGGCAACAAACCCATAAGGTCTTCTTCCCCTGGGGGTAAACCCGCGTCCCCTGCTTCTACCTCTACTGCGTGGGAAGCGATTTGTGGAACTGATGCCTGGCCTATTTGTCCGTTTTGGAGAGACCTGAAATAGATTTGAAATAAACATAATACAAATACTGTACATGCTCATTTCAGATAGAGTATCTAGCTAAAATAAATGGGGAAAACATAATGCATCAGGTATCACAACCTAAGGGAAAAACTAACATTATCCACTAACTATGTCTTATGCATTATTCCAAATTAGTCTGTATGAAGATAATGCTGTCATTGCATTGTTCCATAACATGGGATCAATTGTACAGTGGCTACTTCAACTTAGAGCACAACTTAATGGATGACCCTGATGTATATCCTGATATGTACTTCAGCAAAAAAACTCAATTTAACAGAGGTATATTGAGGATACAGACAAATGCTCTGTGAGTGGAGAGTGAAAAGTGCTCTTTGAATAACCTGTTCACTACATATGCTGTTCATGGAACTGGAGTACTTAGCTGTGCTCTATAAAGCATTCTAAGACAAATAGAGGACCTGTGACATTAGTCTACTGTCGTGGTTCCATGCTAAAAACCCGTTGAGAAAACAACAGGGCTCAGCTTCATCCTTTGTTCTTGCAACTGTACCATTATATCCTGATAAATACTGTTACGTGTCTTCTGTATATCATTGTATATAATATTACTTTGTCTACAGCAACTTCACTGACAATGACTAGATGTAAACTCTGTTAAAATATACCTTGTGTTCTTCTATTTATCATGTTCCTACAAAAAAGGTTTCCTTGAACCATACTTTACCATACACATTTCTGATTTCAAATGCAGTATCATAAACAAGAGCAATCACTACAGGGCCAGTGCATGTCATAACCAGTACGTTCTAAACAGACATTGTCGGTGCAATATTTGTAAACATTTCTTTCCTTAAAACATTACAATAGTATTAAAGTGATATCCTGATAATTGACAGCTCAGAATCAGCATGGAACCACAACAATAGACTAGCTACCGATGTCTGGGAGGAAGATTGCAGCCAGTTTACCTTAATTTGCCTTCCCCTGAAAAGTGAGTCATCCAAAGCCATTGCAGTTGCCACTGAATCTTTGTCAGCAAATTCAATATATGCAAATCTGAAAAATAAAATTAGTTTTGCGAACTTGGAATACAAGAAAACATCAAGTATGAACATACTGGTCAGTTGATAACATATACAAAGGTATTTGTCCAAGATCAGTAGCGGTTATGTTACAATCACAGAGGATCAGAAGTCCAACATGCGCAAGCATCATTTCTTGGAAACATATATATACAATATCTATAAATAACGAAGATAAACATGGTAAAGATAGGATTATGTTCTCTTCAGCTCGGTAAAATTGATGGCCTTTCAACATATTTAAAACACTTGTGCAGTAGGTTAAACCTACAAACGTATTCAGGGTACTGCTTATGATTAATACATGTATGGTCGTTTGAGAATGGTGAAATCTTTGGAAGTCCCTTTTTGTTTGTAATTCTTTGGATAAAATCAGGTACCTGGCATTAATATTATCGGTTCATAAATATTGAAAAATGTATATTTCTCCAAGATCAGTAGCGGATATGTTACAATCACAGAGGATCAGAAGTCCAACATGTGCAAACATCATTTCTTGGAAACATATATATACAATATCTATAAATAACGAGGATAAACATGGTAAAGATAGGATTATGTTCTCTTCAGCTCGGTAAAATTGATGGCCTTTCAACATATTTAAAACACTTGTGCAGTAGGTTAAACCTACAAACGTATTCAGGGTAGTGCTTAGGGAGCGACCATTTGATTTCTATGGGGGGGCCGGAAGTATTTACAAATGAATAGTTTGTTGGAGATAATCAGTAAAATAAATAGAATGTTTACTACTGTGGGAAAAATGAATAGTTTGTTTCCAGATATAATTTTGCATGTCATTGCAACATTTATCTATTGAATTAAAGAATTATTCCAGCATTATAAACGTAAAGATTTTCCGCCGCCTTCGGCGCAACATCACTATTACTTTAATCTTATTTTATGCTATTTCTGTATATGAAGTTAATGGCTTCAGTTCAGCACATTTAAATTGCTATTTGCTATTTAAATGCATGTACAAATATTCAGGCGTCCAATTTAACAATTTCCAAAAAGAAATAACCAAGCTACAATGTTGTAAAAGAACACATTTATTCACTGATAAATGTTGAACATATTTATATTGTGGTTTGTTTGAGGAATGGTTTGAAATACAAATAAACCATATGTATTAAATGAAAAGGTATCGGTATGAACAATTTTCACCAAAATCCTTCAAATAAAACTATATTATATGATCTTTGGATATGACCTGGTCATAAGTGTTTCTGTTGTGATGAAACATCTATTTGAACACGTCAATGCACACCATCATCCTTTGCTGGAGAGACACGTCTTGCTCTGTTTTTGCTGTATACATTGTCTGATTACAATGTTATTCAGATGAATGAACGAGTGTATACACTATTTGCTTTAGTGTATGGCAATGGGGGTCATTTCGTGGGATGTGTGTGTGTGCCAGGCAAAGGTTGGTACAGTTACGATGGCTTGGAAGTATACCACCGATACGGGCCGGGACTAAAGAAACAGCTATTACCGCGTCCTCCACCAGGCTACAAACAGGACTACTGTATTTATGTCAGGGAATGAAAAAGACTATTATAACGGGTGTTCTATAGCTGTTCATGTTATAATACACCACAGGCTGCATTTGCTGAAATATGATTGCATATTTTACTCTATAATAAAATTGCAAAATTACCATCTGAAATGAATAGTTTGTTCAGCTGTATGTTACAAAAAAATAGTTTGTTAGAAATGGCTTCAGAAAAAAATAGTTTGCTGAGAAAACAACTTCCGCCCCCCCCCCCCCCCCCCCCCCCATAGAAATCAAATGGTCGCTCCCTTATGATTAATACATGTATGGTCGTTTGAGAATGGTGAAATCTTTGGAAGTCCCTTTTTGTTTGTAATTCTTTGGATAAAAATCAGGTACCTGGCATTAATATTATCGGTTCATAAATATTGAAAAATGTATATTTCTCCAAGATCAGTAGCGGATATGTTACAATCACAGAGGATCAGAAGTCCAACATGTGCAAACATCATTTCTTGGAAACATATATATACAATATCTATAAATAACGAGGATAAACATGGTAAAGATAGGATTATGTTCTCTTCAGCTCGGTAAAATTGATGGCCTTTCAACATATTTAAAACACTTGTGCAGTAGGTTAAACCTACAAACGTATTCAGGGTACTGCTTATGATTAATACATGTATGGTCGTTTGAGAATGGTGAAATCTTTGGAAGTCCCTTTTTGTTTGTAATTCTTTGGATAAAATCAGGTACATGGCTTTAATATTATCGGTTCATAAATATTGAAAAATGTATATTTCTCCAAGATCAGTAGCGGATATGTTACAATCACAGAGGATCAGAAGTCCAACATGTGCAAACATCATTTCTTGGAATATCAGAACAATGCAGTAGCCTGCTACTGTTACTACTTTATATTAACTTGCACCACTTGAAGATTAGTAGTAAATGCAAGCTGCAATCCTACTTAGGGTGTGCCCTTTTTCTAACAGTTGACAGGCAATATTAAAGCTTTTGCAACATTCAATGTTTGACTGACAAAGTGCAGTAAGACAAGTAGAGTCATATTCTGGCAAACCGGGTATGTTTAAACTGGTTTACTTAATACGTTCATATAGATGTGACCACATAAGCCCAATTCGGAAATTGAATCTCTCTACACCATTTGCTACAACTTAAAAGCAACTCAAAATTTATTTTGTTTTTATCAAATACTTCTCTATATGACTGTTTGAGATTGGTGAAATTATTGAAAGGCCAAATTTCTCTGTAAATCTTTAACAAAAGTAGGTACCGGGTATGGATATAATAAGTCAATAAATATTGATTATTTTTTACAATATTTGTCCAAGATCAGTGGCAGGTATGTTACAATCACAGAGGATCAGAAGTCCAACATGTGCAAACATCATTTCTTGGAATATCATAATAATGTATTTGCTACCATTACTACTTCATAATAACCTGCACCAACTGAGAAGAACATGCAAGTTGCAAGCTAGAATCTTATTTAGGGTGCCATTTTATAAGTCAACAAGTTATATTAAAGCTTTTGTAACATTCAATGTTTCACCGACACAAAATGCAGTACCACCAGCTAAGTCATACAATGGCAACCTGGTATGTTGTAGAACATGCTTTACCTATTCCCTTCATATGTAATCATGAATGTTACCACAATATTAGTCAAACTTGGAAATAAATCTTTCTATTTGCATCAGCAATAACATTTGCTACAACTGAACAGGTATTTGAAATATTTTTGGATTTTTGCCATGTGATTGTTTGAGAATGGTGAAATCTTTAAATGTCATTGGGGTTTGTAGGCATGGTAGGGTGTCTGGTGAAGAAAGGGTACCAGGTATAAATATCATAAATTTATAAAATATTGAAAAATTAAGTGTTTCTCCCAAGATCAGTAGCAGTTATGTTACAATCACAGAGGATCAGAAGTCCAACATGTGCAAACATCATTTCTTGGAATTATCTTTCTATAATGTCTTAGCTATACACTTGGGTCATGGGTAAGTTTAAAAACTTGCTTCATTATGATATAAGTAAATACTCTTTTTCTCATGATGCGAACACTGCAAACTTAAGTATCTTTCATACCTAAATACATTATCATGAGTGAC
The DNA here is from genome assembly GCF_023055435.1 of Haliotis rufescens. Lineage (NCBI taxonomy): Eukaryota > Metazoa > Mollusca > Gastropoda > Lepetellida > Haliotidae > Haliotis > Haliotis rufescens. The sequence goes on from NW_025963879.1 coordinate 23,132,834, forward strand.
AAAGTATCTTTCAAGCCCCAAAACAGTAATGAAATTGAAAGAGAACTCACCCTTTTGGATGGCCTGTGAATTTGTCACACAGAATGGTCACTCGGTTTACTGAGCCACAACCATGAAAATGTTGCTCCAATTCTTCTGCTGTGGCACCGTAATCAACCTAAAATATTCACACAAATCTTAAAGAATTGATCTTTCACATAATGTGATAAACAAAACTAGAATTAAGAAAATACCAAGGAATCTTGTCTAAATGGGTGCCAATTAGTTCTAATGTCAACTGCATCAATTGTTTCCATTTTGATGCCAGGTTTCTTTCACAAGGCACTGAAAAATTACTGCAGCACAAATTACAAAGACTTTACATGCAGCAATAGAATAACATTGTTAATATCTGGTGCAACAGGTCAATTTGCTTATTCTCTATCAATCCATATCATGCATTTGGCCAAGGTGGAGCTACCAATTGTTGTATGTTCACATCCAAAAACAGAGGACCAAACCTATTGCAAATATACAATGCGGCACAAACATTAAAACTATTGTATATTAAAAACATTGCAACACAGATAGTATTTCCAATAGCAAACTTATTCATTATGAAATAGTACCAACAGATATCAGTATCAATAGGTATCCAAATATTTCAATGGCCTGTTTACAATGGTTTGTTTAAAGTGTTTCAATATTTGTGTAGAAATTCCCCTTTTGTGAATCAATACAATAATTGGGAGACAACATGTCAATGCTGAAGTGGTGAGGGAATATTGTCATTCACGTAGTGCAGTCTTGGTGCAACAATATACACAGTATACAAATAAAGGTTTGACTTGCCATACCACATGACAGTAATTGAACAATGACACATCTATACCAAATTTAGTTAATTTACGTAATCAATATCAATACCAACTTAAGCATTCAACATTGCAAAGATGTACTGCTTTTTAACAATAACATGTACTCACATTACCACAATATATTGAACGAGCATCAGCTTCTATTTTTTCATCAACGCTTGGAAAAGAAGCTGAAATGAACATGTACATGTAAAAGTTGCAATAAGTTACAACTAATATTACTGAGGTCATAAAACAAGTCTAATTGCCTAATTATTGGACATAGATCTTAGAAATATGTACCGATTACTTAACATGTTCTATGTTCATACAACACATGCACTAACCCTCAAAACATACTTAACTTTACCAAATAAAAATACACAGCAGTATTTTGTGAGGTTCAATGTTATAATTGTTGGAAGATCAGCAACCCTATACCTATGCAATGGTCAATTTTAAGTTTCCTTTTTTTAATGTGGAAAAATATGTTGGTGTTAAACTTAGCCTATAATAAAAATACAAAAATATACATGTAATCCACGTATAATTAATTTTCAACAATTTAGGCAGTTTCAATCAAGGCATACCATAGCAAAGTTATAACAGTTACTTTCTTATCATAGCAAAAGAGCTTTGATGATGTTTGCAACTTGACATGTAAATGGATGAAAATAAACACAAAACTAGGATGCCAACATTAGCAACCGCATAGAGTATTGATGATGCCATTGATGGATTGTGGTTGAGAAATGTGTCTAAAGCTTGTGATGAAAACCAAACTGATTCCCCAACACGACACAGTAGTATCAAAACAATAACTTTCATCATTCAGAATCTGACTGCAACCCACTTATAGATGAAGAACTCATATTCATTTGACTATCAACTTCTTTCTGCATTTCTTTTAATTTTTCAGCTTCCTCTTCCATTTCTTTGACTCTGGCTTTGATAGCCTCGAGTTCCTGCAACAGTCATCAAATATCACATCGTTTTCACTACATAATGTAACAGATGACTTCACTAATATTTTGAGTGTGATAATTGACATTTTTTGGTGAAACTGGTAACTTCACAATTCCATGTTTGATGGCTTATTGTCTGTGTATATTATAATATATTGTGGAACTGAGTTTTACTTAGAATTATCAGGAACCTATTGTTATTAAGAAGAAAATGGTTAATACAGTTCAATCATCTGTAGTAGCTAGCACATAATTTAAACTCCGGGTGTATAGAATCAAACATGAACAAACTTTAGGCCTAACTGGGCCTATACGAAATTTATCTAAAGCATATTGTTATGTTATTATTCAACAGCTGTAGTCATATGTTTCAAGTGTGTTGATACGGACCGGATCTTCCACGCCAACATCTTCCGTCGTTATTGCACTTGTGTCGGCGTCAGTGGCTTCGGGATCGAACTGACTTGTGTCGAAATCTCCATTGGTTTCTGTAAAACTTTCTTCCTGTTCACCATTTTCAATATCGGCCATATTTACGAAATAAATATACACTTAGAGACACAAATAAAGGACCGTATGATTAAGAGAGGGATAAAATGTGATAAAACAAATGAAGGTAAACAATAAGAAAGGATTTCGTCTCTCGATGGTAAGGATTAAGAGACAGCCGTTATGCAGGAAACAAAGAGACTTTCATCTAACAATCTATCAACTTCCGGTCACCGTTCGGAAAACCTCGTCTTACTGTCGCTTCTTTGATTTTACGACTATCGTCTGGAGGCCATTGCAAAAGATCAAGCAGAAGCAAATAAATAGTCAATTTCGCGAACTTAACTATACTCTAAGCCTGATACACGACAAGCGATAGATCAGATTGTGGTCAAATCAAATAATACGCTCCACTTTGCCGACTTTTTATCGTTGGTGTGTTCCGATTGCTCAAACAACGGATAAGAGTAACCGCCCTTTGAAAATTTGCCAAATCGGCAACACCTAAAACGGCAAAACAAAAAACACCAAAATGGCAACCATAGTCAAAACAAAATTAATGAAAATATGTTTAAGTGAAGAAGACAAGTAGAAGTCCTTTTATTTGTTGTCAAATTTCTATAAAGATAGGATTAAATAAATAATCCGTACAAGATTCATTTCATTTTCAGAACTAGGCGTTCACTCAATGTTTGCTGACATTACTGTATGTTATAACGTAAACCCACCCAAACAAAATTAATCATTTGAATATTTTTTTATTTAGGGCTATTCACTCCACAAGATAGTAAAGAACAGCTGTTATGTTCCTGTATTAACGATAACATAATCATTATGTTCAGATCAATGGAAGTTTTATGTTGAAAAGGTTGAACTAAGGACGCAACTCTGCACAATTAGACGACTGGGCCACCCGTTCTCCCACCAGCTGACTCCTATGATTAATGATAGAATTGGTAAGGCGCCTGCCATGCAAAGAGCTCGAAACATCATACACTCTCATCAAACCAGATCTTAGGTCTCGTTCTCGCAAAACAAAGTAGCGAGAAGTAAGATCTGATTTTAATGAGATTGAACAAAATAATGATCAACTCCACCTAATCTCAACAATATACATTTCATGATGTATGGATAATCGCGAAAGTAATTCATGTTAAGAGAAATATAATACAATTTGTTCCTTGGGTATATATGGCGTGAGAATATTATCTAGTGATATTAGTAAATTAAGACTCTGACAAATTCTTGCGCAAGGAATTTTGTTTGCAGTGCATGGCAATCGGCAGATGAAATAAATAGGTCGCTGGTTATTAAACCAACGTAATCAAAGGGTAGATTGGTTTAAAAAGAAGAAGAAGACGACTCTGAAACAGTGTATACGGTAGCGGGAGTACAATGACCGTTTTGGCTCCTATTGTTAAGTGTTTGTTATTTTGATTTATTTCTAAACTGACCAGTATTCCATCTATTTGACGGCGGCCTGTTAATGAACGAGTCTCGTTCAGACAAACCAGTGGTTGATATTATGAGCACGCAACCAACCAAGTCACTGATTCTGACCTCCCGTTTTTAGAGGGAATCTGTCACCCAAAAATGAGACAGTCTCTTGGGCCGTCAAAAAACCCGTACAAGGACATGGGGAAGGTCATTCAAAACTAAAACAAGCGTTAGCGTAGGGTAATTATTTTCAGTACATTTGTGCATCAAAATCCTTTGACCCACCCACGTAATAAATGACCGGTTCCTAAGTCCTGACTGCTTGTTTGTTGTTTGTAACAATACAGTAGCTGCATGACAGGGAGAGGTGAGGTGAAACGGTCTTTAAAGTCGCGTTCAAGATTATTGCTCTTGTATAGCGAGGTGCATGCGCGCGCGTGCGTGCGTGTGCGTGCGTGTGTGTGAGAGACGACCAGTACTTGTTTTAGTATGCCATCGTATCCCAATTGCGTGGATCGATGCTCATAATATCAATTACTGGATTGTCTGGTCCAGATTTGATTATTTACAGACCGCTGTCATATTTCTGGAATATTGCCGAAAGCATCGTTAAACAACAAATAAAGAAACAAACAACCCTGTTTTAGCCCCTTAATGCTGAGCGCCAGACAGGTTAACAGCAAGTACCATTGTTTAACGTCTTCTAGTATGACGCGGCCGGTATCGAACCCCAATTCTTCCTCTCTGCCACGGGAACAGGAGGTGGTCTGACAGGGATAGGCTAGGGTGCTTGGTCATTTGCCCCTTCATCCTATCAAAGTGATGTGGATGGTTGCTCATGTCAATCACTGAATTTTCTGGTCCAGAATCGATAACTTACAGGTCGTTGTAATACAGCTGGAATATTGCTGAGGGCGGAATATAAACAACAAACAAACAATAAACACTGCTGGGATGGGTGTTTTTCAAAAGAGGGGTCGAGTGTGTGGTGTGTATCTACGTTTGAACATTACTGTGTTTGAAATCAAAACAACCTGACAGTGTTACACTACGTCAGCCAGGATATGGACACTTGGGTAAAGTGTTACACTATGTCAGCCAGGCAATTGACAATGGGGTCCAGTGTTACACTATGTCAGCCAGGATATAGACACTGGGGTAAAGTGTTACAGTATGTCAGCCAGGACATAGACACTGGGGTAAAGTGTTACAGTATGTCAGCCAGGATATAGAGACTGGGGTAAAGTGTTACACTATGTCAGCCAGGCAATTGACAATGGGGTCCAATGTTACACTATGTCAGCCAGGATATAGACACATGGGTACAGTGTTACACTATGTCAGCCAGGATATAGACACTGGGGTACAGTGTTACACTATGTCAGCCAGGATATAGACACACGAGTACAGTGTTACACTATGTCAGCCAGACATATCAGGCATAGACACTGGGGTACAGTGTTACACTATGTCAGCCAGGATATAGACACATGAGTACAGTGTTACACTATGTCAGCCAGACATATCAGGCATAGACACTGGGGTACAGTGTTACACTATGTCAGCCAGGATATAGACACATGAGTACAGTGTTACACTATGTCAGCCAGACATATCAGGCATAGACACTGGGGTACAGTGTTACACTATGTCAGCCAGACATATCAGGCATAGACACTGGGGTAAAGTGTTACACTATGTCAGCCAGGCAATGGACAATGGGGTCCAGTGTTACACTATGTCAGCCAGGATATAGACACATGGGTACAGTGTTACACTATGTCAGCCAGGATATAGACACTGGGGTACAGTGTTACACTATGTCAGCCAGACATATCAGGCATAGACACTGGGGTACAGTTTTACACTATGTCAGCCAGGATATAGACACTGGGGTACAGTGTTACACTATGTCAGCCAGGCAATGGACAATGGGGTCCAGTGTTACACTATGTCAGCCAGGATATAGACACATGGGTACAGTGTTACACTATGTCAGCCAGGATATAGACACTGGGGTACAGTGTTACACTATGTCAGCCAGGATATAGACACTGGGGTAAAGTGTTACAGTATGTCAGCCAGGATATAGACACTTGGGTACAGTGTTACAGTATGTCAGCCAGGATATAGACACTTGGGTACAGTGTTACAGTATGTCAGCCAGGATATAGACACTGGGGTAAAGTGTTACACTATGTCAGCCAGGATATAGACACATGGGTACAGTGTTACACTATGCCAGCCAGGATATAGACACTGGGGTAAAGTGTTACAGTATGTCAGCCAGGATATAGACACTGGGGTACAGTGTTACACTATGTCAGCCAGGATATAGACACTTGGGTACAGTGTTACAGTATGTCAGCCAGGATATAGACACTGGGGTAAAGTGTTACACTATGTCAGCCAGGATATAGACACTGGGGTAAAGTGTTACAGTATGCCAGCCAGGATATAGACACTGGGGTAAAGTGTTACACTATGTCAGCCAGGATATAGACACTGGGGTAAAGTGTTACAGTATGTCAGCCAGGATATAGACACTGGGGTAAAGTGTTACAGTATGTCAGCCAGGATATAGACACTGGGGTAAAGTGTTACAGTATGTCAGCCAGGATATAGACACTGGGGTACAGTGTTACACTATGTCAGCCAGGATATAGACACTTGGGTACAGTGTTACAGTATGTCATCCAGGATATAGACACTGGGGTAAAGTGTTACACTATGTCAGCCAGGATATAGACACTGGGGTAAAGTGTTACACTATGTCAGCCAGGATATAGACACTGGGGTAAAGTGTTACAGTATGTCAGCCAGGATATAGACACTGGGGTAAAGTGTTTCAGTATGTCAGCCAGGATATAGACACTGGGGTAAAGTGTTACAGTATGTCAGCCAGGATATAGACACTGGGGTAAAGTGTTACACTATGTCAGCCAGGCAATTGACAATGGGGTCCAGTGTTACACTATGTCAGCCAGGATATAGACACTGGGGTAAAGTGTTACACTATGTCAGCCAGGCAATTGACAATGGGGTCCAATGTTACACTATGTCAGCCAGGATATAGACACTGGGATACAGTGTTACACTGTCAGCCAGGATATAGACACATGGGTACAGTGTTACAGTATGTCAGCCAGGATATAGACACTGGGGTAAAGTGTTACACTATGTCAGCCAGGATATAGACACTGGGGTACAGTGTTACACTATGTCAGCCAGGATATAGACACTGGGGTGCAGTGTTACACTATGCCAGCCAGGATATAGACACTGGGGTACAGTGTTACACTATGTCAGCCAGGATATAGACACTGGGGTGCAGTGTTACACTATGTCAGCCAGGATATAGACACAGGGGTACAGTGTTACACTACGTCACACGATATAACTAGGTGCTGTCTCACCCTGTGGCCAATCAAGCGAATAGTACGAACCATACAAGGCTGGAAAATCAGAACAGGCTTTAGAGGTAATGCTGTTGTACTCCAACTTGTAGGTAAAACATGTACCAACAAGACATCACATGTAGATTGGAATGATAAAAAACAACAAATAACATTTTTACAATACAATTTATTTCATAATTCATAATGTGAGACATTTTGAAATGTTTGGTCTAAAGAAAATGTTATGTAACACTGGTGAAGCTAATGGAATATAGGATTCTGCTGTTAATTTACAGGATTGTTTTAGTTTGAAGTTCCTATTCTGACGTGTTGTGTGTTTGTTCATTCATGGAACCAAAGACTGTCATGTTCTGATTAGTTCAATTCACTGTATTGCACCTGGTATGGATTTTTACGAAGGTCAACTATCTGCAAATATATTTACACAAAATGACAACAGACCAGCACCTTCAGGTCAGTAATCAGTCAGAACATGTTATGCTTAGGCTACTCTTCCTGGTAGCTACACACCAAACAGAAAACTTCCCGAATAGATTTCAACATGGTTGCCATGGAAACCCAAAAAACTCTTAATCGGAAAAAATATTAAAGCGGTTCTAGATTCACATATGAAAATGTGACTGGTTTATGGAAGATGATGAATGACCGAAATACATATTGGTTTAATGGCGCTTGGAGCAGAAATATTACGGCATTGGTTGAAATTAGCTGACGATGGACACAACTGCAGAGTTACATCTGTGATCTAGATACAGAACTTTAGAAGCCAGTAAATCATCAGTGGAATGGAATGTCTCTTGTTCCAAGAAAATGAAATTGTCATTGGTGTGTTCTGAAAATCCTGGGGATCAATATCACAACTGTTTTGATATTTTTGTTCAGCTTATATTGTTTTGACAGTTGTTTGATTATTTCATTGCAATCAGATCTACTACTCTGATACATTAGTTCTCTGTGTGAAGATCAGATGAGGAGGCACAGAGACATTGTATCAGACGAAAAGATTTAATTGAAATGAGATCGGTTTAATTGTTAAGTGTAACAAGAGACACTGGTATTACGGGTATAAATAACTGAGACTGACCCAACGTAGGCATCATCTTACATCTTACAATTATTCCAACATTTTTCTCACTCACCATACATGGAGCACATATAAAGATATACCAACAAACACCTCATACACCACATCACCGGTTAATTGACTTTCAGTGATACCTCAGAAGTCTTCAGTGAATACAATACTATCAACAACAATATCAAGTTTCTTTTGCTTCTGTAAATATCAAGAAGCTCCAACTTCCATTAGGTTATCTCAAGATGTCAAAGTTCATTGCCGAAGGTGCAGCACCATGGTTACGAGGAGGCTCGCATGGTAGATCCTGGCGTCATGGGCACTGGCTTTCCCATGATACAGTTGGGCAGATGGAGTCCCAGGACCTGATGTTATCCCACTGTTCATCTCGGAATTTACACCACAGTCTCCAGCACAGGCTGTCATTCGTTGACCTTCTGGGTTTTGAGTTGAGATTCATCTTCAAGCACCTCCTGTCCTTCCTCCAGCTTTCTCTTGGGGGCCTGGCGGGGCTCGGGTGTGGCTGCCTGGTCACCCCCATCCTCCTTATCCAGCTTCTTGAAGATGAAGGCGCAGTATATTGCTGAAACCAACACATATTGATGTCTATACCACATGTTGTTTTGTCAAACTCTTGTTATATTGTAGTACAATTCCCAGTGAATTTGTCCAAATTAACAAATTAACAAATTTCAGGCTAAAAAATCATGATGTCCCTATGTATACATAATAGATCTTCCGATCAGTAAAGTTCTATTGTCTTAAAGCAAACTTTGATGATCCAATCAAAATATTTGATGCATATGTTTTTCAGCTAATCAGATGCCAGGATTCTGAAGCGATTGAGCTTATTTTCTTTACCGCCTGTCTGAGTCACACAGAACAACAGAAAAACAAAACAAAAAATGACAACATGTCCCTCCCTTTTTGGTGTAGATGCCATGATGCTCAGAAATGACAGGGAGGTGAATATCCATAACAGAGCAGCTCCTTTTCAAGACACAGAAACCAGATATTCTTCTCTGAATGCTTATTTTGATCATATCAAGAAATTAGAAATCTCCATGCTCATTGGATACTTTTTCGCCAAGACCTGACAAACGTTCCATCGGAAGTCACTTGGAGGTCACTTCAGATGAACTTTCTAATCAGCAGGGAGATTTCTAATCTGAAGTTTTTCGTGAATCACATTGTGTAACGAATGTGGCAGTTTGGTGTAAATAAGGTCACCACATTGCATCTGTTTCTTTTCAGCTCCACGGCAACCAATAAAAGTGGACATTCATACAAGTCATGTCCACGGCATCATTGGCAATCCATAATTGCATAAACATTCAACTTACTTGCTGCGTCCCACTCATCTTGAGACAGAGTACCCTGCAACAGAACACTTCATCTTTACTGTGTTGTCATGGTGAAGCATAGTGTGCCATAGTCACCATTGTCCATACTTCACGGGTTTCTATACACTATTCAGCTCCATCACCCATGAAAATATATGGCTGACATGCAGTGTATATACCGTATTTGACCTAATAAGCGCCCAGGGCGCTCTCAAAATTAGAAATAGGGGGCTCTTATTAGAATATTATTTTGGTGAAAAAAAAACAGAGTTAAAGGATAAATTTTGTGGTTTGTGCTGACAGCCTGAAATGTTTAGATACGACAGATATATTTTTCCAGAATTTAATTGCCCATAATTAAGAGTGAATATAACACACGAGTGCGTATTATACGCGAATAAATAAGTCTTGTGTACATTGATCAATGGGAAGGGGTGCTAATTGGGATTGTTCACTAGCCAATATATTAGCAAATATCGCTGTGGGCTCTTATTAGAGCGGAGCACTTATTACGTCGAATATGGTAACTGGTATGAATGCAGTAATCTGTTTCCTACTCACCCTAAATTCGCACCATTTTATCATCAAATTGATGCATATTTTGTCCATTCTCATGGCACATTTATACACAAATCAACGGTCATGAGTCATGAGTGACATCATCCGGCTTACTCATCCTTAGTGTGACCCTCCACAAAAACGTTTCAGTCCTATCTGTGGATTATCAAAGCGATGATGATAGGGCTGGGATGGGTAACCTCGGGTACCCGGGTACTGAGTAGGAACCGGGTACCCACAGGACTCCCCAGACCCCTGGTTAGTCACGTGATATATTGTTTAATGGCATAAATGATCTAGATCTCTATGGTTACACTACAAGTAAAAAATGTTCTCATTTCTTTCTGACTATGCACCCATTCCTTCTGACTTTTCATATGGTTGAATAATGCTATAACTTAAGTCAACTTCAGTGTATGCATGACCAGGTCGTTTAAAATATGTATCTGAATACGTTTTGCAAGTGCTGTGGTAAAATAATTCCCAATCAGACATTTTGTATCTCTTAAATTTAAAACCTACAGTGGGTACCTGGGTAGGGTCGGGTAATAGGAGGGTGGGTAACCAGGTAGTAAATTTGGACCCGTCCCAGCCCTAGATGATGATAATGAAAACTACATGAGATCAGAGAAGTTATTGAACGTTCCAACACCATAAAGTTTCGACTCAGATGAAGGTGCAATTCGACTGTAAAACAAGAAACTTATGAATGAATTACAATTAGTAGGGCTGAAACGATATCCCGGGACACCGATGCATCGCGATACACTCCATACGATACGGTGTGCGATTTGTGAGGTGCTGTATCTCGATTTTTCACGATACGTTTATTCAAAGACGTATAGATCTATACGTACGTCTTTTTTTGTAAATAAACTTTTATCACAGATACGTTTTAAATGTGTTTAAAGAAGCATCGAGTCCCCAGGCACCGTAGGCCGGTTAACCAGCCAAGCCTTAGTCACGTCAAAATAGTATGCAGGAAAAGTCTTTGTCATAGCTTGCAACCTAGCATGATACATCCACGAAGCTCCATATTTTACATATAGATCGCGATTTCCTGCTTAAAACGTTCAGAATAACACGATTTAACCAAAATATTTTGTAAAAATCTGAAATTCATCGTACACGAGGATTTGTAATTTGATTGCCTGCCTCAGGTCACGTGCTCAAATTTGACCAATCATGAACCTTATAGCAGATTTCGGCAAGAAAGCGTCATTAGAAACCATTTTTTATCCAATGAAATCTTATGTTAAGCTACGAAAAGACTCAAGGCAATGCTACGAGCGTGTAGATGAAAAAACAACCTTTCTAGCGATGTGTCATATGTCAGACACCGACAAACGTGTTATTCATACGAAGCATTCGTAAACGGAGGTATTTCTTCATGTTACTGAGCGGACAGCCGCTGTTATCTTGAAATGAGTGAAAAGAGATGCTATTCATAATTCTTTTTAAAATAATTTTCCAATTAGATCTACGTAATCAATCAAAATAAAAAATAAATAAGTAGATCTTTTGAAATCTTACATATGCCCCCAATCGTCAAATTTTTGCTTCCTTGGTCCTTAATCTGGACGTTTTTTATTTACAACGAACTTAATTCAGTTGTCAATGCATTATTTAAATAATGTGATAAACATAACTTATAAACACTAGGATTAGACCTTTCAAACGGTGTATAACAAGGCTGTTGCTATAATTATTTTTAATTGTTTTTTTGCCTTTATACATGAAAATGGCAAATCATTAGTTACTGGACACTGGGACATTTAGTATTTAGTATTTACTCCTAGAATCTACCATCTAGTCACAACTCACAAATATGTAGAACTGTTAGTTTTGTGTTTGCTAGTCATTACATGGAAATAGCAGATGATTCATTAAGTTAAAATACTCATTACAGTATATATTTTATGACTCATGAACATTCTTTAACTTTCATTTAATTCATTTATCTCTTGTCTTCTCTTGTCACTATGTGTATCGTATCGTATCGAGATACGTATCGAATCATGATGTAAGTATCGAGATACGTATCGTATCGTGACCTAGGTGTATCGTTGCAGCCCTAACAATTAGGAAAACAGTCCGTATGTGACTGATGCGTATGTTGTACATCTATATTACTGATATGACGGCTGTGACCAACACATTCAGAAATATAATACAAGAGCAGGTATATTAAAAGTAAATGTTCATTTCAGGAATATATCTAACACGAGCTGAGGTGAGGTGAAATGGGGTTTAACGTAGAGTCTAAGATTATTGCACTTATATAAAGTGCTTTTACTAGTCAGGACTGATGCCGATTTATAGTGAGTGCTAGCCCACTGAGATACCATGCCTCAGTTAAACATGAGTACCCCACTCAGACACAGTCTACTGACTCCGAGCTGACCAGTCCTTGTTTTAGCCGCTTAATGCCGAGTGCCAGACAGGGTATCAATCTTTTAAAGTCTTTTGGTATGATGCGGCCGGGGATCAAACCCCAGACCTTCCACTCTCTGGGCGGACGCTCTACCACTAGACCACGGAGGCGGTCTTATCTAACATGATAACTAAACACAAATGGCCAAATCACAAAATGCATCCCCTTTACCCAAAAGTGAGTGTTATTGATTAACCTTCGAGCATGGGAATAGTTCTGACAATCCAAAGATTCAGGCAAATGTGCAACTTAAACACAGGACACAGCCTGGACTACAGTAGCTGTTTTGATTCACAGATTCACACGTGTCTGGTCAACATACTGATAAAACCAAATAAAGCAGGACACATACCACTTTTGGTTTGCGACCTCGGTCTCCGGAGTCATCGCTTGCCTCCAGGAAACTCACAGCATGCTTGTAGTTGTCTGCAACTGAGCTAACAAGATCTGTGCCCTGGTCTGCTGGGTAGGCCTACCGTAAGGAGAAAGTTCAATGGTACAATAAACAACCTCTGATCCCCACAAATAGTTCAGGATAAGCTCGACATGGTGACCCAGGTGGGGATAGGTTCACACAGTTTGAATTGGGTTGTGGTCATCCTCGATTATCCAGTATATTTAGTGACCATTCTATTATGATAAATACACTACCCACTGAAAATAGTTCAGGAGAAGATCCACATAGAGATGTACAGCAATGATCAATGGTGGTAAATCTTTGTCAAATGATAGGGCAAATCACTACAAAAATATAGTTCATTTTGCATGGGTAAGAAAACATACGAACTAATGGATAACAAGTTCTGGTTTAGAATGTTTAGTGAATTTAGTGACGTTTTAATGTACATTATTACACCATTGTCAAACTGGAGCAATATTAATTTTCTTATTTACTAACCAACTTCTAGAATGCCAATCAAAGAGTTATTTTGCATGGGTGTTTCATGGTAGGAACAGCTTAAACAATGATGGGATGAGGTGCAATCATCCTCCATTATCCAGTGTATTTTGTGTCCATTCTATTATTATGAATTAATACCCTAGACCCATTCACTACCATTGCTTCATTTTGAGCCATTAAATAGCATAATGCTGAAAATCGCTGTCTCATCAAATTACTCAAATATTATAAAACAAGAGACTGACTGACTGACTGAGTATGGTTTTACGCCGCTTTTAGCAATATTCCAGCAATATCATGGCGGGGGACACCAGAAATGGTCTTCGCACATTGCACCCATGTCGGGAATCATGACGAGGGAACGCTTTAACCACTAGGCTACCCGACTGCCCCATAAAACAAGAGAACTTAGGAGCAATGGATGAAGTAATGTCACCGCCAAAACAAGTGGCAAGCAAGCGAGCGAGCGAGTGAGAGAGAGAGTTGGGTTTAATGCCGCTTTTAACAGTATTCCAGTTATATCACGGTGTGTCAGCTTAATGTGGGAGGAAAGCCCGAAATGATGCAGGTCTTAGATGTTTACCACTACGGTGAAACCCACGAGCACGGGTATGGAGCTGACAAACCTAGAAACATAATCGGGGGAACCGGGGTTCAAATAGTGGCAGGTGGGTAGAGGGAATGTATACCAATAGAATGGAGATATAATACCCTGGATGATCAAGGCTGACACGATATGCACAAGTATTCTGATTTGGGTTTATTTCTCACTACCCCCTCCAGTGCAATGTGTTTATGTTTGTGATGGAACAGAGACATGTCCTTACCTCAAGTGCCTGCATCTTCCCCAGGAGGGACCGGCCCTCCCCATCTTTATTTTCTTCAAAGTAATCGGCAAAAGGTTTTCTTGCAATGAGTTGCATACCATACTTCTCAGCCATTCTGAAACATGATGTACGAAGCAGATGAGAGAGCTGCAGAGAGTGATAACACAAAACATTAGAGAAGGGCTACTATGATCCAGGACCTGGGCCCACTTGCACAAAGCGATCTTAGCGCTAAGATGATCATAACTCCCATACTTTAACATGGGCTTACGATAGTCTTAGGGCTAAGATCGCTTTGTGCAAGTGGGCCCTGGTGTCGGTTCTTACAATCTAGGTCTACACCTTGTAAACAATGCCTTGGGCGACACTGATACACACTTTCTGTGTCAATTATATTTAATTAACTGCTCGCTTGTTCGACAGCCTACAATCATAATGAATGTAACGTTTTGCTTATACCTCATCCCAATACCTTTGAGTTTGGTGCTAAGGCACTGACCATTAGATATAATGGGAGGGGCTGGGATTTTAAAAAATATATAAAAAAAATGTGCTGGGTCATTGTTTTAATAAAAATCATATCCCACCCATCAAATGATCAATCCTGAACTTATTAAAAGGAATGAAAAACATGAGTCAACATGTTTGTTGTCAAAATAACATTGGGATAACTAAATATTTTAAAAATTTGATGAAAATAGTTGATAATAGCAGGGACATTAATTTTCAGTAGTCCGAATACAGAGTTGCCATCTCCCTAATGGTAAAACTGGTAGTCCACAAACAAACAAAACTCGTCCTTCCTGAATTTTACTCAGACTAGCGGAATAATGTTAATTTTGAACTCGGTGATGTGGCAGGTAGGGGAGTTAACACAAAGTAAACAAGCATGCATGGATAAAAGAGTGAAATCCTTGGTGTGTCTGGAATTCCTTCAGCTTAAAATGCATTGGTACAACGTCCTAATAAGCAGAGTTGAATTGTAGATATGTCATTCTCCACTCACTTCTCTAAGACTGGGAAGTACACCAGGAACTCCGGACAGTCCACGACCCCCTCCAGATGGAAGTCATACTTGGCCCCAAACAGTGGGAAGGACTCCTTGCTGTCCGACTCAAACGTCACTCGGTAGACCTCGTTACCAAATGACTTGTCAGGGGAGTCCTTCAATCTCCGACTGGAACACAGATATAGGTCTCTCTTAAATTAAGTGTTGTTTAGCTTTTCCCCAAGTGACAGAGAAGATATGAGGGAAGTTTGTTATGTGGGATTCTCATTCCAGGGACTGATCTAGGATCCCAAACTAAGTTTGGTTTGGTTTGTTTGTTGTTTTACGCCGCACTCAGCAATATTCCAGCTATATGGCAGCGGTCTGTAAATAATCGAGTCTGGACCAGACAATCCAGTGATTGATATCATGAGCATCGATCCACACAATTGGGATCGTGACCTGCATCAACCAAGTCAGCGAGCGTGACCACCCAATCCCGTTAGTCGCCTTTTACGACAAGCATAGTTGCCTCTTAGAGCAAGCATGGGTTGCTGAAGACCTGTTCTACCCCGGATCTTCACTGGTCAAGTACCCATGGTCCAATATAATTGTCCTAAATTCAGAGGTAGTCTAACACTGGATTTTAACACTGCATTCAATGCAATAATGTTAAAGCTATATTGGTCCTGTTATCAGTGAAATAATAACACCTCTACAAAGCCATAACCAGTTTGAATTGGGAAATGTTTTATTCCAATTTGGGAATTTTCCACTTCTACAAACTTGGGCCTGAAAGCAGGCCTCTAAACAGGTCTAGATAAATTCATGTAAAGACATGTGAATGTGGAATGGTTAATAAACATGACCGCTTAAACTGGGGGCTTATCATGTTATATGTCAGCACTTTTAGAAGAATTTAACACGGAGACCTAGTAAGGGCTTGCTACTTATAAATAACAGTCCTCTCTAAAATAAAACATTTACAATTCTCCCAGGTAAATTACAGTTTGTGTTAGTCTACACAACAGGTGTCCATTCCAGAAAGCGATCATAGCAATGAAGTGATTGAACTCTCATACTTTAACATAGACTTTCAACTGTCGTAGCGCTACGATCCCTTTGAGGAATGGGGCCCTGAATCTATAACCTCTCATACAATGCCGCACTCACATCAATTCAAATGAGTTGGGCGTGGTTCCAATGAAGTATCCTCCTGGACGGAGACACTCGCAGGCATTCTGGAGCATCATCTCCACCTGCGGCAGACTCTCGAAGCAATAGTGGAATGAGAACTGACAGCTCACCACATCAAACAAGATAGACGGGTCCTTGTAGCGGTCCCGTAGCCGTACCTAAACGTCAGTTGTCATGGAAACAAGAGTGAATATGTGGTTCCTACATTTCAGAGATTTATCTAGAATTCCAAACTAAGCAGACTTGGCAGGCAAATTGGGAACAAATATTTTGTACCAAATTGGGATTTTTAAAAGTAGTTACTTCAGAGGTATTTTTATATTTCATTGTAACATTGGACTCTTTTTCTCTTTTTTTTGCCTATTATCAGTGGAATTTAAGTCACCTCGACCAGCCATCACATTAGTTATAGCTGTATTACTTGGAACAGGAACTTTGGGAATTTTTACTGACAACAGCTGCAGACTGGGGACAGTAAAAAGGCCTCTTAGTAGTTCCAGTTAAATCCCTGCATTTGTTACAATAATACCTTGCTTATTTGTCTTTGGAAATTAATATTGATGACATTAGTATTTCTCCCGAAAGAGCAAAACAGTGATCGATAGTGTGAGCGTCAGTGACTCGGATATGACAAACCTGTGCCCACTTGCACAAAGCTATACAACATTAACAATCCACAACAGTTTGAAGCTAAAATCAGTTTGTGTCTATTCACCATCTGAATGTTATATGCAGGGCAGTCAATGTGGACATCAATGGGGCCATCATATCCCCTTCACATGGTTGGTTTGGTTTGTTTGTTGTTTAAAGCCACACTCAGCAATATTCCAGCTATATGACGGCGGTCTGTAAAATAATCACGTCTGGACCAGACAATCCAGTGATTGATAAGAACATCGATCCATGCAATTGGAATCGATGACACGCTTCAATCCAGTCAGCGAGCCTGACCACCCGATCCTGTTAGGCACCTCTTACGACAAGCATAGCTGCCTTTGACGGCAAGCATGGGTTGTTGAAGACCTATTCTACCCTGGATCTTCTCCTGTAACATCTTTTTTTACGCTTACAAAACATTAAAACACTCAGGGTTTTACTGGATCCCATGGGATGCAAAAATATATTTACAGCCATGTTAATTAAGGCCATGCAAACTTGCATGCATGTTTACTGTCCATTTAACAGTAAATTAAGTTTCGCTTTAAAGCAAGAAAAGTCCCCTTAAAGCGAAAGCCTTCACAAAATATAAGTATTTTTTATCTGCTGTTGGTATAGTTGTGACCTTGAAGCTCTATTTTCATGTCCCCTACCCCCACCACCCCAACTTCTATCTTCCACCCCTCATTATAATTGGGCATCCCCAGGGCTCAAAAGTAGTAAGAACCAGATGACTCCCAATACAAAAACCAACTATTTTACAACCTTTTTCCATTCATCTATCATGTTGTACGTTAAGTCTACCACTCCCTCTTTCCCAGTACATTAACTGTATCCGTGGTTGCCCTTTCAGACACACCCAAGACCAGGATGGAGTATTAGGGAGCTATTCTGCAGTACAAGCCCCAGGTGTAAGAATTTGGAGTAGACGTCACATGTACCTTGGTACAATCTGCAGCAATAAACTCAGCCTGGAATATCTTCTGTGGGTATCGGTCTCGATTGTTCCTGTCAATCATCTCCTGGTAGCGAGATTCACACTGTTCCACAGACGTCGCCGCAATATCTGGCAACAAATTTGAAGACTACTGTACAAAGCCAGGCTTCAAAATTGCGACTGATGAGGTCGCCAATTCGACCTAAATTTTAATTTGTTTACTGTCTAAAACTCAGGGGTAGCCAAATGACTACCTTGAAAATATCTTGTGGCGACTAAATTCTATTGCTTTACATTTGAAGACACAAAAACATAACAGCTGATTGTGGAAAACATGTCTGCCAATAATTGTACTTGCGTATAAGTCCATCTAAAGTCAACAAGGAACAGAAATACATAAATATTAATGCAATTACTATTTTATTTCAGTTGACAATGCTCATTGGATAAGCAAGGATATACCTAAATAATCTAGTAGCCTAAATTGCATCATTGTTTGAGTCACAAATAACAAATATCAAGTACAGTTTCCACTAATATACAATTTCAAGACAAGTTGGTTGGTTTGTTCTTTAATGCTGCACTCAGCAATATTCCATCTATAGTCAAGTCCCGTTAATCCGACATCGATGGTTGCATATAATTATGTCGGATTAACGAGTATTCGTTGCAAATTAGCTCTGTCGGAGTCGGAGTGCGAGACTGTCAGATTAACAGGTCTAAATAGCACTGATTTAATCAGTTCCCATCATTAGTGTCGAATTAACGAGTGTCGGATTAACTAGACTGTATATGACGGCTTCAAGACTAGTGCTATGACTTGTACTAATTATGATAGTTATTTGATAAAAGATGATTTCAAATGCTTTTGGGTACCTACAATATTGGCTTGACTTCTTGATTTTACCACTGGCTACCTGGAAAAAAATGCTTGTAGCCATAAAGCTACTGAGTAAAAATTTAAACTTTGAAGCCTGAAAGCAGTCGTAATTAATCCAAGTCATCCCTTGCTCATATTACAGACTGAATACGGCTACCTTCGACACCTTGCTTAACTAGTAGTTTGTACCTTAACTTTTTCACTTGGCCACATTTGAATACAAGATATATTAGTCATACATCATACATGTGTTACAAAATGAACAGAACCCCATTTAAAGATGCCTACCCTAAAGCAGTCTTTGGCGTAGTCCGAGGGGTACAAAAAAGAGCAATTTCATGTAAAAGAGGGTTATGTCAACAGGACAAGTTGTTCCCTGTCTTCGCCACGAAGATCAATCGATAAAATGACCTGAGTGTGTCTTAACATATCAACCACTCAGACACCTTGTATCACTGAGTTATTTATATGCTTATATGTAATGTTGGGAGATCTAATGTCTGAGTTATATTTTAGTGTTATGATATTGCAATTCATATTTTATTATTAGCGGTATGCAAGGAAAAGTTATGTCCCTTTAATGGAAGTAAAAATGAGAGCACATGTGATGAAAAATAAACGGTGCAATGAGGTTCCATGTGTCAGGACTCTGCGACTGCGATACCCATTCAACTTGTCAAGTGGAACTGTATGATATGTGGTACTCATGAATCCTTACAATTTTTTTATGCAATCTCATTAAAATTAGATCTTAGTTCTCGCTCCCAGATCATGAAAGTGACAGTCGGAATGTGATTTCTGATCATGCAACCTCGAAAACTTAAAGAGGGGGTCTTCCGAAACGATAGTTACGTGCTTAATGACTTAATCTTTACAATCTAGTCCATCTATTAGCCATTCCAGAATGTTCGGTTTATCAGCCGTCATATAGCTGGAATATTGCTGAGTGCGGCGTTAAACAACAAACCAAACCAAAACCAATCTTTTGATCAGGTTTCAAATTTTAAATCGAGAATTTGTCAAAATATGTTTTGAAGTGTAGTTGCCAATTTGAAATTAGTGCCGTAAAGCACGAGAAAACTGCTCTCTGATTGGCTAATGTCGACTTCTTGTCACTAGTTGTCAGTCATTCCTTTAGGCCGGTCAAAGTTCGCGCAAGGTCGGTCTGACGTGACCCATAAAGGGGTGTCCTCAGGTCTTTGTTTAGCGGTAGCGAGAACTAAGATCTGTTTTTAATGAGATTGTGTTTTTATGCGGCCAACAAAAATGGGTATCAGTAACAAAACCATAAAACTGTATGAAGTGTGTTTCGTCCATGGTTACATCATGAAGAGTATGGAACATCATGTAGACGAGTGAAATAAACTTTATTCATCAAATCAAGAACCGTTACACACTATCTGAATTGAAAGCATGGTACTCATTTGTCAGCAGTCTGACTGTAAACATGATAGAATGCTTCACGTCACCGTTGCATTAACAATTTGTTTTCCGTGATATTTTACGCATGTAAATAAATTGTGAAAAATATGACCAAAATTGTAATTTGGGGAAGGACAAGCATAACAGCATAAGGCTCAAAATCATCATTATTATACCAAAAGACAAAGAGGTTGGTATTACTGCTGCAGCATTGGGTACCTTTTAAATTGTACTGAAATAGTACACTGTTCAAGACAAAGTAAACTGAAGAGTATGTTAATGTAAACCATTACCTGCACATGCCAGTCGGTCAATTCTTCCCTTTTTCCATTTGAGTAGATCACCTCCCTTGCCTGAGCAAAGGTCAAGGACATTTATAGTCTTATTTGGAGGGCTTTCATTCTTCAGTCTCTTCAAAGTGTCACCTTTTGATGAAAAGCAGTTCTTTTATAGAGTGTCTAGATAGGATAGGACAGGATAGGATAGGATAGGATAGGATAGTGAGTGAGTGAGTATGGTTTTATGCCGCTTTTAGCAATATTCCAGCATCATCACGGTGGGGGACACCAGAAATGAGCTTCACACATTGTACCCATGTCGGGAATCTAACCCGGGTCTTCGGCGTGACAAGCGAATGCTTTAACCACTAGGCTACCCAACCGCCCCAGGATAGGATAGGATAGGATAGGATAGGATAGGATAGGATAGGATAGGATAGGATAGGATAGGATAGGATAGGATAGGATAGGATAGGATAGGATAGGATAGGATAGGATAGGATAGGATAGGATAGGATAGGATAGGATAGGATAGGAAGAGGAGGGGAGGGGAGAGGAGAGGATATTTTGAGGTTATTTCATGGCAGTTTTCATATCATGCCCCATATCAGCCCCAGTAAAACAGTTTCAATGATGATTAGCATGATGAGGACAGAACATGTTAAATTTTCAGATAAGACTGAAAAATTAAAAGTTTCAAAATAGAAACACAACACCTCTGCATGAAAGTACTTAGGGGGAAAAGACGGCTGTATGACAGCAAAAAGATGCCCAGAGGTCATTACCACTTAATATATATTAAGCCAATCCATCACCCCAGCAGCTATATAATTCACAAAACATCTAATGGAAAGACATAACAGATGATGAGCCACAACATCATCTACCTTGAACTTCCAGTTGAGGTGAGCTAACAATCTGTGACACGTAAAATTCTATCAATAAAAACTACAAACTTACCAATTAGTATGCTTTTTGTCCAGTTGTTGAAATTTCTCAAGTAAAAGATTCGACTCTGTGTTCTCGATTGCAGACCAGCCTCCTGTAGCTCATTGTAGTGCTTGGCCACTGTGTGGGTCAAGTCCTTCTCATCCTTGTCCTACAGGGAAGAACAACGGTCAGTTCACTTAAGTCTACACTGAAAACATGTTCATCTCCTAAATTCTTAAGAATTAATGAGAACATGGGTGTCCCAGTTGTCTAAGACATTGCAGTTGGCTGTGCAGAGTTGCGTCCCTTGGGCATCCCAAAAACCTATGATCATGGGTTTGAATCGTAGTTCATATTTCACTCTTCATGAAAACATGTATACATTATAGGTACTTCTTAAAATGTTTAAAAAACACTTGCACCAAATGAATCCAACATTTCTTGATAAACACTGAGTGATCGTAATGATTATATATTGTAAGGAACAGAGCTACAGATAGGCTGCGTATCTGCGTAAATTACGCATCAGAAATGCAGAAATATGCAGTAAAATAAAATCAAAGCGTATCAAATACGCAACGAACATTACAGATACGCTACAAAAATAACACTTGTGCATATCATCAAAATATGGTGAAGTAACCCTGCGTATTCGATTAGCAAATCAGCAACTTATTTTGAAATTATAAACGGGCATTCCGTCAACCTTGCCAAACTCAACGATTACAGTTACATCATGATCATTTGCCATCACACTTTCTTGTGGAAGTATCGTGGTATTATTGAGTCCTATAAAGCTCTCTAACCCACACGACACCAGTATGCAGAGACTAGATGAATAGTGTTGTTAAATATTTAACTTAAATACCCACATGTGTAAAAACTAGTGGGTAACAGAAATTTGAATACCCAGATAGAATTACTGATACCCAATGATTTTAAAATGCATGCGTAAAATACCCACAACACCAAAAGCTTATCTGGAGCTCTGAAGGAATGATAACTGAGAAATGAGACATATAATTCATTTTCATTCAATCACCTTTTGAGATGAACCTTCACCAACTTGAGCAGTTTCTTGGGATATATCTGAAAATGAAATAAATAAACATTCACTAAATATTTATCACATCCGATTTGTTTATTGTCCTGAATACTCACCATTGAAAACATGAACATCAATAACATGATATCTACCAGGTAACTGCTTGACCTTTAATACAACTATGCACATTCTAACAAATATGAATACAATTAAAGATCTCTAATTTTCTTTCTTAGATATCTTTGACTATTTCCATGGTCTGATGCAAGAGAGCCTTCCCGGAAAGAGGAAGGTCATGGGTTCGATCCCTGGCCGGGTCATACCAAAAGATGTTAGAAGACGGTACTTGTTGTTGACGATCGGCATTGACTGGCTAAAACAAAGACGGGTTGGCTCGGAGTCAGTATACTGTGTCTGAGTGGGGTATTCATGTTTAACTGCAGCATGGTATCTTATTTGGCTAGCACTTTAAAAATCGGCATTAGTCCAGACTAGTACAAGTACACGCACGCATGCACATCGGTATATACAGTGATATAAGTGCAATTATCTTGAACACAATGTTAAACCACATTTCACCTCACCTCTTAGAAATCTTAAATTTTAACTCATTTTCTTCTCATATCTACACCATCATAATTTACCACCAGTATATCAGATTATTCACAGCAGTAGAGTTCATGTATGTGATGCCTGCATTAGTAAATATAGATGTTCTGTGTACATGGTGTAGATGAGGTAACATGATATTATCATGCATATTCATAACCGAAAGTGGTCTATTTTATAATGCTGAAAAGGTATGTTTTCTTGTCCATAGTTCTATCATAGAATATATAAATTTTTAAAAATGATTAAAAATAATATGTCATTGATCATCATAAATAGGACAGTTTATGATAAAATGTTCCCAATCTTCAATAGAGAGGGGGAAAAAACTGAATACGCTATGTACAAGCACAATTTTGGGACAACAGCCCCATTCGCAAAGGTAATAAACCTGAGCGGACCAAGAAATTTTCTGTGTGAGTGTGAAATAGATCCTTCTTATACATCTTATATGACCGGAGTTGGTTTCCATATTCTGTCTTGGTGTTGTCTCAGAGCTTGCAAAACCAGTTTACTTCATCATGTCTTCTAATCAGTTTCTGCACTTCCTTCCCAGTTGTCTTATGGTATTTAGAAGGTGTTGTGATAATCAAAGCTTCTTTGTAAGTTTGTCCACTCCAGTGATTGACATCGTGAGCATCGATCCGCGCAATTGCAATATAATGACATGCATCAACAATGTCAGCGAGCCTGACCACCCAATCCTGTTACTCGCCTGTTAATGACAAGCAAAGTCGCCTTTTACGGCAAAAATGGGTTGTTGAAGACTTATTCTACCCCGGATCTTAGTAGATCTAGTAGTAGCAGTATTAGTAGTAACCACTTTCACTGTAAAAAAAACCTAAGAGAAAAAACCCACATACTGGATAACTGATGATTAGTGATGACAATTTTTTTCTGCACCTGTTTTGATAATACGTATTGCACATCGGTTTTGCGTATCGCGGTAGGTATCGCATCGGAAAAGGCGTTCTAATACCTAGGCCTAGAGCATACTGGTAGAAAAAAGCAGCGTTAGAAATTGGCACTAGTCCTGTAGTCCTTACCAAATGCCCAATAGTAAAGGTATCCTAAGGACTAGTAGAAATAGGCCCATTTTAAGGGTATTGTTATATGTTATCATTATAAGGACTAGTGGACAAAAACTGATAGTTTCTAACCCTGAAAAAGGTTGTGAAATAACGTACGTTGGCGGGGGGCTTACACCGTTCGTTAGTTAAACTAAATTAGCGTTCAGTACAGATGAGGTTCTGATAGTGATACCGATAGGCCGGTTTTGCTTGTGGAATCCTTTCCAGTCATTGTCTAAAACAGTTTTGTGGTCATAGATCAAATTTAGAAACATCGCAAAACTATGCATGTAAAATATGTTTCTCACATTTTTACTGACATGTGGACCATTCGCCTATTAATGCCTATAACAATTTTATGGCAGGACCTCTAAACATTAATACTGTAACAATTTTCACATCTATGTTTTCCTTACCGCTCGACATGCTTATGGAAACTAAATGAATTACGGTTGTCGTATATCACACCTTTTAAAAAACCGACTGATACTGAAGGATTTAATCGGTATTTTCCTTTATTTAACATTAGTAGACAAACCAATGACGTGATTATACAGTTATATAACAAATGATAGTCTAATAAACGAATGACAATATGTTGTTAATTATCCGTAGAACCGAGTTATGGTATTACTGGTTTATTTAGCTGACGCCTAAGAAACTTTGCGCTGTTATAAACACTACAGACAGGACCCAGTGGCCTTTAGATTGCATGACATGAGGCATGTGGAGCTAGAGGTCGAAGTTAGCCTGGAAAACAATCCTGATTAGAATCTGTCTAGTGTCGATAAGGTAGCACATGCCAGCGCAGTAACGATGGCATCATTTCGATGCATAGCTCTCACGCCAAACTTGAGGTTTATTGTCAAAAGTTACTCATCAGGTTTTACGAACAATCTTCCAAAGCTTTTGGACGTTGGAGGTAAGTCTTCATACTGGCTCAGTGGTAGATAAATGATCGATTTATGCCATGTAACTACAAGTATATTTGACGAGGTAATTTCACCGTTAGTTTATGATGTTGTCAGCTGGTTATATCTATCTGTTTGTGTTTTATAATGTCAGTGATGATCAAGTGTTCAGGAAACGCATGTTTTCAGATGATAACATCACCATCATTATTTCATCATGATGATTTTGTCTGAACTTTCAAATTTCAAATGTAATACTACTTGCATTAATTACAGGTTCACATTTGAGCTTAGGGGTTGGCACTAGTGCTAATTTGGTGACACATGAATTTCCTGATTTACAATGACTGTTTTAAGAAGGCATGATTGATAAGCTCATGCAGTGACTGTTGCATAATAATTGCCTGTTGCTAAAATAGAGCAGATATATACCATTATCTTTAGATTTACTTTACGATGAACATGGAACTTACCGACAATCATTTAATATGTTGATCCGATACTGGACCTGTCTAATGTTGACACAGCACCAACTCATTTCTTTCAAACCTAACTTTCTTCCAGCACCAAAAGGTTTACAAAAATGTCACAATACAGAATATGTAAACACTTTTTGCAAGATGTATTGGCGAAACAATGCCTTGTGATGTCAGGATAGCAACGGTGATCCTTGGAGTCATAGAGTGTGTCCCCTCAGTGATCCATCAGCTCGACACGCAACATTAATCATTAATTATTTGTTTGTTGTAATTGCAGTGTTGTTAGCAAATATTCCAGCTATATAATGGCGGTCTGTAAATATTCGAGTCTGGATCAGACAATCCAGTGATTGATATCATGATCCACACACCTGGAATACGATAACATGCATCAACCAAGTCAGCAAGCCTGACCACCCAAGCCTGTTGCTCGCCTCTTACAACAAGCAAAGTCGCCTTTTTCAGCAAGCATGGGTTGTTGAAGACCTATTCCAACTCAGATCTTCATGGTAGTCATTGAATAAACCCAGCGATATTGAGAGTTTACAGCATACTGTTGGCCATCTTTTGCATCAATCAATTAGGTTTGTAATGACAACAAGGGATAAGACTAAAGAGCTGTGCAGAGGGCCTAAGGGGGTTAAAACGTGTCAGGATGAAATGGTATGATGTCAAATATTTTGTCAACAGGAAACTGTCATGCAACTTCCTACCAAGCCACTTTTACTTGGTAATTTTGTTCAGAAATTATTCAAAAGCTGACTCACCCTTCTGATATCAGTAGCCATGCCTATCTTCATGACCCGTGAAGATCTGGGGTAGAATAGTTCAGCAACCCATGCTTGCCGTAAAAGGCGACTATGCTTGTTGTAAGAGGCGACTAACGGGATCGAGTGGTCAGACTCGCTGACTTGGTTTGATGCTCATGATATCAATCACTGGATTGTCTGATCCAGACTCGATTATTTACAGACTGCCGTCATATAGCAGGAATATTGCTTAGTGCGGCGTTAAACTACAAACAAACCAAACCCAAATTATGGTTCACGTTATCCTTACAGTGTTTCCTTCCAAAGAATTATTAAATACATGTACCATGTCAGTCATGCGTACTTGTGAATTCAATGTCTGACGCCTGTAGCTGTTGTCAGCTTGCGCCATATCAGGTCATTCCTCACCACTTGTAGACTAACATTTAGTCTCTGAAATCTTATATTACACAATATCCTTCTTGACTCTAAAAATATAAAAAAAATTCCCTATGCTGATTTCAGAGTGGAACAGAGCTAGCTTGAGCTGGCTAGACTTGCTTTTGTATGCATTTCTAGATTATTTTTTTTCATAAAATAAATATATTCCACGGTCATGGTGCAGGACTACACCACTTGGTAACATGTAAATTATGGAATGGTTCAAGTGTGCCAAATGGCTTCAGGGCTACTCGTAAGTGTCCATTGACTAAAGCTACAAGGCAGCATGGATATTCGTAACCTTGCAAGTGTTTTGTCACCATTTCTCCCATTTCTGTTCATTTCCGCCATAGCCATTTAGGCATGTTTAGATCAATTTGCACTCAGATTAACAGTGTAGACGTAGCTTGTTGGTCAAGAAGTCTGAAAGTTGCAAGTTCGAGTCTTATGTATTCTCATTAAAACTGGTTGCTTGTCTAATTGACAATTGACCTATGACAGAGATTGCACTCACAACATGTTGCGATGCTGAAATCTAAAGATGCTTATTCTTTCTTTTTCAGTTTGTGCAGCATTTCCAAGCACTGTGAACAGTCAGTTCATTTCGTCAAGAAACTTGTCAACATCGCCATTGTTGCAATCAAGTCTTCTTCATGACAGTCAAGGCTTGTTTTCCCCTTTCTCTAAACAGTCAGTCCTAGATACTCTGCCTGTTGGTGTGAGTCACTTTAGCACCAGTCACAAGTTGGTTGCGAATGAGAAAGGAACAGATGAGACTAAAACCCAGAAAGTAGGTGAGGAAAAAGATGACAGTACACTGACAGTGTTCCAGCGATTCAAGAAAACCTATAGAGAGCATGGGAAGATCCTAATAGGTGTGCACTGTGTGACTTCTGTGGTCTGGTTCGGTTCCTTCTACATGGCTGCAGTCAGGTGTGTACTGTCGACTCTCACTTATGTTTTGCTTACTCTTCAGATTTTTACAGGAATATACCTGTTGGTAGGCTAAAGAAAAACCCAAACAAAAATTCTGATTTTTATTTTAATTCACAGTCACTACAAGTATGGAATAAAAAAAACAACATTCTCTTGTTACTACATGAAAATCATGTTTGTTTGTTTATTAAACATTAATTATTTATCATTAATTATTGATAATAGTGGGTAATTTTCAGAAAGTATCTTTTTGATGCAATATGCAATCTGCTTGATAAATATAGGGACAAATGCAGAATTTATTTTTCCATTTCAATAAAATCCAACAGTCGGCAGATCCGTAAAGCATGTAAGAAAGAAATGTGACTTAGTATGAGGGTCAGAGCCTTCTGAGTCATCAACAATTTTGGAATGGGTGGTGCCCTGCACACAAATAACAGAGGGGGCATGGGTGGCCCAGTCGTCTAAGGCGCCGTGATTCGCTGTGCAGAGTTGCGTCCCTAGGGCACGCCAGTAATCTATGAATGTGGGTTTCGAATCCTGGTTCGCCCTGATTTTGTTTCTAGGTTTGTCAGCACCATACAAAAGTGGTAAACGTCTGAGACATGCATCACTTGGGATTTCCTCCCACATTAAGCTGGGATATAACTGGAATACTGTTAAAAGCGGCGTTAAACCCAACTCACTCACAAATAACAGAAATAAAGGGTGTGTTATTACCATAATGCCAAGGAGTCTAATTTATGAGACTTAGATACAATTTCTACTCTACCCTTTAGGTCAACTTAAAGTATCAAGTGACCCTGGCCTATTGCTCATCCATGTTGATGATGGTGATTGACAGATGATGATAAAATGTTTGCTCAATGTTTGTATCCCTTTAGTCAATTACAATTTATGTCAACATAACCCCAAAATCACTGAGAGAATCAAGAACTAAGCAAATCTTAAATGTCACCAGATGAGAGAGGCCTGCTGTAAGGTAGCAATTGTTCTGAGAGTTTGTGGGATTGGCAAGTTTTATCAATATCTAGGTTTGAAGTATGACATCCCACATGTGGGGTTAAACAAACAATCAAAACAATGGAAGCTGTACAGTGATGATATGTTTGCAGTATGCTGCTGACAAGTATGGCATAAGCCCCTAAGGCCACACATTTTTTGTTTTGTTTCTCCTTGCTTTTAGCTTGCTTGCTTGTTTGTTGTTTAACACTGCACTCAGCAATATTCCAGCTATATGACTTCGGTCTGTAAAATAATTGAGTCTGGACCAGATAACCCAGTGATTGACATCATGAACTGCAACTGGGTTACGATGACATGCATCAACCAAGTCAGCGAGACTGACCACCCAACCCCGTTGGTCGCCTCTTCCAACAAGCATAGTCACCTTTTACAGCAATCATGGGTTGCTGAAGCCCTATTCTAACCCGGATCTCCTCGGGTCACTGAATGTCACCAGGCCAGAAAAAAATTCAACATAAAAATATTTATTTTTGTTATGTCTCCCACTAGTAACACTATCAGTGATCCAAGATGCCAGCTGCAGTTTTAACTCCAGTGCAGAATGACTTTCATATCAATAAATAAATAATTGACTTAGGTATTTATTTTTATATCGACCGACCTTGTGTGGAAAAGCTGGAATAAATTCGGAAAATTTAAAATAAAAAAATGTGGCCTTAGTTAGTCACTCGTTCTCAATGTGGGTTTCTGTTGTGATGTGTTATTCCTTTCATTGCAGTGGAGTAGACATTGTGCCACTGATGGAACAACTGGGACTGAGCGAGACTCTGATTAAACCCTTCCGCGCCGGGGGCCTAGGGTTCGTGGCCTTGGCCTACCTGATGTATAAGCTGGCCACACCCGCCCGCTACACATTGACTCTTGGGGGGACCAACATGGCCATACGCTATATGCGTCGGTCAGGAAAAATGGAACCCATCGCAGAAGGCGAAAAGATCAGGAACCTGTACAAAGCTGGCAAAGTGGAATTCAAAGATCGTCAGTTGACTTTCAGAGAAAGACGGAGTGTTATAATTAGGAACCGGAAATTATCTCGAGATAAAGAATCGTGATATTCATGGAAAAATGTATCATCTTGGTGAAAACAAACATTGTTTATTCTCTGAAACACATTATCAGCACAATGCCAAAATATATCTGTATTACAATTCTGCTTTTTCAGCTTTTTGTCTCAATCATGGAGGCCTGTTTTTTATTTGGAAGACTACCTATCTTGTATGCAAGGAGTTGCTACTTATGCTGCCAATTAGTAATGGAATGAAAATGGTGATATAATTGAATCTGTCTAAAACAGGCTTGTGTGGGACTGGGGAACAAGGTGTGTCAATTACCGTATTTGACGTAATAAGTGCCCAGGGAGCTCTCAAAATTAGAAATAGGGGGCTCTTATTAGAATGTTATTTTGGGGGAAAAAAACAGGGTTGAAAGATAAATTTCGTGGTTTATGCTGACAGTCTGAAATGTTTATATACGAGAGATATATTTTTCCAGAATTTAATTGCCCATAATTAAGGGTGCATATAACACACAAGTGCGTATTATACGCGAATACATAAGTATTGTGTACATTGATCATCGGAAGGGTGCTAATTGGGATTGTTAACAAATATATTAGCAAATATCGCAGTGGGCGCTTATTAGAGCGGGGCACATATTACGTCGAATACGGTACATGGTAAATTGGTCCTTTTATCAACAATTTCAGTCCAGAATCTGAAGTGATGGAAGTTCAGATAAGTCAGATTTATCTTGATGATAAATTAACATAGTAAATTCAGGATTATTAATTGGTCCAGTATAGACAGAAATCCGGATTAATCAGAGTCTGACTTTGACAGATTCTACTGTATACAGAATTGTTAATATAGTTTGTAGGTATTTCCTGACTCTAGACATTTTCTGTGCAGATATGCATCTGGTAGCCATGCAAACATCTATTGGTTGTGTGTTCAAATTTATCAGAGTGATTAAATCATTAATAACTACCCTTCCCAAGCTCATGGGTTTCATGAAAGTTGTGAATCTGAGTGTTCTTCTAGACTTTCCTTCCACATTAATCTGACATGTTGTCGTATAAATTGATATACTTTTAAAAGTCGCATAAATTTGCTAATTCTTGTTGTGATATATTCAGATAAATAATCTTAGTAGTTAACAAGGTATCCCGATTTCCCTTTTATTGATCACCAATATCTTTACAGAATTAACACAAATATATTTTGGATTTGCTTTTCATATGAAATCGATCTCTAAAAGCTTCTGTAGCAAGTGGGAATAATTTATACAAGGATTGGTACTTTCTGTAAATTAATAACATTGATAAATAATACCCATGGCCACAGGTAATAATCCCTGAACAAACTGTTTTATGTCAATTGTAGCCATGATATATATTTAATACCTACCAGATTTACCTGTTTGTTAACATGATGACATTGAATATAAAACTAATGATATTTGTTAAAAAGAATCTCACCTTCGTGTCAACAAATGACAGTAAAGTAAGAAAATCAGTGATTTGTCATTTTGATTGTTACCCATGGGGCTAGAAGTAACAGACTTCATAAAAGTTGTGTGTGCACCAGTGCACCACTGTATTGTTTTCGTCATGCGGACGGCATTGTTGACGCATTCGATTGTAATTTTGAATTAAAGTCGGAATGATGCCACGCTAGAAGAGACATAATGACTGAAGATTGTTGCCGTCATTTGACAATTGTGGTTTCCTAAGACGGCAGTTGTGATCAGTGCATTTTAAGGGGAAAGGAATGAGAAATAATGGGAAATAATGGGAAATAAGGAAATTATTATACTCGCATGTGTGTCATACTAAACTCGTGTAAGAATTGATGTATTACCCTACCTTGCTCTCACTCGGGAAATACAAGAATTCTGGCTCTCATTTTGTAAAATCACACATGTGGGTGTAATAATGTCTACTTCCGTGCTATATGTTTGATGTCAAGTGTCAGGAGGGTGTCATGATCCATGTATAGTAATGTATATCTTGCTTGCATCTTATTGCTCATTAGTACAGTGTATTCATATATCAGCTTGTGAACATTTCGTGCTGGGAGGAATCGGAACCACCAGGCAATGTATACTACTCAAAAGAAGTTAAAGACCACCTGATTCTTTTATATCACTAAAGGTTAACTGAAGTAAAATGAAAATAGGTGTTCTCTAACTTCTTGTGAGTAGTATAGTTGTTCAGCTGCAGTTCAGCTCCATGTGTGTGAAGTGTATTTGAGTGAATGTTGCTGAGGTTGTTGTTGAGGTTGTTGTTGAAGTAGCAACTATTCTGTGGATGACAACCCGAGAGGGCTATGGCTCCTGCAATGTAATTTCGCTTTCATGATTATTTTGATAAATTCTCTAAGAAAAGTATTGTTTGCTGCAATGAATTGTACTGAATGTGTTCTTTCTACATCAGTGATTGTTACCATGGTTACAGGTGTGTGAATTTTATGGAAAACTGAGTAAAAAGTTTAAAAGACCTTGCTGTTTTATGTATTTCAAGTGTATTTTTTACGTGAACTTACCTAAAAATTACTTTGGTTGTATGCCATGGACTCAAATGTACACCATACCATGTGTAGTCACACCATACCAGGGGGCACGGGTGGCCCAGTCGTCTAATGCGCAGCTATTCGCTGTGCAGAGTTGCGTCCCTTGGCTACGCTAGAAACCTATGATTGTGGGTTCGAATCCTGGTTCGCCCCGATTATGTTTCTAGGTTTGTCAGCACCGTGCTCATGGGTTTCACCTAACTGGTAAACGTCTGAGACCTGCATCACTTCAGGCTTTCCTCCCACATTAAGCTGACACGCCGGGATATAACTGGAATACTGTTAAAAGTGGCCTTAAACCCAACTCACTCACTTACTCACACCATACCCCTGTGTAGTCACACCATACCACGTGTAGTCACACCATACCCCTGTGTAGTAACACCATACCATGTGTAGTCACACCATACCCCTGTGTAGTCACACCATACCATGTGTAGTCACATCATACCATGTGCAGTCACACCATACTAGTGTGTAGTCACACCATACTAATTTGTAGTCACACCATACCCCTGTGTAGTAACACCATACCATGTGTAGTCACACCATACCCCTATGTAGTCACACCATACCATGTGTAGTCACATCATACCATGTGCAGTCACACCATACTAGTGTGTAGTCACACCATACCCCTGTGTAGTCACACCATACTAGTGTGTAGTCACACCATACCCGTGTGTAGTCAGCAGACTCAGCACCATACCTGTGGTGGCAGGTTTCACCAAGTGCTGAACGTCTAAGCCTGCATCACTTCAGGCATTCTCCTTCAAGCTGACACTCACTCACACAGGTGGTGCAGTAGCCCAGTGGTTAAAGTGTTAGCTCGTCATGCCAAAGGCCAGGTCAATGTGTGAATCCCATTTCTGGTGTCACTTGATGTTACTGGAATATGCTAAAAGCAGCATAAAATCATATTCACTCACTCGCACGCGCACAACACACACGCCCACGAACCCTAACCCTAATGGCTGCTGTGCAGGTCACTTCCAACTTCAACCTGGGTTCTGATGTTAGGTGTGAAAAGAAAGTAACACTTTGGGTTGAAACAGCTAGTCTACCCTTCTACTTTGATAGTAGCCAACTCCCCACTGTAGGGTCTGGCTAGCTCTCAGTTACCAGTATGTCATTGTAGAATCCCAATGAAGAGTTTTGGGGCCTCGGAGGCAAGTGATGGACAATCCTCTATGAAGGAACAAGCAAAGTCTATCTCTACACTCCTGCCGAACGGGACATATGGCCCCAACAATCCTGCTGCTGTCGTCAGGAGTGCAGACAGGTCTACAAAAGTCTGACCCACAAGAAGAGAATATTCTTTTAATACAACATCAGCAGGAACAAGTTGCAGAATCATTAACCAAATACAAAGTGTGATTAGAATTGGGAGAAACATTAATAAATGCTATGGTTCTTGGAAAGGACAAAGAGAGATAAACATAAACATGAATGTATGATGCAATGAGACATTGGCTGTGTGGATCTATGTTAGTCTATATGATTTGTGTGATATGATTATAATGTAAACACACCAGTTTGTTAGACTATATGATTTGTATAAAACATAAAAATGGTATAATCTTGACACTTGTGTAACAAGAGATTCGGATTTGTAAGTAGCCGGTCTGAGAACATAGATAACGTAGATGTAATATTAAGATCAACACCTTCCTAGCATAAAGCATTGTCATAATTTGATGGACTTGTACACACTACTTTCTTTCATATCTTAATTATCTACACACTTGTAAAGTTAGGGGTCATGAATATTTTGTGGAAAATTCTTGTAGTTAAGATTTTCTGTAAACGTGTATAGTATATAAATATATTCGCTATATGGCTGAACTAACTTACTCATGATGCTTAACTCCAGTATAGACATCTTCCCGAGTCAAAGGAGTTAACTGACTATAAAAGTCCAGTTTCCACCCTTGCCGAACTAGGCTGGTATTATGGAGTTACATTTTGGCTGGACTAACGAGTCTATGCATAGTCCAATCAAAATCGCTCACCGAAATCGAAATCCGGTTCGAAGACTGTCGAGCAGATTTTGATCGACTGTAGTATTTGCAAAGCATGTGCACCGCCAACTCGTTGTCAACAGATATTATTCCAAATATTTTCATGTTTTTAATCAAGGTGCTAACGTGATTTAATGCTTTTCGCGATGTAAGACCGTTTTATCACAATATACATCTTGATTATCGATCAGATCGTCCTGACTGGGCGACACCATTTTGTGTGAAGTAAACACAAGTGATACGAGAGGTGGAATCTGATTGGTCCATAGGAGAGGCTTAGAAGGGACATAACTGGTAATAGCCACTGGTGAAGCTACGATCGAGCCCAGTAATTTCAGCCCAGTTCGGCAAGGGTGGAAACTGGACTTTTAAAGTCAGTTAACTCTATTGCCTCGGGAAGATGCAGTATAGTAGGGTGTGCATCAAGTTCATTTCTCCTATAATCATGGTAAGGCGTCCTTCACGGACTGATGAAAATAATACTACAATGAGCCCATTAAGGCTTAATCTGACTAAGATATTTTCCAATTAAAATACAATGTTTCATATTGATCAATACTTATCCTACAATAGCATGTGATTGTCATGGTTCGCTTGTTATCAGGTTATAGCGGGTATAGTGCAGAGACATTGGTTTGGTTCCCGACAGGAATGTGTGAAGTCAAATCTTGATGTACCCACTGCTGCGACACCTGGGGTATCATATCTACTGTATCAAGCGTTCTGTCCCAATAAGTACCAACCTGTATTTAAACATTATAGTGTCCTCAACTAAGACAGACCATATTTTCTTGTGGAAAGTACAACTATCAACTCGAAACAGCAGCGTAGAAGAGGAATATAACTGTCATGTAACTATTTCTTTGTACATTTTCTAAGCGCCTAAAGTGCTTATCACAGCGAATATGGTATTGCCCCAAAATGCATAAAACAACACAAAAAGCGGAATGTGGATACAGATGTCTGCTTGTCAGTGTTAGCAGGTACGTGTCTTCTCTAGCCTTCGATGGTAACAACCACCTCAGCACACATGAACCACGGCCCAGTTGCTGAGGTGATGTTGGCCTTCAGCATGTAGGAGCCCTGTAGGAGGAAATAACACATTCAACGAACACAAGGCAAAATAAACAAATTTGTATTTTTCATTCATCTTATTTAAAAATCGATACATTTTGTTTCATGTATTTGAGAATAATCTTGAGAGAAGTATCGTTTTTCTTAAGTCGTTAGTTCTTTCAAAAACGTTTATTCTTGTTAATGCAAGAAACTTATATTGAACATAATCACAGCATCGTGCTATGATTATAGTGTCAGTTAGTAGTTTAGGGTGGGATTGTGATGGTAAACAAGATTGTTCAAAATAAGAAAAAAAGTTTAATCAGCTCTCACCCAAAATGATATCAATTACTAAAAGTATGTAACATGTTCTGAAATAGTAATGTGTTCGCTCTGTCTTTTTATGCCCCGGTCAGCAATATTCCAGCGATGTCACGGCAGCCTGTATTATTCTAGTCTGGACCAAACAATCCAGTGATTAATATTATGAGCAACAATGCAAACTGTCGGGGTACAGGCACATGCAATCAACCAAGTCACACAAACAACATTTGACATTATATATTAGGATAAAGCATTTGACTGTTGACAGACTGCCTGCCATGTTCTTAGCAGTGTATGCTTGTGTTATTGGTCAGACAATTATTGCAGAAAGCTGTGTATTTTCCGAGTCCCGAGTCCCAATAAACCAATTCTTATAGGACTTTTAGGACTGTAACATATTTTGCTGACCTCCCAATTTTATGTAACAATGTCCTTTGTCCATGCTAGGTTTGTCAGTACCATACCCGTGCTCGTGGGTTTCACCAAAGTGGTAAACGTCTGAGACCTGCATAACTTTGGGCTATACTCCCACATTAAGCTCACACGCCGTGATATAACTGGAATACTGTTAAGAGCGGCGTTAGACCCAACTCACTCACTCACTCATTTGTTCATGACTCACCAATTTTATGCAACATTTTGTCATGCCCCCCCCCCCCTACTTTATCTTAAATTGCATGTGTAAGTTCAAATTTGGAAATTGTGATTTGTGATAAATATTGGTGACACCCACCATCCCTCCTAAACTTCCGCTACGTCAATTTTTCATGACCCCCCCCCCCCCCCCCCCCCCCCCCCTTAATCTCTTGACACCACCCCCATATAGCTTGACTATTGTTGACTGCGCTAACATGATGCTCAGTCATTCACTGACACGCCACAACAGAAATGTACTCACGGGGGGCAAGGCTGTAAGGTCAGGTAGGTTGTAGTCTAGCTTAAGATGCTCTGTAGAAAGAACAAGATGGAGATTATGAGAAGCTGACCATTAAAAAACTGAATCTTGTCTGTATTACAAACGAGATCCTAATTAACCAAGGCTGGTAGTTGATTGTCTACCATCATTGGAATTCTCTGTCCCAAGGACAAGCTATGCTCACAAAAGAAGATGATAAACTAAGTTATGATTTGGTTGGTTGGTTTGTTGTTTAACGCCGCACTCAGCAATATTCCAGCTATATGACGGCGGTCTGTAAATAATCGAGTCTGGACCAGACAATCCAGTGATTGATATCATGAGCATCGATCAACCCAATTGGGATCGATGACATGCATCAACCAAGTCAGCGAGCCTGACCACCCGATCCCGTTAGTCGCCTTTTACGACAAGCATAGTCACCTTTTACAGCAAACATGGATTGCTGAAGACCTATTCTACCCCGGAATCTAAGTTATGAAAATACTGATTCAGCAAGGACGGATAGTTTCCGTGTCTCTCTGACCAATGCAATGTCACACGAAGGCATTAACACACTGTGGTCTTGGAGTTGCGTCCCTTATATGCCAGAACCATATGTTCGTTGGTTCGAATGTACAATTCGGCTAGAAAATGGTTCCTGATTTGTAAGCACCATGTCCTTGCTCTGGGTTTTATGATGATTGAAATACTGTTTAAAGGTTTAACCCAGCTAATCGCATTCAAACATATAGAGGCTTCAAAACAAGACATGTATGGACAGGTCTCTCTCACGAACCAATGCAATGTAATGACAAACCTTTAAACCAGGCATTTATAAAGGCCATTCCCACTCACACCAGCGGATAACACACCAATGTATGATAATATTGACGATCTAAACAAACTTATTTACCTCCTTTTTTGATTGGGCAGATGTTCGGGAATGTCTTGTGGATGAGGCCGCAGTTGAGAGGGAAGGAGTCGGTGATGAAGGGCTCTGGCGCCCCGCCTGTGTACACGGCAACGTCCGCTTGGCCACTGCTGAAGGCCGACGCTGAAACAAAATGACTTCGTGTGCAGAAACAAATTCTATCAGGTAAATAAATCATTACTCCTACTCAGTAAAACTGTTGAACACCTACTAGTATACACAGTCAAGCCAGAAAACAACCTACTCAGCTCTTGGACCTATCGTTTTGTGTGTGCGAAATAACCATTCACTGGAAGCACTTGTAACATCATCAATAGACACAGCTCGTGGGTGCGGGTAGGGGATTACGATCAAAATAGTGATTACGGGTAAAGATGTGATTTAATTAACGGCGTGCGTTATTGACATTTTAGCCAGGTCAACATGTTTCTATTAAAGCAAATTCTAGGTTAGGGATCGTGGTGGAAATAAATTTGTAAATGTAACGCCATTTTCAAAGCATAGCAAGCCATGGTTAAATAAGTGGGTGTGACGTTATGTGTAGGCCATGGGTGAGAATCTAGAACCCACCACAGGTAAGAGGTCGAACTGAACAAATCAAGGGCCATTCAGAGTGACTATATGCGTTTGTATGGACATACTGTTGTACATGAACACAAAGAAGGCAAAGATCAATATCTAGATGTTTTAATGCACTTTTCTTGATCTTGATCTTGACAAAGACGGCCAAGCACATGCCCTAGAGACACGTGACTTACCTGCGATCATATCGAGCTTGAACACAACTCCACGAGACGGGTTCACGACCTTGGGACTCCAGGTCAGGGAAAAGTTCTGAGTACCTGAAGGGGATGAAGCAACCTTATTAGGTATTGCTGAACTCGATATATATATTAATATAATTGGTATCACCTGAAATAGTTTAACCTCGCTGCTACAATTCACTTGCTTTCATGTTTGATTATTCCCAAGCAATGTTACATATAAACTTGAAACAATAAACTTAGGGACTGCTTATTATTATAGAAGGGGTGGGTCCGAGCAAAGACGTACATAGATCAACCAAACATATGGCACCAACCACGTGTAATAAATCCCTTAGCTACACTAAAATATTAAAGCACTAAAACTTCCAAAGCCCCAAAAACCTAACCAATGAAAATTAAGTATCAGTCTTACTATCCATCACTGCCCAGTTGTCCTCAAATAGGCCAATCACTGTTTAGGGCTAACAAGCATACATTTCCAATTCTAGACAGGAAAATACCGTTTTTATTTCGGTTTGGGAAAGATCAAACGCACGGAAGCGTATCAGTGTCCCACACTAAAAAGAATTATCTACGTAGATGATACTTTCATTGAAGTAGATTCAGCAACCCATGCTTGCCGTAAAAGGCATCTTCCCGAGGCAAGAGAGTTAACTGACTATAAAAGTCCAGTTTCCACTGGGCTTTTAAAGTTATTTAACTCTCTTGCCTTGGGAAGATGCGTAAAAGGCGACTATGCTTGTCGTAAGAGGCGAATAACGGGATCAGGTGGTCAGGCCCGCTGACTTGTTTGATGCATGTCATCGATCCCAATTGCATGGATCGATTCTCATGTTGTCAATCACTGGATTGTCTGGTCCAGACTCGATTATTTACAGACCGCCGTCATATAGCTGGAATATTGCTGAGTGCGGCGTTAGACAACAAACAAACAAAACATCGAAGCAGAATTTTGTAAATATATACATATTTACCGCCGCAGTTTGTGGCATGCCCAGTGTCAGTGAGTCTCTCCGGGTGTAGAGGCTTGAAGAAATTTGTTAGAGCTTCTCTAATGGACGTGATCTTCGCCTTTGATGATTGAGGGGCTCTCTGATGCTTGCTTTCAAACAATAAGGGGGAGTCTTCATGGAACTCAACTGCCGCAGCCATCGACATAAACAGGAGAACAAACACTGCCAAATGCTCCATGGTCTCGCCTATCTGTTCGATGCCTTTAAAAGATGAAATAATATTCAATACACGCATCTAAGAAGTTTTGGCTCTTACACGACGTATAATTATTATGTACATACAAACAACTTCTTTCTGCCCAGAAAGAACAATCCGGTTGTACACTAACGCTTAGTCTCTGAAAGTATATAATATATAGCATTAAACTGAAAAGGGGCCCCAGTGAGATTATAGATTCGGAACCTGAGGAAAATCTAGACTTGCTTTGTTCTTTTGCATTACAGTAAGGGCTGGGCGGAAGGGAAAATAATATAGTTAAGGGATTGTGAGACAGGCTGATCTGGTTGGTAAATGCCGTACAATTAACATGTCTCTGAGACATAACAACAAAATTATTCTACTAGGGGTGAAACAGGTATCCTCTTCAAGTCGACATGAGCAACTGAAGGCCTTCTCAAGAAGCACTCTCGTTTTACTAGCACATAGGTCCATTATACACTTCACGGGGTGTTTTCTTCTACAATGTTATGTAGCAGGTTTCCAACGGGTAAATTCGAAATTCAACGTTAAAAACATTATTCACATTTTATGTGTCTTTCGTTTGCGAATGTTGACATGAATGTAAGATAATGTTCACAAAATATCTCGTTCTCGCATAACGTGTTACTGAATAGTATGACAGACAGACAGTTTATTCAGTAAGAAGGCCATAGGCCCATAATACAGACAATGGTTGATTGCATGAACTACGCATGCCAAGGAAGTAGTCGATTTAGGTTTCTCTTAGCCGTTGGACTTTATATAGATATAAACATGTGTTATATACAACATCAAAGTTTTCGGATGAAATAATTTCAGTAAAAGATGTTACAGTTTGAAACTTGATATACTGTTTAAGATACATATTTCTTAGGGCTGAATAACGCTCACATACAAGTAAAACATGAAATTCATCTTCAATAAAGGATATACCATTTTCTATACAATATTTACATAATCGTTCAGTGTATGGGACATTTGTGTATCTCCCCAAGTCAATTGCAAGTTTAAACTTGCTACATCTGAAACGGGTCATACATATTCTCAGATGTACTGGTATGGGGAGTGTAAGATATTTTTCTACATTCAACAGGGATTTAAAATGTTTATAATAAAAGGTATCAGATATACTATTGATAGAACTACACCATGATTGTTGAAAGTTATCAAATAATCTTTGCTTAAAAAGATGAATAAATACCTTCACATTGCCAACATCTTGTGTTAACCATACATATCCAAAACCTAATTTAAACAAAATATTCTTAATGTGAGTAGCCCTTGTGGTGCGAGCAGAATGGTCCAGTGATTTGAGTTATTTAATGAATAGTATGTTTTACTACGGTTGTTACTCTATACGCGAGTATCCGGTTATTGCAGTTTGTACATTGCAGTTCTTTTGCACACGCAGAGTATTTAGAAAGTAATAAAAATACTTTCAAAATATTTCCATTCAAAAGGTGACCCTCACTTAGGGTCAGGCAGTTGGTCGAAGTCACCAGGGCTGAGTGCTGAAACATGTACGTTACATGTGTTCTGCACGGAATCGATTTTAATACGTTTGCGCGGAATCTCCAGTAGTCTTGTACCAGTGGCTGGCTATTTCATTGAATGTTTGTCCTTGATTCGGAACAGTCTGGATCCTGATGAGTCGATCTTGGGCGGGAATTGTGGATGTAGAGGTTTCTGGCCGAGGTCGATCGTCTTTCTTTGGCGGAATCTAATCAATAATGTGCCAAGCATAGACTGTGACACATAACTGTATCAATGCAACACGTGCTTGTGTGATCGTCATGCTGTAGACATGGCGTTATTATTTGGTAGGGCTGGGCCGAGTAACTCGGGTACCCGGGTCGGGTGGGTACTGAGTAGGACCCGGGTACCCACAGGACTACCCGGTAGGGCTGCAACGATACACCTAGGTCACGATACGATACGTATCTCGATACTTACATCATGATTCGATACGTATCTCGATACGATACGATACACATAGTGACAAGAGAAGACAAGAGATAAATAAATTAAATGAAAGTTAAAGAATGTTCATGAGTCATAAAATATATACTGTAATGAGTATTTTAACTTAATGAATCATCTGCCATTTCCATGTAATGGCTAGCAAACACAAAACTAACAGTTCTACATATTTGTGAGTTGTGACTAGATGGTAGATTCTAGGAGTAAATACTAAATACTAAATGTCCCAGTGTCCAGTAACTTATGATTTGCCATTTTCATGTATAAAGGCAAAAAAACAATTAAAAATAATTATAGCAACAGCCTTGTTATACACCGTTTGAAAGGTCTAATCCTAGTGTTTATAAGTTATGTTTATCAAATTATTTAAATAATGCATTGACAACTGAATTAAGTTCGTTGTAAATAAAAAATGTAAGCTGGCACATTCATAACGTCCAGATTAAGGACCAAGGAAGCAAAGATTTGACGATTGGGGGCATATGTAAGATTTCAAAAGATCTACTTATTTATTTTTTATTTTCATTGATTACGTAGATCTAATTGGAAAATTATTTTAAAAAGAATTATGAATAGCATCTCTTTTCACTCATTTCAAGATAACAGCGGCTGTCCGCTCAGTAACATGAAGAAATACCTCCGTTTTCGAATGCTTCGTATGAATAACACGTTTGTCGGTGTCTGACATATGACACATCGCTAGAAAGGTTGTTTTTTCATCTACACGCTCGTAACATTGCCTTGAGTCTTTTCGTAGCTTAACATAAGATTTCATTGGATAAAAAATGGTTTCTAATGACGCTTTCTTGCCGAAATCTGCTATAAGGTTCATGATTGGTCAACTTTGAGCACGTGACCTGAGGCAGGCAATCAAATTACAAATCCTCGTGTACGATGAATTTCAGATTTTTACGAAATATTTTGCTTAAATCGTGTTATTCTGAACGTTTTAAGCAGGAAATCGCGATCTATATGTAAAATATGGAGCTTCGTGGATGTATCATGCTAGGTTGCAAGCTATGACAAAGACTTTTCCTGCATATATTTTGGCATTGAACATCGTGTCCGAGCCGAGAATTCGAGGCGCCGAAAGCCGAGATGTCATTTGACTAACATTACACGCGAAAGCACGAAAAGCTGGAAATAATAACTTAGCTGTAAGTTTGACCACTTTTAGATATATTTATGTTGATTTTATTTATCACTTTGTATGATATATTTAAAGATTTGCTTGAAACGTCTTTGTTTTTCTCTTTGACACTTTCGATGTGCACGTTGTCGAAGTGTATGTCCGAGAATTATGTTTTCAATAACATTGCGGGATAAAGTGAATAACTTTTTAATCTATCAAAAAAAATGATAAATTAAAATAGAATACGTATTTCAGACATTGTGAGATGTGATAGATTTAATAAATGAATGGTATGACAGGTAGGTCCATAAAAATATATACTATTTTGACGTGACTAAGGCTTGGCTGGTTAACCGGCCTACGGTGCCTGGGGACTCGATGCTTCTTTAAACACATTTAAAACGTATCTGTGATAAAAGTTTATTTACAAAAAAAGACGTACGTATAGATCTATACGTCTTTGAATAAACGTATCGTGAAAAATCGAGATACAGCACCTCACAAATCGCACACCGTATCGTATGGAGTGTATCGCGATGCATCGGTGTCCCGGGATATCGTTTCAGCCCTACTACCCGGACCCGTGGTTAGTCACGTGATATTTTGTTTCATGAAAAAAAATCACAATATAACTACGTGGTTACAGGAAAATTTTAAATCTCTAATGTTCGCATTTCTTCATGGCCATGAACACGTTCCTTCTGAAGTAATATGTTTGAACAAAGGTAAAACTTCAGTCAACTTCAATGTATGCATGACCACATCGTTTTATACGTGCATCTAAAAACATTCTGCAAGGGCTACTGTAAAACTATTACCAATCGGACATTTTGTACCTTTCTATTGACACCAACAGCGGGTACCCGGGAAGGGTCGGGTAATAGGGGTGTAGGCAGTGTTCGAAATACCTGCCTGCCCGACCGTCCGAGACGAGTTGATTTCAAATCGGGCTGCCAGATTTTCAAATCCACCAGCCCGACGGTCAGGTTATATTTCATATGTGAAAATATTCTAAATATTTCCCAATGATAAGCATTAATTCACATGTAAAGATGAATGATAAAATGTAACCAAAAAGAAACCCCGTTAGCTTATCCTGAGAAACATATGATTATAGTGGGCAGGCAGGTTTTGGTCAGGGCTGGCAAGTATTTCAGCTAGCCAGTCCTGTGGTCTGGCTGAAATTCTGGGGAGTTTCATACCCTGCCGTTAGCTTATCCTGAGAAACATATGATTATGGTGGGCAGGCAGGTTTTGGTCAGGGCTGGCAAGTATTTCAGCTAGCCAGTCCTGTGGTCTGGCTGAAATTTTGGGGAGTTTCATACCCTGGTGTAGGTACCCGGGTAGTAAATTTGGACTCGTCCCAGCCCTACTACTTGGGCACCCAAAGATGATCAGATGGCTCAGTGTGAGTTTCAAACAGATGTAGTGAGTCTCTGCTAAATTCACAATGAATTATTCAATGTGAAAAAAAGTTTCAAATCAGGAATATACAACTACACGTGAAAGGCCAATCAGCTGTTTACGTGCAGAGGAGGAGTGTATGTGGGCGTTTAGTTATCACCACGTGACAATACATTCAGGGACATTATTAGTAGATTGCAATCGCCGTCTTTTCTTAAGAAAATTGACATATGACTTTCGATATCTACTTTCTTAACAATATCTATAGTATCATATGAGTAGAGTGTTCCTCAGTTATGGCATATGGAAAACTGTCAGGTTCATACAAGTTAGTGAATATTGGCCCAGCCATATCATGACGGCGAGTGAAATGCCTTCTCTGTGGGAACCTCATGTGATGTATTGTGTCTTTCTGTGGTGAAACGAAGGAGAAAGTTTGAGCATTTACGATAGTGAGTGAGTGAATATGGTTTTACGCCGCTTTTAGCAATATTCCAGCAATATCACGGCGGGGGACACCAGAAATGGGCTTCATTTACGATAGACTTGGTTTAAGTGAAAGACTGATTTGTGACGTCACATAGTCGTCACAATAGCATGATGTCAATTGGTCACGTGACGCTTGTCCATCGCATTCATCAACTGGACACTAAACAACATGTATCAACATGGTATTTGTGTTGAACCATATATTTTGAACTCGATTCCCAGGAGTGATAGAAGTGTCTTAGCCAAATTCAGAAGCGGAGAAGCCCCAATAAACATAGAGACTGGGCGATACACAA
Organism: Haliotis rufescens; assembly: GCF_023055435.1. Lineage (NCBI taxonomy): Eukaryota > Metazoa > Mollusca > Gastropoda > Lepetellida > Haliotidae > Haliotis > Haliotis rufescens. The sequence goes on from NW_025963879.1 coordinate 23,177,752, forward strand.
ATACACCGGTGGAGGAGAGAACGTGTTTTTACTGTAAGGATGAAGTTGAGGATGAAATCCATGTTTTATTACACTGTCCCCTTTATAATGATATACGTTCTACCCTCTTAAGTATATGTGTGGATAAATGTTGTACTTTTAATGATTTTACAGATGTACAGAAAGTTAGTTTCATCTTAGCTCATCCGGATGTTGTTTTTTATTCCGCCAATACCTGCAAACTTTTAATACAGAAGTGCACAATTAAGATCTATTTATTGTCTTTGGTGGTAATTTATACAGAAATAAAGATTTTTTTCGAAATAAAAAGGGGTGGTGGGTGGGTGCGCCCCCCCCCCCCTGTATCCGCCCATGACTTCTATCAACAAACCCACGGCCTCCCAATGGGATCCCCACTGTTACCCTTGATCACCGAGATATTTATGAATTCTTATGCTTACTAAGTACTCCAACTTCTAAATGCCTATCAAAGAAAACATTAATGAAGTATAGCGACAGGCTTGGACACATAGGCCCTGGTGTCGTTGCTTAAATTTTTATCGATCAAGTAATATAATACAAGTTAGTGCATTTCTCGCACTCTTCATATAATAGACCCGGAACTATTTAAGCAACAAAGCAAATGTATGACAGCAAATACATCAGTTTTGAAGCGTCTGTAAAAATATGCAAATGGTTTTAAAGATACGTGTATAGTAGGAATATTCCTGAGTGCCGTGTCAAAACAACAAACAAGCAAGTAATCGGTATATTCTCTCAATTCAATTTCGACTAATCAGTCTGTATCCCAGTACAATCCAGGGCGTAAGCCTGACATGATCTCGCAGATCAAGGAAATGTATCAAACCTGTTGCTTACCCTGGAACTCAATACTTCATACAATAAGCAAATAAAACGTTAAATATAACGTTACAGATGAAGTAATTTCTCAGTGTTTAAATGTGTGAAGCTTTTTATCTGTGTGCAAAGACTTACCAAACGCTACACTTAATCCAAACCAGGATACTAAATGTGATAAATCAAAGAAACATTTATTTATGGGAATTCCCACTTCCTTGTTGCTTGAGTCTACAACTCAAGGCATCACGTGCCCTAACAGCCTATGTTAGGAGTTCCCCTCCAAGCTCCTTCCCAGCGCGTGACACCTTCGTTATTACACAATCGGTAACATAGTATAGGGAGCGCCGCGAAAGGGACATCGCCGTGGGGAGCTTGCTTCCGATCATGTTGCAAGCTCCTCCTTATCGCGTTACCCTCCCGGTACTAATAGTACATGGACTGCTCCACGAACGAGTCATCTTTGTGAGGAGCTTTGGCCGTGGGTTGCAAAGCATTTACTTCCCCTTGTTAATAAGGAAATAGTGTGACGTCCACTGGAGATTATTTAGGCCTATGGAAATCTTCTCGCCGACTCGCGGCAAAAAGATTGGGACGGATGTTCGGTAGAAAAAGTAACGGTCGGCGCTTCCCAAAAAGGAAGGTACGTACGTTACACTGTTTTGTAATAAAAAGTTGTCAAAACGTCATCCTTTCAAACTGATGTTTTGATCTGACGGATTATATCAACGCCATGTTTTAAGAATGAAGTGCTAACCGCAGCAGACGAAACTGTTGATCAGCTGTTTGCCAGTGGCATGGCCAGTGACAGTACTACTGCCAGTGTGCTGTGTTTCTGGTTCCTCTGATCATTACTTGGGAAAGATTCCGCCAAAAAATATTATTTAATTCTTCTAACCAGGGGCTATGAAATAAATTATAACGGGGACTTGGCAAATTGACGTCCCAGCGTGTTCAATTCCAGCAGTTCCAACACTTGTCTGGTGACACCCCTTATGAAAAAGATTCAACATTGACAACTGTTAGAAGGTTGTTTTGGAAAGAGTTCCCTTTGGTCCCCCACCTGTGTCTTTTCATTATGAACCTGTTGAGTGCATGGGTAAAATAATGGTTAAAATCAGGTGGGGGGGGGAACAAAACGAACTCTTACCCAACTGTTTGACAGTTGTCCAAGAAGTGTTTTAGAACAAATACCTGACAAGGTCAGCATCATTCAACAATATTTGTAAAGGTAACAGTGTGAAACAGTTGTTTGAAAGTGATCATCTGACAACTGTTTGACAACTCTCGGATGATCACTTTCAAACAACTAGATATCGGATAAGTAATATAACAGTGTATTATAACAATAAAGATAATTGGATAGAGACAGTGTTTCAGTTTCACACAATTTGGCACTATGATTATACATCAACACCTCTACTGAAAATGAGCAATAGACCATTGTAGCTTTTTTAGCTCTTTAGGAAAAAAACCACTTGTGGCAAATACAGGTGATATGATAATAAAGAAGGAAACGGTCAGTGTCTTCCTGCGTGGCATTTGTTATATATTTGATTAAGATCCCTTGACATCATCCATAGTTTCATGACTAATCTAAAATCTTATTCACGTTTCCAAAGCTGGAAGACGATCTAGAAGCTACAGCATCAGCATCATTGCAACATGGAGAGTGGAAACGTTGTATGGAAGGATTCTCAACAGGCCTTGACAAGACAGACACTGGGCAGCGTAACACAAAGAAACCCTGCACACAACGAACATCCAAATGCCAAGGCTTTCTGGAGTCGAGTTTTGACCATCTCACTGAGCTAGCATCTGATGCATCGGGGCAGGATATAAAAGGTGATGAGACAGGTGAAATCGTTTGCCAGTAACCATGGTAACCCCTGTCCCATTCAGTATTTCATCAACAAATTGCAGAGGTGGTTCTGAAAAGCAGATGTCACTGGTGGAATTCATTTCAGGAGTAGTTCAGATGCAGGGATACTGGTCATAACAGACAGTGCAAGAACAGACATTATTATTTAGTTACAGAGGTTATTTTCCTTTTGAGGCTACTTAGAGGCTTTTGAGATTTTGACAAAGTGTAGTTTTCTTGGTATTTTAGAGGAAAGTGTTAGTTTTTAATTTAATTAATAAGTATACTGACATATAAGTCTTATTAAAATCATATCTTGTATTCCAATATGATACACCTCTGCATTGATATCTGAGGACACCTCCATCGAAGGTCGTGCCAGGTGAACCGCAAATGAACTTTGACTGCTTATCTAAATGAAAGCTGCGTGGGCTCTTGAGTTTAATTTAATTACCATCACTATTCCAAAATTTCGATTTGTACAAATGAAAACCTAGAGAACACAAATATTCCTTTGATGGTACTACTTTTGGGGTTTCATGCCACGGCACTCGGAAACAACATGATGTAAGAAGTAGCCACCATCATATGATGGCACATCTTCCCGAGGCAAGAGAGTTAACTGACTTTAAAAGTTTCCACCCTTGACGAACTAGACTGGAATTACTGGGCTCGATCGTAGCACCACCAGTGGCTATGACCAGTTATGTCCCTTCTAAGCCTCTCCTATGGACCAATCAGATTCCACTTCTCATATCACTTGTGTTTGCTTCACACAAAATGGTGGTTTACGAACCAGATTTCGATTTCGGTGCGCGATTTTGATTGGACTATGCATAGACTCGTTAGTCCAGCCAAAATGTAACTCCATAGTACCAGCCTAGTTCGGCAAGGGTGGAAACTGGACTTTTAAACTCTCTTGCCTTGGGAAGATGATGATGGCACTGCTATGCTTTCTACTTTGGAAATTGTTGATTTTAGTTCGTTTTCAAGTTGCAGAAATCAGATACGCTGGTTTGAATACTTAGCTCACTTGTTCAGAGAATTTACGATCCTCAATGCTGATTGGGGGATTAGAAAGTTCACCGCACATGACCTCCTATGGATGTGTCCTCCCACAAGGAGGCATTGTATCATCAGAGTAACAGAGCAGGCATAATTTATAGTGAGTGAATTAGTGGAAGTTTGTGTTGCAGATGCTGAACTCATATCTTGGTCCTCAAGTGAAAGTGACGATTTTGAAACCAGTATCAAATCTGATGTGCAGGTTAGAAAATCAAAAACCAGCAACAGTAGCACTCCCAGCAGGTCAAGAGAAGGCAAACCTTCAACAAAAAAGAAAACATTTCCTAAAGCAGGCAAACTAGAGCTGAGGAGGATATCTCCAGATTTTGATGTTCATGAATTGTATGAGTCTGATGGAGACATCGACACAATCTCCAGCAGCTCGGAGGAGGAGGAGGAGGGGATGAAGGATGGGACTGAGGAGGACAAAAAGCCATGTGTTAAACTGGCGGATATACCCAGACAGGTGAGATAGATAAGTGTACATTCACAGTTGACCTTTGGGGGTGCAGGTGGTCCCCTCATCGAAGCCACAGCAAGATGCTGTTCAGAGTCCCATTGGCATGCCGCAACGAATGACCGTGGGTTTAGTTTGCCTTGAATGTGGTTCTAGGTTTGTCAGCACCATACCTGTTTGAAAATGCACCATACAAAGTGGAAAATGTCAAAGACTTGCATCGCTACGGGCTTTCGTCCCACATCGAGATGACATGCTGATTTATATGGTCACTAAGATACTGTTCAAAGCAGCATTTAACCAAACTCACTGACTTCAACCTGTGAAGATCCGGGCTAGAATTACTGAATAGGTCTTCAGCAACCCATACTTGCTTTAAAAGGCGACTATGCTTGTCGTAGGAGGCGACTAATGGGATCGGGTGGTCAGGCTGTCTGACTCGGTTGATGCATGTCATCGTATCCCAGTTGTGTGGATTGATGCTCATGATATTAATCACTGGATTGTCTGGTCCAGTCTCGATTATTTACAGGCCGCTGTCATAAGGCTGGAATATTGCTGAGTGTGGCGTTAAACAACAAACAACAAACAAACTAGTATATATTCAGTTTTACAAGAGGACTTACTGTGCACTTGCAGCATGTCATAGAGCATTGAGATTTGCTTATTATAGATGGACTATTATTAATGTGAAAATCATTGGCCCTGGGATATTACACAATACTGCTCAGAAAAAGGTAATTTGTTTTTTAAAGACCTTGGACCTCTGGCACTCTAAACCACAGTTGGGAGATGAGTCTGTCTAGTGGCTGCAGCAGTGACTCAACACATGACAACCTGGGTGTGATTCCCTGTATGGGGCTGTGTTATACCCATAGTTGTGCCCCTGTTGTGCCCCTTACATCATGTTGTAAGGTTGTCTTGTCTCTACACCCACTGATGGTTGGGTCTGTGTTATACCCATAGTTGTGCCTCTGTTGTGCCCCTTACATCATGTTGTATGGTTGTCTTGTCTCTACACCCACAGATGGATGGGTCCGGCATATCGTTGTAAAGGATCCTGTCTTCTGTCCTCAGTAATATCAGCAAATGCCGTCTGACATTGTTCATGTGAAAGTTGTTAGTAATTTTCTGTATCATCTTCCTGACTGTTCAAATGCATTAATATATGTTTGCACAGTGATGCATTTCCTTGACGAAACTTGGAGAACTAGTGTGTTTGTGTGTGTGTGTGTGAGAGAGAGAGAGAGAGAGAGAGAGGGAGAGCTTGGAATCAATATAATGTGTCTCAGTGTGGTATCTATATTAAAGAGTGGCATGGTATCTCAGTAGGCTAGCACTAGAAAACTGCCATTAGTCCGAACTAGTACTAGCAGCAACACACTCACGCATGTGATTCACATCCCTATATATAAGTGCAATAATCTTGAATGCAATGTCAAACACCATGTCACCTCCACCATGTCACCACTTTGTCATTAAACATGTTAAACATGCATGTCACGGTGTCATATATGTATGTGTGTTTTTTAGGTGAATATGATGAATAGCAGTGGGTATGTTGTTTTTTTTCTATTTTAGATTACCATTCATTTCATTGATACAAATTTAAAATAAAAATAACTGCATCTTAGACAATAAACGTTTCTTGTTGTTATAGACTTCCCCATTGAAGAAATCACACATCTATCCTGCCAGTGTGGTGAGTATAGTTATCAGTGTCATACTTTTCCTCTGTGAAACCATCCTGTGACACCCCAGAAGATTATAGAGGACAAGGGTGGCTCATTCGATCTGCATTTAGTGAGTTAGTGAGTGGGAGAGTGAGAGAGTGATTGTATAACAAATGTTATATTTGGGATAAACACTTTCTTAGTAAAGTACAGATTCTCGTACTTTTTGAGTTAGTCTCATCCGGGATTTGTACCCGCACTGCCAGAGTTTGACCACCTTCTAAATGGCATTGCGTGTTCAGAGTGATTTTAGTTTTACACCACTTTTGGCAATATTTCAGCAATGTCAGGGCGAGGGCACCAGAAAAGGACTTCACACATTGTACCCATGTCGGAATCAAACCCAGACAAGTGAATACTCTTTAACCACAAGGCTAACCCACCATCCCTGGATAAGTTAAGAAATTATCAAAACTTTCAGCAAAAGTTATCAGGTGTATTCATATAATGACAATTATACTTTCTTCTCTTCAGCATGTGTTTTTGACTTACAACAACTCACCAAAATCCACAGACAGGGCTACAATGTGTCGAAAAGGCTGATTATGGAACTTTTAGCAAAGGTTCACACTATATCTTGGATCAATCATGCTGTGAAGTAGCTAGATCCCATGGTTAACTGTTCACCAGTTGATTTGTAAATACAGTTTGGATAATTGATTGTAAATTATGAGACTAGTAATACAATATATGAATAGATGTGGAAGAGCTGTTTGTCAATTTAAAACTTACCTGGGTTGGTTGAGACAGTTGACTGAAGCTAGCAGACAACAGACACGTGTTACGTGAGCCAGACACACAGCAGTGCAGAACAGTGTAACACCAATGCAGCAATCATTCACTTCCTTGTTTCTGCTGTGTCACGTGAGAAGTTTCTGTGTGTCAGGTCAATGAGGAAGTTTTTGCTTGTCTTGCTGGAAGTGAGTCAGTATTGGTGAACTGTACAACTCAATATGTTATTTGAGTTATTTTCCCTATAAAGATTAGATAGATACCACTTTATTACTTTGTATTTAATTGTGTTCTGAATATAAATATCTAATTTTTTTATTTGAAGCTTACACGATATAAAGCTATTTCATTGGATGAGAGGTCGGTCACATGACTGCGAAATTGACGTTCATTTGTGTATGAATGACACAATTTGACGTTCATGCGTTTTGACGAGACTGTTCTTGAAATGACGTAAACAATGACGGACTACTTCCACTTTCCTGGGGGAACTCCTGGAAATTCCCTAGTACGAATACATACCGGTACAGAAGCATACTTTCCGATCATTTAGTCATTTTAATCTTGCACACAGCGTGCTAGTATGCATAGAGAAACGTCAGAGGGTTTGATTGCATGATCGTTCATGAATATCCTCGCTAAGACTTCGCTGAAGAGCAAGATGTGCATACATAAGCTCATGTCACCTCTCCTAATGAGGAACTATTTTACTCCGCAATACAGCTGGTTGTATGGCTGTCAGTGTAAACGTGGGGTCACACGTACTAAATGAAATTGTGTATAGATCTAGGCCTACATCCTTTGATGTAAGAAATCGTGATAAAAAATCATAAGAATTGACTTTCACTTTGTGTGAGTTAATTGGAGTATGATTAAATTTTCGTTGTGTTCATGGAAATTCCTGCATTCTGATTAGCTGAATTGGTCACGTGTTATTGCATTAATTTCCCAAAGAATGTAAAGAATTAATCCACGCCCATCGTGGCGCACTACTTTTATTACTGAGGAATGTGGGGGAATCCCAATATTACAGTCTAGGGAATTCCCTTTCTGCCCACGTGTATCATCATGCACAAGACATTTAGCGACTTTCATGCATATTCATTGTCCAAACTACCATTTGAAACCGAAGGCCGAGAATGAATGAAACAGCAAACGTGCAGGCTTGCTCGCCTGTTCTTTTCCCACTCGCCTCGGTTCAACTTTCATGTCTTCGGGTTTCATTTCTAACTAGCATTTCTCCAACTGTGTTTTACCGTAATCAGGGAAGTAATGTTTGAATCACGCAGTAAATGACCATGTTATTTGAAACAGCCGCCTTCTCTCGGACATATTTCTTCCGGTTTGTTACAGTCTGACTGTTGCAGTTCTTTTCGCCTTAATTGACAGGTCCAATGAATATTGTTTTAATCCCACTCTCCGTTGATTGGCTACTGACTGTGTAGGCGTGTCAAGTTATGTGCATAAATTAAACGATCACCTGATTCATGTCACGCCACTGTATGTATTCCTACACCTGGAATGTTTATCAATGTCGTCATTTTTGTCTGTTTTGATATATGCAACTGTTTTGGGTTAAACTATTTTAGATAAAACATGTTTTACGTTGTCGAATTTAATTATAAGCATTGACTGTATATTTTTTCGGTTCATTGAGGTATGAATCGAAAAAACAATGCAAACTGTATGAATCTGCTATATTTTTTTGGGTTCATTGAGGTATGAATCGAAAAACCGATGTGCAAACTTTTGTAAGAATTCACTACACGGATTCATACAGTTTGCACATCGGTATTTCGATTCATACCTCAATGAACCGAAAAAAATACACAGTCAATCCTTAAATGAACCTTCATAGAGTGAGGGCCAAACTGTATGAACGTCGGAACTTGCTCACTCTATGAAGGTTCATACTCCGATGAACTCACAGAAAGTGAAAGTCAATTCTTAAATGAATTAAGACATACATCATGTACACGGACATAGACAGGGTTTTGCCTTGACTTACAAAAATAATTATTTTAAGGATCCTTGCAGGCAATATGAGGGTCCTGTAAAGTAATGAAAGGTGCAATGTACCGTACCTTTTGATGGATTGAATCAATGATCATGTTGACAGTGGTCATGATTGATGAATGAAATGACAGACGCCCATAACTGCCCTTCATGCGCTGGTCCCCCGCCATGATATTGCTGGGATATTGCTAAAAGCAGCTTAAAACCATACTCACTCACTCACTCGCTCTTTATGCGCTGTGACCCGTGAAGATCCGGGGTAGAATAGGTCTTCAGCAACCCATGCTTGCCGTAAAAGGCGACTATGCTTGTTGTAAAAGGCGACTAACGGGATCGGGTGGTCAGGCTTGCTGACTTGGATGATGCACGGTCATCGATCCCAATTGCGTGGATTGATGCTCATGATATCAATCACTGGATTGTCTGGTCCAGACTCGATTATTTACAGACCGCCGTCATATAGCTGGAATACTGCTGAGTGTGGCATTAAACAACAAACCAACCAACCAAACCAACCAACTTTATGCGCTGTAGGTACAATGAATATTGTTGTGCATCCCTCTGGAAGCAGTATCCAATCTCAGCATTTGTGCGTACTGGATGCACCTTTGTGCGTTGCATAACACCCTGCATAGAAATGTAGCACATACATTCCATCTGAATACATTAGTGATGGGTTAGAACTTTAAATACTTTAAAATGACAGAACAAAAATTGCAATGCTAAATGCACCAAGGGAATGTGTTATCTTATACATGTTCAGTAAACTCAGAATTTTATGATTATCAGTTCCCTGTTCCCATATACCCCAATATGATTTAATAAGATATGTGATTGGAAATAGTTGGGGATATCCCCACCATGGTTCGAATATACCAGTACTATGAAGGCTGGAGACGAGATCAAAGGTGCTTCCCATCATGTATTTGACAACAGCTATAGTTGTGTGAACCGCCTTCTTGATGGAGCTCATCTTACGGCAGAATTATCACAATGCTGTACATAAGACGCTCTGTCTTCTGTCAGGTCATTATGGAAGCATTTGGAGTTATGTCTGAATGTCACAGAAATTCTCTCACAGTGGTTTTACAACTACAAATAAAAAGTATGTATATTTTACATAGATCTGTAAATTTTTCAATCAATTAACTTTAACTGAGAATAAAGTTGAATATGAAAAAAAGTTGAATATTAATTTTTTTCCAAATACACTGGGTCTTTTATTGACGAAACACACCCAAATAAGCATGGGTCCTCACTAGGGCTGGAACGGGTAACTTGGGTACCCCGGGTCGGGTGGGTACTGTGTAGGACCCGGGTACCCACAGGACTCCCCGGACCCGTGGTTAGTCACATGATATATTATTTAATGACAAAAACTATCTAGGACTCTATGGTTACACTACAAGTCGCAAATGTTCGCATTTCTTTCTGACAATGCACCCATTCCTTCTGTTTTTTCAAATCTTTGAATAAAGATATAACTTGAGTCAACTTCAGTGTATGCATGACCAGATTGTTTAATACATGTATGTTTATACGTTTTGCCAGTGCGATGGTAAAAAAATGCCCAATCGGATATTTTGTACCTATCTCTTGAGACCTACAGTGGGTACCCGGGTAGGGTTGGGTAATAGGGGGTGGGTACCCGGGTAGTAAATTCGGACTCGTCCCAGCCCTAGTCCTCACTTTATTATTTTAGTTTTCAATTTGCATACTTGAAACCACATATAGATAAAAAACAAGAGATTTCTGATAATTTCCTAGGACCTTTCCTTATGCTGTTGTTTGGGAGATTGTGACTAATAATGCTAATGGTCGGTCTGCTGACCATGATTTATTCCTATTTCCTCCTTTCGAACAGCCTCACTTGTTCCTTGTGTATGCAAGACATAAGGAAGTATTTTATTTATTTGCATGTTAATGTTTTTAGCTCACCTGCTGTAAAGACATGTGAGTGTGTGCAACCTACTTGGTGTGTGTTTTTTATTAGGGAACCAAGTAGCTCCTAAACTGAAAGTTTATAGGAGCCTGACTGAAAATCTGAGATACCGGTAAACATATGTTCACCCAGGTTTTCATTGAGGTTGAACATTCTAGCAGGGGTTTCAGTGTGTGAAGCCTAAAGATGGTATTCAGTTATAATAGAAAGGTAAATTATCGATATTGCTGATGCTGGATTATCAACTCGACTTGCTATTTCTCACTGAAACATGGCTCAGAATGTGGAGACGAATCCAAAGTGGCCAAGATGACATCTGTCGGGTATTCATTTGGGCATATTCCATGCAAACCCAGACGTGGTGGCGGCATTGCAGTTACCTATAAATCACACATTGATGTATCTGTGATTGAATCAACTGGACACAACTTTCAGTCATTCGAACTGATGGAGTGGACTATCTCGACTGCAAGTGTCAGTATTCGATTTGCATGCATATACAGACCACCTCAATCAAAACGAAATGAAATTCCCAAATCTCTGTTTTATGCAGATTTTTCAGTTCTGCTAAAAAATTACAAACAGGAAAAAATACTTCTTCTTGGAGACTTTAATGTTCATTATGAACAAACTGAAAAAGCGGAAGTTAAGAAATTAGCCAGGCCTTTGAATTCACACGGACTACAGAAACATGTGGACAGCCCAACTTACAAGTCTGGTCCCATTATTGACTGGGTGGTGACCAGAGAGGAGAGTAACATCATATCCACTGTGTAAGTAGGGGATATGCAAATATCTGATCTCTACATGGTATTCATTGAGCTGTCCCTTAAAGCTCCTTCACGAATCAAAGTCAGTGTTCGGAGTCGCAACACCAAGAATTTGGATGCATCAGCATTTTCACATGACTTGAAAGAATCTAGTCTATTGATAGATCCACCCAATGATCTAGATGAGATTTGTTAGTCTTACCACTCCACTCTCTCCACTCTCCTTGATCTACGTGCACCAGGTGTAGGCAAGCCAAGTCCCAGTAGGCCTGCAGCTCCTTGGTATTGTGATATTGTTTCACGTGCAAAGGCACATAGACACATTGCTGAATGTCAGTGACGTAAATCAAAATTGGAAGTTCATAGAGGATCTATAAAGTGGCACGAAATGCTGTTACTCAGCAAATAAGAACCTCTAAAACACTTTCATTTTTAGAAAGTTTACTAACTCTTTGATGGGCAAGAAGATGAAAAGACTCTGCCAAAATCAGCAAGCAGCAAAAAATTAGCCAGTTATTTTAGCAACTACTTTGTCAACAAGATACAAAAAATTCGACAAAGCCTAGATTAGAAGTCCATCCTGACAGTCACACAAACATCATCACAGATTGTTTATGTGACAATGCTCTATCAGATGAAAAGTCCATCCATGACAGTCACACAAACGTCATTCCAGATTGTTTACGAGACAATTCCCTATCAGATGAAAAGTCCATCCATGACAGTCACACAAAAGTCATTCCAGATTGTTTACGTGACAATTCCCTATCAGATGAAAAGTCCATCCATGATCCAGATTGTTTGCGTGGCAGTCCCCTGCTACTACATGACATGCAAAACAGTGTCAGTGGTGAACCTCTGAAGGATTTGAAACCGTTCTCAAAACTAGAAATCCGTAAATGATCACTGATTCAAAACCTACGTTCTGTAAACTAGATCTGATTCAAACAAAGATCGTCATTGGTCACCTTGACACTCTACTTCCTGCCATAACAAAGATTATCAACCTTAGTCTTTCATCGGGTGACGTTCCTCAGAGTTTCAAAGAAGCTATAGTTAAACCTCTCCTCAAAAAGCCTGGTCTGAATCCCAATTTGCTGGAAAACTACCGTCCGGTATCAAATTTACCTTATCTCGAAAGTATTTGAAAAGGCGGTAAAAATTTGACTTTTGACATCTGAATGCCCATAATCTAGTGGACAGATTCAAATCTGCATATAGAGCTAATCACAGCATAAAGACTGCATTACTTAGAGTCTTAAATGAACTCCTTACATCAGCAGACAGGTAATGTACGCTTGCTTGTTCTACTTGATCTGCCTGCAGCATTTGTTACCATAGATCACATCAAACTTTACACCATCAGACTAGAAGGAAATGTTCTCAAATGGTTTACATCATACTTAGATGGACGGTGTCTGTCAGTCCCTGTCAATGAGGCAACATCATATAGTTTTGTTCTCACTTGTGGTGTTCCCCAAGGGTCAGTTCTGGGCCCCATTCTTTTTACACTGTACACAAAAGGTTTGGGTCATATCCAGGGGCCCGGAAAATTTAAAATCCCAATCAGACATTTTCATTTAGGCCATGCCCGCTTCAGACAGCGTATTTTCACATTACAAGTTGTTATGTACAGTGTTCCCTCGTTATTGAGCGCTTCGGTTATAGCGCGGTAAAGCATGGCTCCCAAAATTTAATATCATTTTTAGTAAATTTAAGTTTTCCAATGACACAATGTTTTCCCCCATCTCAGAAAACATTATCAGCTGATCACCGCGATCACGTAACACCGGAAATACAAGTCAACAAATCCGAATTGAAGAACGCAATTTAATCCTATAATTATAATATCTGGTAATAAAAAAAATTGTTCACTGTTTATCTGGACTAGAGTTTGCAATATATTTGATTAATATTATTCAATATATCATTCAATAATTATACAGAACCGTTAAAAATGTTTACAATAATTTCGGCGAAATCGTATGCGAAGTGATCGGTAGATCGCACATCTCACCATTATTTACAGCAACCACGGTCAGATTATCTCTATTGACGCCTTGAAACGAACTTTAGTTGCAAGAGAATGGATACACATATCATAAATACAGTACCATGACTCGCTAAAAGTCATATTTGAGGCAGTTTGACTATTAAATGTCGACATAACGTTTTCGCAATCGAAATACATTTAGCAGGAGAAGTCCCTACAGTGACTGGTAAAAATTGTTCCATACGGCAAAAAATATCCTGCATACCATCTGTACCAAAGTGCTACGCTTATGGTTCTTATAATTTTAAGTATATATGGTGGAAGCTGCAACTAAAATAACACATTTGGAATATATTCTTCCTGATAAAAATAATAATTTCAGATACAATTTCTTCCCACAACTGCATCAAAATTCTTTGAAGTGGTACCACTGGGTACGTTTTAACTGAATCACCAGTAGATTAGGAGGAAACGTGTGCAGAGCTGATTGCTATTTCCGGCTTAGTTTACGAGAAAATACACACAATAATCTTAATGTCTGCATATAAAACAATGCCTTTGAGAGCAGGAAATACATTTTAAATGGTAAAATCATCATGTCTAGTGATGTTGTATATCAAATTTCATACTTTTATTGACCCAAGTTTGTTATGCCTGTTCATTCACCTGAAGTCGTTGAAGGGATACGATAACGCTCATCAATTATTTGGACCCCGAAAGTAGCGTTGTTTGTTTTTTAAAATGTCCGGACAGAAAAATTTAAATGTCCGGTAAGCAATATTTTAAATCGGACATTTGAGATTCCCAATCGGACATGTCCGGCGCATATGTCCGGCACATATGACCGGTCATATCATCTCTAAGCAACTACTGAGCTATCATTGCTACGCCGATGATACGCAACAGATGAAGACTTTCATGCCATCTGAAACTGAAACAGAGCTTAAACAATTTGAAGATTGCACCAGAGCCATCAAGTCGTGGAAGATTGAAAACAAACTAGAATTAAACAGCAAGAAGACAGAGGCTTAATTGATTGGTACCAGAACTAAGCTTGAGAAAATGGGAGTGAACAACATTAGAAGTGGTCGACATCTACTCACAAAAGAAGCTGCACACACTTTGACTAGATCTTTAGGTGTATCATGTCTCATGTCTCATGAGTAACATCACAAATGATCAACTCCATAGGCTCCAACGTGTACAAAATACAGCAGCACGTATCGTCACAAAGACATCAAAATGGACTCCAGTAACACCTGCTCTGATGTCGCAGCCAGAATTGAATTCAAAATTCTAACCCTGGCCTACAAATGCTACATGGAAACACCCCCATTATATCTCACTGAACTACTGCCTAAATACAAGCCTCCCAGATCTCTCCGTTCTCAGAATAACCACCTGTTACAAGTCCTGGAAACCCGTCTCAAAACCTTTGGTCAGAGATCTTTCCAGTTCTGCGCTTCCTCGCTGTGCAAAAAACTACCATCTGATCTTAAGCTGTCGCCATCACTTTCATTCTTTAAGGCTCATCGGAAAACACACCTTTCAGACAACACTATCAACTCTACTCACCTTTCATTAGCTAATAATTATCATCATTTGCTAAAACTAAGTAGTGCCATGAGCATTAACTTGGTGAATGGAATCTGGCGCAGTATAAATGTCCTTATTATTATTGTCACTTATCACTTATGTTCATGCAAATGCAACAGGGTACAAAATACTCTGGCTATTTAGGAAACCCCTGTAATTGTATTAACTGTACATAAATAAATATCATGATATGACACATTTATAATTCATTTTGTGTACGACATTGGCCTTGCAAACAAGAGTTAGTAATCAGGATCTTCAATTACTATCTCTTGTCAGACTTTCATTTTTGTTGAAGCCTCAGTGGCTGAGTGGGTTAGATCGCTGACTTTGTGTGCTGGTGATTAGGTGCCTCACTCTGGCAGTGTGGGTTCGAATTCCAGACAGGACTCAACCCAAAAAAGTATGAGAATCTGTACTCTGCTCAGAAAGTGTTTGTTATATCTCAAGTTTAAATCGTTATTGTTGCCAGTTATGTTTACTTTTAGGAAGCCAAGTGGCAAGCAGTAGATAAATGGTTGCTACTTAGAGGGCTGGTGTGTCATAGCCTGTTTATCAAGTGTGTGTCAAACATCTTGTGTTGTCTATTGTAAACATCTCAGAAACTACTAAACAAATAAAGCTAAAACTTCACGATCTTGTTTCCACCAATTTGTTTATGAGGTTTGAATGCAATGCATGGAACCAATATGAAACCTGAAACTTCTTAATTATGTCCATTACTCAGCCATGTGTAGATAGTATTGGGACCTGTGAAGATCCAGGGTAGAAAAGGTCTTCAGCAACCCATGCTTGCCGTAAAAGGAAACTATGCTTGTTGTTAGAGGCGACTAACGGGATTGGGTGGTCAGACTTGCTGACTTGGTTGATGCATTTCATTGAATCAAAATTGCATGGATCGATGCCCATGATGTCAATCACAGGATTGTCTGGTCCAGAGTCGATTATTCATACACTGCCGTCATATAGCTGGAGTATTGCTGAGTGCAGTGTTAAACAACAAACAAACAAGATATTAGTGGGGTCTAATACATTTGGTCCATTTTTCCCATTTTGACCATTTTTTAACGTTTGCATTTTGACCATTCTCTTAAATTCTCTCAAAATGCGTTTCTCTGTACTGTACATACTATTTTCAGAATACAATGGATGTTAAATCTGACTTTCAACATGGCCACCGCATCAGCCATATTACAAAATGTATTTAATGCCATTGCTGTGCCATTTCTATTTCAAAATGTTATTAGATTTGTTAATTGTTTAGTTGGTTGTGGCATTCAAAATATTGACCTTGATTTTGACCATGTCCTTAAATGTTTGCTAAATTTCTCTCAAAATGCATACTGTAAATCGTGAAATGAATTACTCTCCAAAAGAATGCGACCACTGACCTCTAGCCAAAAATGTGACTCAATATGAATGCGACATGCCCCCTCCCTCTCAAGAATCTGTGGATCCTTATGTAAAGAAAATGTCTTCAGTCAGGTTTACAGGAGAATCCTCACCTTAATCCAACCTGACCTTAATCCAATCACACACCAAATAGAACCGCTTATTAGCGCTGAGTAGAGTACTTCCGCTAAAACAATACATAGTGTTTTCCTAAAAACAACATATACTTTTGTGTTTAATCTGAGAAGAACTCTTGTCTTGGCCCCAGCACTGACAATTCACAGGATGTAATTAGTGCTTGAATGACATTGTTTATATATTTGTTACAAGTGCTGCTCAATAAACAGTGATGTGGAATACATAGTTGTTTGTCTTTAGCTTATGTCTAAGTTGGTATTTCTGCTAACCAAAATGTTTTATTGTTGATATAAATGCGATGTTTATTAATATAAGCAAAGTCCACTCGCATTTTTCGCATTTAATTCACGCTTGCGTTAATTTCACGATTTACAGTATTTGGCTCTGTAAATACTTCTCGCCTGAAATAGCAAGACTGAGGGGACTGAACTTTGGCAGTATTTTTCTCCCTATGATCATGATGATGACATTATTTCTTGTTCAAGCTATTAATTTTACTGTTCGTTATCCGGTTTCAATGTTTCTTTAGAAAATATTTGAATATCAATGCCGACTTTTGTTACATGGCTGTCTTTGTTGACAATTTCAAACTGTTGACTACATGTCAAGGTGAGCTACAGTGCTGTGACACTATTGTATGTGTATTCTTTCTCTTCAACTCTGCAGTTATAAGAAAGAAGTGAATTAGGCTTTTGTCATGTCTAGTCAAACGTAATCAAGTGTTAATCATGATCAGAAAATGATAAAGTAAACTCTTAACTAAAGTAAACTTACAAAGATGTTCAGAAAGGATATACCTTGCACATGGAGAATGTGTTACAGGGAGAATTTAAAAGGTTGGATGTGTGACAGGATGAATGTTTGACAGGTTGAATGACTGACAGGTTAAATGGGTGACAGGTTCAATGGCTGACAGGTTAAATGTTTGACATGATGAATGTTTGACAGGTTGAATGTTTAACAGGTTGAATGGGTGACAGGTTGAATGTGGACAAGGAGAATGTTGGATTTTTGACGGGTTGGATGTGTGACAGAATGTTGACAGGATGAATGTTTGACGGGTGGAATGTGTGACAGGTTGGATGTGTGACAGGGAGAATGTTGGTCAGGGAAATTGTTTGATAGGGAGATTGTTTGTCAGGGAGAATGTTTGATAGGGAGAATGTTTGATAGGGAGATTGTTTGATAGGGAGATTGTTTGTCAGGGAGAATGTTTGATAGGGAGAATGTTTGATAGGGTGGATGGGTGACAATGAGAATACTTGACAAGTAGCTTGTGGCTACTTGAATAATAAACGTAAAATAAGCAGTATTATTATCAGCTGCCTTTGTCTAATTCAATAAGTAATTTCAAACTTGAGGCTTCAAGAGGTGGTCTTACCTCAACATAATAAAATGTCATCGCTGCACTTGTTAGAGCATCCTATGGAGATGTAGAGGATGAGGTTACTATG
The DNA here is from genome assembly GCF_023055435.1 of Haliotis rufescens. Lineage (NCBI taxonomy): Eukaryota > Metazoa > Mollusca > Gastropoda > Lepetellida > Haliotidae > Haliotis > Haliotis rufescens. The sequence goes on from NW_025963879.1 coordinate 23,195,738, forward strand.
GTTACAGTGATAATAGCATCTTCCTGACAAAAACTAGACTGAAATTGCAGAGTTTTGGTTGGACTAATGAGTCTGTGCATAGTCCAGTCAAAATCGCGCAACGAACTAGACATACGGTTCATAAAAAACGTGGCTTTCACGGTGCAGATTTTGGTCGTCTGAAGGGTTTACAAAGCATGTGTACCATATACCGGGCGTCTAAGGACTCTTTGCAAATCTTACATGTTTTTAATCAAGGTGCTCAAGTGATTTGATGCACTTCGCGGGGTAAGACCCGTTTATTTTTACAATATAGATCTCGATTATCGATCAGATCGTCTTGACTGGGTGCCGCCATTTTGTTTGAAGAAAATGCAAGTGATATGAGAGATAGAATCTGATTGGTCAATAGGAAGAACATAAAAAGGACATAGCTTGTAATAGCCACTAGTGGCGCAACGATTGAGCCTGGAAATTCAATACTAGTTCAGCAAGGGTATAACTGGACTTCTACAGTCAGTTAATGCCTTTGCCTTGTGGAGATGTGATAACAGTCCAATAGAGTGTGTAAGGAAGTCTCACATGGCTACAATCAGAAAGTGTTCCGGTAGCTTGGCATCAAATTTGTGTGAAACAGGATGGAACATGGGATGTTGAGTACAGAATAGCTTCCTCCATAACTAATGAAAATTAATGCAACTTAGGGTTGTCCCTGAAGTCTTGTAGTCCCTCCCATCTGTTTCAGGTCCTCCCAGCTGTTGCAGGCAATCCCAGCTGTAGTGTACTGTTGCAGGCACTCCCAGCTGTTGTGTACTGTTGCAGGGACTCCCAGCTGTTGTGTACTGTTGCAGGCTCTCCCAGCTGTAGTGTACTGTTGCAGGCACTCCCAGCTGTTGTGTACTGTTGCAGGCACTCCCAGCTGTTGTGTACTGTTGCAGGGACTCCCAGCTGTTGTGTACTGTTGCAGGCTCTCCCAGCTGTAGTGTACTGTTGCAGGCACTCCCAGCTGTTGTGTACTGTTGCAGGCACTCCCAGCTGTTGTGTACTGTTGCAGGCACTCCCAGCTGTTGTGTACTGTTGCAGGCACTCCCAGCTGTTGTGTACTGTTGCAGGCACCCCTAGCTGTAGTGTACTGTTGCAGGCACTCCCAGCTGTAGTGTACTGCTGCTGGCAATCCCAGCTGTTGTGTACTGTTGCAGGCACACCCAGCTGTAGTGTACTGTTGCAGGCACTCCCAGCTGTTGTGTACTGTTGCAGGTACTCCACAACAACTCAGCTGTTGTGTACTGTTGCAGGCACTCCATGACAACTCATCTGTTGTGTAATTTAGCAGGCACTATTGTGTACTGTTGCAGGTACTCCACCAAAACTCATCTGGTGTGTAATGTTAAAGGCACCCCACGACAACCCATCTGTTGTGTAATGTAGCAGGCACTATTGTGTACTATTGCAGGCACTCCACCAAAACCCATCTGTTGTGTTATGTTGCTGGCACTATTGTGTACTGTTACAGGCACTCTATGACAACTCATCTGTTGTGTAATGTTTCAGGCACTTTTGTGTAATGTTGCAGGCACTCCACGACAACTCATCTGCTGTGTAATGTTGCAGGCACTATTGCGTAATGTTGCAGGCACTCCACCACAACTCATCTATTGTGTCATGTTACAGGCACTCCCCGACTCTCCAGCGATCCTGACATACCAGTCCAGCCAGGCCTCCAGCTCCACCTCCCCCACCACCACCTCGGGGCTGAAGGCCAGTGACTGGGTGAAGGCCATGGACTGGCAGACTCCGGTCAAGGCCAGCAGCAGCCAGGAGGATGAGGAACACCAGCCAGACCCAGACTCTGCCAAGAAGAAGAAAAAATATCACAAGTATGTAGATTAGACAAATGCTTCTCACTGGCTCAGTGTCAGACCATCTGTTAGGTGATTAAATTTACTTTTCTTGGTTTACATATCCGCCGAAATGAAACATAACAAATTACAAAAAAAAGTAAAATGACTTTTCTGATATATTTTTTAATACCGCCGGAGACAATAATGGTGTCTGATACCGCCGACTATAATAGTAAAAACAAAATGTTTGCATGAAATATGACTCAAATTAGTTTGTGTTGAAAAGAGGATTCATTGTGAAATACGAAATACATAGTAAAGTGTTTACCGCAAAGTTTGAAGTGATGCAGACTGATAAGTGTTATAACCCCTCGATGTGACATATCCGGTTGCGTGAGTCATGTATCTCATAAGTCCAGTTGAGGGGCATAACTTGTGACCACAGTGAAATGCCTGGCGACATCATAGTAAATGTTTTTTAAGACAATTGTATTATATTTATTTTGTTTCAACTGGCAAAATTGTATTATAAAAATGAAATTCTGTAAATTAACTGCAAAAGATTATTCGCCTTAATGACACTGGGTAGCGTGAAGCCAATGACAGCAGTTTTTCATGATGAAAAGCATGTCTTTATTTTTATCATGTTTATCATTACTTGTGTATTGAAAGGGAGTAATTGACACCTTAGTATCACCTTTTTTATTAAAGGAAGGAGTCTTTTGTAAAGAAAACAAATTTTGATGATTACCAAACTGGGATCATAGACATTTTATAACAACATTCCATATTTCTGAAACTCGAACCATCTCCTTTAACCATGGTAATGATTTACTTGAGGCAGGAATAGGCAACTCATCTGGAAAGTCTGTGATTGTTTTGACCATTTGAGATTTGAACTTTGCACTGTAAGAATATGGCTTTATTGTGTATTTAGTGATGAATTACTGTATTTAGTGAAAAATAACTGGGATGAATAACACTTATGATTAATACCCATAAGGTTAGAAATAACCAAGTTCATAAATATTGTATGTGCACTGGCGCAAACATCACTTCTTGCGCAATAGTGTATTGTTTCCGTCATCTGGACGTCATTGTTGACGTCATTCGAATCTTATTGTGACGTAAGGTCAGAATGATGTCACACTAGAAATGACGTCATAGCTGAAGATTGTTGACGCCATTCGACAAATTGTAGTTTTCTGGGAAAGCAGTGGTAATCAGTGCATTTTTCTAAAGGGGAGCTGAAAAGAATTAAGACATAATGGGTAATAAAGAAATGATTACCCTCGCATGTGTGTCACACTGACTCTACAAAACTTGTGCAAGAATGCGTGTATCACCCTCACTCTCACTCTAGAAATACAAGAATTCTGACACTCGTTTCTTAAAATCAGTATGACAAACATTCTGTATAATAATCTCTATACACTCCTTTCACTTGCTTTATCAGTGTCCATTTTTTACTTATATTGATAATATTTATTAGAAAGTCTTACTTTTGATTTAATATGATAAGGTTATAATATGAACTTGTGAAATGAAAACATATCGGTATTCAAATTGGTTTAGAGTTGAGTTCCTGTATTATTCCTTATTTTGGTTTAAAAATGTCAGGGGCGGTCGGGTAGCCTAGTGGTTAAAGCGTTCGCTCGTCATGCCGAAGACCCAGGTTCGATTCCCGACATGGGTACAATGTGTGAAGCCCATTTCTAGTGTCCCCCGCCGTGATATTGCTGGAATATTGCTAAAAGCGGCGTAAAACCTTACTCACTCCACTTAAAATGTCAGCCATGATATATGATGAGATACACATGTTTGTTTTTTGTCAAGAGAGCCAAATATACTATATATATTCATGTACTTTTACACAAATCTTTTAATATTGACATAGGAAACTTTCAACTTCTTGTAAAATATGTTTAAACTTTGAAGCCTGATGTAACAACATGTTTATCTCCCCTTGGCTAGAGGTGGCCTGGCAGAGCAGCTGGCACGGGTCCAGGCGAGGGAGAGGTCAGCAGTCAGGATGTGGGAACATCAACATGCTGACCACACAGGTGAGGGCAACACTATTCATGCTTTCAGTATCACAAACTCAACTTCTTTTTTAACAACTTTCTTTTAGCAAGACAGTTTGCTTTGGTTTGATATTCAATGGGAATGAAATTGCTTGTACAGTCATCAATTTGAAAATGATGGTTATGGGGTTCTTACCTGATCATAACTCTGTTAAAGTTAAAGATTAGATTAATATACTAAAGCAGCAAAGCTCAAGGGCCCAATGAGACCTCTTATGTTTTGACAGTGGATAGAGCGTTTGCCAGGAGAGAGGAAATGTCAGGGATTCAATCTCCGGGTGCATCATGCGAAAAGATGTTAAGAAATGGTACTTGTTGTTGCCCTTCCTGGTGCTCGGCATTAAGGGGCTAAAACAAGGACTGGTCACTCGGCGTCAGTATGCTGTGTCTTAGTGAGGTATTCATGTTAAACTGCGGCATGGTATCTCAGTGGGCTAGCACTATAAAACAGGCATTAGTCCGGACTGGTACACGCTGTCTCACACACACACGCACGCACGCAATATGAGTGCAATAATCTTGAATACAACGTTAAACCCTATTTCACCTCACCTATGTTTTAACACTTATGTTATTTTGTTTTGATTATTTTATTAACATAGCAAGAATGAAACTATAGTAGCACCTGATGTTTGATCCTGATCCTGGCTCTTCAGTATTTTTTCTGCTGTGTGCCCATGCTACTCACTCACTCACTCACTCACTCACTCACTCACTCACTCACTCACTCACTCACTCACTCACTCACTCACTCACTCACTCACTCACTCACTCACTCACTCACTCACTCACTCACTCACTCACTCACTCACTCACTCACTCACTCACTCACTCACTCACTCACTCACTCACTCACTCACTCACTCACTCACTCACTCACTCACTCACTCACTCACTCACTCACTCACTCACTCACTCACTCACTCACTCACTCACTCACTCACTCACTCACTCACTCACTCACTCACTCACTCACTCACTCACTCACTCACTCACTCACTCACTCACTCACTCACTCACTCACTCACTCACTCACTCACTCACTCACTCACTCACTCACTCACTCACTCACTCACTCACTCACTCACTCACTCACTCACTCACTCACTCACTCACTCACTCACTCACTCACTCACTCACTCACTCACTCACTCACTCAGTGCAGCTGAAATAGTTTTCCAGATGACTTTGCATCTTGGTTAGAATATTCAAGTTGTCAAGCAAAGTCGCCTTCACAGAAATTAAAGAAGTTGTGTCTACTTTCTCATCCGTCAACTTCTAAGTAATGTCTATCAAACTCTACTCATGTTAATCTCTCTGATATATGCAATTGTTGTTACTGTTTGTCATCCACCTACCATATATTTTCTGTACCATGCTCATTATTCAGCCTTGCTTGACAACGGTATAAGGATCTATACCGAAACGTTGCCTTTACACTAAGTTGTTGTCCATAAATTATCTCTACTTTGTCACTGCATGGAAAAGGTTTCTGCACCTGACAAGTTAGTGTAACATATTTGTCGATGATGTTCATCACAACTTCAGTGAAGTAACTATTTTCCACAGGCACTTGAAGTTTTTCAGATTTGAGAGGCTAATGAATTGTATCTGTCCTTGGCCTCTGGAACACCAGCTTGTCAAAAGAATTGTTGTTTGTCATTGTTATTGCTGCATGTAAAAATATCGAAACAAACCAAACCTGTTTACTGGTTTCCAGATCCATCCAAAGCTCTCCTGGTGCGGGTTTTGAGCTTTGAAGTTCTCTTCTCCCTGCAACTTGCTCGTTGTGAAGTGGCTGATATTGTTGATGAGGGAGGTGAAAGTAGCAGCCCAGATGGTAATGACAATAGATGGAAGAGCCAGTTGATCCTGTTCTCCAAGCAGATGATGGATAAGCTGCAGATAGATGCTGGGTCAATGGTCACAATACACCCTCCATGGTATTTTGACTTCCTTAACCCCTTAATAATTGTAAAAGGGACAGTAAAAGGTTCAAAAGGAGTACAACCTTGTAGCAAAAAAAAGTACAAGAATCTGTACTTTACTAAGTAAAATGTTATCCCAAATATAACATTTGTTACATTTGACCACTTTCTAAATGGCATTGCATGGTCTTAGCTTTTGGCCATGGGAGATGTGCCAATTTACACTTGTCAGAGGGGTACACTAAGTATGGGATCTGGACTACCAGTTATAAGACTATAGGGGCGGTCGGGTAGCCTAGTGGTTAAAGCGTTCGCTCGTCAAGCCGAAGACCCGGGTTCGATCCCCGACATGAGTACAATGTGTGAAGCCCATTTCTGGTGTCCCCCGCCGTGATATTGCTGGAATGTTGCTAAAAGCAGCATAAAACCATACTCACTCACTCACTCACTATAAGACTAATTTTGTGGAAGCCTCGGTGGCTGAGTGGGTTAGATCGCTGACTTTGTGTGCTGGCGATTAAGTGCCTCACTCTGCCAGTGTGGGTTTGATTCCCAGATGGGACACACCCCCACCCCCCAAAAGTACTAGAATCTGTACTTTACTAAGAAAGCCTTATCCCAAATATAACATTTGTTACATTTGACCACTTTCTAAAGTGGGATTGTGTGTTCATGACCTTGTAGCACTTTCTGTACTCATGATGTATGAACACTGAGGATCGGATGATCACAATGTGTAGCCGACTGATTGTGTGTCACGAACAGGGTGGATCATTGTTGGGAAACTGCTGAACTTTGCTACATTCTCTCACTAACTATAGTGTATGACATTAATCTGGACTTGTGCAAGCAGCCATATACACTCAAAAACATGACACACACACACATGGATGCATATCGCTCTATGAGTGCAGTAATCTTGAATGGCGTTAATCCCCATTTCACCTCACCTCACCTTTTGATGACAGATTTGATTCCACTATTTAAAATGTCCATATAGCTTCACAATGCTGCAGATGTACAGTGTAGTGCTGGGAGAAATTGGAATTTGATAAGAAAAAACCCATTTAAAATCTTTATCAGAATACAGAGGCAGATTCAATATTTTGAAAAAGGGGGGTGCACACAATGCCCAAGTATCCGAGTATCTGTTAACTTGTGAATTGTCTGATAAAAAAAGTTGTGGGGTGACCCCCTCCCTGGATCTGCAGTGAGACTAAATCTTGCTACACCCAGACAACAAATCTGTAATGTTTTGTATCTCTGTTTCCAGGCAACAACTACAGTTAGCCAGTCAGAACCAGACAGTCCTTCTGTGCACTCATTACACAAGAGTTGTCTCCCCTGCTGGTCAACAAAAATGGCAGGGAAAGCCCTCAAATCTGATTAAAACAGATGTGATAGCTACATGGGATTGCCCATGCACCAATGGTTTGTTTTATTTTTTATTAATCCTTTCTCCAAGAGTTGATTAGCTGTAAATGGGGATGCATTAAAGTTTAATTTCCTACATATTAGGTCAAGGTCACAGTGAAGGTCATATTGATTTCTCAGCGGGAGAATAAATGCATCATACCTTGCTACAAAGCCAAAAAAAAGCCCCACGCATTTCCGTGTCAATGAAAGTCAGGTGACTGAGAACAGGTTAACCTAAATTCAAATCAATTTTGAAATTGTTATTATTCTTTCACAATAGCAGATTTAAACATGTTGGCAAGATAAATTCATGGTAGCAGGATCATGAGAGGTACATAGGTTTTTTGTGGTTTAAACTGCACTGTACTTTTACAGTGATGCTAGATGTTTCGGGAAAGGTACTAGGTACTTCTCAAAACTGTTAATGTGGCAAATGCCAACTTCAAGATTAAGGTACAAAATTCTGTAATAATGTCAAAGTTGAGTCCAAGATTTCGAGATAGCACCATGTATTTATGTCTCGAATTCGAGATAATGCCCAATGTTCAATGCTGTTGAAAGCGACACATTGTTCATGCTTAATCACCCACGTTCGAACTGATTATTTTCCATGATTTCCCCACACTATATCATCAGAGATTTCAAAGTGTCTTGATCACAATATGACAAGCTTGATGTAAATGTTGTACTGTTCAAAGCTTTGTCAATTCCATCTCACTCACTGATCATGCCTGACAAGTGTGTGTGGTCTCCAGATGCCAGTGTGTCTCCTGCTAGTTGCCCTGTGAAGCAGTTCCCATACCTGCCTTCATCACTACAGGCCGTGAGTATTTTACCATTGTTAGCAATTTCAACTGCAGTAAGTGCCTTTGGCAAGAACCACATGGATGGGTCCAGGGCCCACTTGCACAAAGCAATCTTGGCGCAAAGACTATCGTAAGCCTATGTTAAAGTATGGGGACTAAGATCATCTTAGCGCTAAGATCGCTTTGTGCAAGTGGGCCCAGGGGTTAGTGTAGGTTAACCAAAAGGCTACCCATGGAGATATAGAGGATGATGGTTGAACTTCTTCAGTCTGACTTTGAAAAAACTCTATAATAGGATTAAGGTTTCAGATCAAGTGTGCCACGTGTTCACATCCGCAAACCCCATGTTCACGCCTTCATCCCCCAATATGTATTAATGAGAGACCCCTGGACTCAAATCTAGATGGACCCAGATAAATCCCACAGCCATGTTCCACCAAGTGATCGTAAGGCTATGAATGTCAGAAATCTGTGTTTAGTAAGGATATAGATTGTTATGACAGCTTTGTGGAACAAGGCCCTGGACCTCATGTGATACATTCAACTGTTTCTCCAACAGGACCTGTGTAATTGTAACTGTTCTGTTTGTCAGACTGATGTGAGCGGCACACAGAACACAGGTCATCCTGTTAGCCAGCCTGGTTTCCTCCAGACGGTGACGAGGTCCCGGTTGCCGGTTGTCCCGGTGTGTGACTCTCTGTTAGAGAGCATTCAGAGGACGGGGCCTGGCCACAGCCTCACCTTCCGTGCTGTCATACAGAGGGTGTTTTTCACATCAACAGCCAGGTAAGATATCAAAGGGCAGCCTGGCCAGTCTTTCTGTCTGCACTGTCAAAGGGAGTCTTGCCCCTGTGTTGTCCCAGAATCTGATGATCATGGGTTCAAATGCCAAAATAAGCAATCTCATTAAAATCAGATCTTATTTAGCTACTGCTAAACGAAGATCTGAGGACATTCCATTAGGGGTCATGTCAGAACGACCTTTCATCCGACCAATCAGAGCGTCGCTTACCAGATCATGAAAGTGACAGTCGGAATGTGATTTTCAATCTTGCAACCTTGAAAACTTTAACACGGGGTATTCCGAACGATAGTTACGGGTTTAACGACTGAATCCATACAATCTAGACCATCTTATAGGCATTCCAGAATGTTCTTTTGTTCAGGTTTCAAATTTTGAATCGAGAATTTGTCAAAATATGTTTCGAAGCGTAGCCGCCAATTTCAAATTAGTGCCGTAAAGCATGAGAAAGCTGCCTTCTGATTGGCTAATGTCGGCTTCTTGTCAATCCTTCAAAAGGTCGGTCAAAGTTTGCACAAGGTCGGTCTGACGTGACCCGTAGTGGGATGTCCTCAGATCTTTGTTTAGCGGCAGCTAGAACTCAGATCTGGTTTTAATGAGATTGCAAAATAAGCTGATTAGGATTCTTTATTTGGTAGCACCATACCTGTGCTTGCTGGTTCCACAAGACCTGTCTGATGTCTAAGACCTGCTGACTTTGGGCATTGTTGCAGATGTTCCTTGTTAGTGGAGGACAGTCATGGCACAATGGCCGTCGTACAGATGGGAGACAACTCTGGTCAGGATGAGGTGACTCAAGCCGAGGGTCATGCATGTAGTTTCACAGGGCTCAGGGTTCTTACCAGATCCAACAAAGAGAGGTGACACTTTTGTGCATTATTTTGCTTGATATCATATGGTAATGTATTTGGTGAAAGAAGCCTCTACATGCTTATAAAGTTGAAAAAAGGAGCACTTATTAAGACTGTACGCTGTTGAGTTAAAATTGTTCCCAGAGATTGAGAGATAGTGAACAAACATAGTTCAAACGTTGATGAAGTAAAACATTTCAATAATGCTAATGAGGCAGTTATATTCCCCTTTTACGCTACTGTTTTCTGTGAATTGTCTGTCATATGGCTGAGAGATTACAGACTGTCAAGTCAATTTTCGGTCCTATTATAGGGGCTCTTATTAAAGGTTACTGACAGTTTGGTCTACAAGTTTGTTGGGGGTACTGATTGGAGCAGGGCGCTTAATATGGCAAATACAGTAAGGTAGTTCAGGGGAGACTATTCAAATTTACTCTTGGGTGAGATTCTCCATCTTGTCTACATATACATCATTAAATTTGAAGTGTTTTTTAATAGACGTGTATAAAATTCACTTAGAAGACCCAAACATAGTCCCCCTTTTATATGAATGAAACTTAGGAAAAGGATAGATAGGATTGACTTTTGATTAAAATACTTATGCACAGAAGAAGCATCAAAGTGGAACCTTTCATGTTTTGTTTTTTTGCTTGCCTTAATGTATGTAGATCATTTTATGACAAACATGTTTGTTTGGTTTAGACTGAAATGAAAGAATGAATATTTGGTTTTGTTCAGTATCTCAATCATTTTTCCGACTCGAAGGGAGTTAACTTACTATAAAATCCAGTTTCCATACAGTTTGATGCACTTTGCGATGGAAGACCCATTTTATCACGATAAAGATCTTGATTATCGATCAGATTGTCATGACTGGTTGCTGCCATTTTTATTGAAGTGATGAGAGGTGAAATCTAATTGGTCAGTAGGATGGACATAGAAGAGACACAACTCGTAAGTGTCACTGGTGGCTCTATCATTCTATGATCAAGCCACAAAATTCAAGCCTAGTTTGGCAAGGGTGGAAACTTGACTTTAACAGACAGTTAACTACCTTGCCTCGGAAAGATGCATCTCAGTTCATTCATAACCAATTTATTTTCAGTACACTTTTAAGATTCAGGTTTCCTTTAAGAAGTATAATTCTGTGAAATATCTTATCCTGAATCAGAATTCAGCTGTCTAGGTATGAGTGGACTTGTTGCAGGAATGCGGCACTGTTCAGTGTGCTGGAAGGTGCGTGGTCAGGTCACAGGACCACTGTCTCTAGCCAGGAAAGTCATGAGGAAGAACAGACAAGCAGCACTGTGAGTGTTTACTGCATGTGTCTCCCACTACTTCCTGGATAAAGATCAGGGCCAGACTGAAGGAAGCAATGAACTAGCAAAACCAAATGATGATGTATGATGACTAAGGTGAAGCATTTTTTTCAGTTCATTTGCGTTTTGACAACTTCAATACAATTAAATGTGACAAAGAAAAATCGGAGAAGTTGTTTATTCCTTGAGTTTTTATTTGAGATATTCTTGCAACTGAGGGAGCACAGGCAGCCCAGGTGTCTCTTGTTCCACAATTCGATGGGCACGCGAGACCTGCATCACTTTGGATGTTCCTCCCACATTAAGCTGATACAACGTGATGTAACTAGAACACTGTTGAAACCCAAATCACTCACTCACGCCAATGTGACATATTCTTGTAACTCCTGTGACATTATACCCCAGACGAGACACGTGACTAGCCCTGGGTTCTGCTACATCCTGTCCCTGTCCGAGGAATCCCCGCTCTCCATCACTGTGTCCCCACAGCTGGCACCCAGCTACACAGAACCACACTACCACACACTGGCTGGAGCGTGTCAGGTCAGGGAACTCAGGCTTGCTTGTACAAGATATTTCATGTATTGAACAATTTGACCAGTCACCGTTGGCACTTCACAAGCTATATGTATTTCGATTGCAAAAACGTTATGTTGACATATAAAAGTCAAATTGCCACATATAGGACTTTAAACAAGTCAAAGTATGGCATTTATGATATATCTATCTAATCTCTGCTATTTCAAGGCGTCAATAGCGGTAATCTGACCGCTGTAAATAACAGCGAGTTGTGCAATCTACCAAAACACTTCACATAGGATTTTGCCAAAATTAATGTGAACAATATTGAATATAATTAATAAAATATATTACAAACACAAGTCCAGATATACAATGAAGACGATTTTATAACCAGATAGTATAATAATGGGATTAAATTGCGTACTTCAGTTCAGATTTGTTGGTATTTCCGGTGTATGCTCGTGGTGATCAGCTGATAATGTTTATTGAGATGAGGAAAAACATTGTGTCTGTTTAAAACTTGAGTTTTTAAAAAATATAAGCCATGCTTTACCCCATGCTATAACCAAGTTAGTGCTATATAGAAGGGTGCAATAGCGAGGGAACACTGTATTAGGATAATACATCTTCACTTGTGGGATATTTACTCTGACTTTTACTAGACTGAGACTTTGAAGTAGCGACTTAAGTCACAGACTGAGCATCTGTCATAATACTGAGAAAACTCTAGTGAACGGCTGATGATAAATTTTTCAATAAACAATAAATAAAACCAAATTATATTCTGCAATGAATGCATGTGTAATAATTGTCAAAATAAACTCTCCCCACTTTATGCTGTTTCCTGTAGATGGCCATGGACAAGAGAGTGTCATTCGTTGCCAGAGTAATTCACAGGAGACAGTTACAGGTGAGCCAAATCACTCTGCTTTGGTAACTGAGGGGGCACAGGTGCCCAGTCATCTAAGGCACCGCAATTCTTTGTGCAGAGTTGTGTCCCTTGGATATGCCCGACGTCTATGATTGTGTGCCTCGATTATGTTCCTAGGTTTATCAATACCATTACTGTGCTCGTAGCTTTCACCAAAGTGGCAAACGTCTAAAACCTGTTTCACTTTGTGCTTTCCTCCAGCGTTAAGTTGACACACTGTGATATAACTAGAATACTGTTCAAAGCGGCATTAAAAACCCAACTCACTCACTGCTTTTGAAAAAGGTAGCACAGCCATCCAAGTTTGTGACCTAAAGTACCATTTTGTAACCTGTAGTTATTGCTTGGTTGCCAGTCGGCTCCCATTAATACAATTAGCTTGGCGACAAAAATAGTAGAACTTCACTTGCCTGTATCAACATCATGACTTCACTGTTAAGGGGTGTAATGTAACCCCTTACAGCGACACTGAAGCCTATCTTGCTTCTGATGCTACCGTATGTAATGCTACAAGTTGATGTATTTCTGGTCAGGTGCACATTTTCAGTTTACTTTCACAATGGTGGGATGTTCAAATCCTAGAAGACTATTTCGACATGTTTTCAAGCGGCATCTCTAAGCCAAACTGTCCACTGTGGCTACTACTGCCAGCAGTTCTAAAAGGCCTTTATTAGATGAAGATGTGGGTGGGCACAATGGAATCAGGGAATTCAGCATTGGGATCCGAGATGCCCGGGATTACTTCATCTACAATGAATGTGTCTGATAGTAACATATGAATCAGAAATCCAAGTGATTGCATAAAACAAACATTGGAATAGAGTGAAAAAGCAGCAGCAGTATTGTTTCAGGTAATTGGCTAAATAAATTCCAGTGATGGTCTTTCGACAAGGGGACCGATTCCGTGGTCTAGTGATAGAGCGTCCGCCTGGAGAGTGGAAGGTCCAGGGTTCGATCCCTGGGCCGCCCCCATACCAAGAAATGTTCAAAGATGGTACTTGTTGTTACCCTGTCTGGTGCCCAGCACTAAAGGGCATTAAAGGGCTAAAATAAGGACTGGTCAGCTCAGGGTCAGTATACTGTGTCTGAGTGGGGTATTCATGTTAAATTGCGGCATGGTATCTCAGTGAGCTAGCACTATGAATCGGCATCAGTCCGGACTAGTACAAGCAGCCACACACACAGGCACACACACGTCGCTATATAAGTGCAATAATCTTGGACGCGACATTGAACCCAATTTCATCTCACCATTTGACAAGGGTAATTGTTCAATGACTTATCTTTATTGCAGCAAATTTTCAAAGTTTGTTGTGCATTAGAACAATTGGAATGTTTTCTTGTCTTGTCTTAGTATTTAATTTCTAAAATAATAAATTCCTTGTAAGCCTAAATCAATGTGGCGCCTAAAAGTAAGAAATTGCACCAAGAAAAATATTTCCAGGAGCAATGTGTCTCCCAGGAAAAAGTCTAAGCTTGGAGTGCTGGATGCTTATTTGATTGAATGGTACAGGCATTTTGCGTCACTATCTTAACTTCAGCGTTATATTTGACTTTATCCTGACTCAGGATAAGTATAAATGATATATTAACCATAAAAAATACATTTTTCAGGACACGTCCAAACCAGACATAAATGAAAGCTGGTATGTGACAGACAGCAGTCTACCATCATCATACGCTGTGCTCACATTGTCACCGGACTGTCACATCCCAGCATTAGCAGGGTGTTCAGCTGTCTTCACAGATACCTGTGTGTCCAGTGGTGAGTACCTGTGTGTCCAATGTGTCCAGTGGTGAGTACCTGTGTGTCCAGTGGTGAGTACCTGTGTGTCCAGTGGTGAGTACCTGTGTGTGTCCAGTGGTGAGTACCTGTGTGTCCAGTGGTGAGTACCTGTGTGTGTCCAGTGGTGAGTACCTGTGTGTCCAGTGGTGAGTACCTGTGTCTTTTGTTGTGATACCTGTGCTTCCAGTGTGAGTATTTGTGTCTTGGGGTAATTTGCTGTGCAGAGTTGCATCCCTTAGGCAAGCCAAAGTTCTGTGATCATGGGTTCAAAACCTGGTTCACTCTTCCCGAGGCAAGTGTATCCACTAGCCTATATCAAAGTGTAGTGGTAACACTCTTGCCTCCAGAAGGTGCTATGATGTCAAGGCATGAGAGCAACACGGAGTGAATATTTTATTTATGTTAAAACTAAACCACAGCAGTCTGTAAATGATCAAGTATAGACCTGGGAGACTCGTTATAAGTATCAATGCTAGCTGTTCGAGTACAATATGCACAATCAGCCAAGAGGATCCCAATTAGTCAGCTCTGAAGACAGCATAAAGTACCTGGAATACCAATGGAGCTACTGGCAATAACACAGGCTTCTGAAACAGTCAAGCCATTATTTTCCCCTTAGTTTATACAACCTTACTTGAATAATAAGGACAACATTCTTTGTAGGTTGTTTTCACTGTGATGCTTACACTCGGATAGTGGAAGAAGTGCCTGTCCAGATTGAAGACAGCTCGGTCAGAGAAACACTCAGCAGGCTGGACTCGCTATCAGTGTCCCTCCCAGAAATAACAGCCAGAGTTAGGCCATGGAGCCTTGTGTCTGTACAAGGTAGGTGAACACACTAACAGTGTCCCTCCCAGAAATAACAGCCAGAGTTAGGCCATGGAGCCTTGTGTCTGTACAAGGTAGGTGAACACACTAACAGTGTCCCTCCCAGAAATAACAGAGTTAGGCCATGGAGCCATGTGTCTGTACAAGGTAGGTGGACACACTAACAGTGTCCCTCCCAGAAATAACAGCCAGAGTTAGGCCATGGAGCCTTGTGTCTGTACAAGGTAGGTGAACACACTAACATTGTCCCTCCCAGAAATAACAGAGTTAGGCCATGGAACCTTGTGTCTGTACAAGGTAGGTGAACACACTAACAGTGTCCCTCCCAGAAATAACAGAGTTAGGCCATGGAACCTTGTGTCTGTACAAGGTAGGTGAACACACTAACAGTGTCCCTCCCAGAAATAACAGAGTTAGGCCATGGAGCCTTGTGTCTGTACAAGGTAGGTGAACACACTAACAGTGTCCCTCCCAGAAATAACAGAGTTAGGCCATGGAGCCTTGTGTCTGTACAAGGTAGGTGAACACACTAACAGTGTCCCTCCCAGAAATAACAGAGTTAGGCCATGGAACCTTGTGTCTGTACAAGGTAGGTGAACACACTAACAGTGTCCCTCCCAGAAATAACAGAGTTAGGCCATGGAACCTTGTGTCTGTACAAGGTAGGTGAACACACTAACAGTGTCCCTCCCAGAAATAACAGAGTTAGGCCATTGAACCTTGTGTCTGTACAAGGTAGGTGAACACACTAACAGTGTCCCTCCCAGAAATAACAGAGTTAGGCCATGGAACCTTGTGTCTGTACAAGGTAGGTGAACACACTAACAGTGTCCCTCCCAGAAATAACAGAGTTAGGCCATGGAGCCTTGTGTCTGTACAAGGTAGGTGAACACACTAACAGTGTCCCTCCGTGAAATAACAGAGTTAGGCCATGGAACCTTGTGTCTGTACAAGGTAGGTGAACACACTAACAGTGTCCCTCCCAGAAATAACAGAGTTAGGCCATGGAACCTTGTGTCTGTACAAGGTAGGTGAACACACTAACAGTGTCCCTCCCAGAAATAACAGAGTTAGGCCATGGAACCTTGTGTCTGTACAAGGTAGGTGAACACACTAACAGTGTCCCTCCCAGAAATAACAGAGTTAGGCCATGGAACCTTGTGTCTGTACAAGGTAGGTGAACACACTAACAGTGTCCCTCCCAGAAATAACAGAGTTAGGCCATGGAACCTTGTGTCTGTACAAGGTAGGTGAACACACTAACAGTGTCCCTCCCAGAAGTAACAGAGTTAGGCCATGTAGCCATGTGTCTGTACAAGGTAGGTGAACACACTAACAGTGTCCCTCCCAGAACTAGGCCTTGGAGCCTTGTGTCTGTACAAGGTGTCCCTCACAAAAATAAGACCAATACAAGAGAAACATTAAATTAGATATTAAATATTACATATCATTAAACAAATATTCAGAGTCTATTCTGGGAGTCTTTTGTGCATAATAGACAGCTAGTCTACTTTGTAGTCTGATATCAGGAAGATATCTTCTGTCAAAAATGTATGGAATACTTTCTTCTTTGGTTCAGATGGCCCAACAGACAACCAGCTAACTGTCTGCTATGTAGCTGTCCCAGGAACAGTTTTCCCAACTACCAGTGTTTCACTGCCGTGGTTAAGGCACTGGGACTGTGCAATGAAATCTAATTCAGTGGGATTAAGTTGTTGCCATTTAACAAGGTACCAACTGCATCACAGCTGGAGCTGTACATCAGATTTATAAAGGAAGATACATGTAATTATTTTGTATTTATCGAAAAAAGTGTCTGCATAATAGATAATTCAGGTGTAATCTGTGTGACTTGGACGTTGGTGTTTCTGACCTGACTGTGGTTGCAGGTACAGTAGGCAGTGTGGATGAGGATGCAGCCTACAGCTGGGAGGAATGTGATGGGTGTGGCAGTGACCGGCTTGTGGAGGACCGAGAGAGACCAGGGTCAGTGACGTGTATCCTCCTTCACTATGACGCCGATTTAGTCAACAGTGCAATCATACTCTACATGTGACACCAATGCATAGTGGCAAGTGGTTACCACATGTGAAAACCTCTTGATAACTTTAAATCATAATTATTAAAATATTAAAGCTTGTTTCATCTCATGGTTTGATGTTGATTATATATTTCAATAAATTAAAGGAGAATTTACCTCATTTGAAGCCTTAATTATTATTTTTTATTTTGAATATTGACTTCGTGTGGGCTCCTTACTTATTGCTTTAGCTATCAGTGTCAAGAAAATAACATTAATTGGCTCCCTAGACAGAAATTAAACTCTGAGTACATAGAGGCCCTTTAAAGCTGCATGGTGGAATAAAAAGTTGGAATTAATGTGAAATACACATATTGTTTAACATAGTTGATGTTATTTTTGCAATTTTGATCAAAAACCCTCTCTCTCATGTCACCAGAATAACACTGATTAATACTTTAATGATTAAAGGTTAAAAAAATTGAATACACAGTAACACCTCAAATCTGAAAACACATATTGTTTATCTACACTGCAGTATGCAAACGTTTTTGTAGATCAATGTTTGTTCAGAATGTGAGCATGTGCTTATTGCAGAGCATCTAAATGTGTGAGCTGTCACAGACAAGTTACCTCCCCTGTCACAAGAATGAAGTTGGAGGTGTACTTGCATTCCAACAATTTCAAGGGATCTGTCATCAGAGTAGATGTATGTATGTTTGATGCTTTTCAATGGGGATGGGGTCTGCACTGTGGCTTTCAGGGTTGAATTGTGATTGGAATGAACAATGAGTGAATGTTGTGTTACGCCACAGCTGGTAATATCCCAGCTATATCAAAATGACCTATAAATAGTCCAGTGTTGACCAGACAAATCAATGACCAAAAGCATGAACCACAATCCACTTCATTTTACTTATTGTAGTGACCATGTGTAGTGTAGTGATGCTAGTGTCTCTATGTTTATTGTAGTGACCGTGTGTTTGCCGTGTAGTGATGCTAGTGTCTCTATGTTAAAGGGTGGCCTTAATGTAGTGACCGTGTGTTTGCTGTGTAGTGATGCTAGTGTCTCTATGTTAAAGTGTGGCCTTATTGTAGTGACCGTGTGTTTGCTGTGTAGTGATGCTAGTGTGTCTATGTTAAAGTGTGGCCTTATTGTAGTGACCGTGTGTTTGCTGTGTAGTGATGCTAGTGTCTCTATGTTAAAGTGTGGCCTTATTGTAGTGGCCGTGTGTTTGCTGTGTAGTGATGCTAGTGTCTCTATGTTAAAGTGTGGCCTTATTGTAGTGACCATGTGTTTGGCGTGTAGTGATGCTAGTGTCTCTATGTTAAAGTGTGGCCTTATTGTAGTGACCATGTGTTTGCTGTGTAGTGATGCTAGTGTCTCTATGTTAAAGGGTGGCCTTAATGTAGTGACCATGTGTTTGCCGTGTAGTGATGCTAGTGTCTCTATGTTAAAGTGTGGCCTTATTGTAGTGACCGTGTGTTTGCTGTGTAGTGATGCTAGTGTCTCTATGTTAAAGTGTGGCCTTATTGTAGTGACCATGTGTTTGCTGTGTAGTGATGCTAGTGTCTCTATGTTAAAGTGTGGCCTTATTGTAGTGACCGTGTGTTTGCCGTGTAGTGATGCTAGTGTCTCTATGTTAAAGTGTGGCCTTATTGTAGTGACCATGTGTTTGGCGTGTAGTGATGCTAGTGTCTCTATGTTAAAGTGTGGCCTTATTGTAGTGACTATGTGTTTGGCATGTAGTGATGCTAGTGTCTCTATGTTTCAGCTCCAGCAGGCCACCATAGAGAAGCTGCTGCCATCAGAGGGACACACAGATGAGGTAGGATCAGGGCCAGAAACCTGTGTCGTCATGTGTACTGTACAACGTTTTTTTACATAGGGAATGTTTTTTGCCAAAGAAAACCCAAACAAAGAACACTGTATATCTTCAGTAAAACCTTGTTAACTTCAACTGCTTGGGGCCATTGTGTGTGAGTGTTGTCGAGTTCCCTGTATTTTGAGACAAGTGGAGTGCCGATGTAAGACAGTAGTGCCAGTGAAGATACTGCAGTGACATTAAAGTTACATTGAAAATAATTATTCATTTAATGAAGTTCCGACCTCCCAAGGTTTCACTTTTTTCTCAGAAATATAAAATATTATCATTATATAATACACGACACACCGCCATGTGGCCTCATGTCATGTTCCCTCTACTTTCAGGGCTGTGATATTGACAGTATATTGAACAAGGAAGTGGGACCACTGCACTGCATTGTCAAGTCCATCACAAGTGAAACTGACAACACAGAAATATTCCTGCAACAGATCACATGACCGGAGCGTTTGAACAATGAGTGAGTGAGTGAGTATGGTTTTACGCCGCTTTTAGCAATATTCCAGCAATATCACGGCGGGGGACACCAGAAATGGGCTTCACACATTGTACCCATGTCGGGAATCGAACCTGGGTCGTCGGTGTGACGCCCGAACGCTTTAACCAGTAGGCTGCCTGACTGCCCCTTGTTTGAACAACAAACTTTCCATCTCTACCATCCCATTTCTCAACAGGAGTGTGTGGATATGAACGTACAGTATGTTGCCTGTAGTGGATGTATCATGGAAGGACCAAGTCCATCAATAATAAAAATGTTCAAAATATGTTCATATGTTCCGAGTTGAATCTGAGTCATACTATTTTGGTAACTGAAAAGTCAGGAAAAATACATTGTGTGTGTATTGTGGCATTCTGATTTGATTTATGTCAATCCATACTGTACAGTCTAAATTACAAGTTATGAAATCGTTTTGCTCTCATTATGTACCACAAGAAGTGAAGCAATACTCCATGCCTATACCATAAGTCCCTAATGTTGTATTGCCATAAGTAATGGGGTCTAGGATTATTTCTACCCCCCACCCCTGGCCTATTCCCACCTCCCAATTGCCCACCGGGTCAAGGGTCACTCAACAACTTCATGGTTCAGGGCACACAGTAGCATAACCTTCATCCCTACACCGTAATGAACTAATCCATGCAATGCCATTGTCAACAAACATGGAAAAAAATTATGCTTGTAGTTTACTGTGTATTTATACTAACATATTAAAAAAATATTATTAATGTAAAGTCCTTATAATTGACATTTTATCAGAATGACAAGATTTGATATTTTTTAAAGACTAACAATAACAGTGATAAATATTAGACACAGTTGGCAGACATTGATCACTTCCCTTTTAGTCCAGTTTTAGCAGTCGCCCAGCATCATCAAGGAACTGGAGTGGGCTCACTACACCGATCTGTAGATGTTCCTTGAGTCTGACCATACGTTGCTCCAGTTTGGGGTAGAATTGGTTTGCTCACTGGCTGTCAGTAAGATAGAGATAACAATAGCTTGCCTATGAACACACCCATTTCTTTGTCAAAACTCTTAACTTATCAAAACACTATTATCTACTGTTTGTTTGTTTGTTGTTTAACACCGCACTCAGCAATATTCAAGCTATATGACGGTGGTCTGTAAATAATCAAGTCTAGACCAGACAATCCAGTGAGCATTGATCCACGCAATTGGGATCGATGACATGCATCAACCAAGTCAGCGAACCTGACCACACGATCACGTTAGTTGCCTCTTACGACAAGTATAGTCGTATTGATGAGATAAATATGTTACAAAAACATGTTACATATATGTAAAACTACAAATAAATATAATCATGTTTTCAGGAAACCATCACCTGAAACATTGCTCTTGTTTACAGGATTTAAACAATACCATAACCATTTGGCGTCCGACAAGCTTCTTCACCCTGGGAACTGGATTGTGGTCCAGGGATTTGTGTATTGACATAAGTGAGTGTACATTAAGTACAACAAACTGTATGAACTGAAGTTGTCATTTTCCAGAGGCAAGAGTGTCCACTAGCCTAGCAGTAGATAGTTAGATTAATGGCTTATTCAAGTTTTTGTGACAAATGTTTGTCATCGAAATGGAAATGCTCTTTGTGCTGGATTTTCAAATTTCCAAGAATTGTTGTTGAAGATTTTCAAGGTGTATAAAACAGAAAGTGATTGCATTGATTCACCTGATCTACACAGCTGAGTCATAAGAACAAGACATGTGATTTCTCTATCTGTGACGTTCATTGAAAAGTGCATGGATGTAACAACAAAGTACACAGCCTGTTCAGATGAGAGTTTCAGTACATACCCGGTACACAGATCGCATTTACTCTAATTAGCCATGTAAGTTTTGAGAACTGATCTGGTAGTCCAAGTATTGTTATCTGTTTTGGTATGTTACTGTGTTACCTCAGGGGTTAAGCATACTGCATAATATAAGAAAGCTACGCTATAAATTGAAGAATGAAGCATGGTATATTTCATGATAAAACATTGTTCTATCATTACGTCATTTCTGGAGATTGGAACAACACTCGCAACTTTATGACGTTGTAAATAGGACAATATTTTTTAGATGGAAGTGTCTATTGACACCCATAGTGATGATTGCACCCAAAGATGGAGTTGTCCAACATTGCCAAGGTCAGATTGTATTCGGTGAGTCATCATTTTTTAAATACGGGTAAATGTTTTTAAAGCTTGTACAATTTATTGACATCCTTAAAAAGGCTCTACAAAATGTTGATGTCTCATATAAGAAATAAACGACTCGTGGTCGTTGTTTATTGCACCATAAAACACTGCAGGAAGAAAAAAGCACACGGGCTGCGCCCTTCATGGTTTATTCTCCCTGCAGTGTTTTATGGTATAAGTAATGACCATGAGTCATTTATTGCTTATATAATGACACACATACACTTTCTTAGAATGTTTGGCTAGAAGATGATCTCCTTGCATTGAGTACTTCCCAACTGACAGAGCTCTTGTTTTGATTCTGAAGGTCAGTTTGAAATACAAAAAGCAATCTAAAGCTTGTCAAATCTGGAGAATGTAATCATGTACAAGCAAAGAGGACTATTTGCTTCTACATGTATATACAGAAATATGGCAAAATGTTTATCTTATGTCTTCAATACTGGCTATCCTCATGTTGTTAAAGCTATCCCTTCAGTAAAAAGAGGTGTTTTAATATTGAACTTTCATATGCCAATATCCGACAGCTAATATTTATTTGTTGGAATTGTTGGTTATTTCATCATATAAGATATAAGACTTCTTATTACAAGGCTACCTTGCCACATTACCAAAGCTTACCAGGAACTCGTTAGACAATCATAACCACTTTCTTCTATTTTTGCAATCCCTGCTTCAATTGTTTTTTTTAGTATATGTATTCATACATATTGTATATGTATAACTGGCTTCAGTCTTCCCTGTGTCTACAGATCTGGTTCATAATTTGTTATTCCATAATGCCATGGCCGCAGTGGTCTGTTTGAGATAGTTTTCTGAAAGGTCTATGGGACTTGTGGTTAATATAAATATGGCCTTATAGGTAACTGAATCGAAAGTATGTACATTTTTAATTTTGTCAACAATTGCTTATAACATGTCACGATTGGTCTTGTAGTTCTTAAAATTCTCAACAGTTTGTTCCTTGTTCAGTTCTATTTGCCTTTAAACCCTGCAATGCATGACATTTTGTTAGAAAGTCAGTAAAGAGAGGGGACATTGCCTACATGTCGATTCTTCACAAAGGAATGCGGCTTCACCTAGCTTTGGCCTGAATAGGCTACTGTGTTATTTACTGTGAAAAGACATTGTTTATGAAATTCAGCATGTATGGGGTTAATCGCATAGTAGTCAAAAACATGGTTTGATATGTAATACAGGGAAAGGAAATTGTTCATACTGTTTTAAACATGCCAGTGTTGATTAAATATTTCAGGGAAATCATTTTATTGTAAATTTAATCTGATATACAAAGAGTTTGCTAAAAAAAAATTCTTGTGTATTGTACTGACATTGTTAATATTACCTGTAAATAAGTGTTCATTTATTCACTACATCACCTGCTTATGTTTCTGCAGCAACTTAATTATCATCATTATCGTCAGTGATCAGAACATCACTCTAGTTCACACGTTTTGTAGTTTCCACAATTTCAGTTGTCATCACCATAGACTGACCATTCAACTCTCTCTGATCGAGACCGCCTCCGTGGTCTAGTGCTAGAGCGTCCGCCCGGAGAGTGGAAGGTCCAGGCGAGTTCCAGCCGAGTCATACCAAAAGACGTTAAAAGATGGTACTTGTTGTTACCCTGTCTGGTGCTCGGCATTAAGGGGCTGAAACAAGGACTAGTCGGCTCGGAGTCAGTATACTGTGTCTGAGTGGGGTATTCATGTGAAAATGCGTCATAGTAAATACCAGTTTACTTTTATCCCACGTCCATTTTTCACTCCCGTGGATATAACATCCATACAGTACATATGTTAAACTATCACTAACTATATAGGCCCGTGAAGATCCGGGGTAGAATGGGTCTTCAGCAACCCGCATGCTTGTCATAAGAGGCGACTAACGGGATTGGGTGGACAGGCTGGTAGACTTGGTTGATGCATGTCATCAATCCAAATTGCGCGGATCGATGCTCATGATATTAATCACTGGATTGTCTGGTCCAGACTCGACTATTTACTGACCGCCGTCATATAGCTGGAATATTGCTGAGTGCGGCGTTAAACAACAAACCAACCAACCAGACTACTTTACATGACGTCCTGAAAAAAGGACATAACGAAATGAATAAAAAAACAGAAACTAAAATGACATACTTAGTACTCACTACATGCCCACCTCAAACCCACAACATGTAATTTATCGAAGCAATACTGTAGTGTATGAAGAACTGCTTCTGGTTTTGACTGTCCTATGAACGAGACCTGCACAGGCTTTCACTCTTAAGTTATGGCTTTAACTTCAAGCAAAATGTTCTTTACCTTGAAACATTCATAACAATTATCTTGTGGTAACTATGGTCATTGTTCAAATCTGCTCCGACTTGAACATATCCATATCCACGGAAACCATAGCCAAAGTGTCAAAATATCACTTAGGCATTTCACTTATATTATACCTTTGGTATGCACACTATTTTGAAATAAAATGCATCATTAGCATAGTTAGTTTCTGCAATTACTTTTCGTATTCCCCTTGAATATAGTGGTAACGCGATTTCGACACACTGACAACTTACTTTATGAAGCTGTTAATTTGCATATGGCCACGGGCAAATATGTTTTACTTTTTATCTAGGGTCATATTGTAGGTTTCTGTTTGTAATTATTATTTTGCGTTTTTGCTATTTGTTTTTAATTGTCATGGCAGCTGCTTTTGTTTCGATTGTTCATCATCCAAAACCAACCACGCCACACAACACAACACGAAGGAACGTTGTTCCCTAGATTTATTCATTCCAGCTAGGTTTGTCAGCACCATTCCCGTGCTCGTGGGTTTCACCGAAGTGGTAAACGTCTGAGACCTGCATCACTTCGGACTTTCCTCCCACATTAAGCTGACACGCCGCGATATAACTGGAATACTGTTTAAAGCGGCGTTAAACCCAACTCTCTCACTCTATTTATTCCAGCAAATGAACGGGTATTTCGTGAAGCTTAGTTCATTATGGACCAAACTATCGAGAGAAGCCTCCTACCAATTTGGATCATAACTTTTCATCAGTATGGATGCTTGTCGAAACATATGACAAATCATAGGTCAAAAGAGAGGATGAACTTGTTAGATTTCTTTCAGAACGGGTTAAATCAGTGTATCGTTGTCATTGGTAGATTGCACAGACTGAAAAAAAAAGAGAGAAACAGAATTGGAATGAACACTTTCTGTCCGAGCCAGCTGTTATCCAAAGTCTGGCTGCCCAACATGAAATGTTTGTAGTTTCACTCTGACATGGTCGCAATTAACATAAGATAAAAGCGTCAAAAGCCCTTACATATCTGTAATATAAAACGTCAATGCGAGAGAATAGCCAGTCTTGATTATCCCCCGAAAGAGATCTCACTTGGCGTAAAGGGCAAAATAGCTGTGGCGTAAAGGGCAAAATAGCTGTGAAAGTGATATGGATGGACTGCTAAAAATGGTGGCATCAGGTGTTACCGAAAAGGGCAAGCATGAAATATCTCCCAAAAGCAGAATGGATTGTACGATTGCAACTATATCATGAACATGTGTTTAAGTGATGATTTCTCGATTTTACCTTATCCAGCATAACAAACTCAATATTCACTGAGGGGGCACGGGTGGCCCAGTCGTCTAAGGCGCCGCGATTCGCTGTGCAGAGTTGCGTCCCTTGGGTACGCCAGAAACCTATGATTGTGGGTTCGAATCCCGTTTCGCCCCAATTATGTTTCTAGGTTTGTCAGCTCCATACCCGTGCTCGTGGGTTTCACCGAAGTGGTAAACGTCTGAGACCTGCATCACTTCGGACTTTCCTCCCACATTAAGCTGACACGCCGTGATATAACTGGAATACTGTTAAATACTGCAGTGGGTATAGGCAATGAGCTGTTTTCGGTTGAGCTCGGTGGTGAGGGCCTGGGTTGGCTCACAGACAAGCCACTTGTAATATGGCCCATTTTCTTCAATCAATACGGTTTCTCTAAATCCCCAACAGCTGCCTGTACAGTGAGGTTAACGTATAAATACAATGTGCATGCTTATGTAGGTATCTGATTATGCGCGGGAGTAAACCAATAAATATTCAAATATTCAACATTCCTGTTTTACTGTTTCAAAGCTACATGCAATAGTAATCATCTTGAAGGTAAACGACAGAGCATTGCAACCACGGTCGGCAAGTATTCGTGTATTGAGCGACATGCGCCCAGTACCATTTTTTCTCCTTATGTAACAATATAGATATTTGCAATAACGCTAAATAATCACTGTATGTCTTTATCGGGTCTGGTAGATATTCATATATAGTCGACAGACGCTCAGGGCCGGTGATAAATATATCATCAGTGTGTGTGTGTGTGTGTGTGTGTGCACAATCCCAACTCACTGCTTAAAATGTATATTATATTTTTCAAGTAAACCAAACCGTGCTATTTTTTACTATTTCGCAAACAATCCTAACTATTAATAGTAGGCCGTGACACAGCGCACTCTCGGTACAAGTACAACCCATATTTTTTCTGTTCTTTGTAGTTTCTGTACTTTGTAGTTTCTGTACTCGGTATTCTAGTCGTATTTAAGAATTGGGTGTCGCCTTTCATCAACTTTATCTATGGGGTTTGGTTCAGATCTGGACACATCAAATGTTGGTGTTGCTGGTGGTTTACATCCCACTGTTTCGATCATTCAACACATGCACAACAACATAGTAACCTTTGATCAGTCGAAACTGCCTGGAAATCTGTGAGATCTTGTACTCCCCTAACACGACCATTGTGTCATATCCAGGGTGGTTTCCGACTACTTCACCTTGGTTTGATCCTCTTTGCAGTCTTCCTCTTTCATTGGTTAACATAGGACACGTGATAAACGATTGCGATAAAACCACCTGACAGTGTTATGACGAAACGCTGTTGAAGTCAGGTTGACATTCTGGTGGTGAAATGAAAGTAACCACTGACTAACTGTTACAAAAGTAGGTCACCTCGAGTAGTTGCTCATATCAGTGTATGCGTTTAACATGGACGATGTCGGTTGGCTTTTGTAAAAAAAAACAACATATGGCCGCTGGTCGTTCTCTTCTGTTGAAGTGATTACCTCTTCACAATGACCTTGATGTCAGGTTCGTCCCATTAAACAACCCATGCCGTTGGTTAAAATTGCGCATGATGCAAAAAGTATTGACTATAATAAATATCAATTTCTGTTGAAGGAGTTGCGCCATGTCGCTCGTCATGACGGAGACCCGGGTTCGATTCCCGACATGGGCACAATGTGGGAAGCCAATTTCTGGTGTCCCCCGCCGTGATATTGCTGGAATATTTCTAAAAGCGGCGTAAAACTATACTCACTCACTTACTGTGGGAGGAAAATGTAAGATGAGACAGGTCGAACACACGAGCAGGGGTACAGTGATGATAAACCGAAAATTGCGGGATGTGGGATTCGATCCCAGGGTCTGCGAATCCTGGAACAGCTAACGGATTTATGTTGAAACAGTAAGATAAAGGCAAAACAATAAGCTGTAACAACAAATACTTTGTATCCCCTTCACTCAGTAGTGAATTCAGATTTTCCTTTAATATAGCGACGATCTCTAGCCCATTTTTATATTGAGTTGTTCCTTAATACTTAACGCTTTTAAATGTTCCGCAACTAGTTTTAAATCTTATCTGTGATATTCTAGTTATCATACTGTCCTTCGATGACAGATTTTTATAAAGTTTAAATATATGTATATTTCATGTATAACTTCTCGTCACGATATGGCTGAAATATTGCCGATGTGACGTAAAGCATTAACTCACTCACTTTAATATAGCAAATGTAAAACGCCGCACTCAACAATGTTCAAGCTATATGACGGCGGTCTGTAAGTAATCGAGTCTGGACCAGACAATCAAGTGATTGACAACATGAGCATCGATCCATGCAACTGGGATACGAGCACATGCATTAACCAAGTCTTCGAGGCTGACCACCCGATCCTGTTAGGGGGCCACGGGTGGCACAGTCGTCTGTCGCTGTGCAAAGTTGTGCCTGAGGGTCAACAGATGAGCACGGGTGGCCCAGTCGTCTAATGCGCCGCGATTCGCTGTGCAGAGTTGCGTCCCTTGGGCACGCCAGAAACCTATGATTGTGGGTTCGAATCCCGGTTCGCCCCGATTATGTTTCTAGGTTTGTCAGCACCATACCCGTGCTCGTGGGTTTCATCTAAGTGGTAAACGTCTGAGACCTGCATCACTTCGGGCTTTCCTCCCACATTAAGCTGACACGCCGTGATATAACTGGAATAACGTTAAAAGCGGCGTTAAACCCAACTCACTCACTCACTCACTCACGATCCCGTTGGTCGCCTCTTACGATAAGCATAGTCGCCTTTTACGGCAAGCATGGGTTGCTGAAGACTTCACGGGTCTACGAACCCA
The DNA here is from genome assembly GCF_023055435.1 of Haliotis rufescens. Taxonomy (NCBI): domain Eukaryota; kingdom Metazoa; phylum Mollusca; class Gastropoda; order Lepetellida; family Haliotidae; genus Haliotis; species Haliotis rufescens. The sequence goes on from NW_025963879.1 coordinate 23,223,871, forward strand.
CATAATATGCCATGCTAAACATTGGCTGTGGACATTCAGTAAGAAACTAAGGAAATTATGCGACATAAAACCCTGTTTTTTTGTTTTTTTGTTTTTTTGTTTACAAATAAATTAGATGAAGCAAAACTCCCTTTGGGTTTCATTCTTATGTACCTGTATTATACCTGTATAGTGGGTTGATAAAATACAAGACCATCAGTTCAGTTCAGTTTATTCTCAGAAAGATCACCAACGATGGTACATGAGAGGTGAGGTGAAATGGGGTTTAACGTCGCGTCCAAGATTATTGCACTTATATAGCGACGTGTATGCTGGTGGGTGGTTGGTTTGTTGCTTAACGCCACACTCAGCAATGTTCCAGCTATATGACGGCGATCTGTAAATAACCGAGTCTGGACCAGACAATCCAGTGATTGATTTCATGAGTATCGATCCACGCGATTGGGAACGATGACATGCATCAACCAAGTCAGCGAGCCTGACCACCCGATCCCGTTAGTCGCCTTTTACGACAAGCATAGTCACCTTTTACGGCAAGCATGGGTTGCTGAAGACCTATTCTACCCCGGATCTTAACGGGTCCGACGTGCATGTACGTGTGTGTGTGTGTGTGTGTGTGGCTGCTTGTACTAGCCCTGACTGATGCCGATTTATAGTGCTAGCTCACTGAGACTCCGAGCCGATTAGTCCTTGTTTTAGCCCCTTAATGCCGAGCGCCAGACAGGGTAACAACAAGTACCATCTTTTAACGTATTTTCGGCTGGGGATTGAACCCCGGACCTTCCGCTCTCCGGGCGGACGGTCTACCACTAGACCACGGAGGCGGTCTGGTACATGAGAGTATATATATAATATAAATTCATATATAATAATAATCAAGATGACAGGGGTAAAATGCAAATACAAATATGACAAAAATAAAGTGACAATAATCTCATACACGTATTTTAACAGCTTCAACATTTCTAAAGATGGTATTGATGAATTTGGACAAGTTTTCCAGTTTTCTAGTGCCGGATAAACATATTTTTTTTCAAATTTATACATATTAGGCCATTCAGAGAGATCTTTAGGTATGTACATAGACCGCCACTGGAGAAGAGCTTCACATCAGCATCATATTGTGTGAAGAGTAAATCACCCAAGCTGCGTTTGTGTGTGTGTTTGTTGTTGAAACCGCTCCCCAGATACAGGTGAGGTGAGATGAAATGGGGTTTAAGTGAGTGAGTGAGTATGGTTTTACGCTGCTTTTAGCAATATTCCAGCAATATCACGACGGGGGACACCAGAAATGGGCTTCACACATTGTACCCATGTCGGGAATCGAACCCGGGTCTTCGGCGTGACGAGCGAACGCTTTAACCACTAGGCTACCCGACCGCCCCTGAAATGGGGTTTAACGTCCCGTTCAAGATTATTGCACCTTTTATAGCGACGTGTTTGTGTGTGTGTGCGTGCTTGCGTGCGTGCGTGCGTGCGTGCGTGCGTGCGTGTGTGTGGCCGCTTGTACTAACCTGGAGTAATGCCGTTTTCGCGAACACCTGGTGTCATCACTATTTGATGGTGATTCATAAACACCTGCTCATGATATAGTCCGAATCGTACCATCGACACTGCTTTCATGAGTTGGGTTTAACGCTGCTTTTAACAGTATTACAGTTATATCGCGGCATGTCAGCTTAATGTGGGAGGAAAGAGATGTTTTATGAATATGGAAAGGGTTTTGCTGCTTTAATCATAGCGCTAGTCAACTGAGATATCATGCAGCAGTTTAACCCGGATATTCCACCCAGACACAGTATACTGACACCAAGCCAACCAGTCCCTGTTTGATACCGAGCGTCAGGCAGCGTTACAACAAGTACCATTTTTTATCATCTTTTGCTATGATGCGCCCGGGGCCAAGCCACTAACCTTCCGCTCTCCGGGCAGACGCTCTATCCCCTAGACCACGGAGGCGGCCAGAGGAAAAAAAGCAACAAAAGTCTTTCGATAATCATAAAACATCGGGTGTATGACTACGCCCATCTTCCCGAGTTAACTGACTATAAAAGTCCAGTTTCCACCCTTGCCGAACTAGGCTGGTATTATGGAGTTACATTTTGTCTGGACTAACGAGTTTTGGCATAGACCAATGGAAATCGCTCAACAGAATCGAAATCCGGTTCGTAAACTGTCATGCAGATTTTAGTCGATTGCGGGATTTGTCAACAGATATTTTCCAGATCTTTTCATGTTTTTAATCAATTGCTCACGTGATTTGATGCACTTTGAGATGTAAGACCCGTTTTATCACAATATAAATACTGATTATGGATCAGATCGTCTTGACTGGGCACTGCCATTTTGTTTGAAGCAAATGCAAATGATACGAGGGGTAGCATCTAATTGGTCCAAAGGAGAGTGGTTATAGCCACTGGTGGCACTACGATCGAGCCCAGGAATTCCAGCCTAGTTCGGCAAGGGTGGAAACTGGACTTATAAAGTCAGTTAACTCTCTTGCCTTGGGACGATGAACAGAGGTCTATCAATAATAGCTGTAAATCAGGACGTCACAATGTCTGCCCTGTTAATAAGAATCAGTCGACATATGATATGTTGCACCAGTCATTCCAATGGGTAACAATGAATTTCCTCATGCTGTGCTGCACTAGTCTCAACAACATGATTTGTTTAACAATATATAATCTATTTCGTAGAAGTGTGTACATCACTGAAATGTTTCTAAATTTCAAGGCTACACAAAAAGACATATATTCAACCTTCATCATGATCAATCGATTGTCAAATTATGTCGCAGAAACGTGACTAGATATATGTATATGGGTATCGTTACCGTCAAATATTCACCAGTAATAAATATTTGCCAAGCCATTTTTGTTCTTTTTCTCTCTCAGCTTCAGTTAAAAAGATTTATGATATAGCTTACAGGATGAAATCAAGAAAAGTTTCCAAGTTGTATGTCCATAACTCAGTCAGTGATGCTCAAGGTACCCAGATAAACACGACAGGTCCGCTCCCTCCGACACAAGAACATCATAAACATGATGATGTAGCTTTTCACTTGCCACCATAAGTGGGGTTTGATTGTACGTCCCTCCTCTTCTGTTGATATCAAAAATGTTCAACGAGAGAAGATGTTTCACAATGGAAATGTTTCCTCCAAGGCATGCCAGAATCAAACAGTTTCTGTTGTCCACATCAGAAAGTGTGAGATCAGCTCCTTCTGACACCAGAAGATCAAAAACAGAAGCATTTCCATTTTCAGCAGCCAACATGACGGGTGTTTGAAGTTTGTGTCCTCCCTGTTTGTTTACATCTACTCCTTTCAGTGAAAGGAGATGTTTAATGATAGATAGGTTGCCACCTTTACATGCGGCCATGAGGATATCTTGATTGTCAATGTTAGCAAGGGAGAGGTCAGCACCTTCTGACACAAGGAGATGATAAACATCATAGTACCCTCGCCTAGCTGCCATCATCACTGGGGTTGAGCTGTTCCATCCACCTTTTTTGTTGACGTCAAATGACTTGGTGGACAGAAGATATTTAACTATATTTACACTGCCACCAGCACATGCCAACTTCAAACAGTCTTTGTTGTATTGTTGAGTACCTGAGAGTTCAGCTCCCTCTGATACAAGGACGTCAAAAACTTCATAGTGTCCACTTTCAACTGCAAACATTACTGCACTTTTGTTATCTTGCCCTCCACTGCTGTTGATGTCAAAGATTTTCATAGCAAGCAAATGCTTCACAATGGACAGGTTACCTCCCTCACATGCTAACATTAACATGTTTGTCCTGAAGTCATCTGTAACTGTCAGATCAGCTCCCTCTGACACAAGAAGGGTATAAATACTGAAGTGACCTTCCATGACTGCAACCATAAGTGGAGTTTCATTACTCCACCCTGATCTTCTGTTGATGTTAAATGTGTTCAGCGAAAGGATATGTTTCACTATGGACACATTACCCCCATAACATGCCAGCATCAGACAGTCTCCCCGGTCACCAGTAGTGGGTGAGACATCAGCACCTTCAGATACAAGGAGTGCATAGACATCATAGTGTCCACTTTCAGCTGCCATCATAACGGATGTTTGGCTATGCCATCCCCCTCTTCTGTTGATGTCAAATGTTTCCATTGATAAAAGGTGTTTCAGTATTTGTAGATTACCTCCAATGCACGCCAGCATCAGACAGTCTAGGTTGTATCTGAGTAAATATGACAGATCAGCACCTTCTGACACAAGAAGTTTAAAAACATCGTAATTTCCTTTTTCGGCTGCAATCATAACTGGTGTTTGGCTATGACCCCCTCTCTTGTTGATGTCAAACTGTTTTAGTGATAGGAGGTGTTTCACAATGGCTTGATTACCTCCTTCACATGCCAACATCAGACAGTCTGCTTTGTCATTATCAATGAGCGAGAGATCAACTCCCTTAGATACATAAAGATTATATACATCAAATTGTCCATGTTTAGCTGCAACCATAACTGGTGATTGATTATAAGATCCACCTCTTCTGTTGATATCATACACGTCCAGAGATAACAAATATTTCACGGCAGACACATGGCCATGACGACTAGCCAGGAGGAGACTGCACCAACCACTTCTATTACTGAGAGTCATGTCTGCGCCTCTTGACGCCAGCAGCTTCAAGATTCCATCATGACCAGACTCTGCACTTAGTCCTGCTGCTGTATTTCCCATCCAGTCAGTGGCATTGATCATATCAGGAGATACCCCCAGGATAACTTCAGTTATATCCTTGCTCCCTGATTTACAGGCGTAATGAAGACAAGTCATGCCATCACAATCAGTCAGTGAAATATCAGCCTGTTCTTGAAGCAGGAATTTAAAAACATCGAGATGTCCTGTCTCAGCAGCATTTAAGAGAAGTGTTTTGTTTTTGGTTGATTTAAAGTTGACATCAAATTTCCCTTCTCTCTTTAGCAAAGACGTAATGTGTTGTAGTTTGTTGTGTTCTCCACATTCTATGCACGTTATTGCACAGAAATACAGATCTTGTTCACGTTTTATTGAATCTTTTCTAAATAAATTCTTTATTCGATTTAAGAAGATCGTTTTCTTTCTGCACATGATTTTCAAAGTGCTATCAAACAGTACCTCATTATGCGTCAATGATGTCCAGTACAAGAAGCATTTCCCAAACGTTTTGTCTCTCTGTTGTGCTATCGTTGTCAACTCATCACCTAAGTGGGTCACAAGTAAGGAGGCAATGGTGTCGTCACTGAGTACAGGATGTGTGACTGTCCATTGGAAACATCTCTGTCGGATGCCTTCTGAAAGTCTGTCCACAACAAGTTGGTGTAGAGCAGGGCTGATGTAAATCATATTTGTGACATCATCGGTAGTTGATGTCTGAAGCTTCTTCTTCAGTCTGACCCGCTGATGCAAGAACTTCAGAGAGCAGTACTGCAGCAACAGCACAAGATTCAGGTGACTTAGAGCACAGGCTGCAGCATCATATACCGACGGGTGAGAGAAGGAAGCGATGTGGTCCTCCACTGTACAGTATGTTCCAGCAAAGTTAACAATCTCTTTACAAATGTTTGTTCGAGTACAGGAGGGTACTATGTCTTTCACAACTAGGAATAGGTCTGTACTATTTCCTCCTGTTCCTGTCTGAAATGTGACAAGATTGAGCTTCCCCTCACACAGGATGAGGAGAATGAGGGCTGCTGATCTGGTGCTGCTTTCTCGGATGATGGCGTCAAGGTCACCTCTCAAGTAGGTCACAGGGTTCTGGAAGAAGTCCACATTGTGCATCTGAAATACAGGATTTGGGAAGAACAGACTGCACATAAGAGGAAACCCAAATTGACTGTATTGTGAATGAATGATGGTTTTGATATCCTCATCTGACATATCACACATTTGAGCTTTCGCCTTAAATGATGATAAGAGTAATCTCTTTTCATCAGGGGTCAGAAAATCTTTAGTCATGTCCATAACAGTCTCTGTTTTGAAGAGGTTTATCTTGTATTGATGCAACCTTGAACACCCCTCATTCCAGTTGTATGTTCTCGATGTGAAAATGAAACGAAGTTTGAATGACTGGCTTGAACTCGTATCCATTGATTCTGTGCCTCCCTCTAGGTCTTTCTTCTTCATCTTCTTCTTCCCCTTCTCGCCTTGTTTCCCGTCAGGTCCAGTCAAACTATCAGCGAGGACCCTCAACACACTATTTATTTTCTCCAGGTTTAATGGAAAAGTGACACAGCCGAATATGTCATCAAATACGATTAACATGTTAGATCGTCGTTTCGTGATGGTATCAACTTCAAATTGTTCAATGTTTTCTACAAATAATGTTTCATAGTTTTGATTACGATATTCATCACACACCATCATTGCAATACTAGTTTTCCCGTCTCCAGGGGCTCCACAGATGTTCACGTGGCCATGCTTCTCAAGGAGATGTGTTGTTGCCCCGAGTGTATGGACGCCTACAAATACTTCTTTCAGTGCCTCCACGCGACTCCGGAAATTCTCTACAAATATGAACATAATGTAAAATTGTACTGAATAGATAGTCTATCATTTTCAGTTTAGGGGCCAACCATTTAATGTGAATATGGGGATGGGGTGGGGTTGGGACGGAATGGTAGGTGGTGGTGGTGGACTTTGGCAGCGTGTGTTCTTCAACGTTTTGTGTGACAGGAGGTGCTGAAATTGTTTTCACAACACATCCTTTTTTCAGGACATACTGTCTGTCCAACGAGATTTTAGTACTCGGGCATATATGATTAATATTTTAAAAGAAAACAACAGACCAGCCACCATCTCTCCCAACCCCTTTCCTAAAAGTAAGTGGTTGTTCCTTTAGGAGATCGGGGTCAACTATAACATTTTGTTTAGCTGTGAATCAATATTTTTTAAACTTTACGCCAGATGAAAGCTTCAAATCCAACTTAGTTATATAAACTGCATGCTACTTAAGAAATAAAAATGATCACAATATCTATTTCGTTTCTTAATCATTCTATGATTGATAATATATACTTCGTAAAAAAAATGTCTTACCTTGCGAGACACAACCTTTACACTCAACGTCCCCAAAGGAGAGTGAGACGTTACGGGAGTTGGAGAAGTCATAGCATGCAGTTAGAAGAGCTGCAACAGAACAGTACACTAGTGAGTTTGAGATTTATCCTTTATATCGGGGGCGTTGTGGCCGCCTAGTAGTTCAAGCGTTATCTCCCCACGCATGAGGCCCAGGTTCGATTCCCACATGATTACAATGTGTTAAACAAAAGTGAAAAAAACATCTTTCCATAACCATATGAAATCTCTCCTACAACAGAATCATTTGTACCATTCCGATACCACTCGGATACCATTAGCATGTGTTTATGAATCACTATCAAATAGTGATGATGCCAGGTGCTCGGTAAAAGGTGAGTTAATCTGTCCTATCAGTGGCACCCGTCCCGAAACATATGCAAAAGCAAGTCAATTATACATCTAAATAAAAGCGAACACATGACAAAGTCAAAATAGGAATTGCATCAGACATCATTTTTACACAGATGTGCCAAATTTGGAAAGGTCTTGTCTACCATAAGCTTTACTGGGGCCTTTGATCTTGGAACATTGATCAAACAACGATTGAGCAAGAGTTGTATGACGCTCTTTGAAATCTTTGGAGAAAGAGCGTGCTGGATTGTACCTCAAAAGTTGTGAAATGTAGACACCAAAGGCTGGAGCTGAATAGAATATTGCTCCACAAAGACGGAAAATTGACCATTGGAAACTTGAGGTCATTCCTCTTGTTGTACAATCTCGTGGAGAGCTTTTGTTCACACATATGAAACAGACGAGGCGGTTTCACTGGTCTTTGTTTCTAACTCAGGTGGTTAAATCAGTGGAGGGAATTTGCTATTTGACCATTATCTAACGATATCAAATCACCCATATACCTAAAGCTTAAAAGTTGAACTTCTTGTGTTCCCACTGTGAATTGCTGGAATACTGCTAAAGGCGGTGCAAACCGACATGATGTCAGGACGTGTCGGGATAAGGGGGGAGAAAAGTGACATGGTCGTACAGATGTTTCCCATTGGCAGATTAATGCTACAAATAATGGCTCATCACCAGGGCGAATCTAGGATACGAATCCACAAGAGTGAATTGTTGCCAACAGATCAACGTTTTCAGGCTGCAAAATGTGGTAGATATCCTTTATCCAATATTTGCTTAAGATATAAAAAGTGCATAGGGGTTCATCCACTATTTAGTTCACTTCACGGTCCCCATCTTGGGACCCAAAGAGTAGCTGTAGGAGAAGATCACCAACTTCAAGCACACCATACTCTGAGATTAATATCATGTTTAATTAATGATTAATATCATTATTCATTGTCAGGCGTGATCACCTGTTGGCGAAGCTGCGTGTGGTCTCCCATTGTTCACGTTGGACTGTACATCAGTTGAAGCGCCTGTAAAGTTCCTGGACATGGCACCATCTTGGGGCGGGTTAGAATTTGTTTCCATCTTGTCCTGGAAATAAAGCGACTTTGCAGTGTTGTGTGAACAGTGTAAGAGCCAGGATATACACAGCCAGAATATAGAGAGCAATATGGGTCACCATTACAATAACAGCGTTAGCTGAGCATGCTTCATTTAATTAGTTTCAGTCCATCGTTTGGGACTTCTTGCAGGTTACGGAAAGGAGCAAGTGGACAGCCTGGCGTTGCTCATAATATCAATCACTGCTTTGTCACCTCAGGAAATCAACGGAAGAAATGATAACCGTTTGTATGCTGATTAAAAAAAGCTATTAAAACTATTATTTTAAAAAATGTAATGTATTTGAAGGTAGTAGTAGTAGTAGTAGTAGTGGTGGTGGTAGTAGTGGTAGTAGTGGTAGTAGTGGTAGTAGTAGTAGTAGTAGTAGTAGTAGTGGTAGTTTCTTTGTTGTTGAACGCAGCCCTCTTGGATCTTCAGTAGTAGTAGTAGTAGTAGTAGTAGTAGTAGTAGTAGTAGTGGTGGTAGTAGTGGTAGTAGTAGTAGTAGTAGTAGTAGTGGTGGTAGTTTCTTTGTTGTTGAACGCATCCCTCTTGGATCTTCACGGGGTAGTAGTAGTAGTAGTAGTAGTAGTAGTAGTAGTAGTAGTTTATTGTTTAATGCATCCTTCAGCAATATTCCAGCCATGCTGATTAAACAAAGCAAACTATTATTTTTTAAAATGTAATGTATTTGAAGGTAGTAGTAGTAGTAGTAGTAGTAGTAGTAGTAGTAGTAGTAGTAGTAGTAGTAGTAGCAGTAGTAGTGGTAGTAGTCGTAGTAGTGGTAGAAGTAGTAGTAGTAGTAGTAGTGGTAGTTTCTTTGTTGTTGAACGCAGCCCTCTTGGATCTTCAGTAGTAGTAGTAGTAGTAGTAGTAGTGGTGGTAGTAGTGGTAGTAGTAGTAGTAGTAGTAGTAGTAGTAGTAGTAGTAGTAGTAGTAGTAGTAGTTTCTTTGTTGTTGAACGCATCCCTCTTGGATCTTCACGGGGTAGTAGTAGTAGTAGTAGTAGTAGTAGTAGTAGTAGTAGTAGCAGTAGTTTATTGTTTAATGCATCCTTCAGCAATATTCCAGCCACATGACGGTTGACTGTTAATAATCTGGACCAGACAATCCAGTGATTGACATCAAGAACCTCGGTCTACGCAATTGGGATACGATGACAAGTCAGCGAGCCTGGCCACCCGATCCCGTCAGACGCATCTTACCACAAGCATGGGTTGCTGAAAACTAATTCTAACCCGGATCTTCACGGGGTTGTAAACAATTAAGTCAATTTGCATCCTCATCCTCAAAATGAAGCTATGTTACCTGAAGAGATGACGGTGATGAATTGAATTTGGAACCGAACGCGCAATATCAGGTTTTAAATGTTGTAATTATGGTCAATTGATTTGTCAAATGTACACGAAACATTGTCCTACTTTGTCACAAAGCACAGTTTGTGTATCTCCATTCCACCAAGTGAGTGAGTGAGTTTGGTTTTACGCCGCTTTTAGCAATATTCCAGCAATATCACGGCGGGGGACACCAGAAATGGGCTTCACACATTGTACCCACGTCGGGAATCGAACCCGGGTCTTCGGCGTGACGAGCTAACGCTTTAACCACTAGGCTACCCGACCGCCCCCATTCCACCAAGACAAATTGACAAAGGACATCAAATAAAACGCATGGGTTGTGTCAAACGATTTTTAACGTCACATTCACAGAAACGAGCAAAACATGCATGAAATTGTTATGAATGTTTTCAGATGTGATATATGAGAGATGAAGACTTTGTTTATTTCAAAACGTGCATCTTTTAGACTTCAAACAACACTATGTAAGGATAAGTGTGTCGAAAAGGGGTTTTCAGGGAGCAAAATAAAATATGTTCTTAAAACCAGGCTGGTTTTCTTAGGAAACGTAGATAAAGACAGCACATACATGGTAAACACGTCATCTTGGGTCACAGACATGCACAGTTATAATTTCTCATGAATGTAGTAAAATCGTCCTTTTTCGTACAGTTTAGGCATTCTTGTGTACTTAAACAAGCAAGAAGAAGTGAAACCAAAAAAACCACCTAGCAACAGTAATAAAGAACAAGGACTTATCCTTTATTTGAACATGTCTGATAATGTTTTAAAAAGGGTAGTACAAAGTATTCCATTGGACATTTCCAGCGGGACAAAAAGACCTCATCATATATATCTCTTCCTGTCAGGCTCTCCACATTCTTTTAGGACATTTCTCTGCCTTCAATATATTGTAATAAAGCGACAAAACCCTTTCTATATCCAAAAGAAATATCTGCATAAAGCAGCATCGATTCTACGATTCTGACTATGTAATGAGCATGTGAAACATAATTATTGCATGACGTCCTGCGACAATGATTGAGACAGAAATGTAAAACGTTAACTACAAGAAGTAACATGCTATAAATAATATCTTCCACGGTGATGCGGTCATCAAATTACCTGATTCCATCAGAAGTAGTTATTTTGTGGTTTGAAACCTCTGATTGTGTATTTTCCAGAGTAATGCATACTAGAATCCCTTGTGACTGGGATAAGTCCCTGTTGAAATCATCAGTATCCTGTATAAGTCTGACCTACATCTACAAGCTGGCTTCCTCGTCTGTGCATTGTCAGTTTGCGTTATCACCAGACGGGAAGTAGGGAAAGTGTCAAGTGTTTCCTTCGTTGCACACGTTACTAGTGCCCACAGAGACAATGGTCTCTGTATTACACAAACAATAGGTTAAAAATAGCGGACAAGCTCATTATGACATTAAATGAACATCCATTAATTTTCTTCCCCTAGCCGTTCGTTAACTGCAAGTAAACATCCACATGATTTGTTAATCTTCATTGTACTACATTGCACCCCTACACCCCTAAACTGTAGTTGGAATGGACTACACGAAGTGCTATACTTTGTGGGGGGCACGGGTGGCCCAGTCCTTTGGGCACGCCAGAAACCTATGATTGTGGGTTCGAATCCCGGTTCGCCCCGATTATGTTTCTTGGTTTGTCAGCACCATCCCCGTGCTCGTGGGTTTCACCGAAGAGGTAAACGTCTAAGACCTGCATCACTTCGGGCTTTCCTCCCATATTTAGCTGACACGCCGCGATATAACTGGAATACTGTTATAAGCGGTGTTAAACGCAACTCACTCACTCACTCACTCATAGGGGGCACGGGTGGCCCAGTCGTCTAAGGCGCCGCGATTCGCTGTGCAGAGTTGCGTCCCTTGGACACGCCAGAAACCTATGATTGTGGGTTCGAATCCCGGTTCGCCCCAATTATGTTTGTAGGTTTGTCAGCACCATACCCGTGCTCGTGGGTTTCACCGAAGTGGTAAACGTCTGAGACCTGCATCACTTCGGGCTTTCCTCCCACATTAAGCTGACACGCCGCGATATAACTGGAATATTGTTAAAAGCGGCGTTAAACCAAACTCACTCACTCACTCACTCATACTTTGTGCCTCATTTGATAATCAAGTTTTGAAAACACAAAACATATATTTGGAATTGTGGTTCATTAAGGTTTATCCTGTTCATCCTTGACCAAGAATGGTAACAAAGCAAGAGTTAGATTCTGAGATATATTATATTGGTATCAGCATCATTTTCATTTTATTCTGTGGGAGTAAAATATTAGCCTAGCCCATGCTCACCAAGCGGAGGAGACTGAAATATAAGCCTGATAGAGTTCTCTGCTTTGGTCATGTGGCTGGTAGGCGTGTGCCGTATGTCACCGTCTGACATTTTTAATTTTAATTTTAATTTAGTGTAGTAAAGAAATGATAAAATTCTACAGTAAATGTTCCTAACAATTGTTGAAAAAAAATGTTAAGTAGGTTTTTCTTGTCAATAAATACAAAATATTTTTGTGTATGTTTTTCTACTACAATAGAAAATCTGCATTAGAATTCTAGTATTGGCATGTTGAATCTATTCAACTTCTGCTTCATTCTTTCCATTTCTTCATTGTTATTATTTATATTGTATGTATACTGAATATTAATGTGAGACGAGATTGCAGTATTAAAACAATCATACATTGTTTATATAAATGAACAAAATAGAACAAATGCTGTACTAGTTATGAATCAGCCAATCTTTCCAAAGAATAATGTTCTACACATTCTCCCACTGATATCCAACATACTTCTCCCTGTCGGTCTTAGGCATCCATGTCTAGTTTTCTGAATATCAGTTCCTCAGTGATCCTTCTGTCTTGTCTCGGAGCTGAACATTTTCTGGCAATATATCGTGGATCACGCCACACATTCCTGTTTCGGAGTAATGTCCAATATTTCTTATACCGTACCCTTCCAGAAGTGATGGTTTTTAACGCTAGGAAAGGCATTCCCCGACTGTCTGTACTGTTCATGTGTAATGCATGGATTGCATAAACAGGGGGGGGGTATTCGTGTATCTCCTCCTTGGTCAGCTGGGATAGGGGCATGTGAATCCTCCCCTTCACAGATATCACTCTCTTCACTGTTGTCTCTGATATCTTCTGATGTCATTTGTGTGTTATTAGATGATGAGCAGTTTTGATCTCGAGCATGATCAGCACGTTTCAGTTCCCAACCACAGTATGTAAATATACCATCTATGATCTCTTCCATGTCGTCAGTAACCAACAGGCATAAAACATGAGGGTTTTCCATTTTCTTCTGTGGTTGTGAGAGGCTGTAGTGCTGCCTTCTAGTTAGATGTCCAAGATAACTATATGGCAAAATAGTAGAAAGCCTTCCCATTTCCTCAGGAAAACCGTCTCTATGAATTACCGCAATCAATCAGTCTAGGGGAAGCTATAATATCCACATTGCAATGTTTCCGTTTCATGAATCTTCCTTATCTGGACATAAAAATTACAACCTCTTGGCATTTCCCCTTTACTTATGCCTTGGCGCTTTACCAGGATAACGAAATGTGCAATCTGTATTTTGCTTCATGCAAAGCAAAACACATCGGTACTAGTCATGGATCCTGGAAAGAAATCTGTATATAACAACACTCACCGAAAGGATGGCAGGCAAAAGAGATCTGGAACTTCAGTGTTGTGTGCATTTCAGTGTTGTGCATTACAGTGTTGTGTATTACAGTGTGGTGTATTACAGTGTTGTGCATTACAGTGTGGTGCATTACAGTGTGGTGCATTTCAGTGTGGTGCATTACAGTGTTGTGTATTACAGTGTGGTGCATTACAGTGTGGTGTATTACAGTGTGGTGCATTACAGTGTGGTGCATTACAGTGTTGTGTATTACAGTGTGGTGCATTACAGTGTTGTGTATTACAGTGTGGTGTATTACAGTGTGGTGCATTACAGTGTGGTGCATTACAGTGTGGAGCATTAGAGTGTGGTGTATTACAGTATGGTGTATTACAGTGTGGTGCATTACAGTGTGGTGTATTACAGTGTGGTGCATTACAGTGTGGTGTATAACAGTGTGGTGTATTACAGTGTGGTGTATTACAGTGTTGTGCATTACAGTGTGGTGCATTACAGTGTGGTGTATTACAGTGTGGTGCATTACAGTGTGGTGTATTACAGTGTTGTGTATTACAGTGTTGTGCATTACAGTGTTGTGTATTACAGTGTTGTGTATTATAATGTGGTGCATTACAGTGTTGTGTATTACAATGTGGTGCATTACAGCGTTGTGCATTACAGTATGGTGTATAACAGTGTGGTGCATTACAGTGTGGTGCATTACAGTGTTGTGTATTACAGTGTTGTGTATTACAGTGTGGTGTATTACAGTGTGGTGCATTACAGTGTGGCGCATTACAGTGTGGTGTATTACGGTGTTGTGTATTACAGTGTTGTGCATTACAGTGTTGTGTATTACAATGTGGTGCATTACGGCGTTGTATATTACAGCGTTGTGCATTACAGTATGGTGTATAACAGTGTGGTGTATAACAGTGTGGTGTATTACAATGTGGTGCATTACAGCGTTGTGTATTACAGTGTTGTGTATTACAGTGTTGTGCATTACAGTGTGGTGCATTACAGTGTGGTGCATTACAGTGTGGTGTATTACAGTGTGGTGTATTACAGTGTTGTGCATTACAGTGTGGTGCATTACAGTGTGGTGCATTACAGTGTGGTGCATTACAGTGTTGTGCATTACAGCGTTGTGCATTACAGCGTGGTGTATTACAGTATGGTGTATTACAGTGTGGTGTATTACAGTGTGGTGTATTACTGTGAAGTGCATAACACTGTGGTGTATTACTGTGAAGTTCATTACAGTGTGGTGTATTACAGTGTGGTGTATGACTGTGAAGTTCATTACAGTGTTGTGTATTACAGTGTGGTGTACGCTGTTTGTTTGTTTGCACTCATCAATATGACGAGTTATGACCCAGCTATATGACGGCGATCTGTAAATAATGGAGTCTGGAACAGACAATCCAGTGATTGACATCATGAGCATCGATCCATGCAATTCGGATACGATGACATGCATCAACCAAGTCAGAGAGTCTGAACACCCGATCCCGTTAGTCGCCTCTTACGACAAGCATAGTCGCTTTTTATGGCAAGCGTGGGTTGCTGAAGATCTATTCTACCCCGGATCTTCACGGGCCCTCCACCTGGTACAAAACTAACTTTTATATCGTGACCATATAAAGGTCAGTTTCTCTTCCTGGTATAAATCCTTGCTTCAGTTAACCTCATTTAATGAATGTCATATATACCACGTGACTGTTGTGTTGACCCCACTCTCAACTTGTCGTAATTGCCCATATTAAAACAGGTTTCTCCGTAACCCGAATCCAGGAATAAACTGTTCGGCGAAACTGTAGGAGAGAGAGAGCATATTCGGTATTGAAGGCCTCGTGGCCAAGAGTAAAATTTCGTTTCATTTAGCATAGGTTTGTTTGTTCGTTGTTTAACGCCGCACTCTGCAATATTCCAGATATGTGACGGCAGTCTGCAAATAATCGTGTCTCAACTAGACAATCCAGTGACTGAATTCATGAGCATCGATCCAAGCAATTGTATGGGATACGATGACATGCATCAACCAAATTGTGTGCTGGGCATAGGTTGTGCGCACATACAGAGCTGTGGGGTGAAATTGGGTTTAACGTCGCGTCCAAGATTATTGCACTTATATAGCGACGTGGATGCACGTGTGTGTGTGTGTGTGGCTGCTTGTACTAGGCCGGACTGATGCCGATTTATAGTGCTAGCACACTGAGATACCATGCCGCAGTTTAATATGAATACCCCACTCAGACACAGTATACTGACTCCGAGCCGACCAGTCCTTGCTTTAACCCCTTAATGCCGAGCGCCAGACAGGGTAACAACAAGTACCATCTTTTAACGTCTATTGGTATGACGCGGCCGGGGATCGAACCCCGGACCTTCCGCTCTCCGGGCGGACGCTCTACCACTAGACCACGGAGGCAGTCACATACGGAGCGACTCTCCCTGAAACGACAAAAGCGTTTCATCCGTTTTGCTGGAGAAGCGTGACATGTGTAATCTTTAAATAGGTATTTTACTTTTTTCAATTTCTTGTGGCATTGTTTCAGCAAGGAAGATAATATATCAAATTGTTCCAAAAAGAGCGGGAATGATGGCAATATTGTTTTTTTGCAGGAACAATAACGTTAAACAACTAAAAGTGGGGCAGAGATTTGCTTAAATTTGAGTCTAACTTTCTTTTAAAGTTACACATATAGGTTATAGTATAGTCATATTGGTCACTGCCGAGTCCCAAACAGTCGCACTGCCCGTCACGTGATGAAATTGGCCGGGCGACCTGCTCCACCTTCTAGCCTGTTAGAGGATATCACGAAACAGTTGAAACGCCTGTCTCCCACCTCCGCTAAAACATTAGCTTTGTCGGAAATAACAAGTTTGTCGTATGATAAATGCGCTCTTTCCAGCTGATCGTACATCTACACACAAAAAACCCGGATGAGTTCTTTCCTGATATTCCTCTCACTGTAAAGTCGTTCGTCAAATGAAGTCTTTTCACATTCAATTTTAGCCTTGCAGCATCTATAGAACACATGCCTTGTCTTTAAAAGAATTGACCTTTACAATGAGAGGCCATAATGTAGTTTTACATCTCAAATGGTGGACTCTTTCTGTATAGGAAACCTGTCGAAGTCCTGCAATCCTAGTTCATCTAGGTTAAAGTCCTACGTTTCTCCATTTGCCCCGTCCAAGCCATGAAATAGCTGAGTATTTCTCCTACTCTGAGCTTCTACATAGTCTGGATAGTCTACTTTATATTTAAGTTTATTATTTTCTTCTCGTATCACCTTCTGTTCTTTCTTTGGGTGAATTTATCAACGTTTCGGTTTAAAAAAATTCAATTCCTTCCCTATAATTCTGAACATTTTGGCAACGTTCCTGTCCGAGCACTCCGTTTCCGATTCACTAACGTCCGTGTGGTCCGTCAATGATAGTCTTTACCCACCCCTGGCGTGTCTCCTTCGTGCTAGACTAACACTTAGTCAATGAAAACATGTCGTTAAACTATTTGTGTGTGTGTGTGTGTTTTTTTTAAAAGGAACTTTTCCTCTTCTGCTGTTTTCATATAAGGAAACTAGACTTTCCTATCGAAACATGTGACTTTTTAATAAAAGAAAAATAGTTCATAATTACTGATCGAAATGTACTTTATAATCTTGTCAGCGAGCGTCAATGGCTTGTCCCGGTTATCTCCCTTCAATTGTACGACAAGCCAGCAGGGTGATTTTACGTCACACCATATTGATATCAGAAGCATCACAGAACCCTACCGACACGAATATAATTGGAGTTGTTGCAGACATGCACCAACAGAGCAGAAATGTATTCGTTCTCAGTACATTCTCATTATGGGCATATCGTGGAACGGCATCAAAGCTACTGATTTCTGTCCAGAGAAGTGGATGAATGTTGTTTGACAGCGCTTTTTGCCCAGATACAGAGTAACAGCGAGTGAATGGTGTTAGAGAGTGTATGTTGTTTAACGCCGCAACCAGCACTATTACAGCCATACGATGGCGGTCTGTGCATAATTCAGACAATCCAGTGATTGACATCATGAGCATCGATCCACGCAATTTGGATACGATGACATGCATTCAACCAAGTCGGCGAGCCTGACCACCCGATCCCGTTAGTCGCCTCTTACAACAAGCATGGGTTGCTGCAGACTTATTATAGCCCGGATCTTCACGGGTCGAACGTTGTTCGATAGCACTTAATGTCCAGATATTCAATGAGTGAATGCTGTTTTACGAATATTTACCAGTTGGGTAGTTGCGAAAATTGCTGAACATCTCAAACAACTTTCCGACAGTACAATATGGGTTAGCGTTAATATGATATATAGCGAGGTTTCTGCTCCTTGGCGTCCTAATATTTGCTTTCTAACAAGTTCGTTTGTTTGCACCGTTTATTTGTTGTTTAATGCAACACAGAGAGGTATTCCAGATCTATGCGCTAAATTATAACAATCGAATATCAAATATAAATAATTCACTTCTCGGTTCACTAAAATAAGGAATTCTCCCTTAAAATCATATCGCAACAAATAGGCTACCTAGAACCTACATATTCCCTATCACCTCTATCACACATTTAACCTTATGGATATATATCTCTTTGTGTTTGTGTGATGTTTCAGTGCCTTGTGTCATTTAAATAAGATAAATATGACAAATAAAATATTCTCCCCCACGTACGCCCAGGCGACAAAATCAAGAGAGCGGCTAAGTCCAAAGTCTGGGAGTTATTATTATTAGTTACATCGTCCTTTGCTTCAATCCCGTGGCGGGTCGTTCCAGGGGAGACAATTCGTCATTTGATTAGAAATATGACCTCAGGATATGAAGCATTATATTTAAAAAAAGGACAGCTGTGTAATAACTGTCAACAGCTTCGAAGATTAGGCCGGAAACGAATGACACTGTAAAATGGAACATTACCCAAAAATGAGCACCTGCTTGTTTTTCGGTGTACAAAACGTTATACCATATCTACTGCATAAACTATTACATATCATAAAAGCTTATCTAGCCTATGTGATTTCAAGTGAACCTTCAACATTACGACAGAATCAACTTGTTCAATACAAAACAAGTGTTTACTATATTTTGCTTCCCACGAGAAAGATTTGCCTGACAAGACGCCCACACACTTATTGTGCTGTCTGTTCACCGGTGTGAAAATAGTCCAAGTGGTGATTACAACGGAATATAACATGTAGGGTGTCTATTTTGTCGTTCCTATCGTGTAATAATGACCCTCTTGTCCTTCGAGATGGAGAAAATCCTCCATAAAGAAACGCCTTCTGTGTATCCGCTGTAATTACTCCTCCTGTTAATTAGTCTTTACAAATCTTTCAATGCTATGGGATTAGCTCAAAGCTTAGGAACCGTGCACTGAATGAAAAAGATCCGACAAATATTACCAATCTGTCAACATCCGGGTCACTAGCTCCATGGAGCCTCGTTATGATGTCAGCGTACTGATCACCGCCATTTTGGTTATAATTTGGCGAAAATATGTCCATAGAAGCTCATCCTGTAACTCATATACAGGTTGAAAATGTATCTGGTAAGATTAAACAGACGCAATGAGACTTCATTTCTTAAAGTAAAGAACAGTGTAATCCAAACTATGGTTGATGACCTAGTTAGAACGTGTTAATTTGGGTGTAGTTCCACAACCTTCTTACTCGCCCCGAAATACTTGGCGCAGTAATACGCTTCAATACATGAGGGAAGGTATTCCTACTCCCTAAGTTAGTTCCTCGGCTCATTGTACCGCCGCGGATGTTAGCGAAATGATCTGTGGTGAATGTTATCTACCTTAAAGTCAAGAATATGGTGTAAACTTTAATATCATTGCCGAGGCCATATTCTTTCCTCCCAAACCGAGGACATCGAGTATGATCGTTCAAGTGCTTGCTTCAAGCGCCGGCTTTGCCCACGGAACACAAGACATATTGAAAAAGTTAATAAAGTTCCCCACATAATACTCCTATGTTTCGTAGATATCATGTTGCATTGGTTGTCCCACATATTTGTCTCAGAGCCATTACTGAAATGTGTGTCTTGAAGTGGTAGATATATTGTTCATGAGTTGAAGTCATGGTGGGGAGTAAAATCTTCGTCAGGGTAAACATGGTACAATGTTGGCTAGATCTATATCTAGACCCAAATGCCCCTTACATCCCTTGTGTTTATTTATTTGTTATTGTGTTAACCATCTGTGGATGAGACAGAAAGATTGGCTTTTACCACTTTGGACCATTATTTCAAGCATATAAAACAATTTCAAAAGCACACAAACATTGTAAACTTGAAACACATTTAGCCTGTTCCTATTTTTGTTTTGTATTATTTCACATACAGTACTCTTCTGAACAACTGAGTGAATTGAAATGAATTCTTGGATTTGCAGAATGTTGCCACCTTTGCAAAGAAACGTAATGTTTTGTGATCACTGATAAAACTTGTGCCATCATAGTAGCCAGTTATTGTACACAGTCTCGATTATAGCCAACTGTTATGATTAAAAAGATTCATTAAGACAGAAGTAAACAGACTGACTGAGAAAATGCACTAAAGAGGCAAATACACACATTTCTCTAAAATGTTATGAAATCTTGACTTTTCTGAAGTCATCTGAAGTTGAATATTATCACACTCTTTATTCATTAGCTAATATTAGCGAAGCTGTTTATACAAAAGACACAACACATTTTTGTAAGATAAAGGCCCACAAAATATTGTTTTATCAAAGAGTTTCCAATTGGTTTTTGAAATTTGACTGAAAACACATCATCAAACATTTTTAGTATCATTTCCAGACTGACCTGACTGACCGGACACAGTTCTGGGGTCTATTCCTCAAAGCTATTGTAGCGTAGTGTTAATGATTGTAACTCCCATACTTGAACATAGACTTATGACTGACGTGCTACGATTGCTTTGTGGAACAGACCGCTGACTGTCGTCAAACAATGCTCTCACGTGATTTTACTGTTACAAGTCACTGGGTCTTTTTGCATATGTTTCTTTATCTGTTTTAACACATATTTTAAATTCCCTATGGTATGTTTTATTCAGTACTTTGTATAAATACTACAATTGATGGAAATAAAACTACCAGAAAAAAAAATACCTTATGTAAGCATGATGCTTAAGTTTCTAAGTAAAAAATTGATAAAATCTTGAAAATGTGCTAATCTGTTTTTCTCTAGTAAAATCAGTGAATTATAAAGCACATCAAAGAGGGCTATGCTCAAACCACATTACAATATTAACTCTATGTTGCATGTCAATTCAATCACTGCCCAATAGTTAAGGTATCATAAGGACTAGTAGAAATTTACCATTTTTAAGGGTTTTGCTATATGTTATTATAAGGACTAGTGAACTAAATGTTAGTTTCTACCCCTGTAAGGGTATACAATATGAATAAATCAGTATTCTTACTAGATATATTTGAAGTGTGACAATTAAATTAGATTCAAATAAATTATCAATTGATAATAGAATGTTAATGCATGTATTTGTATAAGTATATAATACAAAATTCAGCCTATTCATGTCTTACAAGGCATGGGGGCACGGGTTGCCCAGTCGTCTAAAGCGCCGCGATTCGCTGTGCAGAGTTGCGTCCCTTGGACATGCCAGAAACCTATGATCGTGGGTTCGAATCCCGGTTCGCTCCGATTATGTTTCTAGGTTTGTCAGCACCATACCCGTGCTCGTGGGTTTCACCGAAGTGGTAATCGTCTGATACCTGTGTCACTTCGGGCTTTCCTCCCACATGAAGCTGACACACCGTGATATAACTGGAATACTGTTAAAAGCGGCGTTAAACCCAACTCACTCACTCACTCACTCACTCACTCACTCACACAAGGCGGCGACTTAATGGATCCTGTGGTCAGACTCGGTGACTTGGTTGCTAGTGTGTGAGTGTACCCTGATGGTGTGGGTCATTGCTTCCAATATCAACCACAGGATTGTCTGGCCCATACTTGATTATGTACAGCCTGCCATCGTATAGCTGGAATATTGCTGAATGCAGCACCAAACGTCAAACTTATGGTACCTTTATACGGAAATATTGACACTGAGTGACTTCCCTCCATACAGGTACTGGACACACTGGCAAACAAATGCCATTTACCATTACCGTAAGAGAATGACAGTTGCAAACTTTAAGATACTTGTCTTGTAAAAAGTTGAAAATCCTTATTAGTGAGTGAGTTAATATTTAACGTTGCATCAGCATTATTTCAGCCATATAGTGACTAAACAAATCCTCAATACAGACCATAATAGCAGGCATACAGTACTTCTATGAGGCAATGATGCAATTCTGAATTGACATTTGTGACATTCAGTTATGGAGGTTCGACTTTTGTGTCAACTTTAGTTGTTTTTATGAATTATTTGAACCCCATCACTTGGATTAAGGATCAGCAACATGAAAGTGACTTAGCAGCGTTAGAAATTGGCACTAGTCCTGTAGTCCTTATCAAACTGCCCAATAGTAAAGGTGTCCTAAGGACTAGTAGAAATTGGCCCATTTTAAGGGTTTTGCTATATGTTATTATTTTAAGGACTAGTGGACAAAAACTGTTAGTTTCTAACCCTGCCTAGGTGACCAAAAATGACTCGGTAGATCTCTAGCGACTTACGGGATCAGGTGGTCAGACTCGCTGACTTGGTTGATGCATGTCATCGAAACCAATGGCGTGGATCAATGCGCATGACATTAATCACTGGATTGTCTGGCCGAGACTCGATTATTTACAGACCACCATTATATAGTTGGAATATTGCTGAGTGCGGCGTTAAACAACAAACCAACCAACCAACCAGTAGATCTCGAATCAGTGGATAATTATAAGCAATCGATCGATGGACTTTCAGAATAATGTTCCCAACCTGCAACACTTTATTCTTGGTAAATCACACCCGATATTGTCAGAATGCAAGATGTGACCTAAAAAATATTTGCATCTGTGATATGAATTGTACAAGGGAGATAACTCTGTATGTTAAGTCAATCAGCTTATACCTCTGTTAGTTTTAGTGATATGGTTGGTGCACATGGATTTCCAAGAGATCCAAGCTCCCCCTAAATGCAGTTCATAACATTGTTACTTCATCCCTTTATCTGTTACACTGCCTCTCTAATGCATTTATCCTTTTAATTCTGAATTTATTTCTTTGTTTGCAGCTCACAATTTCTTTCCCAAAAAATTATGAAAAAGAGTTTTCATTTCAGTAATAAGTGAACTTTACCGTTAATCAGTGATATACCGGTAGCCAGACAAGTAACTCATTAATTTGTCGTTTCAAGGAAACAACCCAAGCCGAATAGTTCTTTCTATTTTGTTTAAACTTTCTGCTCTGCCCATACTAAAAGCTCTCTTGCAATGTTTGTTCTTCTGTGGAAAGATATGACAAACAGTGACATGGTATCTCAGTGGGCTAGCACCATAAAACAGGCATTCGTCCTGACTTGTACAAGCAGACACACACACATATATGCACATTGCTAATAAGTGCAATCATTTTTAAAGCGACGTCAAACCCTATTTGACCTCACTCATAACACCACATGACAAACTAGCATTATGATATACAGTTACACAACAGTAGACCACCCAATGAAAACATAATTCAGGAATAAATTCTGAGGCTTTAGGTAATGTTTTAATCTTTTTAGAAATGAACAGTTTTACCATGTATGTTTTTTTCAACCTTTATAATTTCAGTTGCAGATTATGCCCAGTATATCACCCATGCGACGCCGGTACATGTTATGACAGATGGCGGCCCAGAGGGCGCCACCATGACTTTCATCGAGCACACAGTGCTCGATGCCAACCAGGTCTTGGAGCCACACCAAACCATCGAGGTCTACCAAGCCATTCAGCAGGGTGTCCTCGAACAGGTGGTGTTGGAACAGCCAATCATTGCACAGATAACAAACGGTGCAGCTGATGTGCAATCAGATATCAAACCACCTGTTGGCAAGGTAAGCAGATTATTTCGAAAAGTTATTTTTTTATGTCAAAATATTTTTACCTTGTGGATTTGTGTTTAAGCTCGAAAAATAATTATTCCTTCAATTGGTAATATGATCTTAAATATTTTGATACACAGTATTAATTCAGCAACATTTCATGGTTTCTTACCGGTCATGAAATCCCAGAAAAGTCATTTAGTTTGAGTTTCAGTTTTCCAAGCCTGGACTAGTTTTGGAAAATAGAAAATTGTTATGAAGTCAGAAAAATAATATTTTTGTATGTGTAATTTGTTTCTGGTGATATATCAGCAACAGAAAAAGAAATAAAACTCAACCATTGTCCGTTTTTCCTTGTTTACACTGGGGCGGTCGGGTAGCCTAGTGGTTAAAACGGTGGCTTGTCACGCCGAAGACCCTGGTTCAAATCCCCACATGGGTACAATGTGTCAAGCCCATTTTCTGGTGTCCCCTGGGATGATATTGCTGAAATATTGCTAAAAGCGACATAAAACCATACTCACTCCCTCACTTGTTTACAAGTTTTTGTTGTGATTTTTATTGATATAGTATCCTGGAAAAACTAGCATAATTCCCTGGAAAAGTCATGGAAAAGTAATTTGAATGTTGTAAAAAGAGTGTAAGTGTGACATTCACAGACCAAACATACAGATGTTTTCTGCAACCAATTTAACTATTACAGGGCCCGTTCAACTGTGAACTGTGTGACAAGATCTTCAAGAAATGGAACCAGCTGCAGCGTCACATGAAAACCCACGATGAGGACAAACCATTTCGATGTCTACAGTGTCCTGTGTCCTTCAACATGGAGGACAACCTCATCCTCCACCAGGCCACGCACGTGGCAGAGAACAGTGTCCCCACATGTCCCGAGTGCAACAAGAAGTTCTCGCGGGTTGCCAGTCTCAAAGCTCACATTATGATGCACGAGAAGGAGGAGAACTTGATGTGCCCGGAGTGTGGAGACGAGTTTAGTGTACAGGTAAATTGCAGGGCTACCATTGGTTCCCCATGTGAAGATCTATGTAAGAGTTAGTCTCCAACAATCCATGATTGTTGTAAAAGGCGACCACCGGGATCAGATGGTCAGGCTCGCTTACTTGGTTGATGCATGTCATTGTATCCTAATTGTGTAGATCAAGGCTCATGTCAATCGCTGGATGGTCTGGTCCTGACTTAATTATTTACAGAATGAGAATATTCCTGAGTGCAGCATTAAACAACAAACAACCAAATTAACATTGCCTCTATGTGATGCATGCTTCTGTTTGGAACAAACTGTCCACCTTTATTCACCTTCCACTGTCAGTTTTCAATCTGTCGGGCCACAGTGGACACATATGCTAAAAGGCTCTACAATTAGTTGTGCAGAGTTGTGTCCCTTTGCCAGGATCTGCTGATCACAGGTTTTAATCCTCAGTTGGCCTTGTATGGCGACCCTTGGCTTGTCATGCCCATATCAGAGCTCCTGGGTTTCAGGATATATGTCATGTACATTCTTATGTCAACAAAATATTGTTCAAAGCAGCCATAAAGCCAATTCTTTTCATGCACAGTGCTGTTCCACAAAATAATCTTGGCATGCTTACCATGGAGTTTTCTTCAAATATGGTTATTACTCTAAAGATTTATTTAACATGTTATCCCATATTTTCCAAATAATGAAAATCCTGGGCTCGATCATAGCACCACCAGTGGCTATTATGAGTTATGTCCTTGCTATGCCTCTCCTATTGACCAATCAGATTCAACCTCTCGTATCACTTGCATTTGTTTCAAACAAAACGGTGGCGCCCAGTCAAGACGATCTGATCGATAATCAAGATCTATATTGTGATAAAACGAGTCTTACACCGCGAAGTGCATCAAATCACGTGAGCACCTTGATTAAAAACATGAAAAGATTTAGTAAATATCTGTTGACAACGAGCTAGCGGTGCACACGCTTTGCAAATCCTGCAGTCGACCGAAATCTGCATGACACTCTACGAACCGGATTTCGATTTCGGTGCGCGATTTTGATTGGACTATGCATAGACTCGTTAGTCCAGCCAAAATGTAACTCCATAATACCAGCCTAGTTCGGCAAGGGTGGAAACTGGACTTTCATAGTCAGTTAACTCACTTGCCTCGGGAAGATGATTGTTGAAATGTATCCCATATTCACCCATATCATACTCCATGGTTTGTCTGCTGCATCTACAACCTGCAACATTGTGGACTTTCTCTTGCATCAACATGATACTGTGTATTTAAAATACCCATTAAACTTGACCCACTCAACTCTGGGAAGACCAATTGTTGGGGTATTTGTTTATACAGTAAATATACACTGATGTAGGAAAGCATGTAGTTGTACTGTAGTGTTGTCTCACCATGTGATTTCAGAGTCAGCTGGATCGACACATGCAGGAACACCGAGAGGAACACGAGGGAGCAAGACGGCATGCATGTCGGCAGTGTAACCAAGACTTCTCCAAACTCTCCCTGCTCAGGGAACACATGAAACAGCATTACAAAATCAAGTATGATCCGATGAATTCTATAGTTGATTCCGCTGTTTACCATGTTTACACGACATCTTATCCACCACTGGGATACTGTGTTAGAATCAGCCCTATTAACCAATGCTTTTCAGGTGACAAGGGCGGTCGGGTAGCCTAGTGGTTAAAGCGTTGGCTTGTCACGCCGAAGACCCGGGTTTGATTCCTGACATGGGTACTATGAGTGAAGCCCATTTCTGGTGTCCCCCGCCGTGATATTGCTGGAATATTGCTAAAAGAGGCGTAAAACCATACTCACTCACTCACTCACTCAGGTGACAAAAATGAAATTGGTTGTCCAGCTCAGTGATTTAACTTGTTGTTTATTTGATGGTATTGTTTGCAGGGCGTCTCTGTCTCATCGAACATACAAGAGGAACATCGATCGCTCTTCCTTCCATCATAAATGCAAACACTGCACCAAGACATTTCAGAAGCCCAGTCAACTGCTGAGACATGAGAGAATACACACAGGTAGGCTACTGAGACATGATAGAATACACACAGGTAAGCCTGCGAAGATCCAGGGTAGAATCCCATGCTTGCTGTAAAAGGTGACTATGCTTGTCTTAAGAGGCGACTAATGGGATCGGGTGGTCAGACTCACTGACTTGGTTGATGCATGTCATCGATCCCAATTGTGTGGATCGATGCTCATGTTGTCAATCACTAGATTGTCTGGTCCAGAATCAATTATTTACAGACCGCCTTCATATAGCTGAAATATTGCTGAGTGCGGTGTTAAACAACAAACAAAACAAACACACACACATATAGGTTACTGAGACATGAGAGAAACACACAGGTAGGTTACTGAGACATGATAGAATACACACAGGTAGGTTACTAAGACATGAGAGAAAACACACAGGTAGGTTACTGAGACATGAGAGAAACACACAGGTAGGTTACTGAGACATGATAGAATACACACAGGTAGGTTACTAAGACATGAGAGAAAACACACAGGTAGGTTACTGAGACATGAGAGAAACACACAGGTAGTTTACTGAGACATGATAGAATACACACAGGTAGGTTACTAAGACATGAGAGAAAACACACAGGTAGGTTACTGAGACATGAGAGAATAAACACAGGTAGGTTACTAAGACATGAGAGAATAAACACAGGTAGGTTACTAAGACATGAGAGAAAACACACAGGTAGGTTACTGAGACATGAGAGAATAAACACAGGTAGGTTACTGAGACATGGGAGAATACTCACAGGTAGGTTACTGACACATGAGAGAATACACAGGTAGGTTATTGAGATGTTGGAGAATGCTTAGTCTGTGTGCACTTATGTTTTCCTATGGGACTGTTTTAGGTGAGCGTCCATTCAAATGTAAGATCTGCAATAAGGCTTTCAACCAGAAAGGAGCACTACAGATCCACACCAGCAAACACACTGGAGAAAAACCTCACATGTGTGAATTCTGCCCCATGACATTTGCTCAGAAAGGAAATCTGCGAGCACATATACAGGTATGGAAACATGCGGGCTGTTGTCAAGTAGGTGGAACATGTTTGGTAATAGTGATATCAACCACCACTGATTTGTCTGTCCCAGATTTCTTTATTTAAAGGCCAACGTGCTATAGCAGGAACATTGCTGACTGTTCGCACCATCCATTCACTCATCTTAGTTTTGTCACAAGCCAAGGAAAACTTTCAATAACCATAATTTTTATACTTATCCTATCTCACACCATGCATTGCTTCCTTCTTCTCTCGATCCTAATGTGGAAACGTACTTGAACAAAGTTTCCAGATTCTAAAATCATTTCACCTGAACACATCCCAGCATCACCATGGTCACCACCCAAACAAATGGGTTGTGCACTGTATTCCTCTGTGTGTTACCTTACACAACTTGATCACCTGACTACCCCTGCCCTATTACTCTCTTCACCGGGATCGATCCCGCACATTCGCCCTCTCCAACTGTGGGAAGAAAAAACCTTGGATAAGGATCGTCATTCAAAGAATCGCTGTTTGAAGGAACAACATTCTTGGGATCGAGCATCCAAGGATGGCCTATGAGGGATCAACATTCCAGATCCATGGATTGACATTCACGGGCTTGTCGTTCACAGGATTGAGGTTCTACAGGTCAACCTCACGACAAGACACCCTTATAAGAGGTACGTCCCATTGATCCACGAGAAATTTTTGGGCATCATGAATCTCATTTCTCATCATGTTGGCACCATCACCCCTCTTCACTGTACTGTCTCCTCCAGTACTGCCAGTGGGAACCAAATGCCATGGTCTACCCCGTACCTGTTCGCCAACAGAATTCAATATGTTGCCCATGACATCACCCGAGATGAGCAAGCACCTCGAGGAACAACAAAATAAATAGCACCATTGACCTCAATTTAACCCATCACAGCATGACCTCCATGAGATCATTGTGTCAGTTCTTTTTGCAACAGAGGTTGCAGCCGCCAAGGACAACATGGCTTCCTCTCATCGGCTACAGGACAACTGGGACCTTCCGTCCCCAGCCATGCCTATTGAAGAGACTCCTGTAGGCAGAAAACTGGACCATACTGGCCGACCCCTTCGATTGCCATTATCAGGGATTCCACGCCCCGTCAGAGGGAGTATCCGGCCAGCCAGCTCCCTGTACGTTGATTTCCAAAACCAGCCATAGATTGTCTTGGTCCCAGCCCATGTACCCCAGAATTTTATTCACCGATTTTTCTTGACCCGAAGAAAGACAGTGTGAAGCTCCATATGATCTTCAACATGAAGACGTTCAAAGTGCTGTACCTGCCACGTTTTCACTTGACATCCATCGCACTACACTGAAACAATTATCCCGCCAGGGACCACATGGTCAGTCTGTTCCTGCATGATGCGTATCTGCACGTATCTGCAGTGGTGGCTTGTGAATTCGAATGTTTGCGCCTGAGTCTCTTTGTGGCCGTTCACTCCACTATCAATGGAAGCGGCTTTTCTTCAGGCCCCTTGGCTTTTTACCTGTATTATCAAAGTTCCGATCATGAAGTTCCTCCATGTTCAACAGATCATCCTCGAGGCATATATCGACGACTGTATTCAAACCCACACAGATCCAGACACCCTCGTGCAACACCTACAGTTCACACAGTAGCTTTTTCATTAGCTAGGCTGGCTTGTGAATGTCGTGAAGTCCAATATGACTCCCACTCAATGTCTCCCGTTCATCGGGGCTCTATTCAAAACCAAACAGGGCATGATGTTTGTTCACCCAGACAGGTGGTTGAAGATACAACGTTTAGTGCCATTGGCACTCAGACAGTTGCTACCTCTACACCAATGGCAAACAGCTTCTAGGTCTTCTGATGTCGGCACAAGCACTCACAGAAAGGGGTCAACTCCAGTTCCAACAATTCCAGTGCTTCCTGAAGCCCTTCCTGCAGGATGACAACTGCCCGGTCCCGATCAACCTCCCGGTATCACTTCAGCATCTCCAGTGGAGGCTAGTGAAGTCGAATGTTTGCGACCCAACACCTATTCATCGACGCCTCGCCTGTGGGATTGCGGCTCACCTCCATGATCTACAGATGGCAGGACGCTGGTCCAAATGAGAATTCATATCAACAACCTACAATTCTTGGCGGTCATTCTGGCTGTGTCCAACTGGTCAGAAATCTACTTTGCTGCAACTTCATTGCAAAGAATCGGCATCGGGTTCAGCCAGGCCGGTTGTTTACCATTCCTTCACTGACATCCATCCTGAACCCAGATAACCATGAAGTCATCTCCTTATGCCCCGGTTAGAGCTCTCTGCATCTACCTCCATGCAGCGGCACCGGTTAGAAGGGAGACTCTTCATCCCACTTTCCACGGTGACCACCACTAAAGTTTCCCATACCACAGTCTCAACTGTAGCTCCACTCGACCATCCTTCATGCCTACGCCTTTGCTTGATTGCCTCCTCCTGTGACATATCCAATCCACATGAGACTAGAGCCATCGCCTCTACTATGGCCTTGCACAGCAGCTGCACCCTGTCCGCCATCGTGGAGGCTTATTTTGGAACTCCGGCACAGTCTTTGCTTCCCAGTTAATGTTCGTTCATGAAACAATGTCCTAAATGAAAACATATAACACATTATACCTGATTTCATGATGTTACCTCCTACAAGCATAAAGTGGTCACATTGCCTGTTATAGTGTTTTTACCCACTCATGATATCTTATTATGCAGTTATATAGCTTAATGTTTGCGTCACTGTTCAGCACCAGCTTTCTCATGTATGTCCCACAGTTGTGGTCTAATACAGTCTTGGACACCTGCGCCCCCTGTCAAACCTTGGGATAAATGCACAGTGTGAGATAGGATAAGTTTAAAATATAGTTTTTAAACTTATCCTATCTCACACGCTATTTGCCCTCCCAACCATCCCGCATCACAGCTCCTCTTGCCTGTCAGCTCTAAGGAAGAGAATGATGTGGCAGAGATAGTCATGTGATCAAGTCATGTAACATCACATGCACAGGATTACAGTATGTTTAGGTGGTGACCATGGTGATGCTGGGATGTGTTCAGGTAAAATGTTTTCAGAAGCTGGAAACTTTGTTCAAGCACGTTTCCTCATAATGATCGAAAGAAGAAGGAAGAAAATGCATAGTGTGAGATAGGATAAGTATATAGATATACAAGTTAATGTAAAATTATTGAACAGTTGAATTGTAGCAAGATCAAATCAAGAGTTTTTTCCTTATTTCAGCGTGTGCACAATATTGCCAAAGATGGAAGTCGACCAACTTTTGAGTGTGAAGAGTGCAGCTGTGTCTTCAAGAAACTGGGGAGCCTAAACGCCCACATTAGCAGGGCGCACTCCGACACATCGGTATGTCCTACAAGAACCTATTTCACTGCCATTGCTGTGTGTTGTTTGTGAGATGCTGGCAATAATTTTCCTTATCTATATATGTTGAGAATCCATTGTATCAATATTGTTGATTCCAGTGATCAGTATTCATCAGTAAGTCACAAGCCTCATATGTTCACAGAAGTTATGCTTTAATGTGTAATGTCATTCATGTTCCTTGAAATAGCAAACTTCAATGAATACTTTGTTCAGTTATGTAACTGTAATATTTTGCCAATTAATTTTACCTTCTTTGTTTTTCATGAACACATGTGATTCATTTAATTCATAAATTGTAGATATATATTTTGGATTCAGGGTTGAACTTTCAATTTAACTTATCCTGACTCATACGAATTGCTTATCGCCTCTCATTTTCGAAAGGTAGTGGAAACTTCTTGTCCTGTTTTCCCAGAGAACAGAGAAAACATCTCACCCAATTGCCCCTGATCCGCAGAGGTGTACCAGAGCCACGTGATCAAGGCCGGCAATTCGTAACTCGCCATCTGTCTAGTTGGGAATTTTTTTCTGGGCTTCATAATCCAAGCCATCCGTTCAAAATTAACCTTTTTTTCAATAAAGATGTTTGCTTGGATTGTATTCTTTACTATTCTAAACATCATATCTAATGATTATTATGGGATGGAGTTCATCCGTCTGACCGGCTGCTTCTCAACGGGGACAAATTTTATCAAAACCTGTGTAAGTCAGAGGAAAGAGATTATACACACTGATGTTACTGGTCATGATCTCAAATGAGTTTCTACAGAGTTATGGCCCTTGCTCTGTGCTTTTCAGTTAATGCATACTGCCTGAAATTGGGACAAGTTTTCTCAGAACTACTGAAGTTACATGAATGATAGTTTTCATGCTTATTAGTGGCGTAGCTACCATGTAGCACAAAAAGCAAGTGCTTACACTTTGAAATCATTACAAAAATAATGTAAAATAAAAAAATTTATGAAAGGTACTTAAGTGTGTTCTTCTTTCAGGTCGTTTGTTATAGTTACATGATCTTTGGTTAATTTACAGGTTGACCCACCTACCAGTGTCAAAATTGTCGTTGATGAGTTGGTATGACATTGTTGTTTGGTTGTTACATTTCCTTTACCCTTTTTGCGAATACCTGGTGTCACAACTGATTTTCAGTGGTCCATTCATATTATTTTCACAGCTCTTTTGCCCTTTACACCAAGTAGAATCTTTCGGATAATCAGGTGGATAATATAGAGTGGTTATTCTCTTGCATTGACAATTTTTGTGTATATTAATTTCACATTTAATTATTTTTTCTGATGACATAAAGTGGCCCAAGTGCCAGTCTCTTCTTTAGCCTTTATTGGACTCTTGTTTATAAGTTATATTCACTACTATATGAACAAACAAAAGTGTAATGTGCTCCATGGCGGGGTACTGATAATGCTGTTTTCCTGTTTAATTTTCCCTTCGTCAGGTTTATTTTCCTCGTCCGCCATTGCTAATGGAAGGTTCTCCCATTTGGAATTTCTTTGGCCCCGTGGCTATTTACGCACCTCACCAAGCCCATCGTCCAATTCCTACACATTCCAGGCATCATCTTCGAATGCAACATCGACGACGGCATTCAGGCCAGTGAAGATCTGGTTATTCTTCTGCATCTCAATTTCTTTTTCATCCACTCGGCTGGCTGGTCAACGCAAAAAAATCATAAAGGATTCCCAATCAACGTCTTCAGTTTATCGGAGCCCCGTTCGACACTTGCAAGGCAAGAAGTTCCTGCCCCAGGATTGTTGCGATCGATTCAACACCTTGTTCCATTGGCACTCAGTTACTCATTCCGTGTCTAGGGCAACAACTTCGTGGTCTCCTGACGTCTGCACAGACTTTCAACAGGAGAGACAATTCCAGCGACCAATTCCGTGTTTTCTCAAGCCCTACCTTCAGAATGACGATTGTCAGGTTCTAAGCTCCATGACGAATCACCCACGGCCACATCTCCAATGGCTGCTTGTACCGTCGAACGTCTGCAAATGAGTCTCCATGTGGCTGTTTATCCTGACACTACATCTACTCTTCCAAGGGATGGGGAGCTCTTTGTCAGGAACTACAAGTGACAGGGCGGTTGTCTCTCAAAGAAATAACTTAGAGTTCAAAGCAGTGTCACATTGGGCAACACTAATTTGTGCCCCCAGTCTGATGATCCAGTCAGACAACCTATCCGTTGTCTGGTACGTAAACAAGATGGGCTCCTCCAACTTGATGTTACTAGTGTCTCTGGCACTTGACTTTTTTCAATTCATCGACTCACAATATTCAAGTTTAGGGCGAAACATATCCCCAACATCTTAGCCGCCTACCTGTCCTGACCCGACAAACCGTCTCCCACGGTATGGTGCCAACATCCAAGGATCTTTCAAGGTATTTGCTTGTTATTTCCGTGTCCCAACGTCGATCTTTTTGCAGCCCGCTTCAATACTCAGCTTTCCCGGTTCATATCTCATATCCCCCAACCTCAGGCTTGGGACCATGACACATGAGCAATCTCGTGTGAGGGCCTACACGCTTATGCCGTTCCCCGACCGGTGTTCTACCATGGGTCCTGCAGGAGATAACATCCACCAGTCACCTCACACTGCCCATTGGCCACACTCATCCAACTTGCAGACAGAAGATTTCATCATCTACCACTAAGGGACGACCTTCTTCAACCTCACTCCCCGTTGCTCCACTCGTCGCCGGCAAGCCTCAATCTGTGCATCTGGCTCATTCACAGAAATCCCTTGTTGCAAGGGTTACTCCAGAAAGGTAGCCAAGATCATTTTCCAGGCTCATAGATCTTCAACCAAGTCCCTGTCTGACCGAAAGTGGAAGGCTTTTGAGGCCTACTGTTGAACACATGATATTTCTAAACCTGCTACTGCTTCTCCATAACAAATTGCTGAATACCTACCATCTCCAGTTGCCACGTAAGCTTAGGGTTCTACCTTAGCTACTTATCTAACTTTGTCTGATTATGAGCCACTTCCCGAGAAGGAGTTTGAACGCATCATGTTTAAAACTGACTTTCTTTTCGCTCTCATGACAGCTGTTCGAGTGAGATAGATTCATGAATTAGAAGTAAACAGATTCCACTTCGAATGTACTCTGCACTAGAAAGCTTTCCTGTGCTTGCGATGGGATTTCATTGCCTAAAATCAACTTCCCGGACAACCTGATTGGTTGTTTACTATCCCACCACTGACATCCATTTGGCTGCAGTTATGGAAGGGGGGGGCACGGATGGCCCAGTTGTCTAAGGGGTCGCGATTCGCTGTGCAGAGTTGCATCCCTGGGGCACGCAAGAAACCTATGATTGTGGGTTCGAATTCCAGTTCGCCCCGATTGTGTTTCTAGGTTTGTCAGCACCATACCCAGGCTCGTGGGTTTCACCGAAGTGGTAAACATTAAGCTGACACGCCGTGATATAACTGGAATACTGTTCAAAGCCGCGTTAAACCCAACTCACTCACTCAATTATGGAAGGATGTTTCTGGAAATCCGATCCACTGATGTGTTTTTGGATTGTTAGATAGGAGAAAAAGAGAGAGTGACGAGTTACCGGTTTGGTCATGTGCTTCGTGCGCCTGTGTGGAGCGGAGGTGCATTTGGGTGAGATGTTTCCTCTGTTGTCCAGGACATTATTGGGGGTACATTATTGGGGGTACTCAAGATTCCGATTGCAAATTGCTTTTACAGGATTCTAAGATGAAACAAAAACAGATCTGTCTGTACCAAATGTCTAGTAATTGGAATGATTGAGCTAAACCTGAATTTCCAAGTTATGATATACATACATTACACAAACCCTCTTCTGTTTAGGATTTGCCAACTCAGGTAGAAGTGAGACGAGTTGGTGCAGAAGAAGCCAAGAGTCTCAATGAAACTGTTATACAACAACTCTTGGAGCTGTCAGACCAGGCCGCCGTCATGGACGGCACCGATGATGAGCAAGTCCAGGACCAGGACATCCGACAGAAGCAGGTGCTTGACCAGGACCAGGTGAGAAGTGTGGACATGCACCTGACTGATATAACTGGATCCTTGACCAGGTCCTCCCGTGGGCTTTCTGGGTTAGAATGGGTCCCCAGTAACCTGTGTTGGTTGTAAGAGGCTCCCTAATAAATCGGTTGGTTAGACTCTGGGCTGTATGGTACTAGTTTCAAACTGGCTAACTTCCATTCCAGACTACGCTTTGAAAAATAATTTGACAAAGTTCTTGATTCAAAGTTTGATAACTGAACAAAACAACATTCTCGTATGACTAATAGATGGCCGAAATTGTATCAAATTTTTAACCCATTGAAGCGAGAGACGATTTTGACTGAATCAGACGTCAAGCCCATAACTGTCTCTTGGAGTACCTTGTGTTAACCTTTTTGAAGGTGCATAATTTGAAAACTGATCTTTCTTGATCTGGTATGTGACGTTCAGATTGGTCGGATGAAAAGTTGTTCTGACCTGACCCATAATAGGATGTCATCAGGTCTATGTGTAGCAGTAGCGAGAACTAAGATCTGATTTTAAAGAGATTGGCCAAAATTACTTTGTGCAATAAGGCTACCAACCATTCAAATCCCATGGCTGCGCAAAATTCATGCAGTGTTATTTTTTGAGTGAGGTATATCTAGTAGAAGCCTATTGTATTTGTGTCACAGGCTGCACTAGCTGCAGGAGGTGCGTCTGACATCCTCCAACAGGCCCTGGAGAACAGTGGCCTGACCAATGGTCAGCCTACTTCAGTGGTCACCTCCATGCCGTCTTCCATCATCAACCCCGCAATTTCCACCATCACCGTTCATGACTCATCTACAGGGACTATCAAGAAACATGTCATCCGCAAAGTAAGTGTACTGATTCTTTTTAAAATGCTGCTATATGATATTGCTGTTGTGATGTTAAGTTTGAACTCCCACTTGTAAGAAACAATAACATTCGACACAAAAAGTGGTTTCCTAAAGATAAGACATCTTTGATTTTTCTCTTATATGTGGGGCACGGGTGGCCCAGTCGTCTAAGGTGCCACAATTCGCTGTGCAGAGTTACGTCCCTTGGGCACGCCAGAAACCTATGATTGTGGGTTCGAATCCTGGTTCGCCCCAATTATGTTTCTAGGTTTGTCAGCACAATACCCGTGCTCGTGGGTTTCACCGAAGTGGTAAACGTCTGAGACCTGCATCACTTCGGGCTTTCCTCCCACATCAAGCTGACACGCCGTGATATAAATGGAATACTGTTAAAAGTGGTATTATACCCAATTCTCTCACGCATTCTTTTATATGTCAGATTTCACAACTTTACCTGAAAAAGTGCATGTATGTTGGAAGATAAAGTATATAACAATAAACATCATACAAGAATTTGAGTGTATCGGGTGACTCTGAATCATCATTTGTGTCCGGAATTCATTATTATTTACTTATGTTCATAAAAAATAATTTAGAGAACCACAATATTGGATGAGAATGAGAATATTTGATTACATATGATACCAGTCTTATATGGAGATGATTTGAACAAATAATGAAACAATATATATTGATACAGAATGAAGTGTATTGTGTAACATGATTGGGTTTGACCGCCTCAGTGGTTTAGTGGTTGAACATCTGTCCAGAGAGTGGAAGGTCTGGTATCCCCGGCCGCATCATACCACAAGACGTTAAAGATGGTACTTTTTGTTACCCTGCATGGCACTCCGCATTCAGGGGCTAAAACAAGGACTGGAGGGCTCGTAGTCAGTTTACTGTGTCTGAGTGGGGTATTCATGTTTACAGTCGCATGGTATCTCGCCCTATAATGCATGTACTTCGCTATATAAGTGCAATAATCTCTGTTCACCCTATGATTATGTTTAATATCCCTGAGGTGTTGTTGCATCCCTGAAAACAACTTTGATGTTGATGAGAATGATGTCAAAGTCCTCGTCAGTGAAAATGAAAAACATAGTCCTCACAAAACATTTAACAATAAAAACTATTTTGTGGAAAACTTATGTATCAAAATTGCAACTCTCAAAAAGAACCAGCAACAAACTGAAATATATGCACCCTTATACCCAACAGGGCAGAAACCTGCACTGTTGTGCCATACTAGTATTCCTGTTGCTTTACGTCTTTGTGAGAGTTCATACCATATATGTATGTCTCCAGGTAAATGGTGTACGATGGCACCAGTGCACATACTGTTCCAAGGAATTCAAGAAGCCCAGCGATCTTGTCCGCCATATTCGTATCCACACCCATGAGAAGCCCTACAAGTGTACACAGTGTTTCCGGGCATTTGCTGTTAAGAGCACTCTAACAGCACACATCAAAACACACTCAGGGATCAAAGATTATGTGTGTAACGTGTGCAACAAACTCTTTTCAACCCAAGGGAGCCTCAAAGTCCATGTACGCCTACACACGGGTATGTAAATAATGTGGATGAAATATGCATTATCTCTTTACAGTTTAAGTTTCTTGTTTACGTTGAGTTCATTGGGATTTCCCAAACAAATGAGACTGTGTGCCTCAATGGAATTGCTTTAGAAAGGGATTGAAAGCCAGGAAGACTTTTGACGTATATGAACCTTGTGAATAATGTTCTGTTTCAGCAAAACATGGAATTAGACATGGCTCTTGACAGATTTACTAAAGTAATATGAAGAGAATCGGGTGGTCCTGAACTTCTTTTGAGTAGGATATAAATAATTGATAGGCTTTGTAGAGGTAACTTGTGTATCATGATAATTGGACCCACAAAATGTAAGGGGTTTAATGCTTAGTGTTACATTATTTCACTGAATATGGGGTGGGTATTGGAGGTTTGAAGTGTATCACAATATGTTACGATGCTCACGGCCATTTTTCAATATGTATCATTATATAGTGTTTGATGCTAAATATTAAATTCGGAAGTAATTTCAAACACCTGTATATGAATTGAAGTTTATGAATGGAACAAAATAAGATGCTGGTACAACGTAATGCAGCGTTAGAAATTGGCACTAGTCTTGTAGTCCTTGCCAAGCTGCCCTATAGTTAAGGTATCATAAGGACTAGTAGAAATTTGCCCTTTTAAAGGGTTTTGCTATATGTTATCATTATAAGGACTCCAGGTATTTGGCAAGTGTCTAACATTAAACACTAGATAAAAATAGCTGTTTGAATCTACCGATATACCAAGCATTAATAAATGATATTATGATATATATCTTGGAAAGAGTGAACCTCAATTGACCAATATACCGGTTAGTGCTCCCTATACTGAATGAAA
Organism: Haliotis rufescens; assembly: GCF_023055435.1. Lineage (NCBI taxonomy): Eukaryota > Metazoa > Mollusca > Gastropoda > Lepetellida > Haliotidae > Haliotis > Haliotis rufescens. The sequence goes on from NW_025963879.1 coordinate 23,262,147, forward strand.
TGTTAAAATACCTCAGAATTTGCGTAAATTAGAAATTTGAACAAAATAAGTATTTGTTACCCTATTTACCTTAGTCCTTAGGGCCCTTAATCTTATACTTGGTTGAATTGTCTCTGTATTCTGCAAACCAGGGAATTCAAATGTTATGGATACATATGGCATCATACAATGTATCAGGACAGGATTCAAGACTGACCCCATGTATGTCTCACAGTATTATAGTGCAAGTTGAAAGAGAGTCCCATGTCAATAATCAGATCAACAAAAATTTATCCTGAAATTTTGGAGCAAAGAATAAAATTAACCTAAACACTCTTAAATCAGGAAACACCATGTTTTATCTCCCAAGTGACGTGGACATGAGAGTTATTGAATATTTGTTACTTCCAGGGGCTAAGCCTTTTGACTGCCCTCATTGTGACAAGAAATTCCGGACCTCAGCTCATCGGAAATCCCACATCCATTCGCACTTTCGTGATAATCCTGACCGACGTCCACGATCAAGGTCGTTACGACGAGCGCGACAGGATGTATCTTTACCTGAAATACCTCTACAAGAACCAATACTCATAACAGACACAGGTGGGTGTATTGCCAGGAATGATTAAAAGAAACTTTGAGAATCACAGAAGCTGTAGATAATGCACACTGATTATAGCAATAAAACTAACAGGACTCTTTTGTGATCATGGTGACTCTTGATCCTACTTCCAGCAACTTATGCCTGGTTTAAGAATAACCCTACGCCCACCGACTCACTCACTCCCTCCCACTACCTCCCTCCCACTCCCTCCCTCCTTCCCTCCCCCACTCACTCACTCACTCACTCACTCACTCACTCACTCACTCACTCACCCACCCACCCACCCACCCACTCACCCACTCACTCACTCACTCACTCACTTACTTCCAGAACCTTATCACAAGATTATTGTATTGAAACTAATATAACTGTTCAAAATGTTTGTTTACTTTTCTCTTCAAATCAATGTATACATCTAATGTCTTTTTAATACAGAATAACCTGCCTTCATGTTCTATCAATAATATGTGGGAGAATCTGGCGTTCACAGTTTACAGGGGTCAGTGGGGTAGCCTAGTGGTTAAAGCGTTCGCCTATCACGCAGAAGACCCAGGTCGATTCCCCACATGGGTACAATGTGTGAAGCCCATTTCTAGTGTCCCCTGTGTGATATTGCTGGAATATTGCTAAAAGTGGCAGAACACCATACTCACTCACTCACAGTTTACAGTTATTACTGACTTGATACACGTCTACATTGCTGTTGTGGTATCATGTAGGTAGAGGAAAATGTCCAGTGAATCCAAGTACTCTAAAGTATGATTAATTTTGTCTCTTGATACAGTATTCTTGAATTCTGCCTGTGCTCCTTCATGCATCTATATCCAACTGTATCTGTTGTTTCTTACCTTACAGGTTTAATTCAGCAGCCGCCTCGAAACAACAATGTGTTTAACCAATACTTGGGGGAGTCCGGGTCTGTGGACAGACCTTACAAGTGTCATTACTGTCGGCGCTGCTTCAAGAAATCCAGTCACCTCAAACAACACATCCGATCTCATACAGGTAACACAACCCACAGCATGCTCAAAACATATACAGGTAACACAATGTAGGCACATCTCCTACAGGTACTGTAACACAAACAGCAAATCTTATATAGGTATGTTGTTACCTGTCTGGCGCACATGTTTGTGTTTTCCTTGAAATACAACAGAGGTAACATTCCAATGGAAACAATAAGGGGCGTGGATAGTGGCTACTCACACTGCTAGATTACAGTAAGATCCGTGATCAGGGATCCCGAGGCTGGAAAACCGTTTGATGATTGGAGTTGCTTAAGCCTGTGGAATTGCCAATGTGGGGTTCATTGCACGCTTGAAAAGGCCTGGAATTTTAAAGTTTGTCTTGAAAAGGCGTTAAATCATCATTTTACTTGAAAATAAACAACATGGCTTGAATAATCTTTGAAAGGCATTTAGAAGCGATTAGCATTATGAAGAGAATTTATAGATGTCAACTTTTTTAGTATGAGGAACACAGTGTTTCGGAGTATATGCTTACTCCTTCATCAGGTGAATAAATTCTGTGAGGGAGAGAACATATATATGTACCTTTAAGAACTAAGTGATAAGTGAAAAGACCTTGAATTACACCCTAAGTACAATTTCTTTTATTCTATTTCTGTATGAAATACAAATGTGCTTGTGAATGTCTGCGAACATATGAAATAATGCTGCATAGTAACGTGCAATTTAATGTTCGTTACTGATTTTGCATACCTTGTTTCCATGATGATTGCTTGAATTACTAGTGTTCTGCTGAATGAATGCGTTTGCAATCTGGGAAGAATTACTTCCCTTTATTAATACATAGCACTGAATGTTTGAATCTTGTTTGTGTTAATTATTTGCCTTGAATTTGACTAAATGTGCCATGAAACAGCCTTGAAAAGGCTTTTGATTTGTGTAGGACAAATCTGTATCAACCCTGCTTTGGAAATTTCTCCTTTACCAGTGATTAGTTAATCCTGAAATCAGGAATCTTTCAGTAGGGACAGCAGTGTTGAGATAAATGGAGTTTCACTTGTTACGTGTCAATTTCCAAATTGAGACAATATCTTAAACAAAAATCTGTAGAAGATTTTAGAGTGAAACAAACAACCAACAAATGGCAGACAACCATGTTTAATGTGGCAAATGTCATCTGTGAAATGTTCTCTTTTCAGGAGAGAAGCCATACCGATGTAACACATGTTTCCGATCATTTGTCTCCAGTGGGGTGTTAAAGGCGCACTCTCGAACTCACTCAGGTGTTAAAGCATACAAATGTCTTATCTGTGACACCACATTCACCACTAATGGTAGCCTGAAGCGGCACATGTCCACCCACAGCGAAGTCCGCCCCTTCATGTGTCCGTACTGCCAGAAAACTTTTAAGACATCAGTCAACTGCAAGAAACACATGAAGACTCACAGGTTAGTGACTTCATTATTAGGTGATGGACACAAATGCCCTACTTGAGGGATCCTATTGTCTAGAGTTATGGCCCTTGGACCTAGAAAAATACATGTTTTTCTTATGCCAAACAGCAAACCTGAAAAAAAAAATCAAGTTTGTTTTCAAGTTGTTTTAGTTTTATGTATTTTATAGGGCAAAACTCATTTAGTTCAAAATATGTATCTTATATTTTTATGTTTGATGTATGGATTTTGTTTTCATCTAATTGGACTTTGGATTTTAACAAATAAACCTTACAAATGTTGCTTGGGTAGTTTATGGTAAGAAAGACATATCAAGTTTAAAACTCATGGAACCTCATTTATCATGTATTAAGCTTGTAATTAAATGTTTGTAGGCATAAAACCAAACTCACACACAGTATGCTGAGCATGGTTACAAAGCATGGGTGACCAATGGGAAATACACACTCTCTGATGTAGCTTGGCTGGTGGTCTGCCATTGTAAGCCAACATGAACTGTTGCTGACACTCTTGATCACTGATTTGTCTGGTTCAGCCTAAAAAAACTTATTAAGTATAAAAAAATAAAGTGTAACAATTCATTGATTTGAAAACTATATTTAGCTCTATATAAAAGTTTATTGTAATTTGTCATCTTCAGACATGAGCTGGCCCTGCAGGCTCTGCAGAATGAGGAGCAGACTGTCACTGACGGGGAGACCCAGTGTGTCGGGGACACCGTGGTCAACACAGATGACCTGACGCAGCCACAGACAACTGCTGACCTGTCAGCTCTGCAGCAGGATGACATAGGCCACACTACCACCATCACACAGCAGGAGTTCGTCCCGGTCACCAGCATCTCACAGGACCCTGGAGCCGTGCTCAGTCAGGCCACATTGCAGGATCTCACTGGGACAGTCATCGATCATCAGTTACAGCAGACACTCAGTCAGCAGGTTAGTTCACCATGTCCTCTGGATGTGTTTGCAACAGCTTGTTTTCAACCATCCCCATGTTGCCCTGTGATGATCCGAGTTAGAATTGATCTTCAGCAACTGAGGAATGGGGTGGTCCGGATGGTTGATGCCTGTCATTTTATCCTATCTGCATAGATCAAAGCTTGTGATGTCAATCCCTTGATTGTCTGGTCCAGATTTAGATATTTAATGACTGCTGTCAACATATCTAGAATATTGCTGAGTGCAGCTTTAAAAAACAATAAAAAACTAACACACCTGTTGGGATACCAGCCTGGAATACTACTTCAAAGAAACAAGGCCTCTTTCATTTTCTCTTGATGGTAAGCCATCTGTTTTCAGTGCCATTTTCTTATTCATCTTTATCCTTTGTGTATGGTAAGACAAAATACATGTGTAATGTTTATCATAACCTTTTCCTATAGGTGTTTGGTCAGCAGCAGAACTTTGGCCAGGCTTTCCTTAATGGTCAGCAGGGCTTTGGTCAGCTTGGCCAAACTGTCACCACCTCTCTGAACAGCCTCGGTGGTCAGCTCACAGGCCAATTGACGACACCACTGGGAACCCAAGTGACCAATACACTCAACAGCCAGCTGAGTGGTCAGATGACGTCCTTGACCAGCAACCAGCTGATGATGCAGCCCCAGAGTCTGTCCAATCAGATGGAAATACAGCAGGTCAGCACAGCGTTCTCCGTGGCCACCCCCTCAATGTCCACCACCATGCCTAGCACCAGCATGCAGAACATCCTGGAGACAAGGTAGGGAACTCAGTGTTGCTCCTTTGTTGGCAGTCTAGGACAGAGTGTTGCTAACTTCACTCTACGCGATCCTAACATGCTAGAGACAAGGTAGGGAACTCAGTGTTGCTCCATTGTGTTGGAGATTGGCATGTCTGATAACACTGAGTGATCTTTGGACTTCTAAGTTACAGGAAGATCTAGCCATATATACATATTACTGGCAGTGTAAAATGATTTGGTTTAATTTTACAATATGGGCTGCTGATTTATTGCACCAAACTCATTAAAAACAACAACTAAAAATTTTACAATTTTGTTACTCAAGGCATTCAGTGGTTGGATAGGGTGGAATGCAGTATGTATAGGAGTTATCTTCAAATTAAACTGTCTCCTATGTAAGCATATTTCCAAAGTATTGGTGAGAATAGGCCCATGGTACCTTACTCTTGACTTAAGAGTTGACTAAAACTGGTAGAACTCTGTTACTTGGTCGACTGCTTGTTATCGTATTCTGATGGCGTTGGACTGCCTACAGTCTACTGGAAAGAGTGTATGCCTGGAGAGTGGAAGGTCATTGGTTCGATGCGCTGGCCATGTTATACTTAAAGACGTTAAGAGATGGAACTTGTTACCCTGCCTCCCACACTGCATTATGGGATTAAAAAGGACTGACCGGCTTGGTATATATTGCGTCCTGAGTTGGGTATCCATGTTAAACTGTGGCATGGTATCTCAATGGGCTAGCTATATTAAACAGGCAGTCCGGACTACTACAAGCATGGATGCAGCTATGGAAGTGCACAAATCTTTAATGTGCCTCTAAACCCAATTGCATGGATCATTGCCCTTGGTGTCCCTGGTTTACCTGGACCAGACTTGATTATTTACAGACCGCCAAGTTAAGGCTAAATATTGCGATGTTAATCAACATTCAATCACCCATAACTTTTATTTGCACTGAGGTTGAGGTGGTTATTTGAATCATAATTGCAGGGAGGTTGAGGACACCTCAGAAGACCAGTTGGTGGAGGAGACAGATGAAGGGGAGGTAATCATTGGCCAGGACGAACACTCAGATGGCAAGAGGCTGTACATGTGTGAAATGTGTGACAAGTCATTTAAAAAGTCAAGTCACCTCAAGCAGCATGTTCGATCTCACACAGGTGAGTGGGTGATGATAATGGGGTTATTACTGGAAAAGTGATGATTTCAAGGATGTATATTGTTTTTCAAGCTGACTGCATGAAAGATTCATTATGCTTGATATAGATGCTGCTGCTGCTGCTGCTGATGATGATTAAATCAGGATTAGAATTATGTTGTTTTTGACGTAATGTGAAAATACTCTAATATTTTTTCTTAAAGAATCCCCCCTATAATACCTTTTGTCTGTGTATAGGTGAGAAGCCATTCAAGTGTCCAGAATGTAACCGAATGTTTGTATCGACGGGAGTGTTGAAGGCACACATGAAGACCCACCTGGGTATCAAGGACTACAAGTGTCACATCTGCCAAGCAACATTCACCACCAATGGTTCTCTCACTCGTCACATGATGATCCACAGCAGTCTCCGGCCCTTCCGCTGCCCCTTCTGTAATGAGACATTCCGCACTGCTGTCCACTGCAAGAGACATATGAGGGTACATCGAGATGGTTCAGGAGCAGTGCCACCAGATAGTGAGTACAGTTGCAACTCTTCATTCTGTATTTCTTTTTTTTGTGTAACAATAATTCCCAAATGCTACTGCGTGTGTTTAAGGATAGAAAAATGAAAGAAATGTCAGAAAATGTTTCGAAAAGGGCTCCACTTTTGGACTTGGTGCCCTATTTAGACAGCCATTGTGTGTCTTGCTATCGAGAATTGGTCTACCGCTGTAGTCCCTTTCTTCCTCCTGTACACACACACACCAGGTGGCCATGATAGAGGAGAGATCTTGTCATCAAGCCCTGTGAATTGTTCAGCCAAATTACTTGCTGACCAGTATTTTGGAATCTACTGATCAACAACTTGCATGTCATATTCGCCGTAATATTGCCCCAGTTGTTTAGAAAATTGACAAAGGGGGGCCTTTATCAAAACCATACACAATGCATTACAATTGTTTTCAGAACTTGAATGGTAGTGTTCTAACTTGTATGATAGTTACTAGGCAATTATGTACCCCTTTTGTGCTGCTGCAAAAAATCTATAAAATATGAAGAAAATATGGACTGTCATGTAACTTTCCAGTCTTAAGTCGGGGTCGCTTATAAAGATTTCTTTCTAAATTGGTCTCAGTGTACTTCAGGGGGTGCCTATTTGAACAGGTTTCTTAATCATGTTTATACGGCAAATATGCTACTCCATGTTAGAAATTATTCAGGATGTTGCTTGGGACTGAGGTTTTCTGCCCCACGTGTAGAATGTGTGCAGCCCATTTCTGGAGTCCCAAATGGTCATATTGCTGGACTTTCACTAAAGCGGTGTAAACTCCTACTTAGCAAGTGCTCACCTTTTGGAGACAACGATTGTTGATGTGACTTTTGATACTTTGATGCTGCACAAATGTATGAGGTATGATCAAAGTGTATGCTGTATGTAAGGTGTGCCAGGTGATGAGGAGAACCAGGCCCCTGCCATCCGCCGCACCAAGGCCAGCATCCAGATCACCGAGGACCACACGGAGGAACTGTCCAAAAATCCTGAGGATGAGTTGTCTGTGTCGGAAAAAATACTTTTAGAGTCTGCTTCAGAAAAGGACCGAGTTAGTGAGGTAATAGCTTCAATATTTGCAGCCTTTAGTTGTCTTTATAATCCCTCCATGTCTGCATATGTCCCTTTTTGAAGCTTTACACAAGAGAAAAACATTTTGCACAATTAGAGGATATATTCCTTTCAAGACTAAAAGCAGTGAGCTTCACATTGTCACATTAAATGCTAAGCAAACCTTCTGTCATTTAGATTTTGCATGAGAAAATTCAAACACATTGAAAGCCTAGAGCCTATCAAGATCCGGGTTAGAATTAGTCTTCAACGTGCCATGGTTGTCATAAGAGGAGGCTAACAAGATTTGGTAGTCAGACACACTTCATTTTTGCTTGATGCATGTCATCGCAATTGCATTGATCGATGTTCATGATGTCAATCACTGGATTGTCTGGTCCAGACTCAATTATTTTCAAACTGTTGTCTGGAAGGGCTGTGCATATTGCTAAGTGCGTCATAAAACAACAAACAAACAAACAAACTGATAGCCTTGAATTGAGCCAACAGAATGCTATAACATGATAAGAACCTGTTTTATGTTGTGTATTCATGACATGCGGCACTGAACAGTCAACCATATGCCTGTATACCATGATGGTAACACTTCAGCAACATTTAAGACTACCAATTACCAATTGCCAATGCAGAGTTAAACAATAATTAATCAATGATCAACACAAAAAAACGAATTATCTCCCCATTTCAGCAAGAGAAACCAATTCCCACAATGCACCACTGCAAGCACCCCCACCAGTGTAACCACTGTCCCAAGAGTTTCAAGAAGCCCAGTGACTTGATGCGACACATTCGCATACACACAGGAGAGAAGCCCTTCCACTGCGACAAATGTGGCCGCTCCTTCACTGTCAAGTCTACACTAGACAGTCACATGAAGACGCACGGACCAGCACAAGGTGAGAGGCAGCCTGTTGCTCATTCTAGTTTATCATTAATGGTTGCTGGACACTGTAGGTTTGGGTCAAATGGTGTATTTTTAGAAGTGAGAATTACACTTTGGCTATACCTGACATGATAGTCTAACTGAGTGATAGTCTGACTATTGACTAATAGTTGATAGATGCTCTGTTACACAACTAACCAATCATAAAATTTCGTTTGACAATTATTGATAATGAAAATAGAAAACATTACTAAAAAGGGTACAAAATTACTTCACAAATAAACATTGCTCATTTAAGTCAATAATATTATATTATTATATTATATTATAATATTAATATAATAATATATTAATAAACTTTCCACAAAGTACAGTGCATTGAAAATTTGTATACAGGTATCTAGCCTTACCCAGCCCAGCAAGCTTGGTAATAACTAATATATTCATTGTCTTGACAGAGGAATCCATGTAACTTTTGAAAATAAGCAGAACCAAAATGAATTAAGAGAAATTGACTAAGTTGCTGAACAGCTGTAGTTGATAATCAGTTGATCATTTCTGATAGTGGATTATGACATGTCAACTGGTTCTCATCACCTATGTTCCCAACCTATGTTCAGCATGTTCAACACATTGCTTTGCAGTAATCAGATTCAGTGAAATATAAATCACAGTTGCTGTTATGAAATACGAGTTATGTCAAGGAATAAGGTAATGCACCTGTATTGAAATATTGATGAATATGTTAGGACGTAGATTAACTAGTGAGCAGATTACTGGCGAGAGCTAGAGAAAACATCTGTTCAGCTCGAGCCAAGATTCAGAGGAGGTAGAAACATGGTGGCACATGTACGCAGGTCACATACACTTGCATTACAGCATTGCAAGATGTCTGCTCCCTGTACCCTCTGAAAGTTTTGGTTTTGCTGTTTTCCCGCTGTGAAGTGTAGGTTAAAGGGCTTTACCATTGTTGGGTGAGTTAACTCACTGGTATTAAATATGTATAGTAATATAAGAGGTAACCGGCTAGATTTGGAGGGTATTGATCTCATGGGTAGTGGGAGAACTTACTTAATGGTGAATATTAACCATGGATCATATTGCCCTCAGTTGTATAATCATAACGTTATCATTTGACTTCCAGGTGACAAGAAGTTTAAGTGTCATGTCTGCAGTTCCTTGTTTTCCACAAAAGGCAGTTTAAAAGTTCACATGCGGCTTCATACAGGAGCCAAACCATTCAAATGTCCACACTGTCAGGGCAGGTTTCGAACCTCCGGACACCGCAAGAGTCACATCCTGTCCCATTTCAAGCAAGACTTACCAAAGAAACGAAAAGTTTCACGCAGTGTGGACACGTCCCATAACTTCCCCGTCACGATGGTCAGTACTTCAGAGGTACCAGTGCAAGCCGGGGTTCCTCATCAAGCAATGTCTAGCCAAGTGGTCAGTGTTGACCCATCCCTACTTCAGACACAGAGCATCATGCCCATCTCATTCACAGTCCCGGACAATCTGACATCACTCAATGAGAGTCAGCTTGCTACGCAAGTATTACAAGGTCTGGAAGGTATCCAGCTTCATTTCACCTCAGGGCTCGGACAGGGTATTCAGATTGCTGGTCTGGATCCCAACATTTTGTCTCAAACTGTGCAGATCGATGCTAGTCTACTGCAGCAGCTACAACAACAGGGTAACATCAACATCACCATCAACCCCAACGTCATCACACAACAGGTGCAAGCTCAGGATCCCAATGTCATTACACAGACCGTGCAGGCCACAGATCAGGGTCTGTTAACACAGACCGTTCAGGCTGATGGGACAGTCCTGCAGCAGGCTGACCCTAACATCATCACGCAGACCGTTCATGATCCCAACCTCATGCAGAATATCCAGATACAGCCAGTGTCTTCGCTGCAGGACACGGTCAACCCCAATGTGATTGTCCAGCCCATGTCCAGTGTGGCGGTCACACAAGTAGACGCACAACAGCAAGCTCTACAAGCTCAGAACATCACCCTACAAGCTAGGCCAGATATGGCCGGGTTTGTTGTGCCCGACCATATGGATGTGCAGGTATGATTTGTGGGTAGAATTGGTCTTCAGTAACCTTTGTTGTAAGAGGCAACTAAAGTGATTTGCTTATTTGTCTTGTCCAGATTCAATTATTTATAAACCCATGTAAAATAGCCTGTTAGAACTATAACATGATTTGGGAAATGTTTAGATTCTAATTTGGAACTTTTTATCTAGAAAACATTCTCTGAGCAGGCCAAGATCCCTGATTGCTGACTGTGGCATAAAATAACACTTACTCCCTTCACGTGTTGATAACTGCTGTATCCTCCAATTGTTCAAATAGTGATATTGGCAGGGCAGATATTCCTTCTATTAATAAATAGAAATTAGTGACCACATGAACAAAGAGATATTTGTTCTTCCTCTGTTGTAGTCTATGGTTAAGTGTGTGAGTGAAGTTTTAGTGTTTACTTTGCTTTATGCAAACCAGCCCTGATCGGCTTCTTCAGTAATGATCAGCTCTATTACACGCAGATCCTGATGTCTGTATGAAATATTGACAAACCAGTGAGGCCAACATCTGCTGGATTCATGGATAATGAAACAGAACTGCACACATTATAAATGACTGAGAAATTTGCAGTTTTTAAGAATAGTTTTGTATTTTCGGAGGAACTAAACTTTTGAACCACTATTTTCTGTTTTGTATCCAGGTTTCGGAAGTGTCTCATATGGTTGTTGACCAGGACCAATCTCTGCTGAGTGACAACAATGATGACGATGAGGACGATGATGATGATGACTACAATGACGATGATGACGAGGTGCCGCTAGACGACCACAACTCAACCATTGTCCATGATGATGACACATCACTAGACTTCCCCCAAGCCATGCCCATACATGATGAGAAGTACTCCCTACAGAGGAACCATATATGTGGGGTAAGAACATATCCAAAAGCCAGTACGGCTCTATCATACAACCTAGTGCATATGTGGTGTAGCGGATAGAGTGTCTGCCCGGAGAGAGCTGAAGGTGGGTGGTTCAATCCCCTGGCCAAAAGCTGTTTACTTGCAGTCACCCTGTCTGGAGACCATAAGGGTATTAAACTGGTCGGCTTAGTCAATATGATGTGTCTGAGTGGGTATCTATGTTATGTTGGCATGGTATCTCAGTGGTCACATGGTTTTTGGTTTTGCTTTGTTGTTTTACGCTGCACTCAGCAATATTCCAGCTATATGATGGCGGTCTGTAAATAATCGAGTCTGGATCAGACAATCCTGTGAGTGAAATCATGAGCATCAATCCACACAATTGGGACCGATGACATGCATCAACCAACTATCTGTACTATCTGTCAAACAGAGTTGCATCCTTTGAGCATGCCAGAATCATCATCGTGAGTTTGAATGCAATATTTGCCCTGATTATGATATCCTTAGTTTGTCAGCAACTTCCCTGAGCTCATGGAATTCATCAAAGTGGTAAATATCTATGACATGCACCACTTTGTCCTTTCCTCCCACTATAAGCAGTGATATAGCTGAAATACTGTGTAAAGTGGCATGAAACCCAACTCACTCACTTACAACATATTGTCCCTGAATCGCAGGTATGCCATAAGGCATTCAAGCGGTCCAGCCACCTGAAGGAGCATCTGACCACTCATGCCCCTGGTTCTATACCCAAGAAAGTGAAGCCTACTCCACATAGATGTCAGACTTGCGACAAGGCCTTCCAGAAACCCAGCCAGCTGATGAGGCATGAACGCATACACACAGGTAAGAGGCTGGTAGCAGCTGTGTGTATCTCCTTTAGGATCAGGCTCTTTCAAAGAAAGCAACTGATGTTACGTAAACTATGAAGTCATAATTCCTTGGGCAACCAGATTTACCTTAAATTTGCTTATCTGGAAACAAATATTCATTGGTTTTCATTAACTTGTATGAAATGGAATTATGTCCAAGTCGTATATAGAGTTTAACTTACATTTTGTGTAACTCCCCAGGTGAAAGGCCATACGTATGCAATCTGTGTGAAAAAGCGTTCAACCAGAAGAACGCACTTCAGGTACATCTGAAGAAGCACAGCGGTGAGCGACCTCATCTTTGTAGCTACTGTTCCCTGTCCTTCACACAAAAGGGCAACTTAAAGACGCACATCAAGCGCGCGCATCACCTGGAGATGGTGCAGTCGATGAACTTGCCGCACGGCTTTGTCCCAGCAGCCACCAACACGATCAGCATCACCTCAGCACCACCCAACACCGGCGATGACGAGGGATTGGACCTTTCAGAGGTTGTTGACCTCTTTCAACAATAGACACACAATGCATCTATGGAGCAATATGGACAGTTCTTTCACTTTCAACAGGAACACTTGTGTACACATGGTTATGTGTTGTGATGAACAAAGATATGTATCTGAACATGTTTCAGGAAATAGAGCAATGATTTACAGGTCTGAAAGACTATGAAGCAGTTGAGGTGAATTGTGTACAAGAAATATGGGACAGCCCTGACCAGCCTTGAAGTAGTGGAGGTGTAATGTGTGTAGCTGAACAGCTCTGTGAGAGTTTCCATCTGTTTGTGCTAAAAGACTTCATACAGTCTCAGCAAAGACTGTTGGTAATAGCCAGAAACACGACCAAATGGAGTAAAGAAGCAGTAAAATTTGGCTGGAAAGATACTAGGCTGAAAAATTGCTTCTCAGGCATTGACTGTTGCTGAACTGGTGATGTTGGCATTTGAGATTTTATTTCGGGGGTTGGGGAGAAATGGATAATTTTTTTGTTTTTGTGTGAAAACAGAACTGATATGCCTCTGTGATTTTGTTATTGCAGCAGTGCCTGGGAAACATGCTTCTTCATCGTTATAGCCTTACACTGATGTTCTTGCCAGCACCATAGCATACTTGATGCACACTACACATGTGCATTATCAATGGTTTTAGTAATTTTCACGCAAGTATTCAGCATGCTCAAGTTATCCATACCTTTATTACTAGCAGTTTTCCATCTGCATTGGTAATCAAAACAGTTTGACTTGCATAAACATTTATCCATTCTTGTTCTATTATTTTTTAAACCATATGAGAAAGTTGACTGAAAGCCTGTGTGATCAGTTTAACATTGTCGTCATGGAAACTAACCTTGATCTCAATATGGAGGTGGACATGTATTAATGAATATTTTCTTGCCAAACATGTGGTTATGTTGTACTTTGTCATCATGATTTCTATTTGTAAGTGAACATTCAAATATTCTCAATGTCATGTATCTTCTTTAAAATTGAATCTGAATCTTGTCAGCTGAGAAATATGTCTTTGTGTGTACCTCTCTTAGAAGAAATTTATAAATCTACAGCAACAATATCTGTAATATATTTCACAAGCGCATGTCTTCTAATTCCACTTACTATGTATTTTGGGGTATGTGCGCATTTTTTAGATACAACTCTCAGGAGTTAGAAAGGAGGGTCATCTTAGATGTGTGGTATTAAGAAATAAGTATTCACCACCAGCATCGATGAATGGGGTCGTTGCCAGTAGAGCTGAAGAAAAGTGATGATTATAGGTTTGGCAAGGTGAGGCATATGAATTAGATTTGGATTTCAAGATTCAAATTTGGGGTCAGCAAATACCCAATAATATACAGTAGACATATTGTGCAATCTTCTATTTGATACGAACAGCATAGTTGTTCATCTCTGGTCATTGTAATCTTGTGAAGTTTTACTTTCCTCTGATGTCAGTTGAAGCATCAGAGGGATTAAATCTGTTATTTGAACTGTCATGAAATGTCAAGTACATATTTTGTATAGAGTGAGCTATGCCTGGACATCAGCATTATGACATTCAACAGAACATCCAACTACTGAACTGGGAATCACGGCAGCTACATCCACACCCCAGGTATTGTTGTTGATTCTGCAATTTGAACTTGTTGCTGTTGTAACTCAATTGGGATTCCATGCTTGTTAACTGACCAATGCATGTTCAAAGAATGGATGGAATTTTGAAAGTCTTTTATTTATTTGAATTCACATCAATGTCTGTCTGAAGCAGTTGTTTTCATACAGATTAAATCTGTTGTTGGCCATTTGTTATGAAGTTTGTGTTGTGTTCTTATTTCACTTACTAAACAGGCCCCCTGTGGTCATTCTAAGTGGTGACCGCCTCTGTGGTCTAGTGGTAGAGCGTCCGCCTGGAGAGCGGAAGGTCCGGGGTTCGATCCCCGACCGCATCATACCAAAAGACGTTAAAAGATGGTACTTGTTGTTACCCTGTCTGGCGCTCGGAATTAAGGGGCTAAAACAAGGACTGGTCGGCTAGGGGTCAATAAACTGTGTCTGAGTGGGGTATTGATGTTAAACTGCGGCATGGTATCTCAGTGAGCTAGCACTATAAATCGGCGACTAGTACAAGCAGCCACACAAACACATGTACATGCACGTCGCTATATAAGTGCAATAATCTTGGACGCGACGTTAAACCCAATTTCACCTCACCTCATTCTAAGTGAGAATAGGATCCCAGCAACCTATGCTGGTTGTAAGTCGTGATTTTGTAGATTGGGTAATCAATCACCATGGCAGGTAAATAGGGTGTGTGTAATTAGTTAAAGGTCCAATTGTGACTACCAGATGCTCAAAACATGTCCGTGTTATACACCTGGAAAAAAGTTAAACACCACCCCTTCTGTAGCTTCAGATATCTCTTACCACCATGTATCTTTTGGAAATATCTATACAAGTGACACTTCTTTCATTTTGAAACATGTCTCAGGTACCACAGACACCTGCTGAAACATTAGTACAAGAACTGTATGTTTGTCAGATAGTAACAAGTACTAATTCATATCATGAAGAAGATGATGTGAATATAAGTGTTGTCAAAAAACTGTTCCAAAACAGGTGAATGACTGTGGATAAGCTGGATGTTTGTAGAAAGATGACATTCATGAAACTATTTTTCCTGATTGCAATCTGTCAGAAACGTCACCAGAAGAAAAATTACAACTGTGTGAAAGTTTCCTACAAGTACAACCATTACTCTTATAAAGGATCAATAAAATGCATATTATACAGAAGGTAATATAAGATAGCTACGCGATAAATCACAAAGAACAATGAAAAATGAAGTGTGGTTTATTTCACGATAAAACATTGTTCTTTCATGACGTCATTTCTGGAGATTCGATCATGTGCTCACAACTTGATGACATCATGTTATGTTTGAGAGGGGAGTGTCTCTTGAGTTGTTCCCTATAGATGTAACTGGGCAACACAGATAAATGCGATGGCCGAACGATCGCATCCAAAACCGGGAGAGATATGACAATCAGTGTTGGGAGAAAAGTTACAGGAAATCGACATGAAGATTATGAGAATATGCAGGAAATACCTACCTGTGCATGAAATGGACTTGTTCAACATTGCTGAGGTCGGATTCTATTGAGGGAGTCATGATAAGCAACCCCCACTCATCGTTTATTTCTTAAATGTTTTCATTAAATATTTTATGCATAATGCTATTAATAAATCACAAAGTTCACTGTTTGCAGCAAATGGTAAGGTTTATCGATCTTCATTAAACACCACCATCTTAACATAATCCACAGATGAAACTGTCAACAGCTATTACAAACTACGTAGTTTTTGCAAATTTAGTAAACTGAAAGTGAAAGTATTGTACCTTATTAACATGGTAATTAAACAGTTGAAACGGCAAGATTTTGGTGTCTGCATTACACTTTGTCACTTTGTAGACAATTGTATTTAATCTGAAAATTAATACGGGATAAATTTTTTAGAAATGTCTATTTTATATGTAGATGTTAAGAGGATCTTCAGGATTGACTTTGAAGGACAAGGTGACTGCTTTTGAAATGAGTGTACAAACAGCTTATGACCCCAATAAATACATTATTGCAGGAGAATCCTCAAACTAGGCATACATGACCTCTTAGTCTTAGAAAAAATCTCGAGTTAGTTTCATTGACTTTTCTGAAAGGTCAAGGTCAAAAGAATGCCAAATTACAGATCAGTATTTATGTTTGAAAAATGTGGAAAAAACAGGCGTTTAGAACTTATGAAAACATAAATATATATATTTTAAACTTAATCTATCTTACACTATGCCTCCTTCTTTCGATACTATTTGGAAATGTGCTTGCACAAAAGTTTCCAGCTTCTGAAAAAACATTTTCCCGAACCAATCCCACCATCACTATGGTCACTACCCAAACAAATGGGTCACGCACTATAATCCTGTGCATAATGACCTACACAAATTGATCACAGGACTATCTCTGTCACATCATTCTCTTTCACATCGCCACCCTGAGGAGACGTGTATTGAGTCTTAAGAGAATCCATTTATCCCATTTTCTTCTTTTATTTAGGTTCCTCCTCCTCCTCGTAATAACATCTATAACACAATTAACTGGATTGAAGAGAATTGGGAACAGAATGAAATAATCACCGTTCGTGCAAAGATTGCAGATGTATTTTCTTCACTGCTGATCCTCATGATCGATGTTGTGACTGTTGTGGCCGTTGTCTTCCCGAGCAAAAGTGTTCCCAATGTTCCCACCTTTCCAATGTTCCCACCTTTCAGAGGAAGCCTTTTGTTTGTTGATGGTGTATCTGACAGTTTTCATAATGACGTTCCTGCCAAAATGAACCAGCCATCTGTCCTCAGTGTGTCCGCCACTATGTCTACACTGGAACAATATGTCGCATCGGACGTTCGTACAGTCATGTTGAAGGACAGCTTGACTACATCAGCCTTGACAGTCCCTACAGTCAACCCATCCAGATGGAAGGTTACTTTGCAGAGAACTGGTTCATCCTGTCCGACTCCTTCATCACACATTTCCTTCAAAATGAAGCTGCTGTTGGGGGGACACCTCCGACAACCTCCAGTCAGAGTATCCAGCTCTGGCTCTACAGGAACCAATCGGTACTTTGGTTTCCAAATTAGCTCTAGATTTTCTAGGTCCAAATCCAGATTTTTCCGTTCCAGAAGAAAGACGGCATGAAGCTCAGGATGATCTTCAACATGAAGACATTCAATGCATTATATACATCGAATATCCGCCGCATTTTCACATGACGTCTATCACGCTTCTTCAATCAGTCAGCCAGCCAGGAGACCACATGGTCAGTCTTGAACTGCAGGACGTGTACTTACATGTTCCAATCCACCGGGAGGAATGCCATTGTGTCCGGTTAATTTTCCAAAGCCTCCACTACCAAAGGAAGGTGCTCCCGATCTCCCAAAGTTCTTGCACATCCAAGGAATAATCTTTGAGGCGTACATCGACGATTGTATTCAAGACCATGCTGATTCAGACATCCTCGTACAGCATCTAGAGTTTACACAGCAGCTCATCAACGTTGTAAAGTCTGAAACAACTCCCACTCAACGTCTACAGTTCATCGGGGCTCTCTTCGACACCAAACAGGGCATGGGTGGTCGAAGATACAGCATTTAGTGTCTGTCCCATCCCAGATCCTTGGGCATGGGACCAAGACGCTCTGGCCATCTCATGGGAGAACCTCAACTCCTATGCCTTTACCCTAACCGGCCTTCTACCTGAAGGTATTCAAAAGCTCAAAGTTGGTTCATAGCATTGGTAAAGATTGCATAAAGAGAGTTTCACCATCTTCCTCTGTGGGAAGATCATCGCTGGATTGCCACCTTCTGTGACATCCGAACCAGACCCTGTCCTCCATCATGGAGGGTTGCTTTTGGAAGTTAGATACATTCTTCGCTTCTCACTATCTTCGTGACATCTCAGTCACCGACATTCAGGGTCCTCACCAATGGTCCTTTGGTCCTAACACTACAGCTGACGACTGCCCATCAACACAGATAGACGATACTATACCGGCACCTGTGTGTCAGTACTCCGTGTCCTGTATATACAGAATAAATATTGGAATCATTGCTCCTTTGTTTGTTGTCATTATTATTCGGATTCCCAGACTGAGTAGCCAGTGGAGGATAATCGACTCCGGTCTACAACAGGAGTTGCCGCAAGGCACTACCCTTTCAATGGTATAAAAAAAACATTTACCTGCCCACCTTTGTTAGGCACGTGCTTCATAACTGTTTTGAAGATCCTCTTGTGGATATTGTCGATCGTTCCTCTTATCGTCTTAGCATACTTCAGTCCTGCAGGCATGATTGGCATGATTGGTAGCTTTGATGAAGCGTTACAAGAGATGCCAAGCTGGCTTACTGTATTGCCCATCCGAGATAGATGTGTGGTATGTCTTGTAGACCTGATTGGCTGGAGACCCCTTCCGGATTGGTTATGAGTCGCAATAGATCTCTATTCATAGCTGTGCGGTCAATCATGTATCAATGTCGCATGTTATACCTGATCTCATGTTGTTATGGATGACTAGCGTAAAGGGGTTACATCGCATAATATGGTGCTGTACCACTCTCGAGTTCTTGTCTTTACGACATGCGACATTATTACGACTTATGCTTGTGTCACGGTCCAACACCAGCTTCCTTGTGTACGTCTCACGGTTGTAGTCTACTTAGGCTAGGTGATCTGCACCCCATATGTCTGACCGTGGGATAAAGGCATAGTGTGAGATAGGATATGTTTAAAATTTTGTAAATTTTACAATAAATTGTATACTAATAATATCTATCCTGTTTCACATGCTATATGCCCTCCCAACCATCCCCACATCACAGCTCCTCTTGCCTGTCAGCACTAAGAAAGAGAATGATGTGGCAGAGATAGTCATGTGATCAGGTCGTGTTGGTAGCTATGCATGGGGTTATAGAGTGTGACCCATTTGTTTGGGTAGTGACCATGGTGATGCTGGGATGTGGTCAGGTGAATGTATTTTTATAAGCTGGAAACTTTGTTCAAGCACTTTTCCACATAGGATCAAAAGAAGAAGGAGAAATACATAGTGTGAGATAGTATAAGTATTAAATATAATTTGATGTAAAATTTAAATAAGTAAAAAAAACTCAATAATGATGTTTTTGAATGAATGAAAAAATCAAGAGTTTACGATTTTGAAGTTTCCCCCATCTTCCCGAGGCAAGAGAGTTAACTGACTTTAAAAGTCCATAGCCTCTCCTATGGACCAATCAGCTTCCACCTCTCGTATCACTTGCATTTGCTTCACACAAAATGGTAGTGCCCGGTCAGGACGATCTGATTGATAATCAAGATATATATTGTGATAAAACGGGTCTTACTGGTACATCACGAAATGCATCATATCATGTGAGCACCTTAAAAAATGAAACGATTTGGAAAATATCTTCTGACAATGAGTTGGTGGTGCACATGTTTTGCAAATCCTGGACTTTTATAGTCAGGTAACCTCTTGCCTCGGGAAGATGAGTTTCCCCATGTTCGTACAAATACAGGAATAATTTGTATGACTATACCATTTTTTAAGGGCAATTGCTTGATGTATTGCTTTTATTTGAATTTATTCCACATTTATGAGTATTTGAACTATAATTATGTTTAACACTGAAGCAAAGTCAAACTTTGTGGTGGATGACTTGACACATTATGTAGGTATCCTAGTGTCAGAACATATGCCTTACCTACCGAATTGTCGATAAATAATACCAGTAGGATGAGCAAGTTTGTTTTCTTTGCTATTTAAACTTGAAATAATGAGTATTACAGAAAACATGCTATTACGTTTTTTGGCATTTAATTATGATTTTTTGGGGCGGTGTTACTTTCATAATGTTTCACTTAACATAATTGGGGGCACGGGTGGCACGAGTTGCGTCCCTTGGGCATGCCTGAAACCTATGAATGTGGGTTCAAATCTTGGTTTTCGCCTCGATTATGTGGGTTTCACCGAAGTGGTAAACATCTGAGACCTGCATCACTTCGGGCTTTCTTCCCACATTAAGCTGACACGCCGTGATATAACTGGAATACTGTTAAAAGCGGTATTAAACCTAACTCACTCACTCACTCACTTAACATAATTACAAGAGAGATGCAGATGAAGCATACATTTTACATAATGGCATTGCAGATTTAATATTAATACCAGTTACATGTGTAATATAAACACCAGCAAAGGTGACTGGTCAACTAGTTATGTCTAAGTATTGTGTAATGGTTCTGAGACACACAACGTCCAAATTTTCTGTCACTGAATAAAGGTGAGCTTCTGTACTTCTAGTTCTGGGTTAAATTTCAAGATATTGAACAGGAATGTACTACCCAGCTGTCCTATTGGGAAAAAAAAAATTCCCCATCATGGAGACAGTCATTCATAGACAAATATGTTCTTGACATTTTAGCTCACCTTAACACGGCATTTGGTGGGTATCTTGTGTTGAAAACATATAAAGATGTGAATTAGTTATGGTGTAGTAATATGTTTATTCTTAGACTGAGTGGATACCTGAATGAGTACATTAGTACCAAACTGGGATGAGTCCCATAAAACCAAATTTGGATGAGTGAGTGAGTGAGTGAGTTGGGTTTAACGCCGCTTTTAACAGTATTCCAGTTATATCACGGTGTGTCAGCTTAATGTGGGAGGAAAGCCCGAAGTGATGCAGGTCTCAGACGTTTACCACTTCGGTGAAACCCACGAGCACGGGTATGGTGCTGACAAACCTAGAAACATAATCGGGGCGAACCGGGATTCGAACCCACAATCATAGGTTTCTGGCGGGTCCAAGGGACGCAACTCTGCACAGCGAACTGCGGTGCCTTAGACGACTGGGCCACCTGTGCCCCCTAAATTTGGATGAGTTCAACAGCACTGAACTTGGATGAATCCAACCACCGAACTTGGATGAGTCGAATAGCACTGAACTTGGATGAGTCCAACAGCATTGAACTTGAATGAGTCCATCCTACAAACTTGGATGAGTCCAATAGCATTGAACTTCAATGAGTCCATCCTACAAACTTGGATGAATCCAATAGCATTGAACTTCTATTAATCCAACCACCAAACTTGGATGAGTCGAATAGCACTGAACTGGGATGAATCCAATAGCGCTGTAACACTTACTTCAAATGGCCACTGCAGCAGCTCATTTTAATGAAGTTATACAGCCTTCACAACAATCTTTTCCCCTCACAAATAATATTTTGAATGTTAGGTGATGTTTCTCATAAATGAAGTATAGAGCTCTTCATTAAATATGTGTGTTAGGGTGTGTGTTAGATTTGTTTCCAGCACATACTTTATTCAATACCTCGATATGCATGGAGAACTGTTCTGGCATATGAATGACATTGAAGGTTGTTGTCAGTTCACATGAAATAAATTTACAAACAGCCGATGACAGCCCCCCTCCTTTCCCAAAGTAATTATAATAATTATGAAATGAAAAGTTTTGAACCACTACTAGTATTAGTTTGAATATTTTTGCTTCATTTTGTGTAATTATATATGCAATTTACCAACAGGAGGAATCAGCAACTCACTGCTGGTTGTACAAGTCAAAGAGCTTAGATCAGGTGGTAGACCTCGGTGACATTGTAATTGTCATTGTGCTCCCGGTCTTTGGTCTGCATGATCCAGATTCCATTACTTACAGGTCACTGTTATAATGCTGACTGTGTTATACAATATTCACTCACTCACTCTGCAGACTTTTGTCAGCTAAGTGGGAACAAGAATGCCAAGTTTTGGTTTCCGTTATCCAGTGGTTTTCGAGAGTGTTGCAGCTCTGTGGAGAACATGCATGTGACAAGGTAAGCTACAGTGTTGAGCAGCTCCTTTTCATTACATTTGAATTTGTTGGATAGTTTTTACAGCCTTGCTCAGAAGAAGAGGACAATATTGATCTGTACACAATAGCAGCAGACTTGTAACTCGCAGACATCAGAAGAAAATAATTTTGCTACTTTTGAATAAAATTTACCATACAAGGTATATTACTGGGTCACCTCCACAGTTCATGGGATTTGGTAAATGAAACTCATCAAACTGTTTTGGCCAAAAGATTCCTCAGTTACTGAAGCAAATATCATGCCAACAGAGTTCTCTCCCTTTTATCAAGCAGGCAGGATATTTGTCTGATATGGCAAATGTGCTGGTTGTAAAATGTCGGGTGAAAATGAATTTGATTAAATCAAATAAAAAACATTATACATTTGAGGTATAAATATATTTTATTTGCTTTGAAATAAAAGAATAACATGATAATTTGGTGGAGAGAAAGAGGTTGGCAAGATGCCAGACTAAAGCTGCTGCGAGTTTTGACACAGTCACTCAGAACTCACCAGGTATGGGAAATAAATGTAATACTGTAAGTAATGGTCCTATTAGCTCCATACACTGTCAGAAGGAATCACCTAGTCTGTTCTACAAGCTGCATGTATTATTTTTTTCAAACTTCTTGAAACTTCTCCAAGTCTGTAAACAAACTCGTACCATGATTAAGGATGTGTTATAGAGAATATAAAATCAAACCATTGCAAATGATAAAACATTTCTTTAATAGCAAAGTTTTCAGATCTCAAATGAAACAGATCTTAATAAATGACCAAAAGTGACCCATAGGGCATCAGCAAGGAAGGACGTGTGTCATCCCGTCAGATCAATATATCAATCATAAACGTGTTATTACATGGATACATGGATGAAAACTTAAGTAGAAGAACACAGAGGTGGTGAGTCATCTAAATATTCAGATTCCTAATACTCATATTAATTCATTATAAATATTCCTGATACAAAATTTGCAAACTTCTCACAATAATAATATATTACTGCACTGGTGTTCAATATTTCAGGAGTACTTAAACAATTACAGATCAAAATCAGTTGATTTTTTAATATTAATTTAAATACCACTATCTCTACAAATGCTTCAAATATTATTCATGATAATAATGCATCACTAATTATAGAGCATTGTTATTCATGTTAATAATGCATTGATATTCATGTTTATGCAAGAATATTCATGATAATTATGCATCATAATTCATGTTGATAACTAAATTACTATTAATGATGGTAGTGCATTACTATTCATGATAATTATTCTAGTTCGTATAATGCCTTAAACAAATTCCTAGTCTTTTTATCAAAACAAGAACAATTTGTGCTCTGATCAGTTTCACTGATTCCAAGAACAATTGGTTGAAAGGTAATCAGCTGATCGGAAACAGGGTTGTCAATCTTAATACTGATGAATAGCAGTTCTAACAGCTCTCTCAAAAAGCGTCAATTTCACAATATCAACAACCGATCAATAACATAGAACACAATAAATCAATAAAACAAAAATGGTTCAATTATGTACATTTCATAGCACTTCTGATAATACTGGTATCTGGGAATGTGTGGTTATTAGGTAGCTACAATGGGGCTATTTGACATTCTGACAAAACTAAAACATGTTTTGATTTAACTACTATTCAACTTCATTCTCTGATAGCAGATATATATTTCTTTATAGGCGTGTGTAATGAAATGACAGTCTTGCTTCTGTGGTCAATATAAACTGTATACTTAATATTGGATTCGAAGAGTCTTGGCCAGTATACATTAATCATTGATCAATTTTCTCTTCCTGAAAAGTGTGGAGCGAGGAATTTTATTATTTATTATTTCTAAAAGCACGACAAAATTTACAGTTGCTGAAACAACCAAACAAACCTGAGGTGAGTAAGAAAGCTTTCAGAGAGCAATGGGTCAATCTCATTAAAATCAGATCTTAGTTCTCACTATCGCTAAACATAGATCTGAGGACATCCCATTACGGGTCACGTCAGAACGACCTTTCATCCAACCAATCAGAGAGTCGCTTATCAGATCACAAAAGTGACAGTCGGAATGTGTTTTCTAATCATGCAACCTCGAAATATTTAACAGAGGGTTTTCCAAATGACATTTACGGGTTTTATAATTATACCCATACAATCTAGGCTATCTATAAGCAATTCTAGAATGTTCTTTTTATCAGTTTTAAAAATTGTAATCGCGAATACATCAAAATATGTTTCGAAGCGGAGTCACCAGTTTGAAACCAGTGTCATAAAGCTCGAGAAGGCTTCCTTATGATTGGCTAATGACAATTTCTTGTAAGTCATTTCATTGGTCGGTCAAAGTTTGCGAAAGATCGTTATGACATGACACGTGATGGGATGTCCTCAGATCTTTGATAAGCGGTAGTCTTAGATCTGATTTTAATGAGATTGGAGATGGGTGGGCATGCTAATGATTGGCTATCTATTGGCTTTATTTTTTAATTTTTATACAGATACCTTACGCCTATTATTGTTTAAAAAGTTGTTTTGCCAAGAAAAACTTAAATAAAAATAAATGAAATGACTCTTAACAAAATAAAGTAACATAATTATTTTGATGGACAAAATCACTACCAGGTACATGTAAAAGCTGATGGCTCCAGAAACTACTTTTAATTTTGACATTCAAAACTCTCGATGTTCTCCCAAACTTGGGCTGCAAATAAGTGTTGGTGTATCGATAATGAGGGCATCTGGGGAAACTAATGTCACACCCTTGACAACCAACACTAAACTTAATGTCCTGTCCAGTTAAGACTTTCCTAAAATTTCTTTTTCGACCTACATTGAATTTTGGGCAAAACATGTTGTGAACCAACCAATAAAAAATAAAGGCCTTACACAAAGTAATCTACATACTTCCAGGTGAAATAATGCATTTGGACTTCTTGCTGTGAAGACAGTTTCAGTTGCTGGAACCATTCATTATCAGGGACTGTGTAGGAAGTGTGTTCTCAGTGCCTACTCCCATCATACTCAAGTGTACAGTTCTTTCATTCAGTGGGATGCTAGATGGACAAATTATTTGGGAGACTTACTGTGTCATAGTCCTTGTAAGAACAAAACTTCAGTTTTATATTTCCTACTCAAAACAAGTTAAAAAACACCTGATTTTTTTCATATGACTTTAGTTAATCTGTCATGGCTGGCTGGTATTGCAACTCAGCCTTCCAATTGTGACTGAAATAACAGAAGTAAAAAATTCTGCCAAATGAAAATATGAAAAGCATAAAAATATAAAATTAAGTTAATTGAATTTGAATTTAGGAAAACAGTTCTTTTTACCTTAGACTTAGACTTAAACTTATAAAACAGTGAAAACAACAATCAATTTGGGCATGTTAAGAAGATAAAATCATATTTCAACAAGAGAATATGAGCAGTTATGTTTATAACAACTGTCGTAAATATACACTGCCAGACATCTGAGTGACTGCAAGACACAAGTTAAAGCACATATGTAACATTGCTACAGGCCAGGTCGAACATCCCCTTGGGGGCACAACATAGAGTCGTATAAGGTTCATCAGAAACATGAAGAGTTGGTGGGTAAATAGTTTCAAAACACAAACAGTTTCCATACAACAGACAAATAGCACTTGGTCAAATCAGCCTTAAAATCAGTAAACTTACTCTGATTCCTACGTAAAAGAGAATTAAATTGCTATACATGTCACATTATTAATATTTTTTAAAACCCACATACTGTTTATCATTTAAAGCTGTTTACCTATTTACATGATAAAAAACAAGTTGTCAGTTAAACATCATCTGCAAGTGATTTGACAGATTGTCAAACTGAGTCTATAATTATCTACATCATAAACTTGAATAAACCTTGAATCAACGGATTTCAAACACTTAAAAAGGTAACCATATATACATGATTTAAAGCCCATCCACATCAGAACCACTTTGATTCAACATGTTCATTGCATATGTATTTACAGTACATTTGATTGACACAGATGAAAATGCTCGTAAGAGCCATGGGATTTCATAGAATGTTTGCAAGCTTGCACCAAGATGAAAATTATCACAAAGAGTATATTGTGGTCAAAGAAAATAAAACATGCATACAAATTAAATAGGAAGATGTAGAACAGCTTTGGTATATAAGTTGATATGGTTGGGTATGCAAAGAAATGGTCAAGTACA
This sequence comes from Haliotis rufescens, assembly GCF_023055435.1. Classification (NCBI taxonomy): domain Eukaryota; kingdom Metazoa; phylum Mollusca; class Gastropoda; order Lepetellida; family Haliotidae; genus Haliotis; species Haliotis rufescens. Next base: position 23,288,485 of record NW_025963879.1, read on the forward strand.
CAATGGGATCCATCCTCTTGTTTCCAGGGTTATTCCATCTCCACCATGTATCGGCCACTTGACACAATATTGGGATTTGAGAATGGACAACTGAACCAAATGTGTTTGGATGATAAACATTTTCAATATCAGATAAAATTTGATTAAAAATAGCTTGTTTCCGTTTGTGAATGTCAGATTGACTGTTGCACACATTATGTGATAAACACTGTGGTACGTACTATGTGATATACACTGTGGTATGCACTTTGTGATATACACTGTGGTACACACTATGTGATGTACACTGTGGTACACACTATGTGATACACACTATGTGATATACACTTTGGTACACACTATGTGATACACACTATGTGATACACACTGGTACACACTATTTGATATACACTGTGGTACACACTATGTGATATACACTGTGGTACACTATGTGATATACACTGTGGTACACACTATGGTACACACTATGTGATCCAAACTGTGGTACACACTATGCTATATACACTGGTACACACTATGTGATACACATTGGTACACACTATGTGATATACACTGTGGTACACACTATGTGATCCAAACTGTGGTACACTATGTGATATACACTGTGGTACACACCATGTGATATACACTGTGGTACACACTATGTGATATACACTATGGTGCACACTATGTGATATACACTATGGTGCACACTATGTGATATACACTGTGGTACACACTATGTGATCCAAACTGTGGTACACACTATGTGATATACACTGTGGTACACCCTATCTGATATACACTGAGGTACACACTATGTGATCCAAACTGTGGTACACTATGGGATACACAATTTGAAACTCATGTGACACACAAAATATTAGCTACAGCAAACATGATGACAATTCTCAAACTGTGAGTAGGGAAATACTGTGTTGATTGCATTCTGCTCATGCGAAGTGACCAGTGGCCATGGTCTGCAGCTGGATGGAGTCCAATAAGCCCGGAGTACTGACACAGGATGATGGTACCACAGTTATGTATCATATGTCTGTCATATTTGATAGGGAGCGTAACTTTTGATTTGAATCCTTCTATGAATCAAAATATTTTGTCTGACATATTCAAAAAGAATTCACATGATGCCAGAAGTTTTACTACCAATGTAGGCAATAGTGTGAGCCTTGAGGAAATTTTGAAGAAAACAAACCATGCTTGTCTACATATTGTGAACCCTGAATGGCACAGATGAACTCAGATTTAACTTCTTATTAAAACTAACTTATTAAAAAAATTGAAAAGTTGACATAAAATCTAAATTTGTTCATTTGACAAAAAACTGTTGAAGTATTTACTACATTTACTTGATAACTTTAAATATCAAATTGAATCAACTTGGGACAAAACCTTTGAGTCAGCACAGTGTCAATCAAGGTAGAAAATAACTGCCTATATTTGGTGAAAAGAGATTCATTGATATGTAGAATTTTCTCGCTTTTACATGAGATTTGTCTCCACCATTCACAAATTTCCAAAAGATTTCCATTTTCAAATCATGTTCTTATGAAGGAACAATATATACGCTATAACCTTAATCAAACAAAAGTAAAATTTGTGTTGTTTTTAAACAATATATCAACATTTCATTTTTTTAACGACTAAAATTTTTATGTCATGTTTGGATTCAAATTGTTCATTCAAAAGGTGAAATTACCATAAGAATTCATTACTTGGGTCACAGACTTATTATGGTGGATTCATTTTTAAGTACGAGACATGATCTGCGTAAGTAAAGTCAATTAAGATCAAAGATGAACAGCTGCTCTTGAAATAATCAGTCACATAAATTGTAAAATAGCACTAAAAAGCTGAAATTGAATATCATGTAAAAGCAAAAAACACCATCATATTGGCAAGATTACAAATATCTGTGTCTTCCAGCTCAAATTACTTACTTCCTCAGAGGAAGTATTTTATGCATGTAAGTATTATGCAAATTCAAAATTATGAAATTTGTGCAATAAAGATGTTTTCAACTTAATCATAACAAAACTCACATCAAAAAGTCTTGATATTTACAATGATGTTGAAAATCAGTGTCTATAAATGAAAGGTCAAGTCTCAATCACAAAATTGCATATGTAATGTCAAAAATCAAAACTGATATGGTAGATGTGGATATATATATTTAAAGCATTACAGCACTTGAAATGCAAGAACACATGAACAGATGTTGAGATAAAAAAGAAAATATCAGATAAATGCCGTTTGGACAAGATAAAATGCAATATTTGGTAGAAGTCACATCACGTGGTCATGATATTATGAACAAATGGGCAGGCTTCTAATCAGCACAACATCCACTGGTTGAACCCAGTCGGACAAGCTATGGGCTTCAACAACGTTCACCATACGCCAGTTACCTCCCTTTTCTACATCAACGGTCATCACACACTATGACACAAGTTTAGTAACTTTTCCCCCCACAAACAAGAGACTATTCCAAAAATTAATTTAATGTTTCCCAAGCAATGACAACCTGTCTTAATCAAGCTAAATATTAACTCATCTCTGCAAATAGGCTAGTATTGCTCAATTGATTTGATAATGAAGAACAAACAGTTTAGGTAATGAAGCTCAACAGGATCAATGGACATGCCATGAGTTGAAGCTCAACAGGATCAATGGACATGCCATGAGTTGAAGCTCAACAGGATCAATGGACATGCCATGAGTTGAAGCTCAACAGGATCAATGGACACGCCATGAGTTGAAGCTCAACAGGATCAATGGACATGCCATGAGTAAGGGTTAGGTAATTTGTCATCTTGTTTTCCAAAAGTGAGGTAGCTCAAATATTATCTTAGGCATTGAAACTGAGCATGCATTGTTCAAGATGCCTCTTGCAGGCTGAATGAATTTTGTTATGAACAACAATCATGGTTAGAGGTATTTTCACAAAATGAAGGGTGAGTATTATTTTTCTATTATGACCTCATGTGAAGAGTTCTCCTTTAAGGGCAGAAAATGTAGCGCTGTGAATAATTCAACTTAACTAGCTGGAACATATATCTTTTTCAGTTCCAATTAAAAGCTACAAACACTAACTCTTTCTACGGATGCATTTTTTACTTGATATGATTTTCCACTCACTACTTGGGAAACACTCATAATTTTCTAGCACTTTACTTTCCCTTATTCGCGAGCTCATGTGCCATCTCATAATACTTAGTGAACTTGGCAGTGTGATCAAGAGGTAGGTAAACGTATGGACTCATGTTGAAGGCCTCTTTAATGCCGTACTTCTTGACACTCGATAGATGGCACCGACTCAGATGATAACGGTATGAGCCTTTTGATGCAAACTGTCTACTGCAAGCCGCACATTTATATTCCAGCAGCTCGCCATCACAACCTATCAAGGGGCTTCCACTGTCCCGAAGACTTGCCAGTTCCTCAGCTTGTTCATCCAGATGGTCGTCATCCTCGTCATCAGACTTTGAATGTTTCAGTGAAAGATTTAACGGGACTGCCATCATTTCCGAGGGAGACATAAGATGTCGACACGCAATTGGATCCATCTGCTGCTGAAGCATCCTGGGAATGTCAGTCTTTGTCAACAGCCTCTGCAGGCTGTCCAGAGGGTGCTCACTGGTCATCGGTTGCCCGTACACGAAGCTGCTTAGTGAATCAAGCGCAGAGCCTCGTTTAGGTACCGGTTCCCCTTCAGCTACATTGAGGTATTTATTCACAAGGGGTTCGGAGGGTTCATCAGGTTGGCTTTCTTTGGCTGGTGATTTGGCATCGTCATTACTCATTTCAGACTTTGGTGTACTTGTCTTTCGCTTCTCAGCATCTTTGGTATCTGTGGCAGAAGCAGGATGAGCTGCTAGCCGTTCTGTCTGAGCAGTTTTCTTGTCAGTGTCTTTTGTGGATTTCTCAGGATGTGCAACTGTCCCTGCAGGTAGGGAAGTTTTCTTTGGAGCTACCTCGCTGTCAAAAGGTTGAAATGAATTGAAAAATTTTCTCAGCTTTCCAAAATAATTAAAAGCTGAGTCAGCCTCTGCTTGAGCTGTTCCAGGCAGGTGCAGAGTTGATTTGTTGAGTGGGTTCATCATATGGACCATGTTGCTTCGATGGTGGTCAAACTTGGAACTGAAGCTCCTCTGAATGAAGGACTCCATGGCCTTCAAGGCTGAATCCCCTCGGCCATTGGTTTCACTACTATTAGGATCTATAATGTCAAGGCTTACTCGGGATTCAGAGCGATTTTCATCATTCTTTTGTGGTGAGCATGCTTCCGATCGATCTTGTAGACAAGATGATGCATTTAGCTCCTTGGTGGGTGAAACAGAAGGACTCCTCTCTTGTTTGACTGAGCATGGAGAAAGTGCAGATTCAGCTAGGTCTGGACTAGGAGCATCAACTTCCTTTTTTATTTCAATATCAAGGGGAAAGTCAGAGGATTCTGACACACTGTGACTGATACAGTCAGTTCCATCATGTAAGTTCAATTTATTTGAATTAACATCATCCACGTTTTGATGTTGTTTTGGTTGATTAAGTTTTTGTGGTTTGTCCTCCATATCAGCTTCATGGACAGTTGGACTGATGGAGCAGGGAGTAGAAGGTGGTGATGGAGAGTTCTTAGAAGGGGAGGCAACTCTTGAGTGTTTCCTAGCCTCGTCAAAATGTTTTGGGGAGGACACAGATGAGGAACTATCTCTACGATGCCGCGAACTGTCGTCCATTGTCAGTTTGTGTTTAAGTGCACCGATGACATTAGATTTCTGTCTCAGGCATAACCGAACATGCTCAACAAAATTATGCATTTCAATTTTGTGTCCACAGTTTTCACATGATATTGCGCTTTCTATGCCAAAACCTGAAGACTCAGAAATGGGGCTGAAGCCATTTGAGCCATGGGATATGCACTTCCTTTTATACTCCAGCAGTGACGCGACTGTGGGTGTTCCACATGCACTACTTTCCTCACTGTAATACCGCTTTCGCCGAGAACGCATACCCAAATCCGGATAATTCTGAGTTCTTAACACCTGTTTTTTATGATGACCAGACATAATCATATGATTGCAGAGTCCTTCCATGTCAGTGAAAGGCTCATGACACACCTTACACTTGAAAATGCATTCTCGATCAAGTTCTTTTTCACAATAAGCTGAACATTTGTGTGATCTGCGTCCATGATCTGAGCTGACAATCTTTGTATAGTGTTGTGTCTGCATCATATGAACTGTTAGCATAGGCAATGATTTGAAGGACTCGCCACACTGCATGCATCGCAGAATCCTCCGTGTCTGCTCGGATTCCTGGTTCAGCCACATGTCTTGACCGCGGACTAACTTGGGGTAGTCCATGAGATTTGTTGCCTTAGCTGTTCCTGGAACATGGCCTGTTTCCTGGAGGTGCACACTTAGAGAATATAAAGTAGTGAAGTTTTTCTGGCAAGAACATTTGTGCATTGTGTACTTGTTACTCTTCTCATCAAATTCGTCTTCAGCTGAACTAGGACGATTCATCTTTTTGGCTGGAGAACCTCCAAGATTTGCTACCTTCTCGAGTTTGGGCGATGGTCGTGGTTTATGGCTGTCCAGTGTTGGGGAGGTCCTGGAGTGGTTCGGGGAAGGAATGACCAGTGGCGATCGTAGCAGAGGTTTGCCTTGGATCATTGTGGACTGGAGTGGGATACTGTTGCTTGGTCGGCGTGGAGGTTCAATCGGAAAATCTCCTCCGAATCTCTGCTGGAGACTTTGCAGACTTGATGGGAAAACTGAAGGAGAGAAAGTTGAGTGGCCATTTGACACAGCTCGCTTTACTTTGGCTTTCTCTTTGTCTGCCTTTTTCGAAAGATCAAGAGGTTGATCAGTATCTTGATCCATAAAATCAGAAAAATTGGAAGCTTGGAGAAAAGATTTTGTCATGCTTTTGTTTGTTTGCGAAAAATGGTTATTTTCAGTCTTTGACACAAATGCTGCTGTGGACACGATCACAGAAGGGGATGTTGTGGGACTCTTAGAGTGGTTGGTTGGGCGTACAAGATCAGAATCACTGACATCCATTTTCTCTTTGCGATGGGTGTCTGCACGTGTCATGCTGGTTGGTGAGTTACTGCACTCCTCAGTGGGATCAGTGGTGCTCGGTGGGGGAGGATCAGCGTCTGAATCTCGCGATTCAGCAGTGGCTTGATTGTTGCTGTCAGGACTATTCATGGGTTCATCCTCCTCACCTTCTTCATCTGAAGTCAGCTCAGAGTCGTCTCCCCCTGAGTCAGATGTTTGCTGTTGACTGCCGGTGCCGTCTTGAGACGTGCCTGAAACATCAATAGAGAAAGTTTGAGTTTGAGTCAAAAGACATCTACCAACCATGACATAGCCAACTCGTAAAACTGGTATTTTACAGAAAGATGAGCATGACGCAATGAGTTTTGCATTATAATTCAAGAATACAGCTTCTCCATCGAGTGAGGGAGTATGATTTTGTTTGTTTTGTATGATTCCAGCAATATCAAGGTTTTGGTTTTGGTATAACAAACAAATGCTTTACCCACTACATGATCTTTGCATAGTGCTGCGTTGGCTTCCAATAACTAACATGGAGCAGTTGAGTGAGAAAGAATTTTCTTAAATAGATTTTATTTCTGAGCCCATGTTACTGATAAAACCAGGCACCCAGGGCAGTTCCCAGCCAAGTAAGAAGATATATAAAGACAATCTTAGAAAACACAAGAAAAATTATTAAATGAGTTTCAGATGCCCCAAATACCATCCTATTGGTACGCCAACATCTCGAAACATCCAGTCAGATTTATCCGCCATCTGGACACTCAGGGTATCACTATCAAATGTTTAGTAGAAAATGTAAGTCATATTTTTCTTTTTACCTTGAGGGGTTGGGAGGACACCATCATTACATATTTGCAGTAGTGATGTCACGATTCATTGGTGCATCGTAGGCAAACATTGCACGATACAATACCCGATACATTTAGTTTGGTATCAATTCACATTTCATCGATTGTCCATGTTGATCTTGCATCAATATAAATAAGCAGTTACAAACTAATGACTGGGTTTTTAACAAAAAATATTGTATATGCAGTATCGAGATACCTATCGCATCATGGCTTCTGTATTGAGAAATGTATCATATGGTGTGACACCTGTATCACCTCAGAGCTAATTTGCAGTAATAAATCCATGTTCATATTTGGTTTGCTACTACCACACCTAAATAATCATAATCACCATCATCAATCATCATGGACAAATCCTGGAGATTTAAAAATACAAAACATTTTGGGTGTGAACATTTTATGATCATCTAATCATCATCATCATTATCATCGCTATCATCATGCATGTTGTCATGAAAAGCTAGTTGCACCAGACAAAACCAGGTTGCAGCTGATGACTGTGTCATGTGCCATGAATTGCACATAACACAGCAATTAGAAATGTAGTATGGTAAATAATGCTCAGAGATACTGAGTGTTTTTACTTGGACATAAGGTTGCATTGTTCAATTATAGGTTGCACTGGTGCATGGTTTACATAGCTAAATCGAGCCATGTACACCTACAGTATTTTTCCTTGTAAACCCCTGCAGTATCATTCCGTGTATACACCTACAGTATTAATCTTCATACACACCTACAGTAATATTCCTTGGATACACCTGCAGTATTATTCCTGATACACCTACAGTATTATTCCTTGTATACCCCGACAATATTATTCTTCCTATACACCTACAGTATTATTCCTCATATACACATACAGTATTATTCTTCCTATACACCTACAGTATTATTTCTCATATGCACCTACAGTATTATTCCTCATATACACCAACAGTATTATTTCTCATATGCACTTACAGTATTACTCCTCGTATACACACAGTATTATTCCTCCTATACACCTACAGTATTATTCCTCATATGCACCTACAGTATTATTCCTCATATGCACCTACAGTTTATTCCTCATATACACCTACAGTATTATTCCTCATATACACCTACAGTATTATTCCTCATATACACCTACAGATATAATTCTTCCTTGAATACACATAAACAATTTCATATTATTCTTTCCCTCCAAAAACAGAAACAGCTGTTTTTATGAATTTTTTACTTTTGTGAATATTTATGTTACCTTCGATAAAATAATATTTGATGAATTTCAACACATCATATTTTTAGAACTGTGTCATTTCTTATCCACTTCAGAATTCAAATTGAACCTCCTAGAAATAAGAAATTTAGACATTTTCAATCAAAACATCAGACACCATATTTTCATTGTACATTTGTTTTGATGAGTAATGCTTTGACGTGCTTCTTATTATGTCCGCTGAATCAAAGTTAAATTACCTTATTATCATAATTTCAGTATTTCAATTAAAGCTGAATATCATTTCAACATATTGGCGTAAAGTGTCAAAAGTCAGAAGTAAAATATATTCATGACATGTATTCTTTCACCCTAGAAGACAACAAATAAATCTGTATGACAACCAATGATTTTTCAAAAGGAGCTTTGACAATGAAGTAAATCTTTAGTGAATATCAGTGTTGTTATTTGTCGTGATGTTTCAGGTTACCAAATGCTTTTAAAATTGGTTTGGATTCACATTATGTAAGGATTTTTTTCCATAGTTTATAAAAGAAATATGGGAGGGAGGGGGGTTTGGGAAAGTTGTTTTTTATCACATGAAAGACCTAGGCCCTAGTTAATGGTGAAGAGTGACCATCTGGCCTTTCATCACACCTGACTGACCAGTGAGGATGCTGGTCATCAGGACCACAGTCTGGGACATGTGATTACACATTTAACTGCTCATGTTTCTGATACCGGCCGCCACCTCCAGACAAGGGGGCCATTCATTCCAGAAGATTGCTTCAACAAGTGCTGATCACCTCACCAGGAGCACATACAGACTTGTTAGATGGCTGACATGCTCCGAGAGAGTGAGTGAGTTTGGTTTTACGCTGCTTTAAGCAATATTCTAGCAATATCATGGGGGGGGGGGGGGGGACACCAGAAATGGGCTTCACACATTGTACCCATGGTGGGAATCGAACACTTTAACCACTAGGTTACCCAACCGCCCATGCTCTGAGAGACTAAGGGATGTTGGTTGTTGTCAAAACTTTTCGGGAACCCGCCATTTTTCACATTAAGTTTGACATGAGCTGATAAACTGAAGATGACAGCTACCTCAACATCAATAATAAGATGAGATGCAAGCCAGTCAGCCAGGAAGAGTGAGTGAGTGAGTGAGTGAGTGAGTGAGTGAGTGAGAAGGTGGATGCATGGGGATTTGAGTGAGTGAGTTACTCGGAGTGAGAGAATTAGTGACTGGGAGTGAGAGAGTGGGTGGGGGTTGAGTGAGTGAGTGAGTGATGGAGTGAGGTGATTTGGGAAAGGTTTTGGGTGGTAATGTGGAGGGAGAAATATTTGGAAGGGTTTGAAACCTACAAACACCACTCCAAACACAAAGTTCGTTGAGTGTGATCGAATGGGAAAATAATTATCAAAGACAATACCCTAGATAGCTAGATTGTATTGAAGACACACTATACAGATCATACAAAGGATCTGTATGCATACAGAAACATAAACAAAAAAGTGAACCAATAAATGGATGAATAAAATTTCAAGAAGGATGAACATAAGTGGACTTCTCACTTCGATTTATGACAGATCAGCAACATGAGACACACTATCAATATATGAAAGTGCCAAGCATTTGCATAGTCTCAAACTGATTACGTTTCATAAGTTTTCCCAGACACGAGATAATCCTGATGTCAGACAGACAGAACATGGCACAAAGCAGTGTGTGTTTCCAGCCATCCCCACCCTGTCACGGAAACGCTCATCATCACACAACTGAAACAACAGCTCCGGCAAAGAGAAGCATTTATGTGAATCGCCAGGAAAAAGGCCCTCTGACCAACGTTCAGTAGATTGTGAGTCTGGCAAGATGAACATATTGTGATATTAATCATGACAGCACGATCAGAATGTTGGACGGCACAGCCATGCCAAGGGGGGCAATCTTCGGGGATTATCTACGTCAAAATTAACCAGCATTACATGCATCAGACATTCACTTTCTATAGAGGATGGTACGCTAGTGACTGTAATGGCCGCTCGTAGAGTGGTATTGCAGACATCAGTAAAAACGTGGGACAGGAAGTCAAGGGTCATTGTCATAATCCAAATGTTGGCAATCAAAGTTTTAGAATTTTAAGTCTCCTTTGCAGAAGAATATTGCAAACATGATAAAGTTATGCAAAATGTTGTGCAAAGTTGATATATACTGTTTACAACATTCCCTTTGACAAATGCTGCTTCTATAGTCCAAAATAAATTAATATTAACACTGTCATCACTGTCCCCCTAACCTACCAACCACCTCACTTCATTTTTTGGTTCCCATGCTAGCACTTACAGGTGAAGATAAATTACTATGTGTGTTCTCATATTTCTTAGCTTCTCAAAATATACTTTATATATTGTCCTATTAAACAATCATGTATCATTCCTTGAATTTGTTTAAAAAATAAGCTAAACTGCCTCTCAGCGCGGTATACAAATATTTAGATGACGATCTAATAATTTGTTGTAGCTTAATAATAACATTCGGTGATTGACCTTGAAGTTTGGCATAAGCAGTGGGTTTGTAATATACCGTATCAGACGTGATAAAATTACGAATTAAAATAAAATTCAAAATTAGGAATAGGGGTCTCTTATTAGAATATTATTTTGGTGAAAAAAACAGAGTTTAAAGATAAATTTTGTGGTTTATGCTGACAGCCTGAAATGTTTATGTACGACAGATATATTTTTCCAGAATTAAATTGCCCATAATTAAGAGTGCATATAACACATGAGTGTGTATTATACATGAATAAATAAGTCTTGTGTACACTGATCAGTTGGAAGGGGGGCTAATTTGGATTGTTCACTTGCAAATATATTAGCAAATATTGCTGTGGGCGCTTATTGGGAGCGGGGCGCTTATTACGTCAAATACGGTAGTTGGTCTACCAAATAGATATCCCAGAGATGGAGCACTATGGCGTACATCCCACAGCAAAGGTATGGCATAAACAGCATGCAAATTCCAACAACCATATACAGGGCTACTATCTCTAACAGACTACCAAACGATTCATCATTACTTATTCAACCTTGATAACAAAACTGATGTGTTCAAGTAATTAAACACCAGATTCTACAACCAGGTCAAACATGATCGACAGATGTTGTTTACAGAGAACATCTGATCACATGTTTAATATCATAGAATTTAAAAACATGCAAACTAGATTTATCTTATTATCCTACGACATTTGTATTTATTTTATATCTAGTTCATAAATGAAATGAAAATTATCCTTTCAATTTAATTTTTGAAAAAAATTTAATAAACTAATTTTGTCCACGATAAGCATTTATTGAAAGAAATGCATTCATATAATTATTGAAGCCATTTCCTGTCTTTCATCGCTCTTAAGCAATCAGTCGGTGACGGAGTGCAAGATCTTTTCGTTGGAAACAGACAGCGACAGTGTTATCCTTGACAGTTGAACTTGACAGGTACGTGTCAAATTGTATACAACACATTAGAAATTTACGCGTTTTACTTTTCAAAGTGAAATGTACGCATATCCGATCCCAGGCATAAGATAGCAAATTTAGGAAGCATTCCAGTAGATGTTTATGTACATACTTCAAAATAAATCATAGACAAAATGACTGAAGGCACAAGCTAGTGCTTTTCATATTTTTTATATTGCAGCAAAATCTACAGGATGGGATTTACGAGGGGCTTGCTTTGTTGCAGTGGTTGGGACAACAGTGGTGACTGTGACTGATGGCGCACTGTTTGCCAATTTTTTATAAATTTTTTTCTAGTCAGAATGGAGGGGATTTGGAAGCCATCTTGACTTAGTCTACTTGATACAGACTTTGCACTTGTCAGATTGCAGCAATTTGAAATCGGTTCTGTGCATCGCTATGGTGATTGCATTGACAGATGTCAGGCGGATGACGTGACAGGCGACAGACATTTACACACAGAGGCGACAGCTTGTCTTCCTGCTATCCGACACAACTGCAAACCATTCCACAATGGGATTATGAGCTTGTGTGCTTGGCTAACATTGTCACTGTCAAATAGTCTTGTCCATAAATACAATTCTTGATCTAATCAAGACCCCTGACACTAACGTAAGTCACGGAACAGGGGTCCCTCACTGTGGCAGGCTGCTGAGGTGGGAGAGGTTTATCAAATTAAACGCTATTACAACTACAAACTTCAACAGCAAGTTAACAATGGGAGGAGAGCTGACGGTTTACCGAAACACAACTATTCTAGAACCCCAAAACAAATACAAGAATATTCAGTCAATATATATATTACCCACACAATATCTTTAGAATCAGCTTTGTAAATGCTTTGGTTCAGATGTTTAGTTTTTTCAATACCTTGCTTTTGCATGAGTGAGTGAGAGAGCTTTTAGTAATATTCCAGCAATATCACGACAGGGGACACCAGTATGGACTTGAAACATTGTACACATGTTGAGAAATGAATACAGTCCTTCGGTATGACAAGCAAACACTCTAACCACTCAGCTACCCAACTGCCACAAAAAGACACAGAAGAACAAAGGAAAAGGGGCAAGGATGCCAAGAAGCATCTCATTCACCGCTCTAACATCCCATTCTCCGCTCTAACATCCCATTCTCCGCTCTAGCATCCCATTCTCCCCTCCAACATCCCATTCTCCGCTCTAACATCCCATTCTCCGCTCTAACATCCCATTCTCCGCTCTAACATCCCATTCTCAGCTCTTACATCTCATTCTCAGCTCTAGCATCTCATTCTCCCCTCCAACATCCCATTCTCAGCTCTAGCATCCCATTCTCCGCTCTAACATCTCATTCTCAGCTCTAACATCCCATTCTCAGCTCTAGCATCTCATTCTCAGCTCTAACATCCCATTCTCAGCTCTTACATCCCATTCTCAGCTCTAGCATCCCATTCTCCCCTCCAACATCCCATTCTCAGCTCTAGCATCCCATTCTCCGCTCTAACATCTCATTCTCAGCTCTAACATCCCATTCTCAGCTCTAGCATCTCATTCTCAGCTCTAACATCCCATTCTCAGCTCTAACATCCCATTCTCAGCTCTAACATCTCATTCTCAGCTCTAGCATCCCATTCTCAGCTCTAACATCCCATTCTCAGCTCTAACATCCCATTCTCAGCTCTAACATCCCATTCTCCCCTCCAACATCCCATTCTCAGCTCTAACATCTCATTCTCAGCTCTAGCATCCCATTCTCAGCTCTAACATCCCATTCTCCCCTCCAACATCCCATTCTCCCCTCCAACATCCCATTCTCAGCTCTAACATCCCATTCTCCGCTCTAACATCCCATTCTCCACTCTAGCATCCCATTCTCCCCTCCAACATCCCATTCTCAGCTCTAGCATCCCATTCTCCGCTCTAACATCCCATTCTCAGCTCTAACATCTCATTCTCCCCTCCAACATCCCATTCTCCGCTCTTACATCCCAAGCTCTAACATCCCATTCTCAGCTCTAACATCCCATTCTCAGCTCTTACATCCCATTCTCCGCTCTTACATCCCATTCTCAGCTCTAGCATCCCATTCTCAGCTCTAACATCCCATCTTCCGCTCTAACATCCCATTCTCAGCTCTAACATCCCATTCTCAGCTCTTACATCTCATTCTCCGCTCTAACATCCCATTCTCAGCTCTAACATCCCATTCTCAGCTCTTACATCCCATTCTCCGCTCTAACATCCCATTCTCAGCTCTAACATCCCATTCTCCCCTCCAACATCCCATTCTCAGCTCTAACATCCCATTCTCAGCTCTTACATCCCATTCTCCGCTCTAACATCCCATTCTCAGCTCTAGCATCCCATTCTCAGCTCTAACATCCCATCTTCCGCTCTAACATCCCATTCTCAGCTCTAACATCCCATTCTCAGCTCTAACATCCCATTCTCAGCTCTAACATCCCATTCTCAGCTCTAACATCCCATTCTCAGCTCTTACATCTCATTCTCCGCTCTAACATCCCATTCTCAGCTCTAACAACCCATCTTCCGCTCTAGCATCCCATTCTCAGCTCTAACATCCCATTCTCAGCTCTTACATCCCATTCTCTGCTCTAACATCCTCTTTTGGTTGTCATACAAGTGGGATGAAAAATTGATATTTAATTTATGACGGCCTAAACTTTTTTAAAGAGAAATACACCTTGCAGCAGGCAATTTTTTTTACAACAGTCTGAAGAATAATTATCTTTTTCAAGATATGTTGAGAACAATTATTTATTTTTTTATAACATCCCAGCTCCCCCCCCCCCCTCCCCTAAATATGAAATGGTCAGTCCCTTAAGCATAACCTTTTGCCAGGTAAGTAAGTGTAAGGGCTAAGTGGAAGGATGTGAATGCCTATCATGCACATGTTCCTGATTTTGCTTTCCATGTTGGTACACCATGTAAACAGCCATTCCATGCTCCTCCCTGCTTTGCTACAATATTGCCAAAAAAACAAAGGAAAATCTGGTTCACACTAACTAAGTTGTAATATGGGTACCAGGTAGTTTCTTAATCTGTATGCATTGCACCTGCATTACTGACTCTCACAACTCATAAGCTAAAATGTAACCTGTTTGTTTAAACAAGTTACATTTAATGTGTACACATTTGATACAGATATATGAACATATTTTAACTGTGTTAGTACATAGATAAATAGCATTTATTATTTTATTGATTTAAATAATTAATCTGCAAACCTATACCAACAGTGTCAGAGACAAGAATATTAATCACTGTGGTCTTGGAGGCTTACAGGAATGGATGTATATATATCCAGCTTCATACATATAAAATACATCCATCTCAAGATATGGTAATTCAAGACACGAATATATTCACATTGAAAACGAAATTGTCTGTACCACAACAATTCTTAAATCATTTGTTATCTGTGTAAAAACTCAACTTGAAGTGCTAAATCTTAACTATCCATTTCACTCATCTGATAAACTTTATTTATCTCAATTCTTTTTCGTTCTTAAGTGTCACATTTTATCATTGCAAATCTTGGCATTAAATAATTGCCTTCCTGTGCCGATGTCTACCTAATATGATGACACGCGCCCCTGGGCTGCTGTTCCCCGTACCTTACATACAGTGTACTACATCAACATTTGACGTATGATGATTTTTATGTCAGAGCATATATATATCGATCCTGTACAATAAATTATTTTTTTGCAAATTCTGTCAAACTAGATACGCTTTTCTTACAAAGAAAAGGAATTTTTTAATATTTTGTTGTTGCTGTTTTTCTTTTTAGGAATAATATATTTTTTTTCAAACATTTAAATTTAAAGTCACATTTTTGAAAATCATTATTGATTCCAAATGGGAAATATCACTGCTATTCACACACATGTAAGTATCTGGTATTTCCTGTGGTAACTGTGTTGCAGCGAAACAGGCAGCCTGCATGTATAATGTGGAATAGTGCTGCTTTACATGTATATTCATGGTTAAGTCATGTTGACCTGCTGTGATTCAAAGTCAAATAGAGCAATGAGTGAGTGGGTGAGTGAGAAGGATTCCAAGCCACTAACAATATAGTTGCAGTATCATGGCAGGAAAACACCAAGAATGGGCTTCACACATACCGTATTTGACGGAATAAGCGCCCAGCTCTAATAAGCGCCCAGGCGATATTTGCTAGTGTACAATCCCAGTTAGCACCCTTACCGATTGATCAATGTACACAAGACTTATTTATTTGTGTATAATACGCACTCGTTTGTAATATGCACCCTTAATTAGGGGCAAATCAATTCTCGAAAATCTATCTGTCGTATATAATACACACACATTCTTCTTTTATATCATTTCAGGCTATCCGCATAAACCACAAAATTTACAATCTTTCAACCTCGTTTTTAATCTCACCAAAATTATATTCTAATAAGAGCCCCCTATTTCTAATTTTGAGAGTGCCCTGGGTGCTTTTAACGTCGAATACGGTATGTGGGGATGAGAACCCAGATCTATGCGTGATGAGCCAACACCTTGACCACGAGGCTACCGAGTCTCACAATGAGCCATACTACAACAGACTGACTGGTGAACTGTTATTGATAACAATATGAATCAGGGAGACAATATTTTGATGAGGTCTTTGAAAGGCATTTAGAAGTGATTCACATAAGGAAGAGAATATATGGAAGTCAACTTCTTTATTATGAGGAATACAACGTTTCGGAGTATATGCTTACTCCTTCATCAGGTGATCAGGTGATGAAGGAGTAAGCATTTACTCTGAAACGTTGTGTTCCTCACAATAAAGAAGTTGATATCCATATATTCTCTTCCCTAATATTTTGATGGTTGAGTTACATAAGTAGTCATTATTGAATAATTTTTCACATTTTATATTTTGATATTATCTTTTTGTCAAGTTCATATAGCTGGTTATTTTCAACAATAGCATGTGAACTTGTTTCTCACAGGCCTGTATGTGTACTGATATGAAGGCCAGGGTGTGAATTATGTGAGACGATTCCCTCACATCAGGTGACATGCAAGAGTTCCAGAACACATGGTGCCAGGAAACCCAATTCCTTCTTACAATTCAAGCAATATCAAGCAGCATTAAGCTATATACCGGCTCCACTCTTGATTGGTCCCCGGCCGCGTCATACCAAAAGACGTTAAAAGATGGTACTTGTTGTTACCCTGTCGGGTGCTTGGCACTAAGGGGTTAAAGCAAGGACTGGTCGGCTCGGAGTCAGTATACTGTGTCTGAGTGGGGTATTCATGTAAAACTGCGGCCAGGTATCTCAGTGGGCTAGCACTATAAATCGGCATCAGTCCGGACTAGTACAAGCAGCCACACAAACACACACACGTGCATGCACGTTGCTTTATAAGTGCAATAATCTTGGACGCGACGTTAAACCCAATTTCACCTCACCTCACCTCACCTTACCCACTCTTGATTGCTCATGCTTTTCCTTGACCAGGCTAAATTATTGATAGGCTACTGTAATATTGCTGACTGGCGTAAAACCACATTCACTCACTCACTCACTCATCATGGTCTGACTACCAATATATTTGATAAAATGTGACTGAGGGAGTACACTACTTTCAGTACACCATTTTCATCACAGCGAGGGACACCGGAAATGGGCTCCACACAATGTACTGGAATCAAACCCAGGCCTTTGGTGTAACAAGTGAGTGCCTTAACCACTGGGCTACCCCTCCACCCCCATATGTTAAATAGAAGACAACAGCATGCACATGAACTAATGATTTGAGATTACGCTCAACACTGCCCGCACATCCATATGATCCTTCCTTAAAAATTGACATTTTCTGTACAGCCGATATCTGAAGCCTCTTATAGTATATCTTGCCACAAATTCATGTAGAATAAATCTTAAGTCCCCATTGAGTCATTATGAACAGTCATACCATATATTTTCAAAATCCCTTGACAAAAACATCACCTTGTAAATCAAAGTCTTTAACCATGTGATTCCATATCATGGGTGAAAACTTTCTACATTACTCACAAGTTACCATTCCTTAAACAAAGACTTCTGTCAACTCGGCAATAAAATATGCCTCAATCATATCTGATGTCTTCACAACAAAATACCCTTAAATCATGTCCAATATTCTTCCTGGAAATTCAATAAAGACTAAGAAATTTCTGCAAGTGACAATTCTAAATATTTACGAGTGCAAGTCGCCTACTCAAAAATGGCAGACAAGAAAATGTAGTTTTGATTCTTCAGCCAAAGATTGTTCTCAGAAAATGCAAAAGATGATTGATATGGAACCGGGGCTGTATTCAGATAAACACCAGATATATGGGCACAGCCAAGCCACGGTGTCTACATTTAGATACCTATCAGCACACGAATAACAATTAAAGATATTTATTGTCGGAATATTCAAATTGTAATGATTAATTGCCATGCAGCCTGGAGCCTGTAATCAGTGTCTGACATCTTAATCCCTCCGCCCGAAGCACTCTAAGGGAAGATCACGTTAAAACTTATATGTTTATTTGAGACATTACTCTTAATCCTCTTGACAAGGATTATGGCTTTTTTCCTTCGTGATTGACGCAAGCCAGCTTGTAATAATGAAAAATGTTTGGCGCATTAGACAGGAAGAAATAACAAGCAGTATCTTATCAGCAGGCAACACATTCCAGACAGGGCCAATTCCCCTTGTAGGCTGTGTCATATGACATTGCTGATAAATGCAATTAAAAATCGCACTTGAAAGTTTGAGTTATGGCCGAGAGGGGTGAGCTCCGCAATCCATCACCTCCCAGAGACAATATGCTGTATGTGAGAGGTCCGCATCATTAAGACTCTGCCCCAGCGCCATAATAACGCTACGATTAGACAGAATCAAAATATTTATGACCTTATGTGGGGTAACCAACAAAAGATTTATGATAATTTTCCTGTCAAAAGAATGGTGGCATTTTCACAAAAACATCATAATTCATTGTCAGGCTGTAGACAGTCCGGAACCACACAAATGATATGTTCCCAATGGAGGTTGATGGGCCTTGACAGTTGCTATAGCGACGTCATTGGAGGGATCCATCATTGTCGTTTATCATTCTTATCACCAGTGCCTTGGCACCGACTTGATGTGTGAGCGACTAAGAGCGTCCTTGTGCCCACATACAGTGGACGTTTAATGCAGGTCTATAACATCATGCTGAACTGCGACCACAGCCATTTTCACCTCAGACTGCTAGTCCAGCTTTATACAAGAATAGCCACATGCTGGTCCCCACCCCCATGCTTGTTACTTCACCCCCCAGCCTGTCCCCCTAAGCTTCTGTGGGTGATTGATGGCAACTGTCAAACTATGCTAAGTACATGGTACACATCTCTACCTCTCAGTCCGACTCCTGTGTCAAACACGCTGGCTCGATAACTCGACCTACAGGTGATTAACTAGTCAAGCACCTCAAAGCTCTGATTACACTGGCTTGTGACTAATCCAGCTCTTAATAACTCTCCACATATCCTCATTAAAACAATGCTACAGAGGAGGGTATTTTTTCAACACTATCCATTATACACGCACTTAGCATATTTATGTTAAGTCGGAATATATTAGATCACCCGAACCAGCATCAGTTTCAACTACATGGATTCCTAATGGAACATTCCTGATGGAAGTGAAATAACCTAAATTACATAAATTGATAAAGATGTCATATGTTTGTTGACAGCTCATGTAGATATGACACAGAACGAGGCTTGATGGAGAGGTTTCATGGAGAACCCGCCTGGTTATTTTACACTAAAAAATAGACAACAGCTAAATACACACCATAAAACTCCTTTGCCTTGTTTTATTTTTTAGTGCAATTTGTCACATAAGCATAAACATGCTCTGCACTGTATGAAATAATCTTTTCTTAGAAAAGGAAAATAGATGAAAATTCATTACCTGTTAGGCCAATACTTTTTGGATAAAATCTATCCTGTCAAATGCACCTGCTCAAAATGTTTGCCTAAGTGTCATAAACAAAAAGGGGGGGGGCTGTGATTTCAAATGGAAAAAGACCCCATTGCAATAGATTGTTCCCTAAACCGTTCCACAAGTTCAACAAGAACTTGAACTCTCAATCACATTTCTTGTACAATTAAATAAACAGACATTTGAAAGACAATGACAAATCCTGTCAATGATGACCTTGGCTACTTCATCTCGTCCACCATTTGGGTATTCTGACCTCTGACCCCCTGTTTTATGGCCAATCAGGGCACCTGACAAACAGCACAACCAGGCATTAACCTGGAGAATCCCACACAGAACATGTCAACTTCTGGTCGTAGATTTCAACACAACCGAAACTGATCACACTTCACGCATCATCCTTCATGTTCTGGATTAGGAACTGACAGTACCCGTAATTAATACTGTAATCGACAAGATCTATTGTACATAACATTAATCTGTCACTCCCAACACCTGAGTCATCCCCTTACAGAGGAGGGGGGCATCAGGGCGGGGAGCCTGCCAATGACAAGGTGACAGACGTGTCACCCTACTGTCAGTCATCTTGTACATATCATGTTCATTTCACTTTCCATGTCTGATATCAACCAAGATGGCCTGTGAGTGGAATGCTACGATACCACTAACATAATTTCCAAGCTCAAAGTCATTTTCCTGAAAATGTCATAAATCAGAAGGTTATTCAGAGAAAATGTAAAGGATCTTATATTAATATTCACAGTTAAAACTTGTCCGGAGATTCCAGAATTATGAATTACTATTCAGAAACTATATTACTATGTACTATTTATTTACTTATCCAGAAATATTGTCAATCTGGACAATTTCACTAAGAATTATCTGTCTGGGTTAATGTAGTTTCAAGAAAGTAATTGATAAAGGTTGTTGCATCATTGGCTACCATAGCATGGTCTTCTATTTAGGAGAAATTAGTTGTAAACAAAAGACCACAGCAGGATTCTCAAATTTTGTCAGTCACAGAGAGGAATTGAACAAAGTTCAAGAACCTTACTAATGCTTCAACCACCAGAATAGTACATGGATTCTGAAACAGATTCCGCTCCAAGTTTGTTTGTTGTAAATAATCCAGCTACATAACAGAGGTCTGTAAGTAATTGAGTCCTGACCAGCAATCAAGTGACTGACATTGTGAGCAACGCTCCACACCTTCTGGGTATGATGACACATTCAACGAAGTCACTGAGCTGAAGGTTCTGTACAGACACTGTGGAGCAGGGTGGGTGATGTAGGTTCTGTACAGACACTGTGGAGCAGGGTGGGTGATGTATGTTCTGTACAGACACTGTGGAGCAGGGTGGGTGATGTATGTTCTGTACAGACACTGTGGAGCAGGGTGGGTGATGTAGGTTCTGTACAGACACTGTGGAGCAGGGTGGGTGATGTAGGTCCTGTACAGACACTGTGGAGCAGGGTGGGTGATGTATGTCCTGTACAGACACTGTGGAGCAGGGTGGGTGATGTATGTCCTGTAGACACTGTGGAGCAGGGTGGGTGATGTATGTTCTGTACAGACACTGTGGAGCAGGGTGGGTGATGTATGTTCTGTACAGACACTGTGGACCAGGGTGGGTGATATATGTCATGTACAGACACTGTGGAGCAGGGTGTGTGATGTATGTTCTGTACAGACACTGTGGAGCAGGGTGGGTGATGTATGTTCTGTACAGACACTGTGGAGCAGGGTGGGTGATGTATGTTCTGTACAGACACTGTGGAGCAGGGTGGGTGATGTATGTTCTGTACAGACACTGTGGAGCAGGGTGGGTGATGTATGTCCTGTACAGACACTGTGGAGTAGGGTGGGTGATGTATGTCATGTACAGACACTGTGGAGCAGGGTGGGTGATGTATGTCCTGTACAGACACTGTGGAGCAGGGTGGGTGATGTATGTCCTGTACAGACACTGTGGAGCAGGGTGGGTGATGTATGTTCTGTAGACACTGTGGAGCAGGGTGGGTGATGTATGTCCTGTACAGACACTGTGGAGCAGGGTGGGTGATGTATGTCCTGTACAGACACTGTGGAGCAGGGTGGGTGATGTATGTCCTGTACAATCACTGTGGAGCAGGGTGTGTGATGTATGTTCTGTACAGACACTGTGGAGCAGGGTGTGTGATGTATGTTCTGTACAGACACTGTGGAGCAGGGTGTGTGATGTATGTTCTGTACAGACACTGTGGAGCAGGGTGTGTGATGTATGTTCTGTACAGACACTGTGGAGCAGGGTGTGTGATGTATGTCCTGTACAGACACTGTGGAGCAGGGTGTGTGATGTATGTTCTGTACAGACACTGTGGAGCAGGGTGGGTGATGTATGTCCTGTACAGACACTGTGGAGCAGGGTGGGTGATGTATGTCATGTACAGACACTGTGGACCAGGGTGTGTGATGTATGTTCTGTACAGACACTGTGGAGCAGGGTGGGTGATGTATGTTCTGTACAGACACTGGAGCAGGGTGGGTGATCTAGGTCCTGTAGACACTGTGCAGCAGGGTGGGTGATGTAGGTCCTGTAGACACTGTGGAGCAGGGTGGGTGATGTAGGTTCTGTACTGGGGGTCAGGCTACACCTGGCTTACACAACCTGGTGACTCCAGATATTACATGGTTAGTGATTTAACAATTTTAATACCCAGTCAGAAAAATAACCTGTGACCAGCTGATGGCTAGGTGGCTATCTTAAACACCCACTGTGTTTTCCTTAAGGCTCTGAGCCCTATACAAGCTTTGGTGTCCAAAGTTAAGTTTGAAAGTAATTGGGTCATTGTCATAACCGTAATGTTAAAACTTATACATTTTGGCGATCTCTAGATTCAAATAAATGTCACACCAAACTTCAAGGAAACTCCTTAATTTTGAACACTGGGCATAGTGTCATTTGTTCTAAACTTCACTATTTCTTTCCAAGTATAAAGTGATCAATTGTTATTCAACAGTTAATAAGTTTACTGTGTGTATGATAAGTCACTTTAAGTGAAATTCTATATCGTAACATTAACTATAAAAATCTATCACAAGTTATATTATGTACTGTCTTTGTTTGTTTTTCTGTAATAAATAGGATGACACGGCCCAATTATGCCTGCCCTTTACCTGGTAGATGAGTGGGTGGGTGGGGTGTGTGTGAGTGAGTGAGTGAGTGAGTGAGTGAGTGAGTGAGTGAGTGAGTGAGTGAGTGAGTGAGTGAGTGAGTGAGTGAGTGAGTGAGTGAGTGAGTGATAATCCAGTGATTGATTTCATGAGCATCAATCCACGCAATTGGGATCGATGACATGCATCAACCAAGTCAGCGAGCCTGACCACCCGATCCCGTTAGTCGCCTCTTACAACAAGCATAGTCGCCTTTTACGGCAAGTATGGGTTGCTGAAGACCTATTCTACCCCGGATCTTCACGGGTCTCACACATTGTACCCATGTGCGGAATCGAACCCGGGCATGATGAGCTGGTACTTCAAACACTAAGCTATCCTACTGCCCCAATGATAATGATGAACATCATATTTACAAATAATAGCTCCTTCATTAGCCATCCCTAAAATGAACCTGATGTTAACATGAATCATAAAGAAGGGACTTATCTAAGATTCAAAGCAAGTTGGGAAAAATATATTTATTTTCTTCAAAATTGGATATTTTAAAAAAAAATTAATTCTAATTTGGGAATTTTTTACTGACATCTCCTGCAGACTTAATATCGGCCTATGAGCAGGTCTAGATAAATTCAGTGATTACCTGTATAACAATTACTATTTGGAAAAGAGGTAAAATCTGAAAAGTTAATTTGAAGTTCAAGAAAAAACTTGCAGTTGCTTTTAGATTGAAAAGGAAGAAGTGCTACAAATTAAACCATAATGACAATTTATTACAAACACAGCCAAATGCAAAAGAGAAAGAACACAAAACAATCTGAGCATTGGGTGATGGATTAGTGATAGCACATCACATCTGAATGAAGAGCTAGAAACCAAAATATTTTCTTTGCAATTTTCTCTGCAAGCTGAACTGATTAACCCAATTAGCATATATTACTGAAACCGACCAAGACTGACCTTGCCATGTACAATATCCCTCATGTCATTGGGTGTCAATTTCACTCGGATTGACACAATATTAGTCTAATTTCTGCTGTCAAATGGTACTTGTGATTGATATGAACAACTTCAATCGCTTGAAGCAATTTACCACAATTATGGCCCAAATGGGAAAGTTTCAGGCTCACAGTGTAAATAACCATTTTTCTAAGGAGCAAGCAATTTTTTACCATGAGGTATTTCAGTTCGTTTCAACAGAATGTTTTTTTAAAACTCACAAGTCAAAAATAAATTATCAATTATTGTGTAAAGATATATCATGTATGTACTCATTTAAAAGCCCTTTTTTGTCATGTTCAAATAAAATATAAAACAAGATATTTCACAAACTTTTTTTTTTTAAATAGTGTTAAGATAAAAGAAAGCGAAGACAGTTGCAAGTAAAGAGGCAGAAACTGTGAAGACTTCAACAGAATTAGATTGAGGAGTCCGCCTTTGACAGTGGGTGCAGGTGATCGTAGCTGTTCTTTGTTTCAAACTGTCAACTCCTAAACAATAGCTCCACAAGTTATGGCCTTTGTCTGAATGATTATCAGTAGTCCATCTTTCAATGTTTAGCATGCTACAAGGGGCAGTGCTACATGCTGTAGGGGGCCATGAGAAAACATCACAATGCTGTTCCATTTTGTTACAAATAATGTATACATGTTTAACTTTTAACCTTTGAGATAGGGTTTTATCAACATTCTTCCATATTAAGAACATCCCAGTTTGGCATTTTATTAAAACCATTACTTGTCAAAGATAAAACATTTTTTTATGAGCAAAGTATATTTTGTGTTAAGATGTTGAATTAAAAAGAGGTAAATGTCAATTATTGAGCCAATGAGAAATTCATCAGTTATAATTTTCTTTAAATAGTTATAATTATAATGAAATATTTACAAAATTGCTCTTCTGGTATCATTAAATTAAAATTAAAATTAAAATAAAATCAATTAAACACATCATAAATGAAAAGGACAATTATAAAATGTCCTCTGATTTCTACAAAAGAAACTTGTTAGTTACTATGATTAAAATATGATGTTCCTTCAGCAGAAAACAGTATATGAAATATAAGATGTTATATGAAATATAAATGCCGAGGATAATTAATCAAATATATTTAATAAACAAGTTCACAAATGAAATTGCACAACAAACTGGAAACAAAATTTTATTCCTAATAACAGCACTGGTGGCCTATCAACTTGTTTATTCTCAAAATTAATTGCCCATGACCATACAAACCAGGAAGTGACAGAGTAACAGTTCCCACTGAGGGGATCAGAGGACTGGTATGTTTAGTGTGTGAAATGTTTCAGTCTGTGGTGGGTCTTAATGGCAGAGTGTGTATCATGGAACAGAAAGAAGAAATGTACAATGCCATTGTCATGTGACCTCTTGGCTACAATTGCATCGTAAACACATGATATCATTCCCACCCCATGATGCCTTCTGATTGAGAGAGTGATGAACATATGTAGAAGATTCATTTTGAAATATATAAATTCTTGAAATGTAATTTAAGCTTTAATCTAACATTCCAAAAAATGTTTCAAAAAATATATCCTAAATGATACCTTCAATGCATTTAGTTATCAAGAAAACAAACATAAAATTCTAAAGAAAATACCCAAACCTGCCATTAAAGCAATTTATCCAAATAACATGCATAATTGTCCAAACCATTTTCACTTTGCAAATAGAAATCAAGTTGTGATGGAAAACGATAGCATGAAAATGTAACCAGCAAGAAAACAAAGTGTGTGCCCTGACCCTGAATATTTGAAATATCTCCAAGCATTGTGCTCTGTAGATACCCAACACTTGTCTCACTCCTGCCACCACTTCAGTGCATGCGACACCTGTACCTACCTGACACAAAGGGAATGATTGATGCCTGTGTCGAAACACTCAAATCAATTTCATTTATGAAAAATACTTTGACAGGTAAAGAAACTGTTCATTTGTATTGTAAACAAACCCTTACTAACGTCAAGACTGAGTTTTGTGAATAGTGAACAGTGGATATTGAATAGAGGATAGTGAACAGTGGATAGTGGATAGTGAATTTGATATTTTAAGAATAAGTCAAGTGTGCACATCTTCCATTCTGAGTAAAAACAGAACACTGATAGGTGTATTTACTTCAGGATGTTTTGGGGAACAGATTAAGGCATAACTACTCTGAGAGGTCTGAGGCATCGCATAATTAATTGAAAATGTTGACCTATCACTTTAAAGGGTTATTGCCAGGGACCAAGTTCATGTTTGTTTGCTGTTTAACGCCACACTTGGCAACACTCCAGCTATTTTATTGTGGCCTGCAAATAATCAAGTCGAGTGATTGATATTGTGAGTGTAGCGGCCATAACATTTCCGAGGCCTGTGATGGGATTCAAACCACGGACCTTCTGATCAGATGTCGGATGCCTTGTCCACTTGACCAAAGAGGTAAGGTAAGGATGTCATCTGTGGGATGACTCCATGCCCTGCTACATGAGCAATGTAATAAACTAGTGAAACTCATTGGCCCAAATGAACACAGCAGAGGCTGTCTGAAAGCTGAGATGAGTCCTACTGTGAGTGAGTGAGTGAGTGAGTGAGTGAGTGAGTGAGTGAGTGAGTGAGTGAGTGAGTGAGTATGGTTTTACGCCGCTTTTAGCAATATTCCAGCAATATCACGGCGGGGGACACCAGAAATGGGCTTCACACATTGTACCCATGTCTGGAATCGAACCCGGGTCTTCGGCGTGACGAGCGAACGCTTTAACCACTAGGCTACCCGACCGCCCCGAGTCCTACTGTGAATATTCATGACTGCATGTGTACCATATCACAACATGATGTTTCAATCAACTGAAATTGATATACTTATGAAAATATTTCCCTCCCCAAAATTCACAAGTTTCAAACATCTATTTATAATGGTAATGTATGAAAAGTAACAATACTCTACGAAAATTCAAATAATTTTAATCTAAATACAAACCGCCTTCATATCAGTTTAGCGTTGAAGGCTAACATTTACATATGATTAACAAGATGTATTTATTGTAATACATTATCACTGATGAGATATGTTAGTGTCTGTAGCCCAGCAGTAGATGTGGGTTTAATGTTCCAGAGAGTTACACCAGTGTCAAAGGAGACGTTAAAACTAATACATCACAGCTCTGTAAATCCATCAAGTGTGTCAGTAGAGTGTATATCACGGAATTAATATCATGGTAATTGATTATGCAAATGTACACGTGTCACTGAAGGTATGACATGATGGATGACATTTAAGTGACAGACTGGAGAAGAAATGTGCAAGTTTTATTATCATGGTGATTTTCTAATGACAGGTGCCCCTGGCTACAAAGGGAGGTAAGTGAAGTTGATGAACATTATATCAACACTGGGCTAAGATGGCTTAGATGATCATGACTCCTATACTTTAACATAGGCTTACAATAGTCTTAGCGCTAAGATCACTTTGTGCAAGTGGGCCCTGTTATGAATGGTGGTCTTTACTAAGACTGAGTGAGTTGGGTTTGAAGCCACTTTTAACAGTATTCAAGTTATATCACAACATGTTAGCTTGAAGTGGGAGGAAATCCCAAAGTGATGCAGATCTCAGATGGTTTATCCCTTTGGTGAAACCCACAAGCACAGGTATTGTACTGACAAACCTAGAAACATAATTGATGTGAGCCAGGATTCAAACCAACAATCTGAGATTTCTGGTATGCCAAAGGGAAACAACTCTGTATAGAGACTTTACCTAAGTGAGGAACTGGGAGATAAATATTAAATAATGTTTCTTGGTTTAATCATAAGATAAAAGTCTGATATTTTTAGAAAGAAAACTGCTATATTTAGCTCAGTGGAAAAAAAGATAAGATAATAATACCAATAGTTTCTTTCTATATCAGATTTTAAAATATGTCGTAAAAACACTCCCAAGGCTTGACACCTGAAGCAGTCAACACTTACCAGCAAACATCCTTACCATGTTAACAGAGAGTACAGTTTCACGTCATAACAATTCCTTGCCTACCAGTTCTGGACATAGCACAAAGGTGTGACTGTCTTCTAGACGACTAAACATGCATGCCTTCAACACTGTCATTGTGTATGCCATTTAATAATCAAAAGTTGGAAGAACCTGAGAGACGCCATTTTTCTTGATGACTTGATATTTGTTTCATGTTCCATGTGTGATTGTGTGTACTCTGATATATTTGTCACGTGTGTGAGTGAATGTTGTTTTACGCCACACTCAGCAATATTCCAGCTATATTATGGTGGTCTGTAAATAAGAGTCTGAACGAGCCCTACCAGTGGTTGAAACCATGAGCATTGATCTACACATTTGAGATATGATGACATGCCTCAACAAAGTCAGTGAGCCTGACCTGATCTTGTTAGTTTCCTTTTACGACAACCACAGGTTGATCAAGACAAACTGTAACCCAAGGGTTTGAGGATGTGTTCTCATGATATATTTGTCATATGCGTGTGTGAGTGAGTGAGTGAATGTCACTTTATGCCACAGTCAGCAATGTTCCAGCTATATCATGGAGGCCTCTAAATAATCAAGTCTGGACCAGACAAACTAGTTTTTGGACAGCATGACAAATGATCTGTACCATCAGGGCACGATGATGATTAGCCCAGTGATACATTTTGACAACCTCAACATTTTGCGATTTTAGCCACTAGTCCGAAACCCAAGTCTAGTGAAAATCAGCTTTTTCTACGGTCAGTATTGTAAGACTACAATCTAAAGAAAATAATGTCAAAATATATGTTTGGACTAGTAGACTAACTACTTGTATTTGGCATAGACTGCCTCAATAGTCAGCTCCTGAGCATGGCGTACTGAGGAATGTCCCTGCAGATGGGTAGATATTATATGTGCATGTGATATAGATACATGTATTCACTGTGTGTAAAATAGGAAGGTGTCATATATGTGTAAATACATTTTAAGCAATACTTTTGCAGACTACACCAACTCACCTGGGAATGCATTTTGATTATTTAGTTTCCTGAAAAAATTGAGCTGCATCATGATTGACATGTTCAGACATTCAGACCCAGTTCAGACCAATAATTCAGACAAAAGCTAAGTCACCCACCACACTGACAAGTTCAGGAAGACATACGTTTCAGTTCTTCTGTCAGAAAGTTAGGCAGAAACTTTTAAAAAACAACTCATTTTAATTTCTTATTTCTTTCCTCTCCATTATAACAAATCTGAGTAAAACGGACCGACTAAAAAATACTTCCTCTATACATGCCTTCAATCCCACCAGTGAGTACCCCCAATACAAATTCCCAAACGTGATT
The DNA here is from genome assembly GCF_023055435.1 of Haliotis rufescens. Taxonomy (NCBI): domain Eukaryota; kingdom Metazoa; phylum Mollusca; class Gastropoda; order Lepetellida; family Haliotidae; genus Haliotis; species Haliotis rufescens. The sequence continues at coordinate 23,317,593 of NW_025963879.1, forward strand.
CTATGCTTAACACTAAATCCACCGTCAAATTGTGACATCTTGCTTTAGACAGTAAATCATGTCAAAATAATATTTTATGACTCTCAAATCTGCCCAACTGGGTTGTATATTTCGATCTGACATAAATTTTCCTCAGTCCATGAGACAGCTTTATTCAAGAATGACAGATTTATACAAGAACATGACATAAATGTGCTACCCATGACTTTTGTTCTCTTCAAAATACATTGCAGGAATATTAAATGTTTTTAAACAGCCATTATGGCTATGTCTGAGAATAAGGACCAAGTATATTCACTTCTTGGTTGCATAGATATTTTTTAGATATAAAAACCACCTGTTTGTTTCACATCCCTGTTGTTCCTATTATCTTAGCATTGTACAAACTGCCTGTCAAAACAGGATAATAAATCCTTCATTGAAAGTGACAGGAAGAGGGAAAAGTCTAAATTGTTAATATAGTGTTGGGCAAGGCTACTGTAACCTGATCGCATATTTACACCTCGAATCTGAATGTCATCCTTACGAAATGTACAAGCCTGTGTTACTACAGCAGAAAACCTGAGCCATCAAGCAACATGCATATCATGTTTGTTACAGTCAATCATGAAATAGACAACATACATACCACTGTGAGCTATTCAGCCAACATCTAGATGACGACATGGACAATACGACACCTCACGTCAATGACAAGTTTAATACAGTGTAGTCTGCAAGTGACATGCAAGATCGACTGAGGGAAGCACTCAGCCCTTGTCGCCTCGGTAATGTGTGATTGACAGGTGTCAGGTAGTGTGTAATAAGGTCAGGTGCTCGTGTGTGATTGCAACTGACAAGTGTGTCACAACAATTATTTCCCTGTGTCTGGATGCGAGTGGTCATACTTCTCTGTGATTGGGAGAACAGCTTGTCAAATATGGATCTAAAAAGTGTATGAATTATTTAAAGAATCTTGTGACATATCTCATGTCACGGAGATCGCAACTGTAATCAGTACCACTTAAAATTAATGAAACAGAATCCTGCAAAAAGCTATGAATATGAAATGGACAACGTGTCATGTTACTCCTTTTCAGAATATATGCACATAACCAGTGTTCCACAAATACGCTGGTCAGCAGGACAAATACCAGTGCACATTAATCAGGGCCAGCAATATTAGAATCAAGGTGGCGCGACTATGTCAGTCTTCCCATTTCGTAAACCAAGTGAAGGAGAGAATTTTGAAAAATATCTTTGATAGAAACAGGTGATACTTTAATCATATGCATCCAGTAAGTGTCTGTAGTGCACTGATTTTTCAGTAGCACTGGTCGCACTGGCTACCGGAGAAAATAACGTTTGCATTCCCATTAAAGATGAGCTGATTCAGAAAATTGGCATTCCTGGCTAATTTGATTCACGTCTTTACAAAATTCTTTTCACTTTGTCTGTAAAACAAAAGTTGAATGATGTAAATCAGTCTTGCAGTTGATGATTACCTAATCACACAGACATAATGTTTGCAGAAGAGGCCTGGGTAACAACATACTATTAAGCAACATACTATTACTTGCACAACATATTATCAATAGTTGACAGTGAAGAGGACTGCTGTTGAAAATCTGAAGATTTCAATAGTGTGATGACAGCCAAAATACAGGATTTATGGCACAAATGAAAAAGAGGTCCGTGTATTGAAAGAATTAAAATGTCTTGGTTTCACACATGTCACCCATAACAATGTCTCGTCCTTGACTGGAAACAGACAGGAGACTGTTGTGATAGGTTCCCCTTAACAGTCACTCTGCAAGTCTTGTGTAACCTCCGATTTAGGGATTCCAGGTTAAAAATAGCAACCTTTGCCTGTCCAACCATATGAGGCGACTAAATGGATCGGGTGGTCAGACCCAGCGACTTGATTGGTTCATTGTGTCACCGTACCCCCAACGGCGTGGATCTTTGTTCACAATATCAATCACTGGTTTGTCTGGACAAGCTTATTTACAGGTTGTCGTCATACAACTGGAATATAGCTGAATGCCGTGTATAGAACAAACAACTCTTGTGTAACATGTAGTCCGCAGGGATGAGAATGGTTTGTGTTTTATAAAAACACTGAAAGGTAGCTGGGGATCTGGGGAACTATACGACTATTGAATATACCATAATGGCATGTATCACAAAAGTAAACCTTGACATAACGAAATCCATGACATTTGAGGAATCTCTGAATCTGGTCTTCATTAGGGGTGAAACTATTCATCAGATAATCTTTGCATCCCAATTATACATGGCTAAATGACCCATTTCAATGAAATAAAGTATCAATAGCTTATACTGAGATTACTGTTAGATAGTAAAAATATGAAAACACACAGTCATTCCTTTTTCATTCATTTGTATTCAAAATGCCCTTGTTTGAACATATGTGGATTTCCTTTAAGAATGTGTTCATAATATGTTCCAACCCCTGCTGAATGGTGTATACAATAAGGAAGTCTTCATCAAAGGAAGGAAGTTCGCAATACAATAACACTGACAGTCCCACCTTTAATATGTTACATTAGGTTAGAAATACTCTCTTAAAGATAGGGGGCACGGGTGGCCCAGTCGTCTAAGGCGCCGCGATTCGCTGTGCAGAGTTGCGTCCCCTGGACACGCCAGAAACCTATGATTGTGGGTTCGAATCCCAGTTCACCCCGATTATGTTTCTAGGTTTGTCAGCACAATACCCGTGCTCGTGGGTTTCACCGAAGTGGTAAACGTCTGAGACCTGCATCACTTCGGGCTTTCCTCCCACATTAAGCTGACACTCCACGATATAACTGGAATACTGTTAAAAGTGGCGTTAAACCCAACTCACTCACTCACTCTTAAAGATACATTTGTCTTCATATTATGTGATTTGTTACAAAATGTAATGTATGGAATATTTTGTGTTGCTCAATGTTAGTTTTTACTTTAAAAGAACTGTTGACTAACTGTAATGAAACATCCCAGTACTTTCCAAACTGATTAATTCACTGACAAAATGTAGCTCATCCTCCAAGCCAAAACTCGGCTGCCGAAATAAATATACAATGCTTCAAAAACATTTTTCCATCTTAATTCTCTTGAATAAAACATTGGAATAATAAAAATACAAATTTCTAAAAAAATATTTATGACACTTCCTTCCACACCTCAATTAAATACCCAATTTAGAAATTAAATACAAACTGACTTTCTCCACTGTCAAAACCTAAATGTGTTATCGCCAGTGATTAAGGTCTGTCACTATTTGCGAGACAGGTTAACCCGAGGTGCCAATGAAATTGATTTTGTGTTTGTAACACCTATTTAAGTATAACATGAATCTTCTCCACTTCGATGGGTGGCCAGCGAGTACCTGCTCGTACTGCATGACTTACTGACAGTCTAGCGATTCAACACATTAATATATTCTCCTGAATTCCACATCATATTCCTCCAGTATTTGAATTACAATACTTTTGTTTCAAACACTGTCAATTATTCAAATACTGATAGTAGAGTTTTGCCATGCATGTATTTAATTAATCATTAACATTTTACAAGGGTTCATGACTTCTTAATGATTTTTATGAAAATCTTTAAAACTTAAATCAAAACAGATAAGAAAATTAATCAAGGTGCTCAATTTCAGAAGTGTTAAGAAGAGATAATATTGCTTAAAACAGTTGTGTATAATATTTCTGATTTCTTATCACACTGAATTAATCACGTAAATCAAAGTTTTTTATAATTTCTCTTATCTTTGAAGCTCATGGATGACTTGTATAAAAAGTGATTTTGAATAAAGGCTGATAATATAATTTGCCTCAGTTAAAGATAATTCACAGTATCTCAAACATGACTGAAAATTATTATTATTGCAAAGTAATCAATCACCATAGATACGAAAACATAGTAATCAGTCTGATCGCAGCAACCTAAATGTAAAATATGGTATAATATGTTGAAGTTCAATGGCTGAAGCTCATCAAAAGATTCAGGATTATCTGCAAGGTTTTATGTTTAAGCAATCACATTTTAAGTTGTAATTAAGTGAGTGAATGGGTATGGTTTTATGCCGCTTTTAGCAATATTCCAGCCATATCACGGCGGGGGGACACCAGAAATGGGCTTCACACATTGTCCCCATGTGGGTGACGAGTTAACACTTTAACAACTAAGCTACCCTACCACCCCTGTGGTTATGAAGAAAGGTATATTATATTCTATGTAACTTAATTCAATAATTGCGAAGTAGCTTTTGAAGATTGAGGGAGTTAGGACTTAGAATTATCCTAAAAGCCTGTATAAATCGCATCTGGATCACACGAACCACTGGTTGATAGCATGAGCAACATTTCCTAAAAGCCTGTATAAATCACATCTGAATCACACGAACCAGTGGTTGATAGCATGACGAACATTTCCTCAAAAGCCTGTATAAATCACATCTGGATCACACAAACCAGTGGTTGATAGCGTGAGAAACATTTTCTGTGTTTGACTTGCTTTGGTATGATGACATGAAGTCAGCTAGACGTTTATTTGTTTCCATTTGATCAATGTCCCTTATGGAAAGCATGGCACAAATGGGGCCTATTACATCACAGAATCCTCAGAGAGAGACAAGCATGGCATACAGGGGACCTATTACACCACAGAAACCCAATGGGAGACCAGTTTTGATGAACATGAGAGTGACAAAATGTATTGAGATCGGTAGCCATGTGGATACAGATGGGTGGCTATGTGGATACAGATGGGTGGCTTCATGGATACAGATGGGTGGCTTCATGGATACAGATTGGTGGCTATGTGGATACAGATGGGTGGCTTTGTGGATACAGATAGGTGGCTATGTGGATACAGATAGGTGGCTATGTGGATACAGATGGGTGGCTTCATGGATACAGATGGGTGGCTATGTGGATACAGATAGGTGGCTATGTGGATACAGATAGGTGGCTATGTGGATACAGATGGGTTGCTATGTGGATACAGATAGGTGGCTATGTGGATACAGATGGGTGGCTTCATGGATACAGATGGGTGGCTATGTGGATACAGATAGGTGGCTATGTGGATACAGATGGGTGGCTTTGTGGATACAGATGGGTGGCTTTGTGGATACAGATGGGTGGCTATGTGGATACAGATGGGTAGCTATGTGGATACAGATGGGTGGCTTCATGGATACAGATGGGTGGCTATGTGGATACAGATGGTTCGCTTCATGGATACAGATGGGTGGCTTCATGGATACAGATGGGTGGCCACATGGATACAGATGGGTGGCTATGTGGATACAGATGGGTTGCTTCATGGATACAGATGGGTGGCTTCATGGATACAGATGGGTGGCTATGTGGATACGGATAGGTGGCTATGTGGATACAGATGGGTGGCTATGTGGATACAGATGGGTGGCTTTGTGAATACAGATGGGTGGCTTTGTGAATACAGATGGGTGGCTATGTGGATACAGATAGGTGGCTATGTGGATACAGATGGGTGGCTTTGTGGATACAGATGGGTGGCTTTGTGGATACAGATGGGTGGCTATGTGGATACAGATGGGTAGCTATGTGGATACAGATGGGTGGCTTCATGGATACAGATGGGTGGCTATGTGGATACAGATGGTTCGCTTCATGGATACAGATGGGTGGCTTCATGGATACAGATGGGTGGCCACATGGATACAGATGGGTGGCTATGTGGATACAGATGGGTTGCTTCATGGATACAGATGGGTGGCTTCATGGATACAGATGGGTGGCTATGTGGATACGGATAGGTGGCTATGTGGATACAGATGGGTGGCTATGTGGATACAGATGGGTGGCTTTGTGAATACAGATGGGTGGCTTTGTGGATACAGATGGGTGGCTTTGCGGATACAGATGGGTGGCTTCATGGATACAGATGGGTGGCTATGTGGATACAGATAGGTGGCTATGTGGATACAGATGGGTGGCTATGTGGATACAGATGGATAGCTATGTGGATACAGATGGGTGGCTATGTGGATACAGATGGGTGGCTATGTGGATACAGATGGGTGGCTTTGTGGATACAGATGGGTGGCTATGTGAATACAGATGGGTGGCTATGTGGATACAGATGGGTGGCTTTGTGGATACAGATGGGTTGCTATGTGGATACAGATGGGTGGCCACATGGATACAGATGGGTGGCTACGTGGATACAGATGGGTGGCTTTGTGGATACAGATGGGTGGCTTTGCGGATACAGATGGGTGGCTTCATGGATACAGATGGGTGGCTATGTGGATACAGATAGGTGGCTATGTGGATACAGATGGGTGGCTATGTGGATACAGATGGATAGCTATGTGGATACAGATGGGTGGCTATGTGGATACAGATGGGTGGCTATGTGAATACAGATGGGTGGCTATGTGGATACAGATGGGTGGCTTTGTGGATACAGATGGGTTGCTATGTGGATACAGATGGGTGGCCACATGGATACAGATGGGTGGCTTCATGGATACAGATGGGTGGCCACATGGATACAGATGGGTGGCCACATGGATACAGATGGGTGGCTATGTGGATACAGATGGGTGGCTTCATGGATACAGATGGGTGGCTATGTGGATACAGATGGGTGGCTATGTGGATACAGATGGGTGGCTTCATGGATACAGATGGGTGGCTATGTGGATACAGATGGGTGGCTTTGTGGATACAGATGGGTGGCTTTGTGGATACAGATGGGTGGCTTTGTGGATACAGATGGGTGGCTATGTGGATACAGATGGGTGGCTTCATGGATACAGATGGGTGGCTTAATGGATACAGATGGGTGGCTATGTGGATACAGATGGGTGGCTTCATGGATACCGATGGCTGGCTTCATGGATACAGATGGGTGGCCACATGGATACAGATGGATGGCTATGTGGATACAGATGGGTGGCTTAATGGATACAGATGGGTGGCTTTGTGGATACAGATGGATGGCTATGTGGATACAGATAGGTGGCTATGTGGATACAGATGGGTGGCCACATGGATACAGATGGATGGCTATGTGGATACAGATGGGTGGCTATGTGGACACAGATGGGTGGCTATGTGGACACAGATGGGTGGCCACATGGATACAGATGGATGGCTATGTGGATACGGATGGGAGGCTTCATGGATACAGATGGGTGGCTATGTGGATACAGATGGATAGCCAAATGGATACAGATGGGTGGCTATGTGGATACAGATGGGTGGCTATGGATGGATATTGGCTGCATAGATGATCATAATCACCCGTATGACATCAAGATAAATCAGCCATTTGCATTAAGAAAACTGGGGTTGTTGATGATCAGTCATGACACTTGTCCATATCCAAGGTCATCTGTCTCCAACTAGCACTGACAACTGAACAACCCTCACACCCTCCCTCTGTGTCTATGAGGTGCCCTAATCCTCCCCGCTGGACACTGAATCTCTATCATGAGAAGACTGACCGATTTGTCCCCCCACCCCCCACCCCCAACCTGTCATGTGCTGCACTACCAACCCGACACTGACGGCTGAATAATCTCCCACATGTAGCTTTCACACAGAGATTACCAGGAGTTGCCTATCTTACCTGTCGTTAGCATCACACCTACGCTGACAATCTTGGCATGTATACACATCACTAGTCATTGGCAAGGTGAAATCAACACCCAACCTACATTATTCTGATATCTTAGACTATCACATTTAGTTGAGGGTTGCGATTTCAAAATGAAATACACTGTGAAACCTTCAATCAACGTAATTTATTTCCTCACTAGTATCGTACAACTGACATCTTAACAGATAGGGAAAATAAACACACAAGTTTCAAAACACTTGATTACTTGTTTTTCTTTTTCAAAGATGAGGCCAAAGCAAGATCCCTGTTTTACTATCTGTATGTTGGTAGTGCAGGAGTGAATGTTTTATATTAGAAGATCAGGGTTTAATAAACATGATGTTTGTTTAAAGCAATAAAGAAAAAGAATTTTTTTTAACCCTATTTAGAAAATGTTCTTGGTCATTAAGCCTAGAGCAGGAAGTAAACTTCAACAAACTGAAAATGTGAATTTGAGGTTAATTCCCCACCCCACACCCCAAAAAAGAAAAAAGAAAAAACCCTCTTTGTTTGTATCTTTAATTAAAAAATATCCCAGTTTGACTCTACCCCTGTGCAGATCCCAGTTAGAATGGGCCTTCAGCAACCCATGCTTGTCATAAAAGGCCACTGTGGGATTGTGGGGAAGTAAGACTCGCTGACTTGGTTGAATGAATTGATGCTCATGATATCAATCACTGGATTGTCTGGTCCAGACTTGATTATTTACAGGCAGATGTCATATAGCTGGGATATTGTGGAGTTGGAACAATGGTTGGGATTTATTATTTTATTATTTTATTAGTTCAACTGGAAATAAGGACTAGCACAATTTATTTATGGCATTCAAATTCATTCAAATGTGAAATTATTTTTTTCAGTGTTTGTGAACTCTTTCACAGTACTGACTGCTTGGTGTGATCATCTCAAGAAATCTCATGGTACTTAACTAGTATCTAGCCATAGCTTCATCATAAATCACATGAATGATTAGGAAATAATTATACGAATGGTTAGGGTGGAATGAACCATGTACAGACATGATGGGGATCACAGGAGGTCTGTCATGGTTTGGCAGGAAAATGTGCCAAACTCTCTCTACTCCAAGGTACTCTGGTTCCAGTTATTCCTGGAGGCCATACATAGCTTCTCCCTCCCAACTAGACAAGGATACTTATCACTTCTGACAGAGAGGGGGGTGAGGGAGAGGGGAGGGAGACCATTAAACAGCCCGTTTATATCCTCTGCCTATCTTATCTTGTCCCCAAGTCCCTCAATAAATAATCATCTCAAGTACCCAGTAAATTAGCGGCATTCTAACGAGTGTCAGAGTGATTACGCTGAAACAACATGGCTTTATGACAGGGGCGGGGAGCTCGCTTGGTTAATGTGGTCGGAACAGGGTGAGTGGGGAGAGTAGGGGTGGGGTGTGGAACAGGGTGAGTGGGGACAGGAGGGTGGGGTGTGGAACAAGGCGAGTGGGACAGTAGGGGTGGGGTGTGGAACAAGGCGAGTGGGGACAGGAGGGTGGGGTGTGAAACAGGGTGAGTGGGGACAGTAGGGGTGGGGTGTGGAACAAGGCGAGTGGGGACAGGAGGGTGGGGTGTGGAACAGGGTGAGTGGGGACAGTAGGGGTGGGGTGTGGAACAGGGTGAGTGGGGACAGGAGGGTGGGGTGTGGAACAAGGCGAGTGGGACAGTAGGGGTGGGGGGTGGAACAAGGCGAGTGGGGACAGGAGGGTGGGGTGTGGAACAGGGTGAGTGGGGACAGTAGGGGTGGGGTGTGGAACAGGGTGAGTGGGGACAGGAGGGTGGGGTGTGGAACAAGGCGAGTGGAAGAGTAGGGGTGGGGTGTGGAACAGGGTGAGTGGGACATTAGGGGTGGGGTGTGGAACAAGGCGAGTGGGGACAGGAGGGTGGGGTGTGGAACAGGGTGAGTGGGGACAGTAGGGGTGGGGTGTGGAACAGGGTGAGTGGGGACAGGAGGGTGGGGTGTGGAACAAGGCGAGTGGGACAGTAGGGGTGGGGTGTGGAACAAGGCGAGTGGGGACAGGAGGATGGGGTGTGGAACAGGGTGAGTGGGGACAGTAGGGGTGGGGTGTGGAACAGGGTGAGTGGGGACAGTAGGGGTGGGGTGTGGAACAGGGTGAGTGGGGACAGGAGGGTGGGGTGTGGAACAGGGCGAGTGGGATAGTAGGGGTGGGTGTGGAACAGGGTGAGTGGGGACAGGAGGGTGGGGTGTGGAACAGGGTGAGTGGGGACAGTAGGGGTGGGGTGTGGAACAGGGTGAGTGGGGACAGGAGGGTTGGGTGTGGAACAGGGTGAGTGGGGACAGTAGGGGTGGGGTGTGGAACAGGGTGAGTGGGACAGTAGGGGTGGGGTGTGGAACAGGGTGAGTGGGACAGTAGGGGTGGGGTGTGGAACAGGGTGAGTGGGGACAGTAGGGGTGGGGTGTGGAACAGGGTGAGTGGGACAGTAGGGGTGGGGTGTGGAACAGGGTGAGTGGGACAGTAGGGGTGGGGTGTGGAACAGGGTGAGTGGGGACAGTAGGGGTGGGGTGTGGAACAGGGTGAGTGGGGAGAGTAGGGGCGGGGTGTGGAGCAAGGTGAGTGGGACAGTAGGGGTGGGGTGTGGAACAGGGTGCGTGGGAGATTAGGGTGCGTGGGAGAGTAGGGTGCGTGGGGACAGTAGGGGTGGGGATCAGGGGACAATGTAGGTGGGGGTGGAGAGTGTAGGGTGGGGATCAAGGACAATGTAGGTGGGGGTGGAGAGTGTAGGGTGGGGACCAAGGACAATGTAGGTGGGGGTGGAGAGTGTAGGGTGGGGATCAAGGACAATGTAGGTGGGGGTGGAGAGTGTAGGGTGGGGATCAAGGACAATGTAGGTGGGGGTGGAGAGTGTAGGGTGGGGATCAAGGACAATGTAGGTGGGGGTGGAGAGTGTAGGGTGGGGATCAAGGACAATGTAGGTGGGGGTGGAGAGTGTAGGGTGGGGATCAAGGACAATGTAGGTGGGGGTGGAGAGTGTAGGGTGGGGATCAAGGACAATGTAGGTGGGGTGGAGAGTGTAGGGTAGGGTCCCTGGACAATGTAGAATACCATCATTGATTATCCCTGCGACAAAAAGAGTCCCTGATATTTGTCATTCAATGACAAATTGTATCAAATCCCATTTATCAAACATATACTGCTTATATGAATCATCATCATAAACATTATCATCGGTCAATAAGTGAAATGAAATGAAAAGAACAGGTAGCAGAGCATCCACTAAGAATGTTGGAAATGTACACGAGAAAGCCCTCGTCCATCCCGACTCAACAGATGACATCAACAGAATTAGCTGTTACTTGATTTTCCTGTTAAAGCCATCTTAAGCTATGATACATTAAATACCAATATCACTCTCCCAGTTCGGTATTTCCATCAATTTGGGACTCAGTTGGGCTACGTAGATAGCATGTAACTCTATTAAATATGTCAAATGAGACCAGGAGATCGGGTGCAACTCCTAGGCTGTATCTGTATAGCTGGCAGATAAAAACATTACTGCCTGATAAAGACTGTCTCCACATTTCAACCATTAACTTAAATCTACTTAATTCAAGATATACGTCTTTTGCAAATGCCATCAGCTTAACATCTGGATGTTTATATACTTTCCTTACACAACTACTTTAAGTTTTACTAACAAACAAATAAACTTATTAAGGATTTGTAGCCGGAGAAATGTGAGTGTAAGTGTGTGTAGATATGCATAAAAAAATAATATGCAATATAATATACAAGATGTGCGTGTACACTAGACATGTTTGTACACTACATGATTACTACACTAGATTTGTGTGTTTACTATGTGTGTGTACACTACATGATTACTACACTAGATTTGTGTGTTTACTATGTGTGTGTACACTACATGATTTGAACACTAGATCTGTGTGAATACTATATGTGTGTACACTACATGATTTGTACACTAGATCTGTGTGAATACTGTGTGTGTACACTACATGATTTGAACACTAGATCTGTGTGTTTACTATGTGTGTGTACACTACATGATTTGTACACTAGATTTGTGTGTTTACTATATGTGTGTACACTACATGATTTGTACACTAGATCTGTGTGTATAGTATATGTGTGTGTACACTACATGATTTGTACACTAGATCTGTGTGTATAGTATGTGTGTGTACACTACATGATTTGTACACTAGATCTGTGTGTATACTATATGTGTGTGTACACTACATGATTTGTACACTAGATCTGTGTTTACTATGTGTGTACACTACATGATTTGAACACTAGATCTGTGTGTTTACTATATGTGTGTGTACACTACATGATTTGTACACTAGATCTGTGTTTACTATGTGTGTACACTACATGATTTGAACACTAGATCTGTGTGTATACTATATGAGTGTGTACACTACATGATTTGAACACTAGATCTGTGTGTATACTATATGTGTGTGTACACTACATGATTTCAATACTAGATCTGTGTTTACTATGTGTGTACACTACATGATTTGAACACTAGATCTGTGTGTTTACTATATGTGTGTGTACACTACATGATTTGTACACTAGATCTGTGTGTATACTAGATGTGTGTGTACACTACATGATTTGAACACTAGATCTGTGTGTATACTATATGTGTGTGTACACTACATGATTTGTACACTAGATCTGTGTGTATACTATATGTGTGTGTACACTACATGATTTGAACACTAGATCTGTGTGTTTACTATATGTGTGTACACTACATGATTTGTACACTAGATCTGTGTGTATACTAGATGTGTGTGTACACTACATGATTTGTACACTAGATCTGTGTGTATACTATATGAGTGTGTACACTACATGATTTGAACACTAGATCTGTGTGTATACTATATGTGTGTGTACACTACATGATTTGTACACTAGATCTGTGTGTATACTAGATGTGTGTGTACACTACATGATTTGTACACTAGATCTGTGTGTATACTATATGTGTGTGTACACTACATGATTTGAACACTCGATCTGTGTGTATACTATATGTGTGTGTACACTACATGATTTGAACACTAGATCTGTGTGTATACTAGATGTGTGTGTACACTACATGATTTGAACACTCGATCTGTGTGTATACTATATGTGTGTGTACACTACATGATTTGTACACTAGATCTGTGTGTATACTATATGAGTGTGTACACTACATGATTTGTACACTAGATCTGTGTGTATACTATATGAGTGTGTACACTACATGATTTGTACACTAGATCTGTGTGTATACTATATGAGTGTGTACACTACATGATTTGTACACTAGATCTGTGTGTATACTATATGTGTGTGTACACTACATGATTTGAACACTAGATCTGTGTGTATACTATATGTGTGTGTACACTACATGATTTGTACACTAGATCTGTGTGTATACTATATGAGTGTGTACACTACATGATTTGTACACTAGATCTGTGTGTATACTATATGAGTGTGTACACTACATGATTTGAACACTAGATCTGTGTGTATACTATATGTGTGTGTACACTACATGATTTGTACACTAGCTCTGTGTTTACTAGATGTGTGTGTACACTACATGATTTGTACACTAGATCTGTGTGTATACTAGATGTGTGTGTACACTACATGATTTGAACACTTGATCTGTGTGTATACTATATGTGTGTGTACACTACATGATTTGTACACTAGATCTGTGTGTATACTATATGAGTGTGTACACTACATGATTTGTACACTAGATCTGTGTGTATACTAGATGTGTGTGTACACTACATGATTTGAACACTAGATCTGTGTGTGTACACTACATGATTTGAACACTAGATCTGATTATTTACAGACCACCGTGATACAACTGGAATATTGCTGATTGAAGCATTAATCAACAAACAAAACAACACAAAACAAGCTACAAGTATCTGTGTGTGTGTGTGTGCCCATTTGATTAAATAGGAAACTGAATGTAAGAATGTGTATAGACATATGGTGTGCCTACATGTGATGCGTCAGTGTGTTAAAGTGTTTGTCAGAAAATGAATGTGTCAATATGTCTAATTGAATGTGTCAATGTGTGTAAGTGAATGTGTCAATGTGTGTAAGTGAATGTGCCAATGTGTGTAAGTGAATGTGTCAATGTGTGCAAGTGAATGTGTCAATGTGTGTAATTGAATGTGTCAATGTGTGTAAGTGCATGTGTCAATGTGTGTAATTGAATGTGTCAATGTGTGTAAGTGAATGTGTCAATGTTTGTAAGTGAATGTGTCAATGTGTGTAAGTGAATGTGTCAACATGAACAACGCCTGCTGCACTGGTAGGTGTGTCAGTCTGTCACAGATAAGGAGGAGTGTTATACCTGATGTACCATACTGTAATAGACATAATTAGGGAGAGTTCTTATTGCAATCCATGACAGTATGTTCCTTGATGAATTGTTCATGTGCTGCACTTAAATTCATCTTCCACAAAACTGGACACACATCAACACAGGAAATCCTTAATGAAAGCAACAATTGCTCTTAAGAAATAGCAATTTTGATTTCAAGTCAGTTTTAATTTAATTTTTTCATTTTAATTATAAAATGATGGATGACAAAGTGCAAAAATGTTACTTAAAAAACTACAAGTAATTGACACAAATAAACCGACGATGCCATGTTAGTTTCACGAAACCCTGACAGGCTCAAAATATCAAGAACAGCCAATTAACTTCGAGTTACATGTCACTAGCACACTTTAACATTTACCCAACGCTGAGAGCCCGTCTAGTACCATCATGCATGACATGTGACAATGACGTTTGACAACTCATAACCAATGTCACTCTACAAACAACCCACAGTTTCAGCCATACCTACTACATACACGACACCAGGGAAACAGGAAACAACGCGCTGCAGGCATGGTTAAAAGCCTCACATTTCATCCAACGAATGAAATTGACAATGCACGTCAATATCTGATCTGCTATATACAAGTTGTCAAAAGTAACAACAGATATTGATTTCATAATGTTCGTTGGCTACGGGGAATGAATGTTTTTATTGACAACATGTCAGTAAATTTAAACAGTAACTGAATAGATTTGGTTATGCAACAACGCAGAATGTAAACTGTGACAGTCTCCTTCTCAAACTAATATCTTTAAGACATATCAACTCAAATTAGGGTTAGTGTTTTGTCACTAAACTGAATATTGAAATAATCCCTGAAATGTGCATATTGTACATTAAAAAATGTATTTTATCAATTATATCAAGAAATTTGAATGTTTCATTTTTCATGAGGTTATGAGTATGTATCGCTCATTCCAAGAATAGTGTAAACTGAAATTACTCATTCACAATTTCAATGTATTAAAAGAGGAAAAATGTTAAGTAATTTTTTACAGTGTAGGGCAATTAAGCTATCAAAATTCAAACATATTGAATTGCAAGTTCAAAATGTCATCAGTTGTTTCAATCTGATTCATCGTGGTGACATCTTATCAGTTTTTATTGTTAATAAGCTTCATAGTCCGATAAATATCTATGTTTTCAACTTAATCCAAACAATTAGATTGGTGCTGATTTTATCGATATTTCAAAATAGCTTCAGCTCAAGAAACATTAAAGGTGTGAGGAACAAATTTCATTTCTTATCACATTCACATACATTTTAATAATAAATGTTTGCCGAAACAATTAGCCAATTTGTGATCAAACTTTAATGATACCTTATCTTAATGACAAACTAAACTATTTAATAAAGATGCTAAATGTCTGTGTGATAAATCCTTCAATGCAAAGTCACATGACAAACCATCGTTAGTTTCTTAATCATCAAGTTTACCAACTAATTAAGAGACATCATTCATCAGCCATGAAGGAGGTTTGTTTGCACACTGACAGATGCCTGTACCAGCAAAGATACAAGAAATGAGAATGGAGAGCTCCTGGCAGGCGTGTTGCTTGTCAAGAGGATGTAAGGAGCTTTGTCTGTCATTTGCCTCCAACTGATACGTAGCAGCTTATGCAGCTCGGTGTAACCGTTCAACCTTAGCGCATGATATATATACTTTTATCATGCCAGAGTTATCAAATAATGAAAACAAATGAGGCCCAGGTCCACAAATTACTAATCACAAATGTTTTATTGCCGCGCTCGTACAGGGGCAGACGGATGAGAGACTGGTGATATTAGGTTGTATTCAAAACAGTAGAATAAATCACAGTGATTGGATGACACCACTCCACTCCAAGCCATCACTCTATCGAGCTCGGTGCTGTCTTACACAGCCTGCTTGTCGGTTGCAAGCTCTGGGAACTGGGGCCGACAGTCACTGCATGCTAAATACGAATGCAGTGCTTTATCTTCGGAATACCACACCTTTATTCTGGGAGTCAATCTGGAACGGCTCAAGCAAGATTTACGATCCCAGAGTCACAACTTCACAAAGAATGGGTAATGAAGCAAAGTTTTCCCCGACACTCTAAGATAGCAGCAAGATGTGGATTTGAGGCAATGCAGGCTAACAATCACGCCTATCATTTATCACAATGCAACATAGCTACACCCAGGTACTCCTGAACAAGCTAAGCTGTTTCAGGGCCATACAGAGTTATCTCCCCTTAATAGACATTTGGTCTGGTTTTATCTGGTCATTGAAGTTGTCACATTTGTTCCTTGTACATCATTGTCTTGGTAGCTATGGTAACTAGCAAATATCCCTTTCAAAATGAGGTCTCAATTAATAAAATCCTCATAATTATCTTAATCACTGGCACAATGAGATATCTTATGTTTTAGCTAAAGAGTTAAGCAACAAACAAAGAGATGGACTTAATACACATATGATTGAGCCAGTTTACCAAAGGTTATGGTCACATTAATATGTAAAGAAATATATGTGAATAATTGACTTGTAGAACACAAAAGGTGTTGCAAAATATAATAGGTAAAGAACGTTCGCCACATTCATGTTACTTTATATCTTTTCCAATAAATGATATCTAAACAGAACATATTTTCACATAAATACCATAAAAGGTTCCAGATTTGGATATTCATTTATCTAAAAAAGTATACATAGAAATGGATAATGTATGTGATTAAACATTCAAGGAAACGTTTATCATCCATTAGAAATTCTATTCTACTGTATTCAATATTCAGATGAAGCTTGTATGAGAATAGAATTACTCCTGAAGCGAGAAAAAACATTTTTCAATAATACTATCATAAATAAGTTAATAGAAAACAACCTAATAGATTACAACTTAAAAGTTATCTTAGTGGAAGACAACTTACTCGGTAACAACTTAGTCGGTAACAACTTACTAGAGAACAACTTACTCGAGAACAACTTAATAGAGAACTAAACTGAAAATACCTCAACAGAAAGCAACGTAATGGATTTCAAATAAATAGAAAAATATTTAACAGATAGAAACTGCATATGTATGAGCTTGGAGAGCCAATATCAGATATCTGATATCAAAAACCATTATGTATAAATGTGGTTACTTTCATATCCAGTTAATGATCTCTACACAAACTGATACAAGAGTAGGCAGAAGGCTGCATGGCCACTGCTTCACAGATCTTTGCAATGCTGACAAAACATAGCTGTTACAAAAGTTGAATTATTTTTTTTAAGCCAACCATGTAGACATGATCTCATTTATGTTTTATTTGTGGATAAAGACTATTAACCAAACAAGGTTGTTTTTTTAAACTAATTAATTAATTAATTAATTAATTAATTAATATCAATAGGAATAAAAGACATTTTAAATCCAGCCTATGGGTGGATAAGCAAGATACCATTGGTATGCTTAAATATTTAAAATGACCAGCCAGAATATAAATACTTTCTTGCTACAGGTATTAGTGAATCACACCCAGTGTGGTTCCTATGTACAGAACAGACATTAAACAAAGGGGATTCAGCACTCCATGTTAATAAGTTTTAACAGAATCAATGATATACATACGCTATCGGCTAATTTTGATCCACATTCTAAATGTAAAACACCAAATACCAATGAGGCCATTCTGTGATTTTCACAAGATACCTGCAAACTGCCATTTATGTTTTCTAATCAGGATGCCTTTATCAATTTCAGTACAAATAATGCTTGTAATCTCACCTACTTTGTCCACTGGCAACATGGATTTTAAATGTTTCATTTGTTTGTTGCTTAACACCGCATTCAGCAATACCCCAGCTCTATGACTGAACCAGACAATCCAATGAGTGATTGTCTGGATATGATGCCATGCACATCAAGTCCCTGAGCCCTATCACCTGAAATCCCCATGAGGGTGAATTTTAAACAACAAATTACATTTCGGTTGTTCAGTTATTTGTGAGAAAAAATACATTCTAATCTATGTGCATTTTAAACATGTCCCACAAAAAGCAGCCGACTGAAACATGCTGAATTAAATATTAAACTATTGACCTACACAAACTCAGTTTTACTTTATTTCAAACCTTCCAAAGCTTATTGTTGTTCAAACAATAAAACATAATATGTAAACCAGTGTGGCCCAAATTTACCCCCAAATAGTGTTTCCTTAACAACTGGTCTTATAATATATATAGATGCAGTACCCTTGATGTGAAAGTCTTAAGACCTACACTTCACAGCACACGCACCTGTCCCCATGCCTGATCGAGGAAGACTTCATGAACAGCAATAACATGTTAATTTCATGTGATTGAGCTATGGACTGTGTCTGGTACACATATCACTTAGCCGTAAGTCTTCAGACACTTATGCGACAGCGTCAAACCGTATCAGGAACCCCTGTGGAAACTAACATCATCTTGGTACCTAGTGGCACTTTTACAGCTCAACTGCCAACACAAGCCAAAGCTATTGACATGTTGTGTTTTTGTGTCTACTCCTCCATGACACAAACTTTTAAAGTAGACAAAGAACTTTTAATTAGAGAATAATCGTGGTCTGCGCAGGAACTACCGAGTACAAGCGAGGCCACACAATCTGGTGTGACACAGTGCGGGTTTTGATGTTCAGGCAGATTAGAGTGATCCACTGGATCATAACTTGTATAAAAATAAAGTGTAAAGTAGTTAATATGTGATAGTTTGTATAACGGCTTGAAAATGTCAGGAATTGAATGCTATACCTTCTTTTGTGATAGCGAAAATCATACAAACGTGTCAGGCAATGTCGTTTATGGCATGCTTTACCCTCGTCTGTGTCGCACATGATATGAACATGTCATACTTCTCAATAAAAGTCATGTCGTTCTTCCAAAATGAGTTGGTGTCAAACAAGCATGCCATTTTGTCAGATAATGATGACAAATACCTTCATGGTTTTGTTTGGTCATGTATTTCAATGTAAGCGAAAGCATGTTGTACACGTACGTGAATATTGTGTACGGGCAGTTGTATTCCATGTTTGTCAACAGAAACAGCATGTTGTACACGTACATGAACATTGCGCATGGGCAGTTGTATTCCATGTTTGTCAACAGAAACAGCATGTTGTACATGTGCAAGACTAGTCGTATAATGTCAATAGCATGCTGTACATGTGCAAGTGTCATGAAAAGCTACATACAGTCAGAGTTCTACATGACTAGTTATTCACATCTATATGCATATATGATGTCACAGTCATGGTATCAAAGTCAGCTCAAGGTCACCTGTGTCCTCCTCATCATGTGCAGCTGAATCAAGTAGGCTACAAAAACAGTTAATTGAGTATATAGTATTTAATAGGTTTCAGAAAATAAGCCCTGACTAAAGGTTTTTGTATTTTCTAGGCCTTTTCAACATTACCACCTTTAAAGCTTCACAGGGTTGAGTTATTTTAATTCCAAAAATAAAAGTAACATAAATAAGTTACATGTGATATCATGTTATTGGCAACCTGTTTCTTTTCTGGTGCCTGATCTTACAATTTACAAAAATTGGAGTTTCTTATATTCTGGGTGAATACGCATGTGGATCAAGAAAATATAAAATTCTGGCCATATTTACATTAAATTTAAGATATATTTTCAACTGAATTCAACTGATGAACCTCCAACAATAAAACCTCCCTGGTACTACACTGACAAATTATCTTTGTATATATGATCTTTGAAACTGGTTAGCAAAATAATTTCAAAAAAAATCTTTGAGATAAAACCCGACTGCTGGTTATTAGAGCTCGGCTTTCTAGAAATTTGATAGAATCAACCTCAGTGTAATCTCAAAAATCATGCTCTTCTTGTTCTTCATAAATGTCACCGAGCAAATTAAGGCAAGATTCTCCAGCAGCATATCATTCGTCATGCAGAGCCCTTATGGAAGCTGTTATTTCCTTCATTTTTTCTGCGATGAAAGCATCTTCCCCCAGTATCTGTATCAGTTGTCTAGTATGATGTCTTCAGTGCAATGTACAGCCCAATGATAAAGTAGCCAGGCCGGGAGGCACACCTGTACTCCGCTCAATTTCATGTTACAGTGAAATACATCACCGCCAATCTCAACATACATCACGGGGCGACTCTTATTCATCATTTTGAGACTCGTGTCTTTTCTTAACACCATCCAATCAATCAGAGTGACATGTGCCCACTACCCCCTTGTCCAAGAGACTGGCGGCTCCAGGGAGGTCATGTGATGTGGATTGCAGCCAGCGAAATCAACTGCGCTACCTGCCAGTCTCGATTACCCATTGTATTAGGGGTGATTGTCTTGGAGGGCCCATAGCTCAAGTGTTAGTCTACAGGGACTCCTCACTGAAGCCCTTCTTCAGTCGCACAAAACAACAAGTTGAAAAAGTGAACACTTAATACAAGGTGACATCATCGCAGCTAACATTCATCAAAATGTCACATGTCAAAAGTAAGAAATTCTAGAAGTATAACAATTGTGATAAATGTCTGGCCATTTTAAGACTCAGCCCTGTTTCAGATAGCATGGCAAAAAGTGCAGTGCTGTGGTCGCCATAGTTGCAATCGACAACCCTTGTTAGTTGTACATTTCAAACCTGAAGGGGAGCCTAATTGATTTCAGTGATGTTTATTTCACAGAGCCAAACAAAATTTTTACAATCAAGGAAGCGGGATTGAAATGCAGATTAAATCCAAAACTGTAAACGATTCCTAAATCTAGCTATAAATATTCCTGATGAATTAGCTGATAAATTTGATATCTTATTAAATTTAGAATGGATGTGATTGTTCAGGAGTGACAGGTATTTCACTCATTTTGACAGGCACATTATCATACATCACCATTAAATTTGACACTGATATGACTGAATTTCTTGACAAATTAAAGGACCACTCTCTATAATCATTATTTATACTATGTACTAAGGCATTATTAAAACAGAAAGTATCAACATTTCTGGTTAAAATCATTCAACCTGACTCAAGTGTACACAATGATGACCATGAATATTATGTTTCCACGTACACATCTTTTACTACCAAACTTGGAGACACTTTAATTAACATTCCAAGATCACATTTATATGGTAATTCATATCATTTCTTACAAATGTTATGAAAATGAAATGAAACTATTTTTTGCAGTACTAGATACAATATTACATCTTTTAATCATTAATTTGATCTTTTGCCCTATTAAAATCAAAATACTAGACTGACTAAGAAGCATCCACAGATTTGGATTTGAATAACTTCGCTCCTTCTTTGGTTTCAAAAGGTCAGAGCTTTAGTTATTTATTTATTGCTTTAAGCTGGATGAGCAAGTTTTGGCCTATCCACAGAGAGATATTAAGTCTAAAGGACTAAATAACTCTGATTAAAAAAATGAAGGTCAGAGAGTCACCCAGTAGCGGTTCATCTTAAATAGCAATCATTATTGTTTTAAAAATAATTCTGACACTTTTCTGTTGAAACCAACACCCCTGTCTCATGAAGTGCGTCCTTGGGCAAGTGATTTTGTTCGAAATATGCCTCTGTTCACCCAGTAGTAAGTGGGTACCCAGTAGGATTAGATGGTAATGCAATTGTTAACCTTCATCTTGTTTGTTTGTTTACCAGGGAGCTGAGAATGAAAATTGAGTGCACCCTGATCCTAAGACCAGGGGAATAATAATGTAACGTGTCAAGCATATATTGCATGAGGAATTATGCGCTTTACCAGTGGAGTATCATCATCATCATCATCATCATCATCATCATCAGATCAATCATCATCATCATCATCATCATCATCATCAGATCAACCAAGGTTCAAATGAATCTCTTCCGAGGCAAATGTAATGTTAATTTTGATATGATTATAACAATATTTAATTGTTTCATGTCTACAGCAATGACAGGCTGATTACGTGTTACATCTTCCCTAAGGGGATTCCGGGTTAGAATAGTTCCATACTGAATGTAGGCAGTTCATAAGCAGTGACTAAATGGATCGGGTTGTCAGGTTTGATTGACTGTGTGTCATCAAATCTCAACAATCGTTTGTATCGATCGTTGTTCATAATATCAATCACTAGAATGCCACCCTGTTGGAACTTGGTAAGAACAGGTCCCAGCAACCTATGCTGGTCTAAAGAGGTCACGAATAAATCGGGTGGCCAGACTTGATTACTTAGTTGACAGTGTGTCCTCCTACCTTGACTGTGTGTATTATATCAATCACTATTTTTGGTCAAACAAAGTTGGTTGATTGGTTGGTTTGCTGTTTAACGCCGCACTCAGCAATATTCCAGCTATATGACGGCGGTCTGTAAATAATCAAGTCCACGCAATTGGGATCGATGACATGCATCAACCAAGTCAGTGAGCCTGACCACCTGATCCTGTTAGTCGCCTTTTACGACAAGCATAGTCACCTTTTACAGCAAGCATGGGTTGCTGAAGACCTATTCTACCCCGGAATCTTCACGGGTCGGTCAAACAAAGAAACAAAACATTATCAATGAACTATATAAATATCTCAAATCTTAAAAGTCTTAAGGTTAAGTCCTAAAGTTGTCTCTGAGGACAAAGGTCTGAGGAGAAAGGAGGAATTGAAGAATTGTGTTTAACGAGAAATATTAGTGACTGACACAACACATATCACCATCTCCTTCAACAATACACTTCTAACATGAAATGATGCCATTGTTTTACGAACAACACTCCAAGAAGATAGGAAAGCACTGACTCGTGATTTATGTCTGTAATGTACAAGGGATGCTAGCCACATTAATAATCCAAATATGATCAATGCACAAGGCTGTTTTACATACAAATGTCCAGCTGTACACATCACACTTGTCGTAGATTGCCACGGCGCCTGTCATAATGGCAACGAACATGCCAGTCCCCTGATAAACTGACATCAGAGGATCCTATTGTTAGCCCCCAGGAATTTCTATTGCTCATTAGTTTTTCTTACAAATAGTTTTGATGATTCACAATTGAGGCAGCATGCCTCTGTGATAAACCTTGAAAGATTACGTTAACACTGACAGGTTGTGCTAATGACGATCATGGGGAACATATTGCTTTTGTACATCTCACTTGTTTATTTTGACTCTTTGACACTCTGCATTCTTCCCCAGCTTAATGTCGAAACAGCCACACGAGATATTAATATCCAGAATAGGGGTAGTTAGGCAAGTTAATGTCATCATAGAGTCAGTTTTCTTTTGTTAGTTAGTCATATTTTATAACATAGAATTCATCTGAAGAGAGATACTTCTGCTGTTGAATTATTTAGTTCATGCAAAGCTGATTCCATGTGTTGCCACAATCAAATTTTTCATCAAAAAGCAAACCATAAATTTGTTAAAAAACATTTTTGGAGTATGTGGAAATCAGGAATTACTAGACTTTTTAATGATTAAATTAAATTAAAATCAGTGTACCACAAACGTTTGTTTGTATATCACGGCAGCGTGTACGTTATTGATTCTGGATCTGACAAACCAGTGTACCACAAACGTTTGTTTGTATATCACGGCAGCGTGTACGTTATTGATTCTGGATCTGACAAACCAGTGTACCACAAACGTTTGTTTGTATATCACGGCAGTGTGTACGTTATTGATTCTGGATCTGACAAACCAGTGACTGATAATGTAAGCAACATCCCACATCATCGGGGTACAATGACACGCAATCAGCCAAGTCAATGATCCACTTCGTCACTTCATGCAACATAAATAGTTTGCTGGAGAACTGATCTAACTGAGAATTCCCATGGGGTCAACATAAAAGTTTGTTGTCTCATGCCACACTCAGCAATATTCCAGCAATATGTCGGCGGACTGCAAAGAATCAAGTCTGGACCAGACAATCCAGAGACTGACATCGTGAGCTTGTTTTGTTTGTTTGTTGTTTCTGCCGCACTCAGCAATATTCAAGCAATATGTCGGCGGACTGTAAATAATCAAGTCTGGACCAGACAATCCAGGGATTGACATCATGAGTTTGTTTTGTTTGTTTGTTTGTTGTTTAACGCCGCACTCAGCAATATTCCAGCTGACGGCGGACTGTAAATAATCAAGTATGGGCCAGACAATTACAAAATTGATAACATCAGCATCAACCAAATCAGAGAGCCTGACCACCCGAGTCGCCTGTTACAACAAGCATGGGTTGCTGAAGACCTATTCTAACCTGGATATTCATGTGGGTTCAACACAAAAAACCCATGTAAATTCCAGTAGGTATAGATAGATTATCATATAAACTTAAATTAATACTTTAATTCTTATCCAAACAATATTTTTTGCGAGCACATTTGCATTTTGGTGTATATATCTTGAGAGTAGTCTCCCTTTGCTTCATATCTTCCTTTGTGTAGCCATGTCTTAGGTCTATGTTACTAAACTAAACATGCATAAACGCAATCAAACCTTTTTTAAATGATGCAAATATCAACACTTGATATAAGTTCTGCTAAAATCACTGGACGAGAACAGCAAATGTTGGAAGAGTTCTTTCCCTTGATCCAGGTGTGATAATGACAAACAGAGATCCCACAAGCAGTGATATATAACCTGTTCAATTCAATATCAATCTGCCCGCATGATAAGGAATTAGTTTAGTGATTCATTATATTTCATCCTCAAATTCTCAATTTATGTTTCTATGTCTGGGAAGGTTTATTGAAATCATTCTCATGACTATGCTACTGTACAAGAAATTAGAGACATAGAACGACAATTATTATTCAGCTGTCAAGTTACGATTCATCACAAACATTCACCTTCAGCATGTACAATTCCAAGGGATTTTTTGTATCCATTTGAACATATTATTTGGAAAAATCAATATCTTTGTTCACTACAAATTATCAAGAAAAGAAAACGTACAAAATTATGGACAACAACTTCTTGTTTATTGCATATAGCGATGTTTCAGGATGTCGATTTTGAAAACGATTTTGAAAAAGGGAAGATAATGATACAAGTAGAAACTAATGCCAGACACTATGGCAGGGACAAGACTAAATCTACTACCCAGGTACTGACACCCAATTACCCGACCCAACATGGGTACCCACTATAGGTCTAAAGAGTTGTGTACAAAATGTCTGAGTGGAAACTATTTACCGCAGCCCTGGCAAAACGTATTTAGATTCGCGTATAAAATGGACCCGTGAAGATCCGGGGTAGAATGGGTCTTCAGCAACCCATGCTTGCCGTAAAAGGCGACGATGCTTGTCGTAAGAGGCGGCTAACAGGATCGGGTGGTCAGGCTCGCTGATTTGGTTAATGCATGTCATCGATCCTAAATTGCGTGGATCGATGCTTGTGTTGTCAATCACTGGATTGTCTGGTCCAGACTCGACTATTTACAGACCACCGTCATATAACTGGAATACTGCTGAGTGCAGTGTTAAACAACAAACAAACAAACAAAAAACGTATAAAATGATCTGATTGGTACACATTGAAGTTGACTCATGCTTTGTCTTTACTCAATAAAAGTAAGAAGGAATGTGTGCATAGTCAGAAAGAAATGCGAACATTAGCGACTTGAAGCATACCGTTGAGATTTATTGTTATTATCATTAAACAGTATATCATGTGAGTAAACACAGGTCCAGGTAGTCCTGTGGGTCCTTGGTCCCTACTCAGAGACCACGTGCTGACATCACAATTATGAGGTAACGAGTCCAAGAGCTGACAAGACGAGTATGAACTGACATCAAGACCACGAGTTGACATCTTGATTCTGAACAATAATTATTACCATGACAACGCGCATTAGTGGACATGCTAGTATGAACTGACATGGAGACCAAGAGCTGACATCACTAGTGTGAACAATAATTGTAACCATGACAACATACATGAGCTGACATTGCGATTAAGAACTGACATCAAGACCAAGAGCTGACACAATGAGCATGAACAATAATTGTAACCATGACAACGAACATGAGCTGACATTGCGATTAAGAACTGACATCAAGACCATGAGCTGACATCGTGAGCATGAACAATAATTGTAACCATGACAACATACATGAACTGACATTGCGATTAAGAACTGACATCAAGACCATTAGCTGACATCAAGAGTATGACACCACAAAATCAAAAGGTAATGAGGTGAGGTGAGGTGAGGTGAGGTGAGGTGAGGTGAGGTGAGGTGAAATGGGGTTTAACGTCGCGTCCAAGATTATTGCACTTATATAGCAACGTTTATGTACGTATGTGTGTTTGTGTGGCTGCTTGTACTAGTCCGGACTGATGCCGATTTATAGTGCTAGCTCACTGAGATACCATGCCGCAGTTTCACATGAATACCCCACTCAGACACAGTATACTGACTCCGAGCCGACCAGTCCTTGTTTTAGCCCCTTAATGCCGAGCGCCAGACAGGGTAACAACAAGTACCATCTTTTAACGTCTTTTGGTATGACGCGGCTGGGGATCGAACCCTGGACCTTCCGCACTCCGGGCGGACGCTCTATCACTAGACCACGGAGGCAGTCTACAGAGACCATGAAGTTACAGAGACCATGAAGTTACATGGCGACCAAGGTGTATCTTGTTCAGTGACATATCAAGTAACTGAAGTTAACATCATTGAGGTTTCACTGTATCTAGTTTTACCATTATCTAGACGTGTTCTGTGAAACATGTCTCTAAGTGATCAAGGTGTGGCTACAAGCTCACTTGGTCTCACTCTGCAGCTGAAGTTGGGGAATAGCTATCAATGTATTATGTTCTTCCCATGGACGAAGAATCCACTAAAGAGAAAATAACTCACATGTGACAAAAGTTTATTGAATTATAAGCATAATAAATCATTATAATCTGATATTTAATATTATTCACTTTAAAATTTTGTTGCGCAAGATTCAGTCACATGACTTAATATTTCAGAAAATATTTCATATGCCACAAAATAAACCTAATCAAAACTGGAAAAGAATTAAGTGTGTGTAGATGTCGCGACACAAAAAACATCAGTCATTTTACAATATAACTATTGTCAGAAAACAGCCCTTCACAGTAAAACCAGAAGGGATGATGTAAATTGTCCCTCCACTGCATTAATCCAGGCTGTCAGCAACCGCCCATTTCACACGCAGTGAAGAAAATGGATAGACCTTGAATTATTTCCTCCAGAAAATTTACACAACTGGATCCTGGATTATTAAATCTTTTATTGCCTATCAATCACCAAGAAATCACTTATGTTTGACACAGCTACTGCATAGATCATATTCATGGCCTGACTGTGATAGCTAGCCTATTGAGACAGCGCACCCTGGTGGCAGGACCACCCTACATTCAATAGTCACGAAATTGACATTTAACTTCAGTTGTTCTTGATGCTAAAGCACAGTGAATTGGTTTGTTTTCGAAAGGTTTCACTTTCAAGATAAATATTATAAGTTTTCAGTTGTCACTGGTTTTCTTGCGTATTTGATACCTGGGAAGTTCATTTGGACATGACAGCATTAAACAGAGGTTTCAAATGTCACATTTCATTACCTACTATTCTTTAACCTCCAAGGATCTGAAAACACATGTTAATGAAAATACTTAAATTCAAAGTTAACAGTATTTATCAGAATTTTCCATAGCACTCTCTCACAGATTTGAAAAGAAATGGCACAATTTTAAATGGATGGTATTACAGGATGGTAGATCATACTGCCAAGACAAATGTATCGTCTAATTAGGGGAAAAAACATGTGGCCATCAAATTGAACACAAAAAGAATCAAACATTATTGTTTGGCTATCAAAAACCATGTGTTTGATATTTTGGGGCTGGCTACAACATGGTAAGCGAGCGAGCAAGTGAGTGAGTGGGAGTAAGTGGGTGAGTGAGTGAGTGAGTGAGTGAGTGAGTGAGTGGTGAGTGAGTGAGTGAGTGAGTGAGTGAGTGAGTGAGTGAGTGAGTGAGTGATAGTTTTGGATGGGAATGTGGCAGGAGAAATATTTGGATGATGAAACCTACCAACAGCAATCACATCACAAAGTTTATTGATTGAGGTTTACACCCCTTTTAGCAATATTCCGAGGAATATGGTGGATGATACCTGAAATGGTCTTCACACATTGTTCCTATATATGGAATCAACATGGTTTCTTCACTCTAACCACTAGACCACCCCACCGCCCCATGGTATGTGGAATGTAACGTAATAAAGTGCTGGGATAACTCCAAATCCTACACCACATTAACAAGGATGAGATTGTGACCCATACACTTGTTTTACTATTTCATTAATATTTAAGTATAAGTCTTATGTTATATCAAAATGGCTATTCTAAATGATTTACCAGTTCCAGATCAGTGTATAATAATTTTATCACGCTACAAGTATTTTCTGCATGCTGAGTTTACTTCAGCATGCAGCACAGCTGTCAAGTATTTTCCAGCTGATCTTATCATTAACATGAGGCTAGTCATGCAAAGCTCACGATATTTGCAATGAATATAAACTTTTAGGTGGTTATTAGTTTTTAAAAACTTATATGGGTGAGTGAGTTGGGTTTAACGTTGTTTTAGTGAATCCTAAAACTGTACATCTTGGGGATTTATCTTGACCTGTGCGCAGGCCGATATTTGGCCCTAAGTCAGTAAAAAAACCTCATTTAAATAAAAAACGCCCTACATCATAATAATATAATTCTAAATGTTAAGGCTTTGTAGAAGTGCCTTGTCCTTCACTGATAACAGGACAAGGAGGAAAAGGCTTTTATTCTTAGTGATATTATTGAATTCCATGCAATGTTGAAATATCTCTGAATATAAGATAAAAATAACTTCTAAAAATCCAAATTTTGAACAAAATATGATGTCATGGCACTTTGATGTTTGTTGTGTCATTAGGAAAAGGCAATATGCTTCATCCCACAGCATGAAATTTGGGTTAGATCAGTGTGCAGTTGTACAAAACAACATTAGCGCTACGACAGTCGTAAGTCTATGTTAAGGTATGGGAGCTACGATCACCTTAGTGCTACGATCGCTTTGTACAACAGCACCCTGGTCCCCCGTATTTCATGTTTTGTTTAAAAGCCCACTAAAATGGGTATCGGATGGTTAGGCTCAGTTACTTGGGTTATATTTGTCATTGTAACCCCAAGAGGTTGTGCACTGCTCATGTTTTCAGTCACTAAGAACCTTATCAAAAGAGGTTACCAAATTGGTAGACTAACATCTAGTCTCTGAAATGAACATACCGTACAGAAAAAACAGTTGTTCAGTTATCTTAATAAAAACATAATAAAAGGGAGCCCAGTGACTCTCTTCATTTTCAGAGACTAAACAAATCTGATACTGCAGTAATCTAGTGAGTGAGTGAGTGAGTATGGTTTTACGCCGCTTTTAGCAATATTCCAGCACCAGAAATGGGCTTCACACATTGTACCCATGTCGGGAATCGAACCCGGGTCTTCGGCGTGACGAGCGAACACTTTAACCACTAGGCTACCCGACCGCCCCTTCAGTAATCTAGACTTGCCAAACATTATAGACTTGCATGGGCTGTATTTGATATATATTTGTTTCAGGGTCTGTAAGACAGACTACCAAATTGGATCAGGTGGTCATACATGGTCGACAGTGTGTCGTCATTGTACCAAAACAGCTTGTGGCATTTCAGACTTCCGTCTTTTAGATTGAATATTACTGACTGCAGTGTTTAAAACTATTAAATCACTGGAACCACTGCATTTTCGTCATTTATGTATAAAAAATTCTTATTTTACTCTGAGCTATAACTCTGTAACAAAATAATTAACAGAACCAATTTTTTAACACAGTATTGACAAGTTTCTCTGAGATAAGCATGCAAACTTTCATTCATGAAACTTCAGTAGTTTCTCAGAAAACATGTCCCCATTGCATGCAGTATGCACTAAGTTGAAAAGCATACGGAGCAAGGGTCATAACTCTGTGAAAAATAAATTAAAGACACCAATTTTCGTTCATTTAAGATCAAGTCCAGATAATACCAGTGTGTAAAATTTAATTTCTCTAACTTAAATAGCTTTTGAGAACATTTGTCCCCTTTGAGAGCGGACGGATGGACGGAAAGACGGAAGGAAGAACGGACAGACAAACTCTGTTCCCATATCCGCCCCCCTCATGGCATGGGATAATGAATCTTTATTTTGAATCCTAAAAGAGGCCATTTCTTATCCTCAGAATCTGCACACAGCACTTGAATACCTAATACAGTAAAACAAGCAGTACACTAAATATATTCCTCCTATTTGTGCTCATTGACTAGGGATTCTACAATTTCATCTTGTCACTATCATAAAACTTCTATATCCTCCCAGGTACCCAGCTATAACTTCAAGGAATGGTATCATGTACACACCAGCAGAATGTTGTTGTCATATGTCCATATTCAAAATGTTAGGCAAATTTAGAGTACAAGAAATATTTTATAACAATAAATTTCTCTCTTCTAAATTGGCGCCTTCATTTGGAATCTAGAGGTTGACAATGGTTTGCTAGGCTTGTGTGTTTTTATCTAGATTATTTTTTAGAATTACATGCAGATATTCTACAGTTATGGTACAGGACTATGTGCTGGGGTATGTGCTGGGGTATTTCTTAAACCAATTAACAATCTACACATGCTATTTATTTTGACCTAATGTTACACTGAAGACCTAATGTTAGTTTCTCCCACTCTCATAACTGAACAAATAATCAAGTGTTAAAACATTGAAATAATCAACTGAGCAGAGCTGTTGTCTTTGAGGTAGAGTACTAAGATAATCACTCACAAAGTATGTTGTGATCAACATGATCAATATGTAAACAGATTCTGTAATTTATCTAAATTTGAGAGTAACAAAATCTTAATTACAAAATAAGCATTTAACTTAACAACATATATATTTGGTCACAACAAAAACCTGTCTGACTCAACAGAGCAAGGGACATAACTCTTGCTTCACACCTTTAATTAACCATCCCATCATTGATATTTACTTAAACACAATTCCATACAAAGGACCTTCTTCATAGTAATGTTCAGTGTTTTATGTAATTTATGTGCATTATATGTTTTTATACAGCTATGTCTGGCTTTGAAACAAACATCATTTTATGTTGTCATTTGAATAATTTTATGCAATTATTAATTTAGTAAGGTGTAAAGCTAAACATAAATTAAATGCTTCCATGTGAAACAACTATAAACTTCAAAATCAGATAGCCGATGAACGTTTATAAGTGGCTGTAACTGAAATAGAACTGTGGTACATCTACTCATATAAATGTTCATTCTTAAATCATATACAAAAAATGCATGCTTAGCAGCAGCTTGTTGTCTTAACATGTTACAAATACATTAATCGGGCCATAACAAAACATTGCCATGGCAACGATAATATAATGAAGCAACAGCATCCTGATCTTTCCTCTTTTAAGACAGGTGAGTGAAAAATGTCGCCTTCACATGATTTTGATATAGAGGGCGCCACTGTGGCCATTGCGGGTGCCTCCTAGAGAGCAGTAATCTTGGTTTGTCAGAGGGGCTTGAGTTACTGACAAATAGATATCCAACTGTTGGGTGACAGTTTAAAACCAGCCATGTACCATTGGAAATCAGCAGAGCGTAACAAACTACCCGGGTCCTGCAGACACTTGTGACATAAATCACTCGATGTCTCTCACCTGGGACACAGATGGTTTTAGGGGATTGATATATCAGGGTCGAGGTATTGCTAGACTGTGAACAACAACCATTCCTAACAAACGACTACAAGGCGGATTTGTTGTCTAAAGAATGTCAGAAGGCATTTCCTAGAAGGGGGAAAATACCAGAGAAGAAATATTGTTGAGATATCATGAGATGTCATGAGATGTCATGAAATGTCATGGTGTTCTTCTGTGTTATAATTTGTGTAAAACAATGTTCAATCACTGACGATGCAACACCAAAATGCACAAAATTTTCTATCGCTTACAATTAACATACACTGTCAAAATAAAAGGGTTTAACAGATTCTATTATGTACACTGTTTAATAATGTGTTTTTTTATGAATCACCACAAAAGTATGCTGAGTTAGAAGGAGAACATTCTCTACAAACTGACATCCTACGCACACTGCATTCAATTCTCGTTACCAAAACATAAATGTAAAACGAAGATTTAAATCATCAAATTTGCCTTGTCATGCATCTTAGGTTTCACCATCCCATCAACTGACAATCAAACCTCTCCCCACAAAGGCAGCTAAAAATAGTAATGGATGCAACAGACATCACATAAAATAACCAGGTATAATATTTCAAAACCTAACATTGACAGCATCAACAAAGAGGAGTTTATAAGTTATGCGCTGTAACAATGTAGCTGTTTACTGAGGTTTGGCAAAGAAGGCCTTTGATGCTGAAAACAATGGATCTTGGCAACAGGGAAGAGCATTTTCTGATGGTCATTCAAAATCCTGGGCAAAATAATAAATGCAAAATCATTATTCCTGTCAGCTACTTCAAGAAGGCAAAGTATGCATCACATAAGCAAATATTTTTCACAAAGAAACGCATCCTATTTGAGTTATTGTAACTGGTCGGTCAAAGAAAAAGACTGTTTGTTGTTGAACACCGCAACAGCAATACCCCAGCTATATGATAGGGGCCTGTAAATAATCACATCAGGACCAGACAATCCAGTGATTGATATCATGAGCAAAATGCCTTATTTATGTAATGTTTGTTGAAGTTAATGACAATTTAAGATGTGAAATGGGTGCTCTGACAGTCCTCCACTCCTGCACCATGACTGTGTAATATATGCAATTAATTTAATCAAAGCCAATCTAGATCATAAAAGCCTGAAAGTCAAAATGTTAAAACTTATGTTGGCATAATGTTAAATAAAGGGGGTCCCAAAATTCAAATACCACAGCAGCCAACCAGAATAACCCCTGAAAAATGGATGTAAATAACATGGACTGAGTCTCATGACACCCACAAGATGGGGCTGTTTAAACCATCAAAACTATGGGCGGTGGATAAGCCGTGTGGTAAAAGCATTTGGGTTTGATGCCCCACATGGGTACAATGTGTGAAGCCCATTTTTGGTGTCCCCTGCCATGATATTGCTGGAATAATGCTTAAAGCGGTGTAAAACATATTCACTCATTCACATCAATTGTCGCATGCATGTAAGATCTTCGAACATTTGTATTCAGATACTAAACACTACCAATGCTCAAACTGTCAGATTTTCTTCACTCAATCACAAAGTTTTGGTTCAAACAAGGTTGGTTGATTGGTATGTTTTTTAACGCAACACTCAGCAATATTCCAACTATATGACAGCAGTCTGTAAATAATCGAGTCTGGACCAGACAATCCAGTGATTGACAGCATGAGCATTGATCCAAGCAGTTGGAATATGACGACATGCATCAAAAAGTCAGTGAGCCTAACCAAACGATCCAGTTATTCACCTCTTACGACAAGCAGTCGCATTTTACGGTCAGCACAGGTTGATGAAGACCTATCGTAACACGGTATCTTCACAGATATTGGGGAAATTGAGAATTGACCTATGTTTTGTTCTATTGTACTTTTGTCTGGATTTGTCCTCATGATTCGTACAGTGACACTGCATTAATGTGACATATTGTTTCAGATGGTGTACCATCATGGCACCAGCAGAATTTTTATTAGCCCCACAGCCTAACATCAGAACTCTGTTTGTCTTGGACTACAGACTTGTATTTTCAATGGTGATTATGTCTTTTCTTGATTATGTATTTTCAGTGGTCCCCATGACTTGAGTGAGTGAGTTGGGCTCATGCCGGGTTTTTTAATATCTCGGTATGTAAGCTTAATGTGGGAGGAAAACCCGAAGTGATACAGGTCTCAGATGTTTACCACTTTGGTGAAACCCACGGGCAGAGGAATGTAGCTGACAAACCTTGAAACATAATTCAAGCAGATTTAAGTCTAAAAATGTTGGGGGGCACGGGTGGCCCTGTTGTCTATTGCACCGCGATTTGCTGTGCAGAGTTGCATGCCAGAAACTTATGATTGTGGGTTCGAATCCCGGTTCACCCCGATTATGTTTCTAGGTTTGTCAGCACCATAGCCATTCTCGTGGGTTTCACCGAAGTGGTAAACGACTGAGACCTGCATCACTTCGGGCTTTCCTCCCACATTAAGCTGACATGCCGCGATATAACCATGATAACTGGAATACTGTTAAAAGCAGTGTTAAACCAAACTCACTCACTCACTCACTAAAAATGTTGACCCATTGGTTTAAAAATACCCAATAGACTGGATCCAAGGGATTCAAAATAAATTGAATACCCGACAAAAACAATCAAATACCCTACATGAATGAAAACATGAGAAAATACTCAATAGCTTGAAGAATTATCTGGAACCCTGATGTGTGGAGTCTATGGCTTCTGTCCTGCCATGATATGGCTTGAATATTGAAAACCATCAAGTAAAACCAACCTCAATCACATGAGTTTAAGATAATATCAATTTCAAATTTCCTAAATTGTTTGCCAAAGTTGTAGAACCAACAAACAATCAAAACCCAACAAATACTTGTGGTCAATTACTGGTTAAACTCACACCCACCAAATTAGCTAGTCAACCTCAGCTGATTACATTAACAGCAGGACTAATGAGCCATCATACAGAATGAGCATTAGCTCTCTATCACGAAACCAAACAAACTACAAGTGACGATTGTGTACACGCTAGTGAACAATGAAACGCACATGGACACGCTTCAACGACCATGTTAACTTGTCAGTCTGTGTTAGGATCTGGGGTCGCAGTCCAGTCATGATGAGCTGACAACTGGGTCTGATTAGGCTCTTTGTTCGGATTAACCATATTCTCAATAAATAGAATCATTACATGTCATGTGAGACACAGAGTCATACAGTATTTGCTTGTTGTCAGCCACACTATTGCTGTTGAAAAAATACACAAAATTTATGTTGGGTATGTTGTGATCTAACAGAACGAAAGGATAGAAAATATTCCAAAGAGAAATTATTTTAATAACTTAATGATGACCTTTTAAAAACATATTATTTTACTTCTGCAAGGGATTCTGTTATGGAAATATTCTTTTTAATGATTTTGTTATCACTGTTAAGTATTTAAAACATTTTTCATTGATTAAATAATTCCAACTCCAATTGATGAAGATGATAGTGTGAACTATAATACCTTCAGAGTTTACCCTGCCCAAAATAGACATTATTACAAATCAGTCAAAATCTTACAGTTATAATCTTTTATTCCTGCCATCTGTAAAATGATGCAAACAACTGTCCCTCAATACAACAATGGTGGTCAGGCTCGCCTGGGAATCCCCCTAGAACCATCCCCTGCACTGAATGCTCCCTGAGCCAACAAAACTGTCATGTCCTTTTGTCAGCTTGTTGACAATCAGCTAATTATCTTGATCACTGTACACAGTTACCAAGTTAGTGTAATATGGGCATGGGGGTGTAATCACTGTTTAACAGTCTCCCGTGAAGGTTAATACCGCCTACTTAATAGATTCACTATCGAGTGCTGATGTTATCGATTACTGAAACAACCCTTTGAAAGAGCAACCAAATTGTCCACACATCAGACATAGGTATTGATTTTAAGGAGAAACATAAACCTCCACAGCAATTGATTAACATGTTAATTATTTTTGCACAAAGGACAGTACCATGATAATGCTAATATCACTATGAGAGATCATCATTTTTGTAATTTTTGTCTGGAAAACTTCTGCTTCAGCTGACTGTAACTATCACATAGTTCTGACTCAAATCCTTTTACCTGATTAACCCTTCATCTGTCAAGTCGATTAACCCTTAACTTGTCAAGTCGATTAACCCTCCAGCCACAGACAAATGAAGTTCATGTCTGTGGCGAAGATGGCCCCTGGCTATCTGTGGTCAAAGCCTACCACTAATTGGCTCAAGAAGTTTTCAATTATCCATGACCTTGAATGACCCCCAGCTTTTTTAGGTTGCCAGGACTTGGCCCTACAGGTTCAGCGGCCCATGTAGAAGTTTGTTAATGGGTTAAATAAGGACAGAAATACCAGTGTGAGAAAATGTCACATATTTTTTTCATGAATATTGTCACAACAATTTGCATATTTTCAGCCAAAGCTATTATGAACTAAACTATTGCAAGAACACAATACCATATATTTTACTTATTTTACAATATTACTTTTCACATTTTGGCAAAAATGTTTCCAAAATTTCACCTTCTCAAAGTTGAGAGAAGAACTTGTTAGCCACCCAAAGACTGGAAGTGTTTTAGTGCATGTGCACCTTTTCTCATCTGATTGCATTTACAATCAAGTAAAGCTGAAACTGTTCACTGATGCGGAACAACAGGAAATTAAAGAAAACACATGCTTCTTTAATACTATCATTAAACATCATTTCAAAAACTGTTTCAATTATCTGCTCTGATTAAACAATTTATCAGTTTCAAACAATCTGTCTCATCATTTGTGTCGTCTTAAAATAACATGAACAAAAATTAAGCGATGAAAGAGTGACTTTGAAAAACATGTTAAATCCTGTGTTATTGTTTATGATAACAGATATTGCAATTTTATTAAGAATAGTGTATTGTGACATTTATTAAGTATTTAGTGATGAAATACAATATATAACTCAAATATAAAATCAATATTTCACTTGCTCAAATAATATGTTGACTCGTGAAATAACGGCTTATACTTTTATGCCAGAAATACTTTCAGTCTATGTGAGTGACATGGTCTTCAGAGTAAGATCATGATTTTGTTTGTTTGTTGTTTAATGCCGCACTCAGCAATATTCCAGCTACATGACAGCAGTTTGGAAAATAATCGAATCTGGACCAGATAATCCAGTGATTGACATCATGAGCATCAATCCACACAATTGGCATACCATGACTTGCATCTACCAAGTCAGCAAGCCTGAGCACCCGATCCTGTTAGCCGCCTCTTATGACAAGCATAGTCGCCTTTTACAGCAAGTTGCTGAAGACCTATTCTTCCCCGGATCTTCACAGGTCAGTAAGACCATGAAGATCATGCAGGAGAATGCATAATAAATAGAACATTTGTCTGTTATTGTCAAACATGTTTATCTCATCGAGTGATCTGACAAATTGGGCCAGACGAAGGTGACACTTTCACCCCAAAACATGAAAGCATAAACTTTGTCAGGTCACTTGATGAGGTCAATATATTCGACAAGAAAAGACAATATCCCCTAAGTATTGTATCATAATACATTATCTAGATACATAATCACAGGACTTTGGTGTTTTAACCCAAGAGGGAGTTTGTAGGAATGGTCTCCAGCTATTCCTGGCCATGAAGAAAACTACTTACATACAGAGCAAATAGGGAAGATCAACCTTTCATTCTAATGTTCGGAACATGTACTAATTTTTCATTTCACGATAACATCCAAAGTACAATTATTCATCCTGCAAAGAGATGACCATAACCATTATCATTAGTGATGGGAATCGGTGGCGATTTCATCATCAATCACTAGTTATGATGGGTTTGTCACAACCAATCAATCAGCAGCAATAATTGGCTGGAATATATTAGAGGCTCCCTGGTGATGTATGTACGATGGAGCCTTATTACCTTCAGTATGACTGACGATTGAGCAACTCAGTCCGACTTCACAGATAAACTTACAAACCCAGTTTGGAGACAGGCACAAGATGGTCAGCAACAGACATCGATGTTGGCACAGAGGACAAATTATACTGCTCTCTGTAGCACCAAAGGGAATAAGTGATATATATTTTTAATTGTCAAGATTGGAACAGTAAGGAATTAATCAGACCCTGCTACCAGTAAAGTTCAATATATTGTTTGTACATGTTTCACACATGAGTCAGTAAGCAGAACTTTCATCCATGGTCAACAGTGCGTTAGAAAACCAGGCAACACTCACAGTATCCATGTATAATGACAGGTCACAATTGTGAAACATGCATGTTACTGTACCATTGTGACAACCTGATCGGTCCATAAAATAGCTCTTGAAAATCTGAATTTTTATTATAGTGTGATTGAAGCCAATATGCAAGATTTAGGGCAATGATGTAATAGAGATAGAGCATTCGTAAGAATTATTCAATTTACTGTAACATTGTGACTACCTGATGGGTCTGTAAAATAGCCGATTGCCCATAAGTCGCATGCAAGTTGTATTGCCATTGGACAAGTAAAATTTGGATGTAAGTTGATTGACTGGCAAGCCATAATTTCCCCACTTCAACACTATTGCAGGAATAGCTTGCCAGGTATACTGCTGCCCAGAAGAATAAGTACTGAAACTTATGAAACAGTTATTTCTAAGTATTATCCCCCTGTGGGAATTCAGTGTTGGTCAGGTCCCCAGCTACCTACGCTTGTCGTGAGAGGCAGCTAAATGGACAGGGTGATCAGGTCCTGGTTGATTGTGTGTCATTGGACCCTAGTTGTTGGGACGTGATTGTTTACAGGCAGTGATATAGCTGGAATATTGCTCATGCAGCATTAAATACCAAATAAACAAATCCGAGTATTATTTGAGTTCTGATTTGTTGTAATTTGTGTACATCACATACCAAGGCAATGTGTGTCATGTTGCATGTCAGAGGATCCTGAAAAATGCCAGGAGACGGCTTGTCTGGCTTGTATAGTGATACTACTTTCCACACTGCACCTGACCTCTGCGTCTGCCTGCACAACAAGTGCACAGTGCAGGGCACCTATTCTGCCTCATTTATAGATTGCAAACCTCAAGATAAAGGGAATCTATGGTGTTTTATACAATTTAAACACCAACAACTGCAAGCTTGCAAACCTAATGGCCCTAAAAAAGCTGAGTTGTTCATCTGTCTGGCGTGCTAGTCGGATTGTTCTGCAGTCAGAGGTGGAGTTACTGTGAGTACCAGTGAGTTAAGCTGTCCCCTTTATCATTGCATTTGATTGACTCACAGTTTCTGTTTGCAGCTCAATCAGATGCAACAATACTGCCAACATACTAGGTATTTGATCACACGATGAAAGGATTGTTCATAGACACCAGCTATCTGTTACCACTTTGCTGCAGTATGAACTGGTGTTATTCTTGATTCACTGGTGAAAAAGGTGTTTCAGCCAGCACTGGTTTTTTAAACACGTAAATGGTTTAAAAGTTTCTCTGGGCAGAAATACATCATCAACAGCAAGTTGCCTGTCAGACTCAGAAGCTGCACTGATGACCAGGACTGTGTCTCTCCACGGACAAGCCTACAGGGCTTTCTAAATCAACCAAGTGACTAATAAACAAATCTAATGACAACATCTTCAATTTTAAAGCAAAAATCAGCAAACTTGCAAATTGTGCTTTTGCAACTTTTTGTCAAAGTGCCAGAAAGTTTGGTGCCGACTATTTGACCTTCACCTTGTGTCTGATTGATACAGGCACCAGGCTCATCTTGACTTGGGGTCCCACAGAGCTCAATTCCACGCGACCAGTTCAATCATCCATTGAGAGAGTGACAATGTGGATGGATAGGTCCACATCAAATGTCTACTGCCCTTGGTTGTGATGGCTCGCACATGGTCAGGCCTGGCATTTATGTATTACCCATGCGATAAAGTGCTAATGTCGGCGCACAGTGGAGAGATAAGTAAAAAGGTCAGGTCCATAGCAGTGATGCTGGAGCCAGGAAAGGAACTGATGTAGTACCTGCCGATGCATTGCAGATGTACTACCTGATGGTGCATTGACAATGTCAACGTTACCCATAAAGCATGGTTGCAGTAAGCATGTAGCTCATGTTCTGGCTATGGCCACTGTAGCTTGCATATGCTACAGCTAAGGCCACTGTAGCTTGCATATGCTACAGTTAAGGCCACTGTAGCTTGCATATGCTACAGTTAAGGCCACTGTAGCTTGCATATGCTACAGTTAAGGCCACTGTAGCTTGCATATGCCCTGGTTAAAGCCATTGTAGAGTGCATATCATATGGTTAAGGGATTTGTAGTTTTCGTATGCTCTGGTTATGGCATTTGCAGCTTGCATATGGTCCCACTGTAGCATGCATGTGGT
The DNA here is from genome assembly GCF_023055435.1 of Haliotis rufescens. NCBI lineage: Eukaryota > Metazoa > Mollusca > Gastropoda > Lepetellida > Haliotidae > Haliotis > Haliotis rufescens. Next base: position 23,357,792 of record NW_025963879.1, read on the forward strand.
ATCGCCAAGGCCACCTATATATCTATAAGGGAGATTATAGAAGATGCACAGGTAGTCAAAATGGAGATAGGCTGCAGTTTAGCTGATGTGATCTGGCTACAGTACCTATAAGGGGATGGATATAGAAGATACACATTTAGGCTAAAAAAATAATTAGTGTTGGTTCTCAGGCACCACCGCATCATTATAAAGTCTACCACACTATATTTCCATTTGAAAAAAAATGTAAATTTTCCGCATTTCAAACACATGACCTCGGCAGTGAAATGCTGCAATACTAAAAATAACGCGATCATTTAGCGTGCAGTTACTTCCCTTTACATGTGCATTGCTTTACTGCGCATATCCTGTTATGGTTTTGAGTTTGTGTGTTTTTTTGCCATTTGCAAATTTGATCAATGAAAACATGAAATATATGATAAAACATCCCTAACATAATGATTTACAAATTTGTATTTGTGTACTGTATATACAGCCAGACGTTTCATACACAGAGATTAAGATTAAATAAAGACTAATGTTCGCTTCAAGGTGAGTTCATGGTGAGTTGGTGTGGTTTGCCAATCAGTTCATCCACGATTTCGCTGAAATTTATGCAAACAAAAATGATTGAAATTGTGGATGGATGGATGAATTATGTAGGGAGCCCTTTCCCAGGTTGATTGTACACATGTTTATTTGGTTACATACTAGTTTAAACAATAAGAACAAAAAAACACCACCCGGCCGCATTAAAGCCTGAGAACCAATTATTTTATTTTTTTTAAGTCTGAGTGAGAATGGAGAGAGGCTGCAGCTTAGCTTATGTGGTCTGCTTCGATGTCCTCAAAGTTGGACATGGCATGTGTCGGTACTCTCCATGCAGAAACCGAACACCTCATATATATCAATTAAGGACATTTATAAATTATGGTCTTAAGCATGAATTAGCAGTAGAGCAGGTTGCGCGAAGCATGCAGTAATCTTGGTTGCCACGGTGAGATGTGTAGCAGATAGGGGAGGCATCAGGCACAATATCCACCAGCAACTGTCAAGCTACAAATGTCTACATCAGTTAGGCTAATGTGTCTGTTGTTGATGTGATGGCTGAATTATACAGACATGGCTCTGAGGTCTGATACTGTATGTGGAAGAGCTTGACTCCACCATCTTGTCCCCCACAGGGATTCTCCAGAGTATGACTTCCACCAACTCAACAAGAATTGGAGAGCTTGTAGAAATACTGCAACTGTTCCTTGATTGGAATTTTAGAACTGGGTAATGGCAACTTACAATGACAACATAACATTTTCTCCTAAGATAACATCGTATTGTTTCTGTACAGTCTCTTAGAAGTATTGTACCTGTGAAACAGTTTTGTGAACTAAATACATCAGATTAAAAACGATAAATATATTGGTCACATGGAAACAAACAAGTTTTAATTAAAATGCTGTCAACTTTATCGAAAGAGAAATTTTTATTTTAATAATGTTGTATATTTTTATGACATCAAATTATCATAAAGAATATACTTCTTTGTATTTTCCCAAACCCTGATCCTATAAAACATTTTATGAAATAAACCTGCATTTTAATAAACCCAAACCCTCAACAAGGGTAGGTTAAAAAGGTTTCACATGTACTGAATAAAAGTAGTTTACTAGACTTTGAATCTGGTTGTTAACAATTGATTAGAATTTAAATAAAATTAATTCAATAAATATTTATTTACATAAGCATATATATACATGAATCAATAACGAAAATACAAAATTTACTGTATCCTCATTTCTAAAACATAACAACATGAGAATAAGATGAAGAGAAAACAATGAAGAAAGAATAAGTCTTTCCTGCAAATAGTTTGACTCCAAACTGTCCTCATTGCCCTCACAAATATTTCTGTGAAACAACAATTGTTTTCCTAGCTGTACCCGTCGAGGCAAGATGCAACAGTGGCGACTCAAACGTCTTCAACACACTACAAATCTATCAACAGTTTTTCATGGCAGAAACTGAAAAACACTTTTTTTCAATACCAAACCAACAGTCTCATTTATAAGCAAATGCTTTCCTCAGAGTAATACATTCAACAGTAACAAGAAGCATGCATATTCCATATGTTTCTTGCGATAATTGCCCCGAAGATGGTTTCAAATATCTACAAGTTAAAGAATAGAATCTTTGCAAACATTGGATACAGGTTTTTTCCCAAAGAAAGTTCATCAACATGCAAAAGTCTGTCATAAAACAAGCTGAATAGTTGTAAACCTAATTCAAAATTATAGAAAACCAGAGGTCTGAGCATGATGTACACGCAAGTATGACGAGGCAAACCATCCTTTTATGACTCGGATCACTCAAAGGTGGATTCAGGATTTTGAAAAAGGTGGGTGTTTCTAATACCCAAGTCACGAAGGTGTCTGACAAATAGGGGAGGTCTGGGTGGGTGGGTGCACACACCCTGCACCCCCTCAGACTCTGCCGGGACGGTCGGGTAGCCTAGTGGTCAAAGCATTCGCTCGTCACACTGAAGACCTGAGTTCGATCCCGACATGGGTACAATGTGTGAAGCCCATTTCTGGTGTCCCCCACCGTGATATTGCTGGAATATTGCTAAAAGCGGCGTAAAACCATACTCACTCACTCACTCACTCACTCACTCAGGATCCACCAGTGTCCCCTAACGTTGGTAGCACCAACAGGGGCTGGGCCACCATATACATATTAAAAGGGCATTTTGCAAACAAACAGCAGTCCTTTTTGACTTTTAAGTTATTAATACTATCTTCTTTTATGCTTTCTATGTCTTAACCCTGTATTTATACATGCTTATTGTCCATACAAAGAAACGGTGCCATCGGCGTAGACATACATTATCTGCAGGTTAAGAAAGAACTGTTTTAAATATTAGGAATATCAGTTTGAATATTTTATGTATGTTTCTACTTTTTTTCAAAATGTTGGAGTTGTTGGATCAGTTATCAATTATAAGAGAAGTTGGTCTGATTTCAACTGTATAAAATATATATAAAGGAATTCTGTGACACTTAACACTAAACTACCAGGAATGTGAAATTCAATGCTTCACGGGGCCAAACATTCATGATCATAATATTCTCGGAGACCAATTATTTTAATACTCCAAAAATCAGAGTTTCCAAAGATTAAGTATTCAAAAAATAAGCATAATGAAATGCTATTAAACATTTCTTTAAAGAACATTTATTGATATTACATGACATTACAAGCTCATCCTGACTTAAATGCCATGTCACACAATTTAGACCTTTGTTCTTTGAAATGGGTGTCAGTATCAGTACTGCTATAAGAAACCAAAACTAAAAATTAAGGAATTTAATGTAATCAAGACAAAAGCTATGGTTTCTCTAAGGTTTCAAAATGAAAGTGAAGTTAAAGTCTAGGGTTTCTCTAGTTTCAACCACATTTAACATTGTCTGATATGAAACACAGACTATCACTGTCCTCCTTGTGATCAAATAGAAACTGTGGGTATAGTGTCATGGCAACCAGTATTCTGCAAGGACTTTTTTCATAGTAATTTACTGACACTTTTGACTCAGGATTCCATCAGTCAACAATTACTTCAAGTCTGATAACACTTCTGACAATCTAGTCACAGAAAAACATTTCAAATAAACACAGGATAATGAAATTTTACCCTTGTCTTCAATTTTTTTTAGTGGTCCCCAACATGAGGAAATGATGGGAATGGCAGGTTATCTGTAAACAAAGCCATCGGATCTAATTGCTTCTTGGGTAATAAAACAAGATCTAACTAACGCACTGTGACACTTATTTCCTTCTCAGGGGAATTCCGATTTGGTTCTGTGTCTGACAGCTAAGACTTTTAGAGTCTACCTTCCTAGTTCCAGGCTAATGGTAGCCATTACAAATTATGCATCATTTTCAGTGTTCTCTTGAACTTCATTGAAGTCACATTGATGAGTTTTGTAAATGCCTTGCCAGTGCTTTAGAAAACTCATTAACTCATATATAAGAGGTAAATCATTAATTAATATCAATATTAATATATCATTCCCTTATAACGAAAAGCTATATACGGACTGGTTTAAAATCTAACAAATGGTCCAAATTATTCGAGATGGATTGCAATGAAACGTACAATGTCTATTTCAAATGTCATTCTGTCATTGATGTATAGTCAATCACAAAACCTGCATGTCAATGAAAAAAATATCAATCTATTCTGTTGTTTTGCATCAAATTTACACCAAAAAATGTCCATTATCTATCAATGTCTAACTTCAGCTGCACAGTGGAGAAACAGCATCTGAACCCCCAGCTTGATGTATTTACGTTTCTGTACATCTGACCAAGTACATTTGAGATACACTAAACAGAAGGGATATTAAATCCAGCTCCTAGTATACATGTGTCTGCTGGGGGCACATGTCGGCCATTCGTCTAAGCCACTACAATCTATCTGATCGGCTGAGCACAGCAGCAACACTGAGGTGTTGGGATCTGCATGTCGCGGTCAAAAACAGTCTTGTACAATTATGATCCTTGGTTTGTTTGCTGTTTAACACCGCACTCAGCATTATTCCTATGACAACTGTCTGTAAATAAACGAGACTCAGACAATCCAGTGATTGACATCTTGAGCATCGATCTATACAAATTGGATATGATGACAGGCTTCAACCAAGTCAGCCAGTCTGACCACCTGATCATCAGTCACCTCTTACGATAAGCTGGGTTGATGAAGACCAATTCTAATCTGGATCTTCACAGGGTGATAATCTTTAGTACATGAGCTCCATACCCATGTGACCATGAAGATCCTGGGTAGAATAGGTCTTCAGCAACCCATGTTTGCTGTAAAAGGGGACTATGCTTGTCGTAAGAGGCGACTTATGGGATTGGGTGGTCAGGCTCGCTGACTTGGTTGATGCATGTCATCATATCCCGATTGCATGGGTAGATATGTCTATGTAGGTATCAACTGGACAACATCTTGATGTTCCAGAATCTACCAAGGTTGTCAAATATCCAACAACTATGGTTGTCTTCTGCATACTCTTTGCACAATATGGCCACTGAGGTCCCTTTGACTCTACCCCTGTGCAGATCCCAGTTTGACTCTACCCCTGTGCAGATCCAAGTTTGACTCTACCCCTGTGCAGATCCCAGTTTGACTCTACCCCTGTGCAGATCCCAGTTTGACTCTTCCCCTGTGCAGATCCCAGTTTGACTCTACCCCTGTGCAGATCCCAGTTAGAATGGGCCTTCAGCAACCCATGCTTGTCATAAGAGGCCACTGTGGGATTGTGGGGAAGTAAGACTCGCTGACTTGGTTGCATAAATCGATGCTCGTGATGTCAATCACTGGATTATCTGGTCAAGACTCAATTATTTACAGATTGCGGTCATATAGCTGGAATATTGCTGAGTGTTGCATTAAACAACAAACAAAACACCACCAAAAGCTCCAGTAGGAAACATATTGAAACGGTTACCTTCCTGTTATATAAGATTTTACAAGATCTAAATGACACTCTTGTCAGTGACAGAAGAATGTCCCGTTGAAAAATTGCAGTCAATCTTTGATATCATGACTCTGCCAATTAAGTGACGCCACACTTCATGACGTTTACATGCCATGATGGAGTGTGCCACAACAGGTTTGAAAATCAAGCTGTTGTCATGGTTATGTTGGGAAAAAGTACAAACTTCTGTGATTGTGTTATTGTGTAAGTGGAATATTCTTCAGTAACTGTAATAGCTAACTCTCTTCCAGACAAGTACACATAGCGACCATGCTTAACAAGAATGTGACACGACCACCTACGACCATATTTATGATGCGATTTTTATGTCAGAAATAAGCAATCACAATTAGAAAATAATAAATGACATACATCAAATTCTATAACTTAAAAATTGTAATTAATAAAAAAACACCATCAATTTATTGACCATTTGAACAATAAATCCTTTTGAAAATTACTAAAACTTTACATAATTATATGCATAACTTAAACCCATAGATTCTATTAACAACTAAGGTCTAGAAACAATGAAATTTGTCCTGAGATCAAAAGACAAAAAAATTAGTAACTTCTCCAGTATTACAATGAGGTCTATTTTGTGTCCAATCTGATGAAGAATTGTTAAACATTATTTGGATTAGATTTCTAGATTTTCTATCAATAATGCATCTCAACTACATCTCACAATCATATGTATCTCTGTTCCACCATCTTGTAATGAGAACATTATTCTGCTGTCTGAGAAATCTGAGGCCAAGTAACCATTAATAAAACTTGGATAACAGATTTACTTCAGGAAACCTGAAGCTAGAAGACGAAACGAAAATAGAGCTACTATCAGAGAATTTTTGGTTTATTTACTGGAAATAAAATAATGTAAAAATAAGCAGATTTATTCACAGACAACACACTTTTATAAGTAGTCGAGAAAGAACCTTTAATTCAGTGCAATACATTTGGCCTAGGTTAAAAAACAACTATGATCTGAGGAGACAGAATTTTTTAAATTTTTTCTCACTTCTTTAAACTTGGATCTTCCTGATCTGTGAACCAGGTAAAAAAAATATGGCCTTTATTTCAAAGCATTCTCATGAAATTAGTCAAAAGGTTCTACAAAACATTCATGTTTTACACATAACAATTTTGATAATTTTCAGGCACACAGAAGCGATGTGATTCACACAGCAATTTTACATTTTCCTGACAAGTTCAATCCTGCCAATCCCTCAACGTCGGCCATTGTGAAGGTGTCATGGTCATGTACACTAATTCATACTTGTCATCTTGACATGACAGCAACATCAATTCCCTCCAAACTGACCACTCTAATCCAATACGGTTTCTCAAAAAGCGAAGTGGCAACAAAACCTTCATTGGTCAGCAGATTCTGTTGACCGCTTCTGGACATGACACATCTTTGATGAAGACCAGAATGATGGGAAGTTGACGGGTGAAATTGACAAGGAAAGAAGACCAGAGCCTCCTATTGAAATACAGGGTTCTCCCCTTGTCTTAGCTTGACTGATTGCTGTACAATTGTATCATGTACAAAGAAACCTCATCAGCCAATCAGGTTGCAGCTTGTTATCGCAAGGGATAGGGACTTATCTGAAAATTGGCACAAATATATATGGTGCCACATGGATCACCTCCAGTGACATGTGCAGGCGTTTATCAGCGTCACAGACACTGGGAAGAAGCGTGTAAGAAATCTGCCATTGTTATCCATCACAGTAAATAAATAGGCAATTAAAATAATTTGTTGGTGTATACACTGTTGAGTACTGATTACAGCAAGCATGGAGCTGTTTCTGGTATTGGACACTTGTCTCGAACAACCCACAGGAGTCAGACAAAAGAGGTGGGTGTTAGACAATCCCTTCCAAATGTGTCAATTTCTCGTCAGTTTCAGAGCAGCCATCGTCTATTTCGTTATGGCGTCTATATACACCAGTCCCACAAAGTGAACAATATTAAGGCCCAGCTTGTCAGCTTCGCTGTTCCACAACCTCAATGATACCGAGATGTATTTGACAATCCGGCTGTTTCGTCATTTATAACATACATACACTCTTTACATCAGACCATTATAATGTGCAGACTGGTGCTATTCAAAAATTGGCGCCTGTTGCTCAATTACATAAGTGATATATGGGCAGTATTTTCTCTCATTTCAGCCGATAACTGTATAATGGGAAATGTTTATTTAATGTAAAGAGTGACATGGATTCATATCACTCCATGCTGAGACAGCACACTGTAATAAATATAAACACGTAGAAGAGCAAATTATTAAAGAGCTGTATATTTTGTTAACACCATCAAACAGTCACTATACATGAGCATGCCAGACAGTTACTTTAAGCAACCAAAAAAACAACAAAAGCAAATACCATCACCTCATTCACAAATCTACTTAAAGGGCGATATTAGAAAAAACATATTTTGGCGTCTAGAAATCGAAAAAACAGATTCTGCATATCGACAATAAAACCAACATAATTATTTTTTCAGCATCTGGAATAGTTTTTTACTTTGTATTTAATTTTGATACACAAAATATATGTTTCGGTTGTCTGATGGACAACAGGTCAAAGTGTTACCTTGTCATGCTAAAATCCCTTGATCAATTCCCTGCATGGGTGCAGTGTGTGTAGCACTTTCTAGGTGGTCCCCTGCTAAGATGTTAATTAATTAGGCCACAGTAAATAAATTATTAGTTTTCATCCAAATTTTTATCAAATGCGAGGCAGGAGACATTCTTCGTTGACAGGTTTTTATATAAGTTTCAATGTATTTAATGTGTTTTACCCTTGATAGTCGCGATATGGCTGAAATATTGCCGATGTGACTTAATATTTCACTCACTTAACATATTTTACTTTCCTTGAATAGGTTAATCGAAATATTCATAAAATGTCATCAAGGTCATATACATGAAGCATGAATTAGGCAGGACTAACATAACGACTCAAGTTTTTTCACATGACTGTACAGTAAACTACCCTTATAAAGAACATGCTCAGAACCAACTGACGGATATAACGAAATGTTTTTGGGTCCGTCTGTTTGCTGTATATATGCTTATAACAAACTACAGTAATAACAAACAAAAATTAGTCTGTTTCTGGCTGTTTGTTGTTTAAAGCTGCATTCAGCAGTATTCCAACTATATGACAGTGGTCTGTAAATAATCGAGTCTCGACCAGACAATCCAGTGATTGAAATCATGAGCATCGATCCTCACAATTGGGATACAATGACATGCATCAACAAAATCAGCGAGCCTGACCACCCGATCCCGTTAGTCGCCTTGTGGTCCCTTTGAGTTCTTAATAACCGAAGTTTACTGTAGTTAATTGGTCTTTGAGTTTCAGATTCACTATAGTCATATGAGTGAGTGAGTGAGTGAGTTGGGTTTAACACCGCTTTTAACATTATTCCAGTTATATCACGGCGTGTCAGCTTAATGTGGGAGGAAAGCCCGAAGTGATGCAGGTCTAAGACGTTTACCACTTCGGTGAAACCCACGAGCATGGGTATGGTGCTGACAAACCTAGAAACATAATTGGGGCGAACCGGGATTCGAACCCACAATCATAGGTTTCTGGCATGCCCAAGGGATGCAACGCTGCACTGTGAATCGCGGCGCCTTAGACAACTGGGCCACCCGTGCCCCCCCATATATAGTCATATGACAAAATTGGGTGTTCATGAACCACTGGGTGTCATGCCACGACAGACTAACTGTAGTAATATGAAAGAATCGTGTGTTCTTCAACTTATTCTGAGTAGTATATATTGTTTATTACATCAAGTAAGTAGCATGCAAATACATGTTGTGATTTCGCTACTTGGGATAGATGTTTGGTAGTGAGGTGGGCGGAAATGAAAATCTGATAATCAGTTCACCATGGCCTTATTTTCTAATTGAAGTAAAAGATCCTACTCTATAACATCAGGAATACCACTAACCTGATTAACTTTGTGTTATTTAATTGGTACTATTAGTACCATGTCATGTATCCGAGGTAATGATACTGTTGTTTCCTTTTTGTTATATAGCTGCAGGGAGCCGTGAATACAAACTGAGTGAGTGAGTGAGTGAGTGAGTGAGTGAGTGAGGTTTTACGCGGCTTTTAGCAATATTCCAGCAATATCACGGCAGGGGACACCAGCAATAAACTGAGTGTACACTGATCAGTTGTATACATGGTATAGGTATAGGCCATAGTAAAAATGTAAACATTATAATCATTATTAATCAAATTTGTGTAGGACATCAATGCTGTCCTTTTATAGGGTACCAATTAATGATGCTATTTTAGTAGATTACATTCTAGCTGATTACCACCACTTCATCCCCATCTTCCTGAGTCAAGGGAGTTAACTGACTACCCTTGCCGAACTTGGCTGGAATTATGGAGTTATAGTTTGGCTGGACTAATGAGTCCATGCATAGTCAAATCAAAATTGCAAAGCAAAAATCGACATTTGGTTCATAAACAACATGGCATCTGCTGTGAAGATTTCAGTCGATTGCAGGATTTGCAAATCATGTGTACCCTCAACTGTTTTCATGTTTTTAATCGAGGTGTTCAAGGGATTTGATGTAATTCGTGGGGTAGACCCATTTATTACAATAAAGAACTTGATTATCGTTCAGATCGTCTTGATGGGTGCCGCCATTTTGACGATGGAAACGCCAGTGACATGACATGTGGAATCTGATTGGTCAGTTGGAGGGACATAGAAATGACGTAACTCATAATGATCGAGCCTGAAATTGCAGCCTTTCACAGTCAGTTAACTCCCTTGTCTAGGTAAGATGTTTCATGCCATCTCAGTAATCTAGAATCACAGTACTAATTCCACACAAATAACATCACAAAAGAATAAATATTGTTATCACTTTCAGTGTTGTATAACATTAATAAATACTAATGTGTGAATACATTTGGAAAGATTACAGATGCCTTTAACTGCCTTAAGGCTAAAGTCAAAGATAATTGAAATATCAACACAATACTGGAAAACCATATATTCTTTCACTGCTGACAAAAAAAAAGATTTTAAAAAATCAATATTTCCTCAAGACTTTATACTTGTTGCATGTGTAAGAACAATAAGAATGGTTGCTCTTTGGCTGATCTAAACCAACAGGCAACAGAGATGACGAGATGAAAACTGCAGCCTATATACATCTGTTTAGTCAATAAAAATTAAATGTTATCTTGTTAGTGTATCATGAATATAATGGTTATCAATAAGGAAGAATGCACAAAAAATTGATTGAAGATTGTCATATTGTCAGAATAACTTTACCCAGAGAATGTTGCATATTGGGTGCCAAGGTGGATGTAATGTATCACATGTACCATGGTAACACTATTTGAACTGATGATCTACTCATTGGTGTGTGCATCCCAGGTGGGGTGAACAGGCTCAAGGTGTTAACACTATTTCTATCACTGTCATCATCAACATCATTCACGCTTCATGCTGATACACTTCTCCAGCAGCAGAATAACATTAAAGTCACCACCACCACCACCATCATCATCATCATCATCATCATCATCACCACCATCACCATCTTCATCATCACCATCCTCATCATCACCACCACCACCATCATCATCATCACCACCACCACCACCACCATCACCATCTTCATCATCACCATCCTCATCATCACCACCACCACCATCATCATCATCACCACCACCACCATCTTCATCATCACCACCACCATCATCATCATCATCACCACCACCACCACCACCATAATCATCACCATCACCATCCTCATCACCACCACCATCATCATCATCATCACCACCACCACCACCACCATAATCATCACCACCACCATCATCATCTTCATCATCATCACCACCACCACCACCATCATCATCATCATCATCACCACCACCACCACCACCATCATCATCATCATCATCATCATCATCATCACCACCATCATCATCATCATCTTCCTCATCATCAATGCTTGTCGTAAGAGGCAACAAAACCACACTTAGTTGATTGCATGTCCCAACTGAGTGGATCGATGCTCATGAAGTCAATCACTGGTCAATCCAGACTTGATTATTTCAGACCTCCATCATATAGTTACAATATAGCTGGGTGTGGCATTAAACAGCAAACAATAAACAATAAACAATCAATATCGTCGTCATCGTCATCATCATCATCATCATCACCCTTGTCATCATTATCATCTTCTTCTTTATTTTCATAATAATCATCTTTATAATCATCATCATTATTGTCAGCAACACTGAAAAGTCAACCATTACCAATGAAATCATGGTAAGCAAGCCATGGAGATTTCCTCATAATTATCATCGTCAGATAATGATAAACAATGATACACTTAACTTTGGAGTCCAGATTACAATTTTGTGATACATCCATTGAGATGCAAAAAACTCACTGATAGGTGCATAACCAAAATATAAATGAAAGGTGTGGGAGTTGGAATGGTTCTGACCCCCAAAACTGTCCTCTGGATCCGACTGGATCACTGTTCATCTTCGTCCTATGTCCAACATCAGTAACAGCATCGAAGCCTTGATAGCCATTACCACTAGGTTAACGAGGGTACTTCTAACACAAATAATTAATCAGGTTTTGCCCTATCATGAGCAGCATACTCCTATTTCCACTACCTACTAAATGTTTTAAATCTAAACACACTGACTAGTAATTTGTTGAAAATCAAATATCAGTAAAGAGAAATAACATGTATCAAGCGGGGATAACAAAGTTACACTCAAAGTTCAAAGATATCAAACTTGCAATTATATTAAAAGATATAATTAACATTTAATTAAAATATATGTTCTTGTGAGTGGTATCAGCAATTAAAATACAACTGATAAACAGGGAACAAGCTACTGAACACATGATGAGAGGAATCTGATGACGTCTCACGCTCAAAATGGGAGCTGATAAGTAAGCTACTTTCTACCAAGCAATCATTATGTTCATAATAATTTTTTTATATACACTTACATTCGAGTGTTTAAAACAGAACCAAACCATAAAATAATACTTAGATGTTCCTTGACCAAAAATAACATCAATGATAATAAAAATTAATAATGGATATTCGTAGTATGCAGTTGAGCAAATAGACACAAGTAGGTAATTTTATTATCAGAAAGACACAAACATGAAAAGTGTGCTTTGTTACCTGAATGATGGATTACTGGTACATACATCGATGATAAATAAATAAATAAATAAATAAATAATCCAAAATAAGATAAATAAATAAATAAATAAATACCCAACAAGTCGTTAATCCAAAATAAGATTCCTGATGCGGAAATTATTTTTTTCTTGCAAGGAGCAGAAAATCCATGTTTCCAACTTCAGTCTAGGGAACAAGCAGGTAGTAGATGATCAATTGTCTGTCCCATAATGACGGATGATATTCATTGTTTTCTGATTCTAGGGCTACTTCTTGCAAAGCGTAGGACCCTGATCAGTTAAGTTGGTTAAGTGCCAAAGAAAAACGGGCGAGAGAGCAAGACTGGGGCCGCCTGCAAACATGCCTGCTTCTAACAACTGTCAATTACTATCAATCATTCTTCGTTAATACATCATTAAGTATTGTCCCTTCTTGACTGACCGGAAAATGCCATTATAAAAGATTTGGGTTTGCTAAAACATCCCAAAAATGTGCTCTCTTTCTTGTAGTTGGAGATTATGAAGCTTTTGGAAGTGATCTGTCAGTGTGAGTCTGTCAAGTGGGCTGTCTCGCCTTCTGATGTGACTGCCAGTCTTGCTCAGCCTTCCCCTAGCTAGGAAAGTAAATTACACTTGTATGCACTGGTAATTCTATTTCATCTAACAGAAATCAGTCTAGATAGCCTGTGGCAACTCCTGTCTCCTTGCTGAATTCGCTTCCTACAACGCCATCCCGCATTAGTTTCAAGTGCTATGGTGGTGTAAGCGCTAATTACGAGTCACACATCACCTCAGCTTCTCTATTTAGCCTTAGATTACTGACTGATAAAGAAGCCATGTTTTTCTGGTCTTTAACATTTTATTTCTTTCAGACTGACGTGTGTCTAGACACAAAGTTTGCAAGTGTATTTCTCTGGCATCTTGTGTTGATTTACATGTGCTGATGATTGTCAATATCACATAATGGCATGTAATAGCGTTTGTGCGATGTACATCTCTCGTCTTTAGCTAGTTGCCAGCCTGGGAGACAAGTTCACCACCGATCACGATAAATCACAAACACTTAATGGGATACCTGTCACAGCACCCAACCACTTCTTCAATGAATGTGGGGATGAAAAACAGGTAGAGGTGTCAAGCATCCCTCTCTCCCCCCACTGGCCCCTCCCCCTTCCTGACTCCCAGTTTTCTGGGGACTGATATAGGCTTCAGCTAGATCAATGCCATTGAACACCAAGTCAAGCGGCTGATTGATTTATGAGCAACACGTTAGATATAAAATAAATTTGCGAGGAGCAGCTGGCCCCGAGAGACTGAGCGGCTAAATAGCAACCTGTCATTTGAAGTAATTCATCCTGACCGGTAATCCATTACTTCAGATGCTCACATAAATCTTTCGTCTATTTCGGTCCAGCCCCCACCCCTGGGTCTCTCTAATGAAAGAAAATCCATACCAGCATTGTTTGGTACTTGGGGCTGCTTGCAAAAAGTTACTTGTCTCCTCATATGGGTAAAATGCATTGTCACTTGCGTGAGACGGACAGGCTGCTGATGACAGCTGCTAGACTCCGACATGTCACATGCAAATCAAATACTGAAGCTGTAGATAAAACCACCCCACTTGGCCTTGCTGGGGAATTTTCTTCATTAAGTATTATTTATGGCCGAGTGGCTGACATGTATGAAAAATAAATGACGTTATTTGTGCTCTCCTCTGACTGATAACACTAGCCATCAATCACGCGCCAATTAGCATCTCTCATTACACAACCAAATGAATTCCATCTATTCTAGCGGCCCTGGCAACTTGACAACAGCTCCCCTCTGAACTACATCATTACACATGCAAAAAGTTACACATCTCTCATTATGACTGCAAATGTCATCTTATCATTCTATCTAATGTAAGAGTTAGCCAATATATCTTGCAAGCTGTCAAAGGCGAGCCGGGCGTCTTTGTTTGCACTGTTGAGCAAATACATTTACAATAAAAGCGGGGATGATTGATGCGCGAGGAGATTGATTGTTTGGGCGCCACAAAGCCCGTGTGACAGCTGATTGACAGCGGCAATGAGAACCTTGATTGATGCCCCCAGAACAAATAGCAGATGGTCGCGCTCGCCTCGACATAACACAGGCTCCTGACCTACTAGAACACAGCAGAAAAACTCGGACATTCGAGTCAAGAATCTACCTCAAATAATGCGAAGCAGAATGGTTAGCGCGATCTGCACTCAGTAAACAAAGTGTGTCTGGTGACAGCACATGTGACTGACAGCTACTGACATGCTAGACAACCGGGTCTCGCGCCAGCTTCGATCGTAATATACTCAACACACACAAAATGACAGTTTGTTACTTACATTTCAATCGTTTCGGGTAGTTCTGTTTTCTTCTCGGCATGTCGAGCACCTGTGCTAGTCTGATCGCATAAGTACCACTCTCAAAACAAACTTTGAATGGACCGCATGAGGAGCGCAGTGGATGCGATCCGATCGCTACCAACCTTTCTTATGACCCGGATACAAATTAAAGGTCATTTCGGGACACACGCATGCGTACGTCCCACGCACCTGCTTCCGGAAAATGGCTGAAAGTTTCTAGTGTTTTTAGCAGGAAAGTTTAAAACGAATACCATTGCACTGATTTTGTAAATGCATGGTAAGTTATGACTGTCATATTTTGATCCTGGGCAACAGACACGTTTTACTTCGGCTTTATGACCCAGTTATTCATAGACGTGCATATCTCTAATATGACGAGCATGACCCATATTTGATTGATCATGATTCATATTCCACTAACCGGCTTGCACTTGAATCAAATATTCTGTAACACTATCTTTCACAGCAATGTAGATGACATACTCAGAGAAGGTTGTCGACGGATGTCACACGCATCTGGATAATTGTGTTAAATTGCCATAGTGACGGAATCTTGCGGGATATACATGATATTAGCAGACAAACTTGCACATGTTGTGAGATTTACGAAGCTTATGTTTTGTTTTCATTCTTTGCTTACAGATATATATGATTATAGATTAAATAAGATATATTTTTCGGTTGGACATCAACTGACTTAATTAATGCATAATCATTGTGCTCATTCAACCAGAAATATATTGTCAAATAGTTTGTCATCATTGAAATAGGCTGTGAAAATAATCTAAAATGAATTCTGTAAACACAAAGTTTCTTGGTTTGCCATGGTAAACTTTTGCCCAAACATTGCACCATTATTTGAAGAAGCATAGAGATTAGCCAAACAATTACTGCTGGCTCATTAATTGATAAGTCAATCAACAATGACAAGGCTAATTACACCTTGTCAATTGTAGTGTGCATTAGTGCATGACCATGTCTAATTAGGAATTATGTTTTTTCAGTTCAGTAGCATGTATTGCCAAGATAGTGTATGCTATTTGCAAATAATTTCTATATTCTTGATGAAGTAATAATTCATAGGCTACCATGGCTACAGGGTCCTGGCTTCAGTACACAAGGTATTCAACGATACAATTGCACTCATACATTAAAAAGTTTTAAAAGTAATGATATGGTTGTGACATTGTACATAACAAAACTGGATCAGGTGTTCAGACTCGCTGACGTGGTTGATGCATGTCATCACATACCAATAGCTTGGATCGATGATCATATAGTGAATCACTGGATTGTCTTGTCAAGACTTGATTATTTGCAGACTGCCATCATATAGCTGAAATATTGCTTATTGTGGCACTAAACAACAGAAAACAAACACAACAAACAGTTACTGACTACTCATTGTTTAAGATGCTTTAACACCAGCCGATCCCTGATTCCAACTATTTCAAAATATTAAACCAGGTAATGTCATGGTGAAACCTATTTTCAGAGTAAACATGGCCGCCGACTAGGTACTGGGTGGCAAGTATGCCCGAGCATGGACAGTACTAGTAGTTTGATGATCTGCTCTCTCTCCTCACTGACCTGGCTGTGTAAGTGTGATGACATACTTCGGTGGCAAGGATTTTATCCATACACATAATGCAATTATTAACAGGTTAGTCTGCTTAACCCCCAACTAACCAGACATATAGGCTTGTAATACTAAGAGTCTTGCGGCATTCTGAAGGACTAGTAATGTTTTTTGCATCGTGGTGTTTCATTCAATTATGTAATGGATGGTTATTTCTAGTTTAAGGCAATGTGACATTGTTATTTGAAGTTGGGTATTAAGGGAGAGTTTTTTGTTTTGTTTTTTTAATCCAAATCATTAAATGATTATAGATGGATAGACAGGCAGTCTGACTCGGGGAGCATATATAGTTTTTTTATCGTATATATTAATATCAAAGCTTGTGAAAAGCTTTCTTCAGTGAGCACATTTTGCAGGGTGTGTGTGTTGCCAGAAACGAAGGCCTTTTCTTTTTGTGAAGGCATTACAAACATTCCAGGCCACCAGTGTATGATAGCAGTATTACTGTGAGAAGCTAAGCTCAGTTTACTCACTCATTAAACAGTTAAGAGAAAAAAATAATTTAAGAAGGGTAAATACAGGATGAAATTCACAACAGAAAATTCCCAACCTGACTTGTAAGCTGGTGATTGTTCAGTCTTGGAAAACGAAAGTCATTGCTCCTCCAATGTAACACTATCAATTAACTTAGCTATTAACCAGCCATGTGGCAAAGATGTGTTACATAATTACATAGTTCAATTTTTTATCAAGTAGCCATATGGCTACAAGTATTTTTTCCTGGTAGCCAGAGATAAAATCAAGAAGTCAAGCTAATATTGTAGGTAGCCAAAAGCATTTGAAATTATCTTTTATCAAATAACGATTATAATACATGTATGTACAAGTTATAGCACTAGTCTTAGAATTGTATATTAGTGGAAACTGTACTTGTTTTTGTTACTTGTGACTCGAACAATGATGCAATTTATGTTACTAGATTATATAGGTATACCCTTCAGACTTGCTATCCAATGAGCATTGTCAGCTATAAAAAAGTACTAATTACATTAATATTTATGTATTTCGGTTAATTGTCGACTTTAGGGGGAATTATTTGCGAGTACAATTATTAGCAGACATGTTTTACAAGATCAGCTGTTATTTATTTTTGTGTCTACAGATGTGTAGCAACTGAATTTAGTTGCCAAAAGATATTTTTCCAGGTAGTCTTTTAGCTACCTCTGAATTTTAGACAGTAGACAAACTGAAATTTAGGTCGCATTGGCGACCGTTTTAGTCGCAACTTTGAGGCCTGAGTTGTCAAACATGCAGAATGCTCCTCCTGTGTATTATTTAAAGCAGTCATTACACATGTTAGGCCCTGTTCATTGCTCTGTGTAATGAAAGTCCCTTTATCAAACACAGATAAACAACTAAATGTGCATGTTGATGACATGTGTAAAATGGGGGTTTAATCTACACAGATATTTGACAAAATGCCATCAGCTCTGAAATGTATTACCACTGAATGCAATTTAGAGGAATTGTATGGTATGAATGATAATAGGTTTGCCACATTATTTGTAATCAATCTTTCAACAATCTCACTGCACTGATGTGTTATATGACAGTTATACAGGGGAGTGTGTTTATATATACATGATGTAGGTGTACATTGATATATACATGATGTAGGTGTACATTGATATATACATGATGTAGGTGTACATTGATATATACATGATGTAGGTGTACATTGATATATACATGATGTAGGTGTACATTGATATATACATGATGTAGGTGTACATTGATATATACATGATGTAGGTGTACATTGATATATACATGATGTAGGTGTACATTGATATATACATGATGTAGGTGTACATTGATATATATACATGATGTAGGTGTACATTGATATATACATGATGTAGGTGTACATTGATATATACATGATGTAGGGGTACATTGATATATACATGATGTAGGTGTACATTGATATATACATGATGTAGGTGTACATTGATATATACATGATGTAGGTGTACATTGATATATACATGATGTAGATGTAGGTGTACATTGATATATACATGATGTAGGTGTACATTGATATATACATGATGTAGGTGTACATTGATATATACATGATGTAGGTGTACATTGATATATACATGATGTAGGTGTACATTGATATATTCATGATGTAGGGGTACATTGATATATACATGATGTAGGTGTACATTGATATATACATGATGTAGGTGTACATTGATATATACATGATGTAGGTGTACATTGATACATACATGATGTAGGTGTACATTGATATATTCATGATGTAGGGGTACATTGATATATACATGATGTAGGTGTACATTGATATATACATGATGTAGGGGTACATTGATATATACATGATGTAGGTGTACAAAAAGGTGTACATTGATATATACATGATGTAGGTGTACAAAAAGGTGTACATTGATATATACATGATGTAGGTGTACATTGATATATACATGATTTAGGTTTACATTGATATATACATGATGTAGGTGTACATTGATATATACATGATGTGGGTGCACATTGATATATACATGATGTGGGTGTACATTGATATATACATGATATAGAGGAGTGCATTTGTATAAAGGGGAGTGCATTGCTGTATTCATGCTGTAAGGGAGTACATTGATATATACATGCTGTAGGGGAGTGCATTGATATATACCGGTACATGCTGTAGGGGAGTGCATTGCTGTATACATGCTGTAAGGGAGTGCATTGCTGTATACATGTCGTAAGGGAGAGCACTGATATATACATGCTGTAGGGGAGTGCATTGATACATACATGCTGTAGGGGAATATCCTATATCACTCTCCGAAATTAATGGAGGAAATAAAGATCATTCATTCATTCATTCATGATGTGGGTGTACATTGATATATACATGATGTAGGTGTACATTGATATATACATGATGTAGGTGTACATTGATATATACATGATATAGGGGAGTGCATTGCTGTATACATGCTTTTAGGGAGTGCATTGCTGTATACATGCTGTTAGGGAGTGCATTGCTGTATACATGCTGTTAGGGAGTGCATTGCTGTATACATGCTGTTAGGGAGTGCATTGCTGTATACATGCTGTTAGGGAGTGCATTGCTGTATACATGCTGTTAGGGAGTGCATTGCTGTATACATGCTGTTAGGGAGTGCATTGCTGTATACATGTCGTAAGGGAGAGCACTGATATATACATGCTGTAGGGGAGTGCATTGATACATACATGCTGTAGGGGAGTGCATTGGTATATAGGGAGTGCATTGATATATACATATAGGGGAGTGCATTGGTATATCAGGAGTGCATTGATATATATATATATGATATAGGGGAGTGCATTGATTTATACATGATATAGGGGAGTGCATTGATATATACATGATATAGGGGAGTGCATTGATATATACATGATATAGGGAATGCATTGATTTATACATGATATAAGGGAGTGCATTGATATATACATGATATAGGGAATGCATTGATTTATACATGATATAGGGGAGTGCATTGAAATATACATGGTATAGGGGAGTGCATTGACATATACATGGTATAGGGAAGTGCATTGACATGTCCATGATATAGGGAAGTGCATTGACATATACATGATATAGGGAGAGTATTGATATATGGGATATTGCCTTGATATACATTGGAGTACATTGTTTTTGGGCATGGCATATATACATATAAGGAGCTGTCCATTCTTAGTTAGAAATGCACCCAGACAAAAACAAATCGCAAATTAGACAATTTTTCAAACAGAATGTGAAGTAACCTGTCCAATCCTCGTTTTTGAATGTGATTAACATGTTTTGGCGTCATTTACTTTGAGTGCAGCTGTTGGTTTTACATGACCAACCAGAATACAATCTGCAAAATGTACTTGCCTAACAATAAATCTGGTAGACTGAGGCATCAGCCCACTGATTTATGCTACAGACTTGTTTTAAGTGTCTAGTGACTGTATGGGATATATTTCATGATGCTATGGTGAGACATCTGATTCTGTATATGACCTGTTTTTTATGAGAGGGGAAATAATAACAAAATGAACTATAGAAGCATATGTTGTGTTCTTAGTTAGTTTCGCCATGATCTGTCCTTCATGTTTACTTTTTATACTTGTATATCGAATTCCATAGGTTTACTTAAACATGTCTGTTTGTGCATATATGATAAATATTGTCAGTTTCACTATTAGATTAGGGAAGATATTTGTTACATTGATTTGTCATTTGATTGTGGGCGTACTGATTTATCAATACTGAGAGTTATCTCCCTTCCATTAACCAAGCTATAAGCATAATCAATACCTCATTTGAATTATGTTGTGAAAAACACTGTTTGTGGTCATGTTTCTACTGGATTTCTCAGAATTTCTTCCGCACAATATGTTTCCATGCCCCTCACCCCCCCTTCGTTAACCCAATCAACCCCCACCACCCCACCACCCCACCACCCCACCACCCCACCCCCTCCTATTTTCCCCCTCTTTCATGCCCTCCCTATGTCTCCTTTTTCACATATAATGAACTTTGATTGTGAAACCTTAAGTTTTTGTATGAAAAAAGGAAATATGCACCATCAACCTTAAGAGAATTTAACATCTCTTTCTCACTCACACACACTTCACTCAGTAACATAGGGTGAAGACCATCTCTGTGTGTAGTGAAAAGAGCATCTGCCTGGAATCTGTGGTTCAATCCCCTGATCGTGCCATACCAAATGACATTAAAAAATAATACTCCTTGTTACCCTGCTTTGCACTTGGCATTCGGGGGATAATGAAGGACTGGTTGGTTCAGAGTCCTAATGTATCTGAGTGAGGTATCCATGTTAAACTGTGGCATATGTACGGACAAATATAAGCAGTCACAGGCATGTGAAGGCATTATACATTTCATCTCACCTCATGTACCAGTGACAGCCTCATAGATATCACGATATTCAACATGTAAACACTACAGGTTTTATTAAGACCCAAATGAAGGGCATTACAACAGAAAAAACATTTACCTGAAATTTATGCACTGGTCCCACTTTCCAATAAATTAAATTTTGATATCAACTTATCCACTCATGAAGGAAAAGTGTATGTATTCACTGGCGGAATCAGAGGCAAGGTGCAGGGAGTACACAACCCCCCCCCCCCCACACACACCCCCCCACCCCCCTCCCCCCCCATTTTTTCACATGCCTTACGTGTTAACTGTGCACTTGTCCACGTCACTTTGTGATTTGGCTATAATCTGCAACCCTTATTTTCAAAATCCTGAATTCATTGGGAATTCTTTCTCAAGGAGCTAGAATCAATCAAAATCATATTTCTTGACATTTTTTTCCCACAACAATCAACAGATACAGTCTCATTTTGAGTAGGAAATGATATGGGGTAAGGGAGGTAACTCCTGCTGGAAAAGGAGTTTTCTGGAAGAGAGGATTTTTCAAGGAACATAAGGTGATTCAGATTAAGAAATGTGATGATGCAACATTTGACCAGATGAATGATACCTTTTTAATCTTCATTCATGTTAATTAAACATATAATTACTTAAAACTAACCAGTGAAGATCTGGGGTAGAATAGGTCTTCAGCAACCCTAAAAGGCAACTATGCTTGTCGTAAGAGGCGACTAACGGGATCGGGTGGCCAGGCTCGCTGACTTGGTTGACCCATGTCATCATATCCCAAATGCGTGGATCGATGCTCATGATGTCAATCACAGGATTGTCTTGTCCAGACTTGATTATTTACAGACTGCTGTTATATGGCTGGGATATTGCCGAATGCGGCATTAAACAACAAACCAAATTAAAAACTTAGAAACTGTATTTTAGATATGTTTTCAAGAGATGTAGATTTAACACTAAGACAATTTGCAGAAATGTACTGGTTATTTGAATAAGAATTCTTCCTTCAAAAACTACCCAAATTAATGAAGATGCCTCAGTTTATGGTTTTGTGATACTGCAAGTACCGGTATGCTCCTTGTATTTGGTACAGGTATATGTGTGTCATCGTTACATGGGGCTGTGAGGTGACAGGTGCAAGGTGTAAAGCCCATTCTTCCCCACTGTCTTTATGCTGGACATGTTAAACCATGCTTCCTCTCTCACTTATTTCTTTTGACATGTGCTGAAAGCCAGGCAGCAATGATAATTGGGGTTGTGTTATCTTTTCAACAATTTGGAAAAATATTGACGGCCAGGTTCCTTAAAACAAGTAAATAGTATGGTCTGGCCTAATCATTAATTTTTGAAAATCGATACAGAATTAAAATATTGATCCATGAGTAGGTGTATGAACTGGGAGAATATTTGCAATTCATCATTGAAGCATGACATTTCTGATAGTTGGCCCGGAACATTGAACTGGAAACCAGCAACATTCCAGCTTAATATAAACATGATTATGGAACATGTAAGCTGGATTAACACTTTGTTTTGTGAGATTGGTGAAGCCTGTAATAATGGCTGTAATATCCTTGTTAATGGGTTAGTCAAGTCACCGTTACAGTGTTAAAATGACAAAAGAATAAACAAGAAGTTTTCTACTGAACTTAAAAATGGAAAGTTTGATGGTACAGATTGCTTTGACATTAAAATAACCCAAGAGATATTTATATATAAAAAAACCAACCTTTTCAACGATAAATCGTCATTACAAGTCAGATTTTAAATTTATGATTTATAAGGACCCAAACTAGGCCCAAATATTTCTTTATCAACTACCAATCCAAATAAAAGTTTAACATGGTGGACAATATGGAGAATAATGTTCAAGCTACAAGGTTTTATGGATGTCAAGATTAAAGTATTATATAAATTATAGTCATAAATACATGAAAGGGAGATAATCATTAATACCTAGTTGAGGTTAGTTAATGTTTAACCATAGCCTGTTGTAAAAAATGTAAAAATTTGTTTGCCAATCACAAGCTGATTAAGCCCAGTCAATCTTTTGTTGGAATAATAGCTTGTGTGATGTCATGATCAGTGGATTATGCTAACTGTTTGCAACCATGCATTAATATGACATGTTGGGTCGTTTCACAATCAAACAATGGAACTATTGACTTGGAATTAGACAAGTCAGCATGATCAAGGAGAAGCCAAAGTTTCACCAGTACCTGTGTCCATGTGGGTAATATGTAGATTGTTAAAAATGGACAAAAATTAGGCTTCAACACTGTTCAATGGCTCTGTAATTCCATATGAAATATCATTTGTTTTTTATTTTATACTGATGAAAAACATCTTGTTTTGTTAACAAAGGTGACATAGTCAGATTGAAAGCAGATTTATGTATGACACATCCTTTATTTATCTCAACCCGCTCAGAGGCCAATATTCAGCCCCAAGTCTGCAAAAAATGTCATTAGAAATTCCCAAATGATAATTTACCAATTCATGTGTATGATCTGTATAACTAATAACTAATTTTATGTCTTTGTTGTGAGAATCTGTATTTCACTGACAACAGGACCAGTTAATAGGAAGAGGTTTTAATGCTTAGTTCTATATTATTCCATTATTCCAATTATAATTAACAGTTAACAACTGGTTTTTTTTCCTGGAAGATATGTTCATTTCACAGACTATCTGCAAGTCTAGGATCTGGTGGTTAGGCTCAATGACTTGGTTGATTGCATGTCACCATGCCCCGGCAGTGCGGATAGTTGCTAACAATAATGATCACTGCATTGTCTGGTCCAGACTTGATTATTAATAGACCACCGTCATATAGCTGAAAAATTGCCAATCACTTCGGGCTTTCCTCCCACATTAAGTTGACACGCAGTTGACACTCACTCACTCACTCACTCACTCACTCACTCACTCACTCACTCACTCACTCACTCACTCACTCACTCACTCACTCACTCACTCACTTTCTCATTGAAATATTGCCACGTGGTGTTCAACAACATAATCAAATCATATGTATAAAGATATATGAAAGTTTGGAATATATGTACTAAACATTCTAAAGAAGGACTGGTGCTTAACTTGGCAGATTTGTCAAATCTCTAGGGCAAAATAATGTGAAACAAATGGTTGGCAGTATAAGTAGAATGTATCATTGTCATATTTTCACAATAATCGTTCTATTTAAGAGAAAATGGGTGAAATTATATATTTGTTCAATTCACATGATTTAGAAACATGTGTATAATGGTATTATTGAACGTATTAAGCATTTGGGCCTAAATTCATGAGTCTACTTCTCTAAATGAACATAATTTTAAAGTTGTTGTTTTTTAATCAAAGTTTGAACAATCCACAGTTACAGGAATAGAGAATATTTGACTGACATGGAATTCTTAAATCAGAGAAAAGCCGGAGATGAATATGTGTCTGAATGTTGTCAGGGGGAATCTAGCATTTGAAAACATGATGAACAAATACTCTTGCAACTTAGGAGCACTGCTGAGATGAGACGCGATGAGACATGTAAATGTCAAGTTGTTGTATCTCTGAGTTGCAGGTTGATTAATGATGTATAATTGAGATATGTTGTAGTTGGCTTTACATTCTAGGTGCACGAGACAAAAATGTGTTCAGTTCTACAAGACAAATAACTAAATGATTTTAGCAAGAACATAATCATATGTCTTGTTTAGGAAGCATTTAGCAATTACACAATGAATCTTCCTTGTGGAATATTTCAGAGTTGGTAAAACCTTAGGCATCATGGACACAACCAAGGCCATCTGATATTTATGTTTCTGAAAACATCCCGATGATTACAAAGACCATCCATTATCAATGAATACCATGCCTAGGTAATCTCTGTGTGCCTCTCATGGACCAATTTTAGGGATATGAAGTCCGTCGATTGCACCTGGCACAGTTTGGAAAGTTCCATTTTCCTTGCAACCCTTGATGAACTCTGCCCAACCTTCCTCACATGCCAAGAGGGCGGTAGGGTAGCCTAGTGGTTAAAGCATTCGCTCTTCACGCCGAAAACCTGGGTTCGATTCCCGACATGGGTACAATGTGTGAAGCCCATTTCTGGTGTTCCCCGCCGTGATATTGCTGGAATATTGCTAAAAGCTGCATAAAACCAAACTCACTCACTCACTCACTCACTCATATCTGTAGGGATACTAGAGCAGAGTAGGTCCCTAAGACCCCATGCTTGTCACACTGGAGTCAGCTTAATGATGACTGGGTGTCTTGTATCAACAATTATTGCTCTCTCTAGCAACAACAATGGTTTGTCGTACCTAGGTATGGAAATGTTTTAATGTAAGGTCTCTCTTTCTCTTAATCACCTGTTTTACAAATTATATTTCCAAAACTACAAGTCCGATGGTTGTTATGAAGCTTAAAATTATAAACATTATTTTTACGTTTCAAGTGATTTCTCAAAGAATTGTCAGCCAGAGATTAAGTACCTGAAGGGTTACTTTGGTTCCTATGAATTCCTTACTGTAATGATAATCACTCAACAAGAAGTAAAATTTACTTTCCTCAAAATTTTAAATTTAAACCATATAATATTTGAGAAATCTGTGTCGTTGGATCCGTAAACAATAACATTAAAACGTATAATCACTAACTTCAAATATGTGCGTGTGTTTTGCAATAACAATCATTATACTGTGAAATTAAAAAGTATGGCCTTTGATGGCACATCAATGATTGTCATGTCCACAGATCATCCAGGCCAACAGATGTGGATCAGACAAGCTAAGAAATGAGGATATATCTACTCAGGAAACCAGTGTCTTTTTATGCCTTCGGTTCCTTCTCGTAAATATTTCGCAAATGTAGGTCCCAGCCATTACGGAAGTTACCTGTCAATTTGACAGGCCCCGCAAACATTTGAGCCCAGCTAGTTTGCATAGAAGCTGATAAAGATCAGTTATAACAAAGACCTGAAAATAATTTATTGCCGTTTTCTCTGTTGTTTTGAAGGATTCTCTGTGTAGCCTTTCACAGTAGATGGTGTACTCCTGTTGATCAGCTAAACAGCAATAAGTCTCAATCACCATATACACAGAAGCTTTTGTACGCACCGAAAGCAGATAACATGTTTCAGGTTTTGCAAATAATTCCAATGAACTGAAGAATGATTGTTGAGGATTCAACCCTGAGAACATTAGTTACCAAGTAGAGTAACCATGGCAACATTTGTATTTCTTGTAAAGACATTGTTTGAGAAAACAGTGTTACATAACAATATTACCAAGGCTACTATGGAATTCTTAAACTTTGTTTACAGAGAAGAGTAGACAGGGTAAACATGGTAACATTTGTACAATCATTTCCTGTTAATTCAACACTCATTATCCGAGATAATCATATGCAACTGACCATGTTAGATTAACAGGATCTGACTTTATTTGTTATGAAGACTGTATACGAAATAAATATAAATGGTAACTATGTATTCCTGTATATTTTGTTAAACCTTAAAGAAGCAACATCTGTTTTCAATATTCCCCAACTTTACAGAAACAAAGCCCTCATCATTTTACTTTCATCATTTGACTCATGTGAGCTAATATGTGATTATGTTGTCAACAAAGTTCTAACATTTTTTAACTTCCCTTGAACAAATAAATAAATTGAGACAGTGTATTTGTGGAGCTGGATTTTCCATCGCTAATAAAGTATAACAGTTTCAGCCAGGTGAGCTGCAGAACCTTCATACTGTCCTGTTTCCAAAGATTTGGATGGGGATGAATTAATCTTTTTAAAATGGATTTTTGGTTATCTTTCTCGATCAACAGATTGGAACAATATTGAAAATTGATCTGAGAGCAGTGTAAAATTAAATTTGCTGATATGAAAAAAAGACTGGCTGTTATGACATTGACATGTTGTATAACTGAATGTTGGCTTAACACTGAAAATTGATCACCAACATGTCCGCAATCACATTTGTTGATTTCTGTAAAAACAAAGAGCATCTATCAAGCTGAATATAACCCTCTGTGTTTCTTCAAACTGAACATTTAGGTATTGAAAAAAATTTGACTTGTGGAAAAAAAAGTTAAGTATTGTCTTAATTCAAAGGGATCTTTCACTGCCTTGTCCTCCCTGAAGTCATAATATTTGGTTTTTGGTTTTCTGTTCGTGGAAGTTCTGTCATCGTCATTTGAGGAATTATTCATTTTCTTCATACGAGAAAAACTAAAAACTGTAATGGATCATATAGTGATATAGAAACATTGTCTTTGGAATACTTCGTGACTTTTTCCGTGTTTGAAGAAATGTGGTTACTTGCAATGAATTTTTTCTTGTACATGATGATTTATGTATTTTTTACTTTTGAAACGCAGTATTTGTGTCATGGCTGTTTTGAACAAAAGTTTTCTGACATCCTGCACTTTCTTTTGACAAAAATAGAATTCCATAGAAATAAATGTTTACCACGTCTTGATTTTCCTTGTGTCATTGCATTCTCAACGGGCTTTGAAATACCATGCATGTTTTCTGTTTGAAATCCTCAAAGAATCTTGTCACAATCTGAATCTATGGATAGTGCTAACAGCAAAAACCTAGAAAATATAGGGAGATATGTGAAAATAAACTATGATAAGGGCCTTTCATGCTCGTCTAGGTTCTAGAATTGCCATATTACAGACATGTTTAAGCAACTCAGGAAAACTAAAACTATGTTATTAAAGGTTTTGCTAGTGTTCAATATGACTGACAAGTAGCTTTGATTGTAACATTTCATTAAGAAGTGTAAGTGATTGGACAAGTGTGAATTACTGGGCAGGGTTTTATGCAATGCAGATATGTGCATCCCATGCACACAAATGTAGAGAATGGACGATGCAAGAAAAAGACCTTGCATCTGAAGGGACACAAAATGATATTCACTGTACCAAAGTTTTAACAAGAAATATAAAGGTCCTGTCAATTATCAAAACGTACAATACAGTACACTACACCATTTCATTTCTTTTTCAGGACCCTCATATTTCTTGTAAGGAACCTTGAAATAAATTATTAGGGGTCTCATGGACCCCCAGTTTTGTAAGCAAGGTAAAACCCTGACTGGGCCTTCTTTTAACATACAGTTATGTATAGGGTCTTGATGACCCCCAGTTTTGTAGGCAAGGTAAAACCCTGACTGGGCCTTCTTTTAACATACAGTTATGTATAGGGTCTCATGGATCCCAGTTTTGTAAGCAAGGTAAAACCCTGACTGGGCCTTCTTTTAACATACAGTTATGTATAGGGCCTGGTGGACCCCTAGTTTTGTAAGCAAGGTAAAACCCTGACTGGGCCTTCTTTTAACATACAGTTAATGTATAGGGTCTGGTGGACCCCCAGTTTTGTAGGCAAGGTAAAACCCTGACTGGGCCTTCTTTTAACATATAGTCGATGTATAGGGTCTTGTGGACGCCCAATTTTGTAGGCAAGGTAAAACCCTGACTGGGTCTTCTTTTAACATACAGTTATGTATAGGGTCTGGTGGACCCCCAGTTTTGTAAGCAAGGTAAAACCCTGACTGGGCCTTCTTTTAACATACAGTTATGTATAGGGTCTTGATGACCCCCAGTTTTGTAGGCAAGGTAAAACCCTGACTGGGTCTTCTTTTAACATACAGTTATGTATAGGGTCTTGTGGACCCCTAGTTTTGTAGGCAATGTAAAACCCTGACTGGGTCGTCTTTGACTGGGCCTTCTTTTAACATACAGTTATGTATAGGGTCTTGTGGACCCCTAGTTTTGTAGGCAATGTAAAACCCTGACTGGGTCGTCTTTGACTGGGCCTTCTTTTAACATACAGTTATGTATAGGGTCTGGTGGACCCCCAGTTTTGTAAGCAAGGTAAAACCCTGACTGGGCCTTCTTTTAACATACAGTTATGTACATGTGATTACAAGGTGGTGTACATGTCCTGTTGATAACAGATGTTATGCAAGTGAAGGGTGTGGATGTGGAAATGTACATTGCCTTCTTACTTCAAAACAAACCTTTTAGATTTCTTAATAAAACCATGTACATTACAGTGCCAATAACTATTTCAACCTGTGCAAAAACATACATGGCGCATCTTTGACCCACACTAATGTAGACAAATGGATGAAATTGGAAAGACAATGCACGTATTCACAAATTCAGTGAGTGTGGCGTTACACAACAAACAAACACTAACTCACTGAATGTAGGGCCCTTGACATCCTCAAAGTTCTATTTTTCTTCCAGATGTTGGAACACATTGGCCTCTTTCGTCAGTTAAGATCATTCCCCTGTACTTGATGTTATTATAACAAAACCAGATTTATTCACAGTCACTTAACAGCTGATTTTTTTTTTTTTTTGAATCTTTAAATTTTAGAAAGTAAATTGGATGGGGGCCAAATGTTTTGAATCACGATTTTTATTTACATGTATTAAATTCAAGACAAAATATTAATACACTATACAAAATGAAAAAGAAATGACGGTTTATGGTTTAGTATCACCTTGTAAAGTTACTGTGCCTAAATCTTTTTAAGTAAAATATGTAAAAGCAGATTATTGCTATTAACACAAATTTTGACTTGAATTAGTCTCAAGCCCCATGTTTGCTGTGACTTATGAATGTTCTGGTAGGGAGCAGTCGACCACTGATGCCATCAGATGCTCGCAAACAACGAATATAAGCAATAAAGCATGGCAATTTCTTCCTACCTTATCCATCCCAAGCTCTGTATCTGATTACTTTTAAACTCGTTAAATGAACATAAGAAAAAAGAAAGACGTCAAATGACAAAATAAACCAAATAAAATTGACTTAAGAGTGTGTGTTAGTCTGTTTCACAAATCCTAGAGAATAAATGAATTCAACACAAGTCTAGAATGATTTGGCAATAAAGCATTGTTCTTGGCTCCATTATGATTTTGATTTATTTTGTAGATATATACTTTCAAATAAGATAACTTTATATTTGGGACTAAATGTTAGTCTTGGTGTATGTGAAAATCTATGGATGTTATGTTTTCAGATCTGAAAATGGAAGGTGTTTCCAGAAACAGTTTGATCAACAAGCAGCGGTTTTCTGATTGCACATGAGGTGTCTAGAGGTGGCGTTTCCGTGTTGCAAGTAGGTAGCTCTCTGCCTTTATGTAGCCCTACACTCCAGCAGTGTTAATGCTGAAATAGTGCACAAGGACATTTGTGTAGGTGCATGTAGAAACTTCTCTTAACAAGTACATATTTATCATTAAGACAAAATGTTAAGTCGTACTTTGGGATTTTGTTTAATATTTTCATATTTTTAGCTGTTAGAATTAGCATACTAAGAGTTAAAGAGACATTTTCTGGTGCATCTCCATTTGTAAGGAACCCAATTATATTTATTTATGTATTATTTTTCCTCACAAAATGTTGTGATAAAGATGTAAAATTGTCTTCTGTCCATGCCAAAATATTGAAATGAATGGATTAGGAAAGATGGTTTTAGCTTTGATGAAGGACTGACTGTAAGTTGGTCAGCTGTGGCTAGTGTAGACTAACATTTAGTCTCTGAAATCTTATATTACACAATATCCTTCTTGACTCTAAAAATATAAAAGAAATTCCCTATGCATGTATGCTGATTTCATGTGGAATAGAGCTAGCTAGGGCTGGCTAGACTTGCTTTTGTATCCGTTCTAGATTTTTTTAATTTATTTTCTCCATAAAATTAATATATTCCACGGTCATGGTGCAGGACTATGGCTAGTGTAAATGATATTGATATATGATGTAGAAGCTTCTAAAACACACGAGAGACAGCAAGATAACATGTGTGTTGTGTTAGAGGACTCCTGGTTAAGTCATTCACCAGCAGCCATTTGATATGTGTAACTCCAAAGTAACGTCATCGACTCTGGTGCCATCAACATATGGATTCCGCTAATTATCTGATTATTCTCTAACACCTCATGCACATTGAATTGAAAATACATTTACCCAACTTCCTTACCATGATGATATATGTGAACTTGTTTTATTTGCAAGCATGGTACATATATTCTCATGAGTAAGTATCTTTAAAACTTTGAGAATTTGAAATTCAGTTTTCATTGTCAAGAAATGATAAACACGTTTTAACTAAAAAGTTAAACAACTACTAAACTTAAATCATTGAGATATGGATTGTACTGTGAGAAATTGTTGCCATTGCAGAAAATTTAATAAAATTAAAATTATATTGATTTATGACTTACCTTTGCTGAAAATGTCTGGCAGAATCTTTGTTAGATTGTTGCTATGAATAAGTTCACAAAAACAGGAATTCTAATGAGGAAAATGCAAATTTTGCCGCTTTCCCTTGATTCTTCTCACAAGAAGTGACCAATTAAACACATCTGTGCAGGAGAATTTGGTCATGTGACTGTATATGAGACGCTGCATTTCACTCAGTTCATTTTTCTTCAGACAAACATGGCATAATAATGCCAGTATTTTGATTGGTCCAGCCATGGGACATGATGCTTTGCTGTGGCTTTGACATGTATTACCTGTCCATCACATTACCTGTCTGTGAGGGAAGTGCACCCACATGTCAGACGGGAACCATTAATTTCGCCAACATCTTCCTACTTTGACAGGAGTTTATAAAAAAAATGTTGTAAAAATTTGCATTGCTCGTAAATGTTGAGGAAATATACAAATTTTAAGTTTATTACCTGTGGTAAAAATATACTTGTGAGACTGCAGTGTCCTAATTTATTATTACATCTGGATTTTTATGCAGTGGTTTATGTTGTTTGTTTGTTTGTTGTTTAACGCTGCATTCAGCATTATTCCAGCTATATGACCGAGTGGTTTATGTGGTTTGTAACACTGTACCAATACATTGTATTGGGTGTTACTGTATCAGTGTGTATCATTGTGCTAGGGTGTATTGGGTGTTACTGTATCATGGTGTATCATTGTGCTAGGGTGTATTGGGTGTTACTGTATCAGGGTGTATCATTGTGCTAGGGTGTATTGGGTGTTACTGTATCAGGGCGTATCATTGTGCTAGGGTGTATTGGGTGTTACTGTATCATGGTGTATCATTGTGCTAGGGTGAATTGGGTGTTACTGTATTAGAGTGTATCATTGTGCTAGGGTGTATTGGGTGTTACTGTATCAGTGTGTATCATTGTGCTAGGGTGTATTGAGTGTTACTGTATCAGTGTGTATCATTCTGCTAGGGTGTATTGAGTGTTGCTGTATCGGGGTGTATCATTGTGCTCGGGTGTATTGGGTGTTACTGTATCATGGTGTATCATTGTGCTTGGGTGTATTGGGTGTTACTGTATCAGGGTATATCATTGCACTAGGGTGTATTGAGTGTTACTGTATCATGGTGTATCATTGTGCTTGGGTGTATTGGGTGTTGCTGTATCGGGGTGTATCATTGTGCTAGGGTGTATTGGATGTTACTGTATCATGGTGTATCATTGTGCTAGGGTGTATTGAGTGTTGCTGTATCGGGGTGTATCATTGTGCTCGGGTGTATTGGGTGTTACTGTATCATGGTGTATCATTGTGCTTGGGTGTATTGGGTGTTACTGTATCAGGGTATATCATTGCACTAGGGTGTATTGGGTGTTACTGTATCATGGTGTATCATTGTGCTTGGGTGTATTGGGTGTTACTGTATCAGGGTATATCATTGCACTAGGGTGTATTGAGTGTTACTGTATCATGGTGTATCATTGTGCTTGGGTGTATTGGGTGTTACTGTATCATGGTGTATCATTGTGCTTGGGTGTATTGGGTGTTACTGTATCAGGGTATATCATTGCACTAGGGTGTATTGGGTGTTACTGTATCAGGGTATATCATTGCACTAGGGTGTATTGGGTGTTACTGTATCATGGTGTATCATTGTGCTTGGGTGTATTGGGTGTTGCTGTATCAGGGTGTATCATTGTGCTAGGGTGTATTGGATGTTACTGTATCATGGTGTATCATTGTGCTAGGGTGTATTGAGTGTTGCTGTATCGGGGTGTATCATTGTGCTCGGGTGTATTGGGTGTTACTGTATCATGGTGTATCATTGTGCTTGGGTGTATTGGGTGTTACTGTATCAGGGTATATCATTGCACTAGGGTGTATTGGGTGTTACTGTATCATGGTGTATCATTGTGCTTGGGTGTATTGGGTGTTACTGTATCAGGGTATATCATTGCACTAGGGTGTATTGAGTGTTACTGTATCATGGTGTATCATTGTGCTTGGGTGTATTGGGTGTTACTGTATCATGGTGTATCATTGTGCTTGGGTGTATTGGGTGTTACTGTATCAGGGTATATCATTGCACTAGGGTGTATTGGGTGTTACTGTATCAGGGTATATCATTGCACTAGGGTGTATTGGGTGTTACTGTATCAGTGTTATAATTGTGCAAGGGTGTATTGGGTGTTACTGTATCATGGTGTATCATTGTGCTAGGGTGTATTGAGTGTTGCTGTATCAGTGTGCATCATTGTGCTCGGGTGTATTGGGTGTTACTGGTTACTGTATCAGGGTATATCATTGCACTAGGGTGTATTGGGTGTTACTGTATCAGTGTTATAATTGTGCTAGGGTGTATTGGGTGTTACTGTATCATGGTGTATCATTGTGCAAGGGTGTATTGGGTGTTACTGTATCAGTGTGTATCATTCTGCTAGGGTGTATTGAGTGTTGCTGTATCGGGGTGTATCATTGTGCTCGGGTGTATTGGGTGTTGCTGTATCAGTGTGTATCATTGTGCTAGGGTGTATTTGGTGTTACTGTATCATGGTGTATCATTGTGCTAGGGTGTATTGGATGTTACTGTATCATGGTGTATTATTGTGCTAGGGTGTATTGGGTGTTACTGTATCAGGGTATATCATTGTGCTAGGGTGTATTGAGTGTTACTGTATCAGGGTGTCTCACTCTTCTAGGGTGTATTGGGATGGCACTGTATTAGAGTGTATCAATATGTCACCTCTGGTTCTAAATGAAATATCCTGACACAATAATATCGGCAGTTCTGAAAACACATTATGTTTATCTTTTAAGTAGATGGGTTTTTTTTAGAAGGGTCTTTTTATTTGTCAGCTGGTTTCCATAACTAATTTCTGAAAATTATAATTGTTTGTATTTTTATGCTAGAAATAACATGGCTCTTCAAAATCACAACAAGTGGGAAGATTGCAATCCATTTTACACTTCTCTATGAGGTGTACATGCAACTGCTTGGTACATGTACCTTTCGGTTCCATGTGTATTTTCCTGTGGACCCCGAAGTGAAGTGGGGATGGAAAGTAAAAACAGTCTCTGAAGACTATACTTGCCCAAGCTTGCCTCTTAGCATAATTTTCAGAAGAATGTTGTGTTATTCTGGGACAATTAATTAATATGTGTGCTTACTTAACTGAACAAACGTTTACTAGGGCTTCAGACGAGTGGCTAAAGTTGCAGACTGTGAATAGTTAAAAAGGCATACTTGAGCTTGGTTTTATTTATTTTGAATGTCATTACCTCAAACATGGAAGCATTGCGAGAAAATATAGGCAGATCTTATGATCAAAGGTAGAAATGTCTTTAAACTTTCATGAAAATTATGTATTATCTTCCATGCATACATCATATTTACTTTCATTAAGATTATGATAATCTGTAATCTTTTTCTCACATTTAATAATTCACTTTTAGTTCACTTTAGTATATTGTAACGGCACTACAACTGTGTGACCTTGATACTTGATTGTGACCTTGTTGGTGATCCCAGATCACCTTCCAAAGCAGCAGGGGGTCGTTATCGCCAGTAGGGGATTTCCCTGTCAAGATGATTGACAGCTTGTTCGTCTCCTATCGACCTTGATTCCATGATTATTTTCTTTGTCATGGTTTTTGACCATCAAGATTTATGTGTGTCAGTTGATTCCCCTAGCATATGGAGAGTACATGTAAACAGAGGTTATTGCTAGGATTAAGGGTTGAGTCATCCTGGATTATGTCAGATTTAAAGCTGCCGATAGTGTGAAACCCAGATGGTTTATTTAGGTGGTGTTTTTTGTTTCAAGTTTCACATTTAGACTTGTGATAGGATTTATTTGCAGGATTGTGGATAAAATAACTTAAAAGCTGTTTAACAATTATTTCTAGCTGTAATCAAAATTAAGAAACTATTTGCACTTGAGATATTATTTAAGTGGGGATTAATTTTCCTTTTTGATTCAGACATTTCTTCATTTAGAAATGATACACTAACAACTAAGATACAAATTTCATTTATTTAATTGGACAGAAATCATTCTGATAAGCCTGAAATAAGAATATTGCTTTTACTGTTGTGATAACTAGTATCCGGTAAAGTGTAGATTTACCCAAAAACACACAAGGTATCTGATATTCTTGGATCTGGGATTTTGTGAATGGGGATCTCTTTTATTTGTCCACAGATTCCTTTTTGTTTTGGTGACTTTAGTCTTGAGGGTTGTTTGGCCCTGCAACTATAGTCAAACAGTCAAGATTCATCGTTAGGTTTGAAAAAACATAACATGATTGATTAGTGACTGATCATGATTGAGAACAGAAAAAATGGGGGGGAAATGCAAACATGAGTCAGTGTAGTATTTTTATGGTGCTCAAGTGCATTTACTGTAATATTGTCATGGGACATGCATGCAGTGATATATTGTTATGAAACAGACATGCAGGATAATATTGTCATGAAACATGCATTTACTGTAATATTGTCATGGAACATATGCATATGCACTGTAATTTTGTCATGAAACACACATGCATGCACTGTAATATTGTCATGAAACATGTATGCACTGTAATATTGTCATGAAACATGCATGCACTGTAATATTATCATGGAGAATGCATGCAGTGTTAAATTGTCATGAAACATGCATTTACTGTAATATTGTCATGGAACATATGCATATGCACTGTAATTTTGTCATGAAACACACATGCATGCACTGTAATATTGTCATGAAACATGCATTTACTGTAATATTGTCATGGAACATATGCATATGCACTGTAATTTTGTCATGAAACACATGCACGCACTGTAATATTGTCATGAAACATGCATGCACTGTAATATTATCATGGAACATATGCATATGCACTGTAATTTTGTCATGAAACATGTATGCACTGTAATTTTGTCATGAAACACACATGCACGCACTGTAATATTGTCATGAAACATGTATGCACTGTAATTTTGTCATGTAACACACATGCATGCACTGTAATATTGTCATGAAACATGCATGCAGTGTTAAATTGTCATGAAACACACATGCACGCACTGTAATATTGTCATGAAACATGTATGCACTGTAATTTTGTCGTAACACACATGCATGCACTGTAATATTGTCATGAAACATGCATGCAGTGTTAAATTGTCATGAAACACACATGCACGCACTGTAATATTATCATGAAACATGTATGCACTGTAATATCGTCATGGAAGAATTGCATGCAGTGTCCCCCCCACCATTAATCATCCCTGTCTCATCTGGCTCGGCCCTACATCTCCCTATTCACGGAGGACAGTGCAGTTCCATAATGCCCTTACATTGGAAGCAAGGAACCTGCATGCAAGTTCACTTGGCCAGGCACAAAAGTCATATGCACACCGTTCAGGTATCGTTAATTTTCATTAACTCCCAGCGTGATGATAGAAGGCCCAGTGTGAACCAAGATGTCTTCAGCACTCTCATGGCCATATATCACATTTGCCCATATTGGCCATCAGACCTGACCACATCAGCCTGTCAGATTTTAAGAGAGGAAATGCAGTTATTAAAAACTCCTAAAACCATAGTGAAACATGTAGCCTGTCCACGATATGTACGTCTCACGACATGCTTGTCTTTCCTGCATGCCAGCCAACAATGAAGCAAATGGCCGCCGGTGCAGTCAGATTATGTCACGGCATGTAGGTCACAGCATGGAACTCTCTGAAAGAAATGATGTCAAGCGTAAGTCACGTGATCGATCGGTCACAGCATGGAACTCGCTGAAAGAAATGATGTCTAGCGGTTGTCATTTGATAGATTTGTCAGAGCATGGAGCTTGCTGAAAAAATGGTATTAAGGCATTGTCACGTAATCATCGGCATCGAGTGGAACTCACTGAAAGAAATAGTGTCAACAGTAGTCACGTGATACAGATGCTCTTTGTTTCAAGTGGAAACATTCAAGTTACACAGCCTAACATGGAACTATCATTACTGCTTTAACAGTTTGTTCCAATTTGGCCACTGCCGCCAGCACTGCCATTTAAAAGACAAGAGTAGCTTTGATATCTCATCCTTCGCTTATTACGTTGAATACGGTATTCCTGATGTGTGACACTTACGATGTGGAAACACATAAGGGTAATAATCTCTTTATCACGTTATCGTTATAAATGTTTTAGACATATTTTCTCTCACTGAAGCTACTTCAGAAACTGCTCATTAATACGCTGCTAGAGTGAAATTTCCCACTATCACATAGTGACAAATGATTTGTAGCAAGGTTTGTGTACAAAATTACTTCCAGAAACATATATCTAAACTTATTGGGAATGTTAGGCTATAATTTATTGAGCATGTACACATTGTATTGATGTTAGGAGCTTATTTAAAGATTAGTTTCGGCTATGGTCCCTCATTTGCATATATATCTGATCATGATTATCAAGTCTATCTGTTTTTTTCTCATTGATAACACTATCCATAATATACTACTCAAAAGAAGTTAGGAACCAACTTGCCATGACAGATTAACTAGTGTCATATGAAATAACCGGATGTTCCTTAACTTATTTTGGGTAGTATGTGATACATATACTTCCCATTCAATTCTAACATCATGAAAGACCTAATCAGCAATGCTGAAATTAAGGGGGATGTAAAAAATCCTTGTCACAGACCTATGATGAAAAATTACATATTTAGGCAGTCCTTGCATATGTTTTGTTACGCTATTCAGTTACGCTGCCCAGAGGTATGGTCTGACCAATCCCGACGGTGCTACTATTTTTGTATCTTTGTAAAGAGTGGTCAGTAGTGGGAGGGCTATTTATTATTAGAATGTAGTATTTGTAATGCAGTTTCACGAAACCAGTTAATTTTTTTTGAAAACCTGCCAACCAAAAATGCACATAAATCTATTTCAAAAATGGAAAAACACTGTATCCTCGAACAAACATCAGTTTTGAAAAAGGAGTTGGGGTTTTTTAAATGTTAATTTCGAGTCTGTATTTTGATGTGTTGTAAAAAAACACTTATACTCATGAAAGACTGGTTGAAGTGTGTTTCATGTTCTGGGCGCGATTACCAGGTGTCCGCTTGAAGGCCATCCTGCATGGCAGACACGACAGATTGGTATATGACATAATCGGTTACTGTCAACAAGCTTGTTTGACATGCTCAAGTTAAGCTACAGGTCATGTGACCCACCCAAAACCATATTTGGAAGTGCTAGGGAAGTGAATTAAGATAAAAACAAAATTATCCTCATAGTTGCTGAAGTAAACACGGTAATGACATGATTGTGGTGAGATCTGAGGAAACAGGTAACAATACTGCATGCCCCGAGGGACACTGTAAATATAAAACGTCAACGCCAGAGAGTAACTTGTCTTGATTATCTGCTAAAACATTGGGCATAAAGGGCAAAAGAGTCGTGAAAATTATATGAATGTTTGTGCAAAGGGTAAGCATGTCCTGCTCAACAGTAGCAACCACGATCCGTTTACCTGGACCAGGCTCCAGGATGACATAAAACACTCACTCACTCACTCACTCACTCACTCACTCACTCACTCACTCACTCACTCACTCACTCACTCACTCACTCACTCACTCACCCACCCACCCACCGACCCACCCACCCACCCACCCACCCACCCACCCACTCACTCACTCACTCACTCACTCACTCACTCACTCACTCACTCACCCACCCACCCACCGACCCACCCACCCACCCACCCACCCACTCACTCACTCACTCACTCACTCACTCACTCACTCACTCACTCACTCACCCACCCACCCACCCACCCACTCACTCACTCACTCACTCACTCACTCCACTAAGTGGTGAATTCTTTTAATCGGTTTTATCTTAATGGTTGCTTCTGGAAACATGTACATCAAAATTGTTAACATCTAATGAAATATTATGTGTGGAAATACATTCATTACTTTGTTGTTTGAAGCGAAGCAAACAACTTGGTAACTTTTTTGTGGAAAATCTATTAGCCCAGTAAAAAGTTCCTTGAACTACCTGATTGAAAATAACTGAACATGTGTTGTAGCGGATTTAAAACTGGAATAACAGTGACAACAACATTATAATATAGTATTATTATACCGGTGATAATATTTCATGACTTCAGTTAATCAAACCAGGCCGGGCTCCCACTCTAGATAGGGTTGTTGTTTGTTGGCTCACTCATCAATATGCCATCTATATGACAGCGGTCTGTAAATAATCTAGTCTGGACAAGACAATCCAGTGATTGACATGAATATCATTACAATGACATGCATCAATTGAGTCAGTAAACCTGACCACCAGATCCCATAAGTCACCTCTTACCACATGCATGGCTTGCTCCAGACCACTTCTAATCTTAAATCTTCATATGGGAAATTGGATAGTAACTACAGTACATTTTAGTTGGTGTTACTTTCAATTAGAATCTGGATATTTTGACTGGAACCCGAGTTGGAGCTTAAATCAAAATTAGTCATAATATTTCCACCATTTATCAGTAATGAAGAAATCTCTACTCTACCTACAAAATCAACAGATTCGAATGATCTTTCTGACTGGAAATAACTCTTCCCAGAATAAATGTTCATATCAACAGTTATCTGCTTGATTTGATTGTTGTCTTTCAACTGTTGGACAAGGTGTTTTTGTGCAGAATGATTACAGGATTTTTTCTTGAGTATAGTGCACACTTTATATAAAAAAACACAGCTGGGTACACACCATAATGAGTTTTGATGTCTTTTTCACCCAACGCAAAGACATAACCATGGGCACATAACACTGGAAATACCATGTCAACAAATCCATACTGAAGTATGCAAATTAATCATGTAATTACACTGTCTTGTTATAAAAAGTGTTCATTGTATATCTGGACTTATGTTTGTAACTTATTTCATCAATTTTATTCAAAATTCCTTTCCATATTGACTTAATTAATTTCGGCGAAATCGTGTGATCAGAAGATTGCACAACTCAACATTGTTAACAGCAACCATGGTCAGATTACCTTGGTTGATGCCTTGAAACAAACTTTAGTTGACAGAGAATGGATTCACATATATTATAAATGCCATACTTTGACTTGTTAAAAGTCATATTTATTGTAGTTTGACGATTCTATGTCAACATGTAGTTCTCGCGAGCACGTGCGCGGGAGCCTCAATGGTGACTGGTCAAATTGTTTCATGTGAAAATAAAATAAGCGGCAATAGCGATCAGCTGCAGGGAAGTGCTACGCTGAGGGTTATTATTGTTGTCTCTCAACTGTTGGACAAGATGTTTATGTGCAGGTGTCATTCAACTAGGATGCCATCAATATGTTAGGTGCAATAGTATTACCACTTGCCATCTGTTCCAAAGAGTGTACAAGCCTCAATGGGGTTCTTAGCATAATTTCGTGTACATTTTAATGCTATCCTTTGGATTTTTTTTCAGCTGTGCTTCAGACCGAACAGAATTTTACTTGACTAGGTTTCGGGTTAGTGTCCAAGGTCGCAGGCTATCATTTGGCAACATTGATACAGTCCCCTATTCATTGCTAAAAACAATATCAAACATAAAAGAAATCCATGTTGTTTGTAAATAGCTATTTATCACACAAGTTAAAAAAAATCCCTTTTGCGGTTATCTTACTTGTATCAGTGGTAGAAACTAACATTTTTGGTTTACTTGTCCTGTTAATGATAACATAGCAAAACCCTTAAAAATGGCAAATTTCTACTAGTCCTTTAATACCTTAACTATTGGGCTGTTTGGCACGGACTACAGGACTGGTGTCAATTTCTAACGCTGTGTATGCTTACCCAGACCTGATTATTTACATACAGACCGCAGTGCAGCGTTAACCAACCAACAAAGGAAAGGCATACTTATGCCATTGGTGTATTATATAACGTTTTATGTCTTACACATATGCTTATTTAATTGATAATGTGAATTTAAAAAATTAATGACAAACGGGACTTGTTTATCATACAATAAAGCACTGCAGGGAGAATAAACCATTAGGGGCGCTGGCATTTATT
This sequence comes from Haliotis rufescens, assembly GCF_023055435.1. NCBI lineage: Eukaryota > Metazoa > Mollusca > Gastropoda > Lepetellida > Haliotidae > Haliotis > Haliotis rufescens. The sequence goes on from NW_025963879.1 coordinate 23,399,811, forward strand.
TCTTATATGGGATTTCAATATTATGTATAGCCTCTTTAATGATGTTAATAAAATGTATTTATAAGCTTTAAAAATATTTACCCTTATTTAAATAATGATGACTCCCTGAATAAAATCTGTCCTCAGCAATGTTGGATAATCCATTTTATGAATAGAGGGGGGAATTTGGTTTTATATATATATACATATTCTCACAATTCTCACATGGATTACCTGTCCCTTTTCTCCCAATACCGATTGTCATATCTCTCAAACCTTTGGACGCAATCGTTCGGCCATTGCGTTTATCTACATTGCCCAGCTACATCTCGCTACCCTCTCAAAAATATCGTCATCCAATTTGCGTCATCAAGTTGCGATCGCATGTTCGAATCTCCAGAAATGAGATCATGCTAACAATGTTTTTATCGTGATTTAAACCATGCTTCAATCTTCATTGTTCTTTGGGGGCGGTAGGGTACCAGTAGCCTAGTGGTCAACGCGTTTGCTCGTCACGCCGAAGACCCAGGTTCGATTCCTCACATGGGTACAGTGTGTTAATCCCATTTCTAGTGTGCCCCGCCGTGATATTGCTGGAAAATTGCTAAAACCGGCGTAAAACAATACTCACTCACTCATTGTTCTTTGTGATTTATTGCGTAGCTATCTTAGGTTAAATAATAAGACTGTGTAATAGCCCACAGGGGTGGGTTTGACCCACTTATCAGTGGAGGTGTCAGGATCTACCACAGGATGGATGCTCCTTATTAATGTTGGATGACTGATTGGTTGCCCTGTATTCATGTAAAGATCAATTGGGCCCATGAAGATCCGGGTTGGGATAGGTCTTCAGCAACCCATGCTTCCCGTAAAAGGCGACTATGCTTGTCCTAAGAGGCGACTAACGGGATCTGATGGTCAGACTCGCTGACTTGGTTGATGCATGTCATTGATCCCAATTGCATGGATCGATGCTCATCTGCCATCATATAGCAGGACTATTGCTGAGTGCGGCGTTAAACAACAAATGAACAAACAAAAGATCAATTGCCAGTGTTTTATGTAGTAAAAAGGTTATTTTAGTGAGGGAGGTAAAATTTCATCTATACATGATTAGATCCTCTTAACCATCTCATCAGCAACAGTGAAGTGATTGGTAGATCGCACATCTCACCGTTATTTACAACAACCATGGTCAGATTACTGCTATAGATGCCTTGAAATGAACTTTTTGTGCAAGAGAATGGATGTATACAAATTGTTCCATACGTAAAAATATCCTGCAAAAGCAATCAGCTGTACGAAAGTGCTAGAGTTATTGTTCTTATGATTTTAATTATACATAGTAAAAGCTCCACCTAAAATAACACAATATTGGTATATATTATTTCTGATAAATTAATAATTTCAGATACAATTTCTTCCAAACATTGCATCAAAATCCTTTGAAGTTGAATCATTGGGTACCTTTTAACTGAATCACTGGTAGATTGTTAGCAAAAGTGTGTACAGCTGGTTGCTATTTCATGCTTAGTTTACAAGAAAATACACATGGTAATCTCTCTCTGCATATAAAACAATGCCTTGGAGAGCATGGAATTCAATTTAAATGGTAAATCATCATGTCTAATGATGCTTATATTAAATTTCATACTTTTATTGACCAAGGTTGTTATATTTGTTCGTTTACCTGAATTCGCTGAAAGGGATATGATGTGGGGTTTTTAGGCGCAGGACACTCGATAAATCTTTTTTTTACACTATGAATCATAAACAACTACTATTTTAATCTGTTTGTCAAACTCTGAAACGTGCATCATAGATCGTGTTAGGTAGGCAGAGCATGTACTGTTGTGTTGGTCATCTACCCCTTACGACTCTAACTTTGTTAAACCTCTGATCGTCCATAAAGCTCAGCAATTATTTGGACCCCAAAGGTAGCGTTGTAGTGAGAGATCACAGCCGTACAAGCAGATGGACACAAGCAGGCATGCATGTGCATTTACATCACTCTGTAAGTGCAATACCTTAAACCGTATTTCACATCACCTCGGCTGGTTTTACAAATACTTGTGTCACCTCTCGTCATTAATATGTAAGAAATCTAGCATTTGCTTTTCTGGGAATTGATTCTTTTTTCTATTTCAAATCATGGTAGTCTTGGGTTTTGATTTATTCTTTTTCTTCTGCAAAATACATGAAATATGGATCTATTCATGAAGGTCTGTTATAACTGATGATCGGTTTGTTGTTGGAACCAACCTATTAATACCAAGTTTATATCTTGATACTCAGCCATCTCATAAATAGCTGCTCATAAACAATCATTTTTAAAGAATAAATGTTTCAAAGTGAAAATTTATATGATGATTTTTTTTTTTCTCTAAAAACAAGTATATATTCTTAGTCAGTTATCTTCATATTGATGTCTGTTCTGTATTTCAAGATGTCAAAATGAATAATTGAAAATTTTCTGAAGGTTAGAGAGGTAATTGATATGGTGCTAAATGTTGCTAGAAAGTGCAAAATCATCACAGAATCTGAAGTGCTGTCCCTTTTGGTGATCTGGGGAAGGCTAGGTCTCCAGTATCCCTTGCCCGTGATTCCTCAGCCTCAAGACATCCCCCTCGTCAAACCCCAGAAATCCCCAGTCAACCTTTGACATCCTCTAGTCAACTCCCAGTCAACTCCCCAGTCGGCCTCCAGACATCCCTAGTCAACTCCCCTGTAGGCCTCCAGACATCCCTAGTCAACTCCCCAGTTTGCCTCCAGACATCCCCTAGTCAACTCCCCAGTTTGCCTCCAGACATCCCTAGTCAACTCCCCAGTCAGCATCCAGACATCCCTAGTCAACTCCCCAGTTTGCCTCCAGACATCCCTAGTCAACTCCCCAGTTTGCCTCCAGACATCCCTAGTCAACTCCCCAGTTTGCCTCCAGACATCCCCCAGTCAACTCCCCAGTCGGCCTCCAGACATCCCTAGTCAACGGCCAGTCAGCCTCCAGACATCCCTAGTCAACTCCCCAGTCAGCCTCCAGACATCCTCCAGTCAACTCCCCAGTCGGCCTTCAGACATCCCTAGTCAACTCCCCAGTCAGCCTCCAGACATCCCCCAGTCAACTCCCCAGTCAGCCTAGAGACATCCCTAGTCAACTCCCCAGTCGGCCTCCAGACATCCTCCAGTCAACTCCCTAGTCAGCCTCCAGACATCCCTAGTCAACTCCCCAGTCAGCCTCCAGACATCCCCCAGTCAACTCCCCAGTCAACTCCCCAGTCAGCCCCACAGTTCGTGGCCAGATAGACACCATCCCAAGCTTTAAGTCACTCCATGTCAGTATTTCAGACACTGTCAGTCGACCCCCCAGTCAATCCAAGTTAGTTTCCAGTCGGTCCTCTATCAATCCTCTTCAAGAAAATTCCCTGAACCAAAGTCCCCATGCAATCTTTTGTTTCAACAACCAGTGATGGTGCAGATGAATTTCACATTAGATCATGATAGAACTGAACTATTGCCATGACATTAGTTAGAATATTGTGTATCTTCCAACTGCTGGACACTGAAAATGGCTACTCATATCAACACCAGCCTTCAGTCTGACAAGAGAATGCATTAACCACTGAGCTACCTAAACATACAGATGATCCTTTTGGTGTAAATATTTGTTAGAGGAACCAGTGAGTAGGTTTAGGCAGAACTAGGTAAAACACAATGTAAAACAAAATAATCTCTATGGACAAGTTAAATAAAAATAAAACCCAGTGTCCAGGCCCTGTTGTCACTGCACCGGGTTTGTCTCTGGAGCAGGTGCTGGCTATCCATTAAACCCCTGACATGGTGATAGAGAAAGACTGTGACGGTTTTATGTCTGTCCCTGACACTGTCTGTCACTCAGCTGCAGTAACAAGGCAGCCATTACTGTCCATGAGAGCTGGCAACCTGAGCTGGGCGGCACTGACTACAACCATTATCTACAGTGAACAGTCAGACACTAATTATTCTTCATGCAGTATAAGTGGATCTTTGACAGGGTTGTGTATGGGGCAGTGGTGTAGTGTATTTGGTTAGTTTTCATGTAAAGGTTAATTTATCTTTTCAATATTTGATTGTCAGGAAGAAAATTTCCTATAGTCATTACATACTGGGGGATGCTTGATGATAACGTGTGTTATTGTGGGCAGGAGGATCTTGTGTGCGTTGTAGTTAACATTTGTTTTGGCATATCTCTGAATGTTTGTTTGGACATAGGACTCACCAAGGTGCTATAGAGCTGTTGCTCTTCTGTTTTCAATACATGAAGGTTGTCAGGTGACAGAGATTGATTGCCCTATTAGAGATCACTTCCCCCCCCCCCCCCCCCCGTTAGTTTCCAAACTGGTAGTGTGTCAGGTGGGTTGGAGAGATCAGTTTCCCCGTTAGTCTCCACACAGGAAGTGTGTCAGGTGGGTTGGAGAGATCAGTTTCCTGTTAGTCTCCACACAGGTAGTGTGTCAGGTGGGTTGGAGAGATCAGTTTCCTGTTAGTCGCCACACAGGTAGTGTGTCAGGTGGGTTGGAGAGATCAGTTTCCTGTTAGTCTCCACACAGGTAGTGTGTCAGGTGGGTTGGAGAGATCAGTTTCCTGTTAGTCTCCACACAGGTAGTGTGTCAGCTGGGTTGGAGAGATCAGTTTCCTGTTAGTCTCCACACAGGTAGTGTGTCAGCTGGGTTGGAGAGATCAGTTTCCCGTTAGTCGCCACACAGGTAGTGTGTCAGGTGGGTTGGAGAGATCAGTTTCCTGTTAGTCTCCACACAGGTAGTGTGTCAGGTGGGTTGGAGAGATCAGTTTCCTGTTAGTCTCCACACAGGTAGTGTGTCAGCTGGGTTGGAGAGATCAGTTTCCTGTTAGTCTCCACACAGGTAGTGTGTCAGCTGGGTTGGAGAGATCAGTTTCCCGTTAGTCGCCACACAGGTAGTGTGTCAGGTGGGTTGGAGAGATCAGTTTCCTGTTAGTCTCCACACAGGTAGTGTGTCAGGTGGGTTGGAGAGATCAGTTTCCCGTTAGTCTCCACACAGGTAGTGTGTCAGGTGGGTTGGAGAGATCAGTTTCCCGTTAGTCGCCACACAGGAAGTGTGTCAGCTGGGTTGGAGAGATCAGTATCCTGTTAGTTGCCACACAGGTAGTGTGTCAGCTGGGTTGGAGAGATCAGTTTCCCGTTAGTCTCCACACAGGAAGGTTGTCGGGTTTGGGTTGGAGAGATCAGTTGCCACTCTTGTCTCAAAACTGGAAGGATGTGGCCTACATTACCAAACATACACATAATAATGGGCGATTTCCTTAACAGAACAATATATCTTCATTCCTTCAGGGACTTGGCTTCAGACAAAAGTCTCTGGACATGAATATTATTATTCCATTCTTTGATAAGACATTCTACTTTTTATTACCAATTCTCTTTGCAATTCTTCATGACTCTTTGACAGTCATTGTCATTGTCCTAAAATAGGACCTAGTTGAAACCTGACCCTGATGAGTGCCATGCATCCATCTTGCTTGTATAGATGGTGACACAGACTATAATCAGGTCCCATGGAGCACATGTATAGATGAAAGCTACTAGCAATCAATATATTCATGGCCAGAGGACTGTCCAGGCATCCACTCTTTACATATGGACATAACTGAAATTTATTTCAGAAATATTTTTGTCTCAGGTTTCGAGTAAAGATACTCTGTAACAAGAACGCACGTTCCAAACTGTGTTTTTTCATGTGGCCAGTGGCAATCTTTTAATTTTCAGCCTGGTGCCCCTGTGGGAGCACTGGATCAGAACTGGTTCCACACTGGGCTTAAGAGCCTTCAAAAATAAGGAACCCCCTGGGGATTTGGGGACAGAATAAGTCCCCAGTTTCCCATGCCTGTTGAGAGACATTCTATGAGGATTGGGTGGTTACAGTTTGTCACAGTGCCCCAATGTTGTTGATTGCTATCGATCACTGGCTTGCCTGGCCTGGCTGGATTAATTACAGGCCGCCTGGATTGGCTGCATTAATGCTACATTGCTTTAATCCTGACACAACACCACACCACACCACACAGCACCACACCAAACCACACCACACCACACCACACCACACCACACCACACCACACCACACCACACCACACTCACTTCATTCTCTAGAAGTTAACTAGTTGTGGTGGAATCAGTATAATGAACCTGTTTTCCTTATTTTCTAACAGTTTATCTTTGTCAAAATTAAATGTTTACATTGGGAAAACTCTTTTTCACTAACTTAACCCCATATGATCAATATTGTATTGGTCCTGAGCATCTTGTTGTGATATGCTATTCAGCTTTTGGTGAAAGAATATTGCTGGTGAAGCTGAAACCATTCACCAGTGAACTGTGATATTAATCCCAGTGATATGATACATGAAACATTTCATTCAGTATCAGTACTTTTTGTTTCACAAATCACTCAAAATATTTGGACATTGGATGGTTTAGAAATTGGTACAGATTGAAAACATTTCTCTGTCAAGCTTTTAATATTTTTATTCATAATCTTTTCATGCTAGTTTCTCTGATACGAACATCTGATTTCAGTGTACAAACCACATTTCATATTCTGTGTGCATTTCAGCCTGGGATTGTTGTTGCATTGCATTGCAGTGTAGGTGGCACTGGTAATACTTGCTATGAATAAGATGTTGTAAAACACAACAACATTCTGTACATCATGATCAGTGTTTCCAAAAGTGAATATATCTTTTTGTGACATGTGGGTATGGGTGGCCGAGTCTTCTAAGGCACTCCAGCAGCGGTCGGGTAGCCTAGTGGTTAAGGCGTTTGCTCGTCATGCCGAAGACCCGGGTTCAATTCCCGACATGGGTACAATGTGTGAAGCCCATTTCTGGTGTCCCCACGGTGATATTGCTGGAATATTGCTAAAAGCGGAGTAAAACCAAACTCACTCACACACTGAGGCATCGCAATTCGCTGTACAGAGTTACATATCTAAGGATGCAAGAATATTGGTTTGAAGATTCCCCCTGATTTTTGTTTCAGATTTGTCAGCACCATATCCATGTTTCACCAATTTGGCAATTTCCCCAAAGTTGTTATTTACGCACAAGCATATTGTGAGGAACAGATATAGTTTATAGATCTTGCTGATGACATGTTACTCATAATATCAGATGACAATTCTCACATGGCAAAAGATCAAAAGGCAAGTTGTCAATGGCTATTGTTTCTTCCTATCTGGAATAAAATACATGTAGGAAATACTATAAAAGATTTGTTTTTGTTTGTTAAGTTTAAAAGCAATAAAACTAACAAACTGGACAGTTTCCTGATGCTATAACTTGAGTTTGTAGATCTGTTCTTTAAAGACTCCAGGAGTTAAATAGATGTTTGTTGTGTAGTCTTGAGATATGAGTCCAGCCATTGCCCTTGCGATGCAAGTTTGGATGCCTTGTAGGTTACCCCCCATGTCAGGATGTTATCAGTATGACGCCTTCATGTCCTGCTACAATTGAAATATTTTCTGGTGTTATCCCTATGGAAATAATTCCCTAGTGTTCTGTACTTGCTGACTGAAGTGAGGTATGAGTAGTTACAATGTGTGGCCTTGTTGAGTGTGCAAGATTGTACCATCGCATGGATCTTTGCTCATACTTTCGAACCACTGGTTTTCCGGTCTTTTCCAGTCTGGCCTAATATAGCTAGAATATTTGTTACCATGACATAAGACCAGTGAAGATCTGTGTTAGAAAAGGTCTTCAACAACCCATACTTGTCGTAAGAGGTGACTAACAGGATCTGGTGGTCAGGCTCGCTGACTTGGTTGATGCATGTCATCCTATCCAAACTGCGTAGATCGATGCTCATGATGTCAATCGCTGGATTGTCTGGTCCAGATTTGATTATTACAGACCACCATCATATAGCTGGGATATTGCTCAGTGTGGTGTTAAACAACAAACAAACAAACCGTTACATAAAACTGCATTAACTCACTCTACTGTTAAATTGAGGTATTGGTAGAGATCACTGTTTCAGAAAAATCATGTAGCAATTGCACCAGCCTTGATGGTGGCATGTAATACATGTTTCACATTTACATATGTTAATTTTTATGATTTCATTGATGTATGGACAAACCTAATGTAACTTTTTTTTTTGTAACTAATGTTTGTTTTTGTGGTTTCAGGAATGGAGGATGACATGTTTGACACCCATTTGTGCCTGGTCTGCAACCAGACCATTGTTGGCCTCATCAACTACATTGTCCACAAAAAGAACCAGTGCCATGGAAAGAAGCAGACAGATATCCAGCCGGATACGCCTCATCCTGTTGCACCTGACAACACATACCAGGCACAGATCACCTCCAGCAGTCATCTCCAGCTGATGAGCACAGACCAGAATGTTGTCAATCCATCCTCCATGTTATCAGGACTGGGACAGAGGACAGACAAGGAGTTCTCGTCCCAACTCCTGTTCCCCCAAACCCACCCAGACGCCTATACTCAGCCCATGCAGACTTTAAGTGGCCCAACCTTCACCTCTACCACTGCTGCCACAACTCTTCCCACATCTGTCTCAGAATCTAGTCATTACTCTAGCCTTGAACCATGTCAAGGTATTACACCCCCAAGCAGTCAACCCAATCGTCTCTTCCATGCCCCCAGTTCACAGCTTAATACCATGCCTTCAACATTGTCCTCATCTCTGACAGCTGATCCACTCCCACCAGCAATAGCTTCAGAGCCATTGCAGTCTGCCTTACCATCTATCTCCCAGCAGAACGTTTCAGCATCACCCAGTCTGTCTTTCAGTGCCCCAGACACAAACCAGAACTCGCATAACACATTATCTGTTGAGGTGCATTCACCTCTTTCACGCTTCATCAACGCAAATCTTAGCCCAATTACGGGAGGAGCTGTTGATCCCAACTCTGTAATGCCCACAACCACTTCGGGGCATTGTGAAGACTTCTTCCAGTCCCTGGAGCTGCAGAGCAAAGGAGCACGGGAGCAAAAGTCACCCAGTGGATTTGGCAGAGATTCTTTGAATCATCACTCAAAAGGATTTGATGATGAAGATCATGCAGACATTGATCTTCCAATCTCGAAAATCCTGAGTAATCTCGACTTCAGTTCTGATGAGGATATCGTAGACTTGCCTTCTGATGATGATTTAGATTGTAACTTTGATGTGTATTCGGATGATGACTTTGACAACCCACCCAACTCCCACACAGGAGGAAAGTGGAAGCCAGGCGAAGGTCCTCACTACAAGCCTCAGGGTAAAAAGATGAAATGGAGACTTGGAGCAGGGCCAATCCGACATGGCGGGAAGTGGAAACCAGGGATGACACACGGGAAGCACGGACCTGCATCCAAAGGAGACCAAGGTCATGCATCCAAAGTAGAGCAAGGTCATGCATCCAAAGGGAAACAGGCCCCATCATCCATAGGCAAACAAATAGACACAAGGAACTATGAGTGTAAGGTTTGTGATATGACTTTCAATAATAGATTTCTCTATTCCAATCATTTCGGGTCCAAAACACACAAAGACACAGTTACTGCAAAAGATAGTGAGAAATCAAAGAAGATGGATGAAGAGCAACAAGAGAAGACAGGAAAGAGTAAGAGCGAGAGTGATGGTCAGGGGGTGAGTCCTAAAAAACAAGTGCATGTGTGTACTGTTTGTGATAAGAAATTCCACAGAAGATATGAAATTGCAAAACATCTTGTAACAAATTTCCATAGAAATCGTGCCATGAAGCATCCTGAGGCAGTGAACATGCTTCAGAAGTACCATCAGCTGGTGCTGAGACTCAGTCCTTATCAGTGTAAACTCTGCTGTTTCTTTTTCAATCGGGAGTGTGACTTCTTTAACCATGTTGACAGTGCAGAGCATGTGTCCAGCTGCTCCAAGGCTGTTGGGCAGCTTGTGTGTGTTGTGTGCAAGTTCATGGCCAATGATTGCAAGTCCCTGAATGATCACGTCAAGGGCACAGAGCATAGAGTTGAAATGAAGAAGTGTCCAAACTTGTGCATCATCAAAGAATATGTCTGTGAGATTAAATGTAAATACTGTGGTGTCGTAATGAACAACAGAAAACGTATGAGTCGCCATATCGCCTATCGCCACCCACAGAGACAGTTCACAAAGCCATTTATTCGTGTGAAGGGGGGCCATCATCCAGAATGCCCGGACTGTGGTAAGATTTGTGTGTCTCCATCAGCACTCATTGTACATATCAGAAGGAACCATACCAAAGAAAGGCCATTTAAGTGTGATCCATGTGGAAAATCATTTGCTGTTCTAGGAGCTTTAAGTAGCCATGTTAAATCGCGGAGGCATGAAAATAAGTTGAAGCAAAATGCTGCACTGGAGGTGTTGGACCAAGCCTTGAGAGGAAAGCTGTCCGAAGGGATAAATGTGAAGCAGGAGGAGGAGGAGGAGGAGAAGGACCTCGCTGGGACACAGGAACTGGAACATGATGGGATCAGGACTGAAGAGGGGGTGAAGATTGCAGATGAAGCATCGAGTGAGGAGGAGGATGAAAACGAAGATGATGCCATGGTGATATTTGATAAGGAGGACGAAGCTTTTCCAGAAACTGATGAAAAGAAAGAATGTGACTTTGGATTTGAGTCAAAAGAAAAAGAAGAAAGCATTCACACAAACAAGAAGATTATCTTGAGGAAGCGAAAGAAGAAAAAGGTGTTCAAATGCGAACATTGTGACTTTGCATGTGGCCTGTATTCTGACCTCCGACCACACTGTGATGAGGTTCACCCTAACGAGGTGCACTACTGTGAGATGTGCAGCAGCACCTTCCTATCTCTGAAGGCGTATCGCATCCACTGCTCGGGCCGTTATCACCAGGAACAGATGGAGAGGAGCACGGAAACAGCGTCGGACCTGTTCTACAAGTGCAGCATCTGTGACATGAAGTTTGTGGATGAAAGGTGGAGAAACTTCCATTATGAGTACCAGCACAACCACCTCAACAATGAGGCTTCACTGCACGAGATCACTAAGGGGAATGACAAGGTTACAAAGCTGTATGGGGATCATCTGCAACTCTTAGAAGACTTGCCCAAAAACACCTCTCTGTCTTGTCCCGAGTGTGGAAAATTCTTAAAAAAAGATCATCTTGTGGAGCATCTAAGGCTTCATACAGGCGAAAAACCCTACACGTGCCGGTTCTGTGAAAAGTCTTTCGTAGCTAAGCTCTCCCTCCGTCGACATCTGATGATGCACATGGGTCTTACTGAGAACACGTGTAATATTTGTGGGCGTGAGTTTAAGAAATTGGAAACCTACCGGAACCACATGGAACAACATTCAAGTGAAAAGGAGGGTAGTAAGTGCATCTGTGATGTCTGCGGAATGGTCTTCACATTAAAGAAACAGGTGGAAGCACACATGAAACGTCACGGTGAGCGCAAACATAAATGCCCCATTGATGGATGTACCTGGACATTTGTGATGCGACATGAGCTCAAGATGCATATGCTTACACATACCAAAGAGAAAAAGTTCCTTTGTGATATTTGTGGTTTTGGTGCAACCACTAAAAACCGTCTCCAGCGCCATGTAAAAACTCATTCTGGTATCCGTGACCACCATTGTATGTACTGTACATATAAGGCCGGATGTAGCACCCACTTACGCAGACATATGCGTATTCATATAGGTTCAAAACCCTTCAAGTGCCCTTATTGCCCGTATACATGCAATACACATGAAAACGTTAGGAAACATATTGCCAAAACAAAGAAACATCAAGGACTAAAAATATACCCGTGTAAATTTTGTGAGTTTGGGACGAACACAGGCAAAGAGTTCCGTGACCACCTTCTGACTAGTCACCCTGATGAGGTGACTGGTGAGAAACTAGACTCACTGTCTGTCTTTTCTGGACTGTATGTCAGAGGGGACGATCCCTCCCAACCACAGGAAGGAACCAAGATAGTCCATGTCAAAGAGAGACAACCAAAACCACAAAGAAATGCAATCATGCAAAGCATAAAAAATGTTAGATTAACCAATCAGAATGCAGACATTCAAGGTGCAGCTGCAGTTATCTCCGAGGCAGCCAATCATGTTCCCCGTCAGCCAATTTGCAACATTGAATCTTATTGGTCAAATGACACCGGAAGCAATAGGAATCATTGGTTCCAGGCAAGTGATGCCACAAATGCTATCACTGCCTTGACCTCTGACCCAAGTAACCTCTACGCTCAGCCAGTGTCGACTTCAGAGAACTGTTTTCTTGTGAATGTGGCTCATGGCGGAATCAACAGCAGCTCCACCAGCTACCACGAGGGATCCGTTGCCAACGTGGTTGTAGTCTCCAGTGACTTCTAAGGCTGAAACAATGATGGTTAAAGCGTTCACTTGTGATGCTGAATGCCAGGGTTTCGATCCCCAATGGGTACAATGTGTGAAGCCCATTTCTGGTGTTGCTGATAAGTGCTGTAAACCTATACTCACTCACTCACTCACACATGCACTCATTCATTCATTCATTCATTCATTCATTGGGGCAGTCGGGTAGCCTAGTGGTTATAGTGTTTGCTTGTCACGCTGAGGACCCGGGTTTGATTCCCGACATGGGTACAATGTGTGAAGCCCATTTCTAGTGTCCCCCGCCGTTATATTGCTGGAATATTGCTAAAAGCGGCATAAAGCCATACTCACTCACTCACTCATTCTTTCACTCACTCACACACTCTAGGGCTGTAATGATACACGTGACCAAGACATGATACTTATCTTGGGGATACACACTATGATACATACAATCTCAGCACTTCAGTGTCATGTTAAATCATTGAAAGGAATGAAGACGGGCATTAAATATATTTAGTACATTTGAGATAATAATTATTGTAAATAATATTGCCACTGATAATTATATGACCGTCTTCATGGTCTAGTGGAAGGGCTGGGGTTCAATTCCCGGCCACATCATCCCATAAGAGATGAAAAGGTGGTACTTGTTGTTTCACTAAGTGGTGCTTGGCATGGGGGGCTAAAACAAGGATTGGTCATCTCAGAGTCGGCATGCTGTGTCTGAGTAGGGTATTCATGTTATACTGCAGCAAGTGGGCTAGCACTATAAAATCAGCATTAGTCCAGACTAATACAAGCAGCCACACACACACACACACACACACACACACACACACACACACACTCACATGTGCATGCACATCGTTATATTAGTGCAACAATCTTGGAACGCAACATTAAGTCCCATTTCACCTTGATGAACTTTTGCACCCCTAGTGAGGTCTGGTGTTGAGACATCAAGCCATTGTTAACCCTATTTATTCATTCATTACTGTTTTCATGAAAGATTGGAAATCCAATTTTATGGTGAGTTTATGTTTATGCAAGATTTAAGAGTTAAGCTGAATCACTGTTAAGGGCACATGAAGTACCTGCTCAGATGAAAGAAATGCTTCCGCTTTAAGTTTATTTATTGTAGTCATTGTTAAACAGCAAGGGATTCCGGAATATTTCTGTTGGCATTTTGCTTCTGTGTCCATATCACAGATGTCAAAGGTCAAAATTAACCTAACCTCTCCAGGTCAAGGTTAATCTAGACCTCTGGGTCAAGGTTAATCTCTCCAGGTCAAGGTTATCCTCTCCAGTACACAAAACATGTATTGAGTGAGGGAGATGGGTCACAGAGATGCCATCCATTATTTTTTTGTATTTCTGTTTTCAATTTGATTTTATCAGTAATATTAATATAAAATATTTTTGTTTAAATTATTTCATACAGGGCATAAAGTGCCATATACTTATTGGTAAGGCCTTAGAATTTGTTACTGGAATTATTTTACCCAGACATATTTATTAGTTATTGGCTCCAATGAATGTCTTGATACATGTATATGTAAATCTTCTGTGGTAGTTATCTCCAATGACAATAAAGGCAGATCTTAGTACTGCTACTGTGGTAACTTTCACTAACATCTGATTTTAATGCGACTGAGTGTTCTACTTAAAAAGAGCTGTTTTGTTTCAGAATACAATATGAATTGGGCTCAAGTTTCTACTCTGATATTGTTGAATTATTTTTGTATGAATTTCTTATAAACATATATGATAAACTTGAAGTTTTGCCTTCCTGCATCACAGTCATTTCTTTTTTTATAACCAGAGTAAAAAGCTCATTTAGATATATCAGAACAGCATACCAGCGATTAGGATCCTAAGGCAGGGCAGGTAGTTTATTAATATTTGCCCAGACAGTGATGTTTGGTGGATGAACGTTGATGGGACTACCTGGTGACAGAGTTATACTGTACTGGGCGGCAGAATGGATTTATCTAGGATTTCAAACTAAGTGCTCTCAGAATGCAAATTGGAAAACATTTTAGTTTGTTCAAATTTTTTATTTTTTTTATTTAATACAGAGGTACTTCAACATTGAATTCAACATGTTCAATGCAATCATATAATAAACATTACAATCTCCTGGACTTAGGTTATTGGTCCTGTTACTTGTATTAGTGGACTACTCCACAAAGCCATAACATTAGTTATAACCATTATATGAAGTTGGGAAACTTAACTGACATTTGCTGCAGACTTGGGGCTAAATAACGGCCTGTTAGTCCTGCACCATGACTGTGGAATATATGAATATATATATATATTTTTTATTTTATGAATTTTTTTTATCTAGAAATGCATACAAAAGCAAGTCTAGCTAGCCAGCTCAAGCCAGCTCAAGCCAGATCAGCATAGGGAATTATTTTTAAGTTTTAGAGTCAAGAAGGATATTGAGTGATAAAAGATTTCAGATTTCAGAGAGCCTGTGAGCTGGTCTAGATAAATCCCTGCAGGACAGGTTTCCACAAAGACAGTGGTAACTCCCGCACTGTGGTGTACTCCAACATCAGTTATAGTGCTAAGGACACTTTGTGGCATAAGGCCCAGGTCATTCATTGTAGATGTGGCAGTTTAAAGACTTGCCATCCATGTGTGTATTAAGACATTAAGACTTGGTTTTGATTCCCCACATGGGTACAACGTGTGAAGACCATTTCTGGTGTTCCTTGACGTGATATTGCTGGAATAATGCTAAAAACAGTGTAAAATCATACACTCACTCACTCTGTTCTTAATGTCTTTTAAGCTCTCAACACTGTTCCAGCAACTGTTGCACTATGAGTAGGGCACAAAAATGATGCTGTGAGTTTAGTAACATGCATAATGTTCATACTCTTAATTTTGAGGTCAAGAATTAAATTATGAAATGTTTTTGCACACATCTCACTGTATAACAGGTCTTATAGGTTTCCTTGTCTTTTTAATTTTTCAACTGCTGTCGCCTTTCAAAGCTGATCATGGCAGTGAGAAAGAAACACACTAACTGGTATGGTGATCAAGTTTTTATGAGAGATCATGCTGTCACCATCTGCCGATCATGTGTGTTTGCACAGATGTTATCAATATGTTTATGTGTTCTGATTTACAGTGATTTGTGATAAGGTTAGACACTACGTCTACAGACCTACCCATGAAAACCAGCCGAGAGTAACCAAACTGTGGAATGTGTACACACTATAAATGGAAACAGCCACTATTACAAACAAGACACAATCCCCATTAGGGGTGCATCATAATAATTATAACCCACCACAATTTTCAATGGAGCCAAACACACACATTGTTTGTTTGTGTCTACACTGAAAATATGCATGATTTATGGGCTTAGTGTCTTGTTTGTAATATGAGTGACTATATCTGTTTGAAGTGCGAACGTATTCCCTAGTTTGATTGCTCTGCTGGTTTTTCATTGGAAGGCCTGGACAAGTCTGCCTATCTTTTTAACCAATCAGGAACAACCGAAATTAGAAAGAAAAAAAATTACTTTTGATTTCTTTTGGGTAGCTGACTCTGTTTTACAATTACATAGATGAAATGAAAAAGACATATGAGATTTTGTCAACACTGTTTATAAAAAATGTTGAATGATACATACAAAAATCTTTGTTTTGATCAAAAGAAATTAATTATCTTTCAGTATCTTTACCATGTTAACTTTAAAAAAAAAAAATTCATTCATTAACAGCAATATAATTTTGGAAGTTGAAATTAAAGAACACATTCCAACCACCAACATTGAATACTGGGCAAAGTTAATTTGGAAACAACTAATAAACAGTAAAAGGCCTAATGATATAAACCCATTTGAGTACCAATGATCCAACAAGCAGTATTTGTGTTTGGTTTTTATTTTATATTCAAATCAATTATGGTGTTCTCAATTTTATTAATTGTTGATTTCTGTGCCACTTTTAGAAAATGCAGTGCTTGTTTCATGATTATCTTGTTTGTTTTGTTTTACATGTAAGATCAAAAAGATTGAAATAATTCTGTGACTCATCATAAGTCCCTAGATTTAATGTCCCAAGTCCAAGTTGAACCTGCAACTGGCCATGTTGATTTACTCTTTTAATGAAAGTAATTGTGTGCTCATTGTGCTTGTGAAGAATTGTCTCAAACGTTTTGTTAATGAGAGTATCATGTGTGGATGTGTCTTGTTCATGTATGGATGTTGATGATGGCATTAAATCAATGCAATTTGGACTGCTCTGTTCGACTTGTTTTTCTCGTGTGTTCGATGGAAGGTTAGTAGAACATCAGTGTGGCCCTATCACACAGTATAACGTGAAATGAAAACCACATGACAACTGTTTCACACTCAGCTGGATTGCATGGATGAGCCCCTGTCCAGAACGGATGCATTGTACCTACATGTTTCTTGGTTTGACACCACCAGACCCCAGGAACCAAAGTGGTAAATGTCTCAGACTACATGACAATCGTTTCACAATGTGCTGAAATACATGTGCCATAAGGGATGCATTGTAACTAGATGTTTCTTGGTTTGACTGCACCATGTCTGTGCTCATTGGTTTTACCAAAGCGATGAACACCAATGACCAGCAGTCCTTAAAGCTTTCTGTGCTGATACATGCTGATATACCTGAAATACTGTTCAAAGCTTGTTTTAAATTCCCTTGAGCAAATGTAAAACCATTTTAGATTTTCAGAACATCAAACAGGCCTAAATTTCCTTTTGCCATTTAGAATTTTGAAAGACAATACTGTTTTAGTTCACCTGCAAAATCATTGTTCATTTGTCAGCTGGTCCATCATTGAACATCCATTCTGGACTTATGAAAGTGAGATTTGCATGCGACTTTCTTTGACACTTTTAGCTGGAATAATTCGGAGTACAGCATTACACAACAAACAAACAAAACAAACACCGCAAGCCCTTGATCTTTAGTCAGGTTAGTGAATCAGGAAATGGACTTAGTCCATGTACAAGCCAACCAACATGCTATGCTCCTTCATCTTCCCGAGGCAAGAGACTTAACTGACTCTAAAAGTACCAGTTTCCACCCTTGCCGAACTAGGCTGGTATTCCTGGGCTCGACCGTAGCGCCACTGGTGGCTTTTACCAATCCACCTCTCATATCACTTGCATTTGCTTCAAACAAAATGGCGGTACCCAGTCAAGACGATCTAATCGATAATCAAGATCTGTATTGTGATAAAATGGGTCTTGCATCAAATCACGTGTGCGCCTTGATTAAAAACATGAAAAGATTTGGAAAATATCTGTTGACAAGGAGTTGGCGGTGCACATCCTTTGTAAATTCTGCAATCGACCGAAATCTGCACGACAGAAACCAGATTTCGATTTCGTTGCGCGATTTTGATTGGACTATGCATAGACTCTTTAGACAGCCAAAATGTAACTCCATAATACCAGTCTAGTTCGGCAAGTGCCGAAACTGGACTTATTTTGTCAGTTAACTCTCGTGCCTCGGGAAGATGTGCTCCTTGGAGTGCAATGCACTTGATCCAGCAATACTTTGGTATCCCTAGCCCATTAAAATCTTCATCTTGGTCCCCAAGAGGCCTGGACAGTGGCAATCATCTCGATGCTGGAACAACTTCTGTCGTGCAGGTGTGAGTTTAGAGACGTTAAATTTGAGGATGCAAGGCCAGGAGTAAAAGGGCATGGGGAAGTAATTCAAGCCTCGACCACGTATGCTGTGCGCACATGAACAGAGCTATATTGTGATCAAACGAGTCTTACATCGCGAAGTGCATCAAATCACGTGTGCACCTTGATTAAAAACATAAAAAGATATAGAAAATATCTGCTGACAACGAGTTAGCGGTGCACATGCTTTGCAAATCCCGCAGTCGACCGAAATCTGCATGACACTTTATGAACCAGATTTCGCTTTCGGTGCGCGATTTCGATTGGACTATGCATAGACTCGTTAGTCCTGCCAAAATGTAACTTCATAATACCAGCCTAGTTCGGCAAGGGTGGAAACTGGACTTTTATAGTCAGTTAACTCACTTGCCTCGGGAAGATGTCACACGGCTTGCTTGCTCGTGTGAAATGGGTCTGTTAAGATGGAATGTAGTGACCCAAAATTGATATGTCATGACAGCATATGCTGATTGCAACACGTCGGTCAGCCATAATTAAGCGGCGAACGGCTTCCACTTGACTTTCGGGGCGGTCGGGTAGCCTAGTGGTTAAAGCGTTCGCTCGTCACGCCTAAGACCCGGGTTCGATTCCCGACATGGGTACAATGTGTGAAGCCCATTTCTGGTGTCCCCCGCCGTGATATTGCTGGAATATTGCTAAAAGCGGCGTAAAACCATATTCACTCACTCACTCTTGTGTCCCCCGCCGTGATATTGCTGGAATATTGCTAAAAGCGGCGTAAAACCATACTCACTCACTCACTCACTCCACTTGACTTTCAGAGTGGCATCTTTAGGACGACCAGACCTAGGATCATCTTCTGCTATTTCTGATCCGCAACTCATGAACAGCTGTAAATGAAGGACAGCCTTCCTCAAACATGCTTTTTATTTTTTCATGTATTTCATTTGGTGACTTCCCCGGCACAACTCGTTTCTCAGTTTTCTAAATGTTCTCATTTCCATTCACCCCAATCAAATACTCTAGTTGACATCTTGAACAGATGCAGTTTTTAGTCTGTATTTAGATGTTGTGTCTTTCAAGATATAGTATTCATCAAACACGTGGTGAAACTATACACTCTACAAAGCAATATCTATGAGGCACGAACTGTTCGATTTACGCTCGTATATTTTTCTAGTTTAGGAAATGGAAAGTTTGAAAACTCTGTTCTGACGTAGCCAAAGATGTCACACGTCTGCTTCGTGGACTATCTCTGGGGCGTTTGGGGTAGCCTAGTGGTTAAAAGAGTTTGCTCGTCACGCCAAATGCCGGTTAGATTCCTCACATGGATACAATGTGTGAAGACAGTGTCTGGTATACGGCGCCATGATATTGCTGTAATATTGCTAAAAGCGGCGCTAAAACAGTTTCAACCAGTGGACGATCTCTGACGTTACTGGTTTGCTGTTGACTCCCCCCATATTTTAGCTAATTATTATGTTTCTGTTCACATAAAACGGGGTCCAGCGTCTCGTCCCAGGCATTCCAAATCCTATGGCACGCAATCTGTCATTATCAGCAAGGCATGGCATGTTCTTCCGACCCTTGCAATGTTGGCTGTCAAGCATCACACGGAGCAAGTAGAATACAGCTACGCCTCTTCAGTAACCAATCACGCACATGAACGTTCGTGATCAATTCCATAAAAGGAATGGACCGTTCATTCGAATCATTCAACACATCAACACCAGGAAAATGGTTCAAAACCACCCCTATATCTTCATATACCCCGAACTGCACGCATCATTTGGAAATATCTACGAACGACATGTATGTGTTGATAAATGTCTAAGAACACACTGATACTTGCTGAAAACAATTGCTACAAGAATCATGTATGCATTCCTCCAGATGGCTGCAAGGACTGGGCCGTATCATATGATGCAAAGAAGCAGAGAAAGAATTTTATTTGCTTCTTGGTTTCTTGGATGTTTAACGCCGCACTCAGCAATATTCCAGCTATATGACGGCGGTCTGTATATAATCGAGTCTGGACCAGACAATGCAGTGATTGACATCTTGAGCATCGATCCACGGAATTGGGATCGATGACATACATCAAACAAGCGACCACCCGATCCCGTTAGTCGCCTTTTACGGCAAGCATGGGTTGCTGAAGACCTTTTCTACCCCCGGATCTTCACGGGTCTGAGAAAGAAAGAATTTGAAAGGGTGGTCAAATATCTATTGCCATAGAACAGTTCTTATACATGTAATGAGTAATCCATTTTGGTTTCTTTATTTCAATATGAATTTACCTTGTTTACACAATTGTGTTTCATATAAAATAGAGCGCCTACACTGAGAGTGGAAAGTCGGTGATTCGATCCCTTGGCCGCGCCATACCAAAAAACGTTAAAAGAAGGACTTGTTGTTACCCAGCCTGGCGCTCGGCATTAAAGGGTTAAAACGAGGACTGTCCGGCTCTGAGTATACTGTGTTTGTGGCGTATCCAAGTTAGACTGTAGCATGATGTCTCAGTGGGCTAGCCCTGAGTCTTGACAAGTACAAGCAGACACACACAAACGTAGCACGTCACTATATGAGTGGCATAACGCGAAATGAACGCGACGTTTAGCCATTCGACCTCAACAGACGTTTATCCAGGTGTATATGTTCTAATGGGTTAATACCTGTTTGAAGTAACACTACACTAACTGTTTTCAGTCCAGAGGTGATCCTCAGTGCGTACAGCGCTCTTTGAGTTATCTAGAAGCTCTTCTTTATGCATCTGTTAAAGGGTCTGGTAACTTGTCAGTTGGTGTGACTCGCCTGTCCTCGCTAGTAAACAATACCCCGAGTGTGCAAGATACTCATAACTCCACTGTGAGGCGGCATCAGTCACGCCACTCAGTTGTGTCATGTTTTCACCATGCACGCATTCGTCAAGCGTGAGACAAACACTGGGAGGCGACGCAGATAATGTGTACTCACACACCTCACCCTAGAACCGTGAGATTTCTCACACCCTGATCAAATACGCATGCACGGCTCTTTAAACACAGGGTGTTCTAATTATTATCAAAGTACTGCATGATCCAATATTTTAAAGGACACGACGAGGACTGTAGAATATATATCCTTAATACTATTTGTAAGATTCCAACATGTATAAGTAGGATATGTCTACAGAATGCTATGCTTACAGCAATGTGTATTCAAGTGGGGATTCCAGCGTGGCCAATCTCTCCAGTAACCCAAGCTGATGTCCCTGTGAGATCCCCCAGTACCTCAAGCTGATATCCCTGTGAGATCCCCCAGTACCTCAAGCTGATATCCCTGTGAGATCCCCCAGTACCTCAAGCTGATATCCCTGTGAAATCCACCAGTACCCCAAGCTGATATCCCTGTGAAATCCACCAGTACCCCAAGCTGATATCCCTGTGAGATCCACCAGTACCCCAAGCTGATATCCCTGTGAGATCCACCAGTACCCCAAGCTGATATCCCTGTGAAATCCACCAGTACCCCAAGCTGATATCCCTGTGAAATCCACCAGTACAGTACCTCAAGCTGATACCCCTGTGAAATCCACCAGTACCCCAAGCTGATATCCCTGTGAGATCCACCAGTACCCCAAGCTGATATTCCTGTGAGATCTCCCAGTACAGTACCTCAAGCTGATACCCCTGTGAGACCCCCCAGTACCTCAAGCTGATATCCCTGTGAGATCCCCCTAGTACCCCAAGCTGTTATCCCTCTGAATCCCCCAGTACCCCAACGTATCTCAAGCTGATATCTCTGTGATACCCAGTCTCCATACAAAATCCCAGTCCTCAGCAGAGTCGCAAAAACGAAATGTACATATTGTCTACAAACTACACATATTCCAAATTCCATGACGTATTTCAAGTTCAAATGTCAACGTTTGCTTTTTTTCAGAGTATACCCATGGTGGCCATTAACGGACAAGAAGGACATAGCATAAGCCTACCTGACTTTCCGCTAAAGACGTAATACTACACTGTTTTCATACAGAGGGGCGGTCGGGTAGCCTAGTGGTTAAAGCGTTCGCTCGTCACGCTGAAGACCCGCCGTGATGTTACTGGAATATTGCTAAAAGCGGCGTAAAATCAAACTCATTCACTCATAAAGGTAGGAAGTTATGTCGTGCAATCTGCTTAGATGAATGGCGTTGTCATTTGTCAATGAGTGGCGTCAAAGACGCGGTACGATCGGGACCATGACTGGTCAGATGTGCATATCTGCAATGAGTTATCGGCCCTGTTTATATGAATAAGAAATCTTAACAACTACGGACTCAAAGAAAAACCAAATGTAACCTACCAGACGGTCCCGATTCTTACGTTTAAGTTCTGGCCAAAACATTGTTATTTCTCACATGCCATTATGGTTGACTACGTATCTGATTGCGTGCTTTGGGCAGAACAATTACCTGGGTGCCGTTGTAAAAAAACAACCTTAGCGTTACGACTGTCGTAAGTCTATCTTAAGGCATGTGAGTTTCGATTACCTTAGCACTAAGATCACTTTGTACAATTCCGGGATAGAATAGGTCTTCAGCAACCCATGCTTGCCGTAAAAGGTGACTATGCTTGTCGTAAAAGGCGACTAACGGGATTGGGTGGTCAGGCTCGCTGACTTGGTTGAAGCATGTCATCGATCCCAATTGCGTTGATCGATGCTCATGATGTCAATCACTGGATTGTCTGGTCCAGACTCGATTATTTACAGACCGCCGTCATGTAGCTGGAATACTGCTGAGTGCGGCGTTAAACAACAAACCAACCAACCGACTTTGTACAACGGCACCCTGCCCATTGCGTGAAATGAGCAAGCATATTGTGAAATATTTGGAGAATTATTTTTCATTCACAACTATTGTCAATTGCATGCAATGATCAGATAATTGTTTGCCCATTGCGTGCACTGGATCAGCTGCATTGTCCATTGCACGTTGCAAAGATTGGGTGTAACATATAAAGTAAATTCAACAAATGCAGTTTGGACAAAACTGCAGAACGGGGCTAGTTGTTATGAAGATAGTGTAAATTCAGTTTTATAAAGATAACGAGCTGGCAATATTAACGTGTGCTCAAATCAATTTTGGTCTGTTTTGACATGATCTTCCTGGGTATGCGAGACTGGATCAGACAATCCAGTGCTTGATATTATGACCAACGTCCCTCGCCGTCGGGGTACGCTGACACGCAGTCAACTAAGTGACCGAGTGTGACCACCCGATCCATTTCTTCGCCTCAGGCTGCTGAGGACCTAGCCTGACCCGGAGGCTAACCCACGGGGTTAAGGATAATAAGTACATAGTGAGGATCATCTGCATGCTCTTGTGAATACATTATGTAACTAGACCTCCAGTACTATAAGGGGTTCCAGGTAATAATACCGAGAGTCTTGTAGTATAATTGTATGCCAAATGCGTAGATCGACGCTCATGTCAATCACTTGATTGTCAGGTCCAGGGCCTACATGCACAAAGCGATCTTAGCGCTACGACTATTGTAAGCCTATGTTAAAGTATGGGAATTACGGTTATCTTAGCGCTAAGATCGCTTTGTACAAGTGGGCCCAGACTCGATTATTTGTCAGCTGTAATAGTGCGACGTTAAACACAACAAACAAAGTGTCAGTGTTCTATGTAAATATCAATTACTGTCATTTTAAGAAAATGCAGAGAAATGTATTAAAACTTTATGTCTCATTTAGATTCAGTGACCTTCATGCCATTAACTGTCGATGCCACTTCCTATTATTCTCGGAAACAATATAACATATGACCAATCAGCTTTGAGAATCGCTGAGTGCTCTGGTCAAAAAGTTCTTACCCTAACAAATTTATTTTTCCTCATCATCACCTTGCTTTTCAATACACTTCTCATATCGATAGTGAAGCTAATCAATTCCAGTCAGGAAGAGTTTTCTGCAACCAACCTGAAATACAGACAGCTTTGAGTTCATCGTTGTCGTCCTACCGCTTTCCACGAAGGTCTTCTTTCAGTTTAGGAAACAGGTGGAAATCACTTGGTGCCAGGTCTAGCAAGTATGGAGGGCGAGGAAGCTCTTCGAACCCAAATTGTCGCACAGCAGCCTCTGCAAATCGAGAGGTGTAAGAAGAGGCATTGCCATGAAATAGTAGAACTCCAGCAGTCAGCATTCCTCGCCGCTTTTCTTTGATACAGTCCCTCAGGCGATGAAGCAAATCAGCATAGTAGGCACCGCTAATCGTCTTTTGACAATCAACAAGGATCACACCCTTTGCATCCCAAAATACAGTGGCCATAACTTTCTTCACCGATCTTGAAGTATTGAATTTCTTGGGTGCCAGAGAAATGGAATGGTGAATTTACGTTTTGACTCGGGATCAAAGTGGTTAACCAAAGTTTCATCACCCGTTACTAATCTCTTTTTGAATTTGACGAAATCCTCCTCAATAAGCTGTAAATTTTCTCTGACAATGTCAGTTCTTTTTTCCTTAAGATCAGAATTTTGAAACTTCGACACCCAATGAGCAGATATCTTAGTCATCTATAAATTTTCATGAATAATTGTTTCAGTAAAGCCATGGCTTAGACCTGTGTCTTCCTTCCTGAGTACCTTTCTCTAAAGTCAGAAACTTGATGACCGTGCGGTACTCGTTCATTTCCATTTCTGTGTGCATGTGGACCCCTATCACGTTCAACTGGCTGTCACTAATTTATAAATGGCCTCAACTGACCAAATACACTTGCAATGAACTACTCAAACAATGTCCTACATTGACTGGTTCACCTTGTTATGGCCAGGCCAATGTTAGTAAGGCTTAGAACTTTATGACCAGCCCTCCTATGTCCAACTATGGACATTTATCACATTTAATATTTCATAGGTAATATAGTTTCAAATATTGTCGAGTGTTTGTCCTTCGCTTCATATCGAATTATGACCTTCGAGATACACAGCGTATCGAGAAAACGCGAATCGTTTCAAACGTAAAAACTAAGTTTTCTACTATTCTATTTCCGTGTCAATCTGCATAGCTATAGGTGAAGGAAAGTCTGTTTAAATATTCAGAACTTATGAAAACAGCCTCAGCATTGTAAACGTGTCGACGGCAGATGTACATGGTTTGTAATAATTGTGTGTTGTGCGTTTTTCAATCCATCATCGTTGTGAGCGGTGACACTCGTCTTCTCGCATTCCGAAAAAAATGTCGTTCGTTCCCTCCACCATTCGTCACCACTCTTTCCGCATCTTTCCGTAACCCAGAAGAAAGCTCGTCCGTGTCAATGCAGCATTTGACAGAGCATCCACAATGTCTGCTCCGCCTGTTCCATCACATCGCTTAAAGCCCACATCCCTCATCATCAACAAAGAGGAGAGACATGTGGGGCGATTGTTTATTTCGGAGTGGTAATTCGTCAACAGGCCATCACAAGTAGTTCAACTGTTTCATGTGATGAAATGATAGTAATGAACGTTCCATGTAAATGAGTGAATATTGTTTTGCGCCTGTAGTGTTACCGCCGTCATATTAAATTGAGGACACTGATGGCCCAATCGTCTAAGGCACTATTCGCTGTGCAGAGTTGCGTCCCTTATGCGTCCTAGAAGCCTATGATCGTAGGTTCGAATCCAACATTTCTAGGTTTGTCCGCACCATGTTTCAAGGTAAAAGTCAAAGATCTGCATAACTTCTGACACCCCCTCCCCCTCCCCCTCCCCCACCTACCTAAGCTGACTGACAGGCACCGTGAAACCAAACTCACTCACTCACCCATCCACCTTCTCACTCACTGTGGTGCTGTTGAATATTGCAGTGATGCTGTTTCAGTATTGCCTTTTGCTGTGTTAACCCCATTCATTTTCAGACCTCGGTTTTATCGACCTCAAAGCAAAGCAATGTCTTATTCCAAAGTGAAAAGTGTTGGGTGTCCAACAAATAGCTATTCGTTACCGCAAAGACGTCTTTGAAAAGTATGCATCGTGGCCGCATGTATCATTATATATATGAAGATCCAAGTGTAGCTTTAATCACAGGTTGTAAGCGCTGTCCCATCTTCCCGAGGCAAGAGCGTTAACTGACTTTAAAAGTCCAGTTTCCACCCTTGCCGAACTAGGCTGGAATTCCTGGGCTCGATCGTAGCGCCACCAGTGGCTATAACGAGTTATGTCCATTCTATGCCCCTCCCATATGGACCAATCTGATTCAACCTCTCGTATCACATGCATTTGCTTCAAAACAAAATAGTGGCGCCCAGTCAAGACGATCTGATCTACCATCAAGATCTATTTGGTGATAAAACGGTTCTTACTTCGCGAAGTACATCAAATCATGTGAGCACCTTGATTAAAAACATGAACAGATTTGGAAAATATCTGTTTACAACGAGTTGGCGATGCACATGCTTTGCAAATCCTGCAATCGACCGAACTCTGCATGACAGTTTACGAACCCGATTTCGATTTCGTTGCGCGATTTTGATTGGACTATGCATAGACTCGTTAGTCCGGCCAAAATGTAACTCCATAATCCCAGCCTAGTTCGGCAAGGGTGGAAACTGGACTTTTATAGTCAGTTAACTCTCTTGCCTCGGGAAGATGGCGCTGTCCATGCCAAACCGGATGTTGGTAGGTTGCCGCAACCAATTTCTCGCTGGACAGTAAAAAATGTGATTTCACCTTAGCACATTGGTTTGGGAAAGTCTTTTGCCCTTTTACTTAATAATTGAGTGAGTGAGTGGGTGAGTATGGTTTTACGCCACTTTTAGCAATATTCCAGCAATATCACGGCGGAGGACACCAGAAATGGGCTTCACACAGTTTACCCATGTCGGCAATCGAACCCAGGTCTTCGGAATGACGGGCGAACGCTTTAACCACTAGGCTACGCGACCGCTCCCTTCATAATTTGAACCTAATCTAACTTACATCGTGCACTTAGGGGCTTCCTGACCACAACTAGTATAGAATTACATGCGACATTCAATAATAAGTTCAATATTTCTTACTTTACTTTTGGTGTCATCTGATGCGATAAAGACGGCATTAATTATTACTTCATATCCGCGCACTTTTGTGTCAATTTAAGCTTTATTAGGCTGTTTTAGGATTTGTAACATACAGGTAATACATTGATACAAACCCTAAGATTTACCAACATCCGGTTTGGCATGGACAGAGCTTACCCCTAATGTAAAACCACGTGGCCAACGGCTCCATATATGGATCCAACTGCATGTTCCCAAGGCGAGTTTGCAGATATAACAATAGGCTGAAAGCAAAGAGCTTAAATATAAATTGTTTCCGAATAAAAACATTTTAATTTATATGATTAAATATATTGACCCATACTTAATTATATGCGTTTGGGAAACTTTCGATTGTTGATATAGATATTTAAGAATCAATAATGCAACTTTGATGATATTTTTGCATCCTTTCCACCATCTTCCCGAGGTAAGGGATGAAATGACTAGTTAAGTCCAGTTTCCACTTTTACATGCAGTAAACTAACTCCCTGGCCTCGGGGTAATGCTCTTCTACGCGTTATTTTGAACTTTCTTGTTGTTTTACATGCGTTAAATGGAAAAGGTATGATGACAGCTTAGTCAAGCAGATCTTGTTAGCCTCTTCTTGTTGCGTGTGATAACAATGCACATGGGTGTTGTGCTTCGCCTTCTCCTGGCAGCCATTTTGTAAATTTCTAAGGATGCATTTTATGCGTATTATTCCGGGTAGTTCCCCAAATTAACCTCGTTCACACTGGTTGATTCAGGTTGAATCAAGACAACCCTGGTTGCCAGAAATGTGGTTATCTTGGTTGACTCAAGACACTCAAATTTTAATCATTTCTATTAAATAAAGCGACACAACCCTTTCCATATCCAATAGAAATCTCTGCAAAAAGCAGAGTCAATGGTACAATTCCGGCTATATCATCAGCGTGTGTTTATGAATCACTATCAAATAGTAATGATACCAGGTGTTCGCCTATCCTGCTCCACCGGTGGCACCCGTCACAAACACATGCAATGGCAAGTCAATTGTTCTGAAAAAATACGGGAACATATGAAACAAGTCAAAATAGGGAATTGCATCGGGAATCATTTTTGTCACTGATGCGCCAAATTTGGAAATGTCCTCCACATGTCTACCATAAAACATTTTGAAAGCTTTACTGGGGCCTTGAATGTTGTAACCTTGATCAAACAACTTCTGAACAAGAGTCGTATGACACTCTTTGAAATCATGGTAGAAGGATTGTATCTCACAAGTTGTGAAATGTAAACACCAAAGGCAGGAGATGCTCGAATATTGCTCGACATGAAAGGAAAGTTGACTATTGGAAAGTTGAAGTCATCCCTCTTGTCATACAGTCTTGTGAACCACCTACTGAAAGGCAGTAAAGTGTTGATCGAAAACAAATGACGAAGTGACTTCTTATATTCCTCATCATTTTGTCTGATCGGCAAAGTTTAGACTTCCTGTATGTAACGCATCATATAATCTCATGCAGGTAGGATATAGTTCGGAGGTATATCGACCTGGTCTGCACCATACCGTGTTCTTGGATTTCACGGAAGTGGTAAACGTCTGAGACCTGCATCCGCCGGGCTATCCTCCGACATTAAGCTGACACGCCGTGATATAACTGGAATACCGTTAAAAGCGGCGTTAAACCAAACTCACTAACTCATCTATTTAACATTACATGGATGTATGTTTCTTGTAAGCTCGTGATCACATGTCCAAAAGGATTGGTTTTATCAGTTCGGTAACAGGACCATAAACCTTAATATAAACAGTCATCATGACGTATAATTGACAATCATGAACTTACATGTTTCCTTTCCTTGGCCTTATGACGCAGTGAGAGGAATGCGAATTTACATTTCTCTATGGATATAAAGCTTAAAACTTTTTAAAAATCCAAAACATGGACATGCTTCTTGTTGATAGTCAGATTTAAAAAAAAGAAATGACACATGCATACTTGCAAGTCGTGTTCGTGCACTGTACTCGTCACACCCTTTCCACACTGCCAGCCTGTCGCTCCGGTTCGTCTTACTGGGGCATCAATTCAATCTCATGTTGCAACACTAGTCATCCCATGCACGGTTGATACCACAGCATATAACAATGTGTCGAGTTGCATGCTGAATACATAGCTGACCGACCCCTGATGATCCGGGTTAGAACAGGTCTACAGCAACCCATGCTTACCGTAAAAAGCGACTACGAGACTATAATCGAGTCTGGACTAGACCATCCAGTGATTGTCATCATGCGCATCGATCCGCACAATTGGTATACGATGGCATGCATCGACCAAGTCAGCGAGCCTGACCACCCGATCCCGTTAGTCGCCTCTTACAAGTATGGGTTGCTGAAGACCAATTCTAACCCGGATCTTCACGGGTCGTGGTTAAAAATATTCCAGCGATATAAAACAATTGGGATTGCTGGGAATTTCAGCTACAAACAAAGTTTGAATATTATTTCAAGAAAATTCTTTCAAACAATGTCATTCTTGTGGCACCAATATTTTTTTTTTTCGATAAAGACCCCAAGACCATCTAATCCACACGAAAACACAAGTCAGTTGGAGAAAATTCTAGATGTGCATATTAGAAAATAACAAAATGACGCTGTATTTGTTTTGTCAACACCATGGAGCTTGTTGCATTACACGTGCATTGCCATAGCCACGGTGCACGACATGGAATCTGTAGTAGGAAATGTGTACAAGTTCTTTACACTTGAGACAGATATAGAGAAACTATTTTATTATACTAGATAGGGTGTTTTACATACCAACAAAGATATGATAATTAAAACAAAGAAAGTAGGGGTCGTCTCAAAAACAAAACCGTGACGTAAAAGGATAATAGGGGGACAAAAGGCGCACAGTGTACACGTTTTTTGAGCAGAAGGTACCCCTGACTTGGAGTAAAATTTCGGGAAGAAATTAAAAACACAAAAACACGATTCAAGTTTCCCAGACTTCATGTATTATTGCTCTCCAGGAGATGGGGTTTCGATACACTGCACGTGGCGGCGACAGAGCACTTTTCAGGGACAATATTCCGTCCATAAGATCACAATATCTCCGCACCATTCATGACTATTGCAGTCAGGACTCCCAGACCATTTTCCTTGATGAAACCTTGGAAATCGAATTTTCCTTGATGAAACCTTGGCTACCACCCATGAAGATCCGGGTTAGAATAGGTCTTCATCAACCCCTGCTTGTCGTAAGATGCGACTAACGGGATCGGGTTGTCAAGCTTGCTGACTTTGTTTGATGCATGTCATCGTATCCCAATCGCGTGGCTTGATGCCCATGATATCAATTACTAGACTGTTTGGTCATGACTTGATTATTTACAGACCACCGTCATATAGCTGGAACATTGCTGAGGGCGGCGTTAAGCAATAAACAAACAAACAAACAAGTGGCTATCTTCAGATAGACGAAAAAAACATGTTACCATCAGAGAAAGGTAAACGTGTCATTGTTCTGCACACCGGAACCCGTGATCTGGGGCTTGTTGATGGATGTGAGCTAGTTTTCGAGGCAAAAAAGAAAAATGGTGATTATCATAAGGAAACGAATG
Organism: Haliotis rufescens; assembly: GCF_023055435.1. Lineage (NCBI taxonomy): Eukaryota > Metazoa > Mollusca > Gastropoda > Lepetellida > Haliotidae > Haliotis > Haliotis rufescens. The sequence goes on from NW_025963879.1 coordinate 23,430,420, forward strand.
GTGATATGTTCATTGACTGGTTGGAACATCAGCTACCGCCCCATTTAACCACCCCCATGAAGTGTCATTGTCGTGGATAACGCCAGTTGCACCTGTGGGTATGCACGTGCACGGGCCGGTGTTAGGTAATAACCTCAGGCTATAGGCCGTTTCTTACATACTTGACAACACACGAATTATTTTCTAAGTTTATCATAATTTTACCATCTTGAAAGTGGCTCTTGTCCTGAATTTCAACACACGACATAACGACAGAAGCTGTAGCAAATAACGAGGTTGTGAGCATTGCATTTCCCAAATTTAGAGTGAAAACTAAATTACGAGCTTCTCATCATTCAAAATTGCTGGAACGCGAGGCGATTTTGAAATTTCGAGCTTTCTATTTTTTTAGTGACAAATATAGAAACCTGAATTATCAAATGATACGCGATCCGTTATTCTTGCATAAGCATCTAAGGCCAAAAATATTCGTTTTAATCATACTTTCTAGCATATATAAATAATAAGAACAAGTTGTTCCTATAAGATACTGGCATCCTTGTACTGTCCGCTTATCTAGACGCCTATTATTATAAGGATATAATTACTATACACCCATGGACTTCTCATTCAGTACAGCCTTAATTGGAGGAAGGCTAGCGATCAGCTCACCCTTGCGCTTGTTTGCTGGGCTAACTCGACGCTTGTTAATGCTACATATCTTGAACGGGAAGATACAAACGATGAAATACCAAACAATTTTGATGGCGAGCTCTTCGTTTTAATCCTCAAATGAGACTGGGACACTATTATATCTACGTATTTCATCTGGGTATATGCTACATTCATGATCAACCTTTCCCATCTGACATTGGGGTGGAGACACCCCTATATAAGTCCTGCACCATCAAGGCAGAATATCTAATTTAACCCAAACCAATCCAGATGATACAAATAAGCAAGTTTAGCGAACTATATTCCACAAAACAGCAGAAAAATTACAAATTTCAATATTTACATAACAGATAAAGGAATCCATAGATTAAATGTTAGTCTAACTCCTACATATATTCTGCCCAAAAGATCTTAAAGAACAAATCGGGAGTTATTTAACTTCTTTTGAGTAGTATGTATAGTGTGGATTGGAATTGGTCCCCGGCAACCTTAGCTTGTCGCTAGGTCAGATGTTCAAGCTTGGTTGCATAAATTGGATAATTGCGTGGCGTCGTACCTCCGACGACGTAGGTCGTTGCTCATAATATCCATCACTGGATTATCTGGTCGTCTCGATTATTTACATGCTGACGTCATATAGATGAAATATTGCTGAGCTTGGCGCCAAACAACTCCTAACAAATCAAACAAACAAACAAACACACCTTCATATGTGTGGCCCCGCGAAGACCCACGTTATAGAACTGGTCTTCAGGAACCCATGCTTGTCGTTAGAGGCGACAATAAAGGATGGGGGTTCAGGCTCGCTGACTGGGGTGATGTCATCGTATCCCAACTGCGTGTATCGATGCTACTGATGTCAAACACTGGATTTACTGATCATGACTCGATTATTTACAGCCCGCCGTCAAGAAGCTGGATTACTACAGAGTGCGGCGTTAAACAACAGACGAATCTACATATATGGGCCTGCAGGTCCAGAATGTCGGTGCGGGGGCTAACATAGTGGTTAATGCGCCAACTTGCAACCACCCAACATTTACATACACCAGTAGCCAGTAACAACCTGCGTGGTTATTGATGCGTGTATGCAAGTTTGGTCCATCGGTCTGTATGATTTGCTTCTTTGAAGAAAATGTATTATGTCAGTTTCGGGATTTAAATGGGAATATTCCTTTACGTCGACTTTTTAGCTTCATGGGTTTTATAATGTTCAAAGTTGAAAACAGTAACTTATTGTAATTGTAATGTTAGTGATACTACCGTTCAATACTCAAACCACATGCAGTTGTGGGCAATATGGTTTATGATAAAAGGCATGTTATTTGTTACATGTTTTATCCAATTCGAATTTAAATACACTATCCGTCACGAAAATGATCGAGGCAATAATCGTCTGAACTGGAACCTTTCTCTGTTACACTGAAGGTAATAAAAAATTTATTTTTTCTTCTTAAAATTAAAGATAACATGTTGAAATTTTGAGGTAATATGCTGACATTTCAAGATAGTATGTAGAAATTTTGAACTTTTAACGTAGTATCTTGAAATTTCAGCATAAAATATTTTGAATTTTCAACATGTTATCTTGAATTTTCGAATTAGCATCTTCCAATTTCAAGAAAGAAACAAAAGTCATACGGCCTTCCGTACTGTAACAGTATCTCTTGATTGGTGGAAATATTCTCTTACAAGAGCAGAGAGATCCGGACGATGATTCTTGTGAAGGTTGTGGCGTGTTTGCTCTGTTAATAGCTTGACTTCAACCAACTCGCCATTTTGCACGTGCTAAAGGAGATTTTCGTGACACGAGGCAGACGACAGCTGTGGTATGTTAAAACAAACACTTCATGTTTAATAGGTACGAAATCAATAGATTTTACGATGAGTGGACCGGATGACAATTTAGTGAAATTCAACTGACATAATAGACAAAAAACACACGTTCCTTTTCCCAACGTCGTTACGAAACATATCGTGTGGATGAACCGTTAAGAATTATGTCAATCAAAGATGTCGTGCTTGTCAGTGTGTGGCAGGCGTTCAACAATCGCCATGCAAATTCATAACAGACATCAAATTAAACAAGTGAAAAAGATGACACATTCTCTCGAAAACACATCACGAGGTTCTGAAACCCTGTTATAGAACAGCGAGTGAAGTTAAACTTTTATTCATTGTATTGTTTAAGTGACACTTCCTTGTCGATTTCTCGATACACATACCCTGGGTTATTCGAAGTCATTGTTGATTGGTTGACAAGTGTCACATTGTCGATATCAAAAACCGACATGGGGTTAACACGTGTTAGCAGTCAATTTTATAGTCACTGCTTTCGAATCTCTGTCATTGGTCAGAAACTGTCTAATTCCAAATTCTTGAAATGGTGACTTACACAAATTACACACAGAAACTACACACACACACACACGCGTGCACGCGCGTCTGTATAAGTGCAATAATTTTGAACACGACGTTAAACTACATTTCATCTCACCTTACCCCTTAATAGTCTTGAATTTGAAGAATCAAGTATTTGCTTTGTTTGTTTGTTGTTTAACGCCGCACTCAGCACTATTCCAGCTATATGACGGCGGTCTGTAAATAATCGAGTCTGGACCAGACAATCCAGTGATTGACGTCATAAGCATCGATCCACGCAATTGGGATACCATGACATGCAGGAGTTGTTTGGCGCCGCCCACAGCAGTATTTATCTTTATGACTTCAGCATGTAAATAATCGAGACGACCAGACAATCCAGTGATGGATATTATGAGCAACGACCTACGTCGTCGGAGGTACGACGCCACGCAATTATCCAATTTATGCAACCAAACTTGAACACCTGACGTAGCGACAAGCATAGGTTGCCGGGGACCAACTCCAATCCACACTATACATACTACTCAAAAGAAGTTAAATAACTCCCGATTTGTTTTTTAAGATCTTTTGTGCAGAATATATGTAGAGTTGGACTAACATATAATCTATGGATTCCTTTATCTGTTATGTAAATATTGAAATATGTATTTTTCTGAAGCTGTTTTGTGGAATATAGTTCGCTAAACATGCTTATTTTTATCATCTAGATTGGTTTTTATTAAATTAAATGCAGATATTCTGCCTTGATGGTGCAGGACTTATATAGGGGTGTCTCCACCCCAATGTCAGATGGGAAAGGTTGATCATGAATGTAGCATATACCCAGATGAGGTGAGGTGAGGTGAAGTGGGGTTTAACGTCGCGTCCAAGATTATTGCACTTATATAGCGACGTGCATGTACGTGTGTTTGTGTGACTGCTTGTACTAGTCCGGACTGATGCCGATTTATAGTGCTAGCTCACTGAGATACCATGCTGCAGTTTAACATGAATACCCTACTCAGACACAGTATACTGACTCTGAGCCGACCAGTCCTTGTTTTAGCCCCTTAATGCCAGACAGAGCATACCCGGATGAAGTACGTAGACATAATAATTGCCCGTGAAGATCCGGGGTAGAATAGGGCTTCAGCAACCCATGCTTGCCGTAAAAGGCGACGATGCTTGTCGTAAGAGGCGACTAACGGGATCGGATGGTCAGGCTCGCTGACTTGGTTGATGCATGTCATCGATCCCAATTGCGTGGATCGATGCTCATGTTGTCAGTCTCTGGAATATTGCTGAGTGCGGCGTTAAAACAACAAACAAACAACATAATAATGTTTTAGTCTTATTTCGTGAAAAAGATTAAGGTTTTTTTTGTATTTTGTAGATCCTGAAGTCTCCACATTTCATCGTATGTATCTTCCCATTCACGATGAATAGCACTAACAAGCGCCGAGTTAGCCCAGCAAACAAGCGCATGGTTTAGCTGATCGCTAGCCTTGCTCCAAGGCTGTACTGAATGAGAAGTCCATGGGTGTATAGTAATTATATCCTTATAATAATAGGCGTCTAGATAAGCGGACAGTACAAGGATGCCAGTCTCTAATAGGGACAACTTGTTCTTACTATTTATATATGCTAGAAAGTATGATTAAAACGAATATTTTTTTGGCCTTAGATGCTTATGCAAGAATAGCGGATCGCGTATATCGTTTGATAATTCAGCTTTCGATATTTGTCAATAAAAATAGAAAGCTCGAAATTTCAAAATCGCCCTCGCGTTCCAGCAGTTTTGAAAGATGAGAAGCTAATAATAATTTTCACTCTAAATTTGGGAAATGCAATGCTCACAACCTCGTTATTTACTACAGCTTCTGTCGTTATGTCGTGTGTTGAAATTCAGAACAAGAGCCACTTTCAAGATGGTATATCGCCCTTGAAAGTCAAACACTGTAACTTTCAATGTGAATGCATTCATTCTCCAAACAGAAGCGACTAAACCCTTTCCATAGTCAAAAGAAATCTCTTCCAAAAACAGAGTCCATTGTGCGATTCCGACAATAGTTATCTTTAAACATGTATTTATGAGTGATGATAGAAGGTGTTCACGAAAAGGCGAGCGTATCCTGTCCTATGGGTGGCATTCGCAACAAACACATGCAAAGGCAAGTCAACTGTTCACATGAACAAACACGGGAACATATGGTAGACAATCCTCCTCTAAAATCTTAGTTATTTGAAAAGATTAATTACGAGAGTTGGTTTCACATCTCTTAAATACGAATCATAGAGCTATGAAAATAGCACATATACAATTAACGCAAATTTACCCCATCTAGCCTATCCGAACTGACACTAGCCTAAAGAGGTACTTTTACAGGTAAAATTAGGATAAACCTGGAAAATAATTCGTGTGTTATGAATAATGCATGTAAGAAACGGCTTATAGCTTGAGGTTAACACCTAACACCTGTCCCGAGGTGATGACCTCACACCGGCCCGTGCACGTGCATACCCACAGGTGCAAATATCACAGGAGTTTTGTTTGGTTTCAAAATCTTAAAAGTTATTGCTGTTGTACTCATTGATGTCTGGTGCAACAAGGCTGATATTTCCGCCTTCACGTAGGCGGTGCTGACGTTCTATTTCAAGAACGCAATCTTCAGCCTTTTGCCATGCATCTGCAGTGATTCTAGCATAGGTTGCGTTGATCAACTCTTTGTCGCTTGAATGTTTTGTTATGTCTTACCACAAACAGTTCACAGTTAGCCCAGATTAACTCAATATGATTGAGCTCACAGCGTCTGACTGGCGTAGGTAAGAGAACGTGACCGTGTTGTGCCACCACGACATCTGTCTCGAACTTTACTGTTTTCCTATTCAGGGGGATTTTCTCCATGAGATGAACTTTCGTTTCAAAAGGTCTGAAGTCGCCATTGCAAGAAGTCAGTTATTCCTGCACGGTCGTCTTCAGACTGTTCATGGTTGTCGCGACAGTATCTGGTTCCCGGACGTTGTGATAACTGGCGTTATCCACGACAATGACACTTCATGGGGTTGTTCCCCAGTCAATGAACATATCACCATTCGTTTCCTTATGATAATCACCATTTTTCTGTTTTGCCTCGAAAACTAGCTCACATCCATCAATATGCCCCAGATCATGGGTTCCGGTGTGCGAAACAATGACACGATTACCTTTCTCTGATGGTAACATGTTTTTTTCGTCTATCTGATGGTAGCCACTTGTTTGTTTGTTTATTCTTTAACGCCGCACTCAGCAACGTTCCAGCTATATATAATCATCAAGTCAGGATTGTCTGGTACAGACTCGATTATTTACAGACCGCCGTAATATAGCTGGAATAGTGCTGGGTGCGGCGTTAAACAGCAACAAACAACAACAACAACAACAGTTCTTGACATCATGGGCATCAAACCACGCGATTGGAATACAATGACATGCATCAAACAAAGACAGCAAGTTTGACCACCCGATCCTGTTAGTCGCCTCTTATGACAAGCATGGGTTGCTGAAGACCTATTCTAACCCGGATCTTCACGGGTGGTAGCCCCATGTAGTCAGTGGAATGATTCTTATTCACCAAGGTTTCATCAAAGAAAATGATCTGGGAGTCCTGACTGCAATAGTCATGAATGGTGCGGAGATATTGTGATCTTATGGACAGGATTGATATTGTCCCCTGAAAAGTGCTCTGTCGCCGCCACGTGCAGTGTATCGAAATCCCGTCTCCTGGAGAGCAATAATACATGAAGTCCGGGAAACATGAATCGTGTTTTTAATTTCTTCCCGAAATTTTACTCGAAGTCAGGGGTACCTTCTGCTCAAAAAACGTGTACACTTTGCGCCTTTTGTCCCCCTACTTTCTTTGTTTTAATTATCATATCTTTGTTGGTATGTAAAACACCCTATCTAGTATAATAAAATAGTTTCTCTCTGTCTGTCTCAAGTGTAAAGAACCTGTATACATTTCCTACTACAGATTCCATGTCGTGCACCGTGGCTATGGCAATGCACGTGTAATGCAACAAGCTCCATGGTGTTGACAAAACAAAACAAAACAAATACAGCGTCATTTTGTAACTTTCTAATATGCACATCTAGAATTTTCTCCAACTGACTTGTGTTTTCGTGTGGATTAGATGGTCTTGGGGTCTTTATCGAAAAGATAAATTTTGGTGCCACAAGAATGACATTGTTTGAAAGAATTTTATTGAAATAATATTCAAACTTTGTTTGTAGCTGAAATTCCCAGCAATCCCAATTGCCTTATATCGCTGGAATATTTTTAACCACGACAAGACCCGTGAAGGTTAGAATTGGCTTTCAGCAACCCGCGCATGTTTGTTGTTAGATGCGACTAACAGGATCGGGTGGTCAGGCTCGTTGACTTGGTTGATGCATGTCATCGTATCCCAATTGTGTGGCTCGATGCACGATCAGTGATGGCAATCACTGGATGGTCAAGTCCAGACTCGATTATTTACAGACCGCCGTCATACTGCAGGAATATTGAAGCACTAAACAACAAACAAACAAATAATTCTGTGTCATTCAACGTTTGAACTCGCTGCACTGTTTCATGTCTTTTGTTTATGATTTCTGGTTGGCCAATCTATAACCTGATGGACTGGTCATTAATGTAGTGAGGAGTTCTGTATCCCACGTTTAATGGTATTTCAGTCACTCATGGTGACGGATCCCATACTCAGAGTCGAACCTGATCTTACACATGACGTATTACCAACTTGACTACCCAATTACTCCATAAAATCTATGTTACAGGTCAGCTACGTTTTTGGTTTTTTTTGTTTGTTTGTGTAACCATCTATATGACTGTAAATAAAAGAGTCTGGAGCAGACAATCCAGTAATTGACGTTATAAGCATTGATCCACGCAATTAAGATACGATGACATGCATCAACAAGTCAGCGAGCCTGACCATCCGATCCCAGCTACCCGATCCCGTTAGTCACCTCTTACGACAAGCATAGTCGCTTTTTTTACGGCAAGCATGGGTTGCTGTAGACCTATTCTAACCCGGATCTTCAGGGATCGGTCAGCTATGTTTTCAGCATGCAACTCGACACATTGTAAAATGCTGTGGTATCAACCGTGCATGGGATGACTAGTGTTGCAACAGGAGATTGAATTGATGTCCCATTAAGACGAACCGGAGCGACAGGCTGGCAGTGTGGAAAGGGTGTGACGAGTACAGTGCACGAACATGACTTGCAAGTATGCATGTGTCATTTCTTTTTTTAAAAATCTGACTATCAACAAGAAGCATGTCCATTTTTTTGGATATTTTTTTCAGGTTTATATCCATAGAGAAAAGTAAATTCGCATTCCACTCACTGCGTCATAAGGCCAATGAAAGGAAACATGTATGTTAGTTCATGATTGTCAATTATACGTCATGATGACTGTTTATATTAAGGTTTATGGTCCTGTTACCGAACTGATAAAACCAATCCTTTTGGACATGTGATCACAAGAAACATACATCCATGCACTGTTAAATAGATGAAGTGAGGTGAGGTGAAATTGGGTTTATGTCGCGTCCAAGATTATTGCACTTATATAGCGACGTGCATACACGCGCGCGCGCGCGTGCGTGCGTGCGTGTTTGTGTGGCGGCTTGTACTAGTCCGGACTGATGCCGATTTATATTGCTAGCTCACTGAGATACCTTCTTTTAAGCCCCTTAATGCCGAGCAGGGTACGTTCCGCTCTCCGGACTGACGCTCTACCACTAGACCACGGAGGCGGTCTAACTGTTAAATAAAGCTTTGGGTACCGCCACAATTACCTTAACCTGTAGCTTATGTGTAACTTATGTGTGTGTGATAATTCCATTACAAAAGAGTTGGACACCACCTCACTGATACAATGACGACGTCAACCTGTTCGTATGATTTGGGGAAAACGATCATTTCAAGTTAAGTGTAACTTCACCATTATTAAACACATCTTCCCGAGGCAAGTGAGAGGGATGACTTCAACTTTCGAATGGTAAACTTTCCCTTCATGTCGAGCAATATTCCAGCATCTCCAGCCTTTGGTGTTTACATTTCACAACTTGGGAGATACAATCTTTCTACCAAGATTTCAAAGAGCGTCATACGACCCTTATTCAGAAGTTGTTTGATCAAGGTTACAACATTTCAAGGCCTCAGTAAAGCTTTCAAAATGTTTTATGGTAGGTTGCATGGTTGTTGGTTGGTTTCTTGTTTAACGCCGCACTCAGCCATATTCCAGCTATATGACGGCGGTCTGTAAATAGTCGAGTCTGGACCAGACAATCCAGTGATTGATATCATGAGCATCGATCCACGCAATTGGGATCGATGACATGCATCAACCAAGTCAGCGAGCCTGACCACCCGATCCCGTTAGTCGCCTTTTTACGACAAGCATAGTCGCCCTTTACGGCAAGCATGGGTTGCTGAAGACCTATTCGGGTAGACATGTGGAGGACATTTCCAAATTGACGCATCAGTGACAAAAATGATTCCCGATGCAGTTCCCTATTTTGACTTGTTTCATGTGTTCCCGTATTTTTTCAGGTGAACAATTGACTTGCTATTGCATGTGTTTGTGACGGGTGCCACCGGTGGAGCAGGATAGGCTCACCTTCTTGCGAACACCTGGTACCATTACTATTTGATAGTGATTCATAAACACACGCTGATGATATAGCCGGAATCGTACCATTGACTCTGCGTTATGCAGAGATTTCTATTGGATATGGAAAGGGTTGTATCGCTTTATTTAATAGAAATGATTAAACTTTGAGTGTCTTGAGTCAACCAAGATTACCACATTTCTGGCAACCAGGGTTGTCTTGATTCAACCTGAATAAACCAGTGTGCGCAACAACAACGTACACAAAATACCCGTGCAGAAGCAGTCCTTCAAGCCTACTGGCCAAGTTCACTGCCAATATAACCGCTCGCAGTCACCAGACTGCCGATTCCTACCCGAATTTGAAAGCGCATATTGCCTTTTTTGGTTATCACTGTAATATTCCTTATCGATGGAATGGCTCGCTTTCACTCTATAAGCATCAGCACACATGCAGCTATCTTCATTAATTAATCAAAGTGATATTTCGTGATTCTATTTCCAGTGGCAAGGATTGTAGAGAAACACGATATATACATCTATTAGTTCTTTTCGTACATGGTGATGTATATGGAATTACTGTCCACCCTTTCATGCACATTTGGATCCGATTATTTGTACATTCTACAGTGACGTTTGATTGTTCACGTGATCTACACGGGTGCATTTTGTCAAAAATATGCACGTATTATGTATTGCATATTTCTTCAGCACGGCATCAATCACTTTCAAGGGTGGCATCTCGTGATAAAAATGTCTGTCAGTCATTCCAGGGTGTCGCTTGACTGTCACTCGTGTCACTGCCACTGTCTTGCTACAACATTCGGGTCAAAGGTCATCTGGTCTGACGTTGAAGAAAATGACAGTTGACGTGTATGGATATATTTCCATGGCCCTTGACATGGGAGAAGACATGCAGTCATATATACACCTCTGTGATCTGAAAGCAGTTAGTGTAGTATTAATACAAACAAATATTAACCCATATACCCGGGGACTCGTCAGGTGTGATGAAATGAGGGATAACGTCGCGTTCATTTCACTCATTTAGCGACGTGTGTGTGTGTGCGTGTGTGCGTGCGTGCGTGTGTGCGTGCGTGAGAAAGTGAAACATCTAATCTCTCCGAAGTAGAAGGCAAAGGTGATGGCTTCGGTTTTCTGAGGTTCTAAAGGAATCTTACTGGTCTACCTCCCGAGGTCAGACCATCAATGGCCAATATCATACGAACTGTCTTAGGCAACTGTGTGTGAACATCACGGCTAAACGAAGAATGCTTTGTTCAACCAGGTGCACGCGTGCAAAAGCCTGTTGTCTGCAATACATGACTATGGCTTTAAACGCAGTGAACATCCTCTGTATTCACCAGATTTGGAACCGTCATATTTCCACCTCTTACCAAACTGGAAAAAAGAATTTTCCGGCAAGCATTGTGGAAATGATGATGATGTTATTTCTGCCGTGAAAGACGTTTTACACAACCAAGAGGAACCATTCGACACCAGTTGGATCCAGGCACTCCAGCGTCGTTGGACGTCCAGCGCTGATAAAATAAATATCAACCAAGTCCATCAACTCAGTTCATTGTAGTTGGGCTCAGAATTGTTCAGCCAGCCCTCGTATATCATTATTATTATGTTTCTATCTAATGCATTTTGTATGTTCATGGTTGTCTTAACCAACGACCAACGCCATCGGGGTACGAAGTCACGCAATCCACCAAGTCTCCGTGCCTGACCACCCGATCCATATGGTACTCTTGCGAACAGCATGTTGCCGGGGACGTAATCTAACCCAGATTCGATGTGTTGTGGGTCCGAATACAAGATTGATTTCTCGAAACCTAGAAGTCTACGTAATACCAAGTCTCTTGTTATCCTGGCCATAAGCTGTGCGCTTGCTCGTCAGTTATTGACATTGGATCATATCTGACCAGTCCGCAGCACCAAGACCACCATGTTATCCGCGCCCCATGGTCGATACGATAATGGATTAAGATATTGAAGGGATTTTTTTTAATCTGAGGTGAGGGTCAGTTATTCCAAGGTGTCTTTTAAGTTTAACTTTGTACTGGAGAAAATGAGTGAAGGAATACTGTTTACATCAGTCATAACTACTACATCACATCAGACTGTTGGCAATAAGGAATGTTTGTCTTTTCATTCCACTGTCAGAAATATTCCAGCTACATCACCCAGTCATGTAACCATTTAAGTCTGGGCCAGACACACCAGTGGCTGGTCACTGATCCTGACCACACCCGATCCAAAATTTAATTGCCTCTTAAATTCAATAGAGTGCTGGAGACCTATCTTATCCTGGGTTCCCTTAGGGAGCATGGGGAGTGAAGACTTTAACCACGAACCTACATAAGGCCAAAGAGTAGTTTTTCTGGCCTTTCGGCTTGGCCTAAAATGATGCGATGACATCCCATTTTTGGAAAAGCTCATTTGCATGACATAGTTCTAAATGAAACAATACTGGGAATGTTTGAAAGGTTCCCGACCGCGATTCACCAACACTGACCCAGGAGGTACAATCTTAGGTTTTCTGAATTAAATACGTAGTTGTCTCCAGTATTACAAAACATTCTTCACTGTGATACAGCACTTCATAAAAGTTCAGTTGAGGGGTGCATAAACTGCACTCAAAAACCTCAGGATGCGGATGGGAACCAGGATCCAGGAACATACTTGTTGCTTAATCTCCCCAAAACAGGAAAACAAACACACCAGCAAGACAAAGAGCTTCAATACAATAAACTACATTGTACATTACTATCAACAACAGGACACGGCTGCGCTTGTATCAGAGCCTGTAATAAGATTAATGATACAGCTGGGATGACAAAAGATCTTAGGGGTTTGGAGCTGTGGATACGGCTCCGTAACCAGCAGTGTTGTTGACAGGATTCTTGGATCCATCAGTATATATATTGGCCCAGCTGTGCCAGGTTGTTTGGATACTAGTGACAGTTACTGTTCGTAATATGGTTGGATAATGATGAAAAGACAGTCGTGTTGTGCGATTCTTTATTTAATATTTACATTCAGTTAACCTGCTGCCAGTTTCTACGGAAGCCTTTTAGGGCCATTTGTTTTTGTTTTAAAAATTGATACTATCTTGAAATTTCAAGATACAGAAGTTGATAAATTAAAGATATTAAGTTGAAATTTCAAGATACTAAGTAGAAATTTCAAGATACTAAGTTCAAGATAATATCTTGAAATTTCAACTTCTGTATCTTGAAATTTCAAGATAGTATCGAAAAAAACAAATGGCCCTAAAGGGCTTCCGTAAGTTTCTCCATCTTGCGTGACAATATTTCCATAATTTATATAATCAAGAGTGTAAGTGAGTGAGTGAGTTGGGTTCTATGCCACTTTCAAATGTATTTCAGTTACATCATGGCTTATTGGGACAGGAAGGTCCACCAAGATATTTACCCATTCGGGAAAATCACATGAACATGGACATGGCACAAACAAACCAAGGACCATAATTACATTTCAACCATCAACCAAGGATCCTGGCCAAGTAAGGGACACAACTCTGCCCCTGCTGGGTCATCTACCCATCTTGATAGTTAGCATAAACAAAACACTGTATTCACATATGTAGTTCATGTCATTGAAAGGATACAGTAGATAAACACAAAATAAACTTACAAGGTAAAACATTCAAATTCACAATAATGTCTTCAGTATACAGAATATATGCAGCAAACATGGCCTTATAGAGGAACCTTGCTTCAGATCTAGTCACTCTAATATCAGATGAGGACAGGTGGAACACTCTTAAATACCGTTTCTCACCACCAAATAAGGCATACTGAAACACCCTTTGACCAGAATTCCAGTTATATCGCGGCATGTCAGCTTGATGTGTGAGGAAGGGCTGAAGTTCTGCAGGTCTCAAGTGTTTACCAGTCCAGTGCCACCCCCTAGCACTGGCATGGTGCTGACAAATCTAGAAACATGATCAGAGCAAACCGGGATTTGAACCCACAATCACAGGTTTTGGGTGTGCTCAAGGGATGCAACTCTGCACAGCAAATGGTGGCTACTGGGCCACCTGTGCCCCCATTGTTACCTGAGCCTGGTTTAATGTTACAATGGTTCTGTCCATAAAAACATCACTGCATCAATAAATCAATCACCAGATGATTACTACATAATATATATCCACACATCATGAGCACTTCACAGGATTCATATACACCACATTTATCAATCAACCGATAACACTTTAGACCCGTAATTGCATGGCAACTTGGAGTCAGCTAGGGAAGGCTATGTATAACTCATGGAAATCAAAAGTGCCCTACTTTGTGCATGAACTTTGTGAGAACCCCCTTCATTGCCTGATATTGAAGTAATGTATAGAGAGTAGATGTCCGCGAATCTTTCCAAGGCAAGAGCGTCCACTAGCCTTTTTATCAAAGTCCTGTTTCCACCCTTGCCACATCAAGCCCATGTTTCTGTGCTAATGATTGGATTATCGCACATATTTATAGTCAAATCAGAGAATGTTTCACAAAATCCCCATCCACGACTGGTACACCTTCTTATGAAAGTGATTTACCACTGCCTGTTTTTGTTGACATGAATATGTCTTTTCATCTTTTAAACCCACCAGCGATTGCCTATGTTTTTGAGTCAGGGATGAAATCGCAAATGTTTTCGTTATTTGATTACACGGGAAGATGACAGTTCGGAAGGCTGTAGCACATGCTGCATGAGAAATATTGTTGTTTGTGTAATGTAATCTACGCACTTGCTGGTTCCCTCTCACTGGCACAAGGCTGTTTCCTGATTCATTGGTTAAATATTACTAATGCCTATGTATTTCCGGGTGATGTAGGAACATAGAGTCCACAAACATGTTAAGTACTGACAATGATATTTAAAAAAGAAACTTGCAAATTGTGTTTTCAAAGTGTGTCAGTACATGCAATAAATTCTTTTTCCATTTTGACATGATGAAATATTGATGTAGTGTTGATGGCAGGTAGCAAATATGTTGGTTGGTATGTTGTTTAACGCCGCACTCAGCAATATTCCAGCTATATGACAGCGGTCTGTAAATAATCGAGTCTGGACCAGTCAATCCCTGTGTTTGACATCATGGGCATGCATCAACCAAGTCAGCGAGCCTGACCACCCGATCCCGTTAGTCGCCTCTCATGACAAGCATAGTCGCCTTTTATGGCAAGCATGGGTTGCTGAAGACCTATTCTACCCTGGATCTTCACGGTTCAGCTGATATGTACTCATTCTCTTCTGTCTACTGTTGGTATGTGTATCTCATTGTTGCCATTCTAGATCAATAACAAGGATATCCAATGGTTGACTTGGTGATGTTAAAACTTACTGAGATATATAGAACACAAGTCAAAACTTTTAAAATACCAAGGAAAGAAGGCCAAAGGGAGATAACTTTTCAAGTAACTACATCCCTACCCTAAGTTCTCTCACTTCCCAGGTCTAGTGGACTTAGGGGGATAAAACAAGGACTGGCCAGCTAAGGGCCTGTATACTGTGTCTGGGAGGGGTATACATGTTAAACTGCGGCATGGGATCTCAATGATAGAGGTATCAACCCTGACTAGTACAAGCAGTCACACATACACCCACACATGCATGCAAGTCGCTGTAAAAATTTCACCCAAAACTCCTGTACCTGCTTCAATGATTATATTATACACCACTCAACATTTCATGAGGGTACCTAGTTCATCCTGTCACAACACAAGAAAAGAAATGTGAAATGCGGCCTGTTAATAATCAAGTCTGGACCCGACAAAACAGTGATCAATATGAGCACTGATGCCATCGGGGTATCATGATACCCAATCAACCAGGTCACCGAGTCAGAGAGCATGTTAACCATTTAGTCGCCCCAAACGACAAGCATATATTGCTGGGGACCTGTTCTGACCTGGATTCCCCATGGGGAGGAAAAGAAAAAGAGGACAATTAGAGTTTTATTCGTTTGTTGTTTAATACCCCACTCATATTCCAGCTATATGATGGCGGACTGTAAATAATTGAGTCTGCTCTAGTGATTGATATCAAGAGCAACACTCAATGTCTTCAGGATATGATGACACTCAATATACAAAGTCATCAAGTCTCACTACCCGATCCAATAAGTCGTCCCTTACGACCAGCATAGGTTCCTGGTGACAGCAAGAACCAAATAGACACCTGAGTTCTTTTAAAAAATACATCAACAGAAATAATACACTAACAATACCATGGGTAATAGCCAGTACCAGGAAACTTGCACAACTCTTGTAATGCTAAAATGTCTTCTCTGGTGTTCGATTGCCAAACTATGAACCCTTGGCAGACAGTATAAATGTGGGATGTCACCATCATCTCCTAATCTCATTCCTGTTGTCGTTTCTGTTGTAACACAGGCCACTCTCACTGATTCACAACCTGTGACTAGGCATCTGCCTTCAGTTGTCTGTCACTGAGGCCGACCTTCTCGCCTGGCTTGAAGGCTGGCATGCCGAGATACGGACAACTGGCACACCGGAATGCATCACCAAGGTAACACTGAAACATAACATTGGAAACAGGTAAACAACTTTATATAATAACAATATAGACAAAAACCAAAACAGTAAAAGCCTTTGAATAAACAATATAACTGGAGCTAATTTTTATGTCACTATTTATTTCTCAACTCCATGATGCCTAATGAGTCAGCGTGTATACCTTTCAGCGCTGAACTGTTCCAAAACGTATGCAGGGTTACAAAGTTGTTATTTCTTCACAGTGTCACCAAATTGCACAACATTTAACTTGCTAACAATGGGGTTAGGTCTTTCCATCAGTGCGTCTATTTGTTATATCAGAAAGGGATATACACTGGCTAGCCATCAGTCAAAGTGCTGTTTTCTATCCAGCTGGTAATATGGAAACCCCCCAAAGTATGTTCCAGGTAACGTCAATAAAGTGCCCTTGTTTGAAATCTTGATGTCATTGGAAAGAAATGCCTAAAGTGAGTGAGTGAGTGAGTGAGTGAGTGAGTGAGTGAGTGAGTGAGTGAGTGAGTGAGTGAGTGAGTGAGTGAGTGTGAGTGAGTGAGTGAGTGAGTGAGTGAGTGAGTGAGTTGGGTTTAAAGCCGCTTTTAACAGTATTCCAGTTATATCAGCTTAATGTTTGAGGAAAGCCCAAAGTGATGCAGGTCTCAGACGTTTACCACTTCGGTGAAAACCACAAGCACCCACGAGCACGGGTATGGTGCTGACAAACCTAGAAACATAATCGGGGCGAACCGGGATTCGAACCCACAATCATAGGTTTCTGGCGTGCCTAAGGGACGCAACTCTGCACAGCGAATCGTGGCACCTTAGACGACTTGGCCACCCGTGCCCCCGCATGGCAATAGAGCATCTTAAGGTCTATCTTAAAGTCCACATATAAAACATATTTTAGACATGAATGATTTTTTAGTCTATTCAAGCAGTCTACAACATTAGCCACTTGTCTAATATTTCTCTAAATCCAATAGGTCCACATGTACCCAGAATACTCGGGGTGGATCAACTAAAAACTGATTCCCAAAAATTCAAGGCCTTGTAAGGTTTAGTTAGGCCATTACAAGGCTCCCAACCAAAAATTCAAGGCCATTCAAATTATATTTTCATCTCGGCAGTATCAAAATCAAGTCCTTTTCAATGTAAACTGGAACACTTCTGTCACATGCCGTAGATTTTCGCAATATTTTGCAGACTTTTTTGGCTAGGGGTCAGCAGTCGGATTAATTTCGAGACACATTAATTTCAAGATTTACAGTATATTGCTGATTTGATAGACAGCAGTGAATGATGGATAACCTTTCGTTCTTGTTCTGACAATGGCTCAAAGGGAAACAACTCTGTATGGCTATTTCATTAGGCAACAGACTTAAAAGATTTGGCACAGACTGTTATTGCAACCATCAATAAGTCTAACTGAAACTAATAATGTCAAATAATTTCAAACCACTAATTTTCGGGAATCTTAAACTTGGGGCAAGTATTAGACTCACATTTCCACAGGCAGATGTGACGGGTTTGGGCGTGATCTCAGCCCCTTCTTCAAGCTCCTCTGCCAGCCCACACGTACAGTTCTTGCAAGCTTTCTTCTTCTTGGGGTTTGCACCACAATCAGCTGAATAAACAATCATTATATAAGTAAAATGTAGAGTCCTAGCAAGTTTGAATCAAGTCATTTTAACAACACATTCCACCAACACAACGTCTAACTCAGTTTGATCACATAATAAATGCATACCCTAATAACAAAAAGACAATCCTCAAGAGAGAGAGAGAGAGAGAGAGGAGAGAGAGAGAGAGAGAGAGAGAGAGAGAGAGAGAGAGAGAGAGAGAGAGAGAGAGAGAGAGAATGTGTGTGTGTGAGAGAGAGAGAGAGAGGGAGAGAGAGAGAGAGAGAGAGAGAGTGTGTGTGTGTGAGAGAGAGAGAGAGGAGAGGGAAGGAGGGAGCTAAAACATTAAACTGGCAAATTACAAGACTATTTATTGATCCGTCGTCTGTAGTAGGGCCCAAGTCTCACTGCCTTGGCGGAACTCACCTCGAAGAGAGGCTGGGTCAGGCTTTTTCAGGTCATCTTGTTCCAGGAGAGCATCGTCATCAACAAGCTCCACCTCATCATCCATCACATCATCCGCCGACAGCGACCACACCTTGGCTACACTGGCATCCACTGCTGTCAAAACAAACATCAACATTGTTTGAATTCCTAAAAACTGGTACATGACAGAAAAAATAATAATAATGGCATTGATTTGTCAAACAGTCTAATATTTTTATATTTTGCGAGAAAGCATCATTCTCAGGTGTCCAAATATCAATTCTCATGTTGAAGATGAAACAAATGCTCTAAAATACTTGGTGTAGGCTACTTTTTCTCAACTAGTCGTACTAGAGAACATAGAATATCTTGTCTCCTTTACTGGAGACTATGCTGCATGTCACATCACTGAAATTTTTTCACAAATATCAATTGTTATTTAGAGCTGCACTAACGCAAAATTAAAAACAAAAAGAGTACAGGAACTTAATTATTCATGATATTAGTACCCTTATCCGGACAAAACACATTGGAAATTAGCCTGTATCACCTGTGACATCCTTACTCTAACATGTAAGACTACGCTCCATGTCTGAGATGCCC
The DNA here is from genome assembly GCF_023055435.1 of Haliotis rufescens. Taxonomy (NCBI): domain Eukaryota; kingdom Metazoa; phylum Mollusca; class Gastropoda; order Lepetellida; family Haliotidae; genus Haliotis; species Haliotis rufescens. Next base: position 23,449,284 of record NW_025963879.1, read on the forward strand.
GGAGGATCAGAACTAAAGGATCTAGCAGATAACAACCCAAGCCCAACAGTCCCTCAGAAATTTTTGAGCCGCATGTGACACAAGGGAAATAGCTGGCAATGCACTGAGTTCAGTGATGATTTGTCTACGACCCACAGCATGATCCAACATCGTTCAAGAGATGAACAGAAACGTAGAAATGCCTTAAGATATTGTCAGATAATATTTATGCATGAATGGTATGTTGGATATGTACAGCGCCAAAGTCAATGATGCGAACGTGGGACAGTTAACTGCTGTGCTGGGACAAGTGTCCCAAACTGAAGAACCCCCCTATGTCTTTGACAGAGAAGTCCCTCAGATAGTAGTTGGTGAATGTAGTGTCAGTGCCCCAAAACACCCCCTTGATGACATCCGTCACCATACAGTTGGTATGCAACGCCATCATGGATGCTAGGGCTCTGATTTCATGGAGATGGTGTGCCTCAGCTAGTGATATGTCAGCAGAAGTGTGGCACAAAGCCAAAACGCCTTGGTATTCTTTGTCACCTTCTCCCTACTTCTGGCCGACAGAGGTAGGACTAATCACTTCTTCTGCTTCATGGAACTCTGTCACTTCAACGTAACGCTTGAGTGCTTGCACAGGACATAACGACAGATCCTCAGTGTCCTCCGTCCCCAGGATGGATGATAAGGGCAATATCGTGAACCACCGATTATCCTCCCACAACTGCTGGTATTTAACATGTCTGCTGGTGTTGAACAGCTCCCCGATGAACTGGAGAGACTGCGATGGAAACATGTCCAACTTTTCCAGTTGGGATCAACCATCCCCACTGGGACAACAGGCGCCTCGAAATAGTGATGTGTGGCGCTAGCGTCTGTAGATCCTGATCGTTGAGGATACAATCGTCTATGTATGGATGGAAGCTGACATCCCTGCTGTGCAAAAGGGCTACTACTGGATTGGTATTTTGTGTAAATAACCATGGGGCCAAGGAAATTCCAAACGGCAGGACTTGCCATTGGAAGTCCTTTCTCCGGAACAGGAATCGGAGTGCTCTGGATGAATGGGTACATGCAGGTAAGTGTCCTGCAGATCCAAAGACACCATAAAGTCCCCAAGACATATTGTTAACCTCAAGTCATTGAGGGATAACATCCGAAAATACAGTGGAGTCTCCAGATACAACAGGTTGAACGATTTCAGGTTGTGAATCAAGCGCATCCTGTTAGGAGTCTTTCATGGGGACCGGGAACATCCTGGAATAATAACCTGGTGTGAGCTGATTCCAAAGTGCACGTCTATCACCGTGAGCGATAAGAAGTGAAGGGATCAGGGACAGACAACTCCTGTTGGTAACCAAGGGCTGGGGGTGCCCCAGAGGAGGTAAAGGCATGTTTGGGTTCTGTGTTATAGGATCGAAGTCCGGAAGGGAAATTATCCTGATGTGTTGTGTCAGGATAAGAAATAATTCCCAAAACTAAAACAAAAGAGAGTTTGGGTGGTATCTGCAACTCATAGCCTCGTCAAGGAGTGTGTTAAGTAGGATTTCTTTGTTTGTTGATAAATGCTGCAATCAGAAATATTCCAGCCATATCACCACATCCTGTAAATAAGAGTCGGGGCTAGACAAACCAGTGAGAAAATGAGCCACAATGTCCCACCATGTCCAGACAAGACAACTTGCAACTAACAGTCACCAAACCTAACTACTTGATCCAAATTAGTCACCTCGTACAACAAGCAGTAGTACACTGGATACCCAGGACCACCCACAGTTCAAAGTGGGAAGGCCACATATTGCAATGTGTGTTATATTATGTAATTTAATTTTGAAGACATGATATACTGGTAATAGTGCCCACCTGGAAAGGGTGCATATCCTTATGAATAAAGCTGTAATTCTTAGAGACAGGCACTTACAGTCTAAGGGAGATAACTCTAGTTGCTGGAAGTAACTAGAGTTATCTCCCTTAGACTGTAAGTAACACTGTCAGTGAGTTGGGTAATTCTAAACTGCTAAGTAATGGTAGGTGATCCATGTTCAGTACATGTTGCTAGGGTATCTGGTTAGGTTGGGAGGAAGTAGCAGAGATTATAGAAACAGCAGTTTGTGGCCAGATCTTAAATATACATGCTGTGCCGTAAGTAGCTGTTCTTTCACCAAGATCATAAAACCAAGAGAAATCAGTTTCCACCTAGCATCTTTTTCACTAACCTTTAGGTTTATTTGCAAATGACAGTTTGAGCTGTGTAGTGGACCCGACTTCATAGTGAGGCTTCTCTGCGGTGATCTGAACTAGTGACAAGCCATTGTCTGATGACAGATTCTGTAGGGCTGCCTTGTCATCATCACTCAGAGGTAGAGAAACAGGCTGGTTGAAACAAAAAAGTTAAGTATAATTACTGGAAAAAAACACTGTTATAAAGCTGAGCACCAAATGAGAAACATGTATTCATAATGGGATTGAAATGGCTGAACCACATGTCTTTTTCACAAGTGCTCTACCTGGATGAAACGTATGGTGAGGAGAAGGAGCTGCTTGCTGATCTCAGAATAGTTTACATTTCTAAAAATGCCAGTTGTCACCAGTTAGCATCTATCTGATCTAGTGGTTGTGACAGTTGTCACCAGTTACCATCAATCTGATCTAGTGGTTGTGACAGTTATCACCTGTTAGCATCAATCAGATCTAGTGGTTGTGACAGTTGTCACCTGTTACCATCAATCTGATCTAGTTGTTGTGACAGTTGTCACCAGTTAGCATCAATCAGATCTAGTGGTTGTGACAGTTGTCACCAGTTAGCATCAATCTGATCTAGTGGTTGTGACAGTTGTCACCAGTTAGCATCTATCTGATCTAGTGGTTGTGACAGTTGTCACCAGTTAGCATCTATCTGATCTAGTGGTTGTGACAGTTGTCACCAGTTAGCATCAATCTGATCTAGTGGTTGTGACAGTTGTCACCAGTTAGCACCAATCTGATCTAGTGGTTGTGACAGTTGTCACCTGTTAGCATCAATCAGATCTAGTGGTTGTGACAGTTGTCACTAGTTAGCATCAATCTGATCTAGTGGTTGTGACAGTTGTCACCAGTTAGCATCAATCTGATCTGGAGTTTGTGACAGTTTAAGCTAACCAACCAAAGGTACATGATTTTATCAATGTGCCATGATACACTGATCTACTGAAAACAGATCTGTTTTCTACCTCATGTATTGCATCTTCCTGAGGCAAGGGCATCAACTGATTACATAAAAGTCAAGTTTCAAACCTTGCCGAACTAGGCTGAAATTTCTGCATCATATTTTGGCTGGCCTAACGAGTCTATGAATAGGCCAATCAAAATTGTGTTATGAAATTGACATCCAGTTTGCAAACAACATGGTGACTGCATAGGTCAACTGCAGGATTTGCAAAACATGTGTACCAGCAACTGGGCGTCAACAGATAATTTCCTCATCTTTTCACGTTTTTAATCAAGGTGCTCAGGTGATTTGATGCATTTCCCAAGGTCAGACCTATCTTATTACAATATAGATTTTGATAATCGATGAGATTGTCGTGACAGGGTGCTGTCGCAATTTTGTTTGTAGCAAATGCAAGTGATATGAGAGGTGGAATCTGATTGGTGAATAGGAAGGACACAGAAGGGACATAACTTGTAATAGCCACTGTATTAGTATGTAAGAGACACTAAATTCAAGCCTAGTTTGGCAAGGGTGGAAACTGGACTTCAATAGTCAGTTATCTCCCTGCCTCGGGAAGCTGTGTCAGTTGATGAACCAATGATAAAATAATTCCTAATTCTCCACTGCTCCACTGGTACTTGATGGACAATGGAACATAACAAATAATGATAACCTACAGCTGACAAGTTGACAAAGCCTGAGAGTTTCAGTGTTGACACCATCTTGTCTGTTGTCTGTACAGTTCCACTGGCATTGTCGGAGACAGCATCCCTGATGTAGAGTTTACCGACCGGCTTCAGTATCCTGCAGATTTCCCCGAGTCTGTCCATGTCCTGTTGGATGACCCCAGGTTGATGCAGGCCACAAACTGCTACGTCAAACACCGAGTTGGGATGTGAAGCTACAACACACATTCCACTTGTTCAGCAAAAAACACACCACAATGACGGTTTCAACTGAGAGTTGATTACAATGCCCTTATACATACATTCGTATTAATTAAGAGATGAAATGGCAACTTTATGAAAAACTACTTTTGTCCTGATGCTGTTCTAGTTAAATAAATGTGTTTGTTTAGTGTTATTACCCCTTGTGGATCTGGACCCCCATATGATCATAGCACTATCATATGTTTGTTGTAGCGTCAAGAGCGTTTTGGGCAAGTGAATCCTGGGTTAGAATAGGTCCCTGTTGAGCTCCAGATAATGTTTTGAGCCACTAAATATTTCCTCAAAAGTTATTATTCACATTGGATTTAGATAGTTTTCTTTAGGTATTCAATATATTTTTACTCCTTAAGTCCAGTCTATTGGGTATTTTTACACCAACGACTATTTGATAAAACGACTGTATATTACAACTGTTAGATAAAATGATGGTATATCAGCAGATCGTGAAATTCACTTAAGGGCAGTTACATTAGGAAAAGCTTGTGCGACAAACAAACTCGATTAGCAATAGATTCCAATGGAAAAGCACATTGTGCCTAGTCAATGTATCTTAAACAGTTGCTGACTGGTGATTAGTGCCTTTCTTACAATGCTAGGTCTTGTAGGCATAAAATGGTTTCTGAGAGGGAGCCGCAAGACATAGATGGGTATACTACTATTTATTTATTTTTAATTATTTACAGGGATTGTTATGAAACAGGTTTTCAAGCTAAAATACTCAAATGTTAAGAAACAGGTGGGTTAAAAAAATTTGAATACCCTCTAAAAACTGTGGAAATCCACCAAAATCAAACCCCTGGATTAAATACCCAAATAAGCAAAAGCTTATCTAGACCTGTGAAATGTTATTTCAGGTGACTTCCAATTTTGAACAGTTTGTGTGCTGCCCCCTGTTGCATAAACTGACAACAGAGATATACAAGTATATGTGTCTAATTAACAATAAACGAGATATAGCACCTTGTTAAGCATTATTTACTACAGTAGAGTTCATGTATGTGTGATGCCTGCATTAGATCAGTATATAAAGACGTGTAAATTAATACAGATAAGCAAGTTGAAAAGGATACACTGATTAATTATGCAACAGTGTTGTTATACATGTACTATTGGGGTTTTGAAACTTTTCATGTGTATTTGTATGCAAGCATTTTTAAAATTGTGTTTGTTGTTTAACACCACACTCAGCAATATTCCATCTATAGACGGTGGTCTGTAAATAATCATGCATCAACCATGTCAGCGAGCCTGACACCCTGACCCATTTAGTCGCCTCTCGCGGCAAGCATGGGCTGCTAAAGAGCAATTTTAACCCAGATCGCCATGGGACTTGTAACTGACACTGAAAGCAACTTTAAATTACTTGGGTAATGGTGAGGTGAGGTTAAATGGGGTTTAACGTAGTGTCCAAGATTATTGCACTTATATAGTGACGTGCATGCATGTGTATGTATGTGTGTGTGGCTGCTTGTACTAGTCCGGACTGATTCCGATTTATAGTGCTACCATGCCGCAGTTTAACATGAATACCCCACTCAGACACAGTATACTGACTCCGAGCCGACCAGTCCTCGTTTTAGCTCCTTAATGCAGAGCGCCAGACAGGGTAACAACAAGTACCATCTTTGAACGTCTTTTGGTATGACGCGGCTGGGGATCGAACCCCGGACCTTCCGCTCTCCGGGCGGACGCTCTACCATTAGACCACGGAGGAGGTCCTTGGGTAATGGTGATTCATTTGGAACACTGAACACAAATGAACAACTTATCTGTAACTTGGTCCGTGTCAGTCAATTGCATGTTGTAAGAAGCTATTTAATTAGATCAGTGGACATGTTTTGCTTAATGTATGCAAATGTAACCTGACTAGGTGGGATGTTGCTCAAAGTCATAATATCAACCACTGGTTTATTGGCCCAGATTTGATTATTTCCAGGCCTCCACAACATAAATGCAGCTGGCTGCTGTGCAGAGGAATATAAAACCATTCTGACATTAGGATATGCTAGACAAGAATTGTAGTGAGTGAAAATAAAGACTTTCTATAAATATCTCTACCTATATCTACATGGATGATGCTCTTCACTCATTAAGTTCAGTTTGCTTTCATTTTTTATACTGTTCCAAATTCCATTCATCAAGTGAATGCTCACAGCACTACGTCATCAAATAGATCAGTGTGCACTCAACTTTCATTTTCATCTACATGGGGAGTATTAAAGACCAACAAAGTTCAACTGTCCCCAAACTTGAGAGTCACAACAATGATCTGAATCAGATTATTGTTTTGACATACAGACAACACACACACTAACAACATACACTGTGTAAGTCTCTCAACATGTTCCACATGGATGCTGCCGGATTCTCCTACTTGGTTGGTCAAAGATTGGACAATATCTTGAATATTTTCCGATGACTGTCCACCCCAAACAAGGAGTACTTTCTGCCCTGGTTTGATGTCAATGTTGTCCATTTTGTAGGAAACCTGTTGTTGAAATAAAGAGAAAGATGAAGTATGCTTAGAATAAAACAATATTTGATGAATATGATGCATAATATTCCTAAAAATGCTAAAAATGAACCTAAATGTTTTGTCCTATTTTCAATTAAACTATTTGGGTTTACTTTAGGATTGAGAAGAAATATAAAATCCCATATTCTTCAATATGCACTCTGATAGTTCTTTTGAGGGTTGGTGCAACATCAGCAACGGCCTCAATAAGAATGTTATTGTAAGAGAGATTTGTGGCTATGTATTAGTCATCAGTAATAAGGGAAAGGAAAACACGGAGCAGCATATAGGTATGATTTCACAGCTGTATGACACTGATATACAATGGAACCAAAATATTTTAGGTGAGGAGAAAAAGCGTACTTCTTTGAAACTACTTTTGATGTATACCCAGTGTAAATATAACTTTATTGGCATCTTTTCTCTAATCCACGAAATACATAACACTGATGTCAAGAAAGATTGGAGACCAGTCCCTTCCCATGATATTTGACCGCCTCCATGGTCTAGTGGTAGAGAGCGGAAGGTCCGGAGTTCAATCCCTGGCTGTGTCATACCAAAAGACGTTAAAAGATGGTACTTGTTGTACTACTATTCAATGTCTTTTGGTATGATGCAGATGGGGATTGAACCACTGACCGTCAACTCTCCAGGCACTATATATGATAACTAGATACGGTCCACAAAAGTACATGTATACTACCACATTACAGTTACGTCAGAGATCACCACAGATCTGGGAATATGGTTGTATACCAATCTAAGTATATTACCTCAAACAGAACATATCTAAATTAATACCCAACTGGTGTATAACCACAGCTATTTCAGTTGAAAAACATGTTAGACTCATTCCTAGTCTGCACATCAGTATGGTTTTGTTTATGATCATTTGACCATGTTGGAAATGCCTTTTCAATCCAATCTCCACCCCCTGAATTAAGCAATGTAATTTAGGGTAAATCAGTACAATTTTTAGCAAGTTTCGAGGAAAACATGCCTACATGCACATCATGGCAAACAGCTGGTTTCTGATCACCAGGTTTTCGAGCACAAATTATTTGTGATTCCACCCCTGGTCCCATGGTAAAGAGTTGGCTAATTAGTTTGTTTCATTAGCCTAGACTGTCTTCAAGCTGACAAGGCTATTTCGCTCCTTCATGCATCCGTAATTGAAAAAACGTACTCCCAATAAAGAAAAACGTTTCATAAAAATAATCGCCAACATAAAAAGCTAGCAGAGACAAAGTCCGCATCTGTGAAATCAGTGTTATTTAAGCTATAACAATTTTCGTTATATGTTACGCTGAATGTACAGAATGCGCTATTTGGGGTATTATACTTCGATCGATATATCATACGCAGATTTGTGGTTAATTTTGATAATCCTTGCCGTCATCGTGATTCAGGAGTTTTTCCAATATTTGTTGACATGTTGCTCAACATAACCTTTCAATGGAAAAATATATGTTCCAAATACTGGCCCTGTATCCTAGATATTAAATGATTTTAATCCATTTTGACAGAACATGTCATAATACCATTATTCCTTTACCTGATAAAACTTGCAAAGAATCGTAGTGTCTCAATATTTTGCTCACGAGTTACTCTTCATTCTCGTCCTTGACCTTCCAAATAACGCAGCAAATAATATTATTTGAAAAAATATATTATATATACAGAGTACAAATATTTCTTTTAAAATGTAGCGAAAAGGGGGAGCGACATAAAGTTACAGATACCCAATATTTATACGTCAATATTAGATATTATACATTATTTACTCCAATCGGTGTTAAGAATGACGACGACATCCGTTGCACAAATAAGTCGTGGTATTTGATTGGTCGGTTGGGGAAATGCGGTAGATTGAAATTTCGCTTACCGCTCGTTCAAGTTGAAGTCTGTTTTGAAAGCGTTTCGTTTCATTTTACGAAATGGCAGAAACGGAATTAGGTCCTATGGACGTAGAATGGGATTACAACTGCCCACAATACGTCGATTTCAGCGAGCCTTTACCTCTGGATGATAACGCAGACAAATGGTTTGGTGAGAAATTTTGGCCATGATCACTTGGTCGGGAATTGTTGATTGAAGTTATCTTTGGATTGGGCATAGATCAGAAACACAATGTCAATTGGTTTGAGGGTTTTATGTATAATTTATACTATTCATGTATAAATGTTAATGATTCACCCCTGATTTTTCTATGTAATGATATCCAATGGTAACATTCCCTTATGTCATGTTTGAATAGGAATAATATATCAAGTTCATGTCAAACGTATGGCTTCTTGATATAAACTGTGTGTTACAACGCGTAGACTGATGTCTAATACATAATATCTATTCACGTCCTTGGATGATCACAAAGAGGGTGAAAGTGGTTGTTTAAATCTATAGTATGTCCACAGTTACATTTGTTCTCCATCTGTATGATGGTTTGTACACAGACATTTTGACAAGTTTGAAGACTTCTTGGTCCCCTTCTTGTAACAATTCTACAAAATCTACAATGTTCAATATTCACAATTTAAACCAAAGGTCCACCCTTAGATTTAATTAATGAATAAATGTGCATGGCTAAATCAGGATATGTTGTGCATGAGTGACTTTTATATTACAGTGGCAGGAAGTGGTGAATGTTTATTATTAATATGGGTGAAGTGATCCACTGAAACACTGACGCACCGTGGTTAGTTCCCCATTTTTATTATGATACGATACCTGATGTTGCAAGTACATATTTTTACTTACTTGAAGAAAGAATAAACCTATCTAAATAGAGATAAATGTGAGCTTGAAAGCCACCCTTGTCCTGGGTGCACCTGTGTATCAGCTGTTTGGGATCATTTATCATGCTTATTGTGAAGGACTCAGAACAGTAATAAGGAACAGGTATTACGGTGCAAATGAATGTTATCTGAGCTGTCAGTAACCAGCTACGAAATATGATCATGGTGATCATTGGGGAACATGTTTATCTCATAGTTCACATCTGTTGATGAGTTTCATGGGTGGATACAGAGGGGGGGGTGCACCACCCCTTTTTATTTCGAAACAAATCTTAATTTCTGTATAAATTACCACCAAAGACAATAAATAGATCTTAATTGTGCACCCCCCCCTTTTAAAAAAAGCTGTATCCGCCCATGAGTTTGTATTAATTATCTATCAGTCAGATCAGAGTGATCTGTAAATTGACATAATTTTGATGTTGGTGCAAGAATTTTGTGTTTATTTCATTATGTTCAGTTCAACTACACCATGGTTCACAATGACATGACAGAAGTCTACAGACCCACATCACTCACCATGTTCAGCTTATCTGGTATTCTTCTTCAATCAAATTTTAATGCTTTAGATGCAGACCATGAAGATTTTGAAGATAGCTCCATTCGTATCAGTTCAGGTAGGAATTACTTTGTTTATTATTGTTTATGTTTATCAGTGCTTCAGATTACTTGTACACCATGAACATCCGATTTATTATTGGTCTTCAGCAACCTTATAATCCTTTGCCATAAGAGGCAACCAACCGGATTGGGTTGTCTTGCGTTAAACAACCAACAAAGAAATCAGCTTACTTAATGTGACTATATGCACAATTGCTAACCTTTGGAACATTATACAGTTGCTGTCTCTGTTTTTCATCCATCAAATCCATGGTCCACTATTTTTTAAACCACTTTTTCATTTGACTGTTTTACACACATACAACATGGTGCAAGAATGTATGGTGTGATCATGATGATGCACATGATCACATTGTCAGTGATTGTTAAGATACAAAATCATCAAGTGGTGATGATGAGCAAAATAATTGAAATGTTCTATGATTGTTTTCAGAGTACAAAACCGAAAATAAGAAACCCACAGAAGAAAATGCGAAAACTCCGAAAGTACAAACACCTACGCCGCAAGCTCAGGTGGCACCAATGAAATCAGGTATCATGGAAGTTCTGGAATTCAGTGATGTATATCAAACTGAAAGGCTTGGTAATAACAATAGAACACATTAGTAGCTCATCTGGATTGAAGGGAGCGTCTGCTACAATCTGATTGGTTTTAAAGCTCTGTTAAATGGAATTGGATCCTGAATTATTTTTTTTATCTTTTGCACTTTTCACTGTGAATCAACTTCTTGATCAGTATCTTTTCAAGGAAGCATATTGTCCATTAGTCAGTATACTGTGTCTGACTGGGGTATTTGTGTTAAACTGCGGCATGGTATCTCGGTGAGCTGGCACTATAAATCAGCATTAAACCGGACTAGTACAAGCAGACACACGCATGCATGTTGCTATATAAGTGCAATAATCTTGGACGCGACATTAAACCCAATTTCACCTCACCCTGGACCCATGAACTAACATAGTTTTACTATCACTATCTAGCATGTATCAATAACTTCTCTTAAGTATTAACTAACATAGTTTTTGCATTTATGGAGTTATAAATGTGGAATATTGCAAATACAAGGAACAACATTTTTTATGTTTATGACTCCCAAAACATGTCAATTCGTATAATAATACTTCAACAATGACTTCACAACCTGCTTATTTAATTATTAACACTAAAAAAACTGGACAGCAATACAAAATCAGTGACATGGTTCAGCAGAATAATACAACGCTGTCATTGCCCATTCTGTTATCAGCCAATCAGGAAACCTTAAAGGATGAGACGTATCTATCTCTATCATCTTCAGCTCCATTTAAAACTTTAATAAACTAAAACTGAAAAAATATCTAGAATTTATTCTATCGCTTTAAGTTATTTTTAACAAGCATTTACCCTACCTGATAATATCCTTTTGAAAGTGATAATAGTTACTTACTTACTTATATTAGGAGATTTTACGTGCGCTTTCCGACTGGAGCGTATTTCGCACACGGGTTAATAGTTCCCACATGCAGGTCCTTAAGACTGGTAGGATTGGACCATAGACTGTAGTGCTGAATTGAACATCTTCATTGTGTGTTATGATAACAGATATTCATTCCATGAAGAGGTAATTTTGACAACACCTGAATCTCAGTCTATTGATGTGATTGTAGCTGCAGATTCGGTTTAACTAATCCCATGCTGTAATTAGTAACAATGGTTGTAATTAAGGAGCATTTGCATTGTGTTGTATCAGACAAGCCTAATGTGCATCAAACATCAAAGGCTCCTCTAATGACAGGCCACCTTGTAGGGTAAGCTTATCTTGTCAATGTGTCACCCAGTGTTAGACAGCTACAGAATAAACATCAGACGTTGTTTTACTGAGGGCATACAAATTCAATTTGCTTAGGTGTCATTTTGTCTCTCACTTCTGTAGTGACAGGTGTGATGTCTTTCAAATAGACTTAAATAGTGTGCTTGGGTAGGGTCGGTGCAGTAGATAACCTTGTAGTGGACGGTGCAGTGTAGCAAACAGGTATGAACTGATACTATCAAGGTGGTCAGTGCAGTAGAGGACCTTGTAGCACTGTGGATGGTCAGAGTTAGAAATTGGCACTTCTTCTATAGTCCATTCCAAACTGCCCAATAGTTAAGGTATAAGGACTAGTAGATATTTGCCATCTTAAGGTTTTGTTATATATAATCGTTATAAGGACTAGTGGACCAAAAACCTTAGTTTCTGTGGTGCAGTGTAGCCAACAAGTATGCACTGTCACAAAGTGGAAAAATACCAATTACTAAGGTGACTAAAAAATCAACTTGGAAGTTATGTTTCTCCTAAATTTAGTGCGGTTATCATCAATTGTCTGCATTACTTTGGTGTTCTCTCTCGACACAGATGGTCTCTGTGGGCTATATAGTTATATATATTGCAACATTGAACACTGAATTAGTACATGCATAAATACAAATTGAAAAATAATTTTTGTTAGAGGGAAGCACAGGACCAGTTACTCGTCTGCAAGCAAAGATGACCCCACCATCATCAAATATCATTACATCTCTCGATGAATGGAGGGCCAAGAAGCCACAGGTTCAGACACAGTCGAAGCCTACTAGCAAGAAAGTTGGAATAGTGGCACCTTTGAGACCCGGGTAAATATTGTTAGCCTTACTGTTTGAATGTTACTTAAGCATGCTTATAAAGCTAATCTTAAAATGTGGATTGTTCAAAGTTTTCTGTTATGGTAAATATTGTTTTCTTCTGATTAATCCTTTTAATGCCACTAATGTCAGTCCATGGAAGCGCAGTAAACAGTTACAAACTAGCCACCAATTCTCTTTCTAGGAAACGAGCAAACAGCAGTTCTGGTACTGACGTTTCCCCAGTTACATCAACCAGTGACAGGTTTGTTTAAATTTATGTTATCCGAAAGTAAGGTGTATTGGTTGATTATTTTACTTCACAAGCCTTGTTTGACAGGAATTGCCCGCATACATATTTGACAGAAAGTGTGACACATGAAATAGTCTCATTGGATATTATGGATAATGTGCCGATTATTCCCAATTATGATGCATTCATCCAATACAATGCCTACCAGTAACAGTTTGATGGAACAAACAGGATTGTTTTAATGTAAAATCGTACAATTCCATTTGTGACATTTGTGTCATGTTTGTAATGTAATAAATAGATATATCAAGTTGAAGGTTTCTGCATTTTGTTCACTTTGCATGCTCAGAGCTGTTTTACTTTCATGTTTTTGATGAACATTTCAAAACATTGTTGTAGCCAAAGGCCTGCATTAAAACGACAGCGGATTTCAGGAAGCAACATTCGAAGGAGTGGGTCCCAAAGTAAATTGGAAGTTTCGAGTAACATTCGAAGGAGTGGGTCTCAAGACAAATTGGAAGTGTCAAGCAAGAGATCTTTAAAGAGAAGCAACTCCTCAGCCAGTTCTTCCAAACCTGAGAGAATAGCGCGATCCCATACCCGAGGATATTCAGCTGGTCGCCCTGTTGTCCAGAATAAAGACGACACAGAGGGTCCAGGTGCTAAGTTACCCAAAATGCCAACCCTGCCCTGCACACCAACCTTTATGAGGTGAGTATTTATACAGGAGATAATGTATTCATTTGGGGACATCTTATGCAATAATAAACCGTGTTATCTGGTGGGGATTCTGAATTAGAATAAGCTCCCAGCAACATATGCTGGCTATGAGAGGTGACTGAACAAATTGGAACGTTAAGCTTGGTAATTTTGTTGATAACCTGTCATCATACCCTGACAATGTGGTTTCATTTTATCATAATACCAGTCACTGGATTGTCTGGTCCAGATTTGATTATATACAGGCTTAAGTTATATAGCTGGAATAATAATGATACTGGTGAAAGCGGCATTAAACAACAAACAAACAATGATTGATATTATCATCTCTGAGATTTAAGAGATGTCACTTTGTCGCAATGAGATTTGAGTAAGATATGGTTGTTTCATAATACCAGCACCACCTTGTATGTACAAATTGTGCTGTCATTTTCAGGAGAAAGCAACTGGCTGCCGGGTCTCCACGAGTTAAAAGTACTGAGGAGCAGGAGTTGGAACAGATAGCACAGATGAGGAAGGAGTTGGCCAAGAAGAGGAAGATGGCCATGGATTCCCTGCAGAAAAGTAAGACTGCTCCTGGGTATGTCGCGGTACATAACTCACGAGAACCCACTATAATACAGGACTTCAAGTTCAGCACAGACAGTAGAATAAAGTCACAGCACCAGGACATCCAAGATGAGAGTACCATTGATTTTGCCAAGTGTCTGCGGTCTAATACTGCCTCCGCAACACAGGTGAGGATTTTGAATGGTGCATAAATCTAAGCAACTGAATACAGATGCAAGTTGATGTGATTCATATAAACTGTGTAATAAGTTGGCTGGTTTGTTGGTTTGTTTAATGCTGCACACAGATATGTTAGGATTCTGTAAATAATCAAGTCTGGATCAGACAATCCAGTGATTATTATCATGAGCATCGATCCACACAATTGGGATCAATGACATGCATCATCCAAGTCAGCGAGCCAGCCACCCGATCCTGTTGGTCGCCTCTTACGACAAGCATAGTCACGTTTTATGGCAAGCATGGGTTGCTGAAGACCTATTCTACCCCGGATCTTGTGTGATAAGATTCCTCTCTGTGCACATGCATATATCTTCTCATCTATGCATCCTTTCATACTATATTATATAACTGTTAATACCAAAATCATTTTGTCAACAATCCTAAACTTTTGGATTCATTTTGGGTTTGATTATTAGCTAAGCTAACTGACAAGTAGTGATTGAACATGTTGAACGTTGGCTTCACTGACAAGAAGTGATTTGAACTTTAGGCTGAAACCAGATACAACTTCTCTACATCTTCTTTAATATTTAAGGGTCCAAGAAGTTTAACCAGGCCACAACCCTTCAAGCTGACAACCAGCCACAAACCAGCACCACAGTCGGAAAAGTTCCTGTCCATGGCACAGTCTGTTGCAGCCTTCCATAGATCGACACCTGACAGATTCAGAAGAAAACCCCGAGGTAGGGACTGTAAAGCAGTGGAGAAGGAAGATAATCCGTAGTGAAAACATTTTGATGGATCAAAGCACCCTCCGTGTTTGTTTAGGTGAAAGGATGAGGATTAAGATAGTAATCCCTGTCAGACACCTTGTTGAAAGGGAGTAGTCATTATGTCAGTCCGTCAATTGATTAATCCTTTTGAACTGTGTGTGTTGATAAGGCAGGGTATAAGTGATGACATGCTAGATGTTATCTAGATGATCAACTTCATTCGACTTGGAAAGTTGTCACACTGCGTTCACATGTTGGATACTCCATGATTCAAGCTGAAATAATCCTTATCTGTGAGTGAATTAATATTTCTGCATTATTTAATTGAAGTAGGGAAAATTAGTATTTATGTTGTTTTTTATGTTCTGACAATAAAGCACTAAGCAGTTCTACAACATTTCACATGTGATGTCAATTATCAGCCTCCAGCTCTGACAAGAAGTTACTCAAGGCACGGTCACCTCACGCCCTTCGCCTCACCCAGCCAGAGACGCCGAAACTAGAGACCCGTCATCGCTACCGGCCGCCGACTGCACCCAGTCAGAGAGACCTTGAAGACCAGGAGTATCAGGAGATTATGAAGTAGGCTTCACTTCTACTCAAATTATTCTTGCTTTTGGTAGCTTGGTAGTACATTGCACATCGACATTAAATTTTAAAAATATATTTCTGGATGAGTTTCAATCAGCCAAGTCCTGCCAGAAACAGTATTGAATATTCTATAGCCCACTAATCCTATTTCATATGACAATGTACATATTCCATGTATACATGCAGAATACCATGCATGTATCCAGGTAAATGGGGTTAAAGGTAAAAATAACAAGAGTTTGCCACTAACGTGGCTATATCCCCGCCCCTGTTGCAGAATTTATGACATAATTAAATCTAAACAAACCCTAACCTTTTTTAACCGAGGTGGAACTTGTCATGGAAATTGTAAAAAAAAGATGAGTTTGGAGTCCATCTTGTTGCCATGGAAACATAAAACATTAATATTTCTAACAAAATTTAAATAGCAAATGGCACCAGTTCAGCATTTACCTGACAGACCTGCAAAGTTTGATGAAAAAATATTGAACGGTTTATGAGTTATGCTCCGGAAAGAACCTTACCCTCACAGAACCTAAGTCCATCTTGTTGCCATGGAAACATAAAAAATTTCTTAAATTTCTCAATAGCAAAAGGCACCAGTTCAGCATGTACCTGACAGACCTGCAAAGTTTGAACAAATATTGAACGGTTTATGTGGTATGCTCCGGAAACGAACCCTACCTGTCTAAAATTTCTAAATAGCAACAGGCACCAGTTCAGCATGTATCTGACAGACCTGCAAAATTTCATGAAAAAATATTGAACAGTTTATGAGTTATGCTCCGGAAACGAAACTTGACGGATGGACGGACGGAGCCCGTTTCTATATCCCCGCCAACTTCATTGGGCGGGGGATAATAAATACTGAAGGTACATCTTGATAATGGTAAAAGAAATGCTTTTTGTTTATTATCTGCTGTCTGACATATCTTTGATAACCAGAGAGCAGCATTCCCAGAATATTTAGAACAATATTTACTCACAATATACTTCAAGTAAAGTGAAATGATAGTAAAGTGATATATGTTCAAGCCGTGTTTACAAATGACCGCAGTATGTTATGCTCAGAAGCAGACAAGGTTCTAATGCACCATTAACTAATATTTTTTCCTCTTTTCCTCACAGATATCAGTTTAAGGCCAACCCTGTGAACACGAGGATCATGAGTCAGGCTACAGGACTCTACAAACCAGAGCCAAAACCAACAACCAAGCCAGAGGAGTTCAACCTTCACTTAGACAAGCGTTTTCAGGAACGGCCAAATAAAGCTTCAGATGAAGAGGAATTTGTTTTCCATGCTCAGCCAGTGCCGAGGAAGATTCTGGAGGGAACAGTGGTAAGAACACTTGAACTCTAGAAAGTATTTCAAATGAATGCTTTTTAAGTGTATTGACACAATTTGCTGCGAGGTTGCGGATGCAGTGTTGAGCAATAATCACTCTCAGTGTAAGGGTGAATCATTGTTTGTCTTTCATTATGAATACGTTTTATCAACAAGGAAAGTTGTTTTGTTTATTTTATCTTTGGTCATTTGTTATTTCTCAACTTAATCCTTGCTTATTTATCATATAAAACATTTTTAGGTATTACCAATTTACAGTTTTTCACCCGATGTTACTGTATGTAAATTAGCTTGGAATACTGAGACTTACACTTTCCTGTTTCTGAAGGGTGTAAAGCCAGCAAGGGAGATACCTTCCACTGTGCCTCAGTCACCAGCCTTTGCTCTCAAGCATCGGGTACGGCTCCCTGTTGAAGTACCACAAGAAAAGGTAAGTGCTGCTTCTAGTTGCATTTGTTTGGTAAAATTTAGATGCCATTTATTATTTTAACCATGTTGATAGGATTTAGTCCTGGGAATGCTTTAAGATCCATGATTTCTCTATGTTGTAGGAAACAGAGAAGCCTTTGCCCAAGGCTCACGCTGTGCCTCACCCAGGCATCCCATTCCAGCCCAAGCTGTCCCACAGGACAACTACCCCAGAGCCATTCAGCTTCGAGAGTCGCTACCCTGATCCAAACGCTGTGAAGGAGGCCAAACTGCGACAGAAACTTGAGGAGGAACAACGGGTATGGGAAACAGATGTATTGGCATGAGCCATAACAATGAACAATATAGAACCATAAGAATTTTTCTGGAACTGAACATGTATAACATAATAATCCAAAAGCTTTTCATAGCCTTGTTTCCTTACATGTTTCCAAAGTTCTATGGGCAGCCCTGTGACAAAAGCATCGGTTAACATTGAAGACCCACATGGGTACATGAACCTGATTTCTGTTTTCCCCTGCCGAACTATATGGCTGGAATGTTGTTATAGGCATGTAGACATGTCTATCACACAATTGTTTTAACATACTTTGAGATTATTACTTTACACTGCTCACCTGAGCGATGAGATACATGGAATTCTCAAATGACTTTCATGAACTCAGCACCCTGAAGACTAAGATGTACACTGAAATGTAGTTTCTGTGTCATCACACTATCGTTCCCCATTGTGAAGAAGTGGTTTCAAAAACTGAACAACGATATGCTTGTCATGCTTGTGTGATGTTTTTAAACATAAGATCAGCAATGATATGCTGAAAAATACTAGCGTGTTATTAGACATGTCAACAATGATATATTTGTTTTGCCAACAAAGCTTCTGAAACACCCGTATCCTGATACCTGGATATTAACATTCTGTGCTACAGGCACGCGAGTTCCGGGCCAACCCACTACCACGCTTAGAGCCTGTTCTACCCGAGAGGCACACCAAGATCTGTACAAAGCTGGAACCCTTCAACCTCCAGAGTGACATCCGCGGTGCCAAGAAGTCAGAAGAGTGGAATCACAAGGTTGTAAGTTAATCCATGAAGATGAGTGAACTTAGAATCTGTCAATACTTGCAGCAGAGTATCCTTCCTTAAATGTTCATCAGAGTAATCTTTTCCAAGGAATGTGTCATTTGGCATGTTGCTGTGAATTACCAACTTTTTGGCATGTATTTCGCATGTCTCCGAACCATCACTTGAAATCACTGGTTTTGGAAAGCTGCAAGTTTTGACAAAGATCTCCCTAGTTTGTTGACTGTATGTCTGTGTTTGTCTGGAGAACTAACTGAAGCATGCTGTCCTGAAGAATAACACAAAGATGTTTGGCTTATTTTGACAACCGGATATTTGATAAGCAACATTAGCGTGTAAGTAGGTGTGACAACAACATTTAGACAAATCGACTGCCACCAATTTAAAAAGAAAACTCATGAACCAACCTAATTTGTTTTACTATTTTAAAGAGTGCTAGCCCATGGGGTTTTATCTGCCATTTTAAGATTACTGTTGATTCATAAAATATCCATAAAACTGCACTGAAACTAGTATACATGTACATCCTTCAGAATCTTGCACTTATAAAAATCAGAACTTTGAAAACTTGGATATTGACAATTATGTAAAGCACTAAATAATGCAAGAAATGGTACAAATAGTGTCAATGGATGATAGCTGTTTTACAGTTGTCTCACTTTCCATCATGTCTCTTTGTCAGCTGGAAGAGGAGCAGGTGAAGCTGAAACAGGCAGCAATATTCAAGGCCAGACCTGCCGATGTTGTCCACCAGGAACCCTTCATGCCCCAGAGATCAACTCGGCCACTGACAGGTTAGTAATGCACATGCACCATATCAATTAAGACACATTCATGATATTCATGGTGCAGAAATAATTTAAGATCCAATTTCACAAGAAACAAACATAAGAATGACAAACATTCCAAATCAAAGATGATATTACCTTCATTACTGCAACAATTGGTGATGTCGACAAGCATATCAATGTTTTTCTAGAGGCCATAAGTCTTGGTTATTTTTACCAAACTCCAAAAGGTTAGAATATAGGTTTGGTAATTGAAACAATTTGATTCTTCCAAGATTTTTTGTTTGACATGAGAGCCACCAGGCCAGAAAGGGTGGGAAATGTAGATTTTAGTCAAATGGGTTACTAATGGGACAACCCAAGGGCGTCATTAGAATCTCAGAATGGCCTTCAGATTTTGTAAATTTTGAATGATGATTGCTGTCTGGTGGGACATTTTCTTGGAACATTAAATCTTTACTATATAGATATCTGCTAGATCCTTATTCCTATCTGTCAGAAAATGGCAGACAAGCAATCTTTATTTCCTTGTTACTGCATTCTAACTGTAATTTCTGGTTAGATGTGAGTGACATGACGCTGAACACCGAGCGGCGGGCTGTGGACCGGGATGAGTATGAAATCAGGAAGAAGGCACGAGAGGCTCAGTTGGCTGAGTTGAGCCATGAACGGGAATCACAGAAGATAGAGGAAGAGAGAGCTGCTATTGCTAAACTGAGGGCAGAGATGGTTCACAAGTCCAACCCAATCAGAAAATTCAAACAGGTCGTTCTCCAAGGTAGCGAAAAACCACCAACATGTCCAGAGTCCCCAAGATTCTCAGACAGACTACGAAGCAAAGTCCGAGTATAAGCTTCGATCAGCATTGACATCTCTTTATCCATTTATTCATACACACGTGTGAATACAGCTGATACAGTTGACGGTGATGGTTGTAGACAGCTGATTATGGCTCCATCTCATCAACGGTCATCCAGGAATCTCGGATAGTAAGATACTGTATATTTCTGTCATCAATGTTGTACAGTTTCAACTACAGTTTAATCAATATCATTTAGACCATGCCCTAATTGTCACTACAGGTGCATATTGTTAGATTTTATTTTTGCATTTTTTGTAAGCCATAGCTATTTTCCTTAAAGTTGCAATCAAAGAATGTAAAAGGTCTCATTTCAACTGCTTTACAGGATCATGATGATCCAATGTTGGATATTGTCCTTTCATGATCTACTGTGGAACAAACCTATGCTCATTTTATGTAAAACATGCTTATGTATAAGCAAATTTTATTTATGTTTATATTAGATTTTATTTATCTTGAAAACAGCATTCATTATGTAACTACTGTTTGTCCATAGTAATAGGCTAACTAGTGGATGGGGGTTTCCATAGTAAGGAATATCCAGATTATTATAAGACAATATTATTTCCTGGTTTACAGACAATCCAATATTGCACAAATGTGGAACTTAATGAGACTGAACCTCGTGTGATTGCTATCTAATGTGCAAGGATTAGGGAGTACTTCTGCTCCTTGGCAGTGGTGTATCACAGGATGATACAAGTCGAAGTATTTAAGCCCAAGGAAACATTGTGTGAATAACCTTTTTTTGAGACACTGGAATGAGATTTTACAATGTTTATATGGTAAGATTAAGCCAATAATCATTGTAATTGTGGGTGATCTGCTATGTACTTTGTTAGTGTATTTGAGACACTTGTAGCCCTGATGCTGCATATAGTTGTACATACAAGTGGAGAGGTGGCTAAATGTGCTCAGACGTCTTCTCTTTCTCTGCCTACTGTGTTTTCTGTGAAGTCCTTTCTACCTTCTGTATCTTTCAATGCTCCTCGGTCATTTCCTCTCTGTAATTATGTAATCTAATGCTATGTGAATAAATTAATAAACCAACAAACACTTGTATTTTTTAATCTGATTATCTGATATCTTTCGACGTCAAATCTGCTGAGACAGCAATATTCAAGCAGAATCGAGAATAACTTTTGGTGTCATCATGGGTGGGAACAAGCTTGTGAAGTTGGTTCACGATGAGAAGACAATTGCCTAAGTTGCTGCACAAACCCAAAAGAAAACAAAGTGCAATGTCATCTATTTTTTTAATTTTTATAAAAATGTTTACAGTTGTTTTCATGATATAACAAATGATTGCGTAAATTTAGGATATGAAAATGAATGGCTCAACAATGAGTGTTATGAATATGGTTCATCACAAATGTACACCTACCCATATATATCGATCCATGTTATATATCTGTCTGTTTTCCAAAAGTAATATCTTACACTATCACAAAACCAAATGGTAACTAATTGCATACAACTATCATAACAAACCCAAATGAACCAGTCATGTAAAGTAAATACAAACTGGTTGATGGCAACAACCTCTTGTTAGTTGTGGAACATGCAAAATTGAGTATTGCATTATGTGACAATACCTCAGGTAGGTATATCATGACATCCATTATTGGTTCACATCAAAAATCCACCCATGACAACGGCAGTGATGGTACCACAAGGGTCTTGATAGCCAAGCAACTAACGTTATTAAGGCCAAAAGGTCTGGCTGTTCCATTTGTGTATACCAAAGATGGCATTGTTTATGAATCATCAACCAACAGTAAATGGGGCGTTTTGCAGTAGTTTACAGCTGACCATGGTATTCTGTACAAATCATTCTCACCACCACCAGGTGATAGTAATGTGCCAAATGAAATATTGGTTGAGTTACTGACAAATGTCTGAAATAAAGGGGGATGGGTGCCTCGGCACCTCCCTATGGATCTTCCACTACCCTGTGGGTTGGGTACTCGCACATCAAGGATCAGAAGCCATCGTGGGTATTACTTGTTACATCCTGATCTAGTTGCATCTTAGGTCTGCACTCTCCCATGCTGGACTTGCGTCTCATTACAGTGCACCCACTGGATGAAGGTTTGAGAAATTCCAGCCCAACGTATATCTGGTCTTGACATTGTTTCGTTAGTGGAAGAGTGTTCGATCTGCTCGTGTTCCGAAGACCAGGCGCCAGGACACCGGGATCTTCCACTCTGTAGGTCCGGTTGCCTCCTTCCCCACCTCACTGCCGGGAGCTGCCTGAACAAACAAATCACATGATTAACATGAGTTTGTCACAAAACACCCGATTCATGATGCAATGAAGTGTAAATGGCTACATTAGTGAACTGATGAATGATGCAAACTTTTGATAATCTGGTTTAAGAATATGCTTTACTATAACTGGTTGCAGGTATTTTTCTATGTTTAACACTCAGCAATATTCCAGCTATATGACGGTGGTCTGTAAATAATGGAGTCTGGACCAGACAATCCAGTGATTAACATCGTGAGCATCAATCTAGGCAATTGGGGTACCATGACATGCATCAGCCAAGTCAGCAACCCTCGATACTGTTAGTTGCCTCTTATGATAAGCATAGTTGCCTCTTATGACAAGCATAGTTGCCTCTCATGACAAGCATAGTTGCCTCTTATGACAAGCATAGGTAAAGGAATTTCTCTTAGTGCAGGCAAATAAGGAGAAAGTCATTATTTTGTTCAAATTTGGGAGTTCAAAGTTGTTATTTGCCTAATTAATGAGAAATTAAAAACACTGAATTTTAAACATGCATTCAATCAAAATATATTTAAGTGAGCATTAAATCCTTTCCTCTATATTGGTCCTGTCACAAGTCTACAAAACCATAACAGTCCTTGACTGAATTGTTAGCCAAACACCACATGGCAATGACAACTTCTCTTGATAGAACAATTTAAAAAAATCACTGGATTGTCTGGTCCAGACTCGATTATTCTGAGACTGCCGTCATATAGCTGGAATATTGCTGAGTGCGGCGTAAAACAACAAACAAACAAACAAAACATGACATTCTCTTCACTTGATACGTTCAAAAGCCGGAAGTGTGGAGTTGTCCATATAGAATAGAAGTAAGCAGCTTCTAGATTCATGCAATGGTGGACAGTCACGATTGCTCCATAAGACATTGTTTCAAAACACATACTAATACTTTGATCTCTACTAACTGGTGTCATTTGCAAGATGGGACTTCAACAAATATGTTCACCGTACATGTGAAGCCCCATGTTAGACATTGATGACAACCTTTAATAAGTTATGTCAATTTCACTACAATCTGATTTGCTGCTTACCTTTAGGGAGACAATCCTAAGCCAATTGTTCAACTGTGTAACCATGGCAACAGCATCATGGGCATTGTCCCCTTCTGAACAGAACATCATCATCACAACAACTGATGTGTCCATTTTGCTGAAACAATAGAACTTGCATTGACAACAATGAAACATGAAACAGTTTAGACATTGATAGTCCAGAAATCTCATTATCTTTGGCACAAAGCAATGGAATCAGGTTGACCCTATGACAATGTAACAAAATGAATTGAAACTTGACAAATTAGCATATTTGAGCAAAGCTTGGTTTAATGTGGTCCTGATGTAGCACTAGTATCTGACACTTATCCATCTTTGATTATCCAGTGTATTATATCTCCATTCTTTTATGATAACTACCATGGACCCATTTGCTGCCATATTTTTGTAATGGAAGTGACTGCATCAGCTTCACCGTTCTTATCACTAACTTGGTGGGGGTCGGGTAGCCTAGTGGTTAAAGCGTTCGCTCGTCATGCCGATGACCCATGTTCGATTCCTGACATGGGTACAATGTGTGAAGCCCATTTCTAGTGTCCCGCGGTGTGATATTGCTGGAATATTGCTAAAAGTGGCATAAAACCATACTCACTCACTATCACTAACTTGAGTTTGGTATGGATCTACTTGATGAGAGCCCTTGATGTTTAAAATACACTTGCTGGAAAAGATGACAGGGGTAGGAGTCCCTTTGCTGCAAGATGTTCCCAGTTATATTTGAGACAGCACACAACTTCGTGAGTTGATAACTGGATATAGAGCTGCTTCAATTGTGAAAGAACATTGTAATTTGATTGGGCAGCTATTATTAGTGTTGTGTTATTCAAACCAGACTGAAAAGGAACGGTGGTGAATGAGTCCATGGTTATATCCTGATAGAATAGAGATATGATACACTGGAACAATGAGGAAGACAGTTATAAAACCAACTTACAGATTCTCAAAGAGTTGTTTAGCAATGCCACTTCCTGGCATGTAGAGCAGCTTCTGTTGCGAGCTGCCATCGATGGTGAGTTCAGTCGGGGTAGCTCTTCGCTCCAGCTCCTGCCAGCCTAGTGTCGTGCGGAACAGGTCACCACACTTCCTGTCCATCGACTCTGATGGGACGAACCGGAACTGGGATCTTTCATACAAAAAGCAGACGTCAAACATACTTCTCATGTCTATTTCTCGCTAACTGGAAGAAAGATTAGGTCGGCTTCAACTTTAAACAGCTTCAAGTCATATGGCGCTGATCATTACTGGGGCGAACTTGGTATTCCCACCCAATGACCAGCAGATCCTGGCAGCTAAGGGAAGCAACTCAGACATAGTTAGCACCTATGCATTTTGCAGAATAGATGTTAAGATTGGTACCAGTGTGTGAAATAGCATGTAAACATAATGAGCTGGACAGGCAGGAGAGTAGAGACAGTGTTTATGGCGTTAATGACTGACCCTTGTAACTGGACATCCAGTCTCTCCTCTGAGTAGCTACTGGTCAGTATGATCACCTGCCGGAACTTCTGGAGCCTCGTCCACTCCGCCAGCCATGTCATGAACTTCTTCTTCTTGCCCTGAGTTAATACAGACATACATGCAGTTCATTCTCTTGTTTCACTCCCCTGCCCTGACAGTCACACATGTCGTATTACTATATTGATGCAAAGAAAACATTTATAAAGTGTATGCTCCGTCTGAATCAAATGTTATATAACCAAACCATTCGAAATAGACAGAAAACAGATCACATGTGCATAACTACATGTAGATGCACAATTTCAACTTTGATGCCTGAATAGATAACCTGTCAATTTTGGCAATCTCTATTTGCTATTCTATAATGCTATTAAAGATCAAAGACACAGACTACTTAGCCTGCGATAAAGAACACTTTTTGGGTTATGTCAATATGGGCTGATGTCAGGATGCTGTTCAGATTACCTCCATATCCTTAGTAACATCGTTCTTTCATTACTATCAAGCAATTATCAATTGGTAAAAATGTTTTAGACTTGTCACATAATGATTATTACCTAGGAAGAAATATGGTAAGATGATGTCAACCATATTTTGATTTATGTAATTATATTGAAGCAAATTAATATTTAAATTAATTAATAAAACTCAAAATAAAATCATATTTATTGCTGCATGGGATTATGGATAACCATACATTGAACAGATTATGAAATGTGACCTATTAAAAAATAAACCAACCATTTTTCAGTGATGTTGTTTCAAGTTTAAAACATAAATATGTCTCTTAACATAGGGGGGCAGGCAATTAGGCGGAAAAACCTGTCAGTTAGCCCTGTTCGAGGATTTCCAATTTACGTCACAGGTCATTACAGACTTGATTTTAATTATAGCTCCAATAAAACACTTGTTTAGTCTTAAATTTGGCATCTTAGAAAAGTAATCAAGTTTGCTCTACCCCCATGTGTAGCGTAATAAAGTATAGTTTTGCCCTGAACTATTATAGACAAAGCAACTGTCCTCATGCTTTGACTATAATAGTTCATTTCACATGGGGGTAGAGCAAACTTTTTTTCTTAAACATATCTGACTGGGACAGTGACACAGGTCGTGTGTGAAGAGAAAAGTACATGGGACCGTCTCAAAAACTATTTGTTACTGAAACTGCCATTACAAAAATGGGGCACCAGAACACTAGATTCCAAATGTGGATCTGTCAACAGGGTTTAATCTGAGTTACAGGCAATACAAAACACTACTAACCTTCACAAATGGTGACCTCTGTTGAAGAACAACCAATTTGTTGCTCTCGTTTTCATATACTGAAATAAAAGAAAACATCACATACAGTCTGAACAGGTGCTTGTTTACAAAACTGCATACATTCTGGATACAATATTTTCACATTTATTAAACAAAAACCAACGGTAATATTCTCAAACACAGGGATGTTTATTTGTTTTCTTCCACCTGCCCCTTCCCTCTAAGGCTGAGCACAGAGATAACATACAAGCAAAACAGAGCCACAAGGCTCTGAACTCACCTGAATTATGAAGAAATAATGGTTGCCATGTCTTAAATGGGATAGGAATTTTGACCACTTTTTAGAGACAGCTTAGCTGGGATCTTTCATGTAAAATGTAAGTTCCTTTGACCTTGGAGTTTCAGAATAGATGTAAAAAATACCATGACACTGGGTAAATGGGGTATGTGAAGATCAAAACTCAAAATATGCCAGAATTCTATGCCATATTATATATAATACCACATCATAGTTGCATATCAAATTTCATACTGATACATGCAGAAATGGCTAAGTAATCACAAAAAATGACATTTTCAATATGGCCGCTGTGGAATATGGAATTCTGTAAGCAGTTTTCAAGAGACACCATAGCTGGGATTCATTTAAGTCACGTAAGCCTTAGGCATAACCTCATAGGAGATTATTGGTTAACGATGACCAGACAGATGGACAGACAGATGATGGTCAACACACCACATCATAAAAATATGAATGCTTCAGCCAATGGATAAGGTGACTTACATTTGCTACTAAGTATGTTATTCTGTTGTCATAGTTACCTTCACAGCTGGTAGTGAGTTTACAAATGTTTGCGTCATGGTGAGCAAAGGGGTTGTTGCCGACCATGGGGAGGATGCTGTCATGGTAGATATAGCCGACTCTCTCCATCCACAACGTTGAGATGACCAGATCGGCTGTCAGCTGACCAACATTCCCAACAGACACACATGGCTGGAAACAAGTAGAGAAGTCCTTCAGGATTATCTATGATTCCAAACTAAGAGCCCTTTTATGTTCAAAATTGGCATTCTTAAAGGTGAGATTTCTTAAATACAGAGGTCTTTTAACATTGTATAACATTACATTCAAAAATGTAATATTAAGCACTAAACCCTCTTTATTGGTCTTGATATCAGTGAAAAAGTCAAGTATCATGATATCATACAAGTCAATCCAACCAAGCCATCACATTAGTTATAACCACTAATTTAGTCCCCATTAGGGAATGTTTGCCAACATTTGCTGCAGACAAATCGTGGCCTCTGAATAGGTCTAGATAAATCCCTGTCCCTAATATGAAACTATTTATCTTCTTTATCATTCCTTACATACTTGACTGCAATGAGTGAGTGGACAATAGCTAAGGGATGTTCTGCACAGAAGTTTTTTCATTGTTGTTTAATTTGGCATTCAGCAATGGTCCAGCTTAAAGAACAGCACTATATTATTTGTTTATATATTTTATATATTATTTTTTTTGTCCATTCTGTTGTGATAAATATCCTGGACCCATTCGCCACAATAGCTTCGGATCAGAAATGACGTCACCATCTCTATTTTCGTATCACAAAAGTTTTATCGATCACGAGTGTAATTTGATTGGATGACTATATATAACATTGTGTCATGGGGTTCAAAACGAAGCTGTGGTCGTGAATGGGTCCAGGGTATTATCGAAACTGAATGGACATGAAACACTCTGGACAACTGATTGTAATGCTTCATATCCTATTGAAATATCATCTCTTGGGATGAGGGTGCTTTAAATATTTCCACAAATTTGATAATTTTCCATTCTATTAACATAGAAGTAAAACTAGTGTCCTGTATATCTTCATTAAGTTTCAGCTCTCTGGGCCTTGTGAAGAACCTTAAACTGCCTGTGCCAAAAACTGATAAATCCACTAGGCTCGACCTCATTTTCAGTAGATCATAGTGTTAATGTATGGACTTTTATTAGCAAAGCTTACAAGTCCACAGGGTACAAGAATTAACAAAACTCTGGTAGTCTGAGACAAGTAAAATTTGAAGGACAAGTGACATTTCCTTGTGGTCTACCAGTTTTACCATTAGGTAGATGGCAACTCTGTAGAATATCATTTTTGCGGACTAGTGAAAATATAAATTAATTTCTAACCCTTACTGACCAAACAGAATTTTATTCGAAATGGCTATTGGACAAGTTGCTAAAGTCATGGACTATTTCATTTTTTTCGTAATTTGAATTATCATTTATTTTGAAAAAAATAATGTTAATTTCAACACCATGAACCACACCATAGTGCCACACATCATTCCGTGAATATCCGGGGTGGACTAGGTCTTCAGCAACCCATGCTTTCCGTAAGAGGCGGCTATGCTTGTCATAAGAGGTGACTACCAGGATCGAGTGGTCGCCGACTTGGTTGATGCATGTCATTGATCCCAATTGCGTGGATCGATGCTCATGATGTCAATCACTGGATTGTCTGTCCAGATTTGATTATTTACAGACCGTCGTCATATAGCTGGAATATTGCTGAGTGTGGCGTTAACAACAAACAAACATTCATCCCTGTAGCATGCCCACAGAAGAAGCCAATAATTCATGGTCAGACTCTGGATTGCATGATGTCAATCACTGGATTGTCTGAGAGAGACTCAGTTATTTACAGGCTGCAGTCATATTGCTGGAATGTTGCTGAGTGCAGCATAAATAAAAACAACAACGTTTGTTTATGGACAAATGGACAGACAGTAGTCAAAGTTCCGTACCATGAGCTCACATGACTTCTTAATGCTACCATGCACTTCCAGTCCAATCTTTTGTTTGAGTTGTATACCCTACAAAGTAGGGTTTAAAAAATAAGTCTTAAGACTCATTGAGTTGTTCCTCCCCACGGAAATCTTTAGTAAAAGGCGAAAGATTTATGCGAGGTGAAGAGAAACCAGAGTACTGCAACTAAGGAAATGTTTAGACCCATATTTCAAAGACATTATTCAGAAATTGGTGTTTTCTGTCATACTTATCACAATTATTTAATTCTCTTAGCTATTGAATTGGAGTTGTTGGTAGATTACCTCATAGATGGTAACACAATTACTATTGTGGTTTAAAGAAAATTAATTATGTGTAAAGATTTAGCAGGTATGTTTTCATTCAATCTTTCTTCAGCATATCATTAGTGAGTCAGCAAGCAATGGCCGACGTTCACCCAGTTTTTCTATTTATAGAATAAATCATGCCACAATGTACACACTTTTCACTCACTTCGGCCTGGTCATAAGGATGAGCGAGAATGATAGCCTGAAGCACAAGGAATCCTCAAACGCTTAACTATAAAGATATTCCTTCACCAAAAACTATAAGACTCTTGCAATCAGAAGGATGTTCTTTTTGTTCTTCCATAAACCTAACGTAGATGAAACTACTCAACATAGTGATTAAGATCACTGCTGGAAACACATTTAGATTCTGTCCTGTCTGTACAGCAATGATACTTGCTCCCTGGTTGACAGCAGTAAAACTGGCCCTAAACAAGCATAAACTGATTTAATACTTTAGGGAAGGTAATGCATCATGTGTCATTTCATAACAAATATTTATTAGGACAAGAGACCATAAAATATTTCATGGTCCCTGTTACCACTTGGATGAGATATTGTAGTCAGGCTTGACCTGCTGGCCATGAATGCCAGTCGATTTCTGGCTTGACCATGACCCTGACCATCTATTAATAGCTCTACCTTGCCAGTTGCAGCTGATACCACCAGGCAGACCTTGCTGACAAAGGTGGGGCTATAAATAGCTTAGATATAAACGCAAGGGTGGACGTGGACGGTAACACGCAACTCAGTTTCTGTTCAAATGTGACTGTAGCTATGTTATTGTAAATCAGTGGGATTTGTAACAAATATCACAATTGAGTTCAAATAGTCTGGACTCTAAAGTGTTGAAGTAATACAGATTCAAATATATTATTTGATTAAAAAATGGTCAGGTTTTCTTTGAGAAGCTACTTCACCTGAAAACCTAACAGGGCAGTATACAATCTGATCTAATCCCATATTTGTTAACTCTGGTTTCTCTTCACCTCGCATAAATCTTTCGCCTTTTACTAAAGATTTCCGTGGGGAGGAACAACTCAATGAGTCTTAAGACTTATTTTTTAAACCCTACTTTGTAGGGTACACAACTCAAACAAAGAATAGACCTAATTAGAGAAATTCACATGTTAGTTGTTTACTGCCGCACTCAGCAATATTCTATATATATGGCTGTCTGTAAGGAGAATAATAACTTCCTATTCAGACATTATTCTATTTGTCAATGTCATTAAAATCAGATCTTGCACTCCGATTTGATGTCTCTCTCTTTCCATCCGTTGGAAGTATGGTTCACTATCCTGCATGAGTTAAATTAAAAATGTTCTCAAAAGAGATGCTAAATGCCATTGGTTTGCTAATGTATACACAATTCTTAAATAAATTTAATAATAAAACGCAAATCACTGAGAATGTAATCCTATCAGGGATTTCATATCTAGACCTGCTCAGACGGAGCAAATGTCAGTAAAGAGTCCCAAATTGGGATTACACATTTCCCAATTTTATAATATGTTAATATTGTTCTTATCACTAATGTGAGGGCTTGGTCCAGGTTACATGTGTATTTCTCTGGTAACAGAGCCAGTAAATTAGAAGAGGCTTTAGTGTTAAAAAGAAAGCTAGACCTTCAGAAAATCCCAGTTCTAGATATCAAACTTTACCCAGATTCCCAAGACTCTATTTGACACTGACATTATACAATGAAAATCATGGAGAATACAGTTCAATTTGTCTTAAAATTCTCAGAATATGACACCATAGATGTTTAACATTGCTTAAAAATGCAATGAAAAAATAGTTCTATTGTAAAAAAAGTTCAATTTGGGGAAAGTAGTTTTGCAACATTCCAGAGGCCAAAAAATTAAGTCATTGAAATTCCACATGGCCATGCTATGCTAACATATTAGGCACACTTCTATGGTTACTTTAGGGTTTACAGTTCTTTGGCAATGCAATCAGCTTGGGAAGGTCAAAATCAAAATACATTTTGCAGTTTAATATGTATATTCATTTGACAAAACATTCTGTTGAATCCATAAGGCAAATATATAAAAAATAGTTTCTTTATTTCAAGCAGAGCACCCCCACACAAGAATTACATATAGTCTCATGTTTCACTTCAGAGCTTATTTATAATATTGATATCAGATGATTCATAATATTCTGGTGAAGTATACCACAAGTAATGAAAATCTGCTCCAGACAGCTAAAAAGATATCCAAGTTAAAACTTCAAATGACTGACACAATTGTGGTATTACAATAAAATGATACAAATTATGTTTTAAGAATTTCCACAATGTTATCAAAATTAAATAATGTCCTTATTAATTCAGATAGTAGATACAAAGGACAAATGTACAAGATATATTATATTTCCTTATTTTGGAAGGTAAACTTTCTGTGTATTTCTTCATATAACATGTATACAATCACAAATATGTACCAGTATGTTCCACTGCAAACTCCAATGTTTGGAATTGATTTTTAAGTATTCTATCATATAATATTAATTATGTGCTAGTGATGCATTTGTCAGATCTTCAAACAGATAGGTATTGTATCTTGAGTAAAATATCTGATTTTAATTAGATTGTATTTTTGATTGATTAGGTACCACTCCAACATGCAACAAAAAGCAACTGTTTTATATTTAGATATAATAACTGGTTAAATGTATGGGCGGCCATCCGGCAAAAAAATACCAAGTGGAAATAAAGGACAAAAGTAAGCAATAATAGTCAAATCTAAGAAATAAATAATTAATGTTTCAAATAAAGGTCATTTTTTACATACAAAAAGTGAATTCAAAACACAAAACTATACCAATGAACAACACGCAAATGAAAGACGGCATATGTAAAAGTGTACTAAAGAACCTCAGTGCACAAAAAGGACTTCTAACTGCTAAAGAACAACGTTGACAATAAAGAACACCAGATGGCGCTGCGATTTGTAAAACATTCTGAGTTTAATCAGCTTGTTTGATGTATATGATATTCCAGGGTACTCAATGTATTATGTCATTCCTCTTGCACTCAGCATGTGATACCGAATGATAGTTCTGAAAAGTGAATGTTGTGCAAAAATATTGCAGCACTTGGTCTACTTCAGACTATTAGTTCATGACTATAATATTACTGAGAGATGTAAAATGTAAAATTTCCTTTGTGATGGTGTAAATGTAGCAGCAAATATTAACCCAATTTGAAAAAGAGACACTGCCAAGTACTGTCTGAGATATTGGTATGCGTAAAAAAACAGCAAATTTCAACACACCGACAAGAGTACTGTGCGACAATTTGTCCCTTTGTTGTTTCAAATATATGAATGACATAAATATAAGTTAAGTGTTAAATAAGTGTTTATTGAAGGTTGTGTACAAAATACATTCACTGTGACTAATTAGACATATGTCGGATTACACAGAGCATAATATTTATCAAAATGTGAAGTGTTTCTGGTGAAGATGACTGAATGCTGGTATATAAATGCAACATGTATCGATATATGATGTCAGAAGCTGAGTGCACGAGGAATGATGTAATACATTGAGCACTTCAACGTGCATTTATCATATACATTGAGGAACAAGCCGATAAATTGCAGCGCCATCTGACATTCTTTATTGTCAACGTTGTCTCTTAGCAGTTTTGTGTCCTTTTTATGCACTGACATTCTTTAGTACACATTGTTCTTTCTTTACATATGACGTCTATATCGTTTGCGAGTTGTTCATTGGTATTGTTTTGTATTTTGAATTCATTATTTGTTGGTAAACAAAGACCTTTATTTGTAGCATCCATTCTTTGTTCAAGACATTTGACTATTATTGCTTACTTTTGTCGTTTATTTCCACTTTGTATTTTTGCTACTGAATGGCTGCCCATATAAACATCAAAGCATTAAATTTTTATGGGCACAGCAAAAACCGAGACACAAACCCTACTCTCCCGAAAATGAAGTCAGTTAATACACAAATTTGTTGTTATCTCACTTTTATGTACCTTTCCAATTTGTTTATAACCATCTTCAAAACATAATGAAAGAAAACGTGATATGTTACAATGCTTATCTCACAATATCAGACTTCAAATGCTAGACTCATATTTGTATCATATTTTGGGTCCGTTTTGAAGCTGTGCTGTTTTTGGGCTTATTTCAAACTGCAAACCAACCACTTGGGTAATAACCTTCAATCTTAGGGTAAATTAAATATTATTTACTACGTATTCTGTTTCATTCAGTATTCTTACGATAAGCGGCTTACCAAAATAAACGTGAAATCCTCCCAGTTCCTTTTCTTGTCATCAGCTGAGACGAACATTTTTAAAGTATACCCTTCACAAATAGATTGAATCCAAAAGGTCTGAGCGGCCGTCTCACAAACGTTCTTTGTACACTGTCAAACCCTCAAAGCATGCAGTTAAAGAGTGACATATCATGCTTCCATGGACGCCGCCATACTTGACTAGTACTTTTGTTCATACTTCGTTTGTCCTTACCACAACCCCCAAACGAACAAAGCACCATCACTTTCCACTGTTAAACATCTATTCAAAGATACAAGGACATAGGAGGCACCCAATTTGTTTGATTTGTTTAGATATCATTGAATCGAGTAATTGAGATTACAAAAAAAATGATTTATATGCTTTTAAACGATTTAGTGACAAAAATTGATACCAAATCTATTACCATTTCAGTGTTTGATATCACTAAATCGTCTTTATACATATCACAAATTCGATACGTATTTGTTCATATCTAAAAATCGAATTCGTCTTATATATCAATACTTCACTTCTTGGTTCGACCCGTTACGATCCGGGTTAGAATTGGTCTTCAGCAACCCATGTTTGTCGTAAGAAGCGACTAAGGGGATCGGGTGGTCGGGCTCGCTTACTTGGTTGATGCACTCACTCTCAAAATACAGTAAATAGTGAGTGAGTTTGGTTTTACGCCGCTTTTAGCAATATTCCAGCAATATCACTCACTCATAATACAGTAAATAGTGAGTGAGTGATTTTGGCTTTACTCCGCTTTTAGCAATATTCCAGCAATATCACGGCGGGGGACACCAGAAATGGGCTTCACACATTGTACCTATGTCGGGATTCGAACCCGGGTCTTCGGCGTGACGAGCGAACGCTTTAACCACTAGGCTACCCGACCGCCCCCAAGTTAGTGATAAGAAAGGTGAAGCTGATGCAGTCACTTCCATTACAAAACTATGGCAGCAAATGGGTCCATGGTAGTTATCATACAAGAATGGAGATATAATACACTGGATAATCAAAGATGGATAAGTGTCAGATACTAGTGCTACATCAGGACCATATGAAACCAAGCTTTGCTCAAATATGGGTCTTCGGCGTGACGAGCGAACGCTTTAACCACTAGGCTACCCGACCGCCCCAATACAGTAAATAAGTCACAACAATATAATTGTCAGTCACGTGTTTGTGTGTTAATTTGTTAATTATCATCATAGGTTTCGCGACTGTCTACCATTTCACAAAATAAATAATAGATATCCCAAAATCGGTCATAAAAAGAATGAAATATTGATCAAATCTGCTCCTTCATACAATACATATTAAGATAGATCTGTAATAAAATGGATTTTAGACATAAAACATCATTTATTGATATCACATGAAATTAAATTTGTGATATCAAAAACTCATTTTGTGATATCAATAAATGACTTATTGATATCATAAAATAGGTAATGTACAAAAATAAAGTAAAACGACACATCATGATTTTAATGAGTAATATAAATAAATGGAATTCTGTTTACTCCTTCCATGACCAATCTCTGGCTATCGTTCATCCCATAAACATGATAAAGGGGCGGTCGGGTAGCCTCGTGGTTAAAACGTTCGCTCGTCACGCCGAAGACCCGGGTTCGTTTCCCGACATGGGTAGAATGTGTGAAGCCCATTTCTGGTGTCCCCCGCCGTGATATTGCTGGAAAACCATACTCACTCACTCACTCACTCACTCACTCACTCACTTATCCCATAAAACTTCATATAAATATGATGAATAAAGAATTTAACAAATACTATAACAAGTTCCTAACAAATTCGGACTCTGCAGTAAAATACATTCGTGGCCAACTCGTTCCATAATTCCATTACAGCATAGGTTTCCATAAGGATCGAGTTGGTCACAAATGATTCCGCGTAGTGCTATCCAAACTCCAGGCAGCGTTATAGGACTTCGACGGTTCCTTTACGAATGGCGAAGGTAGCACGCACTGAGGTGGAGCATGTATCGACCTACATTTTACTCAGCAGTTTTACCTAGGCGAGTTTGTTAGGATAGACTATTAGTTACACGGTTGCAGCATGAGGGTAGCTGTTATAGGAAGTGGGGCTGCTGGTCTGTGCGCCTTACGGCTTCTCAAGGAACACCCCCGGGGTTTCCATCCCGTGGGATTCGAGCTCAGTGCAGAGGTGGGCGGAACATGGAATTACACAGATAAAACTGGAACAGATGAACGAGGCCTGCCGGTTCAGTCTAGCATGTACAAGAACCTACGGTAAGTACATTATCGCAGTAGGAAATCGCGGATCGCGGATAAACTGTTCTGCTGTTCATAGCACTAATGAAACTTTGATTCAAGCACATGCAGTTTGTTTGTCTGTTAACTCATTTGTTACAATGTATAATGAATGTATCTTTTGTGTATAAGGGAAGCAGAACTGAGTTGGCAATATAGTTTATTGATAGCTACAGGTGCACATGGTCTACGTTGAAGGCAAACATATTCGAAGATCTCTAGCTACAGAGTTACCCAAGGAATGAGGTTACTGGGAGTTATCTCCCTTAGACCATCGATGACTATGACGTAAAGACATAACAAACTATTAACAAATGTCACAATGCATAACTTGAATGCGACAATGTTGTAAGATAAAGGGTTAATTGTGTTATCAACCGTGACGTCATACACATGAACAGAATTGATGACGTAACACGCATGTACCAAATCGGAATCCTGTTAAGATCCGAGGTTGAATAGGTCTTCAGCAACCCATTCTTGCCGTGTAAGGCAACTATGCTTGTCGTAAGAGGTGACTAATGGGATTGAGTGGTCAGCCTTGCTGACTTGCTAAATGCATGTCATCGTATTCCAATTGCGTGGATTGATGCTCATGATGTCAATCACTGGATTGTCTGGTTCTGACTCGATTATTTGCAGACTGCCATCATATAGCTGGAATATTGCTGAGGGTGGCGTTTAAACAACAAACAAAACAAGGAAAGAAATATAGATTTCAGATAATCTAATTTGATCACTGTAACTGTACCATTTTAGAACGAACCTTCCGAAGGAGATCATGGCATTTCCTGACTTCCCCTTTGACTCAAGTCTGCCGTCTTTCATCCAACACACAGATGTTGCCGAATACCTTCGGCGTTATGCTCAACACTTTGACCTCTACAAATTTATCAAGGTAAACCTGTAATGATGGATTTACAAAGATTGAGTAACTGTCGATGAATGTCTGTATATAGTAAAGGAATCACATCAACATGCCTATAGCAACAAAAACGAAATGATGTATTAAATCATATTATATCTGTAACAAAGCAAAACATATTCAAATCAAACATTTCCGACTCCATACCAAATTTCCCACACATCAAACAAGAAATATCTGATTCATATTACATCGACAGAAATATATCATATTCACAATGTAAATACACACAGTTCATGACATTTTGGTCTCTGTCACCACCTATTTGTTTAAACCCATGAACTTGCACAATCCAACAATATGACACTGGAATAGTTGTTTGATATCATCTATACATGTATATACTTTGTAACTTGTATGTATTTAAGATTGCATGTGAACTATATTATGTAAACTTATTGTTTGTGTACTCCAAAAAGAAATAAAATCATAAAAAAACATGCCTATTTTAGTGAGACAGTTTTATGCTGAATTTAGTTATGTAGCATCACTATTACAGTGTAAAGGGCTCCATGTTTGAAGAAACTCCCTAAATAGGGAACCCTTGGAATAAGTCATCCATATGGATGATTACTAAGTATGTTTTACTGCTACTGATTTTAATATTGAATTTTTAGTATTAAAGGTTTCAGTATAAATTGTTTTCATCATATGTATTTCAGTTCAAGACATTGGTTGAACATGTTTCACCAGTGTGTCAACCAAACAACACTTCTGCCATCAAATGGAATGTGACATATTCTGCAGCAGACAACAGGAATGAGCAGACGACAGAAGAGTTTGAATCGGTTATCGTCTGCAATGGGTATTTGTATAAAGAGCGATGTCTTGTAAAGATAAGCTGGTCGAGGTTCCCTCGGCTGGAATTCCTACACTCAAAATGAAGATTTCATAGAGATGTAATCAGATAACATTTCTTTGGCTTCATGTCCATGTTGGAAAAAACCCAGCAGACTTGAACTTGTTATTCAATGGAAACTCAGGGAAGTAATCAATATTGGAAAATATTATGTTGAAGCCAAGTGGCATTTCTGAAGACATATATATTTGTATGTGAATATAACACTTGTATATTTTGATCAGGCACTATTCTACACCCCTGATACCCGACACCCCCGGGCTGGATGTGTTTGAGGGGGAGGTACTTCACAGCCACAACTACAGGACACCGTCAGCGTTCCGTGGGAGGAAGGTGGTTCTCCTGGGGGCGGGAGCCTCAGGGCAGGATATCTCTATCGACGTGAGCTCAGAGGCCAAAGAGGTATTTGTTGAGTCAAAATGAAATGTAGTACCTATATACAGTTTATGCAAAAGACAAGATAAGTTGGATGTGGTATTGTTGGGACTGAGGAGTGCAGTGAAAATGGGAATGGTTAATTTTGAATATCACATGATTCACGAAGCTCAAAAGTTCCATGGACTGTCCCAGAAATAATGTTACATCACCTAACTGAATATGCCTGTTGTCCCTGAACAAAGTCATTACAATAAGCAACATTACACTGTTTTATGTAGCATCACTTAATTAATTAGTTTTTATTGGGATTTTTCTTTCTTTTGGGGGGACTGACTTTTGTTACCTTTGAAACTTTATTAAGCTTTGAAATTCATGTGCCCAATGAAAAGTGCAGCATTGATAACTTCTCTGAAGTTAACTGGAGCATGCAGCTCAGATTAAGTGCATAAAGAATACGATCCCATGAAGATTATAAAGAGGTGCAAATTTAATTTGTATTTCAAAACATTTCAGGTAAGCTAAAGAATCTTATGACTCAGTGTATTGACATGTTGCAGTATTTATTCTAACATAGCTTATAATTAAAACAATCAAGGAGTAATTAGCTTCACGATGACATGTTATTCTCTCGTTATCCTCATCTCAAATTGCTTTACAGGTGTTCCTCAGCAGCAGAAAGGCGCCATTACAATGTCAGTTGCCGGAAAACGTTCATCTAGTTCCTGGAATAAAACATTTAAAGGAAAAGTCGGTTGTGTTTGAGAATGATCAGGAAACAACGATCGACTCTCTTCTCTTCTGCACTGGTTACAAGTACACCTTCCCTTTCCTTGACCCCAAAATAGGGGTCAAGGTCGACGAAGACCAACGAATTACTCCCCTTTACAAGCATTTAGTTCATTCCAAGTTTCCATCTTTGTTTTTGATTGGTTTCTGCAAAACTGTTTGCCCTTTCCCACAATTCCACGTTCAGACAAGTACTGTGATGTCTATCCTCAGCGGAAAAGTTCAACTGCCGTCAAGGCAGGAGATGGAGAAGGATGAAGCCGATGATCTTGCCGCACGTATGGCACGTGGGTTGCCAAGGAGACATGCACATGAGATGGGTCCTCATCAATGGGAATACAATGCCCAGTTGGCACAGTTAGGAGGATTCCAAGATCCCATTCCAGTCAGTGTGAAAAACATCTATGATTATGTACATCGAACAAGGGTTAAGAATTTGATTGGATATAAGAAAGAAAAATATACACGTGTCGGAAACGATATCTCCCATGTTGCGGCATGAAGTGTTACGGAAATATGTGAATACATGTTACTTTTTATAAACAAACTTTATTCTTGTAATGCAATATTTGGTAATATATGTGTATGTACAATCTATTGATGCTCTTAAAAGATGACATTATGGCTGTACAACTGAGAAAAATACATTCTATATACTCTTGCAGGAAAGACGTATGTAGAGCCCTGAATCCTGCAGTGGAATAAAAATGTTTATGTCAACTGATAAGTGTATCCACCCATTGCCAATGAAATCAACATACTTTCCATATATCATACTGGACAATATTTAGCTAATGTTTTTGGCAATGAGAAATGAGGAAATACTGATTTAATATCAATACCTTTGTATGCAGGATATTACCTTTTGAATATTATTGTATTGTGGACCGATGACCTATATTATTAAATAAATTTATCTGTCTGAAACCAATATTGGACTAAAGATTCTCTTTGAGGAACACGGTCCTGTGATTTGACCGTGTAAAATCTTATAAGGTGTGAAAAGACATTTCAGGAAATGTCAACTTGTCTGTCGCATACCTTTCTTTTGATTGACACCATTCACACGGGTATATTTGTAAAATAACCACAGTCACTTTTGTGTACAAACCGTCACTTAGTTCTAAATGTACTTGTTTTGTCTATGAGATCACCGTGAATTTTGTCTACGAGTTAGAAGTGGACACGAATTCTCCATGGCTACAAATTGGTTTTCTTAGGCATTCACCTACAGCAAATTTGTAGCCATTCCCCACTCGCAGACAAAATTAACAGTGAATTCGTAGACAAACCAGTAGTGAATTCATAGACACATTTTATGCTTGATTATAATAACTATGTTATTTTGTTGTTATTTTGTTTTGATGGGATTTGCAGGATTTTTTCTAACTACATGTACTATTATAAACAAGCATGAAATACTCACATCCCCCGCCAGTATGACATGTCGGGTTGTATGCAATGCATTAGCTCATGTAAACTATGTTCACTGGGCCTTTTTGTAAATGGCCTAATTGCAGCACTAAAAAAAAGTTATTCCTGGTGTTGTTTTTCCATCTGCAGTTTATGATGGAATATGTTACTGAATTTGTAATGAGTAAGGATGAGACATGGACAAACAACTTCTTTATTACAATTAGGAGCGATGGTTTCGGTGTAGGTTCTAACACCATTATCAAGCAAGTGAAGTACAGAGTATGGTTGACAAGAATATATATTGTTTATACAGTTGAGTAGGTTTAAGATCAGTTACACTGTTGTATTTGTAATGAGTTGTGTTTCTGTATGAAGTTAGTCAGTGAATGCAACAACTGTGTCCATGACACTTTTGGAGGAACATACACTCAAGCAATGCAGAACTTACCGACAAGAAAGGAAATGTATTCAATACTGTGAGATGACATTATGTGCCAAGTTTGGTAAAGAAATATAGTACGGTTTTCAAGATCTGCTCCGGAAACGAGGACCACCGCCATTTTCAGTCTAAATCAAAGTCGTTGCAATGGAAACCCGAAAAATAATTTGTTTAAAAATCCCAAACTATTGAAAGGCACCAGTTCACCACTAGACTTATCTATGTGCCAAGTTTGAAGAAATATAGTACGGTTTTCAAGATCTGCTGTGGAAACCAGGTCTACCGCCATTTTCAGTCTCAATCAAAGTCGTTGCCATGGAAACTCGAAAAATAACTTTTTAAAAAATCCCAAACTATCAAAAGGCACCAGTTCACCACTAGACCTATCTATGTGCCAAGTTTGATGAAGAAAACTAGTACGGTTTTCAAGATCTGCTCCGGAAACGAGGACTACCGCCATTTTCAGTCTAAATCAAAGTCGTTGCCATAGAATCTCGAAAAATAAC
Organism: Haliotis rufescens; assembly: GCF_023055435.1. Classification (NCBI taxonomy): domain Eukaryota; kingdom Metazoa; phylum Mollusca; class Gastropoda; order Lepetellida; family Haliotidae; genus Haliotis; species Haliotis rufescens. The sequence goes on from NW_025963879.1 coordinate 23,490,616, forward strand.
TTTTTTTAAAATCCCAAACTATCAAAAGGCACCAGTTCACCACTAGACCTATCTATGTGCCAAGTTTGATGAAGAAATATCGTACGGTTTTCAAGACCTGCTCCGGAAACGAGGACTACTGCAATTTTCAGTCTAAGTTAAAGTCGTTGCCATGGAAACTCGAAATATAATTATCTAAAAAATCCCAAAGTATCAAAAGCCACCAGTTCACCACTAGACATATCTATGTGAAGTTCGGTGAAGATATCTCTCATGGTTTTTGTGTTCTGCTACGGAAACGAAGTGTGACGGACGGCACCCATCCCTATATCCCCCTTCCACTTCGAGGCAGAGGATAATGACCAGTAACCTTAGTTTGACCTGACCTATTCAGTTTCATATTAAGTTCTGTATCAAGAATGAAAACCATTGTGTGCTGAAGATAGATATTGAAGTATACAGGCCTGTTAACTCATGATATTCAATCAAATATCAAGCTCTCACGTCAAGACTAATTTTAATCTCAGCTAAACGACAATTCTAATGTAGAAAATGATCTTTAGCAGTGTGCACTTGAATATAGTTAGGCTTGGGTTTGGAAGCTCTGCCAAATTGGCAACGTGAATAAAAGTCAACGTGCACGTCTAGGTTTGGCATAGGAAAGAAACATCTCAATTTTCAGTTGTGGTTTTTAATGGTCAAGGGGAGGTAATCGTGTTTGTGCAAGAGCTAACTCCCTTGCCTTTACTCCGCACAGTGTCTCGCGTAAAACTTCACAAACGGCGTGTGCCCCTGATCAAAGGGAGCTAATCGCGTATAACAAAATCAAGAGTTATGTCCCTTGTGTGAAAGGGAGGTAAGTCTGTTTGGCAAATGTGAACGTGATTTACAGTTACCTCCCTTTGACCATCAACGGCCCGGCCCCTCAAATGTAATGTCTTTTCGATGTAGTATGTAGGTAACGGATTAAGCCGAGGGGAACAGAATGAAATTGAAATCATCAGTGCACGACCCAAGAAACCACACCCATGTCCACTCAGCATATATTCCACTAGCTACAAAACACTGATCCGTGCATGAAATCTTTTCCAGCGCGTCACTGTGGTTATTCTTTCGATATCATAACTGCCACTAAGCTGGTTCAGTTACGCGAGTTTAACTCAACTTTCGCGTTTGAATATTCTACCTTCATTATGCGATTCATTTTCTTCTGAAAATGGATGTGGCATAGAAACTAAAGCATCGCAAAGGACCACATGGTAGTCGGTAGTGATCGCGGAGCTCTCTGTACTATCGCGATCATTCGTCAACACTCGCCCCTTTCCGTAACCTGCAAGAAGACTCGTCCCCCTATCGATGAATGTTATGTGCGAAAATACGACAAACCAATCAGAATGCGCGTATGATTTCAAGTTCTTCATCAAAGAATCCCTCAGAAATAAGTTTTGATTTTACATATGTCCTGCATCTAAAAATATACCCAAGACACAGTTAAATGTGTTCAATCACACTGTATCATTCCGCACGTTCCGATGTGCTTTAAATTGCATCTGAAATATATATAATATATGGGGAAATATATGTGAACCATTGCGCAACGAGTTGACAATTGTTTTAGGTATGCCCGTTTGCGCTAAGACGGAACCCGGTTGCAAAAATGGCCATGAGAGGGGCACGAGTCGCTATTCGGCTTGTCCCGGAATAACACGAGTTGGTTTCGAATGTATCGCGATGTTACCGAGAGTTTATAACGAAGGTGTCACGCGCTGGGAAGGAGCTTGTCGTTTTATGGTCAAAGGGAAGTAATCGTGTTTGTGCAAGAGTTAACTCCCTTGCTCTAAACTCCGCACCGTGTAACGCTGAAAACTTCACACACGGCGTGTGTCCCCGATCAAGGGGAGGCAATCGCGTATAACAAAATCAAGAGTTATATCCCTTGTGTGAAAGGGAGGTAAGTCTGTTTGGCAAATGTGAACGTGATTTACAGTTACCTCCCTTTGACCATCAACGGCACGGCCCCTCAAATGTAATGTCTTTTCGATGTAGTATGTAGGTAACGGAATGAGCCGAGGGGAACAGAATGAAATTGAAATCATCAGTGCACGACCCCAGAAACCACACCCATGTCCACTCAGCATATATTCCACTAGCTTCAAAACACTGATCAGTGCATGAAATCTTTTCCAGCGCGTCACTGTGGTTATTCTTTCGATATCATAACTGCCACTAAGCTGGTTCAGTTACGCGAGTTTAACTCAACTTTCGCGTTTGAATATTCTACCTTCATTATGCGATTCATTTTCTTCTGAAAATGGATGTGGCATAGAAACTAAAGCATCGCAAAGGACCACATGGTAGTCGGTAGTGTTCGCGGAGCTCTCTGTACTATCGCAACGTTACCGAAAGTGTATAACGAAGGTGTCACGCGCTTGGAAGGAGCTTGTCGTTTTACGGTCAAAGGGAAGTAATCGTGTTTGTGCAAGAGTTAACTCCCTTGCTCTAAACTCCGCACCGTGTAACGCTGAAAACTTCACACACGGCGTGTGCCCCCGATCAAGGGGAGGCAATCGCGTATAACAAAATCAAGAGTTATGTCCCTTGTGTGAAAGGGAGGTAAGTCTGTTTGGCAAATGTGAACGTGATTTACAGTTACCTCCCTTTGACCATCAACGGCACTGATCCCCTTTTCTTTTCGATGTAGTATGTCGGTAGAGGAATAAGCCGGGTGTACCAGAATAAAATTGAAATCGTCAGTGCAGACACCACGTCCATGTCCACTCGGCATACATTCATCTTGGTCCAAAACACTGAAACACTGAGTGCATGAAATCGTTGATCGAGTTGTCTCCCTTTGACCGTTAGCCCCATTCGTGACCAACTCATACCATTCCGGGACAAGCTTTCTTGTAGGCTACGTAAATATAGACGCGAGTGGGGACGAATCCCTTACCCTAACAAGTTCCCTCCCAGCGCGTGACACCTTCGTTACTCTTCCGATATTATCGCCTGCCACAAAGGCTGAAGGGGTCTTTGTTGTATGAGGTAGAACTTCAATTTGCAGAAATCTATCCTACCACCAGTGCTAACAATCCCGAATACCATCTACATTGTACTTTATCACTCAGAGTCTAATTTGCAGACCCCTTAATCCCAAATACTATTTAACACAAATCTCAAAAGAACACCATCACTGCAAAACACATATTTTAGTCAAAACTATGAGCCAAAATATTCTCTAAGAAAACACACACATTGCAACAATGTAATTTTTGCATCTTCCCGAGGCAAGAGAGTTAAATGACTCTAAAAGTCCAGTTTCCACTGGACTTTTAAAGTCAGTTAACTCTCTTGCCTCGGGAAGATGAATTTTTGTGGCAGACAATAGCCTTTTTTTCCAACAATATAAAGCATAATTATTTTTTTCAAGAATTTCGGAGGCGATCTATTTTTGCCGATACAAATAACGAACAATAAATACACCATTATTTCTTGTAAAATGACTTTATATGCGTCCCAGATACATCACTGCTGAGTCCCGCACACCCTCTGATAGGAATCGATATTCACCCCCTACCCCCCGGACCCTGGTTCTCTAGCCTTGAACTGAAATAGGGTTGGAAGTTCTCAGCCTAAGTTACAGTTTCTGTACGGAAAAACAAACAATTCCAACATGCGCATGTCAGGCACAGATGGTTTCCACGTGATCTGTGGGTATGACGTGGCCTTATATAACCGTACAACGTATGAAAGGGCATTTCAGGGAATGTCTACTATGTACAGGCTCTATACCATACCTTCTTTTTGATTAATGCCATTCTTCAAAACAAACGTGTGTATGTTCGTGAAAGGACCACACAGCCAATTTCGCATACGAACCGTCAACTGGCCCTAACTGCGAGTATTAGCATCTGAATCAGACGTGTGGAAATTAACTGTGCAACACGTTTTGGCCTATATACTGACAATTTGAACCAAAACGACAATGGTTCTAACAATTATTAAAAACAATATCCAAAGAAATAACTTACTCATGCATATGTACCGGTATTGTTCCTGACATCAATAGTATCGTTTCGGAAAGGCGTGTGGGTAAACGAAAGCCACGTCTTGTGTTTTTCCTTTTGTGGACAACGGACAAAACATTTTCTCAGATGTAGGTATGGCATACAAGTAATATCTCTGCAGACAATTATGATAATGTAATAAACGTTTGGTAGTTTGTAGCTAATATATAACCTTTTCCATGTTGGCGTTGCTTGTTTTGTTTTTTTCATTTGCTCTGTACAAAGAGAGTGTATGGATACATTCATGAATGACTAGGAAAGATTTTGCTTAACTGTGTGTCGGATCTACTGCGATCAAAAATCATCTGTTACTGAGAACGTTTTACATCTGGTGAATGATTTAGTATGTATTTTTTTTATATACAAATAGTTTAAAACATAAAGTGATAAACATGACAACACGTTACACTGATAGGACATAAACATGCACCTATCGCTATACATCGTTCAGCGCCGCGCTGAAAATATGGGGTAAGGAAACCAATCCTGAGATTGACACGTACGGACCTGGGCCCCGTTGCACAAAGCGATCTTAGCGCTAAGACGATCATAACTCCCATACTTTAACATAGGCTTACCATAATCGTAGTGCTAAGATCGCTTTGTGCAACGAGTCCTGGACAAAAAAGGATGAGAGATTTTGCTGCGTCTTCTCCAGTTTACACACGCGTTTATTAAATGAGTATTACGCTTTCATCCCTTTACTGAAGTACAACGACTTCCTCTTGCAGAAGGGGCGGTCAGGTAGCCTAGTGGTTCAAGCGTTCGCTCGTCACGGCGAAGACCCGGGTTCGATTCCCGACGCGGGTTAAATGTGTGAAGCCCATTTCTGGTGCCCCCCACCCGCCGTGATATTGCTGGAATATTTCTAAAAGCGGCGTGAAACCATACTCACTCACTCACTTCAGAAACATATTCAAATTTTGACCTTATGCAAGTATTTATATTACTCAAACGTTATGTTCGGAAAATGAACTTAAATTTCCTTAATATTTTATTTGTACGGTAAATTGCTCAATTTGATTCACTTCATTAAGAGAATTTTATGCCTATTCTTGTTTATAAGTTGGTACTTGTATGGATGTTTTGTTATATACATGTACACTTCCGAAATTACATTTTCAGAATATGTTGGTGTGTTTAAAGGTAAATGGACACTGAGGGCACAAAAGCGGTCTTCTGGAATGTGACGGCTCTTTTGTTTATTACAGAACTTGTGGAGGTCGTGGCAAATAAATGTCACCCACTGTGATTGTAAAGGCAGAGGGTACAGATCTACGATTCCACGGCTAAACGTCCTCGGTAATAACAGACCCAGTTGCAAGATCACGTGTGGGGAAGATAAGATACCGAACGGAAGTAACCAGGTCTCGTGACTATGACACAGCAGAAGGTCGGATACAACTTGGTTGACAGTAGCGGATTGTTTCGCTTGAAGATAATCCTTTGATGTTTCCCCGAAGACAAGCATGTCAGTATGAAATTATAGACAAATATATAGCCTAGTAATTATATGCATATCAAACCATATTCTCAAAACTATCGATTGTTGGATGGTGCGAACACGGCTTTCGGGTTCCATTCCCTACATGGGTACAATGTGTGAAGTCCATTTCTGGTGTCCCCCACCGTGATATTGCTGGAATAGTGCTACAAGCGGCGTAAAACCATACTCACTCACTCAAAGCGGCGTAAAATCAAACTCCCTCAAATGTCAAAGTGAGTTCATGTCACGGCCTGTACATGCATGGCGTATGTTGTACAGAACGTGACACGGGGGATGCCTGCATGGATTGCCTCTGTTGACACATGAATATTTCCCTCGAATCAGGTCCGACAGTAGCGCTACGACTGTCGTAAGTCTATGTTAAAGTATGGGAGTTACGATCATCTTAGCATTACGATCGCTTTGTGGAACAGGGGCCAGGTCATTGGCTTGTTCGCAATAGCCAGGAAATAAGAGTGAGAACATTAGCCATGTTTATGTTTCTTAAGATCAGTTTTATATGAGCTAACTGGCGGAATGTCATGCTAATTGTACCAGGGAAATTGTATGATTTAATCCTCAAAAGAAATTCAAGAACACCGGATGTTTTCATATAGCTATAGTTAATCTGTCATGGCCATAACAAATTAACTGTAGTCACATGAAAACAATCGAAAGTTCCTTAACTTCTTATGAGTAGTATACATCGGTCGCCTTCACTTTCAGATAATGCTTAAATAATATTTTGTATATAGTACTCATATTGTCTGCACCTTGTATGCAAGCTGAGCTGATGTGAATACGTTTTCATATCAAAGTTGTTGGCAACGAACCTATTTAATGCAGGTCGTGTCGCTAGCATGTTGATTTGAACATAAATACATGCTTTAGTTATTTGTAGAGCTGTGTTGCCTTTACTTAGTCCCGATACATCAGCAGCCTAGCAATTCTACCACTTCTGCTTTCATTTAAATATAGTAAGGTACAGAAATGTCGCAAAGTTTGCTTTTAAACTAAAGTCACAGCGCAACCTGATCGACTTGTAATGTTGTTCGCTTAACGACTGTCCCGCGAAAGTGCGAAGGGTCTGTAGAAAAGTACTAACGGGCACCTGCAGACGACCTGACCCATGTTTCGTAAGTGTCATCCTGTTTTCAAGTGTCTCAGGTCTGTAGAGTTCTCCACTCAAGTACATTCTAGTTTATTGTCTCTACACAGAAATATGCCGATAAGAGTGGCCGTGATCGGCGCGGGTGCGGCCGGGCTCGGCGCCATGCGTCACCTGTTGGCCAGACCTGACGTTTTTGAGGGAGTTTGTTTTGAACAGTGTCCGCAAGTTGGAGGGACATGGGTGTACACAGACAGCGTTGGAACTGACGAATACGGACTACCGGTACACTCCAGCATGTATAAAAACCTCAAGTGAGTGCCAGATGACTTTGAAATATATACTGATATGCAATTATCGGCCTACCTTTAGAATACAGTACCACACACTTTTCAAACACGTGACAATACCCTATGACTTAATTTGTAGTATTTTGTTGCCAGTCACACCGGCGAAACAATGCCCTATGACGTCATGGGTCATCGAGTGTGCATAAGCTCCTCCGAATGATCTATCATCCCTACACACAATGTCATTGAATACGCCCAGCGGTGTTGAGAGTTTTGAATATTTGTTTACTAAATATAGCATGCTGCAGCAAGCGCTAGTTTACAAAAGCACTTCTATTTTTTATTCGTTTTATTCGTAATTCAAGTGGCTAAAATGGTTATAAATGGGAACTAATATACATATATTATTTTTTCGGTCATTAATATGCACAAGAATGTAGTTTATTAGGGATATTATATTGGCGTGAACACATCCAAATGTCAACAGTGTTAGGGTAGGTTACCCAAAACTCTATCCTTAGCCCTTTACGATCAATCAACCCTTTACGATCATTAGGGTTAGGTACACCCATTTGGTGGCTATTATAGATTCTTTAGCGGCTCCTAATATTCTTCACACAAAAACATCAAGTAAAAAGGATGAAATGGTTTTGTGTCAAATAGTTTGGCTACTGGAAACTGTCCTGGAACATTCACATAAGCCACTTTCACCGCCTACATTTTTTCAGTACTGATTCAAAAGTGAACTCACCGTTGTGTGATCGCTAGCCATGCTCATGCCTCCCTCGTTCCTCACTGTTATCCACATCATCATTGCAAAAATCACCCGACGAATTATTAAATACCATGTCATTCATGCGTACTCGCGAGTTCAACGTCTGACGTCTGACACCTGACGTCTGAAGCCTGGAGCCGTTTTCAGTTCTCGCCATATCGGCTCATTCCTCACCACTCGGTATCTTGAAGATTACTGAATGGTATGGGTGTGCCAAATGGCATTGGGATAATTCGTAAGTGTCCATAGACTAAAGTCACGAGACACCATGCCTACCCGTAACCTTCGTAAGTGTCCGTCACCTATTAGACAGTTTTCGTTCAGTTCCGTAAGGGCATAGGCTAACTAGGTAAATTTGCACTAAGTTCCACAGTGTGGATGTAGCTCAGTCGGTTAGCTGTCGGGCTAACAATCCAAAGGTAGCGAGTTCGCGTCCGATGGATTCTCACAAAAACTGGTTGCTTGTCTTTGAGACATGTGACCTACGGCAGAGATTGTCCTCTCGAGAAGTTGTGGTACTGGTTCTAAAGGTGCTCCCTTTATGAGTTACATCATAATGGGGTCTGATGTCACGACGTCAAAGTAATTCCACCATGATCTAACGTATCCTTGGCAACATTGTTCTTTCAATACTGTCATTACAAGATGGCCCATCCAAATTTGTTATCGGAGAAAAAGTTTCTTTAAACTTGTAGACTATTTGAATGTTATTACCTTGGCAGAAGTATGGAAAGATGAGTGCCAACAATCTCTCATGCCACAGCATTATCTCAAACATAATCAAACCACTGTGTCCATGCCACAGCAGTAACAAAATTGTCCGAGGCGGGCCTTGGTTCCCTACGAAATATGTATGTCTGTCAGGACAAAGGAATGAGCAATCCTTGAAAAGTTTCATTACCACATACATATACACCTGTTGCTTAGTGTACAGCATTTAACAATATACAGCAGTCAAACAAACCGGCTGCCCACATGTTCGTCCCACGTTGATGCCATATCACGCCCCAAGCTGTTGATTAACGTTGGTTACAGTTTCATGTTGTGCAACCAACATGATAAGCACACTGTTTCATGGTTTGCAGTTGCTGCAGTCTGCTAGCATTAGTGGCGGAAACAAAGTTGCAAGTTGTACAACAGAAAATACCTAAACTCACAATTACCAGTGACACCGAACATCAACATCGGCTATGTGTACATGTTAGATCGGCCTGACAATGCACTTGTGGAATGTTTTGAGTCTTGTGATTATATTCAAGCAAATTAATATTAAAACTTAAATTTAAAAATCCTTATTGCAGCATGAGTTTATGCATAACCACACACTGAAAGGATAAGGAAATATGACCTATTTAAATAATACACAACAAATTTTCGTGGTGCTGAATTATGTTTAAAACATAAATATGTCTCTTAGCATAAGGTTACAGGCAATCAAGTGGAACAGCCCGTCAGTTAGCCCTGTTCGAGGATTTTCAAGTTATGGCACGTTTAGTACAGATTTGATTTTAAACCCTTCTCCAATAAAATACTTGTTTAGTTTTAAATTCGGCACCTTAGAAAGTCTGCTCTACCCCCATGTGTAGCGTAATAAAGTATAGTTTTGCCCTGAACTATTATAACCTCAAAGCACTCGGACACAAGCTTTAATATTAATACAAAACATACATAAAATCTTCTCTGACAAATTACAATACAAAGTACATCTACATAGAATGTTAAAAAAAGATATTTTACTTTCGTATAAATTTTGTACCATTTATGAAAATGTAATTAGTGGCTCACCCATACTGGTCCCGACTTTATTATTTAGAGGCTATCGCCATATTGCTGAGTTTGGCAATAAACAACGAACAATTGAAATGAATTCTTCCATATGTCTCACATCTATTGGAGAAAGAAAGTGCTCCGGAAAATTACTGATAAATTTTGTATTTTAAGTGTCAATACATATATGTTTTCAGAATTACATCAAGTACACCAGCTGGTCTGAAATCACATGTACGTCTCCTAATTTTGTCTCCCTGATTCCCAACAAATCCCATCTCTAAGAACCTACACAGCTATTGTGTAAACTTAGGGAGGTGAAGGCTAACGCTTATACTAAATGTTTTGCGATGTTCTTGTTCCAGGACAAATCTGCCCAAAGAAGTAATGGCATTTCCTGACTTTCCTTTCAAGGAAACCCTGCCATCTTTCATATGGCATCACGATGTCCTGCAGTATTTACAAGAATACAGCGACAACTTCAAGATCACTGACAAAATCAAGGTACAGTTATTTGAAAACAAACAACACATCACATGGGCGGATACAGCTTTTTTGAAAAGGGGGGGTGCACAATTAAGATCTATTTATTGTCTTTGGTGGTAATTTATACAGAAATAAAGATTTTTTTCGAAATAAAAAGGGGTGGGTGCACCCCCGCACCCCCCTTCTGTATCCGCCCATGCATCAGTCTAAGGTTTATTATTATTCACTTGTCATGAAATTAACATTTAAGTTTTCCTCCCCTAGGTCTGTTTAAAAATAAACAATTATCTTCACCTAATTTCATGTCAGTTAATTTTTGAAGATTTAATTTTTTTAATATAATTTTTACATTGAACATAATAATAATAAGGTTTTTAATTTGAACAAAAACATTAATAGAAGGAATTTCTTAATTAGAAATGTCTGCTTCAGTACTTGTCTCTATTTAACTTTACCTGAGACAAGCATGTTTTTCATATTTTCTTATTTAAAATGAAAGTGAACATATTATAGAAACATATGATTCTGGTGCTAGGATTGTTATTTACCAATAAGCCTAATGCACCGTCCACCACATATGACACTGCTTCAGTTTGTCATGTGTAGAAGGTCAGTGACCTCATAAATTACAAATGACCCAGCATTTCCTAGCAATATGGGTCCTGTGGCCTGTTACTTCTGAAACATTAGTGATGTAACGATATGTCCATATACTTGTTAACTGGAGTACATTTTACATTAGATTTCAATACGATTTTAAACATGGACCATCATTTTCACCCTCACATATTTGCATTGATCTAGTACACTGATGTTAGGAAATTCCTCACTGGTAACTCAATGGCTCACTCAACAATGTTTACCAGCCAATTGATGGACTTAACATTGTCCTGTGAGTGAGTGAGTGAGTGAGTGAGTTAGTGCTACTGAGAACAGTTTTTCAGCTGTGTTAAAGCGTTCAGTTTACTGTGTGAGGAAATCCTAAAGTGACCAAGGTTTGGGACATGCACCACTTGTCTGATACCCAGAAGCAGGTATCTGGTGCTGACAAACCAAGGATCATAATCAGGGCAACACTCGGATTTGAACCAACAATCATCAGAAGCAACTCTGCACAGCAGTTTCTGGTGGCTGGGCCACTCGAAGCCCTCTCGTCTTAAGAAGTCACCTACATTGACCAGGCTGACAGTGAACACAAAAAAGACCTTCAAATCTTAATTCTTGAAGAAAGATGCTTTGTTTATGAAACTGAAAAAACCCATTCCAACAATGACTTTTTTCTCCCCACTTGCAGTTTCAGACTAGAGTAGATCGTGTACATCCTCTCAAGCGAGACAAATCGGAACCAAAATGGGAAGTGGAGTTTAGTGATGTTCTCAATGAAACCACCAAAAAGACGGAATTGTTTGATGCAGTTATTGTTTGTAATGGGTAGGTATGCCATATGGTATAGATTCATGACAGTAGGTCTAATTAAAACGACAAACACAAACTGTTTACATGGGAATGAGTAGCTAACAGCTGGTGATTAAAGTACATATGCTGATTGTATGCTCTGTATCAGGCCTAGCCCTCCTATCCTGTTGAATAAAAAAGTGTTGAATGGATTTAAAATGAAGGCATATTGGTAGCATAGCTTCCATATTGGAACCGAATGCATTTTAATGCGAACAAAAAGAAACGCTATCGGATTTGACAGAGGTCGTTAGCTGAATACATGCACAGCTGCTATGGGAAACTCAGTCAAATGAAACGGAATAACTTTAGCTGTATCTGTTAAAAGCTGATTGTAGTTAATTGACAACACCTTTTCCAGGAAAACAGCATTTGAGAAATGGCAGCGATAAACAAATAAGCGACAAGCAAAGTAATTTCTTTTAGTTAGTCTCACCTAATGTCTAGACTATGAATAATATAATCCACTGCATTGACCAGTTAGTATTCATATGCATTAGAATTAAAGTGGGAAACATGTTTTCTTGTATCAGTTGTTGCAAATAAATGGGCCGTAGTCAGGTATGCTCTGAACACGCTGAAGATGTCTCACATCTTGCCCATCCCACCAGATCCCAGCCATCTTGGCAACTGTGTGGTAGCCAAAACACACACATGGGATCTGGTAGTGGTATATGTTAATAAAATACATATAAATTAAGATTATTGTTTAAGTGCCTCTCAGCCACAGACAAACTCCTTGCTGTTGACATTGACTGACAGATTTTATTATCAGCCCTGTTATATCAACAATTATTGGGCAAATACGAAATCTGGCTCTAAGATGTGAACAGTGAACTAAATTATGGGTAAAGTAATTTATCTAGCTCTTTGACTGATAAGCTTTCCATTCGACTCCTATCGAAATACATTGATAATGCATACAAAATACATTTTTGCTGAAAAAGAATAATCTGTATTGAAGGGGAATTATGATTTACGTTCAATGCACATTAACTTCTTAATAAGAATTACACTCCCTGGAAACAAGCGTTGAGTGAAACACTTCCCAATTTTACTTTTCCGCTACTGCAAGGAGAATAAACCATGAGGGGTGCAGCCCCGACTGGTTTATTCTCACTGCAATGTTTTATTGGACGATAAACAATGACCACAAGTCGTGTATTTCTTACATGATATCAACATCATGTACAGCCTATTTAAGGATGTTGATAAAATGTACAAACTTTAAAAATATTTACCCAAATTTTAATAATGCTGACTCCTGAATAGAATCAGACCTCAGAAATGTTGGACAAGTCCATCTTACGAACGCGTGGGTGAAGTTGGTATTTCCCGCATATTCTCAGTTGATCATCTGTACCTGTTCTCTTAATACCGATTGTCACATCTCTCCCACTTTTCGATGCGATCATTCGGCCACTGCTTTAATCTGCGTAGCCTGGCTACATCTATGGGAATCAACAAACTGGGCACTTCCCTCTCAAAAATAACATTGTCCAGTATGTGACGTCATCAAGTTGCGATCGAATATTCGAATACATCATGATAGAACAATGTTTTTTCGTGAAATAAATCATGCTTTGTTCTTCACTGTTCTTTACGATTTATCGTGTATCTATCTTATATATATATAAATATATAAAGATATTTTCAGTAATTTCAAATCAAATCGCAACCTTTCATTAACTTTGGGTTTTCGTTCTGTCGTTGTCGAGTGAATTCTGACATGACTCTTTGAGATTTGTGTTAAGTAGTATTCGGGATTCAGGTGTGACGGGATTCATGGGAGGGGGTTTTGGCGCCTTCCTATATTATTTGTAGACAGAGTGAGCGAGGAAGTATGGTTGTACGCAGATTTTAACAAACATTCTTTTCAAATTATGGCAAGGGGACTTCACCCATGAGGGGATTTGAACCAGGGTCATCTGCATGATGAATGAACACTTAAACACCTCAGTCCCTGTTATAGTGAACAGGACAAGTGACAAGATATAATTGAAATAAAGGTTAACATGGAACACTTTTGTATCATCACTGGTCACTCCATCTTATCTAAGGCATAGCCAAATGTCACAGTCTGCATTAAATACATGTTTGCATAAAATAGCCTCTGAAATTTAGCGTCTTGGGTAGATTTACCTGGATGTTAATTTAGGCTATGTGGTCGATTAATGATGTTTAACTGGAAAAAGCCTGCAGCTGTGCTTTGAACAACAGTAATTTCCACTAGGCTGAGAAGAGGAGTGGGAGTATGTACCATCGCTGGCACTGGATCCTAGTCCATTGACCTGGGCTGGAATCAGAAAGAAATAGAACTCATTTAGTCACCCCAGAATGTACAGGGGTGGTGGAGGCAAATTTGCTGTGCAGAGTTACATCCCTTGCATGCCAGGATCCTAGCATGGGTTTGAATCCGAGGTTCTGCCTGATTATGTTTCTAGGTTTGGCTGCACCATACATGTGCTCATGGGTTTCAGGAAAGTGGTGAAAATCTTAGACCTGCATCACTTCCGGCTTTCCTCCCACATCAAACTGACATGCCATTATGTTTGTTTATTTGTTGTTTAACCCCCAATCAGCAATATTTCAGCTATATGATGGCAGTCTGTAAATAATCATGTCTGGACTAGACTGACCAGCGATTGACATCATGAGCATCGATCCACGCATTTTAGATGTGATGTCATGCATCGACCAAGTCAGAGAGCCTGACCACCCGATCCTGTTAGTCGCATCTTATGACAAGCATAGTCGCCTTTTACGGCAAGCATGGGTTGCTGAGCACCTATTCTACCCATTATGTAACTGAGATACTGTTGAAAGGGGTATTAAACAAAACTCACTCACTCACTTCATATGTGCAGATAATTTCTGGCTAAAATTAGTTTGTGCTACACTGTGTTTCATGTTCAGTGGTTTGTGTTAGCATTGAAAAACCTCATGGTCAGTTTGGAGGACATGGAAAGTAATCAAAGCGGCAGGTATGCACATAAGAATATGTACTTGTTGAAACCAACTTTATTTCCCTCAAGACCAGTGATTTGCTTTGACAATAGAATAGAATAGAATTTTATTGTACTAAAACACCTACTTGGGACCTGGTACAAAAATAGAGCATTTATGTGGTACAGAGATGAGAATATGGTACATATACACATAAAACCCTTACTTGTATCATTGATCTGAAATGATCAGAATCATGTTTAACTACAATCCCTTCACACTATCAAACACATGTTTTAACATAAAGTTGCAGAGACTATGTAAACTGAAATGTAGTGAAGTTCATGATTGACATGTTCCAGGCATTATTCCATTCCCTTGTTCCCGGACATGCCAGGCCTGGACAAGTTCAGAGGTCGTGTGTTTCACAGCCACGACTACCGGGAGCCTGATTCCTTCAAGCATCAGCGTGTCGTGTGTCTTGGTGCTCAGTCATCTGGCATGGACATCATGGTGGAACTAAGCACTGTTGCTCACACAGTAAGCTCAACTAGACATGTGTAACAACTTATTCCATAGTTCGTGGAAAGAAATTAAATATTAGATATTTAATTATTTTTTTTATTTAAAACAAATCAATAATAAATGAAAAAAGAAACTGCAAGTCAGCAGGGACAGCTGATGATGAAAAAGACTGTCCCTCCAAATGTTTCAACTGCTGTATATATGATGTGTACTGGTACATATAGAATATATTTGGTCCCATTTGCCTTGCCCCTCTGTTATTTCTGCAGGCCAAGGGCAAAGGACCAGCAGTTGATCCCAGCATATTCCTCCTTTAAAAACCATCAGCATCTTGTTACTTATGAAATTATTCACAGGGCTTGTACAGTGTCGGAATATGAAGTATTAAGGTGATTAAACTACAATGTCACAACACAGGCTAAGGCAGCTGCAGATTCTACAAAGACAAATGATTCGGATGAAACTAAATTTGTTTGATAGACAGTAAAATGGTCCCTTTGAGGTGGGACACACTCCATCATGGCCTTTTGAACTTTTGACCTTTGACCTTTGACCAAAGTACCATCTTCATGATGCAAGATTCCTTATGTAGCTTATTGTGAAAAGTAGTTTAGACCACTGTGAAGAACATTTCTCTTGTAGGTATTTTTTTAATTTAAATGGTTTAAGGGTCCGTTGATACCTGATGTCACAAATGTATCAATAAATTAAGATCTTGAGAGTCACTGAGCCACTGAGTTGGTTAATTAGTCTCAGTAATGAAATATTCTACACCATCAGTAGTGAAGTAACCAAAATAATTTGCCTTTTTTGACCTACAACTTTTAAGGTATCATTTAAGAAAACAGATTTTACAATGACAATTGTATTTTGATAACTGACACATAGGCATGGGAAAATCCACAATCTAAATTATTAAACAATGAATGCACATGTTTGATGCAATCCTTCTCTATTGCAGGTGTTCATCAGTCACAATAAAGCCCCCATAAAATCCAAACTACCTCCCAACGTAGACCAGAAACCTGGGATAGCCCGCTTCACAGAAGATTCAGTTATTTTCTCCAACGAAGAGGAACAAAAGATAGACTCTGTTGTCTTCTGCACAGGATACAAATACACCTTCCCATTTCTCTCTGAATCTTGCAATATCAAGATAGAAAATGAAAGAGTTACCCCCCTTTACAAGCATATAATCCATACAGAATTTCCGTCACTGTCTTTTATAGGAATTTGCAAAGTTGTCTGCCCCTTCCCACAGTTCCATTTTCAAATTCTTGTAGCTCTATCAGCATTGGATGGATCCTTGAAGTTGCCGTCACGGCAAGCTATGGACCTAGACACAGAGATGGATTATCAACATCGCCTCTCCGAGGGGCTGCTTCCTCGGTATGCACACCACATGGGGCCGAGGCAGTGGGCATATAATGATGAACTCGCTGACATGGCCCAGTGTCCGAGGCTGGATCAACAAGTGATGGATCTGTATAACATTGTGCATGAATGGAGGGCGAGAGATGCAGCTACATACAAGAAAAAAAATGTTGCACTTGTAAAAGCCTGATTAATCCAGAGCTGTAGATAACTAAATGGTTGCATATATGGCCTTTCAAGTCAAGGGAAATGACTGTGATCCTGTTAAATGCATATTTTTATTAATTCTGCTGTATACATTGAATGATTTTATAATGGTTTATGACATGTATGCATAGATGATTATGCAATGAAATATTTTATTCTAGTCCTTATACACAATCATTTGATGTGTTTGATTGATATAAAATACTATTCTTTATTAAAGTTTTCTGTTTGAATCTTGCTTATGCATTCTCTCACTTTCTGTGGGAGCAGGATAGGGGTTGTCAGTCAGTGCACTGGGTTCACAATAGCATCAGCTTGAAACTGACTAAGTGACGGACTGTTGCCTTATGCTGTAGTCATCAATATTATGGCTATGTCTGCACCTGAAAGTCAGAATCACACAAACTTGGGATTAATCGCATGAGGAAGGATCAGGGCTGTCAGAGAGAGATAATATTAGCCAAGTTACCACCTGATTCTCATTTGAAGTCATCTCTTACACCAAACCTGGGAAACTTAGAACATATTAAGAACAACTCTCAACTGTCAGCAGCTGGTTTGCTGTATATCTGTAAGCTCATGGAATGCCTGGCCTTGCCTTATGTGCAGTGTCTGCCAGTGGAATGCCTGTCCTTGCCTTATGTGCAGTGGAATGCCTGTCCTTGCCTTATGTGCAGTGTCTGCCAGTGGAATACCTGTCCTTGCCTTATGTGCAGTGTCTGCCGGTGGAATGCCTGTCCTTGCCTTATGTGCAGTGTCTGCCAGTGGAATGCCTGTCCTTGCCTTATGTGCAGTGTCTGCCAGGGGAATGCCTGTCCTTGCCTTATGTGCAGTGTCAGACAGTGGAATGCCTGTCTTTGGCTTATGTGCAGTGTCAGACAGTGGAATGCCTGTCCTTGCCTTATGTGCAGTGTCTGCCAGGGGAATGCCTGTCCTTGCCTTATGTGCAGTGTCAGACAGTGGAATGCCTGTCTTTGCCTTATGTGCAGTGTCTGCCAGTGGAATGCCTGTCCTTGCCTTATGTGCAGTGTCTGCCAGTGGAATGCCTGTCCTTGCCTTATGTGCAGTGTCTGCCAGTGGAATGCCTGTCCTTGCCTTATGTGCAGTGTCTGCCAGTGGAATGCCTGTCCATGCCTTATGTGCAGTGTCAGACAGTGGAATGCCTGTCCTTGCCTTATGTGCAGTGTCAGACAGTGGAATGCCTGTCCTTGCCTTATGTGCAGTGTCAGACAGTGGAATGCCTGTCCTTGCCTTATGTGCAGTGTCTGCCAGTGGAATGCCTGTCCTTGCCTTATGTGCAGTGTCTGCCAGTGGAATGCCTGTCCTTGCCTTATGTGCAGTGTCTGCCAGGGGAATGCCTGTCTTTGCCTTATGTGCAGTGTCTGCCAGGGGAATGCCTGTCCTTGCCTTATGTGCAGTGTCTGCCAGTGGAATGCCTGTCCTTGCCTTATGTGCAGTGTCTGCCAGTGGAATGCCTGTCTTTGCCTTATGTGCAGTGTCAGACAGTGGAATGCCTGGCCTTGCCTTATGTGCAGTGTCAGACAGTGGAATGCCTGTCCTTGCCTTATGTGCAGTGTCTGCCAGTGGAATGCCTGTCCTTGCCTTATGTGCAGTGTCTGCCAGTGGAATGCCTGTCCTTGCCTTATGTGCAGTGTCTGCCAGGGGAATGCCTGTCTTTGCCTTATGTGCAGTGTCTGCCAGGGGAATGCCTGTCCTTGCCTTATGTGCAGTGTCTGCCAGTGGAATGCCTGTCCTTGCCTTATGTGCAGTGTCTGCCAGTGGAATGCCTGTCTTTGCCTTATGTGCAGTGTCAGACAGTGGAATGCCTGTCCTTGCCTTATGTGCAGTGTCAGACAGTGGAATGCCTGGCCTTGCCTTATGTGCAGTGTCTGCCAGTGGAATGCCTGTCTTTGCCTTATGTGCAGTGTCTGCCAGGGGAATGCCTGTCCTTGCCTTATGTGCAGTGTCTGCCAGTGGAATGCCTGTCCTTGCCTTATGTGCAGTGTCTGCCAGTGGAATGCCTGTCCTTGCCTTATGTGCAGTGTCTGCCAGTGGAATGCCTGTCCTTGCCTTATGTGCAGTGTCTGCCAGTGGAATGCCTGTCCATGCCTTATGTGCAGTGTCAGACAGTGGAATGCCTGTCCTTGCCTTATGTGCAGTGTCTGCCAGTGGAATGCCTGTCCTTGCCTTATGTGCAGTGTCAGACAGTGGAATGCCTGTCTTTGCCTTATGTGCAGTGTCTGCCAGTGGAATGCCTGACCATGCCTTATGTGCAGTGTCTGCCAGTGGAATGCCTGTCCTTGCGTTATGTGCAGTGTCAGACAGTGGAATGCCTGTCCTTGCCTTATGTGCAGTGTCTGCCAGTGGAATGCCTGTCCATGCCTTATGTGCAGTGTCAGACAGTGGAATGCCTGGCCTTGCCTTATGTGCAGTGTCAGACAGTGGAATGCCTGTCTTTGCCTTATTGGGCAAGTTGATTGAAAATTTGAAATACTTCGAAAATATTTGTCTTCGCTTTTTCAGCGGAAATTTGACTCTCTGAACTATCAGTATTGGATAGTTCAATCCCGAGCGAGTCTGTTGTAACAGAGAAAAACAGCCTTGAAATGGCAAGGGTGAAAACTTAGACCATGGATCTGCACCCGGATTGAAGGAAAGTCAGTTGGCACTGGAAGAGCCAGTCCCTGTTGCAGTGTCTGCACTTGTAGAGTGAAATGCAAACCTGCTGGAGTTGTACTCTGGCTGTTCTTCCATCGAGTCTGTTTTTTCCTTGGCGACTTGGCCTTGCCTCTCTTGAGCTCCTGCCTCCATTGTCCGCGATCGGCTGCGAGTTCCACCCACCTCGTGACATCCATGTCCAGTGCCCTCAAGTCCCTCCTTTGAAGCAGAGGTTGGGATGTCCACATGCCATTTTGCCGGAGGTAAGCTCGCTCCACAAGAGGTCCTTCAGGTGCCTCCTGTCCCCCATGTGTTGGCCAGCGAAGTCAGAGCTGTTGAGCAGGGTGAAGAGACTCATGGCGTGGGAGAGAACTTCAGTGTTCACGTCTCAGACACTCTCAACTAATTCCAAGGAAACACCTCAGGCTGCAATGAGTTCTTTTCTTGTTTGGAGGAGAGGGTCAAGACTCTCTGCTATATAGCTTTGTTGCTGAGGAAGCAGGCTCTGTAAACAGCAATCTTGGTGTGGGTACTGTTCTCGGGTAGCCTAGTGGTGAAAGAGTTCGCTTGTCATGCCAAAGACCCGGGTTCGATTCCCGGCATGGGTACAATGTGTGAAGCCCATTTCTGGTGTCCCCTGTCAAGATATTGCTGGAATATTGCTAAAAGTGGCGTAAAACCATACTCACTCACTCACTAATAACTATATGTTAAAATATATACAAGAACTCTATGCCCAACTGTGAGAACACTTTGTGAGTCAGCCCGGCATTATGCATGTGAAATGTGTTCCCTGAGCCTTTCACACAAGTACCTCGCTCTTTGGCAACTCAGGGTAGGAAATGCATGTACTAGGACCTGTAATGATCCAGGTAGAATAGGTCTTCAGCAAACCATGCTTGCCGTAAAAGGCGACTATGCTTGTCGTAAGAGGCGACTAACGGGATCAGGTGGTCAGGTTCGCTGACTTGGTTGATGCATGTCATCGTATCCCAAATGCGTGGATCGATGCTCATGATGTCAATCACTGGAATGTTTGGTCCAGACTTGATTACTTACAGACCGCTATCATATAGCTGGAATATTGCTGAGTGCGGCATTAAACAAAAAACAAACAAACAAACTAGGGCAAGTACACAAATCATCTGGGACAAACTCGATCACATTTATCAATCACCTAAATATTGCTTGCCTTTGTTAATGGGCCTATTATAAACATATATTGCCTTTATCAAGCTAGGAGTAATTTCTTTAATATCTGTTCATTTTTTTGAATGAAAAGCTACCAAATCACACATTCGCTATGCATAAAAGAACATAAAACACATATTTCTCCGTCCATAAACTGATTTACTGTTCGTCCTGATGTGAGAAAATATTTAGTTGTTTATTTCATAAACTTTCTTCCATCTCACCATGGCAGAAGACTACAGTGGTTAGTCTTCACTGCCGACCTCGTGGGTTTGAATCTCACTGGCGACACACTTTCTCATGAAATTGTTCCATCATCAAGGGAAAAGATAGGGAAATAAGAAGTACCATAACTGATGTTGGTTGCAATGTATCTTGAATTTGTATATAAAATATAACATGTAAAATGCGGAAACATCAGTTTTCTTTTGAATGCAAACTATTGGTCTTTGGACATCTGTTATCAGCTGTGAAAACAATATTTGGGTAGCTAGAGAAACAATGGGTCAGAGGGTTACCTGAAACATGCCCTTGTCTCTATTGTAGGCCTAGTGTCTTGACCCAGGGATACATGTTCATGAACGTGATCACTGTTTACCCAGGATACTGAGTACTTGTCTCAAGGGTACTGGTCACTAGGTCTCGGTCATCAGGTCCCAGTCTCTATATTGGATTTACTATTCAAATAATTGTTCTGCCCCCCATCGGTTCAGTCTGAGTGTATGCTCATAGATTCATATCACTACAGTGGTGTAGGGTATACTCACATCAGTTTAGGAAGCTATTAGTTTTGTGACTAATTGGTTAATGGATTGTGTTTTTAAACCATAAGGTGGGTGGTTGAAACAAACATGAAAAATCTATTACATTGCATACTTTATTTTAAAATATATATGATCTGTTGAAAATACCTGCCATGATCATTATTGAGGGGTCATGTAGATAATACAAGCGATAAAAAACTGTTGCATTCAACTTCAATGAGTACAGTTCAATTGCATCTGGAAGGAACCAGTTTTACCACATTGAATGTTACTAGTATTGCACATACGTCGACTAAAACAATGGTTGCATTCAGGCATGTGTTTTGGTTAGCTTTCCCATCACTTACAATCTTGCTCTTTTCATGTTTTTTATTAGTCACTGTCCATTTGCTGTTAATGACATGGTCAACATGCTCCGACCTATTGACGCTTGTTGGCATATGTTCATGCTTGATCCACTCCACACCTAGTATAGCCGAACTATTGCTGTTTATTTGTTTGTTGGTTAACGCCGCACTCAGCAATATTCCAGCTATTTGACAACGGTCCGTAAAAAAATTGAGTCTGGACCAGACAGTCCAGTGATTGAAATCATGAGCATCAATCTACGCAATTGGGATATGATGACATGCATCAACCAAGTCAGCGAACCTAACCACCCAATCCTGTTAGTCAGATCTTACGACAAGCATAATCACCATTTACGGCAAGCATAGGTTGCTGAAGACCGATCCTAATTTGGATCTTCATGGGTGGGACTTTTGCTGACTGCAATGTGTACCATTAGGAGACAATAGCTAATCTGATGTTCACAGATCTGTCTTATGATTTAATGACGTAATTTAACTTCTGTAATGCAAATCAAATATGATGGAATCACTTGCAATGTGTTTACAAGAGTCATCAGGGGATGACATCTCCCCCAGGTCTGGGGCAATTCCAAAATGGAGTTTGGCTACTTTTACCACACTTTTGGTTCATTGCCATTGGATACCTTCAGTTCAGTGAAGAAAAAGATAATGCTGTTTAGTATTTTTACAAATCCCAAATAATCAAAAGGCACCAGGTCACCACTAAACTGATCTGTATTGCAAGTTTCAAACATTAATATTCCACGGTTTGGGAGTTCTGCTCTGGAAACAATGGATAATTGGCAGAGAGAAGGACAGAGTGCAGCCTGCCAACAGACTTTACTAAACGAAATGTTATTACAGGGAAAGGCCAGTGCGCATGTCTCCTGGCTCATCATACTAGTTCTACAACTAGCTACAGTCATACAACTCCCATTGAAGCTAACTGCATACAGTTGTTTACATCAAGTTCACCTTTACTGAAATTTCTGATCATACTTAGAGTCTCTGATCAGAAAACTGCTAGAGAACTATTCCTTACTAACATTACTTATTTAGTATATGTACTTTAAAGACAAATACAATCTTAACAAGTATTTGTCACAGAGTGACGAAATATCCCCCGCCTGTACACCATACTACCAAATATGAAGACAATCCAGCGATTAGTTCTTGAGATATTGTGGCAACACCGTTTTCCAACTCCAAAAACAGATTTGCCTGCTGTGAACTTGAAAATGGGGTCAAGGTCACCAAATCTGACAGGTGTATGCCGTGTCTGTATATACACTATAGTTCCAAATATGAAGACAATCCAGCGATTAGTTCTTGAGATATCGCGGCAACACCGTTTTCTAACTCCAAAAGCAGATTTGCCTGCTGTGACCTTGACAATGGGGTCAAGGTCACCAAAACCGACTGGTGTCTGCGGTGTCTGTATATACACCATAGTTCCAAATATGAAGACAATCCAGTGTTTAGTTCTTGAGATATCGCGGCAACACTGTTTTCTAACTCCAAAAGCAGATTTGCCTGCTGTGACCTTGACAATGGGGTCAAGGTCACCAAAACCGACAGGTGTCTGCGGTGTCTGTATATACACCATAGTTCCAAATATGAAGACAATCCAGTGATTAGTTCTTGAGATATCGCGGCAACACCGTTTTCCAACTCCAAAAGCAGATTTGCCTGCTGTGACCTTTAAAATGGGATCAAGGTCACCAAAACCGACTGGTGTCTGCGGAGTCTGTATATACACCATAGTTCCAAATATGAAGACAATCCAGTGTTTAGTTCTTGAGATATCGCGGCAACAAACAGGTGGGACGGACGGACGGACGTACGGACGGACGTACGGACGGTCGTGAATACTATATCCCCCGCTTCGCGCTTTCGCGCGGCGGGGGATAATAACAAGCACATTTTAACTCCAAAATTGAGTATATACACAACCTTCACAGTTCAGTAGTGCACATGATTGTTAAAACGAGCAGGTCGACTCACGGTTCTGCCACTAGATGTACAGAACTGACTCACAGGTTTGTGAGCAGCTGACAGACTGGGGTCTTCAATTCCCTGTCCAGCATCGGAGGTTACTGGTTACAGCTGCTTCTAATACTGTACAACTGTCATTGTAATTCTGGTGATCTGCAACAACGTCACTCGAGGTCCTCATCAGGTGACGACGATTTCTTGAGAGTATCTGACCATCTTCTGTCTCAATCTGATTCGATCTTGGAGCATCTTCACGCTTCACAATCACAGGGGCGGTCGGGTAGCCGAGTGGTTAAAGCGTCCACTCGTCATGCCGAAGACCCGATTCGATTCCCGACATGGGTACAATGTGTGCTGCCCATTTCTGGTGTCCCCCACTCACTCACTCACAATCACAGCAGGATGCCTCTCCTATTTTGTTGCACACAAACTGTCTCACCCTGAATGACGAGACAGGTGGCCCAGGCGGACGTGCTGTCTGTGTCTCTATGATAATGTGTGGACATGTTTCGAATTAGTCATCCACGCCCTTTGTGCTTTAAGAGCTTAGAACATGCAGAGGTGTAGATTTAATCACATTAAATTAAAATGAGGACTAAACGTGCTGCAAATACAGATGGCCTGAGGTAAAAGATTAACCTGTTCGTTCATTGAATTGATAGTGGTACACTTTTTGTGTCAATTTTCCTTGTGGGAAAAAAACAATGGATGTTCCTCCACGCTGGGACGACTCTCATTCAATAGACACAAAACGACACAAATCAGGTTCTTTCTAAAACAGTTTAGCAGATTCAATAAGTTATTTACGGTCAGTGAGGCTGTTAGTTTTGAAAAGCTTGTCTTAACCTTTCACAAAGCTATAACCATACATATCTGTTGACGCCTACGTAGTGTCACAACCGCGGTCACAGACCATGAGCGTGACCGCGTGCAGCGATGTAAAGAGATAAACATTATTATCTCTTTATACACACGCCCTGTTTCTCTACAACAGAAGCTGCACTATTGACCTGCTGATTAATTATTATCCCTACGCATAAAGAGGGGAATTATACATGGTCAATTTGTTGGACTGCCGCCAGGAAGTAACTGAGTGATCCTTTGTCATGACATCGAAGTAGAGGAAGATTATTTATTGAATGAAAGGCATCTTCCCGAAGCAAGAGAGTTAACTGACTATAAAAGTCCAGTTTCCACCCTTGCCGAACTAGGCTGGTATTATGGAGTTACATTTTGGCTGGACTAACGAGTCTATGCATAGTCCAATCAAAATCGCGCACCGAAATCGAAATCTGGTTCGTAAGCTGTCATGAAGAGTTTGGTCGATTGCAGGATTTGCAAAGCATGTGCTGCGCCAACTCATTGTCAACAGATATTTTCTAAATCTTTTCAAGTTTTTAATCAAGGTGCTCACATGATTAGATGCACCTCGCGATGTAAGACCCGTTTTATCACAATATAGATCTTGATTGTCGATCAGATCATCTTGTCTGGGCGCCGCCTTTTTGTTTGAAACAAATGCAAGTGATACGAGAGGTGGAATCTGATTGGTCCATAGGAGAGGCATAGAAGGGACATAACTCGTAACAGCCACTGGTGGCGCTACAATCGATCCCAGGAATTCCAGCCTAGTTCGGCAAGGGTGGAAACTGGACTTTTAAACCTTCAGTTAACTCTCTTGACTCATGAAGATGATGAAAGGAGTCCGGTCTCTATACTCCATAGAGGCACAGTATAGATGGGGAGCTACCACTGACTATTATGGCGACGGGGGTGAAGACTCGGATGTTTCTTTGAGACGGTTTCATATTTTGTTAGTCATCGCTTCATGACACTTTTTCTCAGAAAAGAGAAGCCATAATTATTTTCAGAACCATCCAGCTTGTCTGGTGAACAATTTTAGTTTGTATAACTTAAAGAATTGTTTGAAGCTCCCACCCCATTAACCAAAACCCACCCCAAACCTATCATCACCAAAACACCCACCCCTACACTATCCACACAATCCTAATTCCCACTCATTCTTATAACCTGAGGAACTGTTGGGGTTTTCTAACCTCCCAACATTCAAGACGCAACCCCTACCCCAAACGCCCAAACCCCCATCCCCACACTCACCACACACTTCTAGTATCCACCCAACTCAACCTAAACCACACGTCGACTAGAATCTGTTTCTAGTGAAGAATCACGTGAAGATCCGGGGTAGAATAGGTCTTCAGGTCTTTAGGTTTGTCAGCACCATATCTGTGCTCGTGGGTTTCACCGAAGTGGTAAACATCTGAGACCTGCATCACTCCGGGCTTTCCTCCTACATTAAGCTGATGCCGCGATATAACTGGAATAATGTTAAAAGCGGGGTTAAACACAACTCACCCATTCACCCTGGTAGGAATACTTGATCCAATCATTGGTTTCTTTTGTTGTGAGTTTCTAAGTTGTAAACAGGCAGCACATTTTGAAATCATGTCAGAAATCTGAGGGCTCGTGTCTGGACAAAACAGTACATCTCTGGCTCTCTGTTCAGATTTCTCAATACCCATGTGTCCAATATGAATCTTCTGAAGTATTTCCTGCTCACCCCATTGGGAATCACTTTTCTTTCCCCTCTGAAAACAATGCCTCCTATCTCTGGGAGTTCATCTCGGTATTCCCAGAAATCGTGTACTTCACTGGGAACAGATGATTTGTTATCAGGTCATCCTCATCTTTGAGTGTTCACTTTCTTTGCTTCTCAGGCACTTGTGAAGAGCAACCTCCCCATGGTGAGTGCTGGGTAACACTTATCGCTCTTCGCCCGTGTGGAATCGGGGTAGAATGTGTCCACAGCACCCCATTGCTGGTCGTAAAAGGCGACCGAATTGGGCTACCTGTTTGCCGTGGGTTGCGCCCGTGTCGGTGGACGACGGGATTCTGGTGGTTGAGGGCACTGGTGCCAGGAACTGTGTTCCTTTTGCCCAACACACCACTTTGACCCTTACTTCACCTAGACCGGTGGTAGAAATGGCCTGATTCTATCAATCGGCTGGTCATGCCATGCCCTGTGCATGGTATATTTGAACATTTCGAAATATATAAAACTATTTTTGATCAGGATATGTCATAACCTTGATTGTGTGAATTTTAATTTTCCCTAGAGTCCTATGCCAGAAGGCGGTGGCTCATGGGCCAATCTGGTGATATGGACTGCTGAATTCTGTGTTTTTATAGGAAAATGCCATGGGCCTAACCAGCCTGACATTTCTCTTTTATTAACAATAGCTATTCACGTCTTTATTTCTGGAGTATAACATCCCTGTAGCCCTGATGTTGCAGACTGGCTTCCACTGCACCATCATCCTTGTTGACACTCCATGGCTCCATGGCTCTTCCCATTCCCTCTGGTTCATCGTAAAATAAACGTAGAATTGTGGAGTCTCTATCATCTGATGAAGGCTCGCCTGACATTCTTGACTCGAGGCCAAGGTTCATTGTGATCTCACCTACTGATGACAATCCCTTAAAACTGAACCCATTTGCCATCTCCTTGGGCATGAAAGGCGTCTGTGGAGAGGTCAAGAACGTTACACGCCTCCGTAGCGGTTCACTGTTAGTTCACTGTTAGTTGAATGTGCACAGAGACAACAATCTGACAATCTCTTGAAATTGAAGCAGTTTGTGAATACACCAGTTGTTGTCTCAGTGCACAGTACACTGAACTCCTGTCGAGGCATAGTTAGAGACCGGGCTCGTTGTGTTTCCGATATGAGTGAGGAGGAAATTGCAGCTGTGCTAAAAAAATCAAGGGATAATTGCTGTGAAGCGATTTACCAAAAAGAAAGAAGATGGCAGTATTACTAAATTACACACGTATCTGTTTACATTTGCCCTTGCATCTGTTCCAAAGAATATATAAGCTGGATACTTTAACATTGGAGTGGAGGTATACATACCAAATCCACTCTGATGCTTCAAATATCAACAGTTTGGTCATGGGGCTAAGTTCTGTCGTAACAACGCGGCGTGTTCTCGTTGTGGTGGAGCTCACGAGGGCTCTGAGTGCACCAATACCATCAAGTGTGCTAACTGCAACGGAGAACATTTGGCCTCATCCAAATCCTGCCCTAGATATGAACGAGAAACAAAAATTCAAAAAATAAAACACATAAATAACATATCTTACGTTGAAGCTAAAAAGTTGGTCCCTGCTCAAAATCATTCTACTATTACGTACTCAGCTGCAGTTTCCTCTCAACCTTCAATTTCCTCTGCGGTCCCTGTTGTCAGACCTTCAATGGTCTCGACTTCATGCCAAACTTCACTATCTTGGGTGGATAAACAGCTCATCCTTGATGAACAAACTCAGATCTCTCCAGCTTTGTACACTTTAGCTACATCAGCCTCTCAGACAGACGTAACATCGCAGCCAACATCGTATTCAACATCAGACCCAACATCCGAACCAGAATCTGTCAAAGAAACAGTACCGGACAAAGCCCACCTTTCCAAAAAACAAACAAAGAAGCAATCAAACAAAGGCCAGGGCCCTCAAGCACTTGGAGGTGCCTGACACTCAGTCATCCCTTGTAAAGGTTCATAATCAGTTTGAACCTTTGGAGATGGAGGTCAGTCCTTCACTCCCGGTCCATGGGAGTGGTCCCCCATCCAGGTCCCTATCTCCAACTGAGCCACCATGAACAGCTCACATACCCTTATTCAGTGGAATTATAGAGGACTAAAGACTAATTTTTATGATTTACAGTTATTGATTCAAGATTTTAAACCATCAGCATTTTGTTTACAGGAAACCTATTTTAAAGATACCGATCACCTTGATATACGACAATATAATTCGTATAATTTCTTTTCTCCTCCAGGGCCTAAAGCCACTGGAGGGTCTTCAATCTTGGTGAAGCAGGGTGTCATCCACAGCCCTGTTTCTCTGACTACTCCACTACAAACTGTTGCACATTGTTATAACCTTGTGCTCTCTCTATGTTCCCCTGTCTTCTTCTCTAAATCAGGTTGATCTCAAGGCACTTTATGATCAGCTACCTAAGCCCTGCATCATCTTTGGTGATTTGAATGGACACAACCCCCTTGGGGAAGTGCACATTCTAGCAGTAAAGGTAAAGTATTGGAAGATTTTATTTCAAACAACAATTTATGTCTTTTTAACGATAACTCCAACACTTTTTTACATCCTGGTACAGGTACATACTCTTCGCTGGATTTGTCCATAACGGACTCTGTTCTGCTGAATGAGTTTGAATGGTCAACAGCATATGACTGTGTTTTTAATCCCCTTGACGAATATCTCTACAATAAAAAATCACCTCTTATCCCACCACTTGGAATAAGAATACAATCTCATATTTCTGCTGCTAAAATAAATCTTGAAAATATAGCCCCCACTCAGCTTTTGTCTTCTCCACCATGGCAGTTAGTGAAACCAGAGGTGGACCTAACCTTAACTGAACTAAAGAAATCTGAAACAAACCAACTGATTTATCAACAACAATATACTGAATTAAGAAACTTATATGATACTTACAAATCAATCGCTACAGATGGATCTAAGGATGGTGACGCTGTTGCCAGCGCCACTGTCACTGGATCCAGGACTATCTCATCCAGATTACCTGATAATTGTTCTATTTTCACGGCTGAAGCCAATGCCATTCTAGTGGCTCTCAAATATATCAGTAAACAGTCAAAATATCAGAAGTTTGTCATTTTTTCTGATTCTCTTTTGTGCCTGCAGGCTATTCATGACAGACCCGTGAAGATTCCAGGGTAGAATAGGTCTTCTGCAACCCATGCTTGCCGTAAAAGGCGACTATGCTTGTCGTAAAAGGCGACTAACAGGATCGCGTGGTCAGGCTCGCTGACTTGGTTGATGCATGTCATCGATCCCAATTGCGAGGATTGATGCTCATGATATTACTGGATTGTCTGGTCCAGACTCGATTATTTACAGACCGCTGTCATATAGCTGGAATATTGCTGAGTGCGGCGTTAAACAACAAACCAACAAACCAAATATTCATAACATGTCATATATAAGCATGTACTGCTTGACTGTATTGATTTTTCTATCACAAGAGATAAATATTTCAGTGCAACATCAATTATGGATCTTTTTAATAATGTTTCGTCTCATTTAATAATTAGCTTTTTAAAAGAAATTGAACTGTTAGATAAATTTTGAATATGTGTACATAGTTAATATCTTACCGTATCAGTAGTGTTTAACATGTAACTGAGATTGTTAGTGGCTATATCCTCAACAGGGTTGAAGTACTGTAAAATTATTGTCCCCCCCGAGAGTGTATGTAAGACCACGTCATTCGAAGTAAGTTTATTCCTACTACCGTTTTAGTCGTAGTATACTTGTTTGTTTTAATTTGGCTAAACTTGATGATAATCGCCAGCGGTTAAGGGATGGCGTAAATCCTGCTGGGGAACCGTGCAGGTAGCATAAGTATGGTAAGTCCCCACGGTTCCTAGTATGGTGGCCTACCTTTAATTGCTGGCGATCTCTAGCCCCGTTTTTATACTGTATTGTATTTATGGTGATATCTTTTTTATGGTTCCATACTGGTCTTAAAATGTACATCTGTGAAAATCTAGTTATTTTACAGTCCTTTGATGACAGGTTTTATAATAGTGAGTGAGTGAGTTTGGTTTTAAGCCATTTTTAGCAATATTCCAGCAATATCACGGCAGGGGACACCAGAAATGGGCTTCACACATTGTACCCATGTCAGGATTCGAACCCGGGTCTTCGGTGTGACGAGCGAACGCTTAACCAATAGGCTACCCGACCGCCCCAGTTTTATAATAAAATTGTATGTATCATTACTGTCTAGCTTGATTTAGTCACGATATGGCTGAAATATTGCCGATGTGACTATAAATATTCACTCACTCACTCACTCCCATCTTCTCAAAGTTTCTGCTAAGTTACGTTATGAAAGGTTCCAAAGGTGGCTTTAATTTGTTTAATATTTAATGCAATTTCCTACCATACTCACGAGGGTGTTAAAACTCTGGTGAACTGGATGGTACCGGCCATGTTTTCACGTGCACCCACGCTTCCCGTTGAAATTCTTACAGTTTCATTGGTTGGTTAGCTGGCAGAGTTTGTCACTGAAAAAATATGAGCTGTTTACTCACTTCGTAAACTTCATGTTGGTTTTGCCATCCCACTTCTGACACCATGTTGTGTTTGCAAAATTGTCTGTTGGATAACTGGCAGAGACAGGAAGGACACAGTGCGGCCAGCCAACACGACTTCACTAAACTGTTATTACAGGAAAAGGCCAGTGCTCATGTCTCCTGGCTCATCATACTAGTTCTACAACTAGTTACAATCACTACACTAGCCTCATTTTCAGTAGTGTCCAAATTATCGCCATGAAAACATATATTTAAAGAAAAAAATCCAAAATCATCAAAAGGCGCCACTTCACCACTAGACGGATCTGTATAGCAAGTTTCATCTAGAAATATTCAATGGTTTTGGAGTTCAGCTACAGAAACAAGCTCTTGTTCATTTTCAGTATTAGTCCAACCTGCTTTCATGAAAAATAATTTTAAAATCCCAAATCATCAAAAGACAATTTGTTCAACACCAGAGTGATCTATGTGGCAAGTTTCAACAACAAATATTTAACGATTTTGGAGTTCTGCTCCGGAAACGAAAAACCCCAACATGTTTTATAATCATGAAAACAAAATTAAACGAATAAGAATACCAAATCATTAAAAAGCTCCAGTTTCCCACCAGAGTGATCTATGTAGCAAGTTTCAACAACAAATATTTAATGGTTTTGGAGTTCTGCCATGGAAACGAAAAAACCCAACTTGTTTTAAAATCATGAAAACAAAATAAAACGATTAAATAGCCCAAATCCTTAAGAAGACCCAGTTTCCCACTAGACTGACCTTTATAGAAATATTTAAAAGATAATGTTCCCAACATGTTTAATAAACACAGGCATGTTTGCAACAATATGAACAATATTAGTTTTAACTGATTCACTGTTTTACACAATGTTTTTTACTACCGCACTATGCAATTACTGTCCTTATACATGTATACTGAATTTGCCTTTCCACAGTAAATGAGTGCAGTAGCCTGTTCAGGCCACATGGTCGCAGGGTCACTGCTGTGATAAACCAGCACACAGGTACTGTTTCCCTTCCATTAGTGCAGTAAACTGTCAAACAAATGTAATGCATTTCAAGGTTTGAATAAAACTAAAACAGCACAACTAACAATATACAGGGAATTTTAAAAAAAGGAAGACCAACTATGACATGTTATAAACAATTGTTTCAAATAATAGATATGTATGTACAATTACCCATAAGTCCTGTACATGTTTCAGAAAACTAGGAAAAATAGACCACAGCAGCAGGTCAGCCATGGGATGGTGAGTCTTCACAACAGTGGAAAACAAGGAAGTAACAGTCCGGAACACCGGACAATGATCAGCCCCACAGACCCAGACAAAAAGCTGCATATGTAATTGACAGGTATGCATTGTTTCTGAGCCACTGAGCACTGATTGGTCTATATGCCATGCCATTAAGTTTATTATGTATGTGGCTAGTCTTGTGTTAGTGTAGGTGTGCAGTGATCAATACAGGATGTTTCTATAAACACCCTGAATGATGGCCATTGATTTTCTTGTTCTAAGCACAGGGGGGCACGGGTGGCCCAGTCGTCTAAGGCGCCGCGATTCGGTGTGCAGAGTTGCGTCCCGTGGACATGCCAGAAACCTATGATTGTGGGTTCGAATCCCGGTTCGCCCTGATTATGTTTCTAGGTTTGTCAGCACCATACCCGTGCTCATGGGTTTCACCGAAGTGATAAACTTCTGAGACCTGCATCACTTCGGGCTTTCCTCCCACATTAAGCTGACACACGATATAACTGGAATACTGTTAAAAGCGGCGTTAAACCCAACTCACTCACTCTAAGCACAGGACCATGTCTCTAATAATAATTAACAAATTCGCAGACTAGGGGGTGTGAATTACCCAGTAAGTTTTCAATCTGACAAACTCTGATTCAAATTTTACCATGAGATAGTTTTCACTGTCAGGGCGAGTTGAGAGAGAAGGCACTTAACTTTGTCTGACGCTCTCAGCACCACGGGTAATGTAAACTGAAATGGCATATGTTGTTAGGAGTTGTCAAAAAATACATTTGTCATTCTACATGACACTGTTTTTTTTTATAGTATTACAAGGAATTCAACATTTTCAAACAAATGTTTTGGGTGGGGTGGGGGATATGTCTCAAAGGAATTAATTTTTTGTATCCTATGTTGAACTTTCGAATTGGTTCCTAAGCCTGATGTTAACAAACAGTATTAGCTACTATAGTTTGCCTTGCCCAAACTGGATTTTACTGGTACTTACAGGCCATCCTCACGTGACTCAGGCCCAGTGAAGATCTGGGTTAGAATTGGTCTTCAGCAACCAATGCTTGTTGTAAGAGGCGACTAACAGGATCGGGTGCTCAAATTTGACTTGATGAATATCCAACAAAGCATATGACTGGAATATTGCTGACTCTGGTGTGTAGCAAACCTAATCAGAGACAGTAATGAGAATACATATATTATTAAGGTCTGATTGATCTGATAAACATTAAATATTGGAGTTACAGTCATGGATGTCTGTTGTCAACATATCACCTTTCATGACTATTGATATATTTAGTTTCTATATACAAGATGAAATGTAGAATGATACAAAAGCAGGTTATTGAACCTTCCCATGTGACAGATAAAGGCATGCAAGTCCCATGATGCACTATCCCACTGAGCGGATTGTTGGTGTGATAGTCTGACGAACATCCTTGGAGCCCAAGCCTGAGTGTGCTGGGAACAGAACAGAGGTCGAATCTCTCTACACTTGGAGCTCTATTTAGCCTGAGTGTGCTGGGAACAGAACAGAGGTTGAATCTCTCTACACTTGGAGCTCTAGCCTGTGGTTGCTGGGAACAGAACAGAGGCCAAATCACTCTACCTGTGTGTGCTGTGAACAGAACAGAGGTTGAATCTCTCTACACTTGGAGCTCTATTTAGCCTGAGTGTGCTGTGAATAGAACAGAGGTCGAATCTCTCTACCTTGTGTGTGCTGTGAACAGAACAGAGGTTGAATCTCTCTACACTTGGAGCTCTATCTAGCCTGTGTGTGCTGGGAACAGAACAGAGGTCGAATCTCTCTACACTTGGAGCTCTATTAGCCTGAGTGTGCTGTGAATAGAACAGAGGCCAAATCACTCTACCTGTGTGTGCTGTGAACAGAACAGAGGTTGAATCTCTCTACACTTGGAGCTCTATTTAGCCTGAGTGTGCTGTGAATAGAACAGAGGCCAAATCACTCTACCTTGTGTGTGCTGTGAACAGAACAGAGGTTGAATCTCTCTACACTTGGAGCTCTAGCCTGTGTGGTCAAATCTCTCTACACTTGGAGCTCTAGCCTGTGTGGTCAAATCTCTCTACACTTGGAGCTCTAGCCTGTGTGTGCTGTGAACAGAACAGAGGTTGAATCTCTCTACACTTGGAGCTCTAGCCTGTGTGGTCAAATCTCTCTACACTTGGAGCTCTAGACTGTGTGTGCTGTGAACAGAACAGAGGTTGAATCTCTCTACACTTGGAGCTCTAGCCTGTGTGGTCAAATCTCTCTACACTTGGAGCTCTAGCCTGTGTGTGCTGTGAACTGAACAGAGGTCAAATCTCTCTACACTTGGAGACCGGGTCTGTGTGGATATCCCCTTGTTTGTGTAAGTGATTTGTTTCCACATTGCAATTATATTTTATATTTTTGCCAGTTGGCTGGCTTGTTGCCATTGTATGGAATGTATAAAGCTTTGATCCAAGTTTCTGAAGTAAAGTAAAACATCCTCAACTTCGATGACCATTATTTAAGCTTGTAGTGTTTTTTTTTTATGTTGCAGATTGAGAGAAAGTATGATAAAAGATAAAACCCATTTGCTGTTAGAATGAAAATGTGCTTATTTTGAACATGTTTGTGTTTATATTGCTAAATTTTTCATTTCAAAAGTTTCATTTTGGAAGCTATCCTTGCAATGTTGGTTTGCACTTATAGGATATGTGACTCTAATGTGTAATGCCGTAGTTTTAAAGTCTTGTCTACAACCAACCCAGGACAGACATGGTCTGCCTATTGATTTTTATCTGTACCTGCATGAGGTCACACTTCAGTGCTCATAGCTCGAGGGCACTCGAGTTCATGCATACATTATACAGCATGGCAGGCCCCCTTCAAACATTGAAACATGCCACAGAATTCAAGTTTTAAATTATTTATTGTAAACAATTATCAAGGGATGTTACGTTTCATGTCCTGCAATCAAAACATCATCACATACTTATTGATTTGCCCATCCTACACCATTTTTGGTCCGATTGTCTGGCTGAGTATTGATTAGCAACATTGTGTAACGTTCATTGCCTTGAAGAATACTGCTACAGGTAAATGCCATGTGTGAATGTGATAAGAGGACAAACTGGAATTTCTTGCTGGTTTATCTACGGTAAGCTATGTTTTGTGTTTCCACATGGTTTTTTTTGGTGGGGTGCTCGTTAATTCTAGTTCCAGATTCAACAGATTCAAGTGATTTCTCAGACTTAAACCATATTTTTGTTGATATATAATTTTGCTTGGTGAGCTATAGCTGCGTCAGTTTAATTTGCACAAGATACATGTGCAGTTTGGCAATAAATTCCGCGCTCAGCATCACCAATAGCATGATGTCATCACAATGGTTTAATATTGATGAATCAGCTAGCTGTGGACTGTGTAGCCCACACTCCAAGTTTGTTTAACTCATACACAAATTGCACAATCATACAGCTTAAATTGATTTTCTTCAAGATATTATACCTTATAATGTGCAAGGTTTCAATTCCCTGAGATTGTGATGGCCTACAGAGATCGAGAAGGGAGTTGCTGGAGTGTGCACCCTTCCTTTGTGAGGTTGGTTGGTTGGTTGGTTTGTTGTTTAACGCCGCACTCAGCAATATTCCAGCTATATGACGGCGGTCTGTAAATAATCGAGTCTGGACCAGACAACCCAGTGATTGATATCATGAGCATCGATCCACGCAATTGGGATCGATGACATGCATCAACCAAGTCAGCAAGTCTGACCACCGGATCCTGTTAGTCGCCTTTTACGACAAGCATAGTCACCTTTTACGGCAAGCATGGGTTGCTGAAGACCTATTCTACCCCAGATCTTCAGGGGTCTGGGTGTTGACTTAGTCTCTAAAAATATGGGGCGGATCTTCATAGACACGTGATCACCTGAACCCGTGATTAGTCACTTGATATATTGTTTAATGACAATAACAACAAACTCCATGCTTACACAACAAGTTGTTAATGTACACATTTCTTTCTGACTACGCATGCAACCCTTCTGACTTTTATATGTTTAAGTAAAGATAAAGCTGCAGTCAACTTCATAATGCATCTAAAAACTTTTTGTCAGGGCTTCGGTAAAACAGTTAGGACATATTGTACCAACTCTTGAGACCTCCAGCGAGTACCCGGGTAGGGCAGGGTAGGGTAATAGGGAGCTGGGTAGCCAAGTAGGGCAGGATAGGGTAATAGGGGGCTGGGTACCTGGGTAGGGCAGGGTGGGGTAATAAGGGGCTGGGTACCTGGGTAGGGCAGGGTGGGGTAATAGGGGGCTGGGTACCTGGGTAGGGCAGGGTGGGGTAATAGGGGGCTGGGTGGGGCAGGGTAGGGTAATAGGGGGCTGGGTACCTGGGTAGGGCAGGGTGGGGTAATAGGGGGCTGGGTACCCGGGTAGGGCAGGGTGGGGTAATAGGGGGCTGGGTTCCTGGGTAGGGCAGGGTAGGTTAATAGGGGGCTGGGTAGGGCAGGGTAGGGTAATAGGGGGCTGGGTACCTGGGTAGTAAATCTGGACTCATCTCAGCCCTTTTATGGCAAGCATGGGTTGATGAAGACCTATTCTAACCCAGATCTTCACGGGTTCTAGAATTAGATTCAGTGCGATAGCAAGCATAAACATGCACAGAAAAAGTCAAAACTGACATAACCGATACTATTAAGTAATATATCGTCATCGTGCTTAAATGGTGGTCATCTTGGAATTTCTATGGGTAACCTTTCTGTTTTAGTTACTCCAAGGAAACCAACCCTGCAAATTTCTGTGCATGTGTCATCATAATGGTAGTTGTGCTCCAGTAGTCATAACAATTAGTTCAGGAGCATCATCTTGGGTCCTTTGTAACAGTGAGTGTACTCAGCCAAAACAGGGCTCCGACCATCATATAATTTTCAGTAATATTTAGTGTGATCATATGAATTATTATTAGTTGACCGTGCACTGACTGAACATAATTTTACTGGATTGGGGTGTTGGACAGGCGGCTGAAGTCACAGACTGTAGGAGTGAGGAAGATGAGTGGGTGTTTGTTTGTTTGTTGTTTAACGCCGCATTCAGCAGTATTATAGCTATATGACGGCAGTCTGTAAATAATCGAGTCTGGACCAGACAATCCAGTGACTGACATCCTGAGCATCGATCTATGCAATTGGGATACGATGACATGCATCAACTATGTCAGCTAGCCTGACCATCCAATCCTGTTAGTCGCCTTTTATGACAAGCATGGGTTGCTGAAGACCTATACTACCCCGGATCTTCACAGGTCTAGACCTAGTCTCTGAAAATATGGGGCGGTTGGGTAGCCTAGTGGTTAAAGTGTTTGCTCATCAAGCCAAAGATCCGGGTTCGATTCCTGACATGGGTACAATGTGTTAAGCTATTTCTGGTGTCCCCAGCTGTGATATTGCTGGAAAATTGCTAAAAGCGACATTAAACCACTCACCCACTCACTCCGAAAATATATAATTTTGATAGAATCAAACAACACCATTTTAATTGAAGAGGAGCCCCAGTGAGACGGGTGCTTAAGAACCTGTTGCACCTGTAGACTTGCTTCAATAAGACCTATAGCATTACAGTTAGGGCTGGACAGGTGGAAAATAACACGGTTCAGGGCCTGTGAGACAGACTTGGGTGGGTGGCATGGAATGTGTATAGATTGTGTGGCGTCTACAGTTTTACACATTCTTTCCTAATTCACACATGATCAACCCCCTTCAAAGTTAAACTGGGGATATTTCATCTATTGAAAGAAGCAACTACTCCTGTCAGACTCTACCCAAGGGAATATATCTGGAAGATCCCCAGTTACTACACCAAGGGTATGATCTGGGAGATCACGCTACCCTACAGAAGAGTTACCATGGTTACTCCTCCAGCACCCAGGTAATATCCCTTGTATTTTCATGGTGTCATATTACTGTAAATAAATGTCATTTTCTCTCGAACTACTGGAGTCAGTATTCTGTGAGTGTTACGATTTGTTGCTGTATATTGAATATATATTTTATTATGGTACAATAATTTATTTTTAAATCATTTTTATTGTATGGCATGTTGACTGTCAGTT
This sequence comes from Haliotis rufescens, assembly GCF_023055435.1. Classification (NCBI taxonomy): domain Eukaryota; kingdom Metazoa; phylum Mollusca; class Gastropoda; order Lepetellida; family Haliotidae; genus Haliotis; species Haliotis rufescens. Next base: position 23,528,552 of record NW_025963879.1, read on the forward strand.
TCATACAAGGATTGACTTATAGCACAGTTCAGTTATTAACTCATTTGGGTCTCACTACAGTATGAAGCTTTCAGTGGGTGGTTTATAACTGTGGTGACTGCAATAAGAATTTAACAAACAAATTTAATTTCCTTTTTAAAAACCCTTTTTGGAGAGATGTTTTAAATGTTTGGGGAAATTATGGCAGAAAATTTACAACAGATTCAGAAAAGATTTCCGAAATTCTATCACAGTCCCTATGGCTAAATCACCACTTTAAACATGAAAACTACATCATTAAAAATTGGTTTAAAAAGGGTATGATGACAATTAAGGACTTATGTAATGAGAATGGATTTCTGCCATTTGAAATATTAAAAGTATGTTATGATATACAGGGTACAATATTAGATTATAATAAGGTTAAACTTCGTATACCTAAAGAATGGAGAGACACTGTCAATCATTATATCCAAATACCAACATATGACTTAAATCTTAGTCCACATTTGAGGGATATATTTATACCCGTTCAAGGATCTAGGTACTTTTATGATAGACTAATTACAATAACAAAACCACTCTTAGTAAATGGAAAATGGCAGTCTCTTTTTGACGATGATATTCCATGGAAAGAAGTTTATTCAAACTTCAGAAAATGTACTAAAGATCCTAAATTGATTGACTTTCAGTTTAAGTTTATCCATAGAATAATTTACACCAAAAAGGAATTATTAAAAATGAAACTAGTTGATAATGATATTTGCTCCTTTTGTGATTTAAATGGTGAAAACCTTATACATGTATATTGGGAATGTAAATATGTTAAACACTTTTGGAGCAAACTGGAAACCTTTTGAAACCTTGATATCAATACTAGGATCTCACTTACCAAACACTCAGTTATATTTGGATTTGACAAAAATAAACTTTTACTAAATCATATTATAATATCCAGTAAAAGATATATAAATGTATATATCAAGTATTAAGGGAGAGAAACCAAGTTTTGGTAATTTTAGGAAAATACTAAAAGAGTCATCTATGATTGAAAAATTCATTGGCACCAAAAATAATGGTCGATTACTATTTGAACGAAAATGGGGAAAAATCCTACACAAATTAAAATAATAATCATGCCCTGTACAATAATGCTTTAGATCAGTAACGCCTCAAAGAGCAATACTGTCATAAATGCTTATATCTGACTATCCGTACAACTTTTCATGCTTTTCTTGAAACATTTCATGTGTGTGTGTGTGTGTGTGTGTGTGTGTGTGTGTATATATATATATTTCAGTTATACATGCTATATCTATATCACAAGAAATGTACATCCATGTAATGTATGTTCACTACAACTGATTAAACCTACTGTACAACCTTGGAAAAGAATAAAAATGTCCAAAAAATATTTAAAAATTTAATTTACAATAAAATAATTTTCCGAAAACAGGCATGTTAAAACAATATGAACATTAATGGCTTCTATTCATTCCTTGTTTTTACTGTTTACATCTTACACAAGTTTTTAACTACTATGCGATTACATCACTAACATACTGAATTTGATAAACAATGTCTTTCCACAGTACATGGTGCAGAAGCCTGTTCAGGCCACATGGTAGCAGCGGTAACTGCTGTCATGAACTGACATGTAGGCACTATTTCCCTCCCGGTATTATGGTACACTATATTTCAAATGTCATCCATTTCAGGGTTTAAGTTTAAATAAAAGTGAACAATTGACAACATATTGGGAATTTAACACAAAGAAGATCAAATATGACATGTTATAAAACATTGTTTAAAAAACAGAACTGCATGTACTTTCTATTTAATTTCTCATAAGTCCCATAGATGTTTCAGAAAACTATTTTAAGTACAGTCAAACCTCAAAAAATAGTTTGAATTATCCTGGGTTTGAGGCAACCAACAAAGTGAATTTCCCAAAATGTTTCCCAAGATGTTCAACATCGATAGGGGCGGTCAGGTAGCCTAGTGGTTAAAGTGTTCGCTCGTCACGCCGAAGACCCGGGTTCGAATCACAACGTGGGTACAATGTGTGAACCCATTTCTGGTGTCCCCTGCCGTGATATTGCCGGAATATTGCTAAAAGCGGCGTAAAACCAAACCCACTCACTCACTCAACATTGATAACTAAATTGTTATGTATCAATGAGAAATATTTGAACAGTTTGAGTCATTAGGGGCATATTATGCTTATTTCATCTTCCCGAGGCAAGGGAGTTCACTGACTACAAAAGTCCAGTCACCATCCTTGCCAGACTAGGCTGGGAATATGGAGTTACATTTTGGTTGGACTAACGAGTCTATGTATGGTCCAATAGAAATTGTGTAATGAAACTGACATCTGTTTCATTAACAACATGGTGACAGCTGTGCATATTTCGGTTGGTTGCATGTATACCGTCAACTGCGCATCGACAGCTATTTTTCAAATCTTTACATGTTTTTGATAAAGGCACTCAAATGATCTGATGCACTTCACGAGGTAAGACCTGTTTTATTACAATAAGGATCTTGATTACTGATCAGATCCTCTTGACTAGGCGCCACATTTGGTTTGAAGCAAATGCAAGTGATATGAGAGTTGGAACACAAATAGTCAATAGGACGGACATAGTGACATAACCTGTAA